>NC_045697.1:83300514-84541229 GCF_009834535.1 Camelus ferus | reverse complement strand
AAACCTGCACCCAAAAAGAGAAAGAAGGCAGTTTAAGAAGTAGAACAGCACTGACCACTGTGTGCTTCAGACTAGCCAAAAAGGACAAAAATGTGTTAGAAGGTAAGAATGTAGCTCGGAAACATAGAGGACTTAGGACCATAGAGAGTTCCACATGACATAGGAGAACTAGGTCTAAAATGAACTCAAGTCCAAATAGAGATAAATCACAAAAGTGTTTAGAATCATGCCTGATATAAGGCAAATCCTCATAAATATTAGTCATCCTTATTTAATGTTTTATTACATCATTATCAGTGGCCTTAGCCTATTTGGACTGCACCAAAGAATTCTTAGCAACTCTGGAGTTTCCAAAGAACATTTTCAGTCTTCCGTCTTTAAGTGGACTTCTCTGTGCCACGTGACTGTCCGCCTTCTTGACTCCCATCACGCTCACTCCTGTTTCTATTTTGAAAATCCTGGTCATTATATAATTCTTAGATAATTATATTTTCTTTTTCATAAGCTAACTATTCTATCACCCCATTCTTCCATCCTCAGCTCATCACTCTTCTTATCGTGTGTATTCTAAGTGAGGTATCAACAATCCCTTTGGCTCATTTCTAAGTCTATTTTTCCAGCTTTAACTTGCCCTCAAACCTCTGAACCATACATCCACTAGGATGTAGATCTGGATGCTCCTAATAGACAAAATGCATTCACCATTTTGTCCCCCAGAATTTTCTTAACTCCTCTTGACTCTGTTAGCTGGTAACACAGGCGTCTCCACTCACCAAAAGGAAAGATCAAGCATACATCCACTGTTTCTCCTATTCTCTCAGCACTGTTTCCTCTTAGCATTAAGTCCTTCTCATACTGCTTCTAAAACATTTTAATTTAATTCAATCTCCTCCTCCTCCCCATTCCTTTCACATCTACTGCTCTTCTTCAGGCCCCACAATCTCTCAACTGGACTACTTGTAATGGCTTGTTAACTGGTCTCCCAACTGTAATCTGCCCTCCTCAAATTCACAATCCCTGACTGTGTCCATCTCCCCTAAATATTATTCAGTGGCTTTTTATCCAGCAAATGATCAAGTATAAGCCCTTTAACATCACACACCAGGACTTCTATTCCCTCTCCTCTGTCTCTTCCAACACATGTGCCATATTTTGCTCCAAAAAGATGAAACTGCATACAGTCCTTTCCTGGCTTGATCCTTTGCCTGAAATGTTCAGCCCACACTTTTTATCTTAGATAATTCATATTCATCTATGCCAAGAAGCCTTCCCTGAACTCATTCTGGAGGCTAAGGGTCCTGATGTATACTTCCATATAGTATCTGTACAGTATCTTTATCTATATATCCGTATCTACAGATCTTCCATTAGACTACAATCCCACATGGACTTTGTCTTATACAAAGAAAAAATTTTGTCTGTTTATCCCCAGCACCTTATCATAGTGCTTCAGCTATAGTCACCAAACAATCAATGTTATGTGCAATACTACGTGCATTGTTGCAGCAAAGTTAAGTGTGATAATTCTAAAATAATTCAAATCTAGTTATAGATTGTTCAGACACATTAATCTTTTCTATTTCAATTTTGTAAAGTTTTGATGCTAGTTTCAGGCTCCCTACACAGAAAGACTGAATTGAATAGAGGTTTAACACATGTCATGCTCTCTCTCATCTCCATGACTTTACCCATGCTGCTATCACCTTCACACTCTTCTTCACCAGCTTAACCCATACATCTTCAGCCTCAGCTCATTGTATGTCTAAGGAAAGACATCACAACAGTCAAGTGCAAAAGGCATTTCACAAACAGCATGTATACTTCGATTCTGTCTCAAGATACATTTGTCTCTGTGTATATTTAATCCAAACATATACTTCTTATACACACATATCCAAGAAGGGTACATTATCTACCTCTGGGGAGTGGGATGGAAGAAGGATTGGTTCAGGGAATTTTTATTTCACTTTCTGAATATTTGGGAGAGTTCCCAATTCACTTCTGGGAGGTCTGACTGGGCCTGCCCAGACTGGGTTAGGTGCCCCTCCTTTCTGCTTCACAGCATTCTGGACAAACTCTGCAGCACAGCAGTATCCCAACAAATTCTTATAGTATGTTACTTGAGTATCTGTCCCATTATATATAAGCTTCTTAAAGTGAAATTTATTTCTGCACTCCCAATCAAATACAGTATCTGACATATAATAGAAATTGCCTTTCTGTTCTAGAAGTTCAACAAATTTCAACAAATATGAACAACTGAATTGAACTCCCCACGACTGTTAGTCCTGGTGCTTTGTTCCAGGAACGGAAGTGGTCAGTTTCATAAAACAAAAAAAAGGGCTCAAAGCTCTGAAATTTAGTTTTTAGTTACATCCCAAAATGAAAAAATTGTCTATATTCAGTTAAACTTGCAAACAGCTTTCCAAAATTCAAAAGACTTGCTCTTATATCTTTGTCAAAAATACACCAACCCATTGAAAACAGATAATCAAACAATTACTTGTACATGAATGTTCATAGCAGCATATTCACAATAGCCAAAAGGTGGACAAAACCCAAATGTGAATGTATGGATAAACAAATTGTGGTATGTACATACAATGGGATGTTATTCAGCTATGACAAGGAATGAAGTACTGATACATGGTACAACTTGGATGGACCTCAAAATATTATTCTAAGTGGAAGAAGCCAGATACAGAATATCGCATATTGTATTACTCCATTTAAATGAAATATCTAAAATAGGTAAACCCATAAAAACAGAAAGCAGACTGGCAGTCACCAGAATATGGGGCAGGAAGGGAAACAAAAAGTATGCATGATAAAATTGTTTTAGAACTAGAGAGAGGTCATGGTTGCACAACATTGTGAATGTACTAAATGCCACTAAATTGTTCATTTTAACAAGGTTAATTTTGTTACATAATTTTCACTTCAGTGAAAAAAAAATGTCACCTGCTTATGACTTAGAAGTAAGACAGAAGTAGTTACATAGAGTTAATTTTATAAGTCTTTCCCATCATAAACCAAGTATTCAAAGGGAGGGAAGTTGACATGTGATAAAAGTCTTATTCACTAATGGAAAGCTAAATTTCCATGAGCATATTCTTATTCTTTCAAGTTTTAAAGTTTGAGGGAGATGACAGAAAAGAACAGAACTATTGGGAGAAAAGCAATTAATTTTTGGTATGCCCTGACTATAAAAACAGCTTAGACAAATTTGCAGGGTTCATTTTTCCACAGTTCTTAAATTTGTTTTTAAAAGCTAAACATAGCTGAGCTCTTTCTGATAACAAGCAGAATTAATTCTTTTGTCATTATTAAATAATCTATCTCTATATATGCTATAAACTTGAAACTGTAAAAATAGATGACTCAAGAATATGAAACTTAAGATTCTATGAGAATGATGTAACCACATTTATTTAGATTCAGCTATTAATGTTATCCCAGATGGCACTGCCTTTGCTGTCATTTTCATGAGAAAGTAGAAATGATTTTTCCGTATGGAAAATGTTAAGGATTTTTAGCACAAAATAACATACATATTTTGTTAATAATACTAACTTACCATTTAGTAATTCCATCTTAATGACATGGAATAGTAAATGTGATTCCTTATATGCTTAACTTCTGGTGAAAATTACTTAGGTTTAATAGACAGCTGCACAGAAATGCACACTGCACAGTAAGCTGATATTAAAATGTATGATATCATTTTTAGAAATATTATTATATCCCAAGGAAAATGGTCTAACTTATGGTTTCAGTTAAACCCAGCTCAACAAATACTGACCCTCTATTATATGCTGAACATTGTAAAAGGGGAGAGAAAGATGATAAAAACAGAGTTACTACCTTTAAGAAACTCACAATCTGGTAAGAATCACAGAATCCAAACAAGTTGTAACTAGATAGCCTTACGCATAATAAAGAATGACCACATTACCAAAGTGGTACAAGGAAAGCAGTAATGAGCTCCGTCTGGAGAAACTGGAAAGAATAGTACATGAATTGGCCTTACTAGGATGAACAGGAGTTCAATAGGTGAATAAGGTGGGGAAAGATGTTTCAGATGGCCTAGGCCATTTTCAGAGAACAACCATTTAATACTGAAGGAAGAGAAAGAAGAGGAGGGTGTGGAAAGAAAAAGAAGAAAAAAGGGGGAGAGAAAAGAGGATGAAAAAAAGGAGAACGAAAGGAAGAAGTTAAGAAGTAAGAAGAAGCAGGAAATGAGGCTGGAGAAACAAGCTGGGACTAGATTAGAAAAGGCATTGTTGAGCTTGAACTGCCTCTTCCGAGCATCTGGGGTATGATTTGGTCTGACTAAAATTGGAAAGCTCACTCTGGTAACAATATTGGAAAACAATTGCAGGGGCAAGTCTAAAATTAGGAAGATCAAATAACAAGCTACTGTTACAGTTCAGGCTAGAGATGAATAGTGCTTGAACTAACATAAGGCCATTGGTGATGCTGTAGAGATGACAGACTTGAGATACAACATGAGTGGCCACTTGGGTACTGAAGGTGAGAGAACAGAGGAAGCACCAGATAGCTTAGAGCTTCCTGGACTTTGGACAGGGGTAGTGGCATATCCTTAAAGCAGACAGGGAAAAGAAAAGTGGAATAGTTTCACAGTGGAGAAAGGGGAGCCACATTGCTCAGTTCCACGTATGCTGACTAAGGGACTTATTAGACCTCCAGCAGAAGATACATATTTAGGGTTATTCATTTTTTAATGATAATTTAAGGCTCAGAGCTGGACAACAATATCCAGGGAAAGAAAATAATGAGACGAGGACTAATAACCCTGGAGAAAATCAAACTTAATCATAATTCAAGTAAGGGCTGCTCCAAAAAAAATGTTACAGAAATAGTAGAAAATACAGAATAGCATGATGTCACGGAACTCACAGGAGGAAATACTTTCAAAGAGGGACTAATCAACACTGTCAAATGCCAGAGAAAAACTGAGTAAAATAGAGACCAAAAAAATGTACACTGGATTTGGCAATTATGAGGTAAAAAGTAATACAGTGGTAAGCTCAGCAGAATAATGAAGTTGAAATTCAGATAGTAAATTAAGGTTGTCCTTAATTTGCCATCTGAAACAAAAATATTTCATTTTATCTATTTATTATTTTATTTATTTTATCAAATTTAAATGTTTTATTCTATAAAGGCATTCTATCAGTAAGATGGTAGAGAAGGTCAGAAATAAAAGAGGCATTAGGCAGGAAAGAAAAGTTTCAAAGAGTGTTTTAGGCTTCTTTTTAATGTTTTTAATGTCAGTTTAGTCTTCTTCTTTTTTTTTTTAAGAAAACAGAATCATAGGCATATTGGCCTCTAAAGTTTTCCTAGTAGCAGGACAACGCACTGGTGAAAATTTTGAAGTCATCTGAGACAGAAACTAAAATTTTTTAGGAAATCCTCTGCAACAGAAAAACAGGCACATGAAAGCAGGGCACCGTGAAAACTTCACATACTGGCATGAACAGCAAATTAATGCCTTTCAGAGGTGCTGCATATCAAGAAGTTGTTGATACTGTAGAGGTAATAACACGGTGGTTAAGAATGGCTCTGGAATCATCTGTCCAGGTTCAAAGCCTAGCTCTATCACCTTCTCTCTGACCTTGCCCAAGTTACTGGTGACCTTACCCAAGTCAATTACATTGTCTTCAGTCACAGTTTTCTCATCTGTAAAGTGGAGACAATAACTCTATCTACTTAATAAAGTTCTGCCAGGAGTAAATGAGATAACGTTTCTCTGGCTTTAAGTGATAAAAATGTTGCAGATTTGGTATGTTTTGCTAGATGATGATGATGCTGATTATACACAGTTTTTACAATCTCATTTAAAGCCATAAAACTGGATGAGACTATGAAGGCAATGAGTGTAGACAGAAAAAAGAAGAGGTCTAAAGATTACTCCAGGGCTATAAGATATTAGGATCTTGAAGAAGAACCAGCAAAGGAGACTAAACTGGAGCAGCCAGTGAAGTAGGAGGAAAACTAGGAGAGCAGAGTCATGGAAGCAAAGGGAAGAAATTGTTTCAAGGAGTGGATGGATGATCAATTGAGTCAAATGATACTAATAAGTCAAAATGAGGACTGAGAATTGATCACTAGATTTAGCAAAGTGAAAATCTTTGGTGACCTCAACAAGTGAGGGTTGGTGGACCTTTCTGTGCTTTGTTAACATGTGTGGTTAACATGTGTGTGGCCTTGATCTCTTATGCGCAAGTCACTGACTAGGCTAGATTTCTGTCTATTACAGCACAGAATCCAAATAGGGACAATGAAATGTGGTTGATGCTTGCTGGGGTTTCTTGAAACGAAGTTTACATGCTCTTCTCAGAAAGCTAATGGAGAGATACATTTTTCTCACAGAGATGTGACTGAGAAAATGAGTATCAGTGGAAATTATTGGCAGACGTCTTACAATCTTGAGAGGAAACCATTTTGCCACAGAGGAACAGAAGTTAGGCAGAAAACCAGTCACTAATGACATAACTGAACTACTAGTTATCTGACTTTCAATGTACCTCTACTTATCCTCCCCAAAGTCTGTAAGGCTGAAGACAGTTATAATAGCAAATAAATTCCATTTTTTTTATAAGCCATATTTGATTTTCTGTTACTTGCAGAACAAATATTCCTAACTAACAGAGCATTTTATCAAGGATCAAATTACATGAGCTGGGTCAAGGGAAGGGCAGTGGTTATTGGAAGTTTTTTGGACAGTCAATGAAAATAACTTCTACCACAATCTATATATTAGACATGACCAAATCCTGCTCTTCTTCATTTCTGTTTACTTCTCCATTTTAAAGACATTCTAATGGTTTACAAAATTAATTCATTTTTTTAAAGACTGGAATCCTGTTCTGAGAGGATTTGGGGAAGACAGTGATCAAATCTGAATGTCTTATTTCCATCTATTCCTATGTTGAATCTATTTGCCTATTTTGAGCCAAGGAGCAGTTGGCGGTGGTGAGCCATTGAGTGTAAGATACTGAGTTCTGAAAAAGCCCTGGCAGAGGAAATAATGTGGGACCATTTCCAATATGGGGCAAGCATGAGTCTTGCCCCAAACCAAACTCTGAGACCCTCAAGATGAAGTTCACGCTTGGTGAATACTGGGGAAAGCTTCAAAGTTCTGTGCACCCCAAGCATCTAGGGTTGATTTAGTCTCTTGTTGGGTTTCTTAGTATGACTGACATTTACAAAATCCAAGGAGTAGGCGGAAGCTTCCCTATTTCTGAGGGCAGGGAAGTGTGAAAAGAAAAGAGGAGCAGGAAGATTCTCTCTGCTGTTTACATGGAGCCTGGCTATCTACCTGATGCACAATTCTCCAGGGAGTTAGACACAGAATTCTTTGCTTATTACTAACGAAACCACTGACACTCCAAGATCTGCACCGAGCTCCACACCAAAAAAAAATATAACCTGTTACGATGACAACGTGAAAGAGAAAGATCAAAGAATATAGGTACTCAGTTAAATAGAGATTCTGGGGAGACTTATGACAAGTTGAACAAAAAAAAATTGAAGAGTTTTTAATACAGCAGACACACGTATGATCTAAATATATATTTAAATCTAAATAGATAATGGGAGACTGTGAATTTGTCTTTAAAAGTACTAAATAAGAATTCTTGAGATGAAAGTCTAATGAGTTTAGAATAAAAGTATTTAACTTTTAACCTAGAAGTTAGGGACAGTGGCAAGGTGGGATTGGGGCGAAGAGACTGGGGAATAAAAATGTTCCAAACTTCTCATGTGATGGGCTACAGAGGAGAAGATAAGCATGTGAAAGCAAGCTAACAGGCTCATCTTATTGGAGTGAGAGGAAAGATAAGGAGGAGGAGCAGAATGCTTTGGTAGGAAAAAGGTTGGTATCTCCTTTCACAATGCGTACATATATCAAATCAACACATCGTACACTTGAAATATATTACAACTTTGTCAATTATACATAAATAAAGCTGAAAAAAAGAGAGAAAGCAGAGAGGAGAGAGAAAGAAAGAAAATGAGAGTCTAGTTAAGTATTAATTTCTTTATTTTGCTGTACCTTTTGGAATTCTGTGTTCTGTGAGTCAATATAGTTCCTCTGTGTTTAAGTTTGGGGAAAAAATCCCCAAACCTAGGTATCTTGTTTTTAAACAGTAGCAGAGAAACATGTATCTGACGTTGAGCATCAGAAGACGGGTGCTTAAAGTCAGAGTGAAGGGGAATAGAATGAATAGTAACTTGAACAAACCAGGGATATAAGAATAAACTGCAAATAATAATGTAAAATAAGAGAAAAAATAAGAAAAAATTAGTATGTTCAATGTCAATGGACCACACATTTCTATTAAAAGAGTTAGTCATATTGAATTAAAAAAGAAGAAAGTGTAAGTAAAAATTATTTAAAATAAAATAATTTAAAAATTGAAAATAGATAGGCAAGAAAATACCAGGCAAATGCAAGCAAAAAGAAAAAAGGAACAGCAATATTAATATCAATACAGAACTTAAGGTATCCTCTTAAACTTGATAAGCAGAGGAAAAACTAAACTAGGAAAGAAGGGAAGTCATACCATGACAAAAGGTACAATGCACCAATCAACAAAGGTGCTAACTACATAAAGCAAAAACCATTATGATGGAAGGAGAACTTGATTAAAAATACATTCATAGTAGAAAATTTTAATATATCTCTTTTCGAATCAGATAAAGACCTAGTAGCAAAAAAAAAAAAAAAGGGGGGGGGGGAAAGAAACTGATTATTATAACCAACAATGAAAACATATACCTTATACAACTCAAATGGAGAATCTAACATCCCTCTACATTCAACCTCAATATAACCTCATTAGTAGGAGAAATGAGCATGTAGAAATGACCTGGCACCTCTCCCTGGCAGCCTAAGGCAAAAGGGAGGGAAGGTACAGAGAAAGAAACAGATAGGAGGGGGAGGAGAAGGAGGAGGAGGACAAGGAGGGAGGAAGAGAAAGAAGAAAAGAGAGGGAAGAGGATGAAGAACTACAAGAAGATGGAGAAGGAGGGTAGGGGTGAGATAATGAGAGGGAGGGAGGTGGGAGGAGGAGAAAGACAGATATCATGAGTTAAAATTCTGTCTCTTCCTCTCTACAACCTCTGTGTAATGAACAGTGAGGCACAATGGAATGTGTTTTTAGAGTAGTGTTTTAGAAGGTAATGATATTTAACACTGAGACAAATTTTTCTCCCTATTTATCACATGAAAAACAAAGAAAACATTGAAGTAATATACACAATGATACTTTATTTAGATTTTTTGATTCTGCACAGTCATTAAATTCTTTTCCTGGAAAAGCTATTATTAACAGAGCTAATTGTAGTTCAGCACAACAGCTCTTAATGGCTTGTCATGTTTAGAAGGGTGTTTTTCAGTAAGCTTCCGAAAGCCCCAATTAAACGAAAAAGACCAGACTCTAATTGCTTCTTTCATAAATGCTTAAAGTACAAAAGATGCTTGATGAAGTCATACTATCAAATGATCAAAATGGATTTTTTTCCAATCAAACAAATGTGGTTTAAACAACCATAAATCCTAAAACATTAAATAGGCTAAAATATTTTACTATATCTAAGAACACTATTAGTGCTTTCATCAAGTTAGCTAAATTCCTTTTTCCTTTCTCATCAAAAAAATAATAATTAGTTTTAAGTATTATACTATTTAAATTCTATTGTGCTTAAATTATTCACTTTTTCAAAAATTTTATTGTGAAACTTTTCAAATATTTTAAGTTGAAGGAATTTTACAGTGAAGACATATACTTACCATGTAGATTCTATCAATAATATATTACCATCTTGTTTTATTACATGTCTATGCATCCCTCTATTCACCCATTAATCTATCTTATTTTTTTTAATACACTTTGAAGTAAATCAAAACATCGGTCTACCTTCTCTAGCACTACAGCAAACATTAGTGATTTGTTTTCTGACATGGACAAGACACATTATCTCCCACCATTGCAGTAAACAGTAAGATGCAGGGCACATATATGTGATGTAAGAGCTAGATTCCTGGATATACAACTTTCTGCCCATGTCTAGAAAATACAGAGACAAAGCTAAAGTAACATCTTGAAGTTCTCTAGAAAAATGTAAGCCAAATTCTGATTTGTCAATAGGGAAAAATGTTTAAACATTGTTACTTATTCAAGCAATTAGAAAAGTATAAAGAAGCAGCAAATAGCACCTAAAACCTATCATTACCAATATTTTGCTGATTGTTCTATCCCAAACATCTCCAGTCATTGCATTCATTCCTTCATTCCGCAAATCATTTGTGCCTACTGTGTGCCATATGACTCACAGTCTATGTCGTCAAGTTTTTTTTTAATTCTAGGCACATGTCTGGTACCAGTAGGAGTTCTGAAGAAAAATTTTAAAAGAGTACTAGTGTTAGAGAGTAAAGATGTTATTTTAGAGGAGGTCATCAGGAAAATCCTTTCTGATGTGGTAACATTTGAGCAGAGGTGTGGAGGTGAGAATAAGAAGATGGGGACATCTGGGCAGAGTGGTCAGCAAGAACTAAAGGTGTGAAGTGAGATGGCATTCAGGATGTCTAAGAAAACAGCGAGGATCAGTGTGGCTGGAGGGTCCTGAGGGATGGGGAGGGTAGCATGACATGATGTTGGAAAAGCTACCAGGCCTAGATTCTACTCTGAGTGCATTCATTGGAAAGCCTCGGGACAGTATTGATCAGAACTGACTTAACTTTTCAAAGACTCACTCCAGCTGCTGCTTGGGGGATGGACTGTAAGAAGGCAAGTGTGGAACAGGGAAAACAGAAGACACCAGCTGGAATCAAGGTGAGAGGTGATGGTGCTTGAACTACAGTGGGGGCAGTGGAAGCAGTATATACTATATAGTATTTATTATACATATAGTATACATAAACATGCATAGCCACATACTTATATCATTTCACAGAAAAGGCATCATATTTATGCATTAGGTGGTGTTCAAATTTTTCTTATTTACTCATTTTTCTTCTGTTTATCCCCCATTACCTGATCTCTAGCTCATACCCCTCTGCTCCTTCCTTCTAGTAACTAACATAAGAAGCCAGCTAGATATGCAACCTTTCAAATTTATCTGTATTTTCGCAAATCACACATGAAGGACTTTTCTATAATGCCTTGCTTTACAAAAACTGAATCATATTGTTTTACTTTGCTGTGTGAACTTCCAATACTTCTGCTAACTTTTCTATTTGGTTGTCTTCTTTCTTACTTTGAAGGCACATTATATGTATTGACTCTTTCTGTGCCATGTGTTACAAACGTTCTTTCTTGATTTATCACACATATACCTACTTTATGGTTTATGGTGTTTTGCCACACTTTAACAATATTTTGCATAATCAATTTCTATTGTCTTATAGTTTCTAGGTTTCCTGTCTTTCTTTAAATCATCTCACCTTAGCCATACATGTATTCCAAATTTTCTTCTAAAATTTACTTCTTGGTTTTGGCTGATTAAAGAGTGAAACACAAGTCCAGTCAACATCTGATTTAATTCTTTATACAAACTATCCATTTTGAGTACCAGAAATCTGATTTTTCACTTGTTTGGTTTTACTTCTTTTTTAATCATGCCACTCAGACTGCCATTGGCAAAGTCAGCAATTTTTATGCCAGAAAAATGTTGATCTCTCCTGTATTATGGTTATCTCTGTGTGTGTCTTGTTTCCTCTACTGGAATGTAAGTCCCTTGAGGACAGATTCTTGCCATTTATCTTTATGACCCAGTGCTGATTCTGAGCTTGTTTGCCCTCAGGTCCATTTCTCATCTCCATCCCCAGACTAGGAGACTCTGGGAGAAGAGGGCTAATGCCTGCTTGCTCGCATTTCCCTGCTCCCTTATCAACTGCATACAGCTGAGTTCAATTAATAGGTTCAATTAATCTCCTAGGTGGAGATTAAAGAATGGGAGGAAGGGGGAAGCCAGGGCATTCCTCCTCCTTTTGAGTCAGCCAGTGTTTCTGGAGACAGCTAACTCTCCTCTATGATCCTAGTTTTGTAACCATGGCCCCCAAACTTCTACGCTCACCCTTTCCCTGTGTACACCCAGATGGTAGTAGTTTCCTGATGTTGCTAATCTGTGGTTTGCTTTACTCTCCCCTTTGGCTTCTCTGCTCCTCCATCATCTAAATAAACCAATTATCTCCTTTAAATTCCCTACATTTACTTGATTCAGCCTGATGCATTCTCTAGTAGTATTTAGCTTTGTGCCTTAATCAGAGGAAAAGCTCATTTTTTTAAAAGCAATGAATATCATGATGGCCTTCCACACTGCAGCACAATTACTGGGAAATGCTCATTCTTACCTGTTTAACATCATATGCAATAAAATTGACCAAACATTGCTAACTGAGTGTCACATATCACCAGCTCCAAAAACACAGCATCCCATTTCTCCATCACCTCAGCAATACTATCTTCATTCACTGATTCTGCAGACTATGGATTTAGTTCACAGTTTCTCTTTCTTTATTGCCTTTCAATAGCATCTTTTCACCTAGATTCCACTAAATGTGCAGCTTATTAAAATCTTACCTCTTTGGGCCTCCATGCTCTCAACTATCCAAAATGACTTGTCAAAACTTATTAAGTAACTGAGCAAGTATCTATTGGGAGCCCAGCATCTGCCAAACAGTATGCAAAGAAGAAGCTACAGGGTCACCAAGATACAGTCTCTCTGAAATCTCAGTAAGTTGGCAATTATAACGCAATATGATAAAGGATATTTTGGTAGGCAGAATTTCGAGATTCCCTACAATCCCCTACCCGTGGTGTACACACCATGTACAATTCCTTCCCCTTAAGTATGATTTATGAATATAAGAGGGTAGTCATTCCATTGATTAGGTTACAACATACGTCAAAGGTGATGGGTAGTCATCCTGTGATTACACAATGTTACATAAGACTGAGTCTTAGAAGACTGAGAAGAAAGATTCTCCTGCTGGTCCTAAAGAAGCAAACTGCTGTGTGTAGACAGGACCACATGGTAACGACTTGAGCTGAGAGTGGGCCCAGTCAATAGCTATTAAGAAAACAGGGACCTCAGTTCTATAGCTGTAAGGAAATAAATTCTGCCAACAACATGAAGGAGCTTGGAAACTTCACTTTCCCTAGTCAAGCCTCCAAATGAGGATATAGCCAGCCAACATCTTGATCTTGGTCCTAGATCCTGACCCACAGAAACTGAGAAAATAAATTTTATTGTTTCAAGCTACTATGTTTGTGGTAATTTATTACATAGCAATAGACAAAGAAAATAGATTTGACAGGGGTAAGCAGAGGATATTAGAACACATAGGAAAAGACCTAACTCAGCCTGTGGTCAGGGGCAACTTTCTGAAAGAAGACTGAAAACTGAGACCTGAAGACTCTGCAAGGGTTAGTCAAGCAAGGGGGTTGGGGAGCAGAAAAAGGAGGAATAAAGAGGTACTCCAGATAGAGAATCCAAGAAGTGTGTGTGTGTATGGGAGAGAGAGAAACACAGAAAACAAAAATCCTTCTCGTTAGGTCTCCAGTAATTTTCTAATAACCTCCAAACCATACTTAAACCATATACTTTAAGATTATTCACTCCATGCTTCTACTCCATCCAACCACTCTCATCACACTCTATACTTTAACCAGTAACCTCCCCTTATGTTAGGAAAGCTCTGTGTACCCTTCAACTCCTGTATCAGAGATTTTATAATATCCTCGGTGCAGAGAACAGCTTCTTTAACTCACAATAGGTCTTCCCTATCTGTTCACATAACAACCGTTTCATCATCTCCAGAACGCCACCTTGAACTACTTCCTTTTAGTCTCTACCCAGAATCTCACACCTCACTACCAATAGTGCATTTGTGTAATGATTGAGAAGCTCTGCTCCTTGGCTTCTCAACAGCTAGGATCACATCCAGTTTATAGTCTGTCTTGTTTTAGTTTCTCTTATTATATCATAAATGCCTGCTTACTGGCTACTTATTTTCTTACATGCAAGGCTTAATTACATCTAAGCTATTCAAGTAGAAAGAGATCTCTCCTATCCCTAACCCTAATTAAACTTAAAAGCTTTTGCAGAAAAGCTTTTAAAAGCTTTTGCACAGAAAAGGAAACCATCAACAAAATGAAAAGACAACCTACTGGACGGGAGAAAGTATTTGCAAATGATATGACTGATAAGGGGATAATATCCAAAATATATAAACAGCTCATACAATTCAACATTTTAAAAAATTTAAACAACCCGATTAAAAAATGGGCAGAGGATCTAAATAGACATTTTTCCAAAGAAAACATACAGATAAATAAACTCAAAATGGCTTAAAGACTTAAATATAAAACAAAACACTATAAACCTCCTAGAAGAAAACAGGCAAAACATTCTCTAACGTTAATTTTAACAGTGTTCTCCTAGGGCAGTCTATCAAGGCAAGAAATAAAAGCAAAAAAAAAAAAAAAAGAAACCTAATTAAACTTATAAGCTTTGTACAGCAAAGGAAACAATACACAAAACAAAAAGACAACGTACAGAATGTGAGAAAATATCTGCAAATGATGCGACTGTCAAGGGTTTAATTTCCAGAATATATAAACAGCCCATACAACTTAATAACAAAAAAACAAACAAACAATTCAATCCAAAAATGGTCAGAAAACTTAAACAAGCAATTATCCAATGAAGATGATAGGCCAATAGGCACATGAAAAAAATGCTCAGTATTACTAATAATCAGAGAAATGTGAATCAAAACTATAATGAGGTATCACCTCACACCAGTCAGAATGGCCATCATTCAAAAGTCAACAAATGATAACTGCTGGAGAGGGTGTGGAGAAAAGGGAATCCTTCTACATGTTGGTGGGAATATAGTATGCTGCAGCCTATATAGAAAACAGTATGGAGAGTCCTTAAAAAACTAAAAATAGGCTAACCATCTGATCCAGCAATCCCACTCCTAGACATGTCTGGGGGGAACTCTAATTTGAAAAGATACATGTACCCCAATGTTCATAGTATCACTATTTACAATAGCCAAGACATGGAAACGACCTAAATGTCCATTGACAGAGGACTAGATAAAGAAGTTGTGGTATATATACATGTGTGTGTGTGTATATATATATATATGTGTCTGTGTGTGTGTGTGTGTGTGTGTGTGTGTATAAAATAGAATACTACTCAGCCATAAAAAAGAATACAATGATGCCATTTGCAGCAACATGGATGCTCCTGGAGAATGTCGTTCTAAGTGAAGTAAGCCAGCAAGAGAAAGAAAAATACCATGAGATCACTCATATGTGGAATCTAAAAAACAAAAACAAAAACAAACAAACAAACAAAAACAAAGCGTAAATACAGGACAGAAATAGACTCATAGACAGAGAATACAGACTTGTGGTTGCCAGGGGGGTGGAGGGTGGGAAGGGATAGACTGGGATTTCAAAATTGTAGAATAGATAAACAAGATTACACTGTATAGCACAGGGAAATATACACAAAATGTTATGATAACTCACAGAGAAAAAAATGTGACAATGAGTGTGTATATGTCCATGAATGACTGAAAAATTGTGCTGAACACTGGAATTTGACACAACATTGTAAAATGATTATAAATCAATAAAAAATGTTAAAAACAAAGTGGTGTATATAAACACAACGGAATACTACTCAGCCACAAAAAGAATGAAATTTTGCCATCTGCAACAACATGGATGCATATGAAGAGTATTATGCTAAGTAAAGTAAGTCAGATAAAGACAAATACTGTATGATATCACATATATGCAGAATCTCAAAATTAAATTAGAGAATATAACAAAAATAGAAAGACTAACAGATATAGAAAACAAACTGGTGGCTACCAGTGGGGAGAGGGAAGGGGGAGGGGCAAGATAAGGGTAGGAAATTAAGAGGCACAAACTAGTATGTGCAAAATAACCTACCCAAGGATACACTGTACAATACAGGGAATATAACCAATATTTTATAATAACTATAAACAGAATATAACCTTAAAATTATGAATCACTATGTTGTACATCTGAAATGTATTGAATATTGTACATCAATCATACTTCAATTTTAAAAAAGAACAATATGATTACTATTATTCTGATCCTCAGGGGAGCTGAAACAGGTACACATACTTAGGATAATGCACTTCCTACAGTTAAAGAGCAAAATACCTCTTGAGTCAAGCATTCGTTTCCAGGCTTTAGGATGATAAATGACAGATATGTTGAAAGTTGAAATGTCCTTTGAAACATTACTATAATGATACTTTTTAAATTATTTATAATAACCAGAGGAAGAACGGACTACACATGAGTAATTTTACCTTTGTGATTTTTAACAGTGAACTTTAAATAGCACTGTTGTAAACTTAGAAAAGTTTCAGCTGATTTCCAAATCCCCAATAACTTTGTAATAAGGTGATGAGGATGCTGTTCTCAAGACAGAGGCTCAGGGCAGCCTTAAACCCAGTACATCAGAGTGTGAGCACTATGTTCAGGACAGGAGGTCAAATTGGTTCCTTCGTTATTTTCGATGTAGCTAATGAAGGGCAAACCTCAAAATGTTCAGAGCTCCAGGACTTTTCAGAAAAACACTGGAAATGGTGAGTATAATTCACGTCAGATATTGATTTACTGAAAAATACAGATGTGGAGAGAAAATTTCAGCATTTTAATCTTTTCTAAATATGGTCTCCTTGGAATACAGCGGGAACGGTCTCCACTGTGAGCCAAGAGACGTGGGCTCCAGTGCTGGCTCTGCCTTAACTAGCTGTGTGGCCTTGGCAAGCCCCACCGACCTTCTGGGCTTATCTTTACAAATGAGAGGAAGGGGAGCCTGACTGGAGGACCCTACAAGTTCCTTCCAGTTTTAATAGCCAATGGAATAAATGACTTGGTATCTTCTATGTATTACTGGTATGTTTTAGTTTTTAAGTGGATGCACCTTTGAGAGCAGCACTTTAAATAAAACATGGGTTTAAGGCCTCATGGAAAGACATCTTGATGGCTGCTGGCTGGAGGAAAATAGACTGCAATTAGCATCTGGAGTCAAGACAAAATTAAGTAACATAGGAAGAGTATTCAAATATTTACCTAGGCATAGAAATGGGACTTTCAAGATTATCATATTAAAAATCATAATTATTTCTAAATGTACATGATTAGTAATCAGGTGAAAAAATAAAGCACAGCATATTGTAAATAAAATTAATCTTACATATAAACTTCAATTATAGAAAGCAATGCCTTCCTATTAATTACTCTCAAACATTCAAGTTGGATTTTAATTCATAACAGCCAAAATTTTGAATGAATTTATATAACATTTGTATAATACTAATATATCTGAATCACTGCAAATAGGCTGAGAATTACTAAGCATTATGCATTTCTGAAACTAGACTTCCTAGAATTGTACTTCTGTAACTCATTTCTTGCCTCAGGGAGCAGTACAAGCCCAGAGAAAGCCTTTATGCCTCAGTTTCACACATGAAATTGTTGCCGAGTCCAAACTCGTTCTGCTCGCCACACGACAGGCCAATAAATTGGGAGACTAGGTGTTGGGGCAAGGAATAAAGACATTATTCAGAAAGCCGGCAACAGAGAGGATAGCACACTAATGTCTTGGAGAACCATCCTGCTCTAGTCAGAATATAGGCTCCTTTTATACAAAAAATAAGGGAGGGGGTATGGTTGATTGTTGTAATTTTCTAGCTGCAGGCATTCTTTCTTCTTGCAGCCATCCCCGTGGGCCAGGTCATGGTGTCCCTGTAAACCTCCAACATAACAAAGGTTATTCTCTACTACAAAATGGGAATACAGTAATACTGTATTTCCCAAAATCTTCCTAGAAGGGTAGTATATTTCACCAAGGTAGACTGGAAGTAGGGACTGGAAGTGCTTATCAATGTTCTTTCTAACAGCTAGTGGAAAGTCAGTTTAAAGCTGATGAAAAGGCATTTCCCTTGGCAACTCAAGTGAATTTTACTGTCATCCTCCAAAATCTCTGACTCCTAGTTTACGAATCTAGTTTTTGGTTTTTGTTGCTGTGTTGATTTTTTTAAATTAATTAATTAATTATTCTAATTGAAGTAAAGTCAGTTACAATGCATAAATTTATGGCATACAGCACAATGTCCCAGTCATGCATATACATACATATATTCATTTTCATATTCTTTTTCATTAAAGGTTATTACAAGATATTGAATATAGTTCCCTGTGATATACAGAAGAAACTTGTTTTTTTAATCTACTTTTATATATAGTAGCTAACATTTGCAAATCTCAAACTTCCAAAGATATTGTTTCTCTTATATTATTTTCGTTTTGGTTTTCCCTCCCCTAGGAACTCTAAGAGCAAATGGGATAATCTGTAGGCATGTTTTGAAACTGCATCTTTTGTATCACTTCTCATCAGATTATCTAACCCCTGATCCGAATTGTAATACAAGTACCCAATCTCATTTCTGTCCTAGTGGAATCAAACAGTTTGGAGATATCTCCCAAATCCATTATCTGTTCTCTCTACATTCCTCAGGAGACAAACTTAATTGCCAAACCTCTCCCAGGAGAGCTGGTAAACAATGAACAAAAGAAAGAGACCTCAATAAGTGAGAGGAGAAATAAATTAAGGAGATAGTCTACACACTGAGCACACAAACACATACATACATACACAGGTGTTTATCTATGTTTTGACCAAATGCCACATTTAGGAAGTATTAGAAAAATTTATATATGCTATATCCATGTTAAGCATTGGATTACTGTGAATAATTCTAAGTCTGCAGTTACCGTTACTAAATGGCAACTGTGTGTCTTCTAGGTGGTCTTGACAAAATTGGTCTTCTCTGAATAAAAGGAGGTGTCTTCCAACATGGGTGATCTGCTACTTTTGAGCTTTTTACTTTGGTTGCTCTAGGATGTTTAATGGTCATTTAATCAACCTTAAAGTACTCATTGAACTAGCTCTAACTAAACATTGTGATTTAAATACTGAGATTAGTGAGATATTGCTCCAGGGAAATTGATGTTTTGAATGTTTCTAGGGCAACAGTTAATCTCTCCCAGCAGCAAGTCTGTTAGAAAATAAGGGGATAGGAATATTCAAACCCTTTTAAATTAAAGGAAACACCGTATTTGAGGATTAAGGTCCACGGAGCGATTCAAGGACACGTTAATGATACGAGGCAGCATGGTGTTTAAGTAATGGCATAGTTACTCAGAAAAGCAGAAATCAAGAAAATTTCACATTTGTTTGGGTAAGTTTGGTTTGGATTGGTTTTGCATGTTACTTTCTGTGGTTTTTCAATATAGTTTAACTGCTGATCTGCCTAGAGGTTTGGCTTCAGGAGAATCTGAAGTAACTGTATAGCCCTGACAGCAAAAGAGATGAATCTAGGTGCAGAATTTTAAAATAAGCAAATGCAGAGGAGAATGAAGGCAATTATTTGTGTTTCTTTTGTTCATTTTCTATGATCCTACCATTCCTCTTAGAACTACCTTTCTTCTCTACTATTTAATTTCCATTATTGATAAACCTGGAAAACAGATATTCCTCTTCTGTAACAGAATATTCTCAGTTATAATATTTTTTTCTTTCAAAGTCTGCAAAGATTTAGATCAAGAACTAACACTCTCTTAGAAATGAAAGTGTCCTTTTTTATGTCTTTTTCCTCTCATTCATGGTGAGCAGGGAGTTGGGAAGTGGAAGACACAAGTAGTTCTAGTTTTATATACTTTATCAGTGGGTAGGGGGAGGAAGGAGCCTTTCCATCTTCAGGAATCCTGTCGCATAATGCAGGTATGGGTAAGAAGGATCAAATCATTGTCAACTGATAAAGTATCTATCTAATTGATGACACTCCTGAGAGAAGCAGAAATTCAAAAGGCTTTACAGAATAATGAGGGATACTAAAGGAAATCTGGAAGAAAATTAAAGGGGAACAAAATCATATACATAATCACATAACCTGTTCAGATTAAAAATCTCCCTAAATGGGTAGTTTGTTTACTGTTGTTTTATTGGGGAGGGGTCAGAGTGTAGAGATGGTACAGTTTTAAGAACCTGAGATAACTCAATTCAAGGAAAGAAGAAAAGCTCATTGAGCATTTAACACTTGTCCTTGTGACTTCAAGGACAAGAAAGACTTCAGGAAGCTTGTATCTTGTAGAAAACACAGGATGAAAGGTTTCTGGGTGGGGGCAGTACTCACTAGTTTAGTGTACCAGCTCACCTTAACTTCTTTCTTTTTAAACAAGTCTATGTTATACCAAGAAATTAAAGTTTTGTTTTTCTTCTTTTCTTACCAAAGTAGCTACAGATAGGGAGGGGCTTTATTTTGTTTAATAGAGTAATTTGAAAAACAGTTCCCTGAAGAATCAGAGTAATCTCAATATACTTAGAAACAAAAACGTAAGTGAATGGAAATTTCCCAACAGTGTGTTATGTGACAGGCTGACCTCTGTAAAATGCATATCTGCTTGTTTTTTCTTTTTAACAAATGTGCTATTTTAACACCCATTCACTAATGAGAGCTGCCAATATTTCCAGCTGACAAAGAGTCAACACAGAAGGATTAAGAACATGGATAATAATTTCCTTGTAGGTTGAAAGGAAAATTATCACTCATGCTTGTTTAAAGGCAGTCTTTGTGCCAGTATTAAGTTCCTTGGGGAAGGGAGAGTTCCCAGTGCTTTACAAAATAAAATTAAAAAATTCAGTGCACTCAACTTGTTTTACATATCTGAGCACCTTTTGAAGACCTTCTAAAGAAGTGCAATTTTTCTACATTTTCTCTGATCCAATAATATTTTTAGGACTACCTTTCCTCTCCATTATTCTAGATTATCACCATTTTGCCTCTTCTGTGTTAGAGCAAACAAAAGTAGATGAGAGAAGACTTGGCAAGTTAAAAATAGCAAGCACTTTGAAAAAAAAAAAAAAAGGAAGATTTAAGAATTATTTGTATTATTATGTATTCTCTGGTAAATCTATTTCTTGGCTACACCTATTAAAAAAAAATCACACCCAAGGACCGTGTTAGAATATATTAATTGTGAAAGCACTCCTCACCAACTGCCAATTGAAAAAAAAAACTCAGGAGGCAATGAATTTAGTCAACATAGACCTTCTGAGTCCCAGGCCTGTGCTGCTGAAAGGAATAAATAAAATTAAGATACTTTTACTTGTAACTTTTAATTCTGGCAGATTAAACAACTAAATCTCTTTTCCCTAAATTATTAACATTTCTAGGTAGGGTGGGATTATTCAGAGGTTATTTTTCAAAAATTTCCAAAACTCTGGCACAAGGCTCTGGACAATGTCCCTATAATGTTCCTTCCACTTAAACAATGGTTTTGAAGGGGGAAAAAATCATTTTAGTTATATATTGTAAACAGCCTAGTTGACAAAGAGCTTTCATAAGCATATTAGTTTTGGTGAAATAAACTGGCAGAGAAACTAAGTTGAGGGGAAAGGATGCCAAAGAGGAAACAATAGAGGAATATAAATTTTAAAGTAATAAAAGGAAGAGGTTTAGTAACTAGCAATAAATTGTTTAGTCATGGCCATTTATTGATATTCTACTTCCAACAACATGCTAAAAGTCATACTAAAATCTTTATATTTTAGAGGTACATTTAATATTTTCCTCAAAGTCTTAAGGAACTGTTTATCCAATTTAATGGTTTTTTTTTAAATTGAAGTATAGTCAGTTTACGATGTTTTATCAATTTCTGATGTACAGGATAATGTTTCAGTCATACATATACATGCATATATTCCTTTTCATATTATTTTTCATATAGATATGTATAGTTACCACCAGATATTGAATATAGTTCCCTGTGCTCTACAGAAGAAACTCTTTGTTTACCTATTTTATATACAGTAGTTAGTATCTGCAAATCTTGAACTCTCAGTTTATCCCTTCCCCCTGGTAACAAGTTTGTTTTCTATATCGGTGAATCTGTTCTTGTTTTGTGAATATGTTCATTTGCATCCTTTTTTTTTAAGATTCTGCATGTGAGTGATCTGATATGGTATTTTTCCTTCTCTTTCTGGTTTATCTCACTTAGAATGATGCTCTCCAAGTCCATCCATTTTGCTGTAAATGGCATTATTTTATTCTTTTTTATGGCCGAATAATATTTCACTGTATAAATATACCACAACTTCTTTATCCAGTCCTCTGTCAGTGGACATTTAGGTTGTTTCCATGTCTTGTCTATTGTAAGCAATGACACTATGAACATTGGGGTACATGTATCTTTTTGAATTAGAGTTCCCTCTGGATATATGTCAAGGAGTGGGATTGCTGGATCCTATGGTAAGTCTATTTTTAGTTTTTTGATGAATCTCAGTACTGTTTTCCATAATGGCTGCACCAAACTAATACAAATCTAAATCCAAAAATGGGCAGAAGACCTAAATAAGCAATTCTCTGGTGAAGACATACAAATGGCCAATAGACACATGAAAAAATGCTCAATATCATTAATTATCAGAGACATGCAAATCAAAACTACAATGAGTTACCACTTCACACCAGTCAGAATGAACATTATTAAAAAGTTCATATATGATAAATGCTGAAGAGTGTATAGAGAAAAGGGAATCTTCCTACAATGTTGGTTGGAATATACTTCTTAAAATATTTGATATAAAATTCTAGATACAACAAATATAGTAAAATTATCCCATACTTATCCCTACTATGTTTTCCCTTCCTCTATAGGTATTTGGAGGGTCATAAAGCAGAGTGTTTAAGATTCCATGTCCACATCTGGTAACTAACTTGACATACTCAAGTTGTGAGGATTGTTTGATGGTCAGCACAAATTTAGTCTTAGCAGTATGATGGAGCTAGTTCATTCTACCTTCAAGAGCTAATTATTAAACTTTCAGGAGGTTTTGGAGTCAATTGACAACCCATTAGTAGTTTGAAATTGGCCATGTGGGAGTATTTACACCATGCTAAATGTCAAATGTTATGAATCAGGCTTCCCTAAACCCTAGCCCGAGAGCTGGTTAATATGCACCTACCAGTGCACCATTGGTCAGAGTTATTCTTTGATTTTTTAATAAAATGCCAAGGTTTTACTCAGCTTTTACCAAAAAAAGCTGTCTAAAACACTTTATGTTTATTTTTATATCAACAATTTCAGAATTTCAGGGATTGGTATCAAATTTAAAGTATATAGACCAATCATATCACATATTAGATTAGGCTTATCTGTAAATAATCTTATTTATTTTAAAGTTGACAATGATGTCTTTCAGAGATATATATTCACTTTACACTGACACACTGAGTTAGTGAGTCTTTTCACAAACTCCAGTCCTCTCCAGCTGTCCCTCCTCTATTTTGAGGATTTAGCTCTATTGATTGAACAATTTGACATCCTCAGAATACTTCTATCTTGTGAGTAACTTTATACGTGAATAAACAGCATTTACATTATTAGCCTCTTGGCATTATTCTGTGGAAGTAAGACCAAAAAAAAAAAAATGTCAGAAGACAATACAGTTGATCCTTGAGCAAGGGTTTGGGGCGCCAACACTCGTGCAGTTGAAAATCCATATATAACTTCATAGTCAGCCCTCTGTATCTATGGTTTTACACCTGGATTCAATCAACCGAGGATTCAACCAACTGCAGATTTTGTAGTACAGTAGTACATAATTAGTGGGAAAAAATCTGGGTATAAGTGGACCCGCATTGTTTAAAGGTCAACTGTAGTCAAATCGATAGAAATTAGAGTAAATGTAAATGTAAAACGTAAAATTCCCTGAGAAGGAGACTGCTTCCCAGGCCCAACACTATGTGATGACAGCTGTGGTCAGAGGACTTCCTAGATTACTTCCTAGTAATCCAGATTGAGATCTGAAGAGACACTATAATATAGAGACCAAGATATGAGCTCTTGTAAATTCCTAATGGACAATAATAGATACCAATACGTTTGCAAGTGAACCTACTAACATTCTTTCTAACTGAATTTTTATAGGAAAAATAAGGTTGTTTTATTCATTTTAGCTTCAGTTTCACATTTGGAGAAAGCACAATGCTGGTAAAGACATCTTCTCTTATTTTTCTGGTGAAAAATAGGCCCTGAGTCTCTGCATAGTAAATATTTAGCACCTTTGTAGCAGTGTTCTGTATAAACCAGATTATAAGAGTGTCTTCTATGTTTAAACGTGGAGAGGGTTCACAGTGGGGTGAGAGATCTTAAACTTTTCTTTTTTCCTGGGATTGGCTCTTGCTTAGTATCCCTCAGGAAATGAGCTGTTAAGGGATGTGCTGCCACATCAAAATTCTGAAAGAAGATACCTTAAAACCAGCAAAGTAAACCTTCCTCTGGATAATTTAGCGGGCTGATTATAGCACATTTCATCACTGACCAACAGAACAGAAATAACTACTACAGCTAACGCCTCATTCCAGAAGCATTTCTGACCAGTTTTCTCAGGCTTTAGTTTTGTGGTTTCATATTTAATCACTTCAGCACTTCGCTGGTTAAACAACTCTGATATGAAATGTGAATCTCAGAAAGTGTTGTTTCATCCCAAACAGCTGGAAAATTGGTCATTCTCTTTTTCCTGCTACTTGTTATAGACTCAAAAGGATCATTCCAAATCCCCACTATTTATTCTGCTCAATAAATTGTCTTGTTCCATGGTTTCTCAGAAGCTTTAACCAGCCGTCCTAATATCTGTAAATGTCTCATTTTAGATAACTGCTTTACACAAATGATCTAAGCTCAGAACCAAATTTATGGCAGCAGATTCAGACTTGAGCCCTCCAGAGCACTGGTATCTATATCCCACATAACATGTAAGAACAGAGTTTCCCAGATCAGGCGGGGCAAGACCTCAAGATCAGTGAACTCTTCTCTCTTCTCTGATTCGCATCATCACCATTATTTACGATTTTTCTCTAAATTGGTTTCTTTTAAAATAAATCAAGTATCTTTGTAAAACTGTAGACATTATAATGCTATTAATTTTCTTTTATTTGTTAAAATCTTACTTCAATGACTTTAACTCTGAAAAATTATAAATGGCAAACAGCTTTTTCTTAGAGCATACAAAATACCAGAAATATTGCTGCTTTCTGTGCACCAGTGATGTTTATGAACTTGGTCAATGTATAACCATTTAAGAACCTATTAGGATAGAATATGAGCCGGTCAGTGTGAAGCTGTCTGTGTCCACCACTTTTTACCATCTGTGAGGGCAGTGGCCAAGTGCCAAGTATCACTGCTGAATTCTCTCTGAGTGAATGGCTATTGACCAGAGGGGGACTGAAATGCAAAGCTTCCCTGCCCATGTGCCCTTAATTCTAAATAATCTGAGGCCATGTTTTATAATACTAAAACCCCAGCATGTCCAGGTATCAGAAGGTCTAGCCCAGACAGAAGCCTAAACAAGTGACCCTCCAAGTGGGCCAAGCAAAACAAACCTTGTGTGTCACCTTTACATGAATCTGAGAGCTGAGGGTCTCAGAAATCACTCTAGATCTAGCTTTCCCTAAAGTTCTAGGCTCCCTCATCTACAGACTCATTCTTAAACTGCTAGGAAGCTCCGGGTAGATGGCATATTTATGTGGGACCACACACTTATATGATCATTCTCTGCATGTGTTTGGATTCCTCATTATGAAAAAGCCATCACAGGTTCTATTTATACAACTGATTCCAGGTCCAGTCCCTGGCCAGGTTCCAGGAATTTTGTTACACAAAGGAAGAAGCCCCTCACAGTCAGTCTTACCTTCTGATGCAGGCACATTAGTTCTAGATATCTCCACAGACCTAAGCTACAGTAATTCCATAAGAACATTATATGACGCAGAGTTTTTCTTCACATTGGCAACAAAAGTTTGGATACTGAGAATAAGATTGGGTTTTTTTCCTCCTGTTGTAGTACATATTTCATTTATTAGTAATCTAAAAATCACAATATTAATATGTTTGTGCTGCTTGGTCAATGCCAATAAATTTGCACTGTCAACATTTTTCGTCACTATTTATCCTTAATATTTGTCTTTGAATATGCCTTTGAACTAACAAAGAAGGATAATTCTTCCAGTTTTTTCATTTTCCTCTACATCTCCTTGTCCTTTGGGCTGCTGTTTTACAGAACACCAATTTACAAAAGAATGGTCTCTCAGAAGTGATGAAGTACAAGAATTTTAAACCCCTTAATTGCTGTTTCCTTCAAATCTTACAACACTGAATTTTAATCTAGTGTTCAGTACTCTAAAGTAACATTCTAAGAATGATTTTACCTAGTAATGACCCAAAATTTCAAGTTGAGAGTCAGTCACAAGAAGACATACAATTTCCACACAATTTAGGTTTTGCTTTGTTTTGCATTCAGGCACCTGGAGAACACTAGAGCAATGTTTCCCATTTTCAGGTAACTTCAGTTTCCACTGTGCAACATATAACCAATTCAAACAGGATATTTAGCATTCTTTTCATTACTTACTAGACTTTCATTTAATGAGATGTTATGTATATGAATACGTTAGCTAATGTCTCATTTTCCCCAAATTCATGATGTTATACTTTCAAGTTACAGGCTAAAATTAAGAAAAAAAATTCACAAATATTGTTTATGTTTGCTTTCACCTGACTAATGGCAGTTGTATCACATGGCCCTGGCCAACGCTTGGCGAAGCCTGCCAAGTACAGACAGACCAAATGTCACTAAAGATAAGCAAGTCACAATGCATGGTTTATGGTGGCACCAGAAACCTGCATAAAATAATCCCTCAAAATAAAAGAAATTCACTTAAAGGAAAAGCAGCTTATTTTAATAAATTTTCCTTTGGTAACTAATATCTTCTTTTGAAATTCCAGAAATATCCTGCTGGATATTCATTATTGTTTAGGCAGCTTCTCATATGAGGGCCATAAATCACAAGGAAACACAGACTTGGTCTCCTTTGCCCCATACAAAGGCAACAGAGACCTTTGATAAATACTTTGCTTTCAAATTAATGCTAAGTGTTGCTACATTAAGGTTATAATAAATTAAAACTATTTTTAAGAAATAATAGATTTTAAGTAATCAGGCTTTAGTTCAATAAGCTGAGATGTAAAAGTGTGGCTGTATCTACAGTAACATGGGTGAATTTAACCCAAAAGAGTTACAACTTCATGAAGATATATGAGATTGCATCAAAGCATTTTGGCAGAATATTTTCTGCCACTTTTATGTGGTTTGTTTTAAAACATTCTAAGTTTGGAATTTTAAAAAATATTTTAATGTCTCCTGTAATATAACTGTTTAAATAGCATTAGCATTAATAATTAGTCAAACAGCATTTGTACTTACTAAACTCTTTCCAATGTTACGGTTATGGATTGAAATTATTGCTTTAATCACTTGAGTTGAGACAGCTCTACTTTCAGCACTTGAGGCAAAGGAGCAAGAATGGTGATGCAACAGAGAGTGCACTGACTTCAGCATTAACACGTGACTGATTTTAATTGACAAGTCTCTCTTTTCAGTCATCACTGTTCCCATCCCACTATCTCTGTCTAGTTTCAACCTTCATTATTTCTAACATGGCCAGCAACAATTGCCTCCTCTCTAGGCTCTGGGTCTCCAACCTTCCTCTTCCCCAATCTACACACTTCTCTTCAGGAATCTGGACATTTGACGCCTTTTCTTAAAGCTTTGGCAATGATTCAATCACCTATAGTCCTTAAAGCTGAAACTCTATTAAGTAAATCCCTTTTCAATTAGGTAAACCAAGTGATAAACCAATTTCTTCACAATTCATCTTTAACCTATTTCTTTAGCCTTATCTTTAACCATCCGTTATGCACTCCCAAATATCCTGAACTGTAATTTTTATCACAATGGCTAAAACACAAACTGATGATCAGACTGTCTTGGTTCTAATCCCAGTAGTACCACCGTCTAGATGTGTGAACTAGAAACAAAGTACTTAATTTCTCAAATTTTCAGTTTTACCATCTGCAAAATGGGTATCAAAGGACTGTTGTTAATATTAAATGACACATACTAATGTTCACGAAAGAGTGGTTAGTATTAATCACAGTAAATAAACACTTTATTCACTCTTACTTCTACACCTTTACACAAAGCTATTTGCTTGATGAGTCCCTCCCACCTGGCAACCTATTCTCAATGAATTTCTATCTGTCCCTCAAGGCCTGGCTCAAATGGCAATACCCTTTGAAAGCCTCCCCCTACCATTTCACTTAGAAAAAGGCAGTTGCCCCCACTGCAGTAATCTTAGAGAATTTTGTGCATATTACACTATTACAACATGCGTCTTCCAAGATCTACATGCACCTTTCCCCTATACTGTAAGATCTACATGGGAAACAATAATATCTTTGCATCCTTGTATTATGGGTTGATATGTGTCCTCCCAAAAAGATATACTGAAGTCCTAACACCCAGTACCTCAAAATGTGACCTTATTTGGAAATAGGGTTGTTATAGGTATAATCAGTTAAGATGAGATCATACTGGAGTAGGGTTGGCCCCAATCCAATGTGACCGGTGTCCTTAGTAGAAGACAGCAACGTGAAGACGCAAAGAGAGAAAAAACCATGTGAAGGTGGAAGCAGAGATTGGAATGACACAACTACAAGCTAAGGAATACCAAGGATTGCTGGCCTTCACCAGAAGTTAAGAAGAGGCAAGGAAATGTTCTTCCTAGGGGCCTCAGACCTCTAGCCAACAACTTGACTTCACACTTTCAGCCTCCAGAACTATAACACAATAAATGTCTATTGTTTTAAGCCACTTAGTTTGTGGTACTTGTTAGAACAGGCCTAGGAAACTAACACATATTCCCAGATTCAGGGAAAAAAATTCCAAAATATTTGAGTTGAAGAAGCAAATGGTGTTAAGAATTTCACTTAATCAATTTGGACTTATACAGAAAAATAGGGGTTTATATAGATGGCTATACTACATCAGCAAAAGTTCTGGCTCTAAGAATCTATAATTCTGTATGATTTCATATTTTAATATCATATTTCAACTTCCTTCTCCACCTAAAAATTTAAGATGATAGATTCTTAAGCCTTAGAAAACTTTGCTGTATTCCTCCTTGCCCTATAACCTACATTGATTTTTCATAAAATAGAAATTATTATTAACCATCAAGGCAGTGATGTCAAGTTTTTCAACAGATGATTTAAAAAATGACACAATTGTTCATTTTCATATGTTATCTGTAGTCTAAGGATATTGGGCCTGAGACCCTAGAAAGGTTTTCTCAAAGTATTTTTATTTACAGCATATTTGCTCTTAATGGTCTATTAATCTATTAAAATGTAGTTATGGTGATATGTGCCTTACACTTAGAAATATTGATTTACATAGAAATGGCAGTGGAAAGACAGATAAAGCTAATCTTATACCCTAGGCCAGAATCAAGGTCTACTCTCTACTTTAGAAACTGCAGCTAAGAAAGAGGGAAAAAATCTAGAAGAATTTGGAAAGAGAAATGTAATCTCAGTCATTGTGGTTACCAAGGACATTCATTGTATAATTGAAAATTCCAAAGTATACAAGGAAGGCAGAATGGCATACTATTTGGTGCCTAAAATAACACATTATTATAAAGTAAAGCAATTTCGTTCTTGGAGTACAGAAAATCCAAGACTATGAAAGTGTGCTTTCTGAATCTCTCTGAGCCTTAACTTCAAGAATGTGTATGAAGGTGCTAAATCTGTCATAAAATAGAAAGCTCTGCCCTCCCTGAACCAAACATCCAGTTTTCTGACACCTATATTTACTGTTAGCTCTAAATAGATACCTCATTTTTATAGTTCAGGTTTGTGAGCAGAAGACCCCCACAATGAAGGAAGCCAGTATGGTCACTGTCCAAATCTTTGGCTTGTAAAACTTCTGTGAGTGTACATGTTCTGTTCAGTGACCCAATAATCCAACAGTCATACAATAATCATGGGCTATGTTTTTATCCCAGGCCCACCACTGGTTTGCTATGGCAGCTTTAGGAAAGTTATTTTTCCTCTGAAGCTCAGTTTCTTCATTTGTAAGCCAGGATAAAGACAGTATCTGCTTCCTGGGATTTGTTGTGAGGATTAAGTTAGATAAGGCTCAGAGTGCTTAATATAGAGCCTGGCATAGAATAATCACCCAATAAAAGTTAGTTGTTATCTTCATCATTATTGGAGTGGGTAATAGAACTAGTAAGCAAGTTAAGGGTACAAACATGCCTATTCTGAACGGTTACCCAATACTAATACTCTAGGCCAGTGACTGGCAAACTAAGCCTGTGGGCTAAATGCAGTCCAGGGCCTGCTTCTGTAAATAATCATTTATTAGAACACAGTCACTCCTGTTCTTTTATATCTAGTCTATGTCTACTTTCCCCTGAAGATTGAGTAGCTGTAAAATACTGCATAGCCTACAGATCCTAAAATAGTTATTATTTGGCCCTTTAAAGAATAAATTTGCAGATCCAGCAACAGGCCCTTGCTACTTCAGGTGTGGCCCTCAGCTTGTTACAAATGCAGACACTCAGCCTTCCCAGATCTACTGAACTATAATCTGCACATGTTTACAAGGCCCCCAGGTGATTCATATGCAATGCACATTAAAGGTTGAGATGCACTGGTCTAGGCCAGGGGTTAGGAAACTTTCACAAAGGGCCCAATAGTAAATATGCTAACCTTTGTGGCCATACATCTCTGTTCCACCTGTTCAACTTTGCCTTTCTAATTTGAGTGCAGCCATAAATAATACAGAAATAAATGGGCACAATTCTATACCAATAAAACTATTTATGGAAACTGAAATTTTAATTTCACATAATTTTCTTATGTCACAAGATATCCTTGTAATTTTTTTCAAACATTTAAAACCTTAGCTCATGGACCATAGAAAAATAGGCAGCATGCTAGATCTGGCCAACCAGTCACATTCTGCAGTCTTGGTCTAGGCTACTGGCATCATTGCTTAGCCAATACTTTGCCCCTCCCTACTAACTCTCCCCAAGACTCTAAATACCTATTTATATCTCTCTAGCACGTATAACTTTAAAGTAGTTACCCCTTACTTATCTAACTTATCCTAAAATACATTTCTGTTCCTCCTATACAATTTCTAACTTGTAATACAAAGTTTCTGTCAAATCACGTGATGGTGTACTACATCATCTTTCATAAGCAAAATAGAACGTAGCACAGAGAAGCTGAAGTAGGTAAATATACAGATCTATGTACCTATCAATAGGTTATATATATATATATATACACACATTATATGCACACACACACACACACCTGCCTCTGAAGGACTGAGAAAGTGATCACAATGAAGAACTCTTTGGCCCTAAATCTGAGCCAACCATGTTAAACATTTCTAAATATGCAGTCAGGGTTCAAGTCTTTTTATTTGATATGCAAACCTTGTGCTAAACTGAGATTTTAAACAAACCAGTTTCATAAAAGAACTTAGTTCATAGAAGCCTTTAATTAATGTTCAAATTCTATTGAAGCTGAGTTCAATAGAGATCTGTCACTAATGACTGATAGGTAAGAGGGCTTGGTTGAATTAACATTAATAATTTAGGTTTAGCAATTTAAGAAACATGAAAGTACTTCAAGTTCATCAGAAGCACAATCTACACATACTATTTAAGCAATCTTAGAAGAAACATTTACATATAAAATTTTTAACCTGAATGAATTTGTTAGAATAGGTTCTGACTCCTGGTCTAGGCTACTTCCACATATTTATAAATACTTTTATTTTTACCTTTTTGATTTTATTTTATCTTTCTATCATCATTCAGTTTCTCTCTCCTTTCTAGGATAATTTGTTTTGTGGGCCAGACTAAGATAAAGACCTTTCTACTTAACTATAAATCATGCACTAATGAAGTATTTCTCCAGTGTATTAGTCAGAAAGATTTCCTCCACAAGAAACAGAAAATCTCAGCCTAACTAGCTGAAGTCTTACGAAATTTATTATTTCATATTAAGAAATTCTGAGGTGAGGCAGCTTCAGGGTTGCTCAATTCAATGCCCTAACATCATCAAGGACTAACAATCCTTCCCATCTTTCCATACTGCACTCTTCAGGATGTAGGCTTGCCCTTAGGCTAACTACCTTATATCATAACCAGACAGGGTAACATCCAGTAAAAATAAGGTCTTTCGTGTGTCTCTTTTTAATTGTGGCAAAAATTTTCCCTAAGTTCCCCAGAAGATTTCACTTCTTGCACTGACTGACCAGAAATGCATCATGCCTATTACTAAAATGTTAACAGCCAAGAAAATGGGATTATCATAATTGGATTAGGAAAACATATGGCCATGTGAAAAAAGTTAAATTACCTGAATAAAAATCCGTATTAGAAATGAGGAAGGAGGAGGGGTGCAGGAATTATTATTGAGTAGTCAAACAATGCTCAATAATATAACCAGAATTAGTATTTAGTAAGTTGGGCATCCTATTATTATAGATGAAGCTAAACTGCGGGTAGTTAATTAATTTTTAGGAAACAGGTACTATTAAGAGATTCTGACTGTGACTACACAACCTGAATATTGGAGTAATACAGATCTAAAGCAGCTAAAATGTAATTACAGAATTAATGGCACATACCACAATCTGAGAATAGCTACAGAGTTTGGCAAAACCTAACCCTAACACTGTTCAGTAGACCAATGTCCATGATTCAGGCAGTTGATATTTAGAACCTCCTTTCTGGCTCCAGTCAACTTTCTCCATGATATGATCAATCCAATTAACATAATTACTGACCAGTTAGAATCTGCATTCTTTTTAGACCCCATTTCATCCAGCTCAATCAAATGCTTGTCATTTTATTAACATTCCACTGGCTCCTGCATTCCTCTCATATTTTTGTTGGTTCTCGATCATAACTGTACAGTCATTCTAATTTTCACCATTTGCACTTGTCAGTAGACACCAACACTTGCTTTTACAGTGTTATTGGGGAAATTAGGGAGTGGTAGGGACTGTGGAAAAAATGGAGAGCATGTGTTCCACTTAGAGGACCAGCTGCTTCTCAGTTTAGCTGGCTTCGTTGATGCTAGTGAAAATGCAGGCTCAATATGGTGAGATTTTCCAATTTTTCAAGAGAAATTGAGAATCTAGATGTTTACGTATTTGCCAGTGTTGGCAATTAATTATTGGGTACATATTATACAACGGTATTCATTTTGTGAAAATTCCTTGAGCTGTACATTTTGATTTGTATTATTCTGTATTGAAGTATAATATGAACCTGAAAACAAAGTTTACTTTAAAATAAGCAGAAACAAAAAGCCAAAATAAAGCAAAGCTAAGTTAATAAGTAAAAATGGAAACATTCCAATGTGATCTATAGGCTATCAGTTCATGACTACTGGGGGAGCTGTTTCTTACAGCTTCATTTCAGGGTGCTGCAGGTGGAAGAAAAGAAGGCTTGGTCATTCAGTGGCTGATGGGTGACAGAAGACTGAGACAAAGAGAAGTTGGTGCATTCTCTTCCTTCTGTTTCTCACGGTCCACCCTTACTGTCTACCAGCAGCAGGAAGTAGAGAAAGCATGGTGAGGACAGAGTACTGTTTCTGAGACCCAGCTGGTGAAGGGGTAGCTATGTAGACAATTACTACTTATTTTTCCCAACAGTTTCCTCAAGCTAGGAAACAAAAACCTATTCTAAATATAACCTATTGTAAAACTACCATTTCCAAATATAACATAGAAAGCTCTCAAACAAATTTCCTCTTGTAATTTGAAAGTCTAATTTAGAAACTAATTGATATTTGTTAATATATATCAGGACCTGATGTGTTTCAGAGACTTACCTTACCTTCCTGTTATGTTTTGGCTTTTTTTAAATAGGAATATAGTTATATGTTGACTAATTTAGCATGGTTTTATCTCTTAGTGGACTTCACAAGTATTAATGACCTACTTATTTTAAGAATTTTGCTGCTAAAAATGTGACAAAGTTATTCTTTCTTTTTCTCATGAATATTTTGAAAACACATTTAAATATTTCAACCTATAAGAATCTGCTTATTTCCTCTGCAGAACACTGAAGGAAAAAAGTCACTACTTGAAAAAAGATTAAAGTATTTAAAGATGATCCGATATCTAGAAATAAAATAATACACTCCCTAAAGAAATTGTGAGAAATCAAAACATAGATACAATTACAAATGAACAAGTCAGAAATGTAGTATAAGAGAACAGGAACGAAAGTGATGCTATTAAAGTAAGTGTATTAGAATAAGCAAAATGATACCAGATTAATTCTATTGTTTTTTTTTTAACATAGTACAGAAGAAAAAATAAGATAATAATTGGTGGTAATAAATTTTGCCCTTCTATCAACTTAAGGGTGAACTGTAGCTTGAGAATTTTCTAAAGGTTTAGCAAATAATTATTTCCCTTTAAATCCAAAGTTTTTTCCTAATAGCTTTTTAAAGAACTATCTGATCCTTGACAGTATCCAGTCTCAGTTTATGAATAAGACCAAAACAGTTTATGAGGGATGGAGTCTTTTATATATAGACCTCTGCTTGTACATGCATAAACTGTTTATAAAGGAAACGTACTCAGAATAAGGATAAAATTACTGATTGGATTCTTAAATGTATAACTACTGCCTGAAAGCCTTGGGAAAACTTGCTTAGAACCTGCCAGGATTCCAAGAAATCAACCAGGAAGTCTAAGAGAAAATGTGGGGAATTTTTAATTAAAAGTTCACTATCTAATCTAAGGTGATTTGAGGGCTTCTATAGATGTTTATGAGACTTTATCACCTACCATCAAGGTTCATAAAACCCATCATTTACATACGCAACAACCATATGAGTCAAACTCTAAACTTTCAAGTTACCGTTTGGCTTAAAACCATCAATTACTCATCGTGATTTAGTACATCGCTCTGGATTCTCCCTGGATGGGATAGACTAGATATTGGGAAAGTATCTATTGACCTTTATCCTTTCTAAAAGGCACTTAACAGCACTTCCTATTTCAGACAGGTAAGATGTTGGTGTATGTATAACTTCATTTATATAAAATATTGAGGCCTTGGAATCTGAAATATCATTTTGGTCTTTCAAAAATGAAGGGAGAGTGGGGCAAAACTCCATATGTGTGTGTTAATTTGTTACTTTTGCTACTTTGACTTTTGAAAGGTCAGATCCTATTGGAGATCAGACCCTATCTTACCTAGCTTACTTCTTGAAGGCCCTTCCAATCCTGTGAGTCCATGATTCCATGATTCCATGAATACTAGCACAGACCCTGACCACAGCAAATTCAAATTATCCCATATTAAAATGCCCTTCAGATAAATAGTGACTCTTGCAGTCTATATGACTTCTCCTCAAAAACAAAATGCAGGGTATGAAATTTTCCAAGATCTCATTCTAAGATTTGCTGTCTACTATTACTACTAACCAAGGTTCCACATACCTTTACTCAAATCTTTCTTCTTAGATTGAGGAAAAGGTGAAACTTCCCATTCACCAGTATCAACCGCTGTCATGCCGCTATAGATGAGCAGCCTCGTGTGTTCACAAAGCACCTTACAGATCCCAACATTCTTAAGTCCTCCTTGTTATTCTGCCTCAGACTCTCCTGTCCACAGAGGTCACCCAAAAACAAATTCACTTATCAACATTTAGTTTGTTGGTCTAAGCTAAGACACTTTGTGGTTTATAGAGAGAATTTTTCCAACACTGTAAGCCATTCATGCGGAGTTCTAGAAGAGAGAAAACAAAATCTGTATTATTTTTGATTCTAAATATCAACATGTGGTAGAGAAAAATAATAATAATAAATATTTGTATTGTGAAACACAAATCAACATATACTCTTACTTCATGTGTATTTCTGAAATTATTTCCATTCTATCTAATTCTGGTACTTTAAGCTCAGTGGATGGGGGAAAAGCACAAATATGAAGTCATCACTAAAGCAATAAGAACATACCCCTACTTGTTTGCTGATAAGATTTCTAACAGATAAGAATGGAAAGCATAACTGGAAATAATAGTTTATTGATAAACAGCTTACTTATTTATGGACCAAGCCAGAGTTAGTCCACATAAGTCCTAGTTTGGCCAAATTCATTGTTAAAATATCCCCTTATCTTCCCTAGCTTACAATTACTTCTCAATTGCACTCTGCCTTAGTGACACTTTCTTTGTTCTCTAGCTCAATATGGTATGTAAGTAACAGTGAGCTGAACCAGGGCTGCAGGCTCCTAATGACCCAGGTACTTTTCTCATTGGCTTGGCCAGGTATGGCTTATGTTCCCTCTGTGATCCTCCTAGTTCCTGAGAGTGAGCCTGTCCCTTCAACTACCCCCCACCCTCACCCAACCAAGTCATCTTTCAAGTCCTGAAACTCCTCTGATTGCTGCTCTTTTAAATGACCTCTGGGCCCCAGTACTTTTTATCCTCCTGGTCTCTATGAATTTTCTTTGTATTTAACCATACCAATCTGACTTCCTCACCCCACGCCCCTTTCCCACCTCATGAGTGACTTCAAAGATGTAAGGGAAAGGCCTGAAGACGACAGAACTCCAACAGAGTGACAACACCCCCGTCCCTGTGGCTGTCTAGGGGCGCTGAAAGTGAGAATGAAGTAGAATGCATAGTTGGTAAAGTTGAGCAGTAATGGCCAACTTGTGTTTTGCCATAAATTCAGTTTTTCCTTCTATTCTCCTAAACACCATTAACATTTTCTTTAAAACTTACTCCTAAAAATTATGTACAATTTATCTCAATTCATTCTTATAGCTTGAACTTTTCAGTCATTTGCATTTACAATCCCCTATCCTTGTACCCTTAACCACCTTCCCTAGAAGATTCCATCACCAGTTTTATTACGATCTTCTCAGTGCGTTGCTCCCAAGACAAGTCTGAAATCCACCTTCCCACCTCCCCGCTCCGGGGCAGGCAGGGCTAGAATACCAGACTTACCCTGACCACCGGAGGCACTGGGCAGGTGAGGGTGGCGGAGACAGTTGTTTCTGAGTGCACAGGAACGGGTGGTGTTCGGAGGGAGCCGTTCTCTGTTAAGCGGTAAAAGGACACGGAGAGCAGTGACCTGGGCCAGGAGCCATTGGGCTGTAAAAGCAGACAGCGCCGGGTATTTTCAGGAGGGCTCTATCCCGGTGGCCTCCTGCCCCGCAACCCTTAAATGTACTGATACTGGGAAGGAACAGTAGCCTTCCTGTCGCCGAGACCTTGTTCCTTAGCAGGCACAGGTGAGGACCTACCGCCCTGCTCTCTGCCATGAGGCGCGCAGGGGCTCCCGGCAGCCTCTGGGAGCCTCTCGGCTTGCGCATGTGCAGTCTGCTCCCCAAAACCGACCTGCGCCAGTCTGATCCCGTCAGGGCCTGTTGGACCAGAGCCTAGTTCGGCACAGGTGAGCGTCAGGGAGGAGGCAGACCCCCCTCACCCTCAAACCGTCTTCTCTACCCGTTGACTTGAGCAGCTGGCTGGACAGTTGGAGGCAGACTCGGCCCTGCCCTATCTGGGATGCAGAGAAACTGGAACCTTCATAGTATAAATATGTATATATTAGCATGCGTGTAGGCCAGTGCCCTGAAAGCAAATTTACTGTGCGCTTCCCATGTTCCAAACCCAGTCTCGTCTCCCAGTGGGGCCCAGCAGAGGGAAGGATTTTCACAGCACCTGCGCTCCTCCGTGCGCAGCTTCTTAATCTTAACCCTCAGTCCCTCTACCTGTGGTCCACGGAAACGCAGCCAGGGACGAGGGCCGAGGGGAAATGGGAATCTCTCCTTGGGAGAACAGGAGGAAGAGGCTAGAGAACTTGGTACCCCCTAACTCCCGTGCCCTGGGAGGACAGGGGTCAGGAAACAGTCGGTGCCGTCCTGCCCCGCAGGCTGGGGGAGATGAAGATGTCGGTAAGTCCATCGCTAGCTGGAGTTGCTGCTGAAGTGCCCGGGGGTGTAGGGAGGAGTCTGGGGCAGCAGCAAAGGAAGAGCTTTTTCCAGAGAGGCGAGGCGAGAAAGCAGATTACTTTTGGAGCTGGAAAGGAAAAGCCCTGGGATACTTTCCTCTATTCCAGGCCCTTAGGAGCCGTAGTTTTAAAATTCTAGATCTTCTTTCAAACAGTCCCATACTAATTCGAATATAACATACGAATTTTAAAAATATACTTCCATTTTTTGTGCCTTAGTTTTCGTGCAATTTATATCTACGTGTGTTTTCTAAAAACCACCACAATGTTTTGCTATTGTTTATTAAGACACAGTGGATCCTATGTTAATTGTATATTTAACTTGTTAAGAAATTGCCAAACTGTTACCCAAAATGACTGTGACATTTTACGTTCAGCAGCAAACAAGGATTCCAGTTTCTGTACATCCCTGCCAACACTTGGAATTGTTAGCATTTTCAGTGTAAGCCATTTCAGTGGGTGTATAGTGATATTTAATGGTGATTTTAATTTGCATTTTCCAAATGATTAATGATATGGGTAGTTTTCATGAGCTTTTTGGCCATGAAATGTCCAAATCTTTTTCTTTTGTTCTTTTCTTAATTGGGGTGGTCTTCTTATTGAGTTATGAGTTCTTTATATATTCTGTGTATACATGTGTGTATACACCCCTTGTCAGAAAAATATGCAAATATTTTCTCTCATTTTGCAGCTTGCCTTTTTGTAAACATTTGCCTTTTGACAAGTGAAAATTTTGATTTTGATGAAATCCAGTTTATCAAATTTTTCATTTATGTCTTATGATTATGTCTTAGCTAAGAAATCTTTGCCTTATCCAAGGTTATTATATCCAAGTCTAAAAGACTTACGGTTTTAACTCCTATATTTACACATGTGACCTAATTTGAATTACTTTTTGTGTATGGCATAATGAAAGAGCTGAGATTCATTTTTTTCTATACAGATATCCAGTTATTCTGGCACAGTTTACTGAAAAGACTATATGTTCCCCCCTTGATTTTTTGACATCGTTGTTGAAAATCAGTTGATTGTAAGTGTTGATCTATTTCTGAATTGTTATTTCTGTTCCATTGATCCATGTGTCTATTCTTAACCATTATTATATTGCCTTGATTACAATAGTTTTATAAACCTCGAAATCAGATGATATAAATCCTCCTGTGTGGGTTTGTGGGGTGTGTGTGTGTGTGTGAAAATTAAGAGGAGTTTTACTGACTTTTAAATGTTTTTGGAGAAAACCATTCACATGTAAAAGCTTGACATTTGATATGAGATTTATTCACACTTTATTTTGACATAAATTATTGAATCTGGAGGTCAGATTACTGTCATCCCTAGGTATCCACAGGGAACTGGTTCCAGGACCCCTTCCATAGATACCAAAATTCACCTATAACTCAAATCTCTTATATAAAATGGCATAGTATTTGCATATAACCTATGCAGTCCTCCTGTATACTTTAAATAATTTCTAGATTAATTATAATACCTAATATTATGTAAATAATTATAAATGGAATGTAAATATGTAAATAGTTGCTGGTGCATGGCAATTTCAAGTTTTATTTTTCGAAACTTTCTGGAATTTTTTTTTTTTTTTTTTTTTTGTATTTTCGATCCACAGTTGGTTGAATCTGTGGACGTGGAACCCATGGATATGGAGGGTCAACTTTATTTTAAAATATCGTTTAGAAATGCTAGTTTGAATTTCTCTATAAATTATACAGTAAGCTTACCAATTTCTACTTACCCTAATTTATGAAAGATACTTACTAGATAGAGAATTTTAAGTTGACACTTTTTCTGCCAGCATTTTAGAGAATTAAATCCATTATCTTTGGAATTGCATAATTTATGACAAGAATTCTGCTGTTATTTTTGTCTTTGTTTCTCTAGATGCATGTGTCTTTGTTCTCTTGATGCTCTTAAGATTCTTGCTTTAACACTTTTTCAGCAGTTTGATTATAATGAAACTTGGAGAGGTTTTATTTATGCTTATTTTACTTGGGCTTCATTTTGCCTTTTGGATCTGTGGGTTTATAGTTTCTTTAAATCAGATTTGGAAAACTTTTGGCCATTATTTCTTCAAATATTTTTCTGTTCCTTTCCTTCTCTTCTGGAATTTCAGTTGTGTATATGTTGAATCATTTGTTACTGTCTCATGGGTCACTGGAAACTAACTTTTTTTAATCTTTTTTTCTCTGTGCTTCATTTTGAATACTTTTTAATCAGTATTCAATATGTATATTGAAGTTGTGCTGTTTTAAAGTTCATGTCTGCTGATTAGTTTTACTCTCTTCCTCATTTTGGATCTACTTTATTGACTGACTTTTCCTAAGCTATGGGTCACATTTTTCAGCTTCTTCACATTTTTGGTTGGATGCTGGACATCATGGTTTTATGCATTTTTGAGTGCTGCGTTTTGTTATATCTTTTAGGATCAATCGATCTAGATTACCTGTAGGGCTTATTTAGCCCCACTTTTAAGATGAGGCTCTTCTGGAGTCTCTACTAAATACATCATGTATTCATGAAGGTCTCTTTACTTTGAATTATGGTAACTTAAGTGATTCTCAGACCTTTAAGAGCTCCAGAAGTTATTCGGCTTACAGCTCCTTGGTGATTGTTCTTTCCTCTGATATTGTTCATTTCCAGTGATATATTTGTAGATTCAGCGGGACTCCTGGGAAGGTATCTGGGGCATCTCTGTGTAGCTCCTTCCTCTTAGGCCGTGTGTTCTACGAATTCTAGTTGCTTCGGCTTTCCCAAAAGATAAGTACTGTCTCTTCAACTCCTTGACATCCCCAGGTTTTGTCTGTATCCTCCTTCCTGTACTTCAATGGAAATTACTTCTAGGCAGAAAGCATGGGCAAAGGAAGGACTCATCTAACTCATTTGTTTTTCTTTCATCCAGGATTAATGTCCTGTGTTGCCTACCATCAAGTATCTTAAAATAGTTATTTCCTAAAATTTGTCCAGTTTATCTTTCATGGCCGAATTATGATGTAACTTAGAATGAGGTTTGGTTTTAGAAAATTCTGAGATTTAGTACCTTTGAAATATAGTAGAATTAAATCATACATTTGGTTGTTAAAAAAAGAAAAGGGTAGCTGCCTTTATTATTTAATCTCATACATCCTCTGGAGTTCAGTCCCTTTTGCAAGCAGGAAAAGATAAAATAAAATTGGACAAGTAAAATTAACTCAGCTTCTTTTGATTCTAAAATATTTGGGGGGAGGGTTGGAAATCGGTCAATTAGAGGTTAGTCACAACTGTTTTCTTCCTCCGTGGAGACTTCTCTCAGTCTCTTTCCTTTACAGCTAGCTTGTTGGTCCAGGCCAACATGGTGGTATAGGGAAGGATCCTTGGTCCACATGTCATCTTCTAAAATTTCCATTTCTCTCTCTCTTCACTGTGTAGACCAAAACAGTGCCAACTAGGGTATGACTGGTCTGGTGTTTTTCCATGGTGTCATCTGCCATTGTTGCCTCTGGATCTTATCATGTTCCCTCATCCTAAGGTCCCAAGAGTGGCTCTTTTCTGTTTTCTGATTGTCTCAAATCTGTGACCTTTGTGCGAGGCCGAAGAGCCCCCAGTAGATTTTCCTTACCATTCCACAGTATGAAGAATTCTTTGAGGCAGCCATCAAACATTGCCTCAGACATTGCTCTTCTGCCCAGAGACTATATAATATGAACACAAGGCTGAATGCAGGGTTTGCCAAGGAGTTTACAGCATTCCCTCTTCCCTCTCCCCAGGGCATTAGCACCCAGGTGGGTGAGTGCATCACTTGTTCTGAGCTCTCCCACTTCTCTTTCACTAGTTTTCAAATCCTGTTCTTAAGTGAAAAGGAACTCCCCATCCTGTTATAAGGGAACTTTCCTTGAAATACAGTTACTGTTCTCTTTATGCTGTGGCTTCTTATAAATACAATACTATAGGAATTGAGTGAACCAAGCCCAGACTTCTAATTGTAAAGAGAAGCTTTGGGATTTATAAAACAGTCTTGTTCTTTAACAAAGCATGGCTTCATGACTAAAGTCTCACAATGGACTAAAAAATGTCAGCTTGTAGACTCAAAGAGGAATGAAAGACCTCTTTGTTTTGTACCTACTCTCTGAAGCAATAAATGCCATTAATTCAACAGATAGGGCAGCCATTAAACACCTAGGGACTAGGGAAGAAAAAATAAAGAAAACACTAATTAAATACGTGAAAAACATTATCCCTTTAACTTCTTTATAGTAAATCTTTGCATAAGGATTGACTTTCATCATATCCTCCTCCTCCCTACAGCATCCATATAGCCTAGTTGTAATAATAATAAGAGCTAAAATGTATTGATTGCATATGGTTTGTCAGGCACTTCACTAGGTGCTGTAACCTCACCTAATCCTCTTAACAATCCTATGTGGTGTGTATTATCATTACCTCTGTTTTACAGAAAGGAAAGCTGATTCACAAAGAGGTTAAGTAACTTGCCCAAGATCACATAGACACTTTATCTTGGATAAAATTATGTAACCTTTAATTTTCAAAATTTTCATCTGTAGAATGAGAATAACAATTGCGATAATATAAATGAGGCAGGATGTGTAGCAGTTAAGCAAAAGCTTCACAGATGCAGACTGCCTGGGTTCAAATTCTGTGTCCCTGGGTTACCAGCTGGTACCCTTGGGTTCCTTGACCTTTCTGTTCTTTAGTTGCCCCAACTATAAGACAGAAAGGATGAAAAATACATCTGCCTCTAAGGACTAGTGTGAATTAACATAAGTAGATATTTGGACCCAAGCCTGGCACATAGCAAGTTCTCAGTAAATGTTAGCTCTTTTTAAAGGTTCACCTTACCTTATCTGAAATCTTGGAAGCCAGGCAAATTTTGGAATTTGGAAACATTTTTTAAAATGGCAATATGGAACTGAACCCTAGTGGGATCTGAGAAACAGCCCATGACCAAACATTAAGACTTCTGTAGTAAAATACACAAATATTCACTTTTAATGGGATAAATAAAAACTAAAAATAGCCTCATGTCAGTTCATGTCAGATTTTGCTGTCAAATCAATGATTTCAAAATTTTAGTTTTCAGAGATTTTGTTTTTTATTTTAGGACTTCAGATGAAGTACTATGGAATGTGTTCTTTGTATTGTGAGGATTAAATGAGGTGATCTGTGTGGGCTAAGTTAAGCAGAATGCCTGGAACATAGAAGTTTTCTGTAAGTGTGTGTTTGTCACTGTTATTGAAATTCATACTGTTAATATTTCTGTTATATTAAATTCACAACATTTATAGCTAGAGCAGCATCTTCATAGTCCTTTTCCAGTATTCTCCCACAGGTAACTGCCTGTGAAGTTCCTAGATTTCCTTATTCTGTCATATTTTATGCCTGAGCATGAAACTCATCTACCCCCTTTATCACCTCCACCTTCCTTGGTGAACAGTCCCTTATTTGATCCCCCAGCCTTGTCACTGCCTCATCAGTCACAATGAAAGAAAGAACACAGCCTCCTAGAAAAAGGAAGACAGAAAGAAGAGCACAATCCTTGTCATTTATTGAGTTTTTGCTTTGGGATCAATGCTAGGTACTTTATATGATTACCTTATTTAATTCTCTCAACTACTTTGTGGGGTAGGCCTTGTCATTCTCTTTTTACAGCCTGCGAAAATGAAACAAGAGAGCTTAAGATACACATTTTTCTGAAGTTTAAGAACTACTGAGGTTATAGGTGTTATTAAAATACTAGATATTATGGGTGGACTAATGAGTGCCATCAGATCCAGAGTCAGGTGAGATTGATTTACAGGTGCCCCTTCCAACCTAGGTTGTGTAACTTTGGTCACTCTGCAGGATGGGGATTAAAGACATTCCCCAAAACACACAAGGCTATATAACCTTTTCTTCTCAGCTCACCTTCAGCATTTTGCCAGCCTACATCATGTTCACTCCCTACATCTATTTTGTGTACTCCCTCCAGTCTGTCACTCTCACCAGATTAAAATCTCCTTTGAAAGCAAGGGCCATGTCTAATTCCCCTCTGTATCCATTGCCAAACCACAGTGTTTTACACATAGTAACTTCTTTATATGTTTTTGATGAAACAGAAGTTAAAGCAATACCTCAAGGGAAATCTTAGACTGGCATTTCAACCTCAATTGTGTCCTTATTTTTACACATACATCAGACTCAAAATCAGCTACAGCCCTTTCCTTCCTTTGAGTTCCCCAAAACTGAGGAATCTTGGGGTTCTTGTAAAATAACTGTAAAAGAACATTTTAAACATTATACTAAGTGTCTCCAGGCAAATATCTACTTAGTTATTCCTATCCTCAGGTCTCTGAAATTATAAAATGCACTCCTCTTTTCCTCTGTGTGTATGCAGTGTAGATGTGTAGCCATGGAGTGTGGATAGAAACCCTCAAACATTAAGCCCAAGTCAATTTAAGAATTAAATAAAGAAATCCACAGACAGCCCTTATCATTTCCCTATTTTTCAGGGTAGCTTTCTTATAAAACACACCTATATAAAAATTATATAACAAAAGCTATTGAAATGATATGACTTCACCCCAGTCATCCATGGAGCGTGTGCTTAATAGCCACTTAATTTGAGTCTTTCTGTTTTCCAGAAAACCATCTTCCGTTAGTAAGGAATTTAGTTGCATGACACTTTGGGCCTTTATGGAATACTAGCACTGTTCTAGGACAATGAACACTCAAATCTATATATCCATATTCACTTACATATCTGCTGGAATCAGCATGTTCACATGAAGGGGTTGAGGGGCAGCAGGATGTGGGGGTGATGGAAAAAGATAGGAGATTTGTATGTTTTTACTTAAATTAAAATGACAAATCAACGGAAATAAAAACATTTTCTAAAGATGATTTTCATGTGTTTAAGAGAATGGCAATTGTCTAGCTGGTAAAAATATTAATAAATTTGTGGAGGCAACGTAGGTACTCACATTTTTTCCCTAATGTCAAAGTAAAAACACTGAGGTTTGGATAGGGCAAATCAATTGTCTAAAGTCACTCAGTAAAGAACAGAAGTTTTGAGGAAAACGGAAGTTTCTTTTCACCTTATAAATAGTAAATCCAAATCAAGTGAATAAGTTAAAGAATGAAAAAAATGAGATAAAGAGTTTCAGTTTCCATTTTGTCTTGTGGTCAATAAACATTAAATTCTAATTTAGATATATTTTCTTTGAAAATTTTTAAGTGAAGAGAGAAATGTCATCTATCAATGTCAAGTAGTAAATTATTAAGCACTTCTAATTTACATCATCAACTTTTAAATTAAAATTTTATCACAAAGCTAATTTAAAAAGAGAAGACAGCCTTAAAAAAACAAAAGGATAGGTGAGACATTCTACAGTTTCTCAGTTGAAGAAACTGCGGTTCCTTTTCTCATGATACCAAAAGCTCTGTGCATGGTGGACCACGTCTTATTAGAATGTGTCTCTCTGTACAGCAGAACAGTGATGTTACTTTCCCAGCAGCTGATTGGGTCAGTCTGCCCCAGGGCACTCAGCTGACCACAGGTTATTACATTCCCAAGACTGAAGACTGTACTTTTTTCCCCCCCTGCACTTAATGCATCATTTCTCTCTTTAGAAAGTCAGACTTCTTCCTCTGAGAAAGTAATGCAGAAATTCTGCTGAATTATGGCACTTTAAAACTGGAGCTTGATCTATTTTTTTTCTTCTCTAATTCCTGGAGAGTAAATGGAAAAATATATTTAATTCCTGATGTGACTTTGACCTCCACTTTCTCAGTTAATAGAATGGACATTTGAAATTTTTGCACTGAAAAAAAAAATTGCCATACACTTATATTGTAGCTTTATGTCAAGAAGACTAGGGTTCTTTTGGGTTAAGAGTTATGGGTAAAACTGAGAAAAAAAAGGATTCATTAACCAGGAATTAGTTCAGTGATCTAGTTTTTTTTTAATTGACATATAGTTGGTTTACAATGTTGTGTTAATTTGTGGTGTACAGCATAGTGTTTCATTTATACATGTATATATTCCTTTTAATATTGTCTTTCATTATAGATTATTACAAGATATTGAATATTGTTCCCTGTGCTATACAATAGGACCTTGCTGTTTATCTATTTTATATATAGTAGTTATTATCTGCAAATCCCAAACTCCTAATTTATCCTTCCACCCTCCCTTTCCCCCTTGGTAACCATAAGTTTGTTTTCTGTGTGTGTGAGTGTGTTTGTTTTGAAATAAGTTCATTTGTGTCTTTTTTTTTTTTTTTTTTAGATTCCACATATAAGTGATATCCTATGGTATTTTTCTTTGTCTTTCTGGCTTGCTTCACTTAGTGTCACAATCTCCAGGTCCATCCATGTTGCTACAAATGGCATTACTTTTTTATGGCTGAGTAGTATTCCATTGTATATATATTCCACAACTGCTTTAGCCAGTCCTCTGTCAATGGACCTTTAGGTTGCTTCCATGACTTGGCTATTGTAAATAGTGCTACTATGAGCACTGGGCTGGATATATCTTTTCGAATATATCTTTAGATTTCCCTCTGGATAGATGCCCAGGAGTGGGATTGTGGGATCATACGGTAGGTCTATTTTTAGCTTTTTGAAGAATCTCCATACTGTTTTCTATAATGGCTGCATCAAACTACATTCCCACCAACAGTGTAGGAGAGTTTTCTCCAGACCCTCTCCAGCGTTTATCGTTTGTGGACTTGTGAATGATGGCCATTCTGAGTGGTGTGAGGTGATGCTTCATTGTAGTTTTGATTTGCATTTCTCTGATAATTAGCAATGTTGAGCATTTTTCGTGTGCCTATTGGCCAATTGATGTCTCCACTGGAGAAATGCTTGTTTATGTCTTCTGCCCATTTTTGGATTGGGTTGTTTGTTTGGTTTGTTACTGAGTTGTGTGAGTTGTTTGTATATTCTAGAAATTAAGCCCTTGTCAGTCTCATTTTTTTGCAAATATTTTCTCCCATTCCATTAGATTGTCTATTCATTTTGTTTATGGTTTCCTTTGCTGTGAAATAGCTTATAAGTTTGATTACATCCATTTATTTATTTTTGCTTTTATTTCTGTTTCTTGGGTAGACTACCATAGGAGAACATTGTTAAGATTAATGTCAGAGAATGTTTTGCCTATGTTTTCTTCTAAGAGGTTTATAGCGTCTTTATCTTATGTTTAAGTCTTTAAACCATTTGAAGTTTATTTTTGTGTTTGGTGTGAGGGAGTGTTCTAGCTTCGTTGATTTACATGCAATTGTCCAATTTTCCCAACACTTCTTGCCAAAGAGACTGTCTTTTCTCCATTGCATATTCTTCTCTCCTTTGTCAAAGATTAATTGACTGTATGTGTGTGGGTTTATTTCTGCGCTTTCTATTCTGATCCATTGATCTGTATGTCTGTTTTTGTGCCAATACCATGCTGTTTTGATTACTGTAGCTCTAGTATTATCTGAAGTCTGGGAGGGTTATTCCTCTAGATTTGTTCTTTTTCTTTAGTATTGCTTTGGCAATTCTGGGTCTTTTGTGATTTTTATATACATTTTAGGATTATTTGTTCTAGTTCTGTGAAAAATGTCCTGAGTAATTTGTTAGGGGTTGCATTAAATATACAGCTTGCTTTGGGTAGTATGGCCATTTTAACAATATTAATTCTTCCAATCCAGGAGCATGAGATATATTTCCATTTCTTTAAATCATCTTTAATTTTCTTAATCAATGTTTTATAGTTCTCAATGTATAAGTTTTTCACCTTCTTTGTCAGGTTTATTCCTAGGTATTTTATTTTTTGATGTGATTTTAAAAGGAATTTTTTTTTACTTTCCTTTTCTGATATTTCATTGTTAGAGTAAAGAAATGCAACAGAGTTCTGTATGTTAATCTTGTATCCTGCTATCTTGTTAAATTTGCTTATCAGATCTAGTAGTTTTTGTGTAGAGTCTTTAGGGTTTTCTGTATATAGTGTCATGTCATCCACATGTAGTGACAATTTTACTTCTCTTCCAATTTAGATCCCTCTTATTTCTTTTTCTTGTCTGATTGCTATGGCTAGAACTTCCAATACTATGTCGAATAGAAGTGGTTAGAGTGAGCATCCTCGTCTTGTTCCAGATTTTAGTGGGAAGGCTTTCACCTTTTCACCGTTGAGTATTATGTTGGCTGTGGGTTTGTCATAAGTAATTTTTGTTATGTTATAGAAGGAACCTACCCAGTTTGGTAAGAGTTTTTGTCATAAATGGGTGTTGAATTTTATCAAATGCCTTTTCTGCATCTGTTGAGATGATCATGTGATTTTTGTCCTTTCTTTTGTTGATATAGTGTATCACATTGATTGATTCACATGTGATGAACCATCCTTGTATCTGTGGAATGAATCCAACTTGATCATAGTGTATGATCTTTTATATATAGTGTTGGATTGTGTTTGCTAATATTTTGCTGAGAATTTTTGCACTTATATTTATCATAGATATTGGCCTATAATTTTCTTTTTGATGGTGTCTTTGTCTGTTTTTTGGTATCAGGATGATGGTGGCTTCATAGAATGAGTTTGGGAGTGTTCCCTCCTCTTCAATCTTTTGGAAGAGTTTGATAAGGACCAGTATGAGTTCTTCTTTGTATGTTTGGTAGAATTCCCCAGTGAAGCCATCTGGTCCTGGACTTTTGTTTGTAGGGAGGCTTTTTTTTTTTTATTACTGATTCTATCTCACTCCTAGTGATCAGTCTACTCAAATTATCTATTTCTTCTAGATTCACTTTTAGTGAACTGTATGTTTCTGGAAACTTGTCAGTTTCTTCTGGGTTGTCCAATTTGTTGCCATATAATTGTTCATAGTATTCTCTAGCTTATTTTAAATATGGTAGATTCTACAAAAAGAAAACCATTCTCCTCCAGCTTAGACAGGAATGAAATTATGTATTTGTGGCTCACAACTCTGGTGCCTGTGGAGCCAGAGTGGAGAAATGAAGTGAAGATGCTTTGATGTCTAAATTCCACTGATAACTTTTAAGCAAAATAACAGTAGAGTAAGCTATGGAAGAGAGAGGATATTTCAAGAAAAATATTCACACAATTGTTTAACATTGAACTGATCAAACAAAATTGTGAGTTTTTTTTTTTCCCTAAGGAAGAAAAAGGATGTTTACGTTCTTAATTTTTCTTTTCATCTAAGTCCAAGTATGGAGAATCTAAGAGTCTAAGGCTGGCTGGGTTTCCCAATAATTCTCTTTCAGAGAAGCCTTCAGTGAGGAGTTAAGAAAACCAATATTAGGGAAAGGAGGCTGTTTCAGTGGGAATGTGGAAAGCTGGGGAGAAGAGGATAAGAATATAAAACAATGAAATCTAAAAGAGAAATACCTCCAAATATGTAAATTCTTTCTCTTTTGCAAGCTAGTTGACTAGTGTCAAATGACTCAATTCTAATAAATTTAAGGCAGTAGTTTTTAGCCAGGCATAAGGATCAGAATTACTCATTTAGCTTTTTCATAACACAGTTGCCAAGATGCTGACATAACCTTTCTATAACAGAAACCCTGCAAGCAGAACATGGGCAGAGATCTCTTTTGAAAAGTCCCACCAGTTACTCTGAAGCACACTTCAGCTTAAGAAGTACTTTCCTCACATAGTTGCATTTACCCCAAGCCTCACCACTCTGTACTTACAAACAAAATCACAATAACAGCAATGTCTCAAACCTCATGGCCCTCCACATGTAACTGCAGGGTCTCATCCACTCATTTCCATAGCCCCCAAATGTGTAGCACAGAGTTGGAGAGAACTCCTCCCAGATTTTTCTTCTTGGTAGTCCTTGCTGAGGTCCTGGCTAGCAGAGCCACTTGAGAGTAGTACTTGACACTGGCTTCCTGCTCAGAGTGCTAGCTCCTATCCTGGTTCTCCCAAATTAAAACCCTCAAGCCCAAACAGCCTTTGTCATCTCAGAACCAGGCTGTGTTATGTCTAGACATGGTGAAAAGGATGCTCCTTCACAGTCCAGAGGCACAGGCTCACTAAGAGATTGCAGTCTAATCACAGGGCTAGAGAACTCTTACCCTCCCTGCACACCTTACCACCACATTAGTAAAGGCCTATTTATGGAAGTTTCTTTTAGCAGTACATCATATTCGGCTATCATGAAAAATTACAAGGCATACCAAAAGGCAAAAACACAATTTGAAGATACAGAACAAGCATTAGAGCCAGATATGACAGGGATGTTGGAATTATCAGACCAGGAATTTAAAACTCATATGAGTAATATGCTAAGGACTTTAGTGGTTAAAGAAGGCAGTGTGCAAGAACAGACGAGCAATCCTCAAAAACCAAAACAAAGACTGAACGAAACAGAACAGAATATCCAAGTACCTGGGACAACTACAAAAGGTGTAACATATGCATAATGGGAGTACCAAAAAAAGAAAGAAAGGAACAGAAGAAATATTTGAAATAGTAATGACTGGGAATTTCCCCAAATTAATGTCATATGCCAAGCCACAGATCCAGGAGAGCAGAGGCTACTAAGCAGGATAAATGCAAAAAAATAAACAAAAACCAAAACCAGAACCCACAAAAACCCTATACCCTGGCATGTCATTTTCTAATTATGGAAAACCATAGGAGAAGAAAAAAAAATCCTGAAAAAAGTCAGAGGGAAAAAACACCTTATCTACAGAGGAACAAAGATAAGAATGACATCTGACTTCTTGGAAACCATGTAAGCAAGAAGAGCATGGAGCAAAATATTTAAGGTGCTGAGAGAAAATGATGTTCTTCCCTAAATTGTATTCTGCTTCATCTCCTTGGCCCTTAAGCCACATGATGGGTACTTCTGTGTCAATGGAAACAGATTCTTCTTGCAGCCCATGTCTCCATCAGTTCAGTCTAACTGCATGGGACCCATTAGTAAAAGAGACAGCCTCCTGTCCACTCATATGCCTTACCATTTCCGTCTCCAGACTCCATCCTCATTAAAGATACTTTCCTACTATGTGTACTACACACAAATAGCCTCTTTGAACTTTAGCTGTGCCTTTCCATCAAGCACACACCAAAATTTCAAATCCCAGTTTAGGTTGAGCTGAGATCCCTATTATACTAGTAATTCTTCTACGACAATACCCTTTGTCTCAAGTTACCTAAAATCTAACTAAGTCCAAGGGGTTCACAAGGTCTGTGAGATCTACCATATGAATCTACCATATTTAGATCAAGTGAGTTGCTAAACATCAACCTCTGTATTTACCCAGAAAATGTAGTTAATATCCACATTTTCAAACCCAAGGCCCAAGTGCCTTTTGAATTGCCCCATGGGTAAGGGGAAAGGAAAGAGTTGAGAGGGCATTGGGTTGCAAATGTACTATCAGGTCTCCAATCCTAAAAACTATTAGAAAACTTTGCCTATATCATGTCATCAGTTCCTGCTCTCCTATCCCCTACCACCCTTTCTCTGTTTCCTGCCCCACTTACCACTTCCCAAATCTTCTTGCCAGGAATTGTCATTTTTGCAAGTGTCTCCACCATCCAGTCAACTGTTCACGCTAAAAACTAGTTGTCAAATCTGGCTCTTCCTGCTCCTTCCTCTAACCTCCCACAACAAATCTATCACCCAGTTCCATTAGTTCTATATTCTGAATATCTGTTGATTCTAGTGTCACCTTCTTTTCATCCTCACCACGTCTAGTCCAGACTTGATTGACATCATGAGACTAATACTATAAGCCACAACTGACTTCCTCACATCCACTTTCGTAGCCTGAAAATTTTTCTATGTTACAGTTGGAATAATTTCTTTTAATGTCTGCTTCCCTTTATATTAAAAATCTTAAAGTCTTCCTAAATTCTCTAAATATCTGTCTTCAACTATAAATTGAAGATAATTAATTCTACACTGATGTTTATTGTAATAATTTGAGAGAATATAAAATATATGTATAGATAACATGTATATAAAAAGCCTATACTTGACTTGGCATATGTCAGAAGTTATTATTATTTTTTTATTTCAAAGGTAATTTGAGGACATTGAACTAAACAGAAAAACAGAAGTCCTCTCTAGCTCTAAATTCATACGATTGTATGTTATTAAAAGAAGCTGGTACGTACCTAAATTTTAAACTTGATGCTATACTCTTGAGATTTTTCTATTGGTAATAAAATACTGAACCAGATGGACACAGATATGACTTACATTAGGCTATGTCAAAGATGATAAAAATCACTCTTATCTACATATTGCACTTTGCCAGCTCCAGCTCTGTCATCTTTCTTCTTCTCGGTCATAGGTTGCTGCAGGATTGCTTAGGCTAGGGAGTCAAAAGAGTAGAGTCAGAGCTTCAAATAAGTCAAGTCTTAAAACAAACTGAAATAAGGGATTTAATAGAGGCACCGCCCATCTCATCTTTGTCTCAGATGGGCAGGGGTTAGGGGAAACAAATTTCCAGAAGTGTTGGGTCATGTTTTTCAAGTTAACTCTGAAGAAGAGAGAAAGGAACAGTCAGAGAGAGGGACAGCAGGTGGTCTTCTGAGAAAGATTATGCTTTTTAATTGAATTGAACTGAATTAAATTTAACCCGCAACTTCACTCCACCCCAGGATCTCCTCCACAGGAATCTGAGGGTCAAGACACTGGGGAGTGAGAAATTTGTAGTATTTCCTCTGGTTCCTAGAACTATTTCATGTCTTCTGAACCTGTAGGTATATAGTGGCTAGTGAATGGGCTGACTCCTAAGTGTGGAGTAACTACTGGGCAAGGGAGCTGGATAGAGAATAAAGAATATAGAATATAGAAGGAAAATGGTGTTTCTCAGCCCTTGAGATTCAACGTGGAGATGTGAAACATACATCTATCTATCTATCATCTATCTATCTATCTATCTATCTATCTATCTATCTATCTATCTATCCAACACAGTAGATTCTTCAAAATACCTTAGTCTATGGTCTGCTCTTTCCCTGACCCTCTTTGCCAGATTCTAAACTCCTCCTTCATCATCCTATTCTTGAAAGGGAACCCTTGGATCAATGACCCATCACATACTCAGTCTTTCCTGGAATTTCCGCAGACGTGAGAATCACACCATTTCCTTTTCAATCTGTAATAGATAAACATATCTCTCTCAGTGAATGAAGCATGAGTTTATTTGCTTAAGATAAATAAATAAATGAATGAATGAAGTTTGAGAGCTCCCCACAAAGTTGGTTCTTACAGCTTGAATCTCAGAGTCTTCATATGTAAATTGTGGGTAGAATGCCTACATTGTTGGTTGTTATAAGAAACTGAGAGTTATAAATGAAGAACCTTATGCTCTGCTTGGCACAGAGTAGGCAGTTATCTTTTCTCTTAATAAAGATCAATGATATCCCAAATTTGGAAATTAAAATTGCATGCAAATCTGCAGGACATCATAAGGATTTTTCAAATAGTTCAAAGCTCATGGTCCCAGTATACATGTTTAAAAATATCATATAATTGATGACATCCATTAGACTTCCAAGGACATATTTGGCTTTCTATTATGAATTCCAATACTTGAAAACCTTGAGGAAAGTCTTCTGTAATAGAGTATGTCAAATACAAGCTCTGTTTTTGCTTATTTATACTAAATAGCCTTTAACCTCCAAACCACTATGCTGTACAAGATTTATTTACAAAGTCTTCAGCCAGTTAGAGTTCCATGAGTTCTGAGTATACATGAACTTCCCTCTAGCAAATTATTTTGGGTCAGTTTCTCTGATGTGACTTTGATTTCAGCATGTTTGTCCACTTATGTTTAGAAAATACATAGTTATGAGCAATTTTCTTCCATTGTGAGCTATTTTCTTTTAAGAGTATACTGTTTAGGACAAAACTAAATTGATTGAATACATTCCTACATGGCTATAAATTAAATTCTGTAGACAGTGACATGGTCCTAACATCCTAAGCAAGACAGAAATTTATGTAATTTTCAAGATGTTTAGTGAACTCAGTTGACCCATATTTTAAAGAGCATTCAAATTTCTCCCTAGGAAATAATATGAATCACACACAAGCCCACATTTACTTAACATTTTTATCTTTTAAAATGTAGAAAAGCTCTGGTTCCTTTGGTAAGTAAATTACATGTTAGGCTTCAAGATAATTGTTATGTGACTACTTTAGTTGGCTAACCTTGTATTCTCACCAAGGTACAATTTTATTTGAAAAGAAGTTGTTTTAATATGAGGTATGGGGGAGGGGGTTCTGAAAATACAAAATCCTTATCCAAATCTTTAAATATTTGATCAGGTTTTTTCAGCAGATTAGGAAAACCGAAATACAAGGTAAGCGTATTTGAAACTGACATTCATTCATTCCTTTTTTTTAATTTAATCTCTGTATTTGAATGAAGGATTCTTTAAATTCTGTAGTGCGTTACAGCCTTCAGAAGTTTCACACACATGATTTAATATAATCCCAAAATAACCTCCTTTTTATAATTCCCTACCCCTATATTGCCCTTCCCTCCACTCCTCTCCCCACTGATAACCACTAGTTTGTTCTCCATATCTATGAATCTGCTTCTTTTTTGTTTTATTCATTAGTTTGTTGTATTTTTTGGATTCCACCTACAAGTGATACCATACAGTATTTGTCTTTCTCTATCTGACTTATTTCACTTAGCATAATGCCCTCCAAGTTCATCCATGTTGCTGCAAATGGCAAAATTCCATTCTTTTTTATGGCTAAGTAGTAGTATGTTGTTTATATACACCACTTATTCTTTATCCATTCATCTGTTGATGGAGCAACTTAGGTTGCTTCCACACCTTGGCAACTGTAAATAATGCTTCTGTGAACACTGGGATGGGTATTGTTTTGAATTAGTGTTTTTGGTTTTTTCATTTATACCCAGGAGTAGAATTGCTGGTTCATATGGTAGTTTTATTTTTAGTTTTTTGAGAAATCTTCAACTGTTTTCCACAGTGGCTGCATCAATCTACATTCCCACTAACAGTGTACAAGGGTTCCCTTTTCTCTACATCCTCACCATAATTTGTTATTTGTGTTCTTTTGATGATAGCCATTATGACAGATGTGAGGTGATATCTCATTGTGGTTTTGATTTGCATTTCCTTGGTGGTTAGCCACGTTGAGCATCTTTTCATGTGCCTGTTGACCATCTGTATTTCCTCTTTGGAGAAATGTCTATTCAGGTCCTGCCCATGTTTTAATTGGGTTGCTTTTTGATACTGAGTTGTAAGAGCTGTTTATATATGGTTGATATTAATCCCTTGTCAGTTATATCATTTGCAAATATTTTCTCCTATTCAGTAGATTGTCTTTTCGTTTTGTCAATGGTTTTCTTTGCTGTGCAAAAGCTTTTAAATGTTATTATGTATGAGTTGTTTATTTTTGCATTTATTTCCTTTGCTTTAGGAGACAGATCCAAAAAAATATTGCTGTGACTTGTATCAGAGAGTGTTCTGCCAATGTTTTCCTCTAGGAATTTTATAGTATCCAGTTTTACATTTAGGTCTTTAATCAATTTAGAGTTTATTTTTGTATATGGTGTTAGAGGATGTTCTAATTTTATTCTTTTACATGTAGCTGTCCAGTTTTCTGAATACCACTCATTGAAGGGATCATCTTTTCTTCTTCATATATTCTTGCCTCCTTTGTCATAGATTAATTGATCATAAGTGGGTGGGTTTATTTCTGGGTTCTCTACTTTTTTCCATTGATCTATGTGTCTGTTTTTGTGCCAGTTTCATACTGTTTTCATTACTGTAGCTTTGTAGTATAGTCTGAAGTCAGGGAGCATGATTCCTCCAGCTCTGTTCTTCTTTCTCAAGATTGTTTTGGCTATTTGGGGTATTTTGTGTTTCCATATAAATTTTTAAATTATTTGTTCTAGCTCTATGAAAAATGCCATTGGTATTTGATAGGGATTGCATTGAATCTGTAGAAGGTGACTTTCATTGTTATAATTCATCTTGATACAATTCTTTGTAGAGCATTTATAAAATTATTTCCTAAATGAGCTATTCGTACAGTGAAAAAGCTACCTTCTGCAGAAATCTGATTCAACTATTGATTTAATGCTAAGACACAGCTTATCTTGAGACTACCAGATATACATAATGTTAATATAGCCATAAGCACCTATAGAACACTTTAAACTATTTAAAGTGCTTTTACATACATTATCATTTATCATTTAATCACAGAGAATTACAGACTTTAATAAAATTTTGTGATTGGTCAAAATGCAGGAAAAAAACTAAATTTATATTTCAAATAACTTTTATTAGTATTTTACTGATAAGCAAATAGAGCATTTAACCAGAAGAAATAAATATAGGTTATGAACAAATATGTCAGAAAAATGGTTTTTCATTTAAATATAAAAATGTATATACCATGACTGCTATCTAGCATATTTAGTTCACTCTTTTGAATATATAACTACATGATAACGTGAATGAGTTCCATAAGGGCACTGGCCAGACAACACAAAGCTTGGGAACTTGAGGCTGACATGTTAAAGCCAGGATAGGAATTCAACAAGAAGGAGCTAAAATCCAGAAAGGACATGGAGGGTGCAAACCATTGTTCTTAAGAAGTAGGAATCATAGCTAAGAAAACCAAGTGTGCATAATAGAACCACAGCCTGGAGCTAGGCTGACATGAGAAGCTGATCCAAGGAGGCAGCAAACAGATCCAGCTGGAATGGGATGGGATCCAAAGTCCATGGATTACTGGGTGTGGAATTGGAGTATGAGTTGTATGCCCTCAAGGGTCAGCTGGTACTTATGTATAGGAGGTTGAACTTAAAGGTGCATGTTAGGGAAGACAGATAAAATAGATCAAGTCTTGTTAGTCTTAACTATGTGATTATGGTAACAGTTACCGAAATGAAATTCTATATGTAGATTTGATTTTTTATTCAGAATGCTTTAGTAGGAGTAGTGATACAATTGCTGACTTCTTATTGACTTAAAATATTATTCAAAGTAACACTTATAAGTAACTAGAGATATCAGGATGATTATTAAATATCTACTAAATTCCAATTAAAATTACATATAGGTGATTTTGGAGAGGATGAAGCTTAAACCCTCACCCTAATCAATAAGAATAAAAGTGTTTCATAAAAGCTTTGGATGGAGCACTTTGACTGACATATGATAGAGACCAAAATTATTTTTAATTAAGTATTAATAATTTCTGATTTGTTGCAGTTTGGGGTGATTCCTTTAATAGTCTTATCCTAGCCCTTTTAGGAGTTAAAAAATTACTGCAACTAAATATAATTTTTGTTTTTTTTAACCTATGTAATTATGTAATTCCAGCAAAGCCATTTGCAGGATTCTCAGTTCTGATTTTAATTGTACATATAGGGTCTTTTTTTTTTGACAAAAACTACTTAATTATCCTTCCTTTTTGTGTTCACAAAGGATGTTTCTGCCTCATGTTAGTTTTGATCTCTAATACTTATATTTTTCTGAAAAACGTTCCGAGACATTTTTTGTGTCTAATGAGGTTGAGGGAAATAACTCTCCATTAGAGAATGTTGGTTGATGCAGGAAAAATAACATGGTAAAATAGCAGCTCAAAGGCACGTTTACAAAATGCATACCTCTATTGGCTTATTGTGAATTTATTTGATTCACCAAATCAAGCTCTGGAGCTACTGGTAGGAAAAGAAACTGAAGAGCAGGCAAAAGGAACAGAAATATGCTCAGGACTCAAGGGAAATTTCAAGACTTCCCACTTCTAAGGGCCTAAAAGTTCAAAAGTTATACTTACTGCAGTTTGGCTTCAGTGTGTGCCTTGAATTAAATATTTGAAATAGCATTTTATCCAAAGACAAGTATATAGATTAAAAAGCAAAATTAAAATGCCTGCAACTAATACCAATGTAGGAAGTCCATCTCTTCTCATCTCCTGACCTCCACCCGACATTAGGAGGTTGACCTTCACTGTTTGTTGGCCCAGGAAAAGAAATCAAACATCACCCCCAAAAGTTGTCCTGGCGAGACCAGTTCTTCTGGGAACCATACATCTTTTATAAGTCTCTTGATAATATAATTGATGATGACTTGGTTTGCTTCTTTAAGCTCCTATTTTTCTATGCCCTGCAAACTAGTGCAAACTAGTCCCAGTACAGCCAGCAGTATGGCTACTGTAGAAGTAAGAGATCGAGATCAATTAAAATCTGATAATCAGGACTGGGTTTGTGAGAGGGTTTGGGGAGATAGAGTTTTCTTCTATGCCCAGAAAAATATATTTTTGCACTCTTAGATGCTGCATGCTAAATTTAATGAAAATTTAATGATAACTGTGTGTTTGTTTGTATGTGACTAGGTGTTTTCCAATATCCTGGGAGAATGCTGAAAAATACACATACATGTATCCACACACACTTAGTAGAGGCATAAAGACCAACTGAGCTGCAATAAAGCTTAGTTTAATCTTCAAACTAGAACGAAGGCATTACCATCAATAAAACCTTCACAGTCAGACTACTGGTATCCTCACTTAGGCCTGAGATCTCCATCCTGGCAGCCTTGGAGATAATCAGGGAAAGTCTCTTAGATACTTTGGCTGCTTAGCTCCAAATGCCAACAGGGATAGTGATTTTAATCAACAGTTAGCTGTTCTCCTTTCTGCCTCACCCTCACCTGCCATCACACCCACACATGTATTCGTGAATGGGAACTACTACTCTGCAATCCTTAACGCCTTCTGTATTCAGGTGAGCATTCCCACATCTGTCTTCCTTCTGCTCTTTCCTCAGACCAGAGTGTCAAGATATGAGCATATGTACACAGAAACACATAGCAATCTTCTAAATATTTATTTGGCTAAGAGTCCAGCAAATTCTAGTACTCTGAGGATTAACTAGTCACTTTATTTCTTTTGGAAGGCTCTACTTTAACTGAAGCCCAACATTTTGTTTATCTTCCACTGTTTATCTTCCAAGGAACATGCTCAAATGTACTCATCATGAAAAAGTACCTGCTGTGGAAATACATTTTAAAATTGTGAGACATGAAGGCTTTTTTTGAGGAAGAAGGGTTATTATCTAATTTTTTTAAGATTTTTGATCCCTTGTAGGAGTGGACAAAGTGGAAGATTCTTAGAGATTTTAAACAACTTAACTTTGAATACTATTTCCAGCCCCTCTTTAATGTATAAAGTTAAGCAGATACACTTTTATGTTAAATAGATACTTGAAACCTATAAATACAAACAAATTTCATTTAATTGTTTTGACCTTCTCCTCCTGCAACAACACATTCTGAAGAACTGCTAACAAACAGTAAAAGAAAGATTTGCATTTAAGAGGCCTTTATTTCCACAATCATGCACTAGTATGGGGTCTAATGAATAATGCAAAAACTCAGTGGCAGGAGGCCAAAGAGAGAATAAAGAAAAACAAAGAGGGAGATAACAAACAACTCCACAAACTATGTCATTAATCTTTGAATGACTGGGAATTGATTATTATTGAGCTGTTTTTTTGTTTCAGTTATTGATTAGAGAAGGCTGACTTTGCAGAGCATCATCTGCAAAGTGTGATTGAACAGAGGCTATCTCAAAGGCTCAAGTCCCTATTTTTTTTCCCTAAATGGATGTCAGTACTACAACTATATAAGTCATATATCATTAAGAAAAGAAATTAAGATTTGGTTTCTTCTCTAAATATATTTTCATCAAAGTAAATTAGAAATAAAGGAACTCAGAGACTTAATTGCTTGTCTCAGTGGCTGGATTTTTGACATTTATATTTAAACAAATAATTCTAATATGATGTAAGTGTTATATTCAAAATATGTACTATGGGAAGATAGACAATAAATTATATGAATAGCAATTAATATATATATTCTTAGCCTTTTTTGACCCATTTTATTTGACACATTTTATTCAATTATCAGCATTCAACAAATATTTGTTAAGCACATATTGTATGCTAGATGTTTCCATTTTAACAATGCCAACTGTTGCCACAAATGCTCTTTTGAAACAAAGATTATTAAATAAATGGGGATTAATGGAGAGCATTGATGATTTATTTGCCTTGGGAACATGAGAGGGAGAAAGAGTTTAGAGACCTAGCTAGGACTAGAGGTGTGCTAGCAAATGTTTAACAACTGGTTCTCCCAGGTTTAAAGAAAAAACGGAGGCCCCATTTGTACTGTATGTTAATTAATGTAGTATATATACCACCATCATGTTTGAATTTCAGTCTACCAACCTGACATCACATCACTGATTGTGGAGTTGGAAAGAGACAAACACAATCTGTTCTCCTAATCCGTTATGAGCTTACTCTAACACATCATTATTAGTACCCAACAGACAATGGCTTGCCAGAGTCACCCTGAGAGCCTATCTATTATGACTATGTAACAGGCAGAACTGAGAGAGGTTAATTAGCTTTGTAGAGTGGCTCATGACTGCCCATAGATATATTTATATATTCCTGCATTGTCTTTATCTCTCTTCTTTTAGAGCATCTACTCTCATATGCTGTCTTTCTTTAGCTTTCTGCTACATTGAGCAACTGACCTCTGCTACCACAAAGAGAAAAACAGCTTCTGCTATAGGAAGTTGGCGATAACTTTGAGCTACTTCTGCAACATGTTTCACCGTTTTTTCATGCAATATTAAAAAGATGTCTACTCAGGAATGAGATTTAATAAAATCAGTAAATGTTTCTGCTTCATCAAGGAAATTCTTCAATAAAACTTGCTAACTTGCTGTTTTCACTGAGGATATGTTAAGATGAAGAGTTCGATGACTATAAGCCTTAATTAGAACTACATTTCCAGAAGTTTACCCACCCTTGCTTTTGTACCATCAAAGCAAATGTCAAAACAATTTAAAGGGCTCATAATATCTTAGCATTATTATGAAAATAATTTTTACCTTGCAAACCCCCTTAAAGCATCTCTGGGCCTCCTGCAGGTCTATGGACAACACTTTAGGAGCTACCACTCTAGTCTAAAGTCATAGATGTCCCTTGGTTTGGTTATTGCAGTAGGCTCCCCACATTCATTCTGGCCATTTTGTAATCCGTTCACCAACACACAGCCAAAGTGGACTTGTACTGAAGCAATTCTAATCATGTCACTTCCTACTCGGAGCCCTCTATGATCTGGTCCCTGCCTACCTCTGCAGCCTCACCTTTCTTTTTTCTCTTCCATCTATTTGCAGCAGCTGCACTACTAGCATCTTTCTGTTCTTCCAACACAGTGGATTCATTCTTGCCCCAAGGTCTTTGCATGTGCTTCTCTTTATATTTGTAATGCTTTCTCCATACTCCACTGACCTGCTTTACTGGACCCCTCCTGTAGCTTTAAACATAAATCTCACTGTAAGAGGCTTTCCTTATGTATTCCTTGTTAGATTAGATCCTCCATCATAAATTCTCACATTCTTGTAATTGTGTAATTAGTGTTGTACTTATTTTTGAGATCTGCCTCCTCCATGAGACCATACTATTCTCAAGAAAGAGACTGTGTCTGTCATGCTCTCCACTGTATTCCTAATATACAGATTAAGGGCTTTGAATGTTGTCTGAATTGATTGAAAGATGTCATCTAGCATGAAAAAGAAGGAACTGAAAGATTATCTACATATAAATATCAGTCTGTTTGCTCCTTTGATCATGTACAACACTGACCCTTTGTACCTCAATTAATCCAGCACCAAAGTACCTCAAAAAGACTCTCAGTATTTCTTAAAAAGTGCAAACTGGAATTACAGAGAGCACATCCGTCATTCCCCCAGGAATCAAATTGGAGACAGACCAGCATGGCTGTACTCAAAATTGAAACTCCAATAATGAAGAGTTTATCATAGGGATACTTTTGTCATTCTTTAATTTCTCTTTCCTTAAAGATGATGTCTTTCCAAGAAGACTTCTAAACTCTTCATTCAAATAGACTTCAGATGCGGGGTGTGCGAGTGACTGTTTACCAGCCGCCTAGGGCTGAGGGCTGAGCAGCCAGGGAAAATAATAAATAAACTTCAGACAATCTATAGCTATGTTCCAGCAAATATCTGAACTCTGGCAGTAAGCATAGCTCAGCCCCAAATGTGGACTTCCACTACACTTTATCCAGTGATTTTATTATCTCATCCATTCCTCTATTTTTAGTAAAAGTATTGAAGTATGTACTAGCTCTGAGTCAAATCTGTAACTTCTTGACTTTCTGGAAAAATTATCATACTCCCAAGCTTAACACCATGGTCAGTCTTACCTCTACAGAATGCTGTAGCTTTTCTTCTGCTAGAGGAAAGTGTGCCAGAAATTAACTCCAGGAGGCTCTGAGTTCTTTAGAGTATGCCCAGTGAGGCTTGCACATGTCTTATGCCAGGTGGATAACCAGCAGGTGACTGTACACAGAAACCTAAGAAAGTACACTAGAAATTATAATTTTTAATATTTTTTACTTGATTCAAAAAAAGTCTAAAATAAGACTTCCCAAATTACTCCTATAAATATTCACCATTAATTCTACCCAAAATGAAATTGATGCATCTTACACAATGCAATGTATGAACAATTCATATTAAGTCATAAAACTCAGGATTGCCTGCTGATGAAAAGTGAAAGTTTTGGTTAACTGGCTAAATATTTTATTTAGTGTCTCAACTACATTTAGAATCATGTGAGACATTGTTTCCTTTTTCTATTTCCTGCAGTATTCCTCCCAAAGCTAGAGTTTGTTTTAAAAAGATAAAGATTAAACACTGCAGTGAATTATATCCACGCTCATGTGCAAACACCTTTTTCTTTTGGCTTGTCTTTGTGAATATTTGAAATCTAATATTTATTATATTGTGTTTGAAAAAGAGACAGGGTAAAATGCAGCTTGAAAAAGAGAAGATGGTAACTGTAAGAGATTTAATTACAGTGACCCACCATAATTGGGTCAGCAAGAGGCTAGGAATGAATTTGTTTGTAATGGAAATAGGAACTTTTCTGGAATGTTTAAATAGCTGGTACTGCGCCATTGCCTTGAATATAATCAGTCATTTTTTAGATTAGGTTTGAGAAAGGAATCCCAGGTGGAAAAGTTCAAAGTAGGAGGGTAGTATCTAGAGAATAGCTAGTGGTTGTGCTTGGAAACCTAGACGTCAAGAGACCACTGAAAGGGCTGATTGCCGAAAGGAAGAAAGCAGCAGGAATCCTGTAAGTGTGGACGTATCAAGGAATAATTCCATCCTCTGCAGCAGTTGGATGACATTGTTACTGAATGGTTTGGAATTTACCTATGTCTTTTTATATTTGCTGTTTCTAATTTATTTTTCTATTTGTACTATTTGATTTTAGGCTAATCACCCAAATGATGAGTCAGCACTCTATCATTCTGTTGTACCTCCTTTAAAGAAATTTTTGCACACAAAAGCTATAAGACTAAATGACTTGTCTGTGGTGTAGTACAGACAAATTTCTTGACCTCATAAAAGCTGATTGCATGATTTGCACATTATACTGCTTCTTACTTTTGCTTTCCTTCTTGCTTCCTTTAAGCATGTTTTTTCCATGGGTAGTGCCTTCTCCAGAGCTAGAGCAAGGGGAAGGCAACACTTCAAAGTCAAGCCAGTTATGTTATTAGAGGAACACTTTGAGAAAAGTATGGAAAAATAAGAAATTACCAGCAAAGGTGAGGTTTGTAAATCACCTATGAATATAATTGATTCATATTACAAATTCTCTCTTTTTCTAGAATACCACTGTCTGGTAGAGCTTTCTGTGATGATGGAAATGTTCTGTATGTGTGCTGTTCAATGCAGTTACCACTAGTGCAACTGAGTAACTGAATTTTTATTGTATTTTATTTTAATCATTTTAAATTTAAATAGCCACATGTAGCTAATAGTTACTGTGCTAATCAGCAGAGCTCTCAAAAATGCCTTTTAGTTATCATGCTCAGCTATACAAAATCATTTCGTTAACGCCAAACATACCAATTTAGAAACCATGATTATTTGACTTGAATTGAGCTATTCTATCATTGACTTTTTGAACTATGAAGGAAATGGCTGATAATCAGATTAATAATAAAAAAAATTGTAGATCAAAAGTTTAACTTTCATAGAGACAGGAACTCATTACAAAACCTAGTTTAGAACTATTAAAACTATTTATAAATTAATATAGATAGATAAAATTTGTAGATGACAAATCACTCATTATTTATTGATGTGAAGAAGTTCTAAATAGACCTTTACTTGGAAACACTCTTGTGATGGTTAATTTTATGTGTCAACTTGACTGGGCTAAGGAAGGCCAGATGGCTGGTAAAACATTATTTCTGGGTGTGTCTATGAGGATGTTTCTGAAAGAGGTTAGCATTTGCATTAGTAGACTGAGAATAGAGATCCTCCCTCATCAATGCAGGTGGGCATCATCCTATCAGTTGAGGGCCTAAATAGAACCTAAAAGTAAAAGGAAGGCATCTCTCTCTCTTCCTGAGCTGGGCTGTCCGTCTTCTCCTGCCCTTGGACATCAGAGCTCCTGGTTCTTGGACCTTGTGACTCTGAGACTTACACTATCAGCTTCCCTAGTTCTCAGGCCTTTGGACTCATCCTGAATTATACTACCAGCTTTCCTGTCTCTCCATAACTATATAAGCTAATTCTGGTAATAAATCTCCTCTTATATATGTATATCTGTATATATCCTATCCTATTGGTTCCATTTTTCTGGAGAACCTGCCTAATACAGCTCTTTAATAAGCAGTTATTCATTTATTTGAACTATATGCCAGACACTGGACTAGTGCTGGAGATTTTTTAAAAGACTTGCCCTCAAGAAGCTCATTTTTGTCCTAGAGATTAAATATGTATCTTTGAATTATTCAAGTTTAATATTAATATAAATATTAATATACTTAACACCTTGAAGACATGCAAGGACATTAAACAGTGTCCCCCAGAAAAGCTCATTTTTAAAGATGTCAGCAGCATTTTATCTTATGTACTTCAGTTTTCATACTTTTCACATAAATAATAGTGAATTTTCCCAGATTAGTATAAAATAATGGTTTTTAAGATTTTACTTAATTGTGCTTTATACTGATTATTATTTATATGATTTATAGTTTCTTTAGTATGATATATTGGTGTATATAGTGTATATGTGTTATATATATATATATATATATATATATATATATATATATATATATATCTCAAATATTTAAGGCTTGGCCTACATTTTTAGGTAACAATAAGTTTAAAACTTTCCCAACATTTAAACCATGATTTAGATTTATACATAGTAAATAGTGCAAATGTACTAAGTACTATATTCCTCATAGTGCTATAAGTGCTGTAAGTTTAACCATAAGAATAACCATATGTATATAAAGAGTACTAATTTATTCTTTTAATTTCTTGCATTATTTTAACACCTAATATTTGCTATCATAAAAAATGATTAATTGATTTGCATTTAGTGAAAGGGACTTAATATGTTAGCCTTTCCAAGAATATTGAGCATGGGCTGTAGAACCAGACTGTCAAATTGTTCAACCCCCGGCTCTCTCACATACCAAATATAACCTCATCATTAAACTTATCTGTGCTTCAACTTCCTCACTGGAAAAGTAGAAAATAATATTTGTCTCTTCATAGGATCATTATGAGAATTGCATTAAAAGAATCATTAAAAGTGCTTCACATAGTCCCTGACACATGGTGGTGCTCAATAAAACTATTATTATTATTATTATTATTATTATTATTATTATTATTATTATCATCATCATCATCATCATCATCATCATCATCATCATCATCATCATCACTATTGGGAATATTGCAGGGTAAACTAGATACACTTCAGACCCTTTATCACCTACTTAGAGGAGATATTTGAGGAGACAGAGCTTGCCAATGTTCATGCATTATTATAGTATACCAGGTATCTTCAAAAAACTAAGCTGGACTTTAAATACTGGAAAATTTTTACTTTTGGTATCCAAATTTGTAGATGAAATCTTCAGGTATTTTTATTTCCTTATAGAATGTTAATTTATTTATCTTTTTCCTCTCAGGACAAGGTTAGAGAATCCACACCGTTTTGTAATTTTGTGCTTTATTTTAAAGAATATATATTTGATGTGGAGTCATTGCAGAAGATGTCCCCCATGTTGAAAACAAATATATTTTTCTTTGAAGGACATGTGTATATGAAATTTGAAAATAAAGGCTTTACTCTGTGTGCCTCTAAAGCCAAGGAATGGATATATTAAAAATGGGAAACTTTTTTATATTAAATACTGCCCTAGAAAGGATGTAGTATTTGAGAACAGCTATGATCCAAAGGCATGATCAGAAATTTTCAAGTAGAGTATTGAATTAGATGTCTAAGTGCCACCATGCACTCAGTAAACATTTCGCTGGCAATGCAAATCAAATTGGGAAAACTGAGTATCTCAGTAGTGCTGCTAATTTCTCAAGCCGCAAAGATTTATATCTTTGAATTCATGCTTAAGTCAGTATTATAGTGTGTGGAATGTTCCATGAGTTTTGTTTAAACCCTACATTAAAAGATATGTACTTATAATTCCACTCCTCAACTATATGCTTATAAGGAGATTTGAAGGAAATAACAGACTCCAAATTGGAGCGCTAAATAGGGAAATGTGGACAGTAAGTGTGCTTTGAACCCCTATTTCTCTCTTTGTATTAGCTTTGAGACCGTTAGCTGCTATAACAAATAAATTTACAAATTTACAGTATGATAGCTCAAATGCAGTAAACTTTTATTTCCCACTCATTTTAAGTCGAAAGTGGGAATTCCTGGTTGATGGATGGTCTTTTCTGAGCAGAATTCAGAGACCCAGGCTTCTTCCAGTTTTGGCTCCATCATTTTCAGCATACGGTTTCCAATATAACAGGCTACTCTTCAACCAATCAAAAGGGGAAGGCATAAATATCATTAAGTGGAAAGTTTTCCTGGACCAAGCCTGGAAGTGGACCAGGCCACTTCCTCTCATATTCCACTGGCTGGAACTCAGTTACATGGCCACACCTCACTTCAAAGGGAGCTGGATGCGGGGAGGGTATAACTCAGTGGTAGAATGTGTGCACGAGGTCCTGGGTTCAATCTTCAGGACCTTCATTTAAACAAACAAACCTAATTACCTCTTCCCCCAGCAAAAAAAAAAAAAAAAAAAAAAAATTCAAAGGAAACTGGAAGATATAGCCCAAGATATGCTCAGGATGATGGGGAACAGTGCTACACTCCTCTTGATAATCTACAGCCTACAGAATATAGGTTCCTCTCCTCAATCGCTAGTGCTCTCCCAGCTCCCTCCATCACCTCTTCAATTTCTGGAGGAAAGTAGTCTATTTAATTCACAGTTATGTGTCAGCCCTGGGTGTGCATTTTAAAAGCAGAAACCTGGAGAATGATTACTCACTCCATAAGAAGACAAATGGGGTTTTGTTGTTTTTTTGTTTTGTTTTTGTTGTTATTTTGTGGGGTTTTGTTTTTGTTTTACAAAACAGAATCGAAAAATACTTTAAGCAAGCTCTTTAGTCCACAAAAAAAGGCAAATTCTAAAAACCAATAAATTATTTGGCAAATGGTGAGAGGATGCAAATTAAAGAATAGGGAGTATAAATAGCATTATTCAATTCTGGCTTTTTTCTCATGTCTTTAGCTATTCAGAGTGTAAATTATGGGCAGATTGCTATCTCTACTGGTATTAAGTAAAAGATGTACCTCAACAAGTCAACAACAGAGACCATGTGTCTTAATTCCTATGCTGAGTTATCATGTATAAAAGTGGAAATCTTAAATGCAACATGTTGCAAAACCAAAATCTTAACTTTCTTTCACAGACTTGCTCTACCTACATTCTTTTCCTTCTCTCTTGATGTAACTCTATTGTAAGAGTTGCACAAGACCAAAACTTTAGAGTCATTTTTTACTTCTCTCCTTCTCTCATACCTCTTATCCAAGCCTCTCTCTTCTCTTACCCACAAAATCCTATTGGATCTATATTCAAAACACCCAGAATATGAACACTTCCTCCGATCCTCACTGCTGGATTGGGCCTCCGTCCTCTCATTTGGACTACTGAAATAGACCCCTAACTAATTTCACTGCTTTTGCTTTTGCCTATCCAAGCACCACCTCCACCACGGCTCCCCATCTCCTCCAACACACAGAGCCTACTCTCAATTTACGGGGTTGGGGAAGAAGCAAAAGTTGAAGCAGTGAAATTAGTTAGGGATCTATTGCAATAATCTAGGTAAGAGGCAATGAATGCTCCTACCACTTTCCCTCTCTGTCAGTCCACTTCGGCCATAATGACCTCATTGCTGTTTTTGAACAAACTAGATATTCTCTCCCACTTTTTCTCTAATGTCACCTTCTCAACAAGGCTTATCCTGAGTGCCCTATTAAATATTTCAATGTTTTCCATCCTCCTACCCAGAATTTCCAAAACCTTTTAAACCGATTTTTCTTTTTCTTTTTTTAATTGAGATGTAAATAATATAACATTATATTATATAGTTTCGAGTGTACAGCATAGTGATTTGGTATTTGTGTATGTTGCAGCATCATTACTACAAGACGTCTGGTAACATCTATTACAACATATAACTACCAAAAAAATTTTTTTCTTGTGAAGAGTACTTTTAAGATCTACTCTCTTAGCAACTGTCAAATAGGCAGCACAGAATTTTTAACTATAGTCACCATGCTGTACATTACATCCCTATGATATATTTATTTTATGACTGAAAGTTTGTACTTGTGCCTTTTGACCCCCTTTATCCATTTGGTCCACCACTCTCCCCCTGTTCTCTGTATCTGTGAGCTTGTTTTTTTTTTAAGATTCCTCATATAAATATGATCATATAGTGTTTGTCTTTCTCTGGTTTACTTATTTCACTTTGCAGAATGCCCTCAAGTTCCATCCATGTTGTGGCAAATGGCAAGATTTCATTTTTTATGACCGAATAATATTCTGTTATGTCTATATACCACATTATTTATTTCTCAGTTAACATTTAGGTTGTTTCCACATCTTTGACCATTGTAAATAATTCAGTGAACATGAGGGTGCATATATTTTTTTGAATTAGAGTTTTTGTTTTCTTCAGATAAATACCAAAAAGTGGAATTGCTGGATGATATGGTAGTTCTATTTTTAAGTTTTTGAGGACCCCTCCAATACTGTTTTCCATAGTGACTGCTGCATTAACTTACATTCCCACCAGTAGTGCACAACAGTTGCCTTTTCTCCACATCTTTGCCAACACTTACTATTTCCATGTCTGGTAGCTCCTTTGTAAGCATCTTTGCCACAGACATCTTTGCCACAGTAATTTTTTGCTGCAAATATTTTTGCCATGTAACTACTTAGCCATAAGGCAATTTTGCCACAAAAGATAAAGTAACAAAAATAAAAGAGGGACATTAAAAAGACATAAACATGAAACATGAGAAATTAATAATGAAATTACAGAGACTTCATTGCAAAATACAAAATATTTGAATACATTTAAAATATGTGTATATTTATGGCAATACTGCACAAATAATTTATTTTACTTTATGGGTTGTGCCTAAGCACTTGTCTTCCAAGTCTTTTTTACATAGTATTTTACATTAAAAAAATTTTTTTGTTGTTCATTTATCCTTCTCCTTGTTCAGCATCACACTTTTTCTTTTTTTACCAAAATTTCTTCCTTCATTAAGAGAGTTTCCAAATACTGGGATGCATATTTATAACCGAGCTTTGTGTTGCATTGTAAAAGCCTTCCACACTATTGTTTGCTCTTGGAATATTGTGTCACACACATGTCTATTGATAGGCGTTCCGAAGTTCTATGGCAAATGTGGATTTGGCCTCTTTCTTTTCCAATGTAGTGTGTTTCAAAATAAAAAACCAACCAGTCATCATCTGTCATGATTTTTGTATGTATATGTCAAACCAAACTGTCAACCATTTGTTTTATTTTTATGGCAAAATTGCCTTACACCCAATTAGTTATGCATCAGAAATGCTTGTAACAAAGATGCTCATAGCAAAATTACCTAGAAAATTATTTCTTGTCTTTTTAAAAATTTTTAAACATTTTTTATTGAGTTATAGTCATTTTACAATGTTATGTCAAATTCCAGTGTAGAGCACAATTTTTCAGTTATACATAAAGATGCATATATTCATTGTCGCATTTTTTCGCTATGAGCTACCACAAGATCTTATATATATTTCTCTGTGCTATACAGCATAATCTTGTTTATCTATTCTACATATGCCTGTCAGTATCTACAAATTTCGAACTCCCAGTGTGTCCCTTCCCACCCCTCTTCCCCTTGGCAACCACAAGTTTGCATTCTATGTCTATGAGTCTGTTTCTGTTTTGTATTTATGTTCTATTTTTTTTAGATTCCACATATGAGCGATCTCATATGGTATTTTTCTTTCTCTTTCTGGTTTACTTCACTTAGAATGACATTGTCCAGGGCCATCCATGTTGCTGCAAGTGGCATTATGTTGTCATTTTTATGGCTGAATGGTAGTCCAATGTATAAATATACCACATCTTCTTTATCCAGTCATCTGTTGATGGACATTCAGGCTGTTTCCATGTCTTGGCTATTGTAAATAGTGCTGCTATGAACATTGGGGTGCAGGTGTCATTTTGAAGTAGGGTTCCTTCTAGATATATGCTCATGTATTCTTGTCTTTTTAATAATAGTCATCCTAACAGGTGTAAAGTGATATCTCATTGTGGTTTTGATTTGCATTTCTCTGATGATTTGTAATGCTGAGCATCTTTTCACTTACCTGTTGGACATCTATATGTCTTCTCAGAAAAATGTCTATTCAGTTCCTCCCATTTTTAAATAAGATTTTTTTTTTTGCTATTGTGTGAGATATATTTGGCTGTTAACCTTTTATCGGATATATGATTTGCAAAAATATTCTCTCATTCAGTAGTTTGTCTTTTCATTTTGCTGATGATTTTGTTTGCTGTGTAGAAGTTTTTAGCTTGATATAGTCTCACTTGTTTATTTTTGCTTTTTTTGCCTTTGCTTTTGGTGTCAAATCCAAGAAGTCATCATCAAAACTGATGTCAAGGAGCTTCCTTGAATTTTCCTTTTTATGTAATAACTCTCTAACATATTTCATAACTTGCATGATTTTTATGTTTATTGTTTGCCTCTCTCCCAGAATGTAAACTCCACAAAGCAGAGATTTCTCTTGTCATTTTTTTTCCCATTGCTGTCTTTCCAGTGCCTGGAAGAGCACATGGCATATAACGGACTCTCCATGAATATTTATTGTATGTTGAGTGAATTTTTCTAGACAGCAATATTACTTAAAAATTGATAATCCTATCAGTTTTAAGCCTTTCTAGTTCACTATTACATGCTAGAGAAGTTTAATCAAAATTCTTGGAAACAGTATTTCTCAAGATGTGTTTGATGGAAAATTAACTTCACAAAATACCCATGTCAGATAAGTTTCTAAAACATGGCATACTGTACCTCCCTCTTGGGGATTTGCAAATTCTATTAGTACGTTATAGTCTCTGAGATAGTCTGCTGTAAAGAAACCTGTTTAACTGTAATCCAGCATTTCTCAAGTTTACTTAATGTAACTCTTTTGTTATGGTGCAACTATTAGCATCCAATAGAATTATTGCTCTGAAGCTTACACTGGGAAAATATTTTTCTAGACCAGTGGTTTAAAAATAATAATATCCAGATGGGATTTAACCCAGAAATGAAAGATGGTCTCAATGTATGAAAATCAATCATCATGATACAGTATATTAACTAAATAAAAGATAAAAGCCACATGATTATCTCAGTAAAGGCACACAAAGCATTTGACATAATCCAAAATTCTTTCATGATGAAAAACTCTCAACAAATAAGGAATAAAAGGGAACTTCTGTTAACAAACAAAAGTTTGGGTAACGCACGTTTGCTGCTGGTGGTGACTAGGTTCTTTGCCGTCTCAGAAAGAATTCAGAAATGGGACACAGAGGTTAAGAAAGTAAAGTGAGAATTTATTAAGGAATAGATAGTACACTCTCAAGGAGAGAGCAGGCAGGCTCAGGTGAGCAGCTTCCCTGTGTTTCTTTGGCAAGTTGGTTACTTAGTGTGTAAAAATGAATGGGCAGAATATTCACTGGGGAGGGAAGGGTTTGGTGGTGTGTTCACTGGTTTTTATTGAAACTCCGCCTTCCCAAAGGGAGGAGGGATTTTTGTCCTTATTTAGTCTGGATAGGAAGTGTTGTGGCATTGGTACATAATGTGTACTTCTAATCTGCAAGGCTAATTTTATTGAAATGAGGACATAATGAGCAAACTGTCACATTTGGACACTGGAGATTCCTGCCTTTTCCTACCTTTCTTTTTTGTCCTCCAGGCCACTTGTAAACCCAAAATGTTTGACTGCTTATAGCCCAGAGGTTCCTGCTTTTTTTCTCTGCCCAGAGACCCCTGTTGTTTACATGATACAGAGTTTCCTGCATTTGGCCTGTGCCCCTCCTTTTTGCCCAATTCCTGGCATTTGACCTGATACCCCTTCCTTCCTCTGCTCATACCTGGCTATCTGCCTGCTCCAACACAGTGAGGCCAAACAAACTGAAACATCAAAGTTTGGAGCAGAGAAAGGTTTATTGCAGGGCCAACCAAGGAGAATGGGTGGCTCATTCTCGAAAAACTCAAATTCCCCCATGGTTTTGGGGGAGAAGTTTTAATAGGCAAAATTTGGGGTGAGGGCTGTAAGATGTGTGACTATCTTGTGATTGGATGGTGAAGATGTAACATGGTGGTGTTCCAGGAATCTTGTGCTCAGCCTAAAGTTGCCATCCTCCACCTGGGTGGAGACCTTAGGAATTCAAAGATATTGTTATGTATGTTCCTTGAGGTGGAACCAGGACCCCTGCCCCAAGTCTGCATCATTGTTTCTTGACTCTTCCTCCCTTGTTTCTGCATTCTTTCCCTTCCTTCACTGTTTGAATTGGCCTTTAGAATTCAGGGAAGGACAAGGAGGCTGAATGAAACCTATTTCCTATAAATAAGAACAGAGGACATGGAAAGGATTGGTACCAGGGAAGACCCCATAGGGTCCTGCTCTGTTTCATTTCTTCTTCTTGATAAAGGGCATCTACAAAAAACAAAAACAAAATCACAGCTTAAGTCATACTCATTGGTGAAAGACTGAATGTTTTCTCCCTATAATCAGGAATAAGAAAAGAATATCCACTCAACACTTTTGCATACATTAAACTGGAAGTACTAGCTAGGAATGTCAGACAAGAGAAAGAAATAGAAAAGTCCAGGTTGGAAAGGAAGAAGTAAAACCACCTCTATTTGCAGGTTACATGATTTTTTATGTCAAACACACATGGTTACAGGATACAAAACAAAAATACTCAGTTATATTACTATATACTAGTAATGAACAAACTGGAAATGAACTTAAGAAAACAATTCCATTAATAGTTGTATCAAAAAGAATACTTAGGGATAAATCTAACAAAATAAGTGCAATGTAAGTACACTGAAAACTAGAAAATATCATTAAAAGAAACCAATGAAAACCTAAATAAATGGAAATACATGTTTATAGATGGAAAGACTCAATGTTGTTAAGACAGCATACTACAGCCAAATTAATCTGCAGATTCAACACAACCCCTGTCAAAATACCAGTTGACACTTTTTCCAGAATTTGACTGGCTGATTCTAAAATTCATATGGAGATTCACAGAAACCAAAATAGCAAAAATAATTTTAAGTAAAGCTAGAAAATTCACACTTCCATATTTCAATACTACAAAGCTAAAGTGTGGAACTAGTGTAAGCATAGACAAATAGATTAAAGGAAAATAACTGAGAAGAATTTTACACCAAGATAGTGATGGAGCTGAGATTCAAACCCAAGTCAGACATGAAAATCCATGTTTTCCCCACTACCTCCTAATTTGTGTTGTTGTTCTCTATATTCTCCAAAATACCTACCCAGGACCATGTACCTAGTACTCACTCAAGTAACCAGTGCATGAATGAACAATTCTTATGACGATGACAGTCATCCTTTAAAGAAATAAGTGGTATATAAAGAAGGGTAATTATATCTTTAAGTATAATCCACCAGAAATTAAAAGCTATAATTGTCTATGTTTTGAATACAAAACACAGGTAGAGTTTCTACATTTCTATGCTGTAATGTCCTTCACCATTTAGAATGGATTGGTAAGAATATGAGAAGAAAAAACTATCGCCTGAAATATAAGACACCAGAACTTAAGATCAAAACTAAAATTAGAGTAACCAGGAGACATTCACCTCATAGTCTCACTTTTCCTGCCAGCCTTTCAGTGAGATTAAGATAAGTGTTAGCTGTATGGGAAGGGGAATGTTATATATACACTAATACACTCAAGTTCTCCTGGGCAGTACAGGAGGCACTGTAACTTTTAAGATCCCTGGAAATTTTTAGTCTTGGAATAGATTCACCAAACAAACAGTCCTAAAGAAGTTTAATGTTGTCAGTGGCTAATGTGTACCATGTCAAACCTGCCTCCTCTGACACAGAGAATGAAATGCCACCACAGTCAAGCCTGATGGTAACAATGCTGAAGCACTAAGTGGCTTTCTAACAAATTTAGACTTGACAGTTATTTTGTCTTGGTGGATTAGTCCACAAGAGCATGGCACATTTTCTGGCTGCTGAGGGAAATACACACTAACCTATCTGCCTACAGGCGGCCGTCCAGGATGGATGCCCTCCAGATCGGGCTGTGCGGTGTATTTGTGACAGCTGTTTGACAGCATAGGGGAAGGATGTCCAAAGGAGATTGTGGGTGACTGCTAGGCCAAACTTCTCAACTTCTCATTAGTTTCCTTTTATAGACTTAAGAACTGACCACAAGCAGTTGCATGCTTTGATAAAAGTAGATCAGAGAAATGGAAATAAATGCCATATCTGCCACACATTTTAGGCTCATTTCTTTGGACAGTTGAATGTAAACCATTGCTTTTTTGGGGGTAGTAATGTCTAACAGGTATTTTTAAAGGCTTTATATTTTATTCAACATTGTTACATAACTTAAGCCATTTTTGATGAAACAAATAGCATCTGAATATTGATATTTCACTGTCTCTAACCTGTAAAATCATCTGGAATAATTTGCTTCATTTTTAGAGCCTAGTTTTCCCCACTTATGAAACTAGCAATAATAAAAGTCACCTTTCAGTTTCTTCTGTTACCAGGAAAGGTATTGCACAGATAATGTAAAATATCCCTTCTGGTATGAGTTTAGTCCAGAAAGAATGATGTAGGGCTGAGCTAAAAGAGTACAGGACCTTATAGGGTGCCTTCTTGGGATCCAAACTTAAAAGGCTAATTTGTCTTCCTACCCTTGTTTATCCTTTGCTGTGATTTTTACTGCTCAGCTCTTTTAGCTTGTATTTTATAAGATACCTGACTAAACCCTTTTGGAATAAAGTAAGGATATAAATAATCAAACTTTAATGAAAAAATATAATCATTTAGTTGAATTTTCTTGAGCATATGCTGGGTGATAATGGAGATGATGAAACAAGGAAACAGTAGAAAATCTTATAGGAACACCAGCTTGTTAACCACTTAAAATGCATAAACCATATACACATAAGACTCTCTTTAACATTTGGGAAAAATTTTAAAATAAAAAATGCTGAAAGTGAGAATTAAATATTTGTTAATACATTTTTGTACTACATGCTATTTGCCAGATACTATCTTGTGGTTTTACATAGATGATGCATGTTCTATTATTACCACCATCTGCATTTTACAAATGAGGAAATTAAGGATCAGAATGGCTAAGTACCTTGCCTAAAGTCACTGGTAAAAAGTGGCAGCCAAGATTTGAAGCTAGGCAGACTGGCCACAGGGTCTATTACACCATTAGGCAGCATCACTCCAGACAGCTGAAGACAGTTGTGTAAATAGCTGTGTGATTCTCAGCCCTGAAGGCTCAACCACATCATCCTGGGGAGTGGGGAGGAAAAAAGATTAAGACACATTTTGATATCTGGGCCCCACTCAGAAATCATTATATATATTTTCTAAAATGCCTATAGGTGGCTCTATTCTTGCACCCTATGTTAAGAACTACTGAAATAGATGAACCATCAATTTCAGTTCATAAACTAAAGAGCAGCAAGGACTTTCAAGGGATAGTCTATATTCTGAACAGGCTTTTCAAAATCTTTGGGATATAAGCATGATTAAAATGAGTCCAGTGTCATAGTGATAAAACAGTTATGGGAATAAGCATGACCCAAAGAAGTCAAGCCATATGCATAGAGGTCCCAAGCTGTCATCAAAAGACACCACATTTGTAGCCGTAGAAAGTTAGATTCTATATTCAAGAGAATACAGAAATGTAAGTCCAGAGGTAAAGGCAGGCAGGCCAAGCAATACATCTTTTACAGCACATGTAGGTTACACTTTCCATTAATAGAAATGAAAGAAGTACCACTGTAAGTTAGCCACCCATTGAGCTAAAAATACAGCTGCATACTCCATTTTTACTACATGAAAAAGGATGTCCTTTTTAACCTGTATGTTTTATGGTCAAAACTGAAATATTTTTAACCATTTTAATTTGTGATAAGAGATCGCAGAGACTGAAGGTTAATTTACTGCGTTCATTTACTCTGTACTCAAAATAAGACTTTATTTGGGAGAAGGGAAGCAAGAGTAAAGGAATAAGAAAGGCATTAAGTGAAAGAGGCAAGTAAAGCATTACCAAGTAATAAATTAAAAATAATTTGTGTTTCCCCTGAGAGTTGTTGATTCTGCATGGAGACATATGATGCGCTGCCTTTTAATACCAATCCTCCCAACCCTCTCAGTTACTTTAGTTCTTGGAGTTTCCAGATGCACAGAGGATTTAACAAATTACAGAGACTATATATGTGAATTATTCATTGGGCTTTTTTACGTATTCCATTCATATCCACACTGCTAAATGCAATTAGTTTTAGGTGCCAAATTCCTGAAAAAAAATTGTTCTTTTCTTAATAATGGTTTACATACTTCAAATCCTTTGTGGCATGGTGGGAGTATAAAGAAGTAAGTCAATATTATACATCCTCAAAGGCTGCCCATATTTATTCCTGCACTAATATCAAACTGATTTGCTAATGAGGTAACAATAAAATGGTAGTTATAGTTTTCTACTTATATTTCACTATGAGGTTCTTAACTTTAGGGAACAAACCACTATTTGTGCCCAGAAACTTATTCTTTTACTTAATTTTATCTTGACTGCCATGTGGCAAATAGTCTATAACCTTTATGTTGGCTGATTTTTTTCTTTCTTTTCTCTTAAGTGTTTATAGTTTTATGAATCAGTTTTATAGTTTGAAACTGTAAAAGAGCTCCTCAAGAATTTGGAGGACTAACTCTATATCAATTTGAATAAGCAAAGGGACAACTTTCTGTATATTCTCCAAAGACTTTTATTTACAAGATATTATACTAAGTTGTTTGATGCTAAGGGGAAAAATCTACCAAACAATAAGAAAAGTGATAAACAAAATAATAATAGTAATAATAATAACCTGTTATTAATGATCATTTGGGCAGGTTCTAGGTTGTCATTTTCCCTGATTAAGTAGTTTGAAAAGGCAGACTAAACAAAATAATACTCTAGGTAAGATTACAGAGCAAATAGTATTTTTAAATAAATGTTTTCTAGCATATTAAAGGCATCTGCTGGTCTATAGGACATTCTCTAATAGAGGAGAGTTGCCCGAGGAGGGTTATTGTACACACATCATGAGGGTTCATCTTTCTGTCTTACACTGCACTCTGCAGTGTCTATGCTTACCAGGCAGACCCGGTCTCCGTTGTGGGACTGGTGTGGTAAGTGTATGTGGAGCCAGCTTTGCAAAGCCAGCTCCACCTGCAAAAGAGTTCTAAGGTCTCCATTTTGAGTCAAAGTTATAGAACGCTGCCATTTCAAACTCAGATCTCAGCTACATTTTCTATTTCAGCTTTACCAGCCATTAATACACTGTCTTTGCTCCTTTTCTCAACATTTGTTTCTACCATTTGGAACTCAGAGTAGAGGAGAGATAATTCCTTAATAATTCATTAACGCCTAACTTTTTAAAGAAGATGTGGTATATTTATACAATGGAATACTATTCAGTCATAAAAACCGACAACATAACACCATTAGCAGCAACATGGATGTTACTGGAGAATGTCATTCTAAGTGAAGTAAGCCAGAAAGAAAAAGAAAAATACCATATGAGATCGCTCATATGTGGAATCTTTTTTTTTTTTTTTTGACTCCTACCTTTCAATGGCCACCTTAGGCAAGTTGCTTCACCTCACTACATATTTTTTTTTAATTGAAGTATAGTTGATTTACAATGTTGTGTTAGTTTCAGGTGCACAGCAAAGAGATTTAGTTACACAGATTTTTTTCCATTCTTTTCTCAGATTCTTTTCCATTATAGGTAATTATAAGATATTGAATATAATTCCCTGTGCTATACAGTAGGTCCTTGTTGTTTATCTGTTTTATGTATAGTAGTGTATATATGTTAATCCCAAACTCCTAATTTATCCTTTCCCCTCCTTTCCCCTTTAGTAACTGTAGTTTGTTTTCTATGGCTGTAAGTCTATTTCTGGTTTATAAATAAATTCATTTGTATCAATTTTTTTAGATTCCACACATAAATGATATCATATGATATTTGTCTTTCTCTGTCTTACTTAACTTCATTTAATATGATAATCTCTAGGTCCATCCATGTTGCTGCAAATGGCATTTTTCATTGTTTTTATGGCTGAGTAATGTTACATGGTATATGTATATACTACATCTTCTTTATCCATTAATCTGTTGATGGACATTTAGGTTGCTTCCATATCTTGCCTATTGTAAGTAGTGCTGCTGTGAACACTGACTGGGGTGTATGTATCTTTTTGAATTAGAGTTTTCTCCAGATAATATGCCCAGGAGTGGGATTGCAAGATCATATGGTAAATCTATTTTTAGTTTTTTAAGGAACCTCCATATCATTCTCTATAGTGAATGCACCAATTTACATTTCCACAAACAGTGTAGAAGGGTTCCTTTTTCTCCACACCCTCTCCAACATTTATCATTTGTGGACTTTTTAATGATGGCCATTCTGACTGATGTGAAGTGATACCTCATTGTAGTTTGGGATTCCTTTCTTTTTTGTGTGTATACCTATTACAGATTTTTAGTTTGTGGTTACCATGAGGTTTTAGTATAGAAGTTATATATATATATGTGTATATATATATATATATATATATCATACATATATATATATATACATACATATATATATATATATATATATATATGATTGTTTTCAGTTGCTGAAAAGATTTTAACAAAATACTAGCAAACTGAATCCAAAATACATTAAAAGGATCAAGTTGGATTTATTCCAGGGATGCAAGGATTTTTCAATATCCACAATCAATTAATGTGATACATCACATTAACAAATTGAAGAATAAAAACCATATAATCATCTCAGTAGATGCAGAAAAAGCTTTTGATAAAACTCAACATCCATTTATAATAAAAACTCTCCAGAATGTGGGCATAGGTGGAACATACCTCAACATAATAAAAGCCATATATGACAAACCCACAGCTAACATCATACTCAATGGTGAAAAGCTGAGAGCATTTCCTCTAAGATCAGGAACAAGACAAGGATGTCCATTCTTACCACTTTTATTCAACATAGTTTTGGAAGTCCTAGCCACAGCAGTCAGAGAAGAAAACGAAGTAAAAGGAATCCAAACTGGAAAAAAAGAAGTAAAACTGTTACTGCAGATGATGTGATACTGATGCATAGAAAATCCTAAAGTTGCTACCAGAAAACCATTGGAGTTCATCAATGAATTCAATAAAGTTGCAGGATACAAAATTAATATACAGAAATCTGTTGCTGTTCTACACACTAACAATGAAATATCAGAAAGAGAAATTAAGAATATAATCCTGTTTACCATCACATCAAAAAGAATAAAATACCTAGGAATAAACCAACCTAAGGAGGTAAAAGATGTGTACTGGGAAAAACTATAAGACACTGATGAAAGAAATTGAAGACGACATAAACAGATGGAAAGATATACTGTCTTCTTGGATTGGAAGAATCAATATTGTTAAAATGGCCATACTACCCAAGGCAATATATAGATTGAATGCAATCCTTATCAAATTACCAATGACATTTTTCACGGAGCTGGAACAAAAAGTGTTAAAATTTGTATGGAAACCCATATAGAACACCCCCCCCCAACAAACACACACAGTAGAATACCACTTAGCCCTAAAAAAGAATAAAATAATGCCATTTGCAGCAACATGGATGGACCTGGAGACTGTCATTCTAAGTGAAGTAAGCCAGAAAGAGAAAGAAAAATACCGTATGATACGGCTTATATTTGGAATCTGTGAAAAAGGACACACATGAACTTATATACAAAACAGAAACATACTCACAAACATAGAGAACAAACTTAGGGTTACCAGGGGTAAAGGGTGTGGGAAAGGATAAATTAGAAATTCGAAATTTACACCTCTTGGGGAGTGATGGAAATGTTAGGTATCTTGATTGTGAGGGTGGTTTCATAGATGGTTTCATACATCTGTCAGAATTCATCAAATTGTACATCTGAAATATGTGTAGTTTACTGTATAGAAATTATAACACAATAAAGATGTTTAAAAAACTCAAATATGATTGCACACAATTGCAATGAAATATTTTTGCCTCAAAAAGGAAAAGGATAGAAAAGAGAAGAAAGTTTCATCTTTTGAACATCTAGATGTAATAAATATTATGTTAGAGACTTTTGTGTATGTATTTTATCATGACTTTTGTCTATGTACTTGAAAACCCTGCAACAGTTTTGTGATGTAGTTATTTTTATCCCCATTTTTATAGAGAAGTCAATTGAAGTTCAGAGAGATTGAACAGGTGCTCAAGAACACACTTAGTAAAATCTAGAGTTTGAATCTCTATCTGATGGCCCCAGAACCCAAGTCTTTTCCAAACCATTCTCACCATGTGCTGGTATGGCCTATCCTGGGTGTTGGCAGTGGAAAATGTGCAAAGCTATGATGACGGAGGTGGTTCTTCATTTTTGACAGGATGAATTCCCTTTATAGTCCCATCATCTGTGCTTTTTTCCAAAGAACATCCATTCAGTCATAAGCTTCACATACTCAGGAAGCAATTGTCCCATCATTCTTAGAGGACTGTTATTTTCTTAAATGTTAGATGGAATGAGATCACACATCAAGTCCGTGGTAACTGATCCTTGTTTAATGTTTGATAATGTATTTGTCTTAAGGTCAAATAGGATTATTACCGGAGCTCTACTGAAACATAAAAGGCAAATGGAGAAGTGACAAAAAACAGGGTGGTTGGGTCAGACCGGGGGAAAAAAAAAGCACACAGAATGAATTTGATGTCGAAAAGGCAAAACCTGGGGACAAAAAAGCAGTAATTGAAATGTATTTTATAAGTATCATAAAAGTTTGTTTATAAAATAGATTTCAGTTTTGCAAGGCAAAAGAATGAAATGAAGAAAATTCTTTTTTTTATAGAGGGGAAAAAACTATTAACAGATGGTATTAAAAACACAGAGACTTAAAACACTTTAACTCTATATATTTTATTTTTAGTGAAAAAAGTAACATACATACAGGAAAGTATATGCATTAGCCTACATTTACATAGGTATACATCTCAGTGAATTTTCATAAGAGGAACATACTTAGGTAACCACCAAAGGACTCCAAAAGTCCTCCCCAAGCCCCTGCCAGTTGCTACTCCCTCCCTTGCAAAAGTAACTCTCCTTACTTCTAACACTATAGATCAGTTTTACCTGTTTTTGACCTTCATGAAAATAGAATCAATCAATGTGTACTTCTTTGTGTCTGGCTTCTTTTACTGGATGCTATTTTATGAGATTCCACCCTTATTTTTATATGTAGCAATTATTCATGTTCATCGCTAAATAGTATGTCATTGAATGAATAAAATGCAATTTATTTATCCATTAGACATTTGAATTGTTCCCAGGTGTGGCTATTATGAATGCTTAAGAATGTGCATATTCATGTACATGACTTTCTGTAATTCACATGTCTGTTGCATATGTATCTATAAGTAGAATTGCTGAGTCATTGGCTATACATTTGTTCAGTTTTAATATTTATCACCAAAAGTTTTTCTAAAGTTGCCGTATCCATTTACACTCCTACTAACGGTGTATGAGAGTTCCAGTTGCTCCAAACCATTGCCTGAGTCTGGTATTGTCAGTCTTTTTAATTTTAGACATTCTGGAAGGTGTGGGGTGATATCTTAGTATAGTTTTAATTTGTATTTCCCTGATGGCAAATTCATATATTACTGGCACTTTGGGTACTCTTTTTGGTCAAGTGCCCATCCATGTAAGTCTTTTGCAACATTTTCTAATATGTTTTCTATTTTTTCTTGTATATATATATTTTTTTAATTGAAATATAGTCAGTTTATAATGTGTCAATTTCTGGTGTACAGCATAATGCTTCAGTCACACATGAGCATACATATACTTGTTTTCATATTCTTTTTCACCGTAAATTTCTACAAGATATTGAATATAGTTCCCTGTGCTATACAGTATGAACTTGTTGTTTATCTATTTTTTATATAGTAGTTAGTATCTGCAAATCTTGAACTCCTGGCCCCTTCCCCAGACCTCCTGAGTCAGAACCTGCATTTTAGCAAAATCCCCAGGGGATTTTTAAGTACTTTAATTTTGAGAAACATCTGACCAGACAGTAAAGCATCTACCGATCTGATAACCTACATTTTAAAAATAAAACTAGGAGTGGAAGCAAGGATTGAAAGGGGGTGGGGGCCGAGCTGAAGAAACAGTAACTATCCTATATAAGGTCAATTTGTTAGCAAGGTCATTTTGACTGCAAGCCCAGGAACTGGGCACTGCGTGCTCTCAGCCAGGGTTCTCTCTCCATTTATCTTCATTTTTGGCTCTTTTCTCCACAGTCTCAAAAAAAATCATAATGATTGGCTCTTACTTTTACTTTTGATTTCTATCTTAGCTTAAAAAGGACTGCAGGCAAACTGAAGGAAAAAGAAATGGAGGAAAGTAAGGAAGCAAACTTTCTAAAAGAAATTGCAGCTGACATACTGTCCTGGTCTCTCATTCAGTCCCTGATTCAGCCAATACTGTTCTCCTTTTCAGTCTCTGACTGAGAGTCCTAAACTCTTTATCTGTATTTTCTATGTCTTCTCTTTGAAGAGAAAAACAACATGAATGGATTGGGCTACAGAGTTTCTAAAAAAGTATTTTCTGTTAGTTGGTTTGTAGAAGTTATTAAACTGGTGAATTAAAAAAGTGAAGTGGGTGGGCCTAGATCACTGTAGTGTCTATGAACCTAAAGTTTATGAGTTGCTGGATGGTTACATCCATTCTCCTAGTGGGACCCGGAAGACTTACTGCTTATGGTTAACTGTCTTTGTTAGAGACTGTTGGTAAAGTAATGATAAAAGTAACAATCACTAATATGTATGGTTTGATTAATATATGCAAGACACTGTGCTAGGGGTTTTAGATACAGTCCCACATTTAGTTTTCTCAATAATACAGGTGAGTTGGGGAGATTTTATATCAGTATTCATTTACTGAGTCCCAGGTAAGAGGAAAGTAAGTCACAGTAATACAAAATATTCACTAATAAGTTGACCACTTATAGGATGAATTCCCACTCAGACAAGCATCACTTCTAAATACCATCGTTACAGTACAGGAGCCAAAGTTTTTGTCCCTCGGTTTCTTAATTGTATCAAACATCCAGCACCATGGTAAAAACCAACAACACAGTATAATTATAGATTTTAGAAAAGAGGAAGAGAGGAAGTTGATAAAAAAATGTTAGAACACTGTTCAAATCGCAAAGACATTAACAAATGAGGATCTGGCAGAATTTAGAAGAGTGAACTGAAAATGAGAAAATCAGCAAACTTTTAACAGGTGATGTTCTTCAGAAAACTGATTTATCAAAATATCATGATCCTGTTATAAAAGCCAAATCTAAAGTTAAAAATTAATATCATGCTATCATATAATTTTATCCCAAAAAATTATGTCAGAAATTACTACCTGATTCGTTATTATGCCAAGAAATAACTTATCTTTGCAATATTAACTATGAATTAAGATGAATTCATTTTCATATAGTTTAGCTTAAATTTATAAAGATGAATTTTCAAACTTCTTACAATTTGCTATAAGTGATATAGAATATTTGAAGTCGATTCATTTTAAGTAAGTTTTTCTTTTAGTATCAATCTTGCTCAGATAAGGAGACTCTCCCATTTTATTATTATCCATTTTATATATAGGAAAACTGAAGCTTTACATGGCTGTATAGCCTGAGTAAGAGCATAGCCAGGCATCCAGTCTGCAAGATCCAGGCTTGTCCTACACGGTACTGCTACTAAAGTTAGGATTCTAAGACCATTCTAATAATAATAATTTGACCAATGACGCCAACAAAATGGGACAGAACAACTTTAAATCTATGAATTCAGAAGTTGTTGAAAGTCATATGATGATATAAGACATAGACTAAGACCTGGGAATGCACTGAAATTTATTACTTGGGAGTGAAGATGTCTCTTCTTCCTTTGAGAAAGTAAATGCAACTTGTACTGAAAGAAAAAGTTTTCTAAAAATATGGTATTTGGTGAATCATTTAGTAAAAAGCAAATTTGAAACATTACAGAAGATCTGGAATCATAAAACCATCTCATCCAAACCCAGTGCTACACTCTGCTCAAGTTTATGGACTGTGAGCATGTGATTGATTGCACATCCAAGTTGAAACAAATGATGCAGTATCTATGGGAACTCTAGATAAGACCCTCCATTTACAGACATACCTGTAGGTTCCAGACTCCACAGGGTACATGCTAATTACAATGGTGACAAACCCCCTCATGACATAAGCTGCATGATAAAAGGGATATCTGCCTGGCATCACATCTTTTTGTTCCACTTGCTAGAACACATAGCATTCACTGTTTCTCCTTTTCATATATTTGAGGAAAGAAAATCTGCCTCAGATTTTTAGTTAGATAAGCATACTATCCTTGGGGGAGGAGGGAGAGAGAGAACAAATTTTTATGGCTCATCAGATCTCCCACTGGCACAAATTAAATGCATTTTCTTTAAAGATGTAAACAACAAAAGCAAGAAAGTTTACTGGTGAGAAAGATGTACTTGAACTGGGGAAGCTGGCTGCTTGCCAATATCAATCTTAACTTGAGAATCAACTAAAAATATTAACCCTTTTAGGAAAAGTCGTTGTAACAAAGAAATTGCAAGACACAAAATAAAATGTTTTATAATCGAAATGCATTAGTGGATAAAAATGTAGCCTGACTATCCATCACTGATGAAATATATTTAAGCTAATGTAACTCCCAAGCATTATCATGTTGTATGAATTATTCTTCTACATGCATAATTTGCTTTCCTTTCTTTACTCATTGTATATTAAGAGACAGAAACATGAATGCTTATTACTTTAGACTCCTAGGACAAAATAAAATAATTGTGTATAATTGGTAAGATGAATAACATGGTGATTAATGTTTAGTTGTGCATATTTGCAAAGGTGAAGTGACACTAAGCTGAATGTCCAGTGTGCACTCAGATGAGGGTAAAGTTAAAATATTTAAGCTAGGGTAGAAGCTTAGAAGGTAAAGTTGTATAGAATGGGTGGATTATGCCATGTACAACTACATAAACACATGGTAGCTTGAAAGAAAGGTCAGAGAGGTCTTTGAGGACATATGTTTTAATAATAATGAAAACGATAGACACACCACTATGGATCCAGGGTGAATAAATTGTGAATGAATGAACAAATGAAGCATTTAGTCAGTGACTAAGCTAAAAGCCTACAGACAAACTAAGAAATGCTTAGTGTCTGAACATAAGATCATTGGATGAATATTTATATAAGCATGGGAAAAACAGAGCAACTACCCCATCAGAATGTATTTGGACATGTCAACAGAAGTCTCTCAAAAGCCCTAACACTGCAGAAAATGGCCTGCAGCATCTGGCCCTATCTTATCAGCTTGGAGAATCCATCTGGGCAAATCATTGTCACCACTTTTTTGTGTAAACTAAAATAATCCTCTCCTCAAATATAGACTGGAATCCTGACCACAATCACAGTCACCTCATTTGAAAGACTCAAACAAGGGAATGTGTGTGTGAAAACACAAACAGCCACTATAACAAATGTCACTTCACCTACCACATGTTCAAATAAAGCATCCAATTTCTAAAACCCACCATCTATATTAAATACCATGTTAGGCAACAGAAAGAAATTTATAGTATGTTTATGACAGTTTTCAAGTAATACTAAGATAGGTGGGTTAATTACAGACAAAAACAAGGTAATAGCTAGTTATCAGGAAAGACTGAAAGACTAGTTAAGAACTAACAAGGAAAAAAAATCTAAAGAGTCACAAAGGACACCAGATTAAATATGTTATCTCAATCCTTAGCCCTACACTGTCATATAATGTTTACATGTAAGATAAATAGGAAAATGGAAAGTATTTTTCCCTCAAAATTAACATATGTCAAATCTTAATTAAGAGCTTTCTACTTGGGGGCCTTATATTGCCATAAAAATTGGGAAACAGGAGAGAATCTTGGAAGAATCTTAAGAATAATAAATAATTTAAAATATGATAAGTCCTGTGAAACGTTAAAGATGTTTAGGTAAGAAAAAGATAGCTCTGCCTTCTGAGAGGCTTACCTCACATTTATTTCAGAGTAGTATAAAACAAAAAATTTGTTTACTGATTTGAGATAGAGTAAAACCCTTTATAACTCTTTTACAAGAGGATGATATCAAACCCTTATAACCACAATGAACTACCACTCCATACTGATTAAGAAGGCTATAATAAAAAGAGATGGACAATAACAAGTATTAATGAGGATGTAGGGAAATTGGAACCCTCATACATAGATCATGGGAATGTAAAATTGTGCAGTCACTTTGGAAGACAATTTGTCAGTTCCTTAAACAGTTAAACAGAGTTATCATGTGACTCAACAATTCCCATTTCTTATATATACCTCAGAGAATTGAAAACATACACCCACACAAACACTTGTACATTAGTGTTAACAGAAGCACTAGCCAAAAATAGAAAAACCCAACTGTCCATCAATTGAAGAATGGGTAAACAAAATATGGTGTATACATATGGTGGAATATTATTCACTCATAAAAAAGGAATGATACATGCTATATAACCTGGATGAAACTTGAAAACATTGTGCTAAGTGAAAGAAGCCAGACATAAAAGGCCACATATTATATAATTCAATTTATATTAAATGGCCAGAATAGAAATGGAAAATAGATTAGTTAGTCTGGAGAGGGGATGGGGTTAGAGAGTAACAGGGAATGGCATCAGAGTTTCTTTTCGGAGTAATGAAAATATTCTAGAATTAGAAATATTTTGGAATCATATGATGGTGATGGTTGCACAACTTTGTGAATATAGTAAAAAACACTGAATCATACCCTTTAAAAGGGTGAGTTTTATGATACATGAATTATATTTCAATTAAAAAAACCATAAGTGAGTAACTAATATTAGGGAAATAGCTACTATATTTTAGAAAAAATGTCTTGTCTAAACTTTTGCAGTTTAAAAATATTCATTAAAAGGATAGTACACATCAGCTGTTCCCTCTTCTTCAGAAAACATGTAATAAAAAGGCTGAAATTATAAGATTAATTATATAAGGTCTCTGACTGCATAGACTTCTGTGTACAGTGGAATAGACAGACAGACAAATAACTATACTACATGAAGTACATGGCAAAAAATGAAGAGATCTATACAAGATAATATAACTCAGAAGAGGGAATGTCTATCTCTGAGTGGCATTAAGGCTTAAGGAGCTTCAAAGATAGTATAAATAGATCTGAATCTTGATGGAAGAGTGCATCTTCCCCAGACACACAAAATGTGGGAACACATGCAGCCACCAAGAGGTCTGAAAGAGCATGTTGGCTTCATGGGTCTGCAAGTCATTCTGTGGGGCCAGAACTATAGAGTTTTTACAGAAGAAGACCTGATGAGACTCAAAAGGTTCTGTTCTTGATGAGGAATGAAGGTATGAGCTTTATTCCTTAGGAGATGGAGAGCCATCAAAGATATTATTCAAAGAAGTGAAATATTTAGATTTCAATTTAAGCAGACCATGCTTCCAGTAATGTGGGTCAAGGATTGGAGGGCTACAAGACTAGAGGCCAAGAGACCCTTATAAGAATAAATGGTTAAGGCAAGTAAATAATGCAGCACTATTAGTAGGAATAGAGACAAGGTGACCTTAGAAATACTTAGAAAGGCACTGTGAACTGAGGGGAAAAGAGGAATTGAGTATGACTCATCTCTTATTTGGGCAGGAAGGCATTTGTTTGTGTTGTTTGCATTACTAACAAAATTGTATTTAAATTGTAATGTTGAATTTGAAGTGTTTGTTCCAGGTATAGAAATGTAGTTGGTAGAATTTTGAGTTTTCAGCATATGGGAGAATGTCTGGGCTGGAGATAAATATTTGATGGATCATTAGAATATTCTTGAACTAATGGGAATGGATAAGATTGAGCAAGAAGAACTGATCAAAAAAGAAAAGAGGGCAAAGAACAGAAACCATCGAAGCCTGGATTATGGATGAGATAGCATAGAACCTGGCACATATTGCTCAATAAGTATTTGTCAAATACAAATGGACAAGTGAACATCATAGTTGGTCCCAAGGATAGTAGAAAGGATGAGGCAATGAATGTGGAATCACAAAAGGGGGATGCTGCAGAATCATCTTTCCTAGTTGTCAGTAGGTCACAATGAGAAATGAAAGTCAGTCTTCTACATTGGCTGGGCATATAATTTTGGAAGTTTTCAGTGCAGAGATAAGATTGCAGAGGAAATGAGTAAGAAATAAAAAGAGGGGCTGAAGACTGGATTCTAGGCAGGAAGAGGAGGCAGATCCAGCATCTAAGAGAGACAAGCAGCCAGTGAGATGCGGATAAAGGGAGATCAGAGTGGTGTCTTGGAAACCAAGTGAAAAAAGTGGAGAAGGGGTGGTCACTGCTCCAAGGACTGAGAATTTTATATTGAATGTGGCAAAACAGAGGTCATCTGTGACCTTAACAAGTGCTGGTCTATGGAGCTGAAATGGGAGAAAGCCTAACTGCAGCAGGTTCAAGAAAGAGTGCGTGATGGAGTCAGATATGTGGGTTCAAGTAAAAGATGCAGGCAGAGAATGAGGAAGTGAAGAAAATAGAAACAGGTATGGAATTCTACTATAAAAGGGAGCAGAGAAACTAGCAGAGCTAGCATGGGATGTGGAGTCAAGAGAGGGATTCTTTCTAATGAGACAGGAGATATTCCCCATGCTTTTAGCTGATGGGAATAATTTAGTGCAGAAAGACAGGATGATGCAGAAGAGAGATCAGCCTAGCCTCATAGAAGTTATGGAGGAACAGTACCCAGTACACAGTTGGGGGGTGGTGGTGGTGATAGGAGCCATGCTTCTTCAGGAAAAGCAGAGGATGTGGGTCCAGATGTAGGAAATTCCACAGATTTAGTAGAATTTAATTTTGTAGATAAGAAAAAAAAAATAGTAATACATAACTTCCCAAGAATCAGGAAGCCAGGATAGTGAATTTAATTTTTGTCTAAAAATTGTGACCTTTGTTAAATGTTGGCCTAAATGGACATACTGTTGTTAATTTAAAATAATATTATTTTTAATAATAATTTTATTATTTTTGTAAAGTAATTTGTTTCTTAATAAATGTAAGAATAAAATATAAGAGTTTGAATATAGAAGTTAGCTGGGTTTTATATATCAAATAATATGACAGCAATTACATTGGAATCCATGTAAAAGAAATTTTAATACAACTGTAAGATATCTAGGGTCACTTAACTAGCCTGACATTAAACAGGAAGCCATCAATAGCAATATTTACTTTAGGAATACATATCCCAGTCAAACTCAGAGGGGTACATTTCCTTGAAAAATAAACAGAAAGTAAATGCCCTAATAGCTGTCTTCCCAGCAGTAGTATATTTTCACAAAGCACTTAAAAATAATTAGAATTTATTTTACATAGGGGGCATTAAAAAATCCTTTGTTAATGATTACACGGATGGATGAACACATTTTGAAGAAACGTTGAGGAGCTTTCTGGATCCTATGAATAGTAGAATTATTCTTCTAAACATGAGTTACCTTCTCGTATAGAACATTGCCTGGACCCAAGTCCTAAAACAACAACAAAACAAGTTTTATAAGCTCTAAATCAGTTAGCTTTTGTAGAAGAACTAATACAAGGGATGTGTTTGTCTGACTAGAGACATTTTTATTAGATAATGGCAAAAGACTTGAGCAGGCAGGGTAATAGAGATTTCAATGGCATTAGGAAACATTTTATTTTCTAAATTCAACATTCAGTGAATGTTGGATATGATTATCATCATTCACGTTTTAACTAACTTGTTTTGCAGCTAGAGTTTCTTTACAGTTAGTGATTAGATTTTCTTTACTGTAAATAAGGCAATTGGAATACTGTCTTCACTTTATGAGGTGATATGACTTAACCTGGATTTTTATGTCCAACAGGGAAAATAATAATATTTAAATATAACACTTTGCACATAGTTACATTCAATAAATATTTGTTAATTTCTTTTAAAGACTGTACCTATTTCACACAAAGTAATAAATACTTAACATAATAAACCACCAGTCCAAGAACAGATTGGAAAATAGTTACTATAAGATCAAATGGGGACAATACTGTGATTATATATGAACAAGTTCTGACCAACAGAACAAATATCTTGCTACTTAATTTTGAAAAAACAGTAGAATTACTGATTTTTTGCAAAATACATCAATACAAAGTAAATGAAGAACTCTCTGGGACTCCACAATCAATCTTCCAGTTTACATAAGAGCTGGATCGTTTTTACTACTTTATGCCAAATAAATGTGCTATAAATGCTAGTTGGGAAGGAAAATAAGCAAACTTTATAATATTTTTTATGTAAAAAACAAATGCTTTTTTAAAATAGTTAATAATTTGATTATGGGCCATAAATAGTCACTTAATAAAATCATTTAAATCTTAAAGATAAATTTGGGTCCTGTTTTATACTTGTGAGCATATTTATTCAAGTCACGAGCATTCTTTTAGATTTGAGTGTAAGTGAAGTGGTGTTTCATAGATGCCAATTAAGCTTCCCTGCTAGATCTGTAAACAAAATGGACACCTTATTTTAGATTAATTGCTTGAGATAGTCTCAATTTGAAATCCCATATTGATAGTTCTGTGATCATTTAAATTTGGAATGCTTTCTAAAAATTATATGTATTGCTGTCATTTATTCAAGGGTCAAATGTTCTTTTTAATGTAAAAAAAAATCATTACAACTTGAAACAAATTTTAAAGATTCTGATTTTAGTGATTCTCTTTAACTGTGCCTAAAAAGTAATTCATAGCCCTTTCTTAATTTGTTGAAGTTTAAAAGTCACTTGTTTTTTATTCTAATCATTTCATGTGGTGTTAAAATATGCAAAGGTTCTACAGCAATTCATACATAAATTATATACCCATCTTCACTTTTTTTTTTAACTGAAGTACAGTTATAATTTGTCTGTTTCTAGTGTACAGCACAATGTCGCAGTCATGCATATACATACATATATGCATTTTCATATTCTTTTTCATTAAAGGTTATTACAAGATACTGAACATAGTTCCCTGTGCTATACCAAAAAACTTTTTTAAAATCTGCTTTTATATATAGTGGCTAACATTTGTAAATCTCAAATTCCCAGATTTATCCCTTCCCACTCCCTTTCCCTGGTAACCATGAGATTGTTTACTATGTATGCAAGTCTGTTTCTGTTTTGTAGATGAGTTCATTAGTGTCCTTTTATTTTTTTTCAGATTCCACATATGAGTGATATCATACGGTATTTTTCTTTCTCTTTCTGGTTTACTTTACTTAGAATGATGATCTCTAGGTCCATCCATATTGCTGCAAATGGCATTATTTTATTTTTTAAGTAAGTAGTATTCTATTGTATAAATATACCACAACTTCTTTATCCAATCATCTGTCAATGGACATTTAGGTTTTTTCCATGTCTTGGCTATTGTATATAGTGCTGCTGTGAATATTGGGGTGCAAGTGTCTTTTCAAATTAGAGTTCCCTTCAGATATATACCCAGAAGTGGGATTGCTGGATCATACAGTAGGTCTATTTTTAGTTTTTTGAGGAAACTCCATACTGTTTTCCGTAGTGGCTACACCAAACAAATCCCCACCAGCAGTGTAGGAGGGTTCCCTTTTCTCCACACTCTCTCCAACGTTTATCGTTCATAGACTTTTGAATGATGGCCATTCTGACTGGTGTGAAGTGATACCTCATTGTAGTTTTTATTTGCATTTCTCTGATAATTAGTGATATTGAGCATTTTTTCTTGTGCCTATTGGCCTTTCATATGTCTTCACTAGAGAATTGCTTGTTTAGGTCCTCTGCCCATTTTTGGATTGGGGTGTTGGTTTTTTTTTTTTTAAGTAAGTTATATGAGCTGTATATGTTCTGGAGATTAAGCCTTTGTCAATTGCGTCATTTACAAATATTTTCTCCCATTCCGTAGGTTGCTGGTTTTTTTTTTTTTTTCTGGTGTTTTTTTTTTGTTTTTGTTTTTGTTTTTTTTTTTGCTGATGGTTTCCTCTGCTGTGCAGAAGCTTATAAGTTTAATTAGATCCTATTTGTTTATTTTTGCTCTTATTTCTATTGCCTGGGTAGACTGCCCTAGGAGAACATTGCTAAGATTTATGTTAGAGATTGTTTGGCCTATGTTTTCTTCTAGGAAATTTATTATGTCTTGTCTTATATCTAAGTCTTTAAGCCATTTTGAGTTTATTTTTGTGTATGGGGTGAGGGAGTGTTCTAACTTCACTGATTTACATGCAGCTATCCAGTTTTCCCAACACCACTTGCTGAAGAGACTGTCTTTTCTCCATTGTATATTCTTGCCTCCTTTGTTAAAGATTAATTGAACATAGGTTTGTGGATTTATTTCTGGGCTCTCTATTCTGTTCCATTGATCCATATGTCTGTTTTTATGCCAGTACCACACTGTTTTGATTACTGTAGCTCTGTAGTATTGTCTGATATACCCATCTTCACTTTTCATTTTCCTTTGCCAGGTAGACTATTTCTTGGGCTTCTTGCTATCACAGGAAACATGTAATTTCACAAAACACACAATGTACAATGTTAGGGAACTGAAACTTGATAACTTCAGATGAACAGATATATTTGAATTGGCAAGTTTTTAAACTATTGTAGTCTTTAGCAGGTGTTTATTTGGCTTGGCAGGCTCCTAAATATAGAACTCTGGGTTTGCATAAGTCTTACCATTTTCACACTATGAGCAAGAACTATATATTTTACTTGTTTTATTGTCACAACACTAGAATTATATGTTGATATTGCATAGGTTAGAATACTTTTAACAACAAATAACAGAAAACTGCACTTAAACTAGCTTAAACAGGCAGATATGTATTGGCCTAGTTAGCTGGAAGAAGAGAAGGAGGAAAGGCCCAAAAGTTCACAATCCAGACACCTGCTAGAGTTCTTTTACCTTCTCTAAATAGAAGCTTCATTTTCAGGTTAATAGCAAAATAATAGCAGAAGAATCATGACCATGTCTAGAGAGAGAGTGTTACTCTGAGAATTGTGTTGATAAGTCTTTCTCAGATGCCCCTTGAAAACCTCTTTTCACATCAGTTGGGTCACATGTCATCGCCTGCACCCATCATTTGCTCTAGAGATGGGGTTAGCTTTAGATACACCCGAGTCATCCACCAGAGCTCACCTGGAGTGATGAGGTCAGGTTCTCCTGAGGCCCATGGGATGTGTGGGGAAGGGGGAGATACTTGAATAAAGTCTGGGTATTATTGGAAGAAAGGAAGAAATGACTGCTGGTAGGCAGCAGAAATGTCTATTTCAAATGGTGATTGGGGATCATGTATAAAATATAGCCCTCCAAGTATCAAAAGCAAATTAAAAATTTGAGAGCACAACACTCTTCCATATATAAATAATTTTTATTCTGTAGCTTTAAAATTTTTCAGTCAGGAGATTTTTTGCTATTCTGTGTTTCAAATTCATGATGTGTTTTCATCCTTTTTGCAAAAAGGAGTTCTATACCAGCTTGTTCAGTCAGTAGCTGATTTTTTTAAGTCAGGCTGTAACTTTGGAAATGGTATCAGACTTGCATTTCAGATTATGTTTTGTTAACTTTTATTCAACCAAACCTTAGCAAGCACTAACATCATGATACAGTGCTAGGTGCTTTTTGCTCCTCTTTCATACATTATTGGCACATACATAGTTCAGGAATTTGGTGGAGGAGGTAAAGTTTAAGGAGGATATGCTGGGCTATATTTGATAATAGGATTTATTTGGAGTGAGGAGTTAATTGGAACAAAACAAGGGCTATGCAAACTGTTGTTCTATTACATCTTTTTTTAACTTTCACTACTTCTATTGATTTATATTAAAACCTACCAAATGCCACATTCAATTTTTTAAATTTAAGTACAGTCAGTTACAATGTGTCAATTTCTGGTGTACAGTGCAAAGTCCCAGTCATGCATACACATACATATATTTGTTTTCATATTACATCTTATATTTATATTAAATCTTGATTATGTTTCTAGACTGGTTGCAGTCAAATATCCTACTAATATTCATGCTTCTCTTGCCATTTGATTTTAAGTGTGATGGTAATTGATGCTTATAAAAGCAATAATATGGTTAGAGACCCATCTCTTAGAACCACCTAGAAAAAAAATTCCTGAGCCTTATGAATCTATTTCCTCATTTATAAAATAGAAAGAAATCTACCTCACTGAATTGTGGGATGATTTAAATGAGGTGAACTATGTGAGATCATAAAGCAATGTCTGACATAAAGTAGGCCCTCAGTAAAATTAAGCAACTTTTGGAAAATGCCTGTTGACGGAGGCTCCTAATTAAAGAAGTTATCATTTAAAGGAGATGAAGCATATAAGTACGCATCCTTTTATTTTATAGTATTGCTAGATTCTTTGTTTGTTTTAACGAAGGGTAAAAGGAAAGAATATAGAAATTGGTATAGTTCCATTTCAAATGCCCAAAAGTACATGAAGAGGAAGGTAGAAACCTTTTAAAAATTTTCTAACAGAACACAAACGTATGTATTTAGTAAGATTTGCTCCACAAACCAAGAGTGAAAAAAGTTACGCAAATCTCTTATTTTGTTCCAATTAATCCAGTCAGTCAAAACAAAAGCTACCAGAAGGTAACCAAGTATTAAATTTCACCCCACAGATGCAACTTTTTTATTTTAATTTCACAATTTTTTTTTAAACAGGTCACAACCCTAAGTTGCTGGCACCATCACCCAATGTACAAGCTACAAACCCTTGCTCAGCAGTTGAGGGGCATGCTTTAGTAGCATGTTTGAAAAGTGAATAAAAATCCATCTAAAACAAATCTTCAAATAGTTTCCATAGGAACACAGATAAGTGTGACCCCATGTCCTAGTCTTCCACATTGTTGTATCTGGTGGGTGGAGTTCTCATTGTTTGTCCACAGTGCCTTGCTCAGCCATTGTCTCTGAAAAACACAAGACCACATCTGGGAAGCTGGTTCTTAAGGGCCTTGTAGCATAAATCACAAGCTGTGCCAGGCTAGCTCTCCCTGCAACAACAGTTGGGATCTTATGTCAAGACTGGATCAGCCAAGATCCCCTCCTTTCCTAAGTAAATTTTTTTCCCAGGCAACCCTTATCCTTCTCTGTTAGAGTGTCTGGGCCAGAACCACCCTAGTCTATCCTGACAGATCACTCTAACTCCAAATTTCTGGATGTGTGTCTTGGTCCCAATCTCTCTGAAATGTCTAGGCTCTTTATGCAAATTTCTCATCTGGGTTTTTAAGGAGTAACAATGAGGAGTGAGTGTCAAAAGAAATCTGTCCTCATAGATGCTCCACTATATTCACATAACTAGGAAAACTACTTTTATTAGTTTCCTGTGGCTGCTGTAACAAATTATCACAAATTTAGTGGCTTAAAATAACACAAATTTAATATTTTTTTTACACTTCAAGAGGTCAGAGATCTGATTTGAGTCTTATGGGGCTAAAATCAATTTGTCTGCAGGACTATATCATTTTGGAAGAGAATCCATCCATGCCTCTTCCAGCTTTTCGATGCTGCTAGTATTCCTTGACTTGTGGCCATATGGCTCCAATCTCTACTCTGTTGTTACAGGGTCTTATCCCAACTTTAACTCTCCTGCTTTCCTCTTATAAGGACCCTTGTGATTACAATGGAACCAACTGGATAATCCAAGATACTCTCCTTATCTCAAAATGCTTAATTTAATCTCATCTGTAAAGTCCCTTTTACCATGTAAGGTTAACATTTTCACAGTTCTTGGGGATTAGGACATGAATATCTTTGGGGTCGCATTATCTGTCTGCCACGCTACTCAAGTAATTGCTTAGACAACAGAGATCTGCTTCAGGGGCTCTTCCACTATGCTTAGTGGAAAGTAGCAATATTTTTAAATATAGTCTCAGTGGACATTCCCTTTAAAATTCGTATTAACTAGCATTTGACTTACATCTTCTTAGTTGTATGGTAGAGTGAGAAACCACATCAAAACCCCAGCATTTCTTTATCCAGTAGGTTACTAAATAATATGTGGTTAGAGGGCAGTATAGTCAACAGCATGATTTGAACATGAAATTTAAAACTTCTCATCGTCTATCCTGAGTCCTCTATTTACTGCTGGTCCTCCCTGAAACCTAAGCATCATGCTGCCTCTTACAATTCTCTGCTTGGGTTCAAGTCTGTCCACTTTTGAAAGACAGAATGTTAGGTAGGTTGAACTATTTCAGTTGGGCACCCAGGTTCAGGCTGTCATGTGCTGAAGCAAGAAACTTGCCAGCTTTAAAAGTTTTGCTGATTTTTTTATGTTGATTCATCCCTGAACAACCAAAAAAAAAAAAAAAAAGTTTAATGTAGTCCAGTAACCCATTCCACTTAAGTATTTTAGGCAATCCTAACTCTGAAAATACTCAACAATAAAACAATGAGAAGCAACATTTTTAGTCATCCAATATGAGCAGTTTATCTATTAGCAACTTTGTTGGAAAGTGCAGACTATTAGGTTGAATGATATGAAATTGCCAATTTTTCCAGTTTTTTTTTTTAATCTTCAAAAATGGTAATTTCAGATGACACACCATAACATGAAGTCTGTAAATGGTGGTATTCCAAACTCCAGCGGTACTCACCTAAATCTCTATGTGGGACAATTGGTGACCCTCCAAAACACCCTCCTCACTGCCCCCCACCTCAGCCTGACCTTCAGTAATATTTTGGTGTGATGGATATCTTCTGTTTGCCTGTCTAGACTTAAGCTCTACCATTCTCACTACCACCCTATTCTGGAGTCCTGGGAGGCTGACTCGTATGGGCCGATCTGGCCATGTGGCATTCAGGTAGCTTGATAAGCAGAAGATAAGTGGGCAGGCAGACAATGAGATGAGAGTGTTAATTCACCCTCCTCCACTCCACTGGGTCATCCTTGGTTATCTGCATCCCTCCCTAACGGCCACACTCTCTACAAATAACTACCCTCAGAGCTCTGGTAACTTCTTCCTTTCTTTCAGTTGGGGAGAGACTGAAATGGCTCTCTGCTGTTGCTAGTTCTCGAGTTCTACGTAATCCTTATTTTTTTTGTTTCTTTAAACACTCCCACACTTTTAAAGATAGTCCTTTTACTCAGTTTGAACTTACCTTCTATTTTCTTCAGAAATTCTGACTGAAACAGTTAAATAATCACCCAAGCCAGGTTCTCCAAACTAGTAACTCCCACACATAAAACCACATTTCATTTTGTGAGTAGCATTTCCTCTAAGCACCCCTGGATCAGATAGAGGGTGGGAGGCTGTGAAGGGTATTCCAGACTACAGACCCATCTAGGCCCAGGTAGGAGTGAATGAGCCTTCAGATGCTTCCAACCCCAGCCTCCACATCTTCCAACTGAGACTCCAGGTATAGTGGGTTAGAGACCCTGCTGTACCCTCTGAATTCCTGATCCCCAGAAACCATGAGAGATAAAAACTTATTGTAGTTGCTTTAAGCCACTACATTTTGAGGTAACTTGTACACAGCAGCAGATAACTTTGACACTTGTCGTCTCTGGTATCTGTCCTCTGAGGAGCTCCCAACCTCTTTCCCTTCCTCACTCACCATCATCTCTGACTCCTGTGAGAAGAGGTGGCACCAGCACTCACTGAGCCTAATCACACAGCAGACCAGGGTGACTCATTTGTCCTGTTTTCTAAATCTTTCCTGGCAAGACTTCACAGCATAACACAGTGGTAAAGGGTGCACACCCTCTAGCCAAACTGTGTGGCTTCAAGTACTAGCTCTGTCGCTTACTAGCTGTGAGCCCTTGCTCCAGTAATACAGTCTTCACGCCCTAGTGTCTTCATCTGCAAGACGGTGACAATAATGGCACGTGGCTGGGGTTATTAGGAGAATTAAATGCATTTTTTTTGTAAAGGTCTTAGAAGAGTGCCTGGAATATAGAAAGTGTGACTAAATGTTTTTTTAAAATAAAATAGTGCAGTGTGCCAGAAAACGACCATTTTCCTTACAAACAAAGGTAAAAATGTGTAAGACTCACTGAATCCAGAAAACCTTAAGGATAGTCTTTAAAACCTCGTCTCTTCTAAATAGCATTCTGAAGTGTTTCATTAAGGGTGACGTACTAATTACCTGAGATAAGTATATGAACGTACTGTTTTGCTCATTTGTCTGTGGCTTTGTAAGCACAAGATTTGAACTTATATAGCCTGTAGCTTTCCCTCTTGCTCTTTAATAAATCTTGAGACATGTATATCAGGTCTGGTATATAAGCCAAGATCCTGACAGGGAACAGATGACATTCTCAAACTGTGTAGTTCAGGAGAGTTCAAATAAGGGACTGTTTCTGAAAGGTGGACAAGATTTTGAGAAGCCAATAACAAAGGATAGTACAGCTCGTGATGGCAGGGAGCCATTACCTCCCCTAGGCTGTGAGGCAGAGTAGTTGTATGGAGAGGGCTGTCTCGAAGAGACTTTGGCAGAGGGACACAGCCGACCAGGGCTGACCCAGCTGGGAAGTTACCAGGTGTTTATTTATTGCTGTGAAACAGTAATCACATATTGTGCTCACAATTTTGTGGGTCACAGATTCTGGCAGGGCACAGCAGAGATGGATTATTTTTGCTTCACAATGCCTGGAGCCTCTGCTGGGGTGGTTTGAACAGCTGGAGATGTCTGAGACTGCAGGACAGGGGTCATATATCTGGGGCCTCAGTACTGCTGTTGGCCGGGTTCCTTGGTTCTTCTCCATGTTATATCTGCTGGGATCACAGTGTCCTCCAAGATACTGTCTTCACTCATATATCTGCCGTGGAAGGCTGGAACAGGGGATAGCTAGCATTTCTCTCTCTCCATGGGTCTCCATGGCTCCCTCCAGCAAGGAAGTCTCAGAGTAGTTGACAGCTCAGAGCTCCAGGAGTGCTCCAAGAGCCCTAGGTAGTGGACTACAAGGCCTCTTGTGATGACCTAGCTGCCAAAGTCCCAAAATGTCACTTCCACTGCATTCAATTATTCAAGCAAGTCATTTAGGCCAGTCCTGATTAAAGGGGAGAGGAGAATTAGACTCCACCTTTTGACAGGGAACATAGCAAAGAATTTGCAACCATGTTTAGTTCATCGTATCAGGTTAATAAAGATTCTGAGCTCAGTTTTCTCCTGGCCCACCATCTCTTGCTGATGCTCCCTATTAACCAAGACAACCAATAGCCAGAGGGCATAGGAGCTTGTTGATATAGTCCTTAGAGGTCAGCCTTCTAGGGCACAGAGTGGGACCTGGAGGAACAAACAGAAGGCATCCAGCATATCATATCCAATGACTCTCCTAATCTTTAAACATTTGTTTTATGGCTTTCAAGCACTGTTAGAGTTATGTAGGACTGTGTTCTTCAAAACATAGGAATGACCACGAGGAGAGAACCATGTAAGCCCACCATTGTCTAATTTGTATTTCCTATTATTGTACCTTTCATTCTTGCAGTCTTAATCAGTGTTCATATAGAACATACAGAACATTCATTCCCAGAACACATCCTCAATTTCTGGTACTTCAGTTTCCCACCTACAGGAAAAAATAAACTTATCTCTACTTGGAATCACCCTATCAGAATATTCCTGCAAATTCTTACAGGGCCTCTAGCATCGTGTCAGTATGTGTGTGCTAGCATGCTGAGGCTTGAGATGCAGGGCACTTGTATCCCAAGAGCCTAGCAATGTCGTCACACACTGTTAAAACATTTTATTTTGATAGAGGGCAGGGAATGGTAGAGTACCAGGTGAAGGTCTTAAAAATCATACTAAAAAAAATCACACTTTATGTCCTTTTCCTTTTGGCTTATCTTAGGAATCAAATAGTTAATACGTTTTCTAGCAAAGACTGGTAAAGTAACATTCTCATTCTATATCTTCCAGAATTTTTTGCTGCCCAATAATTTTAAAACATCTTATAATTTCATTTTAAACTAAGTTTCATCAGAGTTTTCCAGATTCCCGAAACCAGAAAGAGATTTTTTTCTCCTTAACTATCCACATACTTCTAGTGACAGGTGATATAAGGCACATTCATCTCACGACAAGACATCTGACACTCTTTGTCCTGGGATTAGGTGATTCTGAAGAGGGGGCGGTAGGAATATTCTTATATAAGTCATTCCTACACCAGGGCAGCTAGCAAAAACTTAACAATAAAAAGAACTGAGTTTGAACCAGATAAAGAGATCCCGCTTAAACCAAACTAAAAATATCCCTAACTTAACTTCCTCTTAGCTGGATCCCCAAAATGTCTGCAGCCACTCCAGTGGTATTACTGAAGAATTCTGAGGAGGAAATGTTGGGGTGGAAAGAGGAAGTTATCTTAATCAGTTAGCAGTTAAATAGTTACAACCATGTGGACACATTGCTAGGGACCCACTCAGAGACTCTGGAGGGGCCCTGTAATGAATGATCCTGGAAGCTTCTGGAGCTTTGGGATAAATTCACCTCTGCCCTTTTTGCTATAATTTTTCCTCAAGAAGAGTCATTGTGCTTCCCTGCCTCTATACCTAGATCAGGGACATCCTGATTCAGCTTGACAGACAGCCTGTCCCCTATCCCCACCGCCCCCAGACACTTCCTAATGCTAAATCACAGGTAACAAAGATACATGTTTTAGTTCCTCTCTTTTAGAAGCTTCAAGTTCCTTATGAAAATTAATCCAAGTCCATCCCAGGGACCTTTCTTTTCTCAAGGGAATAGTAGCCTTTTGTTTCAACTGTCATCTCCTCTTTGAACAGGGGAAACCTTCCTATCCCACATACACGTAAAGACAGAACTGTAACCAAGAAGGACCCTGTTGTCATCGATGACCATCTGATATCTGTAATGGTGTTTGTAACTGTTGAACTATATAATGGTTTACAAGGTTTTCCTCATGCTCTTGCTGACCAAGGTTGGGCCAGAGAGGAGGGAGGCTTGGGTGGTCCACCCAACCCCCTCATGGTGCTGCCTGCAGGGATCATACTCAGTGCCCTGCTCTTCTCCCTAGTGCCTTGCTTCTGACCCCAGTGCCCTCCTCTTGACCCTGACACCTCAGAAACAGCAGTTGGAGGTTTTGTGCATCTTGTTGTTCATAACTTGCCCAACTGCTCATGTCTGCAGTTGTTTTTGACCACTTGTGGTTTCCTTGTATTCTGTTATTTGAGCTGCAGGCCTTGGACTGCAGCAGTATGTCCCAAGCCTACTTAAAAGGTTGAAAGCATTTATCAACCTGACTTTAAACTGCACAAATTTTTCTCTAGAGCTCTTTTCCACAGAACTTCTTCCTATGCATCCTTTGTTCTAGGTACAAGAATATTAAGAGAGCCCCCAAATCAGAGGTGAACTTCTTACCCAGCAAAGGGAAGGGGACCACTGCAAAAATAAGAACAACTTCGCAACAATTTGTTACCTGTATATGATCTCTATGGAAACTAGCTCTTCCCCTTGAGCTCTTGAACTTTTACTGTAAAACCCCCTGCCTTCTCTCCCCAGTAGGCTCACAGTCTTAGAGGCATTAGCCCACTGTAACCTCCTTTGCTTGGCAAAGAAATAAAGCTGCCTTTTCTACTTCATCCAAAACTCTGTCCTCGAGTCTCAATTCACTAAAGCTGGGTATAGAGGCTGTGTTTTGGCAACAAAACTTCACATGATTCTTAGTAGAACAAAGATACCATTCAGAGAAACTTCCTGCCTTCTCTCTCACAGGTTTGAGATACTCAATTTCTAATTTCCCCACCTCAGTGGATATCCACAGGTGTTGTCTGCCTCAAGAGGCAACTTACTTTTTTTAGGTGACTACAGCAAATACATCTATGTATATTTATTAATTACATACTATAACATATTAGGTTATGATGTGGAACACACATCATTTGCTGTTCTCAAGGGCTTTATAATCTGGTATTTGATACTTTACTTGACATTAAGCAGTCTATCTGTGCCAGACAGTATTGTGGGAACTGGGGACCCAGTGGTAAAAAACAAACTCAACCTTATGGAGTTTACAGACATCAGGAAAAAATAAACAAATAATAAATATAGAACATAATGTCCAAAGTAAGTAAGTGTATCAAGAAAAATACAGCTGTTTTTGGCAATGGGGTGGTTGTTTGTCCTATTAACTTACGACGTCTGAGAAGATCCTTCTGAGGTGCTATGTGAACAGAGACCCACATTAAGTGAGAGGCTGAGCTATGCAACTGTTGGGGTTTTTCCAAGGCAGAGAGGGCAGTTGTGAAAGCCCAAATTTGGAGTTTTTTTTTTTTTTTTAAGTCTTAGTAACAATAAAAAGTGTTAATGAGTCACAAGAACAGTAAATAAGACGTCAGAAACATTATTTGTTCATTCATTCATTCAATAAATAATTACTGAGCCCTATTATGTTCCTAGGGATACCAATATGAACACAAGATTCTAGAGGGTCACAAATAAGACACAAGGTCTGCCCTCCAGTGGCTCATGTCCTGATTTGGAAATAAATTTCAAATAAATAGATTACAATACAGTGCAATGGTTGAGCAGGTGCTATGAGATTTCTTAAGAGATATACCTAAATGAGCCTTGGGTAGGAGGTGGAGCCTATAGAGGATCTGGGAATATACGTTTCCTGGAGTACCTAATTTCTAAATTAAATCCAAAGGAAACAGTAGGAGTTAGCCAGAAGCCAAAGAGAATAAATAAAAGCCACATGCAAAGTACTGGGAAAGTGAGGACATGCTACATTTAAAGAAATGTGGCACTGATGCTTTTGCAGTAAGTTGGGTTCATATTGTAAATGGCTCTACATGTCCTACTGAGAAGATTGTCCTCTATCTAGAGGACACTGGGGAGGCTCTAAAATGTTATAAGAGGGAAGTGACTCCATCAGGCTTATACTGTGGAAAGTTCACTCTGCCTGCAACATGGAGAATGCATGGCTTCAAGTATTGAAGACAAGAAGTGGGATGGAGAAAAGGGATGGATTTAAGAGTCATGATGTAAGGTCAATCTTCAGAACTCCATGATGGGTTGGAAACAGAAAATTACAAAATGAGTTAGTTACACTGAAAAATGTGATTTCAGAGAATGGATTTGGAGTCAGTTTTGAATGATGTGCTGGATTTGAATAGATGGAGAAAGGAGTTTGGTAGAAAGGAAAGGACTAGAAATCCCTTCATATAGTTATTCTCCAGGTAAGAACTATTGAGTTCTAACTGTGTGCTGGGCACTCTAATTGCTACTATAACATTTATTATATCACTTAACAGTCAGAAGAAGTATATATGGGCCATTGTTACTCCTGTTACAGATGAGGAAACTGAGGCATTGGGCAGTCACACAGCTGGAAACAGGATAATATAAACTTCCAATCTAGACTACAAAAATCAGTCCCATTGCTTTATGATCGTTTCTCATTTTACCTGAAAAAAATTTGTATTTCCCACCAGACCATAGGTGAAGTAACTTCTGTCTGTTTAAAATATACAAAAACCCAAATTCACTCTCACCATAAAGTAAGCAAACTGAAATATTGTCACTACTGAAGAAATGCAGAAAGTCTAATGCAGACTCTGAAGGCATTCAAAGAAGAATTTCCCAAAATGTTCTGAGCAATGGCAACACAGTTTATAAAAACATAGGACCTTCCAGTGTAACTATTGCAAAGAGGAAATCACTTGCATTAATCAATTCTAGACTTTTTAAGACATTATTGAAATGTTTTTTCAGATTCTCAGACCTAATATGAGAGAAATTTTATAGGACTACACTTATGCTAGAATAGCTTACATGATACTTCTAATGTATGCACTATCTCAGTGATTTCATAGACAGGGAAGAATGAAAACAGATGAACTAAAGGAAATGAGGCCTGTTCTGTGGGATAGTTCCTTCTTTTTATTGATTTACTGATTGCTTTTCTTGGAAGTGCTGTTATTTAAAGACAACATTTTCTGTAAGCATAGCTGGAACTTCCAGATTGGAATGGCTGCACGTTATCTCCTTTCAATATGTTGTTAATTTCCCTATAAAAATGGAATGGAAAAACTGAGTCACTGTGACTATTTCTATAAAGAATAAACTTCTAGCTTCATTTAGATGTCCATCTAGCTTTTGTTTATTTAAAAATGTAGTATTTTCAAGGCATGAATCAAAGTTGAGTGAAAATTTTGCACACCTTATAGTATCCCTAATTTGAGAATCTTGTATGAGTTTTAATTAATTTTATTAAATTGTAAAATGTTGACTTTTCTTTTCAAAGAATTGATTCAAAGAAGTTTATCCAAAAGCTGCTCCTAAAAGATGAATGTTATCTCCAGTCATGAGGTTCTGTTTTTCCTCTGGCATGATAATTAAATCACACCTTTCCTTACATATTTGGAAGGAGGCAGGCTTCACAGTAGTGTCTGTGCAGCCATCTGAGATTTTTAAAATGAGACTCTGAGCATCAACTAAAACATTTACACCTATAACTTATAGAGGAAAGACAAATGATTCTCTAGGTTGGAATCAATATCAACAAACCTGTTTCTCTCGATTTTCTTTTAAAAAGACACATTTTTGTTCCTTTAACCTTTAAAGAGTATTTTAAATGACCTACTTTTAAACTGGTTTTTAGTTAAGTGTGTCAGTGTTTCACTCCTTGCTATTTCTTTCTAAACTAATTATTTTATTTTTAGTCATTCTGACTAGCACAGGGTATTTTCTCTAGAGAATGGAATCTTTTCTTTAATAGGAAAGTGGATGAAGAGTATAGATTTGTTCTGGATATGGGTGTTTTAAGTTATTTCATGTTTCTGTGAGTGGTTATTATTTATCAATGAAAACAAGATCATCCCTCTGTTTAACATGATCTCCATATGCAGGTGAAAGGACAGTGAGGAACCTCAAGAGTTCCTGAGGTTGATCTGCTCTGAGGCAGGACTTCAAAGCATTATCAACAGATGGTTGTCCACCTCATTTGTAAAAGTCTCTAGGGAAAAATTCCGCTATTGTTTTTCATCATGAATCCATCTGTATTGCATCCCTCTGTCAGGCAAATGTGTCTAGTATCTGTCCAAAATCCCTCCTGTTTTCATGTAAGTCCATTTCCTCCATGTGTGACCTTCCTTGATAAGAAGAACAGCTGCTCGCAATTCTCTGCATCATGTCTTTCCACATGGATCAGCCTTCGTATATCAAACTGAATTCTTGGCTGCTTCAAGAGACTTGGGTAGAAAAACCCTATGTTTGATTTGGGGAGGAAAATACTGTGTACTGTTTGAAATTATTGCACGATGACACAGTTTTATTATTCATAGATTGGCTCTGTCTTTGAAATTGAGAATTATGATATGATTTAAATTAACGCAGCTAAAATATTAGCCTGATCCCTACTGTGCAACAACATGAAACACCTACTACAACACTGTCCTCAGAAAATTGCTCTTTCACAGAAACCTAGTGCTGCGAAGAGTAAAAGGTGATCTTATTAACCATGATAAGACTTCCAAAGACCACTAAAAGAAATAACCCTTCCTCAAAGATCAATTGCTGTCCTATTTACATCTAATAAGGAAAAGTACTGCCAAAGTACTCTAAGAAAAAGCCCATGTTTCTTTTTAAATTGACCCAACAAATATCTGCAGAACACATGCTATGTCCCAGTCACTGTGGTTTATTACACAGTGTTATTGTAGATGGATTCCTGAGGGGGCCTCCAGGATCCCTCATCCCCGTATTCACACCCTGGTATGATCCCCTCCTCGTGTATGAGAGCAAAAATTTGACTTGCTTCTGTCGACTGAAAAAAATGTACAACCCAAAAGTTGAGAATTATGTTTTATTTGGTGGCTTTACTGAGGACAATAGCCCAGGATACAGCCTCTCAGATAGCTCTGAGGAACTATTCCTAAGAGATAAAGGAGGTACCAGGGCATATAGGAGTTTTTGCTGGAAAAAAATAACCCATGTAGTCAAATATCAAAAGATTACTGCTAATCACAAAAAGCAGACATCTCAAGTTAGTGATTTTAGTGCCTTTCTTTGTATGAGAAGATGTAAGAGTCTGGGCTCATAGAAGTTATTCCTTTGATATGCATCTTAACTATTTAGAGCCAGTATCCTGTTTTTCTCCATCCAGAATTCCCCTCAGAGAACACCGCTGGAGTGGCTGGAGTGGCTGCAGTGGCTAATGGCTTGATGGTGGGCAACGTTCATTGCCTACTGAACTGGCAGGCAACTTTTTTTTTTTTTTTTTTTTTTGGTCTACACTTCCAACAAACAGAATATGGCAAAGGTATGTATGTATATATGTGACTATGTGTATGTGATTGGTTATGTTATTATAATATTATACTGCCCATCTTGCTGGAGGCTGTCTCCCTTGCTGGCTTTGAGGAAGCAACTGGCCATTTTGGAGCTCCATATGGCAAGGCACTGAAAGTGGCTTTGAAAAGCAGAGAGGGGCCTCCAACCAATAAGCTGTAAAGGCCTTCAGCCAGCACCCAGCAAGAAAAAGAATTTCTCAGTTCTGCAATCATAAGACACTGAATTCTGCCAACAGCCTGAATAAGCTTGGAAGGGCATCCTTCTCCACTTGAGTCTCAGATGAGACTGCAACTCTGGTTGATACCTTGATTGCCTTATGAGACACCCCTGAGCAGAGGGCCCAGCTCAAGCAGCCTAGACTTCTGATTCTGAAACTGGGAGACAATGAATGTATGTTGCTTTAAGCCACTGATATTGTGGTAATATGGTTGCATAGCAATATATAACTAATATACAGCTCCTCAGTCTTTGCCTTCCTTAACCTTGCAATCTTTGAAGCATACAGGCTTTGAAGCATACAGGCCAGTTATTTTGAAGAATGTCCCTCAGTCTGGGTGTTTTTGGTGGAAATCCCTTAATCTAATCCTCATGATTAGATTCATATTTTTGGCAGTTAATGACACAAAAGTAATGTCATATCCTTCCCAGTATATTCTATTAAAAGGTATCTACTGTTGGTTTGTCCCAATATAAGTGACACTAAGTTGATCACTTGATTAGAGATATCCACAAGGTCTCTTTTTTAAAGATACTATTTTCTCATAGTAACTAATAAGAAACTTGTGAGGAGATACTTTAAGCTATATAAATACTCCACCCATCATCAAACTCTCACTAATTAGCTTTAGCAACCATTAATGATTTTCTAATTACATGATTCCTATTATATTTATTAGTTGGTATTCTACTGTAAGGAACATTCCTTTCTCTTCTATTTATTTGCTTATCTAGTTACTTATTTATTTCAGTATGGAATCAGGGTTTCTTATTTTGGCCAATGGTTTATAATTTGTTACTGTCAGTATATATTTTGATATTCCAACGGCTCCAGATTTGTCCATTGGAAGCCCCTTTCAGATATGTCCTCTGTTCTTCTGATATGTTGGCATCATTTTTAAGCCCTTCTTGTTTTCTGACAAGATTTTCCAGGCACATTTTGTACATTACCTGTCACAGAGCTAGAATTTTTCTCCAAAGACTCCTGCTTTCTTTTAAAGTAAAGAGTGGTATTTAGAAACCAAAATCTTCGTATTAAGTTTACTCATTGCCAAATCAATGTCATTGCTTCTAGTATCTCTCAGTGACAGAGCTGAAATATATACTGAGATAAATTTAACAAAATACATGCAAGACATGCACTAAAAACTATGACATTGCTGGGAGAAATTTTACAAGATCAGAATAAATGGATAAATATACTATGTTAATAGATTCTAGGACTCAACATTATTAAGATGTCGGTTATGAAGGTGTCTTCTGCTTAGCATCTCACAGGGCTGCAGTCAGCTTCTTGGCTGGAATTGTGGTCTCATCTGAGGCTTGACTGGGGAAATACCTGCCTCTGTGCTCACTCCAGTTGTAGGCAAAATTCCATTCCAGACTGAGGAATTCATTTTCTTGCTGGATGGAACTCCTTGTAAGCTGTCAGCTGGAGGCTGCCACAGCTCTTAGTAACTGCCTGCATTTCCTTGTCATGTGCGATTTCCTCACCTGATGCATGCACACGCGCACGCACACACACACACTTAATTTTTAACCTCCAATTCCATTTCAACACCACAATGTACCTTCTAGCCTTCCCTTTCGACAATGAGAAACCTAGATTCTATTATATGTGCAAAGACATTTACTCAATTTTCTCAAGCCTGGGATATACAGGTTTGCTGCAAAGGAATAGAAGATACTATGTGGTATTTTTTTTAAAAAAGAACAAGACAAAGTATTGGAGATATCTTGGCTTTTATAGTTTGTGTTCTTTTTTAGAAAAGAAATTTGATCATCCATGGTTTTGTTTGTTTTTCTAGTTATATGATCAAAACCTTTAGCAGTAGAGGTAGGTAAAAATCATGCAGAACCTTGTAAGCCATGTTAGAGAGTTTGGGTTTTATTCTAGTACAATGGAAATATGTTGGAAGGCTTTTTGTTAAATTGTTTGAAGTAGCATTAACATCATTTTCCAAGTTATTTCCCGGTAATGTTTATTATTTACTCACTCTTCAACTTACTCTAAAACAGCATGCTTAGATGTTTAGAGCTTAGATGCTTAGAGCAATCCATACCAATAAGTTAAAACATACATAAAATAATGGAGCAGATTGCGTTAAAGAATAAAATGGAGCTGAGGAACAAGAGGTCAGGGTAAGGTCAGTTCAAAATATGCTTAACTTTTAAGTACTTCAAAGTTACAAGAGGTATTGTTTTATCTGAGTTTCCTGGAGACTAGAAAAGTTTGAAATGCCTCATCCCCCATCCCCTGTGGTCTGCTTGCCTCAGGTAACAAGCCTTCACAGTAACCCTCAACCCCATCTACACTACACAGAATTGAGACTCACTGATGGGAGACACCATGGATTGCTTTTCTTACACAAATTTTTCCAGAGCCTTCCTAGTTTTTGATAATTTAATCCTTTCAGGTTAGGAGAGAAAATGAACATTTCAATAGTGCCTGTTATAATCAAGGTAGCCAATCAAAGCAAGCAATCCAAGCCAAAAATTCACTCCATCTTTAGTAGGAAAGTAGAGTTTTAAATTATAATTGCCTTCCTGAAGGGAGAAATGCATGGATTTCCACAGGGAAAAACTGAGCACTGAGGAGAATGAGTCTCTCATTCATGAGTGCTGTAATCACTATGATAGAACATATTAGAAGAGAACTCTTATTTTAAAATCTCATATAATTTATCATGCATTACTTCATACTCTGCTCCTTCGCTTGTTTTTTTTTTTTTATTGATTTGTGGCTACTTATGTACAACAGTAAAGTTTCAGAGAAACTTAAGTTACAAAAAGACAATTATTCAATGCAGGAAGTGTAAACCATTGCATTGGGGGGTTGGAAGACATTTTTTTAAGTTCTCATATGATCTATTGAATTATGTGTTTCTATGTAGTGAGTAATGTCTTACATTCTTGCCAAGAATATTTTGAAAGGAGTTTGTTAAAAGTATGTTAGCTAAATCACTTTTGGTGTATCACTGCAAATGGTGTCGTTCACACGTTGTGAAACACACAGCTCCAGATTTAATTCTGCCCAAAAAATTAGGTCATTGCAAAATACCATATTAAAACTACAAATGCCGTACAGAGAAATAAGGATGAGGATAAAGCAAAGGAAGACACTAATTCTTTTTTGTAAAGTATGATAGGGATAGGACAAAGGATAGGAAGGCTGAGCCGTTTTAAACGGATACTTTTTTCGTGGTTGTGTGTATTAATTTCGGTTCAACATAAATGACGAATTAATTTAAAATTGGGCTAACTGGCTGCTCTGCACTGTACCCTACTCTCAAGTTAACCTAATTGTATGGAGACACCCTTGTTTTCTGACTTCATACACAAACCATCCATGATTACTGTTTCAATTTATCTTTTCCTTCTTCCAGAAAATCTTTTTCCACTCATGAAAAGGAGTTTATGCAAATTAAGCCCTTGATGCAAAGGCACTTAATTTATAATTATTGTTATTATTATTATTAACATTAAGCACGAGAATGGCTTTGTTGGAAGTTAACCACCAGGACCCGCTAATTTGTTTTGGTGACACACGCCCCAACTCTCCTTAGCCGGGCGCGGTCGTTGGCTGGGGCGCTTTGAGCCACCGCGATGGCTGGGCTCCGGGAAAGATCGGTCCCGGCTCCTCCCAGACCGACGCGCTGGGCTGGCGGAAAGCTAGGCGGGACGGTCATTGTTCTCCTAAGCTCGAGGAAGAGCGCCCAGGCTAGCACCATCTCTCGCTTTCGGGCGAACTTTCCCTAGCTACCGCTTTCTGGGCTTGGGATGGGTCTCCACTGCGCGACCTTCCCTTTCCTAGAGTGGGACGCTCAGCGAACACACCCACAGTCACCTTTGCGCGCTCGTCTGGAGCCGGCTTGGCACACAGCGCACCCCAGCGGCCGCGTGGCCACCTTCTAGCCCTGGCCACTTGGCTTCCGGAGAGCTCGCCAGTAGCCGCCGTGGCCGCCTCGGAATCTGGAGACTGCGAGAGCCAGATCCCAGGGAAGGCGCGGAGCTGCTGCACCCTGCCCCGCCCGCCACACCTGGGAGCGGTGAAGACCGGGAGAGGCGGGGCGCGGCAGGAGGCTGGCCCTGTGCCGGAGCAGCTTCGCCGAAAGCCGGCCGGACTGCAGCTAAGGCGAAGGGGGAGGGTCTCCAGGCAGAGTGCCGCTCCTCCGAGGGAGGGACCCCAGCTGGGGTGGAAAACCAGCACCAGCGAGCAGCAGAGACGCGCCGCGCTGATCATGGAGCCGGCCGGCCCCGGCTCCGCGCGCCCGCAGCAGCAGTGGGACCGGGACTCGGTAGAAGCATGGCTGGACGATCACTGGGACTTTACCTCTTCTTACTTTGTTAGGAAAGCCACCAGGTAAGAAGAGGACCCACAGAAGACCCGGCCGGGGCATGGAGCGTGACTTGGGGCTGGTCTCCCTACCCTATTGATTTTTCCCTTTCGTTAACCATTAAACAGCCTCGGCTCTCAGGCCCTTTGCTTTTGAAGTAGGTCCTTGATCCTGTTACGGTGTAGAGACCTCTACTTTTAGGCGAGTACAGTCCAAAAACCCGAGAGTCGGATACGATCCAACCTGGTCACAAAGTTCAAATACAAGTATGTACGTGCCGCCCCCCCCACCCCCACTCCGGCAGTCCTGATATTGTCTGGGAGTAAGATTATTTTCATATGTCCGCGTTCACGGGCCTTCCTCTGGCCCTTCTCTAGCATCCTGGTTTCCCTAAATCTTCTTAGCGAAACCAAAACAGTTTTTGAGCCCCTTCCCTGCAGCTCCGGAAGCACCATTTCCAACGCGGTCCCTGCGGCTGCGCTCCTCCCCCCGTCCCCTTTTGCCCCGGCCCTGGCGGGGCGGGGAAGCCCGGGTAGGGGCGAGACCACGGGGAAGCCCAATGGCAGCAACATGCCGGAACCTTCCCAGAGTGAGTGCTGTCGCCTTTTGCCCCCCTGCAGTCCCCTGATTGTCCCGCGCTCCTCCTTTCCTTCGCTTTTGCGCGCAAGGCGGCGCCGCGGTACAGGCTACGCGGAGGGGTTTGCGGCGCGCACACAAAGGACACCGGGGAGGCTTGGCGGGGAGCAGACCCCGAGAGGTGTCAGGACCCGCGTGGCCCGAGGCGACCCCAGAGGCCAGCTCCTCCTGATCCGGAGCCAAGCGCCGGGGCGGCCGTTGCAGAGGGCGGGGAGGAGGGAGCCTGTCCTTTGGGAGGCGGCGGCGCAGGGGGCAGTCGGAGCGCGCGTGGGAAACGCTCGCGGGAGAGTTGGAGAAGAATTGAGACTGAAGCCGAGGGAGTAGGAGGGTGGGGTGGAGAGTGAGTGGCGGACGGGTGCTTACTAGCCTGAGGAGTTGGTGCGAAGCCGGGGCGAGGGCAAGGCTGCTGCGCGTGGACTCGGGCTGACTCCCGGACGCACGCCTTTGGAGAAAGGGCCGGAACCTCGCCGTCGCCGGCCCCCGGCAGCAGCCTTCGGGTAGTTGGCGCTGGCCGCCTCGGCCGGGGAGGGAGACGCACGCGGGGAGGTGATGGTGGAGGAGCCGGCCGGGGCTCGGAGCTGGGCTCCCACCCGCCGGCGCGCGGCTGCGGCTCAGCCGGGCGCTCCCCGCCAGGGGGCGGCGCAGCGCGGGGCAAGTGGGCAGCAGCGGGCGGTGGCGCTACGGCGGGGGCGGTAGAGGAACCGGCTTCGAGTCGCCGGCCTCACCTGGGCGCGTCGTCGCCCCCGGGCACCTCCTGGAGTCTAGGGGCCGCCGAGGCCGCATGGTCTACACTACGAACTTCCCACCTTTGCTATGTTGCCTTTTGGAGACAAGACAAGGTACTTCCTTCAGCATCCCCCTTTCCCACTTTCCCCAGGGGTGCGGTGGGGGCCGGGTGCTGGATGGTAGCGCCCGCGTCACACCGACGGGGCAATGCTTCATTGAAAATAGACTCAATGATATTTTTGTTTTCCTTTCCTCTTGCGGATGTATTGCTTTGAAGTCTTACATAGGACTCTTTAACCCTGTTTCTCCTATCGAGCGTTCAGAGTTGGTGTTGATTTGATCATTTTCAGGGGGAGGGTTAGCCGAGACGATGGGTTCGGGACAAATCTTCTCTCTTCTGTTTAATTATTACGCCTTCCTTTTAAAATCCTCTTCCCCGCTTTCGCCTTCCGTTAAAATACTAAATCTGGAGCCACCAGAGGATAAACCCTGAATGGAAAGTGGTTTCTTTTCAAAGGGTACTTTTCAGCGAGTTTATAGGGAGGCAGTAAGACCATCTTAAGTCTGGAATTATCGATCGCTGGGGACCAACAGTTTTTTAGAGGTTACCTCCTCCGAGGCCATCTGTCCCCAGTTTCCTTTCACTCTTTCACAATTCCACCCTTCTGCCCTTATTGAATTATAGCGTATAGAATGGGGAGTGGGCAGGGGAACTAGGCTGATTTTTTTAAGTGTGGGGATGTTCCTTAGGCAGATTATTAAGAAAGAACAAAATTATTTGTTTTAAAATAAAATTAGGATAAATGTCCTTTTTCTTTTTTTCTCCCCTCTCCCTTTGAAGACATAAATTTGAGATCGGCGGTAGTTTTTAACTCACATAAAAACATTTCACTTTCAGAGCCTGCCAAAACTTTAAATGTAACTTTTTTCTGAAAGTAAATTGAAATAGTTAAGTTACATTTCTTTTCACATTATTTTTTCTTCCAAGTAGAATAGGATTAAAATCCCAATTCTCAAAATTACACTGCTTAGTGTAAAATTTAGATCAGCTGAGACTCCATTAAAGGCTTTTTCTTCACTTAGGGTTTTTATGTTATAGTTGATGTTGACAATAGGCCGAATGCTTTCTATGATATATATGTGTGTGTCTGAAGAGTTTATGTTGCGTACAAGTTGGAAAACGAAAGTGTAAGATATTCAAGAGTTGTGCAGGCCCTCAATTTTAGAAGGTATAAAGCAATGAAAGTTGTCAGTATGAAGAATATAATCTAAGGCTTGTGTGCAGCCAGAGGTTTTTTTCAAGAAACAATATTGCAGTTTGAGCTTGTATTTGGTGGCATTAATTGGAGACTTAAAATAAGAATGAGAAATTGGACATTAGTTGATTATAAAAACGCAAGACTGCTAAACCCAGTGTGATTCACATGATTGTGGTAAACTTATTGCAGACACTTTAGCTTTACAGCTGAGTTTTGTTTTGTTTTGTTTTTAACAAGAAACTGGCATTACTTTGCTTTTTTCTCTTTTGTTATATTTTGTATGTGTAAAATGAATACTGCATGTGATTCAGGAAGCCCATGAAACAATATTTGTGTAGAGGCATTTGGCATGTTTTAAGATTTAAAATAAATTTGAATTCACTTAGACTGGCCATCTGTGCCTATAAACAGGCTCATTGATTGAACTATTTCTACATTATTTGATTTAATTATTGTTTAATATTCATGCACGCTTCTCTATCCCTATCTCCAGACTGAATCATATGCACTCAATAGTAGTCATTGAATGGAAGGAAAGTTCTGGCATTCCTAAACTTTCATTTAAACACCTGTGAATTTTGATTGGCCTTAAAGCAATTATTACCACTATGTTACATTGTTTGCACATTGTTTCCAAAATTACCTTCAAAGACAGAGCTAAGCACCTACCTAAAAGCTATAGTGTGAAGCACAAAAATAGGTGCTTTTTAGCAATCACAACCTGTTTAAGTAAATTTGAGTGTCAGTTGAACAATTCATTGCATAAGCAACTGGCATATAAATCAATTTGAGGCTAGAAACTACAACCTATGGAAAACTCCCACCCTTGCCATTGTAGAAAATTTTTCAGTCCTTCAGGCTTGAGATGCTGTATTCATTAAGGGCTTTAATGCTCAAGCATTCAGAGATGAAGCCTTTCTCTTGCTAATGCCACTTTAACATCTGTTGTTATTCTTGACATCTTAGTAGAATAATTTCCCTTTCATTAGTTTCTAATCAGCTTTGTGATTATGGGCAATGTTTTAGATCATTTAGTATTATAGGGGTAATATGATTGACTTTGTTGCTTTTGTTTTGTACTAGGCAAAAGCTTGAGAATATTTGGCATATACTGGAAATAGGAGATAGTAAGTGAGGACAGCTTTTTATGACTGCTTGGGTCAAAGTCCAGAAACAGAAGTTTTACACTCCTATGTAGTTTTTCTATGATAGACTTTTTATTTGACACTGCAAAGCTGTAGTGAATTAGTTGATGTTCCGGGTCATGTGTTTGGGATTCTTTCTTTCTTTCTTTCTTTTTTTTTTTTCACCATAGTTTTTTTCTCATCTCTAAAAGTTGTAATGTTTTTATTTGCAAGATATTTATCTTCAAATCAGATGATGGGTGTAAAATAAATATTGCTATTCAATCTTAAAATTTTTTGATCATCATATAGGAATATAAACTTTTCGCAGTTTTCAGACAAAAGGTTTGTTAAGCATGTTTTGTTAAATAGTCGCTAGTGTTGAAGGTAATAAAACCCTGTGGGTATTGGCTCAGTCTGACTTTGATACTATTTCTAATATTTTTATTATGGTAATTCTGGTGCAATAATGTCCTTTTATCCTTGTATTACGTATAATCAGGGTTTATATAGCCAGTTCTAAGGTAACTTTTTTAGTGCCCTAAAAGTGCTCATGTGGATTGAATTTGGATAGGATTGAATCTGGAAAAATCCACAGGAGTCTCTGAAATGATGTTTCTCATTGCTCATAGTGTTCTCAAAGTTTTGTATTCAGATCCAGTTCAGAGCCCATCTTACAAAATAATGATTCCCAAAACTGTGGTAGAATTAATGCAGTGGCAATTAGGCATAGATATCTCAAAGTAAATCTATTTGCTTAGTATAACATAAACTTAAATAGGCTTCTGGTACAATTCAGTAGCTTTTTTTTTCAGTTTGTGATCTGAAGATTTGTAGAACTTGCCAATATTTTCATAATGTCATCTTCAGCACCTAAGGATGAGCAGATTTTTAGCCTTTTGATTATACTGTGCAACAAAATTTCCTTTTTAAATAGTTCCACCTAAAGAAATGATTTGAGTCTGGTTTCATATCATTTCTTTGAAAATCTTTGGAAGTGCTTTCAAGTTGGATAGGTAAAGCTTGTACCTTTGCCCTTACTGATTGCAGAGAATATGTCTTACTAGGTTGCATCCCTTCCTCTAGATTTGAAAATGCAAATTAACTGAAAATTGCTTGAACTTCCTAGTACATTTTAATAATGCTTGGGAAATTTTTTTTTCATAATTGAAAACGCTTAAAAAAAAAAAAGAACTGCTTGGTATTTATTAGTTTATCCTCAGAATAGTTTTCAATCTAACAATTCATTAAACCTGTAACTGTTGTGTTGAGTTAGATTTGTTCTTTGTTCACAGGGTTGATTGTAGGATAGAAACTTCCTAGTATAAAAGTCTTTAGTAGGGATTGAGGGCATTAAATAAATCACTGAGTTGATTGATATTGAAAGGTTAAAAAATGACTTAATTTTTGAATTTAGGATGCAGACTAGATATTGACTTTGCAGGATTTCTATGAAATTAGTTTAGCTGGACAGATATAGATTCAGTTGACTAGCGTTATAGCTGACTGATGTAGCCTTGGAAATATCTCTTATATCTGGTTCTTAGTTTAAAAAAAAAAAAGCCTGTGAAGTACATACCTAAGAATAAAAATTGAAGAAACTTTTTCCACATGAGTCATTCATTTGATATTTAGCTCTGTACTGTTATTTATTGACTTGGTATTCTCATTTTATTTTGAATCATTTTTTTTTCATGGTGTAAGTGCTTTATTCATTTTCTCTAACTGGTAGGAATTTGTATCTTTTGCCAAGGAAATTTAAGGCAGGTAAAGCAAACTGAATATTAAGTTTATAAGAATGATTCTGATAAATATTCTAAGAAGCCTTTAAAGATATATATATTCATATCCCCTATTTGTAGTTTGTAGTGAACATGCTTTTTAAAGTCTTAGGTGCCACTGTTCGTTTCTGTATTTTTTGAGACATTTCCCTTGATTCTGAATTACAAAGTAAGATTAACTTCTTGCAAACTGTCTTCTCTGAATAATTTCATTACATGTAAACTTGGGAGAAAAGGGCTCCCCATCTGATGATTATATCCCTAGTGATAACTATTTTTTTAAAAAATAGTTTCTGTTGAATAACTGTGCTGAGGCTATAAGAAGAGAAAAGATCATGACCTTTTAGGCTGATGAAATAATTATAACATACACACACAGAATCTGTGAACTTAGAGTTGGAGGGGATTATGTAATCCTGTGTTTCTCAAACTGAAGTGATGTTCCCCTATTAAAGACAGACATTCTTAGTGATCTCCAGTATCTTAGTGAGAAAGTTTTTGGTCACAAGTGACAGAAACCCAACTGAACTCATATAAAATTGACTCACATAATTGACGAGCCTGGGGGATTGATGTGGATATGAAATTCAGCTGATGAAATAATTTTGTCAAGATTCTGTCTTTCTGTCTGTAGATCTGTCTAATCTGTCTGTCCTTCCTTCAGTCTATCTATCCATCCTTTCTTCCTTCCTCCTGTCCATCCATTCATCGATCTATCCTTTTGGCCCTATTTTTTGTTGACTTTATCTCCTGCATGCTTTCTTTATGTACTAGAAAAGTTTCTTGCAAGTTTATGTGGATCTTATACTTCTGATGTTTGAGAAGTACCATATCTATATCAGTCCTCTCAAAATTATTTTGGCCTTGCATCACTTCTCTGCTCTGGACCAATCATTTGTCTGGAAGAATAGGGTTGTCTCACTGCCTTATTGGGGCAGGTAACCCATAGTGTGATGTCACTGGGTTGGGGGAGCAGTCCCAAAAGAAAGTGATGTGAGCACACCCAGAAGTTCCAGATATCTGCCATACTTAGTATTGACTTTGTTTTATTTTAATGTTATTTAAATATGGAATTCTTAAGAGTAGGTATAATTTAATCATAGTTATAGCATTTATGCAACTATAATGCCAAAATAAATGTATAAGTTAGTTACAAATAAATTGATAAAACTCTAGCCAAATGCAAATTGACAGCATTCATTAAATCATCCTTGCAGAGTGAATATGGCCCCGAGTACCCAGTGTGGGTCTGGTGAGATCAGCTTGCCTTTGCTGCAGTTGCCCTGTGATGATTAATTTCTCCCACTGGGTCTCTTAACAGTCATGAAACTTTTATTCCTGTAACACAGCATACCAGCTTTTGGGTTTTATTTGGCTTGAAAGCATATTTGCATATCGAGTCTACCTCTTTTATTTTCTCTTTATTCCAGAACCATTGGGCGGCAGTAGAACACAATATAAACCTGACCGCTAAAATTGCAGGATAATATTTGGTTATAAGGTGGTAATCCCAGTAATAAGGTATACTTCTTCCACCTTTTTTGGTTTTAATTGTATTATTATAAAAACACAAAATTAAAACATTTTCATAGAAACAGTATAGACATTCAAAACATACTTGCTTTGGACTCTTAGGGCTTCTCATACCTCAGTTGAGACTTGCCAGTCCAGTCCAGTCTCTCCCATATCTAAATTGCAAAACAAATCAGTTTATATATTTACAGCATAGATTTTGGTTAGTGTGTTTTCTTTCAGATGTAAGTAGGTTTTCCTTTAAGGAACATTTTTTATACGTGATTGTACATGCATGGAAAATTACAAAACATGTCACTTACAACTCTCAAATTTGAATGTAAAACCGTATGAAGCAGTTCTGCATTTTATTTATATTTTGTCCCAATATATTTTGTCTCATGTTTCAGAGCTGGAGAAATCTCACAATATTAAATAACTTTAGGTAGTGTTTGTTTCCAGTCCATGAGAGAAGCAAGTGAACTACTCACTGTAGCATCAGAATAGAGATTATTGGCAGAATTACTTGGAGGTGCCCCAGACCTCCCCTGTGTCATTTAAAACCCTATTATAGTGTGTTAATCTTTTATTCATCTAAACCAGTGCTTCTTAAATTGGATGCTCTTTGGCATTTGGTGGTGTCACTTCTTGTTGTTGTGAGAAGCTGTTTACCATGTTGTAGGATATTTAACATCCCTGGGCCCCAGACACTGACAGTGCACCCCAATCATTGTGACACATATTTCTAAATGCTTCCCAAAGACTGGCACCACTGTTTGGTTGGAAGCCATTGTTTTGAACCGTTTAAAATTTATTTCTATTTATGGTGGGTAAGGGCCTCAGATAGGACAGATTTAAGCTTCAACACCAGAGCTACTTCTTTCTAAGAGTATGACCTTAGGTACTTTATTTACTTTGTCTATAAAATGGAAATGATAGCATTTACTTCTAGGGTTCTTAAGAAATTAAAAGGAAATAATGCATATTTCCCTAACTTTTTTTAGAGTGATTTTCAGTAGGTTACTATTTATTTTACCTTGAGAATCATCAGTGTCTTAAATGTAAGTGCAGACTTTGAGAGTCATTCCCTTATTCTGATAAGTGAGAATTAGAACAACAGAACAGGGATTTAATAGACTTTGTGACCTTCTCATTTTTCAGATGAATTTTTATTAATGTTTTGAAGAGAACCTATTGTGGATTGTGTGAGGTACTGGAAAGGGAATTGGAATGGGAGTCCAGACCTCCTGATTGTGTTCCCAGCTTTGTGGCCAGCTTAGGTTAATAAAACTTGGCTTTAAAATGAGAGATGGGAGGGCGTGAGAAATCAAGACAGAGAAATTCATAAATGAGTTTAAAAACTTCTCTCAGTTCTAAGCATTCTTGATTCTCACCCAGAGAGCAGAATATCAGCTTCTTAGATGGAACAGTTTCCTTCTCTAAGTGTTTTCCAATTACTAGTAGTGGCTCCAGGTCAAGTTATACAAACACCACAACTAAAACTGTGTAAAATTAGGATCCAAGAGCAGGAAAAATATCTAACATTATATTTTATGTGAACTATTTTTTGTTTGTGTTTCCTGCAGATAATTTTAGCCTACTTCTAAATAAGTTATCAATGATCCCTTTTCAGACAGGAAATTAGTATGCTCTTTGTAATTCTGGTTTTAGGGGTTAATTCACATTAAAAAGACTAGAGAGAAAGGAAAAGGGGTGATGTTTTAATAGAAGACTCAAAAACATGATCATGCATTGTGTTTTGTGGCTCATTCAGGGCCTGTACCTTTTTACTCTGTTTTGTTTGTGGCACCCTTCAAATCTCTCCAAATGCTACCACTCAAGGGTAGCATCCTCAAGGTCCAGGTATCAACCTACTACTTATAGAATTTCCCCAAGGAAGTCCCCTTGGGTAGGAACTAAAATGGACCAACTTTCATCCCCAAATCTCCTATAGCAGAGTGTTAAAGTATTGTTTTATCAAGTATTAAAATCACTCTCCAGTTTATAATTATGGTTATTATGAAATATTGCTATGATTGTCATCATTGGTGATTAGTTGTATACTTTATCACACTTGTTGTCAAGCATTAAAAATGTTTGACATCTTGAAAAAAATCATCCCTCATTTTATAACTTACTTTTTAAAAAATTTCTGAGTAGTAGTAGAAAAACAAGTTATGTTCTAGCATTGACTCTTCTCAACTAAATGTTCAGCTCTTAATATTCAGAAAATTATGTCATATTTGAGTGTAGTTATTGGTCTAGGGAGCCTGTGTTTTTTCAGTTCTAATTTGAAGTGCTTCCACATGCATTTTCTAACTGGACTCATATATCAACTCTGTGTGGTGAGTAAAGGAGTAAGAAATCTTTCCCCTAATTAAAAATGAGGAAACTGAAGGGCAAAAAGAGGTGAGAGTTGACTGACCTCGTAATCGTTGCCTCCTGGCCTATTGATGATGTAAGCCATTGTAGGCATCTCCATGGCCTTTGTGGCCTGTTAATTACAGCTGCCCATTTTTGCAATGAAGAGCTTGTACATCAGGGAAAGTGAGCTCCAGAGAAGTTGTGATTGGTTCAGTCACACATCTGTGTGTGGTCTTGTAGCTGGAATTGGATGGCCAGTTTAGTATTCTTGATTTTATATACCCTGCTGAAGACAGCACCTAGCACTTCATGAAGAAGTTAGAACAGGCAGTGTTTTCCCTGTTTTATAGAGGAAGAAATTGAAACTCAGAAGAAGAAGAAAATTGCCACTGGTCATAGATTCCATTAGTAGCAAATGCTAAGATATAGATGAGGATTTAGGATTTATGGCTGAAAACCACAGCCTTTCGGTACTTTGTAGTTGCAAGGATTTTTAGCAATTAGTCAATATCCCATTTATAAGTAGGTTGCAATTTGCTTTTTCACTATTAATTATATGGTACGTTTTTGACAGTAAAATGAAAAGGTTTGATTTAAGGAAGAATTTTATGCTACAGGGTATTAATCCAAGAGCTTTTAAAAGGTTCAACTATCATACACGGGATCAGAGTGTGGTACACAGGATCCTTTGTGTTCTTTTGATGATAAAATCAGTATTAGTGATTTGATAGCTTGGAGCTCATTAGTATGCTTCATAGAACACCTTACCTTTTCTTTGTTGTCTAGCTACCAGCAGTTTCAGTTGGGAAAAACAGAGTATCGAATGACTAATGTGGCCAACTAAAATACAAGACACCCAGTAAAATCTGAATTTTAGATACTACTTATACTAAAAAATTATTCATTTTTTAATCTGCAACTCAACTTTAACTCAATGTCCTGTATTTTTATTTGCCAAATCTAGCAGCCGTAAGAATTACTCTTTTCTTTAACACATTTATTAATACATTCTTTTCAGTGCATCTTTTTAGTTTTATAAACCATGGCCTGTCTTCAGGTAGACATGGGATTCAGTCAGATTTTTTTCAAGACACTGTCGTTAAGAATCTTTGTTCTCTGAGTCCCTTGAGGCAGTGTTTTTACCTCAGTGGTTTAGTGTGCCATTCTTTTATGATCTGGACAGAAAGAATTAAGTTAGAGAATGTGTTATTATTAGTGATTTTATTCTCTTTTTGCCTTGTGTGTTTAAATTTGATTTTGACTCTTTCAGATGCAGCTAGATGTCATGGTGTGTTTTCTTCATAATAAGCATCAATGTTCTGAGAACTTTTACATTCTTGTAGGCCATAAGACCTGGACTAGGAGACCTGGATTTGATTCCTGGCCTTGCTACCAACTAGCAGAATGTGTTTAGTTCAACCATTTAATTTAGCTGCATAATGCAGAAAATAGGTTTAAACAGAATAGTGCTTTTTTCCCCCTTCCAATATCACTAATGTAAATACTTTTCAAAACCTCATAGAATCAAAGAAGAGAAAGGAGGGAAAGTAGAGATCCTTTCCCAGGCCACAGGAGTGATTTGTCCCGTCAGAAACCGAGTTTCTTGAATCCCATCTGGTATTTTTACCCTCGTATTTGACATGTCCATCTTTCCATCTTTATTCATTTGTATGCAGTTACATATAACTTCATATGATAGAAGAATTCAGGATGTATATAAATTAACTTCAGGACACAATATAAACTTCACTTTGGGGAGGAGAAGTGACTCTGTGATTTGTCTGGGTTTGCTCAGTCCTGCCTCCCTCGTGTCCACCATAGTCCCAGACACACTCAAGGGTCTTCATGAAAATAATTCACTCTAGAAAAAAAGGACACTTAAAAGTGAATCCAATTAAAATGGTAAAATATCAATGAAAAGTTTCGATTGGAACTTTATCTTGAAAAATGGAACTATAAGTTATGAAAGTAAATTTATCTTATTTTAGATTTAATAAAATTTAGGTTATAATAAAAACTCCAGGCTAATTTGCAGAATAAACAATTTTCTGGCAAGACAGTACTGTGAACAGTATGTTTACTTCTTGTTTGACTTTTGCAGCGTAATCATAAGGAGTCTTTTTTTTCCCCCAAGATAGTTTTTTTGAATTAATATTTGAAGACTTCATGAGTTTTTCCAAAAGCCTTTCTTAATCTAGTTATTTGAAGAGAATTTGAAGAGTCTTTGTTAATGTAGTTATTTGAAGAGAATTCTCTTTGCAGGTATTTATTATGTTATTGTCCTTGTTGATTCTTCTTTTAATTGTTGTCTGGTCTTTAATTGGGCATAACCCTTAATTATCAGTGGTTTTATGGAATATTGGAACAGTTCTCAACATCACTTTTATCTACTAGAAATTCTGTATCTTATGTAAGAATTTAAATTTCAGTCTGCAGGTGATTTGTATTTGCAGAGACTGAAACATTAAAAAACAATGAAAAGGAGATGATAGACATTAGTCTTAAGGAGGAAGGCCCACGTCATACAGCAACATAGGTCATGCACTGCAAAACCTCAAGGGCTGCCTGAAGGGGGAGACACGTGAGAGACGATTTAATTTTATTTGTGGTTGGATTATAGGTGATTGTTTTGATGTTATGACAACGTGTTTTCCTGAGCAGGCCTGTATCTACAGGGACTCAGATAATCAATAATGTGGTCATCAGAAAACCCTTCCTCCCATGACTGGTAGTGACTGAATGACTGACTATACTAGATGTACTTTTCCTGTGTCATTTAATACTGAGTTCATCTCTCCAAGAAAATATCTAGAAATGAAACACTTTTGAGACAATTAAATATAGTAATATAAATCACCTAACAAAGAATTTGGGGGCAGTGGCTCTGCTTCAGACATAGATTAGGCCCTGCAGGGTGTGTGAGGGGAAATTAGCCATGGTCAGTTATGAGGCTTACACCCAAGGGATAATGAACGTTAATAGCCAAAGCGCAGTGTTGATTTTCTGTAACAAATATTCCAGCGTTCAGATACGCAAAAGATCATTGCCCTTTCTAATGTGATTAATGTGGGAGCCTTTATTTATTTATTCATTCACTCAAATATTTATCGAGGATATACTACATGACAGGCTTTTTCTAAGGACAGGGAGGCAGTCACCAACAAGACAGACAACTATGAATTTACATCTACTTGGAGGAAACAGACAATAAACCAACAGATTAATAAGCAAGAAAAATAGACAAGAATAAGAGCAGATAGTGTTGGGGGAGGAACAGAATATGCCGGGGCCACATGAGGTGGAGTGATCAAGGAAGGCCTGTCTGCACAGGGGATGAGGGAGCTGTGCCCAGCCAGGTGCAGGTGAGGAGAGCATTCCAGACTGGGCGCCGTTGAGTTTGGTGTGGTTGAGGAGCACCCAGGGGTCAGCGTGGGTGAGGGGGACTGTGGTGGGGGTTGAAGGAGTTTGGGTTTTATTCTCAAGTCAGTGAGGAGCCAAGAAGGATAGTTAAGATGTTAAGGTTTTCTTTGTTCAAAGATTATTTTGGTTGCTGTATGGAGAATGGATTGAAAGGAGACCAGTGTAATAGACTAGTTAAGGGGCTGTGGCCATAGTCCACTGGACCAGGGAGGTATTACAGGAGATAGAAATGAACAGATTGGGGTATAAGGTTTTGGAAGTTGAGTTGACAGGACTTGGCTGCTGGATTGGATGTGAGAGATACAGGAAACAGAAATTCAGAGTAATTCCTTGATGTTTGGTTGAGTAACTAGGGCAGTGATGGTGCTATTTATTAATATGAGGAAGACTGGCAGGGAGTGAGGTTGGAGCAAGGTAACAGGTCGGGCATTAGAATTCTGATGTCACCATTTTAAGGTGTCTGTTTAGACATTCACATGGAGTGGTCAAGTAGGTGGTTTGACTAAAAAATTAAAAAGCTGATCACCAGTTTCCAATGAGAAGAAATAAGTTGAGGTTTTAGGTTTGTAGCTGAAATAGTTAAAATGCCTATTTTTATATTGATTTGACAATTTAAGTTGTATACATGTATTTTTAAATCACGTGAGATATCTTAATTTAAACATATTGCTTTTTTCTTTACATTTTACAAAACAACTTTATTCAGATGCTTCCTGTACATTTCTGACAGATTCACATGCATTTCTGACATCAGTGTCTTTGCCCCACTACCATGATTTTGGTTAAGTTAGTGCTTTCCAAAGTATGTCCCCTCATTTCTATTGAAGTCTTTGAGATACAGCATTATTTTAATATCATTGTCTGCTCTCATCATGCATTTATAAAACATTAGGACAATTATATTTTTAAAAACTCTATGCTGTAGGTACACACTGGAGATCTGTGCAGTCTATTTACCTACTACATTGCTTTTTAAAGAAAGCTTTAAAATTTATAACTGTATCTAACACTTGGAATTATTGGATAATCCTGAGGTAATCCTGATAACATCTGTATTATCTTTTTTTTTTTTTTTTTGACCCATTTCATTCTAGATCAGTACCATTTCAGGGATATTTACCAAACAATAGATTGTTGGTCAAAATAAAATAATTAAGGGAACATTCCATAAGTGTAAGACTTAGTAGAGACTCCGAAAAAAGGCAAACTCTTCTCTTTCTGCACCTTTTTTCACTTAATTATAATTCAAATCATCATTGATATCAGTACCTATGACCATTTTTTAACGTCTGCCTAATGTTACATTTATAAATGTGCCATGATGTGATTTGCCCCCCTTCTATAGGTGGTATTAGGTTGCTTCTTATCTTTGCTATAACAAGCAATACCACAGTAAATAAATATCCCGGTGCTTCCTTTGCCACATGTGAAAAACCTCTGGAACAAAGGATGAATGTATTTTAAAACTCGTTAGATGTTGCCTGCTTGCCTTCTGAAGAGGTGATTATCGCCTACTTGCCTTCCAAGTAGGTGATATCAATTTTTACAGCAGCCAGAAGTATTGGAGAGTGTCAGGACACAGACACTCTCCAAAACGGTGCATTGTCCAACTTTTTCATCCTGGCTGTTTGGTGAAAATGATCAATAAGCCACTGTGGAGTGGAGGCTGCATTGCTCTATAAGACCAGTTCTTTTAAATATCCTCGGTGGTAGCAAGTTTTTGTCTTTTGGAAGTAAATTTTAGTTTTGGAAAAAGTCAAGTCTAATCCTTAAGATATATATTAAGTTAGCTGTTTCTTCAGATTTGTTGTGGTTTTGCTTGTTTTGAGAGGAAGGCTTAGTGAAAAACAAGATCTAACTTTTAGATAAAACTAATATTCCTATATGGCTTATTAATTTCTTTTAGAAGCTAGTTTCAGAAGAAGAGTTCCAAAAATGTCTAACGTAATAGCACCATCAATTGGTGTAAGATTACATCTTTCCAGGTGGAATTACTTGAATTGAACAATAATCATTTGGATGTGTATGATCTGGTATATTTATTTTAAAAAATCACCTACTGTGAATGCTTTAGCTCAGCTAGATTTCTTCATAGGTTGGCACATTAACAACATAAATAATTTCATTCCTCTTGGCCTGAATTCTCTAGGCCAGTTATTGCCTACTTTTTAATTTTCGCCCTTTATGAAAGGAGTAGATAATCTAGAAGAAGAGATCATCATTTTACCATTACTTGAACAAGCATTATTAGAATGATACTAATAGAAGTCTATCTTTCTACTACATACCAGATCAAATTGTTTACATTTTCCTTTTCCCTTTCTAAATATAATCTATATGTAGTGCTATAGATAAAAACTATCTAAAAATTAAGCATATTGGCTAGCCAAATTTAGGTAAATTTTTAAAAATATTCAACTTCAGAACAAGGTGCATTTTAAATAGCACATTATTTTCCATTTTTATGTTCTCCTAAGACTTGTCAGATTTTTTTTTTACTTTGATACAAACTGATTGTGAGAGGAGCAGACTTGACACTTGATGTGTTGTAAAACATGTATCTGAAAATATATGTATATAGAAGTCAGACCTTATTAAAATTTTCATTGAAGCAATTGTCCGCCACAGTTTTTCCAAATAAAATTGTCCTAAATAAACCATCTTGTTTTTATTTTCTATGACAAATTGGATTATAATCTCATCAGTTTACCATGAGGGGATTTTTAGAAGCTTTACGGTGAGGACAGCACCTTCTCTCCTTAAATGTTTAATGTGTGTACATGTTCTTTCCTGCAGAGAAATGGTCAATGCATGGTTTGCTGAGAGAGTTCACACCATTCCTGTGTGCAAGGAAGGCATCAGAGGCCACCCAGAATCTTGCTCTTGCCCCTCACAGCAGAGTCCCCGTGCAGATAGCAGTGTTCCTGGAACACCAACCAGGAAAATTTCTGCCTCCGAGTTTGATCGGCCTCTTAGACCCATTGTTGTCAAGGATTCTGAGGGAACTGTGAGCTTCCTCTCTGACTCGGAAAAGAAGGAACAGATGCCTCTAACCTCCCCACAGTTTGATAATGATGAAGGGGACCAGTGCTCCAGACTCTTGGAATTAGTGAAAGATATTTCCAGTCACTTGGATGTCACAGCCTTATGTCACAAAATTTTCTTACACATCCATGGACTCATCTCTGCTGACCGCTATTCCCTGTTCCTCGTCTGTGAGGACAGCTCCAACGACAAGTTTCTTATTAGCCGCCTCTTTGATGTTGCAGAAGGTTCAACACTGGAAGAAGCTTCAAATAACTGTATCCGCTTGGAATGGAACAAAGGCATTGTGGGACATGTGGCAGCTCTTGGTGAGCCCTTGAACATCAAGGATGCGTATGAGGTAAACAACGAACTGTTAGTACAGAGTGGGGGTTGGGAGTGGAACCTGGCTGGGGCATTGGACAACTACTGTGAATAATGGGGAGTTTTGAAAATGAGATGTACTAATTTGCATACTTACTTAAAATGAGAATGTATGGTAGGAACTTTCCCATCTTTTAAATGCCAGAATTCCTTCACTGATGGCTAAGTCAAGAATAAGAGCCTGAGAGAAATCTTGTCTTGTTTTTCTCTTTAATGATAACTTAGCATGGCTCATCTCATAGTTGTATGCTTTCATCTTTTTACCTGATGACTATACACATCTCTATCTGTGTTATCTCCACATGAACTTCCGACGATTTTACTCAGATTCCAAAATGATAGGTCCCCAAACAGTCAGAAAACCAAACCTTCTAAAATTCACTTATTCCGTTAATCATATTCATTCATTTGAAGCCCCATTGATACCAAAATCTGATTGTCTTTCTTTCCATCCTTTCTTTTCATTTCTTTTATTAAACAAATAAATTTATGGATGTCTTCAAAAAATGGAAATTTTTGCCCTAAAATAATTCAATTGGAAGATTCGATATTTCTTCCACTTTTGGTTCAGTTATGAACAGGCCTTTGATTATGGACGTAAAAATTACACTGTATGATTCTTCAGATTTCTTATTTAAAATTATTATTTTGTTAATAGAATTAGGGGTTTTAAACAAAGTATCTTAATTGAATGACACTTGGTATGCTTATGAATTATGTTCTACCACTTTAATAGAATAATTTTTCTAACTCTATTGTAGTAAAGTTTCCATAGTATTGCCAGCTTGAGGCTCTGCTGTGTAATTTGAGAAGTCATAGCTATTTTATTCACCCCTGTATTCCTGATGCCTAATATAGTGCCTGGCACATAGAAATACTGTATTTATAAATATTGATTGAGAGAAAATTATAGTAGTAAAGATAAGTAAGTAGAATAGAAAGCAGGTCATAATAGATGCCAGGGAAAATGTGTTAGGTTCAGGGAAGGAGATCACATCTAATTGGGGAGATGGAGAGAGGTTTCTTTGAGGAAGCAATGCTTGATAAAGACCCTGGAAAATGGATAAGACCTGAATAGATTGAGTTGTGTGCACAGTGAGATCCAAATGTGAAGAGAAATTTGAAGAGGAGACAGGAAGTTGGACCATGTGGTGCTTGTATGGAAATGTGTGCATAATAGACAGTTTAGATGTTGAGGAGCTACTGGTGATTACTGGGGTCTTGAATTCCAGGCTGAGGAGTATGTATGTGATTCAGAGCCATGAGGAATAATTGAAGGTGATTTGATTCTGACTGTGTTTTAGAAAGATGAATTTTATAGTGGTCATAAAATGAATTAGAGGGGAAAATCCTGGACACCGGGAAGATAGGTTATTTTAATAGTCTGAGTAAGTTAAGACCTGAACCAGGGCGCTGGCCTTCAAGATCAAATAGAGCGAATGGATTTCAGATGAAGTTGAACCTGCTAGACTCAGCAGCTAGTAGGAGATGGAAGTGAGGAGAAAAGAGGAGTTGGAGATGACTCAGGTTGTGAAGTTGGGTGAATAATGGTAACTGGTGAGGAATACCGGTGGCAGGGATCTGCGGGGAGATGTGATAGTTCACATAGGTTAAATTGGGAGATGTTTTTCAGAATCTGTTCTCTACAAACAGTTTTTTCCATTTTGATTCTTCATGGGGCTGTCTCCATGACCTCTTTGAGCTCTGTAGTAACATCACACCATAGCAGCGTCCAGAGGGGTATTAAGGACGCAGCTGAAGGATTGCTGCCAAATTTGCAGAATTCTGCTCCTGTCCTAGGTGACAGCTGGGTTTCCGCTTTCCAATGGCACTATGGTCCCAAGTATGGTAGGACCATAAATATGGTTCAGCTTTGCTGAGAAAGCCTTCATTTGTCTGCGTGGTCCTGAGATTCTCAGCCTGAAAATTTCTCCACTTACATGCATTTTGTTTAGTCTGCTTACTATCTTTAGAGTTTTGAAGGTGTCGTTTTTGTTTTGCAGCTAGTAATGATTTAATTCTTGTCCTGTTGTCTAAAATAGACCCAGGGTCCTTGATTTGCAGTGCCCCCAGAGGGAAGCCTCTTAGCCTGTGGATTCCTCATGTTGCTGCTTCACCCTTAACACCCTTGATCTGTGTTTGTAATGGCCTTGCAGAAGTTATTCCTGGCCCAGGAATTTCATTAGAAGTCACGGGGTTGATCTGTGACATAACTTACATTGGTGTTAACAAGTGGAAGTGACTTGGCTAGTGGATAATTCATTACTCAGCCCACTCATAATTTTAATAGTCAAAATACTGTCTCATAGCCTTTTGTGAAAATAGTCAGAATATGAAAAAAACAGTCTATGCTTTCTGAGTCCTCTTTCTTTACATATGGCCGTAAAATAACACTGATAAGCAATATTTCTTAAGCTTATCTGACCACAGAATGCTTTTAAAGTTGTAATGTAGCGATAGAAAACCAAGAGGTGGCCATGAAATATAATAGTGCTCAGATTAAAACTAAGAGTGAAAAAATAGTCTCCTAGATAAGTACATTGTAAGAAATGGTAAACATTTGATTCACTTCTTAAAATTTTGTAACAGAATGTTATAAAGTTGGGTTTTCAACTCTTTTATTACTAATAAAACAATACATACATATATTTGAAATATAAAGCAAAATCCAAAACTTAGACCTCAAATACCAGTGCTGTTCAGTCACACATCATCTCCTGCATCATCCCGTCATTTATGTAACTTTGTTGAATGTGGCACCACATTTATTAGTAATAAGATATTAATACATAATAATCAAAAAACTATATAAATGTTTGACATTTTCCTTATATATGAAAACTAGGTATCATTCAATATCTAGATCAGATTGTGGGTTCTTCAGAAAAACATAACCAGGAGGAGATATATAGATATATAGATGAATAAGAAGAGATTTATCATAAGAATTAGCTCACTTGATTATAGATCCCCAGAACTTCCATGGTCTGGCTGTCATCTGTAAGCTGGAGAGCCAGGAAAATTGATGGTGTAACTCAGAGTCTGGAGACCTAAGAATTGGGGCAGGGGGTGGGGAGGTTGGATAGTGATGTAACTCTGGTCTGGGTCTGAGTCCCAAAGCTTCAGAACTAGGAGCTCTAATGGATGAGGCAGGAGACCAGGAGAAGATGGATGTCTCAGGTCAAGCAGAGAGCAAATTTGCCCTTCCTCTGCCTTTTTGTTCTGTTCAAGCGCTCAAGGAATTAGATGATGCCCACCGGCATTGATGATCTTGACTCATTCTAGTGATTCAAATGCTCATCTCTTCTGGAGACATCCTCACAGACACACACAGAAATAATGTTTTATCCTCAAGTTGACACATAAAATTAATCATCACAGATGGCCTTGAGCCTCCTGGTTCCATGTCCTTTGGAAGCCTTAAGCCTCCTCAAGATTTCCTATGTCAAAGGATTTATATTGTCTAAGTAACCCTTTTTCCTAAGTCAACTGGAATGCAAAACTTGGACTCTTCTCCTATTTCCATGGAACAACCACTCCCTGGATACCGTGATTTCTAGGGAGAAAAAAGAGGGTCTTGGGGAAGGGTCACATTGCCACCCACGTGGCCTTCCAGATACAGCTGCTACTCCTCCCATCCCCACTGTTTCAGTCTTTCTCCAGGTAAATAAATCTTCTCCATCTTTCACCCTGCAGGTCTCACTTTCTACTCAAGTGAATTTCTAGTAATTAGAATTATTTCCAAAATGAATTTTAGGAAAGAAATGACAAGAGCAACTGTTTTAATTTTGATAAATTTGTCATGGTATAATTGTGCCCCAAGGAACACATTTGGGAACTGCTGTATTTTTTTTCCAGTGTTCTAATAATCTTTAGGTATTCCACTCTGTGGAAGAAAACTAGCATATAATTTGGTAAGCCTGCTGTGTTGTTTCCTATTATTTTTATTGTTACATCACTTCAAACTTTAAATAAAGTTGCAAGACCAGTATAAGAAACTTCTGTATACCTTTTACCTAGATTCTCCCATTGTTTATATTTTGCCCCATTTGCTTTATTATTCTCTTTTTCTATGTATAATGTGTGTAAGTAACATATGCATATTATTTTTCCTGAACCATTTGGAGATAGTTTTACTAAATATTTCAGTATGTGATTTCTAACAGGAATATTCTCTCACACAATTGTGATACATTTATCAAAATCTGGAAATTTTATGATACAATACTATTACCTAACAGTCCATAGTCAGATTTGGTCAGTTGTTCCGTGAATGCCCTTTAGAGTTTTTTTTTTCCCTCTATCAGGGCTCCGGTTCAGGATTACATATTGCATATATTTGTCATATCTCTTTAGTCTCCATTAAATCTGGAATAGTTTCTCAGTGTTTCTTATTCTTGACATATGTTTTGGAAGAATACAGGCCTTATCTTGTAGAGTGTTTTCCTTGAATAGATTCATGTTAGGCACTTTTGGCAGGAATACCTCAAATGTTGATCTTGAGATCTTGTTTGGTTTTCCAAACAACAGTCACTTAATTCTTCACTTCTCTTACACCAGCCAGGGTGTCCCACAATCCAACTCAATTCTGACACTAGCTACCTGGAGTTAGCTCAGAATCCACAGGTTAAGGGCTCAGTCCTACGGTATTATTCCCACTTCAGATGTCAACCACAAATAGGATCTCCAGGCTGATCACCCTTATGTCTGGCCAACTACAAACTCAGGGGTTCCCTGCTTAGTTTTAATAATTTGCTAGAATTACTCAGAGAACTCAAGAAATCACTATACTTAAAATTACAATTTTATTATTGAGGATACAATTCAGAATAGCCAAATTGAAGAGATACATAGGTCAAGGAGTGAGAGGTGGGGGACACAAAACATCCATGCCTTCTCCAGAAGGCAGTACACCACCATTCCAGCACATAGATAACTTCACCAACTCGAAAGTTCCTGCAAACCTGATTGTTTTCTGTGTTATGTAGGCATGATTGAGTAAATCATTGGTTATTGGTGATTGGACTCAATCTCCAGCCCCACTTCCCTGTCCAGAGGTCAGTGGTGGGGCCAAAAGTTCTAATCTGCTAACCACTTGATTGGTTTTCCTGAAGCCAGCTCATCCTGAAGCTATATGAGGCCCTCTCCTCTATGAATCTTGTCATAAGCATGAACTCAGATGTGATTGTAAGGAACTTGTTATGAATAAAAAAGACTCTCCAATCACTCAGGAAATGTTAAGGGTTTGAGGAGCTTTATGCCAGGAACTGGGAACAAAGACCAAATATGTATATTTTTTGTTATACTACAGACCTTCTTAGCATATATTATCAGGTAGGACATGATGCTACTTTACCCACCTATTGATGATGTTAAAGTTGATAACTTGGTTATTAAAGTGGTGTCCACTAGGTTTTTCCACTATAATGTACAATTTTCCCATTGTAATTAATAGGTATCTTAAGGGGAGATATTTTGATATTGTGTAAATATTCTATTCCTCATCAATGTACATTTACCAGTTTTGGCATACACTGATTTTCCAACCTCATAATACCTTCTATGTATATTAGTTGGCATTCTAATATAAAGAAGAGCTTTGCGTTCTTTATTCACTCATTCATTTATTTATTTCTATCATTTTGGAATCATGGATTTTTATTTTGTTCAATGAGTTGTACTCTTATTATTTTTAATCACATTCTCAAATTATACCAGATTTGCCAGCTCCTCTGTCTTTTTGATATGCCCCATCACTCTTGACATTTCTTGCTTGCTGGGGGAGCTGAAAGTTTTACCTGCTTAACAAGATGCTCCAGACTCATTTTATGCTTTCCCTGCACTAGCCCTAGAACCATTATTTTCCCCAAGAAGCCCTGGTTCCTTTCAGTGGAAGAGATGGTATTTAGAAGCCAGGATCTGGATACTAGGTGTGGTCATTGCTACTAGTTTATCAGCAGACAGAGCTAGGAGAAAATAACCACATGTATATACAATATATCTAAATTTTTATTTATTTCTATATCTAACTGTTACAGTCACTCTGTTTGTAACACTGTTACCAACGGTGAATTCTTACCTCCAGTTTCAATCTAACATCTCAGGGTGCATTTTGTTTTCATCCTCCTTTCTTAAGGAGGGTGTTTCCTCCTCCAAAAATGAAGAAGCAGGTTTCCTTATTCTTTATATATTTGTGCTTAGGCTCAAGCCAAGTTCCAAGCTGTCTGCTCCCTTTCCTTAGATTCTATTATTGTTCCCTTCAGGCTGAAGAACTTCCATTAGCACTTCTTTAGTACTGGTCTGGTGGTGACAGATCTCCGATTTCATTCATATGAAAATGCCTTTATTTTGCCTATATTCTTCAAAGATATTTCCACTATGTGTATATGTGTTTAAGGTTTTCACTAACTTTGGGAAGTTCTTGGTCATGTCTTTAAGTATTTTTTCTGCCCCATTCGCTTCTCTTTGAACTCCAATTATATATATGCTGGACCACTTGATGTCCCAGAAAACACTGAGGCTCTGTTAACTTTCTATATGTATTTTTTTCCTCTCAGTCCTTTTGATTAGATTCTTTCTGTTCATCTGTCTTCAAGTTCACTGACCCTTCTGCCATTTCCGACCTGCTGTTAAATCCATCAGTGAACTTTTCATTTTAGACTTTGTACTTTTCAGTTCTAGAATTTCCATTTGGGTTTTTTTTGTTGTTGTTGTTTTTAACAATTTTTCTTTCTTTACAGAGATTCCCATCTGTTCATTATCACCATATTTTACATCCTTAAATACATTTATAATAGCTGCTTTGAAGTCTTTGTTGATTACAACATCTGAATCATCTTGGGGTCATTTTCCATTGACTGCTTTTTCTCTTCACTGTGGGTTGCAGTTTCCTGTTTCTTCACATGTGTTGTGATTTTTTATGGTATGCTGGACATTGTGAGTGTTTTGCTGCAGGGCATTTGGATCATATCATCCTCTTTTAAAACAGGGCTGACCTTTGTTCTTGCAGACAGTGAAGTGCTAGAAGTTACTAGAAGATCCTTTTGGTCCTGTCAGGCTCAGTATTATTTGTTAGGATGGACCTACTTATAAATTTTTTTAGACTTAGGGAATGTCACCCAAATGTAGGGTATGGTCCTTGCTCCTAAGGAGTGCCTTTCTGTATCTCAATTGAATGCCTGAGGTGCTGAGTGATGTGTCTCCTCTAGCTGAGTAGAACCCCAATGTCTTCAAACATTTTTGTATCTGGTGTTACATTCTGCTTTCAGTCTTCAACAGGTAATTTTTGCTAGACTCTCTTAAAGTCTTACCAAATACCTCTCTGAAGTGATTAGCCACTCAATTTCTGCCACTCCCCCTTTACACCCCTACCCCCACCCCCCCAACACAGCCTGTCTTATCAGGTACTTTACCTTGCAAATTCCAGACACTTTAGAAGCCCTGAATTCGGTTCCATTTGGAACTGTTACTCTACTTGTGTACCACCTGCCTTCTCTTCATCGGGAAAATGTCCACAGGAGGAAAGTCAGATTATTACAAGGCAGTCATGTGTATACCCCTGTTGACCGTCTGTGGTTTAGTTATTTCATATATTTTTCAGCAGGAGGGCAAGTCTGGTAGCAGTTGTTTTATTATGGCAGGTGGGTACCTCAGCTTTGTGTTTTTTTACACTGTCATGTTCTCATAAACAGTGAAAGAAATAATCACAATAGTAGTGCTTCATTTTTTCTTCAGTGTTTCTTGGACCTAGAGGGATTGGAAGTTCTCTCTGTGTTTATAGCCCTTGCACTGAGTGCATTGTTAAAGGAAAATTCTTTGAGATGCTGAAATTCATTTTAAGTGATTTTGAAGCATACATTACTCCTACCTCCTTCAATGAAGAGTGAAATCCAGGGCTGCTGTTTATTTTAAACTTCTAGTATGCACACACACACACACAAACTTCTGTGAAAGTCCTACTAATTTCAGTCTGTCAAACTCTATTACTTTGATTAGATAGTTGGGTTTAATCCTCTTTTTTTTATAAATTTTCTTGTAATTCAGATATTCATTAATAAAATGATTGATGAGGATGTATTTCTGTTCGTATTTTGATTATTAGCTTGTAGAATAATTCACTATGTAAATTCACAATTTTTTAATTCTTTTAACTCATCAGTATCAGTATCCTGTCTGCTTTCTTTACATACTTTGCAATATAGTATGTAATTTAAGAACTAGTTCTTGGAAACATTTAGCCAAGGTTTTCTCTGTCTTTCAATATAACTTTAAGCATGTTTGCAGAAAAATTAAAAATGTAGTAGTGTTTATTTATAACATAAGATATTTATATAGATTTTCCACTATTTTATATCTTTTCTTTTAAAATTGTCTTTAATGCCAAGTGTGGCCCTCTCGGGGAAAATTGGCCTCATTTCTGACCCCAGATGGTGGAATCTAATGTAATCATTTGCTTTATTCACAGCCTTCACTTTGCGTGACTTCAAGCTAATTAAAAAAAAAATAGGAATGACCTTCAAAGACGAGGATTTTTCCACTGTGACTATTCCATATTCTCTGAAGGGAATTCCAAAAGCAGAATTTTTGGAACAATGATGCTATTATTAGGTTGAGCATGAAAATTCCCAATGCTATTGCTTTGAAGGGAACAATATTCATTCAGATGTTTATGTTCTGGTATCTTGGCTTCATTTTAATTGTATCTCATATAGTGGTATCTGTCCATTTCTTCAAGTATGTTTTCCCTCCTACTTACAAGATTTGCTTTAAAGTATAGTAAGCTAAAAGTGATCACATTGGATAATCATGATATCATTTGTTAATGAATTCCCTCATTTAGTTAATGAATTCCCTCATTTAGTTAACAAATGTTTTAGAATTCCTGTGCTAATCTTAGGAATATAGTGATGAACCAAAAGAAAAAAAAAAAGCCCCTCATAGAGTTTACAGCCTACCTTTAATCTTCTCAATCTGGTTTAATGGAAAATAGCCTGTATCTTTCGTTCTTTAGCCTGCATTTAGAACTTTTATACCTTTCAGAAGTCCTTTGTGATTATTGGATATATAAGACATATTTGGTAAAAGGGGAAAGAGCTTTAAAAGATTAAGGAATTGTTTATAATCTGATGAAGGCCATGCAACTTTTTTTAATATATATACAAAAAAAGAAAAGATTTTAATTGTCATGATCAACTGAGACAGAAATACAGAATACCGAGGAAACATGTAAACAATCATTAGAAGGAAAGTAAAGTCAGTATTGGAGAGACCATTTTGGAGGTGGTAGATTTTATAGGAAAAGTTTCAGAGCAGAGATGCTTTTCTTTTTCAGAAGAATCAGTGAGATGGGAACAGGCAAATTGTATTACAGAGGAGGAGAGGTGCCACTTTCTCCTGAATTTAAGTAAGGCTGTCTAAATCGGTTAATATTTTGAATTTCCTTTATTTCTTAACATCTGTCTACGTCTGTATTTTTTCCATAACCACTGGCTCCTAAAAAAATCTTAAATTTATCTTTGTCAAAGATGATATATACTTATATGACTTGATGCCTTTTACAGTGATAAAATTGTCATTCAGAGCAACAAGATAGGTCAAAGGTTAGATTTCTCTAATCCTATAAATCAGAAAAATCAAATCGACCTTTGAACAGGTCAGTCATTAAATTGAATTTCTTCTTCCTTTCTAGGATCCACGGTTCAATGCAGAAGTTGACCAAATTACAGGCTACAAGACACAAAGTATTCTTTGTATGCCAATTAAGAATCACAGGGAAGAGGTAAGCCAATTTTCCATTTTATAAAAGGTCATTTGGAAACATTTTCCTTTTTGAAAAATTTTTTTTACTTTTCTTTGCACACTTACAAACTAATGCTGTAGTGATAAGTTAACTATAAAGTTCTTTCTCTGATTTTTTTTATTTAGACTTTAGTAATAAGGTTGAATCCTGATGGAGACTTTACTTTGAGAAATAAATTTTAGACATGCCATTTCCTTACCTCTCTCTCCTGAGGACCTTACTCTATCCTAAGATATATAATTGTGGTTGTGGTTACAATCAATTTATTTCATATTATATTTTAAACGTCTGAATAAAGCTTATTTCATAAATGGTTATCCAATTGCAATGATCATCAGCTGATTTTGGCGGGGGAGGGGGATTCAAAATGAGGTTTTGGAAAAATGGAAATTGTAGCTAATTCCAAGTGAAATTTATTGTGAAATTATAACAAGCAAATGAAAATAAGTTGGTTTCTATTTCACCTAACTGGAAGATTTGGATTCTATAAGCACTGAATTCTCTCTTCATTTGATAGTTATTTGAAAAAAGAGTTAATAAATTATCATTTAAACTGAATGCTCCAGTTGAGTGTTCTCAACCTGTCTGCACATTACAATCAACTGTGAAATTTATAAAATATTACCAGTTAAACCAGAATCTCTAAGGGCAAGGTCCGGATACTGATACATTTTTAAAGCTCCCCAAGTACTTATAAAGTACAGCTAGGGTTGAAAAATCACTTCTCTAAGTGAAAACAAATAGATTGAAAGAGCCCATATTCTTATGGTTCTTAACCTTGGCAGCACATTAGAGTCACTCAGGGAGCGTTTAGAAATTCTAATGCCCAGGTTTCACCTTAAATCATAATCTCTGGGGTTGAGATCCAGGCATCAGTATTTCTTAAAGCTACTAGGTGTTTATCATGTGCTACTAGGGTTGAGAACCACTGCCAAGAATACTAGAAACACTTTCATGGTTCTACTTGATTTATATTCAGATTCTGACATCTTTCCTTTCCTTCGTCCATCCAGTCCTTTACTGAGTCCATCGATAATTTTTTTTCTGTTAGTCTTTCTCATTTTGATTCCTTTCTTTTAATTCCTGCTGCCTGTGCCATAATTCAGTTCTTGAAGTAATAGACTTTTAAAATATTCTTGTAAGGGGTTTTTGTACTTCAAGTCAGTTTCCCTTCAGTCCACCCTGCATATGCCCTTGGGAATTTTCCAAAAACACGGCTTTATAAATCTGGGCTTCTAAAACAGTAGTCTGCATATGAATCTTAAAATGCAGATTCTGAATTCAGCAGTTCTAGGTGAGACCTGAGTGAGATTCTTTTCTAACAAGCACCAGGTTGATGCTGGTGCTCTAGGTCTGCAAATCACAATTTGATTAACAGGCTCCTGTATCAGTCACTTCTCAGTAGTCTAAAATAAGTTCCCTGTGTCTTAGAGTTGCCACATGGTTTCTTAAGAGGGCAGTTATAGCTACAGTTACTAACATTACACGCAACTAAAACATGCATATGAAATTAATTAAGTAGCTAATTAATTGTGAGTGAATAAATAAAATTGAAGAGGCCATGCCTAGACTAGTGGTGCTGGTGTTATTAATCAGATTGTCAGATAGAGCAAATAAAAAATATGTCTCATGCAATATTTGAGACATTGTTATACTAAAAAATTATTTATTGTTCATCTAAAATTAAATTTGACTGGCTGTGCTATATTTTATCTGGCTGCCCTAGTTATAAACCAAGGGCTGTGATTGTGTACACTCGAAAAGATGATGTTCAGCTTTTAGTTAGTGAGTATGTTTTAAAACTCTGGCCCCAAAACAGCTTTGTACTGGTCAAGAGACTCAGCCCAAATCATGCTCTGGTTAAACTTCTCCTTCTTAATAGCATGAACAGTGGGCATGGGGGAAACCTCTGAGAATGTGCAGTAAAACCACCAGGTGAAGTAAGGGGGACTGCCCTTCTGTAAGAAAGCATCCTCTGAATACCCATGTTTCATTTCAGTCTTTATGAATGCCAGTGAGGATGGTTTAATTGAAAACAAACAGCAACAATAACAAAACCCCCGCTGTACCGAGGTGTAGTACAATACATACAATAAAATCCACCCATTTTAAGTGTATGATTTGATTAGTTTTTCTACAGATGTATATACGGTCATGTAACCACCACTGTAATCAGGATACAGAACATTTCTGTCACCTCAGCTATTTCCCAGTACCCCTTATAGTCGACCCCCACCCCCCGCCTCAGCCTCCAGCCACTGACAGTCACTGATCTGTTTTTTGTCACTATTGTTTTGCCTGTTGTAGAATGTCATATAAATCATGTAAGGGGGATCATACAGTATGTAGTCTTGTGTGTCTGGCTTAGCATAATGCTTGTGAGATTCACCCATTACTGCATGTGTCAGTGGTTTGCTCCTTTTTATTGCTGAGTGTTTATTCCATGGTATGGATATGCTGCAGTTTGATTCTCCATTCATCCATTGATAGACATTTGAGTTGTTTCCAGTTTTTGTGTTAGGGAAAAAGCCATAGTTGATGCTTGCATACAGGTGTTTGTGAGGACATAATGTTCTCATTTCTCTTTGGTAAATATATAGGTGGGGCATTGCTAGGTCACATGGTGGGGTGTATGTTTAATTTTTCTAAGAAACTTCCAAACTCTTTTCCAAAGGGGCTGCACCATATGTATTCTTACCATCAATGTATGACAGTTCCAGTTGCTTCAAAGCCTAGGCAACACATGGTATTGCCAATTTTTTAAAAATATCATCATTCTGGTGGGGAATAATTTAAGTTTGATTACATGAATCAATAATCCCACTCTCAGCCAAAGGCCGTCTGCTCCCTTACAGACCTAATTAAAGTGGGTTCAGCTCGGGGTCCCCAGGTTGTGATTGTCCAGAGCTCTCCCTAAGATTTCTTCTGGCTCCCTCAGCATCACAGGGGTGTCTGCCTCTGGGCTCTCACACCCTCTCCTGCTGTCTGTTTTACCCTTTGATGACTGGATATGAAGCCTGAGCTCTTCACTGGGTTTCCACAAAAGTTTGTTCATGAGAAGCATTTCAGGAGATAAAAGAAACCAGCACTGGAGTCTTAGGAACTTACTGATGGGAGGGTTTCCAAAACACAGCCTTTTAAATATCTTGCTGACCCTCCCCATTGCCTGTCCTTCCCCCCTGCTCCCTCTGCTCCCACGCTCGCACTGCCCAGTTTGAAATTATTTCCTGTGAGAACTATTTCCTCGGAGAAAAGGAATGAGGAGAAACAGTCAGAAGAAGAAATGTACTCTCAGCGTGGCTGCTGTAGTATAGGAAGTAATTTGACTGACTGAGAACCAGAGCCACTAAGAAGATGCAATATATGACTTCCAGAGTTATCTTTATATTTATAGCTGCATAAACAAGCTCAGGGCAGTGTTTGCTGCTGTGTACACACAATAGAAAAGTACTACGCTATCTCTCACGAAGCTTTTGAAATCAAAACAGAGAGTCACAGGAAGGCTTTGGGGAGTAATGAATTGTTAGGATTGCTTGCTCTGGGCTTGAATCCCATCTTCACCACTTACTTGATGAGTAACCAGGATGGAATTGGTTAATCCCTCTTGATCTTCAGTTTCCTCATCTGCACAATGAGGGTTATAAAAGAACCTACCTCATAAGGTTGTTGTGAAGATTAAATGCATTCGTGCATGCAGCGGGCTTATAGTTCTGGCACACTGAAAGTGATCAATAAATGTCAACTGTAATTTTTTTAAAGGAGACATGGAACTAACAGAACTTTTAAGAGAAACAAGGAATGATAAAGTTGTAGGAAGAGGTCATCAGCCACGTAGTAACCAGACAGCTGGGATCAAATCATAAGCAGCACAGTCCTGACCTAAGTGGTCTGTTACCCTCTAACTAAACTTTAAGTGTAAAAAAAATTATTTTGATTGTTTTTCCTCGTAAATGAGGCAAAATGAATTCGGTTTCTTGTCTTTGTGTTAGTTCAGCTGTACTGAGTGAGCCAACACCAATTCCGACTAATTACCAAGGAACCTAAAATGAAATGCGATTATTGGTTGTTTATAAAATGTTCTGGTACAGTTTAGTGACCCCAGTTTCTTAAGATACCAACTCTGTAGAACTACTTGAATGGAGCAGTTAAACTATAAACAAGTCTGAACTATATATACCACAATCTGAACTATAACAGAGTCCAGAAAATCCAGAGAGATTTTTTAGAGACAATAAAATATATAATCGTCTCATCTGCATCTCTTCTTGTGAAGTATTTCAACTAAAATTTTTCAGGATTTCTTTTCATGAATGTTATAATCGTAAGTGTAATAGATATAGTAATGCCTTTTTAAAAGTCACAATCACAGACATTCGTAAAACTTCTGTGACAGAAAGTTTAAAAAAAATGATAGAGGGTAAGTTTTTTTAATCTTCCCCTCTGCCCTTCTAAGAGAATGGAGTTAATGGGCAAAAGTGGTGGTTGGGGGTTACTGGAGTAGCTCGACAAGGTAAAATAACTTATTTTGGAAAGATCAGAGAGCTATTGCCTAGAGAAAATGAATGAAGACAAAAGGTAAAATGGTCAAGGGGGAGAAGAGAGCCAGCGCAGGCTGTGTAACTGGGTGGTTTCAGGACAACAGGGTAGGACTCTGGCAATAACTGCCTATCCTTTGGTAACTATTCTAAGGACTTGATGTGGATTAATTAATTTCATCTTCATAACAGCCAGACATAGGAGGTAGTCAGTATTTCATTCCTTCTTAACAGATGATGAAACTGAGGCAGGGAACATTTAGGGAACTTGGCCAAAGTCACATAACTAAAAACTGGTGAAGCTGAGATACAGACCTTGGCAGTCGTGACTACAGGGTCATGATAAGGGCAGGAAGGTTCCTTAAAATTCTGCTGTGGGTGATGACTGCAGTCTACTTTATTCCCTTTTAGTGTTTTCTTGAGCTGCTCCAGTAAACATTTAAATTACTGTTGATTTCAGGATGGGAGGTACACTGGTGTGAGAGGTGGTTCCATTCAGAAGCAGGACTTGAAGTTGGAAACAAGGGGACCTGGCAGCATTCTGATGGCTCTTCAAGTGAAGAATTGAAACCACTCTGCAGACAGACTTTTTAAAATGGAAAGGAAAAAAAAAGAGAGAGAGAGTGAGGCAGGGAGCAGGGGTGGGAGAGAGAAAGCTGGATCTGAGTCACGTCCTCTATCATGTCGTAAGAGAAATCCATCCAGTCAACAAAAAGAAATTTTTCCCAGGGATGAAAGAGTTATAGAAGCGTGTTTCCTGTCAATCTGGGCCAGTGTGCTCCATGATTCGCACTGGAAGTGTGATGAAAAAAATTTGCATCAAGTGTATGAATTTTGGGGACTGCCTTTTAATTTCTTTTAGGCTTAATGTGGGATTTTTCAGACCTGGGTACTTGGATCAGTTTTATTTTCATCACATGCATCACTTATTTCTGTAACCAGATTGTTGTTTTATGTTTAGTAAAGAAGTAGAGGGAAACGTCTTTCTCTCTCTATAGCTCCGATGACCTATTTCTGAAATACTGCCACCTCTTGAAGTATTGCTTGTTATGATATGGCGAAGATAAGTGCTGTTCTTTATAGGGGCTGCACCAATGAGGCAGAAGCCAGGACATTGTAAGATAACGCAAATTCCATGAATATTCCATATTGATCTGAGTTGGAGATTATATCCAGAAATGTCAGGCGAGGCTAGGCTGACACCCGTTTTCTCTTGCTTGAATGTCAACTCTAGTTATTAAGTAGAAATCTGATTTAGAGTCAGAGTTCTGATTCTCCTTCTCTGTTTTTATCATCTTTATTTTATCATACTTGATGACATAATTCTTTGATGCAAATGTAACAGTTACAATAAAAGATTTATGATATTTTTACAGTGTGATAAAGGAGCAGTTTAGCTAAATATCTAATTGTTTATGTGTTCCTTCAAAAGAAGCCTAAAAAACTTCAAAACATATCATCTAATTTTTATGAGATATTTATCAGATAAATACTTTGATGAATCAAAGATATTTAATGTCTGCCAAAAAGCCCAAAGTAAAGCATTAATGAAATCAGCTGTGTGATTCCTACTGCAATATACAGAAGTCAATGTCTTCTAGAATTTAAGCTGTATAAATTTATCTACCCATTTAAAAATATTCTCATCCCTCCCCTAAATTATCTTGTTTTGAAAGAAATTGTTGAGTCACTGTGATATGTAGAGCCCTAATCTAGGCAATGAGGATATAAAATGAAATGAAGCAGGGAAGATACTTTAAACTTTTTTCAATTTGTAGAGGTTGATCTTTTATACCAAAAATTACATATCAATACAGGGTAACAAGACAAATGTTAAGTGGGTTCAGTATTCAGCACACAAGTTCAAAGGAAAGTCTGCGGATTTCTAGAGCTGGAGAAATCAGAGGAAGGAGGAAAGCTGTGGTTTCATACAGCAGATCCCTGCCGTGTTTTTCCCACAGGCTTACGAGAGGAAGCTCCTATACGCTTTCCGTGGGGGTGGGGGTGGGCAGAGCAGATGCTGGCTTGTGATGTCCTGCTCGCAGTACTGACTCGGGCTTTTCTTCAACTTGGCATGTAAGCTTGGAGCAGATAAACGTTATAGCTGTGTATGTAGTCCTACAATTCCAAGTCAGACTAGGTAAAACTATAGCAACAAGATTAAGCAGACTTTCATTGCAGGCTGTCAGTTGATCTAGATCTATTTTAGTCTTAAAGCCTTGGCTAGTTATATGTTTTTTTTTAAACTTATAAATTGTCCATTTCATTTATTCCCCTGTGATATTTTATTGTAGCTTTGTTTTAGAAACAAAACAAAAATACTCTGAAAAGTTTCCGTTGCTTCTGGACTTGATATCGTGAGGTGATGATCTTTTCTTTTTCTTTTTCCACACTGCCCTTTAAATAATAAACAAGTGTATTTTACAGAGAAGAAGATGGTAACCACTTTCCTAAGGAAAAAACATTTCTTAAGAACGTCAGATGAAAAATATGATGCTAATAGGTTAAAACCCCGAGGCTACACTACTGAGCCAGGAGAATAAGAGAGAGAGAATAAAAACAGACTGAAGATTAGGTCAGTGGTCGGCTGTGTTTACCCAAGTCTTATTTTTAATGCTCAGAAAATTTGGTTCAGACTGAATGCTGTTTTATTCAGTATATGAGGTTTATCTTCATTGCTACTTTTAGAATTACCATTCCAGCACTTGTTGGAATGCATTACATTTTTAATTATTAAATCATTTGTAAATCATATAGATGAGTTACAAATTTAATTTTGAGAAGTTTTACATAGGCCTTGCATAATGACTAGTAGAGGTCTGGAACCAGCTGCAGATAAGCATAAATAATTTCTTGTATAATAGCTGAGCCAGAGCCACATAATTAGGCCTTGGGATGGATTTTCATTATTAAATAATTTTCATACATTCTTAAAAAATTAAGGTGGTTGTCAGTGAAATTGCTGCTCTCAATAAATATATGCACACATATATATTCATCTAAGAGCTAAGATTATATACGTAAAGTACTTTATCAACTAAGAATCCTATATTCCTTCTTGTTAAGTGCTCATCTAAAAGTTCTTACTTGTTTCTTTTCTACCATAGAATGAAAATTAATATCCTATGCAGAATTCAAATTAAAGTATAAGAGATGAGGATCTTACAAAATTTTTGATTCATAGTTTTGTTTTGTTTTGTTTTGTTTTGTTTTTTTGCATCACTTGGTAGCAGTGAAATAAAGTGAAAATGACCTGGATTTAGAATTCCAGATCCATTTGATTATTACAAATTATTTGATGATCGTGCGTACAATATCCGTGGTCTCTGGCAGCATAGCAGATTACCCTAAGCACAGTGATTTTGAACAACAGCATTTATTATCTCAGTGTCTGTGGTTCAGGAGTGCCAGAGCAGCCTAGCCAGCCAGCTGGTTCTGGCTTGGGTTCCCTGAAGGAGGCTGCCCTCAGGAGATGGGCAGGGGTGCCCGACTCATACTTGACTGTGCACTTCCCAGAGGGCTCACCTGCATGGCTGTTGGCAGGAGGCCTCAGTTCCTTGCATGGGGGTGTCTACATATGTCACCCCAGGTCCTCACCACGTGGCAGAAGGCAAGCAAGGGGGAAGCGAAGCACCTTGTGTGACCAAATCTCCAGACTTGTTCACCTTTGCTTCATTGCATCTGTTCTTTAGAAGCCAGGCATCAAGTCCAGCCCAGACCCAGGGGTAGAGGAATTAGGCTCCACCTCTTGAAGAGAAGAGCATCAGAGAATGTGTGGTGGAGATACTGTGAAGCCACCAGAAGTACTAAGGAGATTTTGAGGCTTTATTCTCTTTCCTTAAAGCTGGCCAGATGATAAAAGAGGACATCTGCTTGTTAATTAAAATAATATCTTAAAAATAATTGTTTCTCAACCTTGCATGTATTAAAAAATAATGGAAACTACCAGAGGTAACATAGACTAGGTTAAAAAAAAAAAAAAGTGGCAAAAGACATGGAAGCAACAACCTAAATGTCCATTGACAGATGACTGGATGAAGAAGATGTGGTATATTTATACAATGGAATACTCCTCAGCCATAAAAAAGAATGAAATAATGCCATTTGCAGCAACATGGATGGACCTGGAGATTGTCATACTAAGTGAAGTAAGCCAGAAAGAGAAAGAAAAATACCATATGATATCATGTATAGGTGGAATCTAAAAAAATGCCACAAATGAACTTATTTACAAAATAGAAACAGACTCATAGACATAGAAAACAAACTTACGGTTACCAGTGGGGGAAGGACTGGGTATGGAAGGATAAACTGGGAATCCAAGATTTGTAGATACTAACTACTATATGTAAAATAAGCAGCAAGAAACTATATTCAATACCTTATTATAGCCTATAATGAAAAAGAATATGAAAAGGAATATATATATGTGTAACTGAATTACTATGCTGTACACTAAAAATTAACACAACACTGTAAACCAACTATATTTCAATTTTAAAAAAGGTAGCAAGTTGGTGTGTATGTTCTGCCAGATTGGCATGAATCAATAAAGGAAGTAGAGTTAAAAGAAGAAGGCTGAGGGGGAAAGGGGGAAGATGCCTGCTGTCTGAGCTGTGGCAAGTGACTGAGGTATTAAACATTACAGCATTATGTCACTAGTGCAGGTCTACCTGACTTCACTGTTTGAATGTAACTTAACTCCTTTGCTTCTTCATGTTCACGGGGAATGTTCCCTGGTGCATCCTTCTTATCTCTCTGCACCGTTGTTTTCTGCCTCCCTCATGGATTCAGAGTGGAGGGAATGTGTCTAGTACTTTAGCACAGTGTTTGAGTATAAACTGGAGATGAGGCTGTGCAGGCAGGCTGAGGTCAGATCGTGCAGAGTCCTCTAACTGCCACACAAAGAGGTGTTGGATTTTTTTTTAAGCCAGGAAACATTTGCTATCTTTTAAAGATCTGTGTGGCCACAGCGTTGAGGAGGAACAGTTTTCTTTGTTTAATCTTTAAACCAGAGACACATAATTTAACACTTGAGAGATTTTGATTTCCATATTTGTTCATACCCAGAGAAAGTCCTGTGTCTGGAAGCTGGGAAGTTGGTGTGGAGGCTTTTGCATCATCTGGACCAGGTTGGGGTGGAAGGAACAAGAAGAGTGGAAGAAGTGTTACACTTCTCTTTGGGAGGCTGAGGGGTTGATTTGATGGACGGTTAAGTAGAAGGAAGAATCTAGAATAATTTCTAGGTTTTTTAGATAGACGTAATGGGGGAAAATATTCCCTAAAATAAAACATGCAACAGAGGGAATTGGTTTGTGGGGATCAAAACAAGTCACTCTTTTTGGGGGGTGTTGTTTTGCTGGCTGTTACCTTCTCCTCTCTCCCCAAGCCTCAGCGCTGCCTTCCCATCCCCACTTTCAGCTGGTGGCCTTGCTTACTGCTTCAGTGAATAGGAAAGCAATGAGAGGACTGCTCTCACAGGAGAAGTTCCCCAGTCTCTTTCCCCCTGAGTTTACATCCTCTGGTTCTCCTTTTACTTGAACCATGTGTGAAGTAGCGAAAGTCCATCTCGCAGTTGTGCACCAGATCTCATCCCATCCCATCTGCCCAAAGACACTGCTGGGCAGATCTCCCCTCAGTGTCCAGAATCACCAGAATTCTCCTCTACCAAAATGGTTTATCAGCGTACAAACACACTGTCATTGCTCCCATCTTAAAAACAAAAGCAAACACTCATTGGACTACACATCTCCTTTCAGAGACCACCCTTTTCTCTGACCACCATTAGAGCTAACCTCTTTGAGACAGTTGTCCACATTGGCCATTTTCATTCCCTTCCATTCTCTCTTGAACATACTCTACCAAGCCTTCATCCTCCCCACGCTATGGAAACCACTCTTGGCAGGGTCCATGGCTTCCTTAGGGCAAGAGCTGGTGATTGTTTCTCAGTTCTCATCTCACCTGGCCTGTCAGCAGCATGTGACATTGTGAGTGATCACTCATTCCCCCAGGACAGACTGTCTTCACTTGCTTTCCAGACTACACACTCCCCACTTTTCCTCCTGTCTCTCTGTTTCCTTCACTTGTTCCTGCTCATCACAACAATGCTCAGTGGCTCAGCCCTGGACCCTCTGCTCTGACTACACTTGCTCCTTTTGCGATTTAATTTACTCCCGTTGGCTTTAAATACCACTTATGTGCTGATCAGACTTACCTTGCAGTTGTACCATTTCTTCAATGTGAACTCACATTCAACAGCTTACTTGACTTCTCTACCTGTATCTGTCTAACAGGCATCTTGAACTTAATATCTCTAAAACGTCACTCCCGAGCTTCCTTCCCACCAAACCTGCTCCGTGCTCATCTCCACCGCAGTTAACAATGTCTCTATCATCCCAGCTATTCAGGCGAAATTTCTTGAAGCCATCTGTCCCTTCTTTCTCTTTCCCTCAGGAGACACCCAGTTCATCAGCAAACACTGTTGGCTTTCCCCCCTCAATCACTGCCCTCCACCTGCACTTCTACTGCCCTGGTTCAAACCATCAATATGAAGCGCCTGAACTATTAGAGTAGCCTCCTAACCAGCATCCCTGCTTCTAGCCTTTAACTCCCTACAGTCTATTCTCAATACAAATTTTATAAAACATGCTAGATCTCATCCCTCCCCTGTTCAAAGCCCTCCAGTAGATTTACACTGAACTCTGTAAGAAGGGTCCTGATGCCCCTCTGATCCCACCTTCTGTTATCTCTCCACCCCTCAGCTAGTCCTCCAGCACACTGGCAGTCTTGCTTTGCTGTTTCTCAACAAATCAGGTAAGCTTCAACCCCCAGGCCTTTGTACTTGCTGTTTCCGCTGTCTTGGAAGTCTCTTCTCCTAGTTATCCACAGGGCTCACTCTCTCATCTTCTTTAGGCTTTTACTCAAATGGCATCTCAGGAAGACTTTCTTTGGCTATCCTCGTTAAATATCAGCCATTACGTCCATCTGTGCTATGTTTTCCCCATAACACTTAAGTACTTAATCACCATTTGATATACTGTATTAATTTACCAGTTTATTTCTGTTTCCCCTCCTTAGATGTAAGCTCTGTGAGAGCAAGGTGAGGCAAGAATGCTTCACAAAGGAGGTGACATTTAAACTGCATCTATGGGGGAAAGGGTATAGCTCAGTGGTAGAGTGCATGCTTAGCATGCACGAGGTCCTGGGTTCAATCCCCAGTACCTCTATTAAAGTAAAGAAATCTAATTACCTCCCCCCAAGAAACAAACAAATAAATAAATAAACTGCATCTATGATGTGCAGTAATCTAGTTTACCTAAGAACTTCTTTTTTCAGAAGTGTTTCTTTGCCATAGCAAAGCATGGTGACCAAAATAGATTAACAAATGAAGGGATCTCAAATAGAAATATAATCAAGGCTACCTGGTCAATGACAGTAGGATTAGGATCTTCCTGCTGACACTTGGAGATCAGTAATAACTGTTTTTGTTGATATTATCATCCCCCTTTTGGATGAGGAAATATGGACTTGGTCAAGTTAAGGAAATTTCCCAACATTACATCTCTATTAAGTGGCAGAGCTGGAGTTCAGATCCACATCATCTTATTCTAAGGTTGCATTTTTCTCACCATCAAATAATAATTACCATCTTTCATCTTTATTAATGACTGTACCTGAAAAGACACCAACCAACTCTTTTACTATTTTAGCTTTTTGAAAATGCAGATTATGAACTGGAATAATAATAAAATCTAGAGTTGCAAGCAATGATTCCAAATTAATTACTTTGTATACGAGCAGGCACAGCTGTGTAGAGGAGGGCATGTCTCTTTGTGCCGGTGACACCTACATCTAGACAGGTGTCTGTCTGCAACTGAGCTTTCCTACCTTTTCAGGCTTATTTTCCATTTGGAGAAAAAACTAAACTTAGAGATAAAATATTATTATAGGCTATATTCTCTGTGTGAAGGATTTGTTGAATATAAAAGAATTATAAACACACACACACATTTTTTCCCCTGGATCTCTTAAGCTAAATACTGTGGGTATCCAGCTTCTTGTGGTGCTGATGCAGTTAGATGGACCAGTAGAGGCAAGAGTGGTGATCTGAACACTTAGTTCAACTCCTGTTAATAAGAAGGTATTCTGTCAACCTTTGATACCAACTTTAATTTGTAAATGAGATTCAGCCTGTTGGTGTTTTGATCCAAACTTACTCTGTGCCACTTTGGCTGTGTTTTTTCTCTGCTGTTTGTATTAGGTCCACATCATGGGGACACCCCTCTACCCTGTAATTATCAGGAAGCTTTACTAGCATAGTATCTGGCCGGGCTGTAGAAACATGGACCTGTTGTAAGTGCAGACAGCACTGGAACACGTTCCATCCTGGTTTTAATAGAGTCCAAATCCAACAGCAGTGTCCAGGGTAAGCCTGTGCTTTGCAGGCCAGCACCTGGCAGAATGCAGTACACCACCCTGAAAATAAATCTTAGTTATTAAATAGATCCAAGGCTCTGAAGTCATTTTTGGCAATGTCACATGTAAAGGTGGGCACAAACAGTGATAGGATTATTCTAATACAAAGTATAGTGTGTACAATAGATATTGAGTACACAAATTTTTAATTGTTATTTTGGACTTTTCCCCAATTAGGCAGAGAGAGTTTGAAAGAGTTTCAACTGTAGCAAAAACGACTTGGTCTTGAGTACTGGCTTAAGATGAGTGGTTCCTTGAGCAACTTTCTTTACCTCTGTGTGCCTTCGGTGATTTGCCTGTGATGTTTCAACATGAAGTACAAACACACAGGGGGCTTGACTGTTGTAATGAGACAAGGAATGTGACAGTGCCCCCCCCAGAGCTCATCACCTAGTGGAGGTTTAGGAAACGTTTGTCTCCTCCCTTTGGAATGTTGCAAGGCCAGACAAAGGGAGGAATGGAAAGTTAAATAACAGCAGTAAACGCTGAGCATAGCCTGCCATGGGAAAGACAGCAGGCCCTCTTCTGCTATGTAACCTTTGTGTCTCTGCAGTTTTTAAAGGGCATGGAAGGAGACTGCTCACAATGTTATGTGCTGCTCTGTCTCAGGCCTGAATCTCCATAACCCAAGGGACAGAAAGGTCTAAGAAGAAGGCAGCAGGTCCCTATGGTCTAGGTTTAAGGTCACCTCATTGCTTAAAATCTGGTATGGCAGAGAGCTTGGTATTTAGCAGGGAAGATTTTTTTTCTTTTCTTCTCTTTTGTGTGTGTGTGTGTGTGTGTGTGTGTGTGTGTGTGTGTGTGTGCAAAGGGATAAGATTAAATGCTAGGATTAAGAATTATGCCCAGCATCCCCTTGTGTGGAAGAAATCCAGTCTCAGGTTGGCACCAGCCCCACTGGATGTTCCCAGGACAGGACAGCTACTGACCCCCAGAAGCGGACTTGTCCTGGCCTGAGCCAGGGAACATCCGTCCTGCCTGTGAGCACAAGGCAGACGGTCAGGACCTTAGTCTGCTTCCCTGTTACTAGGACAGCTGCAAACTCAGCATGTGAACAACCACTTTCAGATATCATCAGCTTTTATGAATTTACTTTTCAGCCAATTAAATATTACTTTTTGAAAACCAGGTTAAAGTTTACATTCAGTGAAATACACAGATCTTCATGTACAACTTGATGAGTTTACAAATTATGCATCAGTGTAACTCACACCCTAATCAAGATAGAAAACACTTTCATCGCCTCTGTCAGTGCCCACAACCTGTGGGCAACACGGTTCTGGTTTCTGTCACCATAGGTTAATTCTGCTTTTTCTTGAATAAACTGCTTAATTTTGAAACTGCATTGTTATCTATTTTCCCCTGAAACATAAGGCTTCTCATGTTACATAAGTAGTTCTTGAGTATGAAAACATGTCGTAAGATTTATAATCAAAGTCCAAGAAAACAGAACTTTTCACAGCCACTCTGGATTTGTCTTTGTTTCTTAAAGTTATAGTTTTGAAACAGTTCCATTCCCTTTCATGAAAGCACACTTTAACAAGACAAGCAGATGGGGTCTGAAGACAGTGCTGGATGTACTGGACAACCGCCGGTCTTCATGATTCCTCTAGTTTAAAACAAGAGTGCTTAAGAACCTGTATTTTATAGTGGTGCCGGTTTCGCTTTCCCCTGAAGGGGAGTAGTAGGGGAAAACGGAGCCTTTGGGATCAGAGCTGGAGAGCATCTGCGTCTGCACATTCTCAGACTACCTATTTAGCTTTTCTGAACATCAGCTGCCCTTGTGATAAAATGGGAATGATAATGTCTACCTGAAAGGGTTGTGGCAAAAGTTAGATCGACTAACAGATAAAGTGCCTATCACGTTGCAGGCCCTCCCTTTTTTTAAATGGCAAGCTTTTTAGCATTATGAGTTCTTCTTCTCTTTTTTTGGTATAGGAATGGATTTATTAACTATATTAGAGATACTGGCCATTGATTATATATTTCTGGTGCCAGTTATCTTCGGGGCACTGCTATTTATATCTTGCAACATCCTAGAAGCTTCTTCTCTTCACCTTGGCTGCCACTTTGCAGCCACCCAGGCTGTAAGACTAACCTAAAAGCATCACTTCTCCTTATTCATACTTATCTTGCCTCCCACTTCTGAAAGATCCATAAACATACCCTTGAGAGAAATAGGTGTGGCAAAATGCTTGTCTGTACAAATGGATGAAATTTAGGATCACAACCAAGTCGAGTCAGTCTTACCAGTCATTTAAAGAAGTACCAAAACTAGATGCTCAAATTCATTATTGACAATAAAAAGGTCAAAATTGGCAAAGATACGCAGAAGCAACACAGAAGAGGAATACCAGCATAGCCAATAATAACTAAAAAGCTGTTCATTCTCTCTTGTAATCAGGAAAATGCAAGTTAAGGCAACTGTGAGATACATGTTTATACCTAACAGATTGACAAAGATTAAAAAGCTGGTTAGGATGTGAGGTTTACAAGAGCTTTTATACATTGCTGATAAAGGTGTAAATTCCTGTAGTCCTTTGAAGATTTCATCACATAAGCTCTTACACATGTGCACAAGGAGACCTATACAGAGATGTTCATTGTAGATTGTTTATAATAGCAAAAAAATTACAGATCACCTAAACATTTGGGGATCAAACAAGTAAAATTTGGCATGAAATACAATGGGACTGGGAAGGGGAAAGTCCAATTTAATGTTATCTTAATTTAACTTTAAAAAAGAGGAAACATTGCCAAGTATTAACACTTAGTAGTTCTATGTCAATGGCTCTCAAAGTGTTTTTTGTCCCTAAATCAGCAGCATTTGGCATTACCTGAGAACTTTTAGTAAAACAGATTCTCAGGCTCCCACCCAGCTCTCTGAATCTGAAACTCTGGGGGTGGGATCCAGCCAGGTGTGTTTTATTTAGCAAGCCCCACTTTACCACTACTCTTCTTCGTGACAAGGACATGGATGTTTAGCATCTCATTCTCTGATTTTCTGTATTTTTAAAATTAAAACTCACAACCTCAAGCTTTTCTTTCCCACTCCCCCAAAGACCTTTTAGGCTGTAAGCTTCAACTCCATAACAAAAGGCTTATTAAGAGTATAAACTTCTTACTGCCACATGGAAGTTCTTGGATGTGGGCAGATCTCTTAATACCAAGCAAAGGGCGGAGAAAAAAATGTGCAGATAGTACTAACTATTATTCAAATGTGAATCATCCAGTAAGTACATCACCCTAAACAAATCTAATCCCTCTGATACTTTTCCCATGATCATCAACAACAAATATCAAGTATTGAGTATATTCAGAACAATGCAAAATACTGATGTTTCCATAAAGCATAAGCTATAAATCGTGTCCTTAGAAAAACAATCTTATTGCAGATTTAGGATGTGAGTAGAGAAAATGAGGGTAAAGATGAGTGTATCAGATGTATAGCACACACAACGGCCACACAGGATTTCAGAGGCGTTTGAAGGGAAGCTTTTTGGAGACTCAGCCTCAGTGGAAAAAGTGGAAGGCAATATTTCAGGGAGTGATGTGAACAGTGGTCATTGTAGCATTCTCATTCAAAGATGCATGTGAGTGATTTTAGTTCAAGCAGAGTGTTTGGAATCAGAGTCTTCAGTTTTTGTCCTATAGACCGATGGATGAACCATTGCTCATTGGAGTAATAAGATAATTTGTATGTGCAAAACAGTGTTCCCAGAAGATAAATTTGGCATTAGTGTCAAAGATGGACTGAAGTTGAGAAAACAACCGTGAGATGTCAGGGCTTTCAAAGAAAGTGAGGATTTAGATGGTGAAACACAAAATACAGTATTGGGTGAGAGTGAAGAAGGAATAGGAGCATGTGAGAGTAATTCTAATGGAATGTATTAATTTCTTATTGCTGCAAAAAAAAAAAAAACCTAGCAGAAATTTAGTGGCTTAAAACAACACATGTGTATTATCCTCAGTTTTGGAGGTCCAAGTCCAAAATAGTTCTCACTGGGCAAACACAGAGTGTCAGCAGGGCTGTGTTGCTATGTGGACTCTCTAGGGAAGAATCTATTGTCTTGCCTTTTCCTGCGTCCACGGGCTGCCCACATTGCTTGGCTTGTGGCCCCTTCCTCATCTTCAAAACCTGCAGCTGAATCTTAAAATCTCCGACTCTGACTCTCCTGCCTCCCATTTTCCATCAGAAGGATTCTTGTGATTACTTTGTTGCGCCTGTTCCTTTTCTCCCCAGATGATTCAGATTATCTCCCTATCTCCAGATTCTTAACTCTCACATCTGCAAAGTCCCCTTTGTCATTTAAGGCAGCACATTCACTGGCTCCAGGGATTAGGATGAGGACATCTTTGGAGGCCATTATTTTGCCTACTACATGGAATATGACCATAATTTGCTGATTGCTAGGATTTGGAAGAGAAGTGAAAAAGCCTTGTTTGGTCATGTCAACCGTCGCAGTTTCATTTTGTCTGTAAAACATGGGTGGGCAAGATGACGGGGATGGGATTCCCTTCCATGTGTTACATTCTGACTAGAATGTCAGCCCCATGAGGACAGGGATTTGTATCTATCTTACTCTCTACCTGTCATCTTCATCGTCTAGAACAGTGACTGGTACATAATAGGCACTCATTAATTATGTGTTGAATAAAGTATTTGTTACTGAATGAATGATCAAGTCAAGGAAAGCTTGAAAGAGCACTGGAGAGAATTCTCCACTGGCTTCTGTCTATGTTAAATTCCCGTCTTCTTGGTGAAGTAAAGCTTTGGGCTCAGGTTATATGTGGTCTGATTATGATAGAGACATTCTGCGGGTGGGAGAGACGGGTAACTAAGAATTGTTGAGCCTGTTCCTTTTCTCCTGTGCTTTTAGCCTCCATGCTGAGCATCCCCTGGAGCCCTGAGTGGGAAATGTATTGGGACTGATGTATGGCCTCGGTGAGGGTCTGGGGCAGCTGCTGATTAAAGAAGAAATTGCTCACTGTGGCGATGATCACTTGGCCCTGAAGCAACCAGCTGTCACATTCCTCACTGCTCACCCATTGAGAGTCAAATCTTGCCCTTTGCATTCCTGAAAGAACACTTGACCCTGTGAGGATACAGTATTCATTTATGCTGTGAAAAGTGCCAGTGCAATAGAAAAGAAGCTTCTTTGTGCTTAAAAAAAAAATAGCATGAAGTTTAGGTGTTTGAGGATACTGCAGGTAGGCAGCAGGTAGGCAGAAGTGACTGGGCTTTCTGATACGGAAGCTGGCATTTTCAGGGGCTTTGTCTCTCAGAGGTCTGACATACACTTGCCATAAAAGCTGTCTTTTAAAACTGACATTTAAAAACCTATGGTGAGCAGTTCCTTGGCTTGAAGAAAGTGAATTAATTTGTTTAAAGGAGCAATAGATGGTAGAAGGGAAGGCTTTGTATCAACACAAGGAGGGCAGAGGGTGCTGATTTTGCTTAGGATCCTTGAAATGCAGAGAATCAAGGTCTTTTTATCTTTTATTGTCTTATTTGACCTTGGACAAATGTTATACCTTTTCTCTGATTTTTAGCTGTTATTTTCATCAGTGCTTTTTAAAAAAATGTCTTCCACCTGGGGATGGAGGCCCATGTATGTATTAGATATATGTTCCTGGCCTAATAGTCTCTTGAAAGAACTTGCGTTTTTTTTTTTTTTTAATCTATTAATTATATTTACTTATTCATCCCTTAAGCAAATTAACCTCTAATATCTAAATCTAGAAAATTATTAGTGAGAAATAATTGGTTACCAGAAAGGATGAAAAATTCATTGTTGGAAGTCCTCATTCCATAAAGCTGCCTAATGATTAATGTCTTGCTCTAATAGTTCAGGGGGAAAATTAAATATAGTGAAGAGCTGGTGTTCAAGGGGTACAACGTAGGTTTTGAAGCCTGTGAACAAGATTCCTGGTTAGTCTGCCAGACTGAACAGATGCGGAAGACCACCCACAGTCCATTCTGCAAACAAGTAGGAGATAAAATTTCACCAAAAGCAATTTTAAAAATTACAGATGATCTCAAGAAAGGGAAAACCTCAGGTGTCAGAAGCAAAGAGGGGAATCCGGGGGAAGCAATGTGAGTGACCAAAGGCCAGATGGGCTGCAGAGATGTGAGATTCAGGTAACATCTGCAGGTAGAGGTGATGAGCCCCCTCTGCTGGTACAGTGGGGGCAGGGAGGTGAAACTAAGCTCCCAGGGGAAGCCTAGATCTGTTAAGGTTCCACTCATGGAATGAGGCCTATAAAGCTCCACCAGCAGCCAGAGGAAGCAGCAAGGAAGTGTGCTTCTGCCGGCAGCAGCGAGAGAAAGAAGAGACACCTGTGAACCCTAAGAGCCATGCCTGTGCCCCACACGGATATGGAGCTCAAGTTCATATCACCAGTGAGCGCCAGACAGGCAGCACATCGCTATGCCTGACACTTCATGATTAGGGGACATGAGGCTCCCAGGGGGAACAGTCCCTGCTGTGGATGAACTTATGCTCGAAACTCAGTATGTTTAAAGAGATGAAGGACAACAGACACTGATATTTTTCTTTTAATTGAAGTTTAGTTGATTTACAATGTTGTGTTTCTGGTGTACTGCATAGTGATTCAGTTATACATTTTTATATATTTTTCATATTCTTTTCCATTATAGGTTATTACAAGATATTGAATGTAGTTCCTTATGCTACACAATAGGACCTTGTTATTTATCTATTCTATGTATAACAGTTAGTGGCTGCAAATCTGGAACTCCCAGTTTATCCCTTCCCACCCCCTTCCCCCCGGTAACCATAAGTTTGTTTCCTGTGTCTGTGAATCTGTTTCTGTTTTGTAAATAAGTTAATTTGTGTCTTTTTCTTTTTAGATTCCACATGTAAGTGATACATGATATTTGTCTTTCTCTGTCTGACTTCGCTTAGTATGGCAATGTCTAGATCCATCTATGTTGCTGCAAATGACATTATTTTCTTTTTAAGGCTGAATAGTATTTCATTGTATATATATCACATCTTCTTTATCAAGCACTAGTATTTAAAGAAAAAAAAGGAGGCAAAATAGGCAAGTTTGAGAAAAGAAATAGAGACTCTAGAAACGGAAACTAGTTATTGAACCACATGAACACTGTTGTGTTGGTTGAAAATCCTGAATAATGGCTTATATTTAGTATGGCTTCTGGGACATTATTCTTTTACACAGAGAAAACTTTTCAGCCCACAGTTAGAAAAATGCCTACCTATATATGCTCCCAAGTGTAAACGTGCAAACTGAAACAGAAGCTGAAATTGGGGTACAGGGTAATAAAGGGAGAGCTCTAGGAACACCCCCATGTGCACTGAAACAGCCTTGTTTGAAATGCTCTTCTACGTAAGTGAAGGCAGGATGCTGCAGACCTACTGAGAACAGACTATGTCTACTTTGCTTCTGCTTTTCTAGTACAGGCTGATGGTCATTGACTCTCCATAAAATTTCTACCCCCTTCCCTCCCAACTCCCCCCAGCACCCCAAATCCATGCAGAGACCACTGACTGGGTTAAGGATATCCGTAGACTGCAGCCTTGGACCACAGTCAGCTAAGTGTCCACAACCAGCTGTCCTCTGGTTCTCAAGGAACTATAAGACCTCAACTAAACAACATCTTATCACTTTTACCAGAAAATGCATTGTGCCGTTGATTTTTCTCTTTTCTTTTAAGACTTTGAAAAAAGCTATCATCTCACTGTCAGTGTATGGTGATATCATGATGGAGTAAAATGTTAATACAGTTTGATTATTAGCCATTTAACAAATACCTAGCTTTGTGTCCCATTACAGTTCTGAGTGAGCAGGAACTTTACTTTCTTGCTTAGTCCATTGCCTCACACAGCTCCAGGTACACAGCATATCAATACATACTTTTTTATACTACATAATTATCTGAGAAGATTTGCCTAACAGTCTCTTTATCTGCCTTAAAGTCATCTTCCTTAAAACAAAGATTTAAAATTTAAGTCTTTTATCAAACCATTTAATAGAAATAAAAACTCAAATGTTATCCCTTCTGAGAAGCCTTCTCTTTTGTGTGTTAGGTCCCCCTTCTGTGCTCTTAGCATTTGTATCATGAAACTGATTATACTGTCCCACGTGCTGTAAGTGTATGTTTATGGTTTATGTATCACCCTTTCTTGATCCTGAGCTTCTTTTGGGTAGTTTTTCTCCCATTTTGTATCACTCCTTGGTACACAGTAGGCATCTCAGTGTTTGTTGAGTAAAAGGATGAACCCTTAAAATAACCAGGTTTTTCTGGTACCACCATGTATTAGACCCCAGGGACCCTCAAGAGGCTCTTTCAGATATACTCAAGTGAACGTGCCTCGTTGGAGTCCAGACATTTTGGTCTTAGAAAAAAGCTTTTGTAAGCATTTAGTCTTTGAGATTGTAGCATCTAGAAATCTACCCAAGAGCTAAAAAGTGTACAAAAATAAGGACAAATTGAACTAAGGATAATAAATAAGTACAGGATAATTGGATAATTCTGCTTTTTAAAGTTGACATCCCTTTGTCATGGGATGAGGAGGAAACGTGTTAAGAACAGAAAACTACATCAGACAAGAATGTGTTTCCCCTTCTTTGCTCTGCTATCTGGGAGGGGAATTTTATATCCATTTCTTAAAGCTGAGGGACTAGAGTGAGCTGAGAAAAAAAAGGATGAACCATCCACACAAAACCAAGGGCTTTATATTTCTAAAGTATAACCATTTGGAGAATAATATGTTTTTCCACTGATACTAAATTGCAGAAGGAAGGAAAGAATAGAATTTATAAGCAGTAAAGAGGAAGCAAAAGTAGGGTTAAAGGTCTTTATAAGACTAAGGTAATAACTCAAAGTTGGAGCTAAATGGTAAGTAAAATACACTTTTAAGGAGAAAGATGAGAAGGTTCTTAAAAGTCTTGCTAAATGTTTTGTGGAAACTTAAGACATACTTCCAAAGTTTAGCTCAGTCTTCTTAAGATTCAGTTTGTCTTTCAAACACTTTCTGATTTGAAATAAGGCTCAGTCTGTTAACTCCTGTTTTGATTTTTCTTTCCCCAAAAATAAGTCTGTTGAAGGTTAGATAATTTTCAAGGGCAGAAATTTCAAAAGAAGTTGGACAACATCCCTACATTAGGAATTATTTTTAACCTAATTGGTCCTCCTGCATTTTAAATTCTGTGATTGGCCATTGGTCTTGTTTCATTTTTTGTAAAAGAGCATTTAGCCCATTTGGAATATTATATTTAAAACTAATATAAAATGTTCATTTTATCATATATTTTATTTGAAATGTGATATAAATTTAGTGTTTATTTTCTATTCAAAAACCATGAAATATATTCACATAAAAAGTGATTGCCAGTAGTTTCTTCCACAGTTCAGCGTGAAATCCCAGAATCCCAAATACCCAAAGTTTGAGACCCAAGAAGTTAGAAACATTTGAACTCTTAATAGGAAAGAAGAATGTACAAAATGATACGGAACTGGTTAAAATGCTGAGTGGTTTGTTTGATTTTGTAGCTTATTGTTATTTTAAAGCTCATGTAGAAATTCTTCTGTAAATACACTTTGGTGAACTTATTCCAGTAATTTCAGTCAACAAAATTACCAATTTTCTGTTCTACCAGGTTGTTGGTGTAGCCCAGGCCATCAACAAGAAATCGGGAAATGGTGGGACATTCACTGAAAAAGATGAAAAGGTACCAAAACTTGCGTCTGGTGTGATCTCAATTTAAGAAGGTCTTTTCTCTTTAGAGTGCATAGATCTCAAAGTTAGCTATTGCTATATCTATCTATCTATCTATATATAACAAAGTTAGCTATTCAAGTTAGCTATTGCTGAAATTGCTGATCACAAAAACATTACGGTTTACAACGATCTGAAATGTACAAAAGTGTCTTTTTCCTCTGGCAAGTCAGTGCTGACGTGACTTTGGGGTACCCTCAGTCTTCAGTCAACAGAACCCCCTCAACTCCCTCCTCACTGCACCACTAAGCCTCCCCTAGGGCTGTGTGCATGTTGGGGCTGTCCAGAGGGTGACATGGTGTTTTAACTCTCTCATTTACCTTTCATTACTGCAATAAAGAAATTCAACATTAAGTAAAAAACCCCTAAAGTACTGCTCCAAGTTCAGCACTCCAGGTCAACTAAAAGTTGGAATTGCCTCCTGGTGAAACAAATTTCAGAATGTTTTATAAGCTTTGCACACAGACGGTGGGGCGCCAAGGTGTGAGTTCAGCCTGGATGATGTGAATTTAGCTGCAGAAAGAGCGGCAGTCAGCATTATTTTATTACTCTTTCTATCCAACTCTGAAGGAGTGCATTCCTTGCACCACATCGACATGCTTTCCATTTAAAGACAGAAGCCCTTAAACCTGCTTGTAACTTCATTCTGTCAGTAGGTTTTATTATTTCTCGTCTGGAATATGTAATTATATGTATATCATGGAGTCCACTGAATTCTTCCTATTCAAGCCCATTGCTATTTATGTCTGCCCTGAAAACTAGTAGGAGCTTTTGGAAGACATTCCAACGAGACAGAGTTATTTCTGTCTCTGTGCTGTAGGCTGTATTGGCACTGGTGTTGGTCCCCATGTCTTAACTGCTTCAAAACATAGCAAGTACCTTTTAAAATCAGTGTAATAGACATCTAGTCTCCTATTCTGTTAATGACAGCTGAGAATATTTGGTGGGGAACATGGGTTTAGATTGGCTGCTTATTCTGTTATTCGTTTATAGTCCATTAATGTAAACCCTGCTTGAAAGATTTGCATTCTTAGGCTGTATCATCTGATGGCAAAATAAATTCATGATTGTGAATAAAATATGCCATGTAAAGATTTATGTTGATCAATAATTAGTATAATTGTGAGTACATCACCTTAGTATGGTATAATGAGGGTGATAGATCTATATTTAAAAAGACATATTTTAAACCAATATTTGCAGCTTTGGATGGGACTGTTATTGCCAGTATCCTCCTAACAAGTATGTGAGCTTTCAGTTTGCCCCAGTAATAAGTTACGAGCTATTTTTATAGTCTTAGCTTAAATCTAGTCTTAATATAATTCAGAGACTACACCGAATTTTGCATAGAGTGAATTTCAACTTCAAATGATATAAAGAGATCCCTCTTTCTCCTTGTTAACTTATAATGTATGACGTTAGGAGACTGTGTGTTAACACTTGTTATCTAGTAGTTGTGCCGTGTAGCTAACACTTGCTTTGCATCAGTTCCTAATTTTTTGCAGAATAAACATCTGCACTGTTTGGTTTTCTAATATTTATTTAAACTGTAAATATTTTTGGATGTTGTTTGTGTTTCAGGCAATATAACAAGACAGTTTTATAGACAGTTCTTACTTGGCTATGGTCTTACCTGTTTTCTAGGACTTTGCTGCTTATTTGGCATTTTGTGGTATTGTTCTTCATAATGCTCAACTCTACGAGACTTCACTGCTGGAGAACAAGAGAAATCAGGCAAGTCCGATTACTAAAGAGAGAGTAGAGAAATTCTTTTTTTTTTTTTAATGGTTAAATTATTATCCAAGTAATATATGTGTTTCATTAAAAATCCAAATGGTTCAGATTCAGTTTTTAAATAGTTTAGCTGTTTCTTCTAACAGTTATTTTTTGGATTTCCTAATTCCCATGCACTGTTGCTTTATCACTATTAGACAGTATTCATTAACTTAGCAGATGAGGATTTATTTTACTTATACCATCCTTTACTTGCCATTACCCTTATCCTATCAATATTGCTATGTCACTGTTTTAAGTTACTGGATGGGTTGCATTTGTAGCATTAAATTCAGGGTTTTACTTCTTACTCTGTCAATTAGAGACATCATCCTCATATGGATGATGGATATGGATGAATCTCTAGATTCCAAGCTTTGTAAGATGAGGATCTTGCTTTTGCATCCCTTATGTCTCCTTCCCAACTACAACTCCTTACCTCTACTTTTTCCATCTGGACTTTGTCTTTTATGTTGCCCACATTGATAACATATATACAAACAATCCTCAACTTACAACGGCTCAACTTAGAATTTTTTTCTACTTTATGGTTATGGAAAAGCTATACACATTCAGTGGAAACCATTCTTCGAATTTTGAATATTGATCTTTTCCTGGTAAGAGGCTTTCTCGCGATGCTGGACGGTAGCAGTAGTGCAGCTCCAGTTAGCAATGCGATCATGAGGGTGAACATACGATACACTTAACAACCGTTCTGTACCCACACAGCCATTCTATTTTTCGCTTTCAGTACAGTATTCAGTAAATTACATGAGATATTATTTGTTATAAAATAGGCTTTGTGTTAGATGATTTTGCCCACCTGTAGGCTAGTGTAAGTGTTCTGAGCATGTTTAAGGTAGGCTAGGCTAAGCCATGATGTTCAGTAGGTTAGGTGCATGAAATGGATTTTTGACTTTCAGTATTTTCAACTTAACGATGGATTTATCAGGATGTAACCCCATTGTAAATGGAAGAACTGTATTCTACAGCCACAATTAACTTTTCTTAAGCTTTGTCTAGGTTAGTTCTAAAATTACAGTTTAAAATAAAGTGTTTATAGATACCATGCCTATGTAAATGTTGTTCATATTACTTTTGTTATAGAACTTAGTTTTTCTTGATGTTTCTGAAATTTTATCTTTTTTCTTTGAACTCTTTGCTCTAGTGTAGCCTCATGTTGGTCCCAACCCCCCAAACTCTCCATTATTTAGGCATTCTGTTGAGTTTTTCTTTTTCATGGAGCTCTCCAAGTTGAAGTTCTCTCTCTTCTTTCAAGTGAAACAGTTTCTCCCCGTGCCTGCTGCACAGGGGTCATCATAGAACTTTCCTTTACTGCTTTCTTAGAGAGACTCCACTGGTTATCCCCTGGATCCCAACACTCCTTCTTTCTCAGTTACTCCATTGTTCTGTTATAGCACATTCTCAGGTTAACTACTCGAGACCGGTATTGGTGAGGTAAGCTATCCGAAAAGCCTTGCATATGTGAAAATATCTATTGTAACATCCTGCCAATTTTTCTGGGTATAAAATACTAAATTGAAAATCTAGTTCCTAAGGATTTAAAGGTGGTACTTTGTCTTCTACTCGCCTCCATATTGTTCTGATTCTTGGCACTTCTTTTTTTTTTTTTTTTGTCACTAAGCTTTTTGGATTTTTTTCAGAATTAAAGACAATTTTTTTTAGCTCTTATAACTGAATTTCACAATATGATTCTTTTTTTCATTCATCATGATGTTACCTGGTCATTCCTTTCAGTCTGGAGACTTAAGCCATTCAGTTTTATGTAATCTTTTTCTATATTTCTTTGATAATTCATCTCCCGCACCCCTCTATTTTCTTTTTAGAACTTGTGTTAATATGACCGGGGACCTTCTATTGCCTTCAGCTGCAGTATCTTCCTAACTTCTCGCTGCTCCATTCCTGCCACCCATAATCCAGTCTTCATTGTTACAAACACACCTGTGGTCTTGTCACTTGTTTCCTGCCCTCCATCACAGTCCAGACCGCTTCAGAAGACGTATAGGGCTTTTGAGGTTCTTTCTCTGCTTAACTCTGCAACCTCATCTCCCCAGTTCTCCTCTTTACACTCTATATCCTCATAAAACTTGATTGAAACTTGCAGTTCACTGCTTTCTCTCAATCCAGTTCTTTTTGACTGAGATATTTTCCTTCTCCACTTCACCTGAATGATTTGGACTGAGCTAGGATAGTATCACCTCCAGTAAATTTTCTATACCCTTTCTCCCCTGTCATTGCACAAATATTTTGTGAGATTAGATGAAATTCTATGGAATTAAAGGAATGAGAAATTACCAGGAAAAACACAAAAGGAACTCTTAAAACTTTGTTTATTTTGGACAATGTTTATTGTGCTCTGTGAAAATATTGGCAGTGTTGATAAATATTGATCTCAGAAGTTTGGATCAACAAAAACAGTAGTGTGTTTTCTGTATTCGATCCTGCTCAAAATGCTCTATAAATGTTAACTTATTTCGTCCTCACAACAGCCTCATGATTTGGGAGCTATTATTATCCGCATTTTTAAGAAACTTGCTTTAAATCACAAAGCTGGCAGGAGGGGAAGCTAGAATTAAAAACTGTTGGCTCTGGCTTCAGAGTCGGTGATCATAACCACTATACTAATTGTACTAACCATCAACAGGGAAGCTTTGTTGGTAAGCAGAGACTTAGATATTTAACACTTGAAAGAAAGCTTGGTTGTAACTTGTTAGATTATATAGAAACAACTTATAAAACAACATATAAATCATCGTATTGCTTTAATAATTGCAAGCAATTGCTAAATAATAAGTTCTTATTTTTTTTGTCTAGGTGCTGCTTGACCTTGCTAGCTTAATTTTTGAAGAACAGCAATCATTAGAAGTAATTCTAAAGAAAATAGCTGCCACTATTATCTCTTTCATGCAGGTGCAGAAATGCACCATTTTCATAGTGGATGAAGATTGCTCCGTGAGTACAGAGTATGACTTTTTTATTTTTAGAAAGGCAGACATTTATATTCCTTAAAGCACTGTTTTTAAACCTCACATTGACCTCAGAACTCTTTCCCAAACCCAGCTGAATATGGTTGTTTATGTAAAGTCAACCAGAGTATGATCTGTTCTGGTGGAAAAGGGGTAGAGGTGAGGTTGGAGGATGCCTTCAGTGCACCCTTTCACCTTGGAGCCCTCCACTAAGTAGCTACCATGGGAATGTCAGTGTGCTGCTTTGTCAACGGCTGCCCTGCCTTGATGAAGAAGTACATTGTCATTATGGTGTGCAGACCTTTTATGGTTAGAAATAGTGGTGCCCTCTTGCTATGAACAGGTAGGACCCCCCCCCCCATTCTGAATAGGTTGGGTATAGAAATTTCTTTTTACAAGAGATCGTATAGAAAACAAAAGGCATGGCCCAATGGAGGCAGTGTTACTAAAGATGGCTGTAAGTCCTAAGTTCATTACCCACAGAGGAAAGCCACTAAACTGTTCTAATTGGTAGAGTTCAAGCCATTGATTTGTAATGTAAAGAAATAAGATGTGTGAGGAAAGATGGAGTGTTCTCACAGAGTGCTGGTTACTTCTGGACAGCCAACTGATTTTGCTGTTAGAATCAGGACTCTTAGCCTAAAGCGGTTTTCCTTTATGTAGTTTCTTTTCCTTCTCAACCAATGAACCACTGTTTTGGGGATATTTCTTTTTGATGTAGTTGTTTTTTTTTTCCTTTAGACCTTGAGAATAGGCTCTTCATTGGTGGGTTAGGAAAGAGAATGGGGTTTTCAATTATGTAGGCTAGTTACAATCCATACATGATATCTGAATTGATGATTTGGGGGGAAGTAGAATAATAAAAGATATTTAATACTTATATTTTAAAATTTTTAAATTGTTTTAAATAGTGAGCCTCTATGATTCAACATTATCTGAATCATTCTCTGTTTGTGTGTAATTCTCATTAATAAGAAATCAAATGAGAATTCACTGTGCTATATGTAAGATAATTGGTATTCTCAAAGATATTATTTCATATTTTCAATCAGTTATAAACTCCTTTCCCAAAGAGATAATTAGAAGATCACAGCCATCCTTTTAAAGTTCAGGTCAGAATTCGTTAATGCAGTATGTCAATTTATCATTTTTGCTCTGTGACCTGCTCTTCAGCATTGAATTTTTGAAAGTTATACACAAGGGTACTCCTATTTTTAGACAGTTTAAATATCACTTTAATTAACATTCAGCTCATGCTGAATGACCAGTTAACACCTATCAAGGCAGCAACTGACTGGTGTCAGTGGTGCTTTGAGGTATAGCTCAGCAATATGCCCTTTAATATATTTTGCTTACTTTTTAACAAATTAATTTGTGGAGTGTAACAGTTAAGTGACTTGGTGTTCATTTATATTATAATTACTTTTTATTAAAAATATTTCAACAACATGAGCAAAAATCCAAATGTGAGCAAGAAAAAAAAATGTACGTCCTTCAACCCCCTAATTAAACTAATGTCATTGTTTTATTTCTGTGTTTCCTTCCAGTTTATTTAGTTGTAAATACAGCATGGGTGCAACTATGTATTCTGCTTTTTAATCTAACTTCAAAAGTACTTCTCAATGTTACTAAAATCTTCATAATTTCAGGGTTTCATAAAGTATTCCTGAATTATATGTCTTTAAAAAAAACAGCAATCAATGTATGCATGAAAGCTAAAACTTGAGGATTTTGAATAAATATAGAGAAAATTTGAAGCTAATATATTCATTAACAGTTGGTAGCAAAGCAAAAACAAATAGTATTCAAATAAGCATTTTTGCAAGTTAGTATGAGAAACAGCAGGAGCATGGTTCTTAGTAACGGGAAGTAGACGTGAGGATGTCCTAAAGCACTCGGTTTGTTTGAGAAAAAGTTAAAAAAATGTCACGAACAGTGGTGTCTTCAGTCAGTCGCACAGATTTGTCTGTCTGTATCTGGATAGTTTTCACTACCTTCTCAAACTTATTTTTCAGTCTGTGTTGTTGGTCTGTTTTTAGGATTCTTTTTCTAGTGTGTTTCACATGGAACGTGAGGAATTAGAAAAATCGTCAGATACTTTACCAAGGTAAGAAGATTTACTGTTAATCTGTCTTTATCACAAGTATATAATAATGGCTAAACAGTTACTTCCTGGCCTTTTTCATTTAAGACATGGAAGGGTCAGCTGCTTTTTTCCTCCCACAAATAATTCCATTTGTGAAAGTACTTTACTATTTGATGTTACAGTTCCAGGGTTTTTTCCACTGCAGTTGACCTGTAGAAGAATGCTTTCTTACAGTGAATGGTGTCATGATTAGTATAGGCCTGAGTACAGCGTGTTTTGTGAACTGGCTCATTTAAGGCCCACAAGTACTATATTTCAGTTACATTTGTGCATATTACATATTGGAACCTCACTGGAAATTTGATAGGCTTCAAACACATTTTTTCTGTGAGTCTGTTCTGATCTGGAATCAGCCATGGGGATTTAACTAACACTGGAAGGGAGCCTGTGATCTCAGTCACACCAGTACATGTACCTATGGCTGGAGTCAGATCAGTTCTCTATTGTAGTTCATTTCTTTTTCATGTTTTCTGTAATTTTGAAAATTGTGTTCATTTTTTTGTTGTTAATTGGTACTCAGAAACAGTAGCAAGTATTAATATATTGAAGCTATAGATGTTACTGCCCCAATTTTATGTTTGCTTACTGAAGAATTTTGGAAAGGATTTAGAGTAAATGTTCTTTCTCATATTTCCCTTTGCACCCTTAGCAAAATACTGGTGTTGTTTGCTGAAGTGATAGGATAATCTAAGGAATATAAGTCTGCCAGGGTAAAGCATCAGGAATTCTTGGATGTAATGCTATTTTATTATACTATTCATTATTCATTTCTTTCAAATTATTTCACCCCCAAAATAATTTGTGTCAATTAATTTTACCCTCAATTATTGATGTTTCATCTAAAAGCCTCATATGCTCATAGAAACAGAACCTTAACTTTACTATTTGATATTAAAGTTCTAGGTTTTTTACACTACCCTTGACCTATCAGAAAATTATTTCATGTACTGAATGGTGTCACAGTACTGTCCTCAGTAACCAAGCTCCTTAGTGGTGGTGCTTTAAAATTAACCTCTGTGCAAATCTAAACTATAGAACATTCTGTAAGATAACTGGCCAGGTCTCTTCAAAAAGTCAATGTCATTGAATAAGATGGAGGGTGGAACTGTTTTTGGACATAATAGCCAAATGCAGTATATGAACCTTGATTAGATCTTGGTTGAAACAAATAGCTATCAAAGACATTTCTGAGGACAACTGGAAATTTGAATATGGACTGGATATAGATGTTGGTGGGGAATTATTGTTACCTTTTCTTTGGAATTAGGAAGATAACCATGATTAGTAGAAGACTGTTCTTATTTCTAGGAGATGCATGCTGGTGTATTTAAGGATGAAGTGTTAGGATGTCTGCACCTTAGTTTAAAATGTTTCAGCCAAAAATAAATAAATATCTAAATTTAATATATTTAAACAAATAAATGTATTCACACATATATATGTAGATATAGCTAATGTGGCAAATATTAAAAATTGTTGAATCTAGCAGTAGGATATTCATTTTACTTTCAGCTTTCTTGTGTATTTCAAAACGTTCACTATAAAAAATTGGAAGAAAATGTTTGTAGTAAAAAGTTGGAAACAAAGTAAAATGAAAATCATCTCTGCAGATCATATAAAGCAGAACTGAGTTTGCAGCTGCAAGAATAAAATACTTCAACAAAATTATAAGTGAGTAATTACTGACAGATTGCAAAAGAAGATGAGCAGAGGACAAAGGAAATCTTTAGAGAATGATCACTGGCAAGGGTGAAAGAGGGGTCAGAGAAATAGCAGGAAAGTTGTATAAATTCACTGTCACATAAACTGATACATGACTGGCCAAGTTTGAGAAAAGAAAGAAGCAGCCAAAAGTGTTAAGTGTTGCAGAGAAGAGTAAGGACTGGGAATAGATAGTGTTCATCTAGTGATATTTATACAAGCAGTTCATGAATATAAACCTTGCAATTCCAAAAAAAAAAAAAAAAAAAGAAGAAGAAGGAGGAGAAGGAGAAGAAGAAAATAGTTCAGTGCACAGCGTGGTTTTGCTCTGACCCTCTTAATTAAGACCGACCCATGGATCAGTGTGAGGTCTGCAGAAACTGTCTTCTGTCCTCTGTACCTTTTCCTTTCTTCTTCTTCTCTTATCTCTTGTAGCATTTCTTGTCCCCTTACATGTTCCCCATCAAGACTCAGAAACTGTTGACTATAGTGACTTGAAGTTGTTAGCTTGTTAAGTGACTGTATTTAAATCATGACTCATTATTTCAAGACTGTTATTTAACAATATGATACATGAAAGGCCTTTTCTTCTATTAAAAGACTTTTAGGAATTAGCAAAAGAGTGAATGTAACTTGGGAGCAGGTGGGGATTTTATTTGACTCAGAAGGTACTCCTTGGTTGCTGACTTGACTGCTGACTTGGGTGTAGGATGTGTAGTCAAGGTGGATAAACCGTGGTATCTCTACCCAGAGATTCTTCTGCTACCCTGGAGTTTCTGGCTCACATAGTTACAACAGAATAGCCAACCTTTGTTTCCTTTTTAGCATTGCTGGTCGTGAACTGAAGTTTATATTGCATTTCCATGCCTCTGTGTATGCATTTTCTGGCATATTTGATGTTGTTTTAGTTGGTATTGAATCCTTTTTGAATATGTCCTGTTATCTCTCTTAAGTGCTGGTATTGGGCTATGCTGCCTATGGCAGTTTTGAAGACTTTTTCTTAGGAGGAGCATTAATATATATAGCTAATATATATTAGTTTGATTTTATGATGCCATAACATTTTTGTTGCTTTTTATAAAGAACATGTTAGAAAGCTTCTAAACATGTAAATATTTGATTACTTTACTTTTCGGCTTGCATAAATAATGAATTGCTGTATTTATTAAAAAATACATATATACATGTATATTTATGAATTTACATGTATCCACACTATAGGAGGAAAATCAGTATGATAATGTATATTAAATGTACAAAATGATGAATTATTACATTTACCTTTGAATATTTGTATAGCAGTATATGCTTGTGTAGCTATATTTTATGTATTTGCATTTTGATTTTCGTTAAAATTCTGACAATTCCTCTAATTTTTCTAAGTGACAGCTGCGCAAACCTAGTCACTTGGTATAATAGTGACCTCTACTGGTGAATATTTTTTTAAGTGTGGTCTTAACTATATGTAAGTCTAAGCTATATATTTGATTTGTTTCTGATGAATATCATGTTCCCTCACTGTAGGTAAAATAGAAGATCTCTTCCTACTTTTAAAAATCATTCCAAGACAGTCTTAGTATAAAGATATTTTTCATAAAGGATAAATAGGTCAGTGTGGTTACCTTAAATGAAACTAATTTACATGGATCATTTTAACTGATTTATAAACCAATTTTACAGCAATGAAAATTATTCAGCATTAATGCCTTACATCATCTAATAGTTAGCCTTTATTCTAATGATGCAATAAAAGACCTCTTAGTAATGTAAATGTTTTTATTTTAATAAAAATTAGATATCAAGCTTAATTTTGTGAAAACGGTGAATTAAAATGGTGCTTAGTAACTTCAGCATTTTGAAAAACTACTAACTGACATTGACACTTGACCAGCAGATTCTTCATTACATTTCTAAAATTATTTATTAATAGAATTTAGGCCTCTCCAGTTCTCATTAAATACTTTGTCAATCCCAACAGTCTCCATGAGATGAAATGCTAGGCAATTTGATGATGTTAGCAGTAAGCAAATCATTTTCTGTAGGCAGTTATGTATCAGTTGAAAATCATGGCTATTTGGTGTTTTTCTAGCCAACCCACTAATTATCTATTATAAATTAATTTGTTGAAGACAGTTTTGAAATGTTAAGTATAAAACTAAACAAACATTAGGGTGAACATTACATATAATTATGAGAATCATATCATCAGTGGTATAAAGCACAGAAAGCTGTCAAGTTTTGGGTCGCCTGAGAATTTTAGAAGGGAAACTCATTTCCACATGGTGGGAGGTTTTAGGGTTTATATGCTTTGACTCAAAGAGCCACCCAATTAGAAGGAAGAAATGAGTTTGATGTCGTACAGTTTATTAATTAGCTCTTAATTTTAAGAAAGATATTTTAGTGCTGTAACTCCATGTTAGTTAACTTCATGTTAATTTTTAATGCACATTTTATCATAAAAGGACAAATACATAGAATTAATTCTTTAAGCTTACTTTCTTGGAATATATATACTTGCTAATACTTGTTAACTATAATTATATTGGAAAATGTAGTTAAATACAGTAACACCTATTTTTAAAAATAGCCAAAAGGTTTTTAGCACTTTAAAAAATGGTGGATATGGTGTATAAGAGTGTAGACCCTGAAATCAGTAGATGTTCAATCTGAAGTCATCTATTCCTGTATTACTATTGTCATTTCCCTTTCATTCTTTTTCACTTACATGTAATATTGGACATACAGTCAGTACCTAATTTGACTGAATTACACTTAACCAAGAGTGTACAGCAAAGAAAGGAAAGACTGAAATATCCTGGCCAGGAATGAGGCTGAAGACTTCAGGAATCTTTGTGGAGTCGCTAGTGCTAAAGAACACCATTTGAATCCACTGTCCTAGAATCGGTTTGGGCAGAAGGACAGAAACTTTGAGAGCTCAGAACAAATGGACATTTCTCCTAAGGCACATGTTTTATTTTGAAATGGCTCACACCATTAGGCTTTCCTATTTCTTCAGTTAGTGGTATTACACAGTTCACATAGGCACATCTTTCCGGCAGGAGTAAATTTCCATAACCTGACCCTGTTTGCCAGATTCACCCCTATCACCAGGGAACATGTGACGTTTCCTTATGAAAAGAGATGTTCTGTTTTCCCAATTCCAGCGCTGGCACTGTACTTATGAACCCTCTGACATCAGGGTAATCTTTTATGTTCAACTCCTTAAGCGAGAAACTGGAAAAAAACTGGGAAAATATTGAAAGTTCAAGTAATTTTTTATTTTAAAAAGTGTCATAAAAGATTTCGAAGCAGAAAAAAGAAGAGAGAGGAGGTTAATAAAATTCTTCTAGGCCTGCTTGGTTTTCTTCTTGGTCTGAAATGTGTCAAAGATTGTTTTATTGAGATGGATAGATTAACTAAATAACTAAGGAAGTAAACTAGGCACTAAACATTAGTCATTCTATAATCTGATGAGAAAATAAGATGTAGGGGAAAAATTCATATGATTTTACATTAAGTGGCACAAATTACAACATGCCCGTTAACAGTGGTAATGATTCCTTAGGACATTTTAAAACTCGTTTCAGGTAACTGGAAAAATTATGGGTCTTTATTTTCTCCAAAACATTTCAATTATAGTAACTACCAAAATTGTAAATCATCAAGTATGTTTTAAGCGGCATTTTCCAATGAAGATATACACTTTACTCTATAATTTAAGACTGGTATGTTTCTCTTATAATCATTTATTTAATTCTGCTTTGCATGCGTTTTTTCACTGCACAGCCAAGAACTCATCTCTGTTATTTCCACAGAGAACGTGATGCAAATAGAATCAATTACATGTATGCTCAGTATGTCAAAAATACTATGGAACCACTTAATATCCCAGATGTCAGTAAGGACAAAAGATTTCCCTGGACTGTAAGTAACCCAACTTTAGACGTGGAGCTTGAAAGCTGTTTCCCTATCAGATCTGCACTTACACCTGTGACTCTTCACCGAAGGACAGGCCCCAGAATTGGCTCTCTGGGAGTGATCTCTGCTTTCCCTGATTCAAGGAAGAATAAAACATCTCCTAACATCTGTTGAGAGGTGGTCAGCTGTAGTTGAGTATTTTTCTCTGTACTTTTATCAGTTTTTTTTTTAACATGTGTGAATGAATTATCATAAGCTAATTTTGAGGTACCTTAACTATTACCCACTTAATGTCAATGACAAACTTTAGATAGTATTGCTAGAGTTCTTGAATTTATTCTCAAAAATTAAGTTCCATTTGGCTTAATGTACGTAATCGGTGATGCACCACAGTGAACAGCTCTGTGGAAAAATGAGTATCTGTTTTCCTCATCAAGAAAGCTACACAGATCAGTTTCTCAGACATTGGAAACTTTGAATTCTAGTATTTTCTCGCATCTTACTTAAGAAAAGTATTGCACTTTGAGGTAGCTGCTTTGATTTTGTTGTTTGCATATCTAGGAAATGTTTTTAGAACTTTTAGCAATACGGGCACTAGAAACAGTGGTAGGACTAAAGGATAAATTTGTAACTCGTAGTATCCTATGCGGAGTAATGCTTTTGGCTCCTGCCACTCTTGTTATTTGAGACATCTACTGCACGGGGATAGTAGAAACTGAATAAACACTTTGCTTAGTATTACTATAAGCTACTTGGAATGTTTAAAATGGAAAAAATTCATATAGGATATTTATTATTTTTAATAGTATAAAGACTGATTGCTTTATATTACATTTATATGAACTTCATTATAATTTATACATTTTCTGCACTCTGATATTATCTCTAGCTACTAAAAGATGAATATATCAGTGGCTTCAGATGTCCAGTGTAGTTTATATAGATAGCGTCTAATGGGCACATCAATCTTTTCATAATATTTAGCCATTTTGTTTTTGTTTTTGTTCAGAATGAAAACACCGGAAATGTAAACCAGCAGTGCATTAGAAGTTTGCTTTGTACACCTATAAAAAATGGAAAGAAGAATAAAGTGATAGGTAAAGCCTTTTCATTGACCTCTACTCTTGGCACTTATTAAAGAAAAACATGTATTCTTAGAAACTTCTTTCTTTCAAGAGTAAATTTAAAGAATAAAATGTGTGAAAAAAGATAAAAATTGGAATGATGAAAGAATTTTGAAATAATTTTATATTGCTAAATGTCAACAAACATTTGTTAAATATTGACAATAATGTATTTTGTAATTATAATCCTATTTCAACAGAAGTTTTAAGAATGGCATGTTGAAAATTATTAGACAGATATCAAGTTGATAATGTGTATTCTTTTAGAGTCTCTCACTTCTTGGTTTCTGATTTTTCTTTTTTGAATATGTGGTTTATTTAGATTGTAGGTTGTATTCGTTCACTCATCAGAAATATTTATTGAACACTCCACTGCTTTAGACATAAATGCTTGGGATAAATCAGTGAACAAGCAAAAATTCCTGTCTCAGGGAAGGTTAGTAAAAAAAAATGTCTGCTTCAGGAATAGGGGAAGACGTCATTCTCAGAAAAATGGGATGATGTTTCCTATTGCTGATATACTTGTTTCATGGCATTGCAAGTTATATTAAGATTAGAACAGGAAATGTGGGGTTTTATATGCCAATCATGTGAAAATGGACTGAACTGTTAAATCCCCCAGGAACTTGGAATAAAGCAAGTATGAGTGCCTTTTAAAGGCTCGACTTTTAAGTAAAAACCCTAAGAGAGCAAGGCTTAGATAAAAAATTTACCTTAAAAATTCTGAATAGTTTCCAAGTTGCAAGACTTGAGTGTAATTTTATTAAAGGAGAGTGTCAGTCAGAAAGGTGGAGGAGGGAGAGATAACAGTCATGAAAATAGGGGAAAAAAAGGCAAATATTAAAAGAACCTCTCCAGCTCTGTCCAGGAGTCAGGGACCCTTTGCCCCTCGTATGGGGATGGAGGTAGAGGGTTGAATCTGTGCATAGAGTATTCTGGCCACTTGTCGGGACTAGCAGTTGGGTGGCAATGGACGCAGCAAGTTGTAGCCAGTTACTCCTCAGTGATTCCAGTCCCTTTGCTGGTGTGCCTCCCTACCGCAAGGCAGATCCATGGGTTTATGCCATTATACAGCCCACCAATCTGACTGTCCTTGTTCTGATTATTTTCTTTCTGAGATATGTTAACTCATAGGAAGAGAATGCATTTTTTCATATGCTCTCAAATGTATTGATCGCTTTGCCACTTATTTCTTATCATAAATCATTGAACCTGCCATAAGTCAGGCAATAGGCTGGAGCTGCAGGTTCACATACCTGGGGCAGAATCTTTCTCTTGTTGGACATTGATACTATTCTGCTTTTAACCATTGTCTTGTGAACTTAGGTACTGTTCTCAACCCCAGAGAGTGGGATCTGTTCTCAGCGTGGTAATCTAGTTTCTAAGCCTACAGGGCTGGGCTCACTGACCCAGGTGAATTGCCTCGTAAAACCTCATGGAAGCCAGCCTGTCGACTCTGAAGGCTGTTCATCACCTGCACTGTTCTCAATTCTTAGAGGAAACAGGAGAGCCTAGTGAATTCATATGTCAGCTCTCTTTGCAAGATTATCACCGATCAGACCTCTAACATAAACGACAAAAGAAAAGTGATGAGGGTGCCCTACACTATGATACCAAGTAAAAATATAGGTTATTAAATTTTATATCATAGGGTGTTAGGTGAAAACTACATGATAAATGTTATGCTTTTTAAAAAATGCTTTTTGATATAAAGTTTGCCACAAGCTGCCTTCAACTTTTGAAAATGTGACATGAATTCCAGAAGTGATGCATTGTTTACTATTAACTTCTGATAAGAAGGAGGACAGAGTGGCAACTTGTCACATCGAGTCACATCTTTGCTTTTTCTGAGCAGCATCTCTTTGGAATAATAATGGGAAATGGGGAGTGGCTGGAGGAGGTTATACATCAGGCTTTTTCCATCACCTTACACATTTGATAAATAAAAGTTAGTGTGGGGAAGTGCAAAGATCCCTGCTCTGGAATAGGACTCACGACATCCTGCTGGCTCCGCTCTTCCTTTAAGCATTTAAAACATTATGGGCACGTTACTCACCTCTGCGGAGCTGGACTAGATCACCTGTCAGATCTGCATGACAAAAATTCAGATCTGTATGACAAAAATTCACATTCTATGATCCTATCACTGTTTTAGGCAAGTGAGCAGACAAAAGAAAAAACTGAAACAGTTGAAATAATCAGACTTCTCTTGGCATACATTTTATGTCACCCTGCTTGATAACAGAGCCAAAAGTAAGCAAACGTTTTTGGAAAGGAAAAATTCCCTGTCAATAAAAAGAAAGAAAGGAAGGAAGGAAGGAAGGAAGGAAGGAAGGAAGGAAGGAAGGAAGGAAGGAAGGAAGAAAGAAAAAGATTTCCCTAGTGGGGTTTCTGGTGGGGGCTCAAGTTAATTCCAAGAGGAAAATTTTTCAGTATTCTCTGCCGTCTCATAAGTGTGACAAAACTGAGAATTTGAATTCTTGACTGTACTTTGTACTCACAGATGTAGCATGGAAAATATCATGGCTGTAGATAATTCTTCTTGGTGTCACAGACCAGATTCTGCTATTATGTAATTCTAATACAGAATCCCTACAGAGTTACATGCAGAAAGACAGACGAGCCCATGTGGTTTTTGTAATCTTCTTTCCCCTTCCTTTTTTCCCATTACTGACAATTAGATGAAATTATAGACATTAGACCAGGACGGGGCCTGTTGTATCATCAAATGTATTCCCCTGAGGTATCGTTTCATATTACATGTTTCCTTAGTGCTCTGTCTGATAGAGTGTTTCCACCACTTTGTTTCCAACACTATCAAGAAAATATTTTCCTCATTCAACATTCATTTATTTTAACCAATTATTTCCCCTATTTATTAGGCTAAATTTGCCTTTTTCTCCTATCATATTTACCAGAAATTCTTAATGTCTATTTTCCATACCAATTTCAGGGTGTATTCTGAAGAAATTAGTTCCATTCCCATGTCAAAAAAAGTTGTTGAGAACATGTCCACTTTTGTTATGACTTACATTTCCATCTCTGTTTTTAGTGAAAAAGTAATAAAAATTATAGTACTATACCACTCATTGTTTGACAGTGAAGTCTGAGAGAGACGTATGTACTTTTTACTGAAGGTATTTTCCAAACTGATTACTGTCTTAATCCTCTGCTCATTTATGTGTTGCAGTATGATTCCAAAGCAAAAGTAAATATTCTAAAATCATGTAAGTTTAAATTTGACTTCTACTTAGTTTCATTTTTCATATTAAATTTTATCATCTGTCAGTATCACTAATTGTTCATTTGTTTATAAAATATTTGCTAGGATTTTCATAATGCAAGTATAATTAAACTGTGCAGTGTCATCCATGGTACATACTGCTTAAAGTATCTGTTTTTTTTCCTCCTAGTTAGAGAATTATAAATTATGCTTAGTAATAAGAAGTGCAAGGAAATATGACTGTAGGGGCAGTAATAATTAGAAGAAAATGAGGGGGAAAAAAAGCAGGAAATTATAGCTTGAAAATTATAAAAGGTAAAATCTACAAAATAAAAATAAATATAAGGAATATAGTTTCAAGAATTGATTGAAGAAATAGGAAAAAAAAAAGAGAAATTTCATAGTAGCCTTGAAAAACAGAGAAGCTTACCTTTATTGGACAAGAAACACTGAGGAATGTCTGGAAGATATGAAGTATATACTATTTGAAGAACCCATTTTACACAAAATGGGCAAAATTTAGTGATAACAGTGTTATCTCTATTCAAAGTAAAAACATATAATATACAGAATCACTTTGCATTGACTAAGTTAAATCCACAGAGGAAAATATAATTGTCATAAATGCTTCTAACAAACTAAATAACATCATTGACGTATGAAAGTCAAAGCTATTAAAAACACAAGGAGAAATGGACAAAATGGTAGTCATAGTGTGAGCCTTTGCTACACTTTTCATAGAATGTTGAAGTATAGGAAAAAATAAGGAAACATTAGACTTGATTAATATAAAAATGAAACGGATTTAATCAGCATGTATAGGTTTACTTTTATATTTCATAATTTAAAAATACAAATTCCTATCAAATATCCATCAGAAATTTATAAATATTGGTGATATACACACATACAACAAACTCAGTCATTACTAAAAATTAGAATTGATAGCTACTCCCCTGGATCACATTGCAGTAAAACTAGAAATGTGTAATAAAAGGATAAATTGGAAGGAAAAAGTTCCCTTAGAAACTGAAAAATATTCTCCCAAGTGACAAAGAAAAAAATCAAAAGTCAAAATGAAAGTATAACATTTTGGAAAATCAATGGTTGTATCAATTTAACATAAAAACTCAAGGTACACAGTCGAAGCTATACTCAGAGGAGATATATAGCTTTAAATATTTTGTTACTGTTAATCAGGAAATAATGAAATTATTTGAATTATATGTTCATCTGAAGAAATTAGAATGATAACGCCTTTTTCTTTCTCACCCTCTATGCTGCCCCCAAAAGTAAACAAATAGGAAGAAGGAAAGCAGAGGAAAGAAATTGAAAAGATAAATTTATGAAATGAGAAAGGATAGTAAAACAAGAGGTAATGGGCAAACACAATAATAAAAAACAAATCTCCAACACAGATAATGAGGAAAATAAGAGAAACACATTTAGGAATTAGAAGGGAATTGTGGTTTCAGATACAGAAGGAATTTTTAGAAAGATTTTAGACAAGGCAGTGTACCAATACATTTTGATGAAATGGAGAGATTCTATAAAAAATTAGTAATAACCAATACTAACTCAAGCAGAGTTTAATATTTTTCTATTGCCTGAGGTAAATTCTTACCAAAGCAATCAGGTGACAGGAAAGGATGAAATAAGGTGAGGCATGGAAAAGGAAGAGGCAAAATAACTTCCAAAATGATATGATTGTTAAATGGAGGAACCCAAGAGAATCAGCTAAAAGTGCCTATCTAAAAAGAGAGTTGAAGAAGTACCTGGCTATCAAATTATTATTTCTTTTTTTACTGAAGTATAGTCAGTTACAATGTGTCAGTTTCTGGTATATACCACAATGTCTGGCTATCAAATTATTAAAGAAAAATAACTTTCTTACATGCCAAGATAAATAATAATGGAAAACAATCCCATTGACAATAGTAACAAGAAAGAAACTTTGCCAGATATAGGAACATCTAGATGAGGAAAACTATAAAAGTCTACTGAGTAACTTGAAAATTTTTCATAAGTGAACTGGCAGAACATTTCCTGACAATAAGAATCTGTTTTGTAAGCTGGTAATTTTTGCAGTTTAGATTTACATCAATTCTAATACATATCTTTGTAAGATTTTTTTCAGGAGAGGGGGGAGTTCTTGAACAACATATATAAAATTTATCTGAAAGAATAACATAAAAAGAATCATTTATAAAACTCATCTCAAAGAATAACATAGTCAGAGTTGATGGATAGAGATTTGCCTTACCAGAAATTAACATAATGCTGTTAAAGTAGCATAATTAAAATTACTATATGTGTGCTAAAAGAGATGGCAAGATTGATGGAACACAATAGAAAGTCTAAATGCAGACCCAAGTCTGGTGTATATAATGTTTGTGTTATCATGTATGATATAGTATACTTCATTGTTCCTAAATGCCATTGATTGAAAGACACCATTTTATGTACCTCTAAGAAAGAAAAAAATGATTTCAATTGACAAGAATTTGATTAGTATACATACAATACCATAAAATTAAAATGTGGGAAAAGTACATAGTTGAAATAAGTATGAATTTATTATTTAAGGTGGCAATTCAAATGATTAGAGAATGGATAACTATTTAAGTTTTATAAGAATCCAGTAGCAATTCAGGGGAAAAATTTAAGTAGAATTAGAAGATTAAGTGTGATAGATGAAACTATAAAAGTACTAGAGGAAAATATAGGTTTATATGTAATCTTAAAATGGGGAAAAATTGGGGAAGCTTCTTTTAAAAGCGAGACACTATAGTTGAAAACTTAAAAGATGACTCAGTTATTTGAGAAATTATTTTACACAGCAGAAAAACCTCTCTAAATAAAGATAATTGACAAGTGATAAGTACAAATAGATATTTGCAAGATAGGTGATAAGGTGTAAGGGCAGGCCTTAACATATTAACAAGACAGGATGCTAATTATGGATGCTGTGTGGTAGAGAGGACATGGGTCTACAGGCAGGATAGAAGAGTTCACCCCCTGTTCTGCCAAGAAACCAGGAGGAAAACTGTGGTTGGTAGCAACATCTGATCCCTGGAATTATAGAAAAGGAAGCATAATTGTGTGATTTTTAGAAACAGTCTCTTCCCTTCAGCATAATTTCCAGAGATGCTTTCAGTGCCAACTAGCTCTCAGAGCTGCTGTGATGACCACATGAAGTAATGTCTGTACAAGTATTTCTGAACTCTATTAATTTTAAGTAACACTGATATTTTGCTACCTAACTGTACTACTTCCTGGTTTTCTCCTAATATGTTTTTGAATATTTTTTCTTATGATTGTATATATTGATTGGTTTTCACTGAGTGGTTTTGTTTTATTTTTGGTTCTGGAATAACTACATTCTTTTATGTATGTGGTTCTGATTTTATATGACTTACAGTAGATGTGGCATCTCAAATGATGAGTTTTAAATTTCATTATCATACCTTTTATCCACTCATCCAGATCTTTAATGAATAAATTGTGAAAACTATCTGTAAATGAGCTCAAGATTTACATTTTCTGAAACAAAGAGCCCTGTTTGTTATAAACATTTTTCTTCTTCATAGCTTTTCTTCCCCCCAACCTGAGTATTTTTGTTTGATACAATTAAATTTTGTGAAAGGTGTGAAGAGATCAGCAGGATTGTTATGAATGCTGTGTAAATATGACTGCTTTCAAAGAAGAATTAAATTACATGCCTAAAGGGTTAGATAATTTGTCTTCCCCCCTTTTCTTGCTTCTGTGTCTGCATATCTGTATCCATAGGGGTTGGATTGTGACATAGACAATTCTGAGCTGTGGTTGTTACAGCCTACTCTTCCTATTTATACACTTACCATTCCATTTCATTACCTTTAGATTTATAAGGTATTCATTAATACCGCTTAATGTATTCATTCAGTGACTTTTGACTGAGACAGATGTGATCCGCTGTCCAGGAGAGAGTTACTTAGCTCAATCCTAAGCCTGGCAGGCTGCCTAATGGCCACGTCCCAGCCCTCCTGGTCATCTTTTCCTTCCCATACATGCAGTCAATCTTATGAAGTGGTGAAAAGAAAAATCTTATTTATGAAAAGTGGCTACCAAGTAGGAGAAAACTTTAGTAAAAATTGAAAAGCAATTACATTGTGAAGGATAAGGGCATGGAACATGTGACTGACAAAAAAAAAATGTGAGTTGAGAGATAGCCAGGCTATATAAACAGCTCCATGTTTATAATTTGAGGATTTACAAAGGATGGAGGACATAACCCTTGCATTTTTACCATACATGGAACATGGTCTTTTAAGATACTGAATGCCATTTGCCATTTAGTCATGGTTTTTACTTGCAGTGTCCAAATTCATTATGTTTTGCTTAAAGTTTTTCTTAATAATGGAATAAGTGTGAGAGACGTAATCTCTGTCGTACAAATACAGATAGATAAGGGTGACTTTACTGTCTAAAGTAGGAGAACTCCCACAAACAAAAAAAGAGCAGAATGAGAATACAGATACTTTATAGTGTTAAAAATACAGTGTACATCAGTGGTAACAAAGGGACTTCATTTGCAACCAGGCATCATCATGGACTCTGAAATCCTTCTGTGCTCCAGGAAAAATAAGAGATAACAGGCTATGGTCTTCATGGGAAAGTAGTTTGGGTCAGAGCCACAGTCCTGCGTTCTTTCATTAAGTCAGTAAACATTTTTTGAGTCCTGTTGTATGCCGGGCATTGCTAGCTAAGGAAGTGGAACTGAAAAAATTAAATCTCTAAGCCCAAGATAAGTGCAGTCTAGAGAGACAGAAATAAAATACACCATGATACTCCAAGCAATAAAGTTAAGGGGATAGAAAGGAGACGTGCCTGCCTCACCCTGGAAGTGGGGGCCTCTGGGATCTCCTTGTGAAGGGAATGTAGGAATCTACTAGATAACAGGAGAGTGCAGTAGGGAGCAGTGCAAGCCAGTGCAAAAGCATAGGCAAAGGTGTGGGCGAGAAAGATGCAGTCAGGGAACTGCCAGCAATGAACTGAGTGGGGTAAGGAGCTCAGCCCAGCAGTGTGGCAATGAACTGGCCTATGGGGCTAGGCTGAGCTGGGGTTCGAATTTTAGACCTAAGCATACTAGCTAAGTGGCCTGGAGCACATGACTTATCCTTTCTGAGACTCAGTTTCTTCATCTATAAAATGGGCATGTCACACAGTGTAAATTGTGCAGACTAGAGTTCATATGTGTCCTAAAGCTCTAAGCACAACACCTACCCCACAGTGGGCACATGGTGGAAGTCTCTATTACAGATGTAGAAGAAATAGGACTTTACTAGCACTGTTTTACCCAGAGGTAGGAGGTCACCAGACTCCTCTCAGAAACCAGTAAGCTCAAAATCCCATAGAGCAAGTAGTTCAATAAAAATTTGATGTAATGGATAAATTAGGAGTTTGGGATTAACAGATATACAGTACTGTATATAAACTACATGAACAACAAGGTCCTACTGTATAGCACAGGGAACTACAGTATCTTGTAATAACCTTTGATGAAAAATAATCTAAAAAAGAATATCTGTGTATAACTGAATCACTTCACTGTACACTTGAAACTAACTCAACATTGTAAATCAACTATATGTCAATAAAAATTTTTTAAAAAAAGATTTGATGTAATCTTACACTTATATTGGCTATATATGTTTGACTTTCTAAGAGAGGCCAGGACTTTGGAGGTTATATTATGATTTTCTTCAAAGGTTAGTTCTGCTTTTCTCTCTAAGTAAATAGTTACTTCTATGGGCATTTATTTGCAGTATCAGAAATGATCTGCAAATATCATTCTCCTGGATGCAGAGGTGCATATTTGAAATTTGAGATGGTCTGTATGAATTGCCTGTTTCTATTTGTATGTAATTGTATTTTTTAACTTCTGGTTTCTCAGTAAGGGAAGACAGTCTGTGTGACCCAAAATTCTGATGTGCATCAAAATTGTTCTCTTGGCAAGTGTACAAAAATCCAATTAGTCTTCAAAGGACAAATTGTCTTTGGGGACTCAACTGATGTAGAATTTGAGACCAAGTCTGGAAGAAAATAGCGCTCTAGGATTTTTTGAACACAGGCAACATACATTTAAGACTCTGTGAAACAAGTTCTTATGTAAATGCATTCAGTTAACTTTTCTAGCTTATGTTTGTGAAGATTCGTTTGCATGTTTGGCGATGGTAAGCAGTCCCAAGAAAGAAGTGTATAACAGTCTTCGGGAAGGGAGGTGTTTGTGAAAGTCAGTAAAAAGTATGATAATGAGTAGTGACATTTGCTCAATTTCTTGGATTGTTATAGGAGTTTGCCAACTTGTTAATAAAATGGAAGAGACTACCGGCAAGGTGAAGCCTTTCAACCGAAACGATGAACAGTTTCTGGAAGCTTTTGTCATCTTTTGTGGCTTGGGGATCCAGAACACACAGATGTACGAAGCAGTGGAGAGAGCCATGGCCAAGCAGATGGTCACGTTAGAGGTGGGCTGACACTTACAGGAATTCTCCGTCTCTGTGGCCCCTCAGCTTGCACCTCTTTCTCGTAATGACACTTGGTGTCTGTCTGTTATATCTTTGTATCCTCATGAGAATCATGATTTAGATGATCAGATCCTTATTTCCTCTTTTAAACAGCTGATGAAACTGAGACCCCAGAATATTTTAGAAACTTGTCAAAGGTCATATCACCAAACCAGAACTCAAGCCATTTGTCCCTTCAGTCCTCTGCTTGTTTTTGGTAGAAAGCAATCCTTGACCGTAATAATCCCTTCACACAGATGTCTGCTGCCACCATCTGTCCCTTCCCCATTGCCTGAGCCTCCCCGTCTCTCCTCATGAGCAGTTGTGTTCACACACTATAAAAAACAAACACAGAAATCCTACACACTCAGAATCAGAAATGAGGAAAGGGGAGACTTTCAAACTGCAGATTTGTGGATCCCGCTTCTGAAAATTCTGATTCAGTAAGTCTTGGGAAGAGGCTGAGAGTCTACATGATTACAGAGCTCCCCCAGCTGATTCTGAATGTGAACCACTGGCTTGAGGAACTGACCTCCTTCCCCAGTAGGACTATCCTACCTAAGTGGGGCCAGTCCTTTCCAAGTGTATTTCACTAACTGCCTGAAAATGTTCACTTCCTGTAACACAGGAATTTCTTACATCATAGACCAGTTTGGGGAAATGGACTTCATATAGGGCATTACTTAGTCATTCAAACGCTAGTGTGAAATATATTTGAATGTTTGCCTACACTTACCTAGTCAAGATTATTGGGAATCAATGTTTGGGATATGGATGGTAACTTTTCCTTCAATCCCTAATGAAAAAATAGTTAAACTCAAGAGCTAGAAAGATATGCATAAGTCAAGATTAACCAATAACCAAGATGGTACACTTCACTTTCCACCATGAATATATATATAAAACTAATAGTTTTGCTGTAGTGTTACATAAGAGACTTTGTATTATAAACCAGTGGAAATCTCAGTTTCAAATATATGTATGTGTGTGTGTGTGTGTGTATATATATATACACACACACACACACATATACGTATGTTTCAAATTACATTTATCTGCTCATATACATATGTGTACGTGTGTGCATGTGTGCATATGTGCATGACTTTAATTTTTAATTTTTTGCCATTTCCATGGTTTTGCACTGAAGAAATGAATCTAAGCCAGCTATTGATTAGAAATTTTTTTTTTAAAAAAAGCTTTCTAGTATGGAATTTTTCAAACATATACAGAAGTAGAAAGAATAGTTTAATGAGCCCCCATGTGCTCATTAGCCATCTTCAATAATTAAGGATCCATGGCTACTCTCATTCCATCCATACCCTTTTTCACTTCTCTGCATTCTTCTTCCCTGTTAATCCATTGATAATTTTGAAGCAAGTCTCAGGTACCATATCATTTTGTTCAAAATCTTCAAATATTTTCCCAATTGAGATTTATTTCTATTTTTGCACTGAAGTTTTACTTCAGTTAAATATATGAGTAATTAGGCTTTCACATGGTGTGTTTAATTTCAGTTCATTATAGGAAGTCATACCTATGATCACAGGTTTAACCTTGAAAAAATTTTTCTTAGGAAGCATTAGATAAAAGCTAGGGACACAAACCACTCCTATTTCCTTATGACAGGGAATTATTTTGACCTGGAAGACATGATCACTATGACAGAAAAACAACAACAATAATAGCTAGCCTTTGGTAAATGCTTGCTCTGTTCTCACTTGTTCTAAAACAAGTAATCTCTACAACCCGATGAGTAGGGTGCTGCTTTTATCTTCATTGTGTGATAAAATTAACTTGTGGAACTTACAGTGTTGTGTTATTTCTTTATTCGTTTATCCATGTTGCAGTGCTCGGATTTATGTAAGACTAAGTCATGGTCACAGTCTTAGCTTTTCTCAGCAAACCACCTCTGGGGTGTCAGCGGGTTAGCAGCTGTGACCTGTCAGTTTCACAGGAACAGGAGATAGCAGCTCCAAGTTTCCTGAGGTTTCTCATGATTAATGGGTTCCAATGCTAAGACAGATCCCATGTGGCATGATATTATTACATTCTGAATCACAAGATGGTAGACGTGTACCATTTGGCTTTAGATTTTAAATTGCTTAAAATTTTAAAACATGGTTCATGGACAACTAGTTTGGGCTGCTGAATTACTTGGCTCCCCATTTAAAGTCTGAAAATGGGATACCTTGTTATCATTGATTTTAAAACTTTTGGGGGTTTTAGTAAATCTGTGTCGACTCTGTTAAAAATGGGCTTTAAAAATATATTTTTAAAAATATGATAGACCATTTTAAATGCAGCCACTACTTTGATTTAAAAGAATGTCTAAAATATTATCCCATTACTTAGTAGCTATCACTTTTGAAAATGGGAATTAATGAGTCTCATGTTAAATCGTATGAGAAGATAGTAAACCTGATTTACTATCTTCTTATAACTTACTCCACGAGGTTAACGGAAAGTGTACTAGGAGTTGAAAGCTGGGTCCTGGGCCCTCTTGTCTCCTCACTGGGTGTGAGCTCGCAGCCAGGTCGTGAGAATCCCTGAGCGTAGGTGTCCGCTGTTCCTGGATGGATTTATAGGCCAGCCCTGTTCTCAGCTCTTGAATCCTATGAGTATAAAGGGATCCCTGAGTCTGTGTGACATTATATCTCAGCCATGCAGTTTTTCCTTAGGAATTCTACAGTGGTTACAGGCCTAATCCGAGAGCCACTTCTAGACTACTTCCTTTCCAAATAGCAAAGCTAAAAATGTCACTTTATACAAAGATCTTTTTCTTAATTCTGTGCACAAGTCAAAATAACTGAAGTCAGTATTTGTTTTTAAAAGCAACACAAAATAAATTTTATGCCAAGTTTGAGCTAATAGTATGGCTTATAAATAATATGTTTGTTATATCAACAATGTCAGAATAAAAGTGATAAGTGTTTTCTTTGAACATAGAGAGTATAACTTTTTGTTTCCAAAATAAGCAATTGAATCAAAATCTGGGGTTTTCTTTCTGTTAAAGAAAGCAGCAAACAAGATACGGCATTCTGAGGAGTCTAGTTATCTCTGCGGGAAGCTTTAGCAAAATCCCAAGCTTGAAATTGTAGTCTCCATTTGGCAGTCCTCTCCTGTAAACCTGCGTTTCTTCTTTTCTTACCCTGCAGGTTCTGTCCTATCATGCTTCAGCAGCAGAGGAAGAAACAAGAGAGCTCCAGTCCCTAGCGGTAATCCTCCTCCTTTTTCTTTATAAAAATGACTAACTACAGGCAGCTAACTAATAAAAATCATGCTTCTCTCCAGTAACTGCTTCTTCTGGTAATGGTCCCCTAGATATTTAATTAAATGTGGTAAATATTTGGATAGACATTTATAAAAGTATTTAACCACGTCCACTTTCTTACAGGGCTGCCAAGTCACTGGTAACACAGAGCACAAGATAATAACATACTGATTTTGCAATACATTGTATGATTCTGATTTTTTTCCAATAATTGTTATAATCTTTACATCTTTCTTAAGCCAGAATTAAATTTAGTTTTCAGTTCCTGGGAAAGTGTGGACAGGTGACTGCAAGGCAGTTGTTTGGCTAGAGTAACGACAATAAAGATTTTATAGCTTGATACTGATAACGTGTTCTTCATTATCAAGAATTGAGAGTGATTTTAATTTCTGACCATATGGCTTATGGAATGTTATGTGAAATTGGGTTCAAATAAGATCAGTTCCTGAATTCTCATTACATTCTTATTTAGGATGCTATGTGAGAAAAGCACATGGACATGGAAGTAGAATGTCACATGTTCTAGGTCTTGACTGAGATTGCCTCGGTTGAGATTAATGAACGTTTAAGGCATTTACACATTTACAACCAAGGCTGGACCTCTGAGTTTAAATTTACTTGAGGCCACGTAGATAAAGTCTGTGTGAGATGTGACGAGAGTCACGTAAGGAATGAGAAGGGTATGAATGGATCACTGAGATTCTGTTTCTTTGTCATCATTGTCATGGCTAGCCAGATGCTCACCCTCTGTGCCCCTACACCCATTTTCTCATGGAAAGTGCACAGCTCTGCTGTGAAGGCCACGCTGAAGATGGAGAAGCCAAGCTTCTTAAGGTCACACTTGCCTAAGGTCACACTGGCAGGAAGTGGGGAGTGAGGATACAGACTCACACAGTGTCTCTCCAGAGCACATGCACATAACCACTGCCTTCTCTGTGACGAGCTATTAGGGAGAGAGGTCAGTGATGAATCCAATGTTCTGACCTAGGTAATTCTAAGAATGAGAGCCCCATTCATTAATAAAAGGGGAAACATTAAGAAGGAAAATGGATAAATTTGATTTAGAACATGGTAAGTTTGAGGTGCTGATAGAACAGCCAAATGGGCATCATCAACAACTAGGGAGGGCAGGACTGGAGTGGTGAGGGGCTGGTAGTCAGAACTAGAGGCGGCGATTTGGAAGTTTAATCATGGGATATGGGGGAGTCCCGTGATCATGAAATGATGGGAATGGAGCAGTTGGGGGAGAGTGCAGAAAGATATGAAAAGCTGAGGGCAGAACTCTAGAGATTTAGGTGGAAGGTATAGGAAGAGAAACCAGCTAAGGAAAGTGGTGGTTCAGCAGGGAGGCAGACTTGGGATACAGCAGTGGCACAAAGGGCAAGTGGAACAGTTTGAAAGGAAGGAGATCCCATCAATTGTCATAGAAAGGTTGAGAAATAAGACTGAGAAAAGGCTGCTGGGTTCAGTGATGTGGTGATTATTGAAAAGGCAGCTTCAGGAGTGCAACTGCAAAAGGGAAGAGTAAATGGTGAGAAAGTTGAGGAAATGAATATAGACTATGTGAAGAATGTAGGTTTTGTATGAAAGAGAAGTAGCTGAGAAGGGTGTTGGCTGAATTCTGTGAAGTTTTTTTATTGTTTTGCTGTGTGTTTGAGCAGGGGTGGCTCACAAGCAAGAGAGCCAACGTATTCTTGGTCAAAGGGGGACATCTAGGGTGAGTGTGAGACTAACACGGCAAGACGGAAAGAGAGCTGGACTTTGAAGTGGCTGAGGCACTAAAGAGACATTTCTTTGGCCAAGACAAGAGAAAAGGGATATAATAATAGTGACTAGCTACACTTACTAAGCACTTAACATATACCTGGCGTGTTTGACTTTCTTTGTGTGTGTGAACTAAGTGTATTTAATCCACAGCCACCCTGTAAGGTCAGTATTATTAGCATTTTGAAAATGGAGTTAGAGGTTGAGAGTTGAGACTGTCCTACCCAGACTGGGAGTGATGGCACCAGTCCTAAATCCAGGCAGTCCAGACCCAGAGCCCACACTTCATTGCACAGCCCTGGAGAGAATGAGCTCAGAGAGAAGGAGGAAGAATGAGGACTTGTACACTTTATTGATTAGATCACCAAGTAGGAAGCTGAGTCATCTTGCCAAGAACAGTTGAAGGAACTTGAGGTGATTTCATCTGAAAGGTGAAGTGTCTTTTGGGGTTAGCCTCATTCGAATTGGCTGTATTTATTTTGTTCATGGTGATGTTTGGAAGAATGAGGAGTTTTTCAATTATTTAAGAAGTTAAGAGGTTTAAAGTATCTCCCACATCAGGCTTAATTGGCCCATTTGTCTAATCCTCCTAGAGTGATAAAGTTTTGAACTAACTGCATACTGTGAGCTGAAAGTTATCACAAGGAGAGGTACATTCTGAAGAGCTTGCAGGCACTGTGGGATTAAGTTAGCTCTAAAATGAGGGCAAGGCTACATTCTGCCATATGTAGTTTCAGATAAATAAAAACTAGCAAATAGAGACATTTTTAAAGGTAAAGCTAAAAAAAAATCCACTGGGATATTAAACTTTGCTTTTCACTTTGAAAATAGCATAGTCTCAGAAAAATCTGAAAATTATTTTCACAATTATGTTTATAATTTTAGCAAGAGAAAAACACTGGAAAAACTGAAAATTGCTATATTGCAGTATTGTTCAAAACCATCTGTTGTTCCATTTGGAAAATAGATTTCTGGCAGCTGCATTGTGAAATTTAGGATTATTACATAGTTTGTAGGTCAAATAATTCATTTAAATTGGTTGAGATTCAGGAACTGATTTCAATTCTTGTTTTCTGTCAACCTAATAAAAATTCCTTTGCAGCCCCCACTATACAGGTGCCTGTGTCGTCCAGCAATTACCAAAATTGCTGTCTTAGTCACATGTCTGATGATTTATTGCAATTTAAAACCTAAAATAAATTGAAAAGCCATCAAATACTTCTTAATTTTTATTTTTAGAAATTAGTTCTTAAGAGAATTTAAAAATGTTTTTTAAGTATACTAAATATTTATGCCCCTGTTCCAAAAAGTTTTTTAGTCATAACAAAAATATAACAAAGTTGATAGGAAATTCAGAATCCTTTTTTTCCCCTTGCTTTACTTGAGATTAAAAAACTCATTTTAAATCTATTTTTTAATGTAATTTTCTCTTGACTCAAAATTGGGTGCAGCAGAAAGAAGGCCTTAAACAAGCATTTTGCCATATACCTTTTAATAATCCTTAGTCACAAGTTACTGAGATAGAAGTAAAATAACCCCAACTGACCTGGTTATGGTTATTAGAAAGTTGTTAGTTAAGATGTCCAGTTAAGTTAAGTAACAATGTCTGATTGATTGCCTTTTTCTGCCACCTTCTCTTGTTTAGAACAGTAAATAAATAGGTATTAGGGTAGTTTTTTTAAATAATCTTCTTAATTTTGTCAGGGAGTCAGTGCTGATTCAGTCCAGTCCCTGTACCTTCTACTTTACAGCAGTTTCTTTCATCAGAAGTAATGTATCTAAAAGCAGACTGAGACCCTGATGTGATCCTGAAATTTCTACCATATCAAAATAGCGAGAGAGGGAGGAGCTGACCACTTAGGCAGGACTTCTTAGGACGGAATTTATACCTCATCTTGACTTTAACCTTAAGAGCCAGAAGCTTCACGTGACCCCTCTTGATTGGGCATGCATGTGGTTGCTGCAGGTAACAGCAGTGAGGGGCTGAGCCTGACACCTGACCCAAATCTCTCATGCCTCAGGCAGTGTTAGAGTGTAGATCCACTTGCGTATATCAAGATGATCATCACATTCCCTCACTTTTGGGGGAAATCTACATGAATAGTCAAATTATAAATGGAAAATTTTGAGCAGATAATAATAAAGAGGAGTTGACCCTATGATCTTGATAATTAGTGTCACTGAACTGTAGTAACTTAAGGCATCCAGGAAGGCACCTTCCTCCTCAAAAGGTGCTAGAAATACTCTGAATCAGTTTGGGTCCTTTGGACCTCCTGTGCACTAGCAGTTGATGCATTCATTTTTATAGATGTCATAACATGAACTGGGCTGTATCCTTTCCACACTGCAAGATGTAATGTTTGATTCTTCCTACTTTCATTTGACAAGCTAATATGACCTGTTTTGCTTTGATTTTACTAGAGGATTACTTCCAGTGGTAGCCTGAATTCCAAAGTATGATGGCACTGTTCTTGAGCTTCTTATATACTAACTAGATGTTAACCAAATCTGTGTGTATTAGTCTCAGTTGCAGCCATACATTTTCTCTGAAGTTTTACTTTTAAGCATATACGTACTTTATTGGAATCTTGACATTTGCCTTCTTTATATGGTTTTGAAAAACCATATGCTCATTATTCAAGTTTTTTATAGTTGGTGCCTCTTCCCTATAGAGATTTGAAGGAATCCATTTATATAATGTTAGAAAGAAGGAAAATGTTAATATAGTTACTGAAGAAAATATACTAATGTAGTCCTGCTATGCCTTATTCACTTCTTTTTTCTCTCTAAGATTTGGTTCCACATGTTGAGTCGAACAGTCACCTCTCTTTGTATTAGCAGATTTCTTTCTCATCTTTCTCATCTGGTTTCCCTTCCTTTTTAGAGAACGATATTTTCTAACAGCCTTGTAAACTAATTGTGTGGGGGGTTTTCTTTAAAAACACATTTTCTGCATGTGTTAAACGTGGGGAAGAGAGATGTTAGTCTTCTGTAAAGTGTAATGTGATGGCTGTCCAAGTGGCTTTATTCAAAAAGCGGGACCCAGACTGCTCTGCACAGAAGAGTGCCCCAGCAGGCGTGCAGGCATAGGGCTCGGGGACTGCTAAGGAGAACTTACAACACCTGACTGAGCATCCCTGAAAGTAATCTCCCTAAAGAATGGATCACTGAGGAAAAAACATTTAACATTTATACTAAGTGAACATGAGGGAGTGACATAACAAAATTCCCCTCTAAAACACTGAAGCTAATTGGAAAAATCTGACGTTCTGCGGAAGACCAAGTTCAGTGTTTGCCCTTGTTTTCAGACTTATTTTAATAAATAATTTTCTGAATAAGGAGCCTTTTCTTAATAGTTGACTATCAGAAGTTGTTTCTGTAATTTCTGTTCTAGCTCTTGAGAACTGACACTTGGTGCCCAAGGCAGGCAGAAGGCCTTTGCGTGACCGTTTTGTATGGAGATTATACAGCTGAGCAAACTGTGTAGCCATGTAGCCACGTGTCTCTGCTTTCCGCTGGGTTACCAGAGACCTTGCCACAGGCCGAATATAAACCTTTGTCATGAGGCTTTCACCAAAAATATGAAATTCAATGATTTTTAAATGACCCTTATAAATGTACCTTACCCAAGTGTGTTATTTTCCACACATGCTTTATGGGCTTCAAGGAGACTGTACACTTTATAAATGTATTAATTCCCATAAAGTTTCCACAGGTGTGTCCCAGTGTGTCCCTTTTGTTGTGTAAATAGACTTCATAATAAGAAATAGTTGAATAAAAGAAGGGTTATCATTTGTCTTAAGTAAGTAACTGATAAAACTCAGGAATGATTCTCTTTGACTTTAGAAAAACAGGGAATTTTATTAGTCAGGTTCTCCAGAGAAAAATAACCAGTAGGTGACTTTATAAATATATAAAAGATTCTGAGGAATTGGCTCACACAATTATGGGGGCTAAGAAGTCCAGCAGTCTTCTGGCTGCAGGTTAAAGACCCAGGAAAGGCAGTGGTGTGGTTCAGCTGAGTCTAAAGGCCTGAGAACAGGGAGCCGATGGTTGAAATCCCAGTCCAAGAGCCTGAGAAGAGATGAGATATCCCAACTCCAGCAGACTGGTAGGAAGCGGAAGGGGGGAAATTCCTCCTTCTTGTGCCTTTTGTTCTATGCAGGCCCTCAGTGGATTGGATGGTGCCCACCCACATCAGGGAGCACAATCTACTTTATTGAGTCCACTGATTCAAATGCTTATCTCATCCAGAAACACCCTCATGGACACACCCAGAAAGAATGTTTAATTTGGGCATCCTGTGGCTAGTCAACTTGAGACAAAATTAACTATTACGTGTGACTAAAAACAGTAATTAAATGTGTAGTTATATTCTCTATCATTGTGTTGTTAGGAATCCCTTGTGCAAACTACCAGCATACTTGTGTTGTTGCACTTAAAAAACTATGTATTTCAATTACTTATGTCTTCTCCATCAGACCGTTAGTTCTTGAGTAATAATAACAATGATAATAATGATGATAATGGCTACCATTTAGTGATCACTTAACAGGAACCTGGTTTACTGTTTTGTTGAATGAATGAATCAATCGATTGATTCTGGAAATTTCAGATTAGAAAGCCTGTGATCTAGCATGAAATACTATTCATGATCCTTCAGTTCAGTCAACAAGATTATGCTTTCTTTTTCCTTAAAGTGATTAAGAAGCTAGAAATAATTTAATAGTTAATGAAATGAATAAAACAGCCTGTTAACTAGTCACAGAGCCAGACATTTGAAGAGCCACGGAGATACATTTTCATTGTCAGCTTTCATTTTGATGAATACAGTATGATGGTTGAGAACATGAGTCTAGAGAGAGATGGTTCAGATTCCATCTCCTTGATCTCAGGCAAATCTGTGACTTCTCTGTGCCTTAGTTTCTTCATCTGTTAAAGGACGATAATGAAAGAACTTATCATTATCTCACAGAGTTGTAGTGATCAGAGTTCCTGGTTCATACGTCCCCAGTAAATATTAGCTGTTGTTAGTAGTTGACCATTTTAAGTAACTTCCTACCATAGCTGGTAAAAAGTGGAAAACTTTTAAGGTCATTCCTTTCCCATCCTGAGTTTCCAGTGTTCTTAGAAGTGAATGAATCAAACTTTAATGACACTTAAGACAAGCTGAAGCTGAGTTTTTAAGATTACAACAACAAAATATTCATTGTACAGATGAAAGAAGGAATTCAACTATAATTAAAATTTTTCAAAAGTAAATAAAGTGAATAATTGAACTGTAAGAGAAGAAGGCATAATCTACAATTTGTCTGTTGTGTCTGACACAGCATGGTTCATTACTAATATTAACATTTGTATTACAGCTCTTTGCCAAATTAAATTAAATTTAATATTATGGAGAACTGGTTAGGTGCTTGATGATCACAAAATTATATAATAATATGTAATTATAATCAGAAAAACGAACTATGACTGTAAAGTATAGGCACTGTTAAAGTATATTCACTATGTTACTATAGAGACATATTTTGGAGTGAATGGTCTGAGATGTGTGTAGTTACCAGCATCTTCTCAAATGTCTCAGTTCCATTCTTGGTGCCCCACTCGCTCCTAATCAATGCCGTGACTTACACATAAGAGACATGGCAAGTCTGTGATTTCATCCTACACTGTAATTCAGCGACCTGCAGAATAAGATTGTGTGGGTTTCACCTGCATTAGTGCTTCAAGAAATAGAATGGTTTAGGAGAGCCATAAAAACTCTCTACTCTTCTGACCATGACTTGACCCCAAAATTTAAAGCCCAGAGACTCTATTTGCTTTCTTTGATCCCTCCAAAGCCACTGGCCACAGCCAGCCCACCTTGCACCTCACTGCAATACAGTGGCCACCACAGAGTCCACCAAAAGGGATTTCCTTCTGCGTAACCACAAGTGAGGATTTAAATGGCTATTGCTTGCTATTGATTACTAACACCCAATCCCTAATGCAGTGGTTCTCACAGCTCAGCACTCATCAGAGTCATCTGGAAGGTTTATTTTAACACAGACGGCTGAGCCCCACTCCCGGAGTTTCTGATTGAGTCGGTCTGTGTTGGGACGCACGAATTTGCATTTTTAACAAGTTCTCAGATGCTACTGCTGCAGGGACCAAACACTGAGAGCCACTGCTCTCTTGGAAACCTGATTCCCTTCTGCCTGCAAACCCAACAAAGCCAACTGTCTAATACCAAATTCCTAGTCTTGAGAATTTGTTGCCTGCCAACACTTTGCCTAATGTAGTTCAATTACAGATAACAGAAACTGCTATAGCTATTTGAAGCAGAAAAGAATGTAATTAGGTGCTTTCAAATCATTGGAGGGGGTGGATGAATGACCCCAGGAATGAATCCCAAAACCAAACCAGATCTGGTGCACAATGGGAACTTCCATGTAGGCCAGAATCAGAAGGCCACTGAGCTATCTCCTCCTTCCAGAATCAACCATCACAGCATAGTCTGGCCAAAACTGCCATCTCTACAGCAGCATTATACCCTCTGGATCCATGTTAAAAAAAAAAAGGGTGGGTGGGGGGTTCCTCATGTGGTAGGCACTATGTTAGTTTGAAATTCAGGTCTCACTCAAATATACTCACTGAAGAAAGCAAAATCTACCTGGAACCCTAGCTGCAAAGGAGTCAGGAGAATATATTTTTGAGCTTTCTTGACTCTTCAGAAAATGAAGGGTCACTAGATAAAGGTTAAAATAGGTGTCAGGTTAACGGAGTCTTGCTGCAGTATCTACCACAGGGACCAGTGAATGTCTCTCTGGTGCAGCTGAAACATAAACAATGAAGAAGAACTAGCTATATGAAAACTTGAGGGGATGTATTCCCGGCAGAGGAGGAGAAACAGTTAAACAGGCCCAGAAGTGAGAGTGTATGTGTGTGTGTTATTTAACCTTGAAAAAAAAATGGCAAAAATATAGACACTTCCCCACCCCTGCATAAAAAAAAAAAAAAATAGATGGCAGTTTCTAAAAACTCAACTTTTCGTTTAGAGCATTATTGCAGTAAGTATAGAGGCTACTACATACCTAGCCCAAGCCTCCTCTGCACTCATGCAGAGGTTGGGATCCTCTATCTAAGTCAGTCGTGTGAGCAAGCCAGACAGAGTGACATGTGTGAGGAATCAAGCATGAAAAAGACAACCATAACAGCTGAGGTGCCCCGTCCATTTACTTGAAAGGATGAGAGAGTCGGAGACAGAGCTTGGGCTTGTACAGGAAGGTCACTGGCAAGATTTCGATGCCACTCAGAGGGTGGCATTGGGTTGTAAAGTGAGGAGGCAGTAAGAAATCCTGGAGCCCTGTGGACACAGATAAATTATACCTGAGAGACAGTCTAATCTATCCACCACACTTCACAGGTGAGAAGACAGGCAGAGAAGTTGATCATCTTGTTCAGGGTGACAAAGTCAGTGGAACATCAGGACTAGAACCCCTAATAGCAAACATTCCTTTTTACCATGTGTTTCATCTTGCTTTCAGGTTTTTCTTTTTATGATCATTATCTAATGCCAAAATGCAAATGTGGTAGCTGATGCAGGATTTTGCCTCCTGGTGACCAGTTTATTTAGATCCTTATCAATCAGGTGGTATTCAAAACAACTGGTTTTGGTGAAGGATCACTGAGCAACTAAAATATTTTTATAATCTGAATACTGCTTCTTTTAACCCAGTTGAATCCTGTTGCCAAAGGTATGTCCAGTTCCACTCTTAGCGGACTTCACTTCCAGAGTTGGTTGGTTATTTTCATTCGGTTTTACATTTTAGGACGGTGAAAAGGGACCAAGGCAGTAGAAAAAGAGTCATAAAAAAGGGCTTAATGAAGAATTTCCTCTAAAGAGTCATGAGAGGCAACTAGTTTCTTTATTAGTTTGAGTGGCAGATATAATTAAAGAACTCAGAAGAAAAATGACATTATACTACCAAACTGTTTGCCAGGTTAAACTTTTAACCCAGGGAGTTTTGTGTATTTTTTGCATTCCATATTTGGTTAATTTGACACAAATTAGAACTCTCAACTTTAGAAGGACTTAACTATATTCAGACTAAGCACTAAAACAGCTAAATGCTCCTGCCTGAGAAGACAGGCATTGTGCTCTCATATGTGGAGGAATGAGTTGTATCAGGTAGTATCATAGTTCCGGAAGTTTTGAATTGTGTTGTCACCTGTAATACATATACACAGGTATAGCACCTTACTGCATCACAGAATAAAGTGTATTATTTGTTCATCTTCAATAGCAAGTGCAGTAAGTTATATCATCTCCTGAAGAAAAAGTCAGAAATCTCACTGTACAAATTCTAACAAATCATACCATCAGTGAAAGGAAAAGCTGTGAAAATCCAGAACTGTACATCCATAACCTCTCCCAGAAATACCACGTACTCTTCCGCCTGCTATTAGTAAGATGGAGAATATTTTATTAAATGGTAAGTTAGAATGACAGGCAGTGTTTTGCTTAAAACCCCCTTTATCCCAAGCCCTCTCAGGGCAGAAAGTTGAATTCTCTTGCAATGTTCAAAACAGCGGCTGACAAGAGCTTTAAATGACGTGTGACTTTCTTGTGGCTTGTTAGCAATCGATCCCAAGAATTCTGAACCTCTGTATCACTGACCAAAGGTTCTGAAGGAAAGTGTCGGCCTTTCCCCCTAGTCAGCTCAGAAAGGTGTGCTGTGGCGTGGCCGAACGAGCAAAAGAAAGGATTCTTTTCTCTCAGTAGAGAGTGGAGCGAGGCACAAGCCATGCTGGCTGTCTTTATCCCGTAGCGTTTGGAATATCCTTTGTAGAAGGAAAAAAAAGAAAACTTCCTGCTGTAAGAATAATGGTGCCCTAAGGAACAAACATCTGTTCTCTCATGCAGTGTTTAAGGGAGACAGCTGTGATCTGCTTTGAGTTAAAAGGTGGGTTACTCCCACCTCCGCACTTCCGAATTCCCCTGGAGTCCTCTGCTCCATCTCTGATGTTGGGGGCTGGCGTAAACAAGGCAGCCCTTTATCTAAACAGTTTCAGTCCTCCTCTCTTCCCCTAGTCCAGCCCACGCATTAGCCTGTGGAAATGACTGAAAGGAATGCATTTCTCGTCAGTTTGGGGCTTGGGGAAGGACTCTTACTTTGGAGTATGAAGAGGGTGACATTGTTTTAAAGTTTAGACACGCCTGGTACATAACAGTAACATGAAGGTCAAGATGAGCAGAGAATATGCAAGTGCCCCCGGCTTGGGAGGGGAAAGCTCTAGATTGCTCCCTGAGGTCTTACTATTTTGACCTTTTTACTTTGTAAAAGATGGAGGTAAAGCAGAGCATACTGATGTGCTGGATACTCAGCAGAAACTTAAGGGGTTTGGAGGAAATTAAGATCAAAAACATTAAAGGGAAGGAACCTGGTTCAGATTTCTTCACTTTTCTTGTATCTCCCCCACACCAAGTTCAAGCCTCTTTTCATCAGGTGAATCTGGCCGACCTGGCTCGGGCAGGTAAAGTGCCCGCAGAGTAAACAGTCAAGGGGGTGGAGGAGTCGGGGTTCCAGTAGGTTCTGACGCCCGCGAGTGGCCACCAGGAAATATGGGAGAGAAGCCTGCTCAGTGTGAGGGAGTCAGGGCGCCTTGGCTGTGGCCAGTGCCGCTTCATGTGATTTGGGTTCAGTGTGGCCTGATTTTTCAGAAGGTGCCAGAAACCCTTTTTGTTGTTGTTAAAATTGCCCAATTTTTAAACAGTATAACAAATTTGGTGATTTTTAAAAAATACTCAGTACCAAACAAAACTTAGATTGAAATGCACATCCCAGTCTGCTAGTTTTCTGATTTCAGGTTAATGGGCTTTACCCTCCTAGAATTTACGACTCAAATTAAGTGAAGGGAATGAGATTTTTCCCTCCCATTTATTTAATACATATTCAGTTAAACATTAAAACTGTATCTATCAGTAGTCACAATGGAAACAAAGATGTGTTAGATACTGCCCCACCTGTCAGTTGCAGTGTATTTAGGAGACAAACAGGAAATTACATTATAGTGAACTTCGTGTGATTAAATAGGAATTCCCAAGGTAGGGTTAGCTCTGAAGGGCATTTAATAACTCTTCTTTGGGTGGGAGCTGTGCCTTCAAGAAGTCCTTCAGTTAAAGAGAGTATGAGAAGCAGGAGGTAAAAGGAACACTGATGAAAAAGAGCAAGGTGTATTGAAGAAATAGCAGGTGTTTACTATAATTAAATGATTAACAAATCAAAACCAAGGATGTTAATTAAAAAACAATCCCTCTCCAAAAAAACAAAACCAGCTTCTCAACCCATCCCAGACCTACTGAATCAGAACCACTGAGTATTTTTAATGGGCACCCTAGGTGATTCTTATAATCAGGCTTGGGTGAAGGATGTTCTGTCAGTCTGTAGAGATTGTGTCAAATTTGAGAGCTGCATAGTCTGCCTGCGCTGGAAGCTGGGCTCTGTTCCTTAACTGCCTGGGCTGTGGTGGGTAGGATGTGTTCCTCCATGCTCAAGTTTCTGTACTTGAAAAATGGAGCTACAGTATCTATTTCATAAGGTTGTCTTGTGAATTAAACATAAAATGCTTGGAACATTATCATTATCCTGCTCACCACTTGATTTTCAGCTCATGGTACTGAGACAGGTCCAGAATAGTTACTCAATAAATATCTGTTGAACAGATAACACTGTGGAGGTATAAAGGGGCTGGATAACTGGAGTCCTTAGTTCTGCCTGCTGTTCTAGGTATAGTCACCCTCTCTTCTCCTGGCCTACCCAGAACCATATTAGTTACCTGCGTGTGGCTCAGATTAAAAACAAAACAAAACAAAAAAACAGGAGTAGCTCCTAAGCTCCTGTATGAAAAGATTTCTAGTGTATTGCATTAAAAAGGAAAAAAAAAAAAAAAACACAATGTACTTTTTCCCCATAGCAAAGCAAGAAAACTTTATGACTCACTGCTGCCTTAATTAACAGCTTTATTTCATTTTCTTCTTCTCCCCTTACCTAAGGCTGCTGTGGTACCATCTGCCCAGACCCTTAAAATCACTGATTTCAGCTTCAGTGACTTTGAGCTGTCTGACTTGGAAACGGCACTGTGCACAATCCGGATGTTCACTGACCTCAACCTTGTGCAGAACTTCCAGATGAAACATGAGGTAGGAATGCAGTGACAAAAGTGTGTGTGTGTGTGAAGAGAGAGAATTAGTTTTGGATGCTAGTATGGAATAAGGATTTTTCAGTTTCCGTGATTCATATACTGTCACCTAATGTATAGCTGAGATTTTTAAAGAAAAAAATCAACCATTAAAAACACAGGAACGGGTTCCTACATGTATCAAGCACCAGGCTGAAGAACAGGGGAGAGTGTTCCCAACAGTGAGAGCAGGATGTGCAAAGGCGGGAAGACAGAAGGGAGGGGGCGGGGCCATGGAGCGCCAGTTGAGGGTGAAAGTGGCGAGAAATGCGATCAGAGGGGAAGGTAAGAAGCAAGTCATGTAGCACCTTGTAAGCTATTCAGAGGAATTTAGATCTGATCCTGAAAACAATGGTGAGTCACTGAGGAACTTTAAGCAGGGAAGTAACATGATCTGATTGGGGAGGTTACAACACAGTAGAAAGAAGGACCAAAAAGATAGTGAACTCCTTTGGAAATGAGGGAGTAAAAGGGTTGATGTGAAGCCAGGCTCTTGGTTCGAGCAGGGTCACCCACAAAGCTTGAAGATGAAAACTGATTTTAACCCCAGTTGATTACCTTATTCACCTCTCAGAAAATAGCGAGACTGAAATCAATACCTTCTAATATCAGTTGGGAGTTATCAGGGGATTCTATTTTGTTTCATAATGGCCACGTGTATTGCATCAAAGAATAAGGGAGAATAGAAAGGACCATTTGGGGGAAAAAAAGTCAGTAATTTGCCTTTAAGGCTGTTTTTTTCCTGTCAGTTGAATGTCTAGTCTCCTCGTAGAGATTTCCTATCTGAAATTTAAGTACCTTGAAGGCTTCCGCTATTTAGCAATCCTTTAATTCATAAAATGAAAATTTATTAACAATAAACAGTGTACCCAGCACTGTGCTAGGTACATATTTCAGTGATGAGTCGTCCCTGCTCTCAAAGCCTCACTGAGGCATGAAAACTAAGGACTAATACAGCTGAGGTTAACACAGTGTTATTTATGGTATTACTCGGGGCCCAAATCTAGCCCTTTCTTTAACCAAAGTTTATGTTACTGACCTCAATCTTGTGCAGAACTGAGTGAAAACAAAGAACAACTGTCTGTAGACTCTTCTCTAATAATACTTCACTCTATTAGAGCATGTTGATTAAGAGATAATGTATCATTTAATTATTTCAAGAAGCTCTCAAGAAAGGCTCTTTGGTTATTATTGTCCCTGTTTTACAAATGAAGAAATTGAGACGGAAGAATAGAGTAGAAAGCTCATGAATTTTGAGTCATAGCTCTACTAGTGATTAACTCTAATTTCCTTGGGCAGCTAATCTCTTAAGTTCTCAGTTTTGTAATCTGTTAGCCGGGGATAATGGTATGACTTCCCCTGTGGGAGTCTCGTGAGAATTACTCACTGCATGCATGTACGCTTGTATATTTCGCTTAATACGCAGGCATAGAGTACACGTCAGTTATCCCTTCCTTAGACCAACTCTGACCATGGTTATATCACCCTATCAGGTTTCTTTACTGTAGGTTATAGGGCTCATTTATAAAAAGTCCTTTCTATTAATAGAATGAAGATGTCATTTAGAGCCAAAAGTTCTAAATGTGAATAGCTCAGTTCTGCTTCTTGCTGGTTACAGGACCTAGATAGTGACTCAGAAACCTTTCCATTCCTGAGACCTCCCATACTTTAAACTAGTAGCGATCCTGTTGAAAGGGCCTGGCCAGGACAAAGGAATGTGATCCTTGTATCTATTTACAAAATTCTTATGAGTTGATATATATCTTATTTCTTAAAAGCATAAGTTTTTAGGTAGCATTTGGGTATTGGATCTGAAGATAGTCACTCAAAATTTCTTTTGCCATCTTTAGTCTTACCTTTTCCTGAATTTTTGTCCATTAGGCAGTTATTTCTCCTCAATGTCTCATGCATCCACTCTCCTATTCTGTTAGAATAACTACTGTTCCACTTCTGGCCAACATCAGCTTGAACACCGCCCGCCATCATTCTGGTTGGCCTTCCTGCCTTGGTGACTCTTCTGTTTATTTCAGATATTATTGTCACTATAATTTTAGGATGGTAAAAGTAATACGTTTTTGCTAGAGACGATGGCAGCGTCATGAAGTGCCCTGACACAGAATATTTCCTACTGAAAAATATGTCAGATATTCATGTCTCTGCCGGGCTTCCAGATCTTGGCTTGCTCTCCTGTAACTCTTGCTGATCCCTGAAACAGACTCCTGACTGTACAGGGACAGATGTGCATGTGCTGTGCTTATTTTCACCTTCTGTCGTTTATGTGTCATTCCGCCCCTGAATGGGCGGCCACTTCCAAGTCTGCCCCACTTTATGCCACAGCGTGCTTTTCTCTTCCTCAGAGCCCGACTCAAGTCTCTGTTCCTGGGAGAATGCTAGGATTGACTTCATGCCACTTGGAATGCTGTTGACAGTTAATAAATTTGTGCTCTCAACTTTATGTGGATTTATTTCCTTTATATGTGCGCTTTTTTATTTTCACTACTGATTGAGATTCTTGAAGGCAAGAGTCGAGCTATGTTTTCTCTTTCTTTTTTTTTTCTCCCATAGCATCTTAAGTATGCCACTCAGAACTTAAGAAGCCTTTGTAACTGTTGGAAACTGATTCAGTGTATTGAGTGTGCTTCCTAGGGTCATCCAGACTGTACATAATCATCAGTAGTCCTGTACAGAAGACTGTTCTACAAATTTGAATGTGCCAGGCTTATCTACAAGGCAGTTAGCAGATCTAACCATAATTTTCCTAAACGCTGTTAAGAACACCCTCATAAGAGAATCCAAAACTGCACTTAAATTTAGTTACTATTTACTAGATACAGTGGGTAGCCTTTGGGTTACCAAATTCAATAGGCCCATCTTAATAGGAGCATAGTAGAGTAGTCCATCAAGAAGTATGTTTCATAGAGTCATTTTTATCACTGTTTACATTATATGATATATATGCCTATTTAGTTATACCTACAGATTTATGATTAGTAAAGAGATATGTCCATGGGTTAAATTTCTAGGTTTTCCTGCTTATTTTCCTTGATTCTTTAATTAATCACCAGTAATTTTTTACAACACTTCAGTGTATAGTTTCTAAGCATGTCAAAGTCAATAGCATTATTTAAAATTCTCCTAATAAGATGAATCTGTCATCTTTGGGGCTGACTTTGTTCAGAAATGGTCATGATGAAAGGTCTGCAGTGCACTTTAAGTTAGCACATGTCAGTCTTATGCACACAGAAATCCTCTGCAAGATACAGTTACTCAGGGTGAAAGAACAAGGGAACATTCGGGTTCTTTTTATCAGATTTCCCTGTGAACTGCGTCATAGAACAGGAACAAAGAGATCTGAAAAGAAAAGGGAGGCTATGAAAGCATGGATTTTTTTTCTGCCAAATCCTCTGTAGGCGATTTCTACCAACAAAGAAGAAACCTTGTTTTTGGCCTACTTCTGCAGCTAATCAGACTGTGCTGAATATTGTTAAAGCAACATTCTTTCCCCTGGTACGTTTCCCAGTCCCCAGGGCACTGCCTTTGTGTTTGAAATATCTCCAGTGATATACGTCGGGAGAAGCACATATTTATTTTTAAAGATTCCCAAAAGTATAGTAAATCTTTCAGAACTGAAGAGAGGCAGACTCTGATGCTAACACAAACACAAAATTATCTTGCTTAGGGCCCATGTGTCCCTGGAGATTTTACTGACCACACCACTTAGGAGCTGAATTAAACCCAGCTTGTGAGGTTTTCTGAACATTCTATCCTTTTTTCTCCCATCTTTTAAAATGTATACATTAAAATACACACACACACATGCACGCACGCACACACGCATGCACGCACTCATTCACTCACTCACTCACCAGGGCTTTATTTTGCATTTGTATATGTTATTTTTTTAAATTAGTTCTCAAGCAGTAACTCTGCCTGAAAATTTAAGCATGGTTTAAAAAGGACAAGGGTCAGGACTTGGAGTTCCAATTTGTCCTTGGGCATATGCTGTGTGCATTGCTCCCAACCCACCCCCAGAGCCTGGCACATATGCCTTTGCAGACTGACAGAATGGGATCAGAGAAGAGCTGGAGAGTGGCTGCTTGCAGGGCTCTCTGAAAGTGAATCCATGCACGGGTGACTATTTGGACTCTCCTAATTCATGACACACGGACATGATATCTTTTAAAAAGCTAGTCTGTGCCTTCCTCATGACAAAATACCTTTCTTAACGGTCCCCTGCATTTTACATCTAATTTAGTTAGCGTGGTGGTTAGCATGGTAGGCTCTGGAGTCAAGCTGCTCAGGTTTGAATTTTGGCCCCAGCCTTAACTAGCACCGTGACCTTGGGCAGTTTACCTCTCTGAATGTCAGTTTCCTAATCTGTAAAATGATCAAAGTAGTAGTGACTCCCTCAGAGTCCCAAGGGTTAGACGTAAATGCTCTGTACAGTGCATTAAGATTAATACATGTGTGATAAACGTTAGCAATTATTATTACTCCTTATGCTCTATTTCCTAAAGGTTCTTTGCAGGTGGATTTTAAGTGTTAAGAAGAACTATCGGAAGAATGTTGCCTATCATAATTGGAGACATGCCTTTAATACAGCTCAGTGCATGTTTGCTGCACTGAAAGCAGGCAAAATTCAGGTACTTATTAGAGCCATTTATGTATTTAAAACATTTTGTTGCTTTAGTAATAAAATTTATAGCATCTTCTTTCAAGTTTTTTTAATGTGTACTAATGATGATTGAGAATAATATTTATTGCCCCTTACAAAATAAGTTACATTTTGTGAATTATGAAGATTAGTATGGCAAATTACTTAATTATTAATTTTCTTTCATATATAATATATATGGCTTTAAAAAAATCTTTACAGTAACTCCAATGTTAAACTTAATAGTCTTTGGGCAAATAAATACTTCCTTCAAGGAAAACCCTACCGTATAAGAAAAGGTATCAAATTTCTCCTGCTCCCATTCAACCTGCTGCATAGTAGAATTCCTCAAAAACTACTCAGTCCCTGCACCTGGCTCCATAGATGAGTCTAGTGTTCTCTATTGCCTTTTCTCTGGAGCCCTCTGTTAATTTTATAAGTACTGTTTCATGGAAAGGGTTTTGGTTTCATATACATTGACCAGAGACTGTCTACAAGGAAGATCAGTGCAGAAAACGTTCAAGTAATTCACTCCTTTCCAGGCCAAATTTTTCGTATCTGTGTCCTTAGATTCTAACTTCAGTGGAAATCGACTAGTCATTCTAGGGAAGTGGTTCCAGGCATCCATAATATAACTTTTTAATTCAGAGCTTTCATGCTCTTTTGATTTAGTAAATTCTAAAAATGTTATTCTTTGTCTCTACTTTCATAGGGTGCACATTTTGACTGGCTAGAGTTTAAAAAAGTGATTTTTGTCTGAGAAGCCCTATGAAACACGATAGTAGTATTTTCCTGCCATAGCAAACATTTATAAGAAATAGGGTAAACTTATTTTGGGGTATGGGAAGTTCACAAGGACCAGACCACTGAAGGCTATCCTTGCTTTTTGTGAAGAATAACAAAATGGTGATTTTTGTGTATGTTGAAGATACACTGTATAGAGTGTTGAGAGTTCCAGCAGAATAGAGCTGATAATAATTTCAACTTGTGTTTTCTTACTAATGAAGAACAGTAATATAGATAATTCAAATGGCAGGTATTAAAAAATAACCTATATTTGACTGTGGAATATATCGTGCAATGTTTTAAAGCCAAATTTTCATTTCTAATCCTCTTTTTTCTGTTGTTTTGCTAATATTCACATTGTCTATGCTCCTTAAGGATACAGCAACTGATAGTAGAGAGTGAAGGCAGCAGAATCTGCAGAGAACTAAAAGTCAGAGAGGAAACAATTAAAGTTTATTTGAAATGATCAACCATCAGTCAATGTCATAAAATTAAAGAGGATAACTTAGAAAGCATTTGTATTAGTAAAAACAAAACAAAACTGCAAAGAGCAGAAAATTACATTTTAGTAAATAAAAAAATTAATGAAGTTTATTTGAGTCACTCCACATACATGTATATAATTAAGAATTTAAAATATTTAGTATAGGTGGACAGATTATTGTTTGAGGCATTTCAGCTTTTTCTGTTGATAATAATAATTCTATTCTGAAGACAAAGTACAGCTGATTCCCTGCAGAACAGGATTCTAGCATGAGCCCTTTGTGACTATAAACAAACATATATAAAGTACTGAGAAAAAAAAACACAATTGGTGAAAAGAGGTAGTATAATGCGTTTTACCAAATTGTTCTTTCTCTTTCTTTCCTCCAACGTCTTTGGTCGTGCAGCACAGGCTGACTGACCTGGAGATACTTGCACTGCTGATTGCTGCCTTAAGCCACGATTTGGATCACCGTGGTGTGAATAACTCTTACATACAGCGGTAAGGCATTTGCCCAGCAAAAGAAGAAAATGTTTCTTTTAAATTGTAGGGCTGTCTTTTTAAAAGTAAAACCCACAGCAAAATTTGATGGTTCAAAATTTCAGTTGGTCAGGGTTCATAACATACTCTGGTTTCATTTAAGGAAAATGGGAAAAATAATGCATGTCCAGGATTGTATTGGTAACATTTCTGGCCTGAAATTCAAAAATATTTATGTTGAGAATCTTATTTTATTAGGTAATTACCAAGAGTTTGTTTTAGTTTGTGTGCATCCAGCTTAAGAGCTTCATTGGAGAACTATTATGACTAGTACAGAAAGGGTGGAATTTCACCCTGGGATAAAAGATAATATTTGAAAGGTGCTTAGCTTGGATCCTAGGTACTTGTTTAGTAAGTGCTGACTAGAAAGAGGCTTTTGGTCTTAGTGAAGGAAGTGGAGCCCAGTGCTGGAGAGCTTGCAGTCAGACTGGGATTCAGGTAAGTTCTTGTGTGCCTGTGGGCAGGGGCGCTCATCTCTCTAAACCTCAACTTCCTGATTTGTGAAGTCAAGATAATAGCACACCTACCTCATCGGGTTGATGTACGTTTTAGAAGATAACACACATCCATACCAGCTAGAATGCCTGATAAATATTTAAGTGTTAAATAAGTCTTAGCCACAGATGCTAGTTCAGACAAGTTTTTCAGCCCCCTGTGCGGACCATGCTTAAGTACCATTTGCAGCGACAAATGAGATAATAAAGGTGATACCACTTTTCATCAGATCTTTGAGCCACTGTGACATTTTTATTTTCCTGCAGCAAGTTAGTTGAAAGGCCTGCATTTTAATGGCGAAACTGCTAACTGCTGAGCTTTTTTTTTCAGTATGCAAGTGATTCCACTAGTACATAGCTCTCTCTAGGAAAGTCGAGATGTCTGATCTCTTGAGGGAAGTTCAGAAAGCTCTCTAATCACATTCCCTTTATCTAAATACAGTAAACAGAAAACTTCATGTGAAAAGAATTACAGCAATGTAACAACCATGTCCTCTGCTGACCTTTGATGGGAAGAGATAGCAGGCTCTTGCCTGCCTGTCAGAGCCTGGCCGTTTCCTCTTTAAAATCTAACGTTTTGGAGAACTGACGAGTGACATGGCCTTTGCCCCCTGTGCTCTGTCATGTGATAGTGGTCCTGAGCCTCCTATCAACACAGGAGTCGTTAGGACAGGGAACGAGGACGTGAAAAGATTTACAGCACAGGGCCAAGCGTGGCCTGCAGATCAGAGCCGCAGAGCCGCAGAGCTGCCTCCTCTCCCTCCCTCAGCTGGGCATAGTGTTACTAGGATGTGGATTGTTACTGTATGGATTGCTCTAAGACACCATATTGCCCTGCTTTATTTAGAGTGAAAAGAACACTCAGCTATTTCCCTCTTTGTTTACTTAAAAATAATTACCTGGGAAAACATCTGGAGACACGTCATCTTCTCTTCAAAGAAAAAAAAGCCCTGGGAAAAAGTCAGACTGCGGAATCTTGCTTTCGCACACACCACAGAACAGACTCCACCAAGGAATAATAACTTAAAAAAAAAATTAAAGGGTTTCTTTTTCCTTACATCCCTGTGGTTTGAGTAGAGGAAACCGAGAATTTTCCAGGGATGTTTCTTTTTTCTTTCCTTAGTGATAAATGACTGACACCTCAAGTGGGGTTTTCTTAACCAGGGGGCTCTTGGGAGATTAAGAGTACCAGAAACATTTCCATGTAACTTCTGAAAAGGTGTTCGTGTCCAGACCTCATCAGATATTCAGACACTCTATAAAGAAAACCAAAACAAAGAAGGCACAGAAATAGAAGTAACATATCAAAAAGAGAAATAGCCCTTGTTGTGGTAGCAGAGTTAGAAACGGAACTTCTGTCATTCATTCTTCTTGAACTTTTTTTCAGAAAATTAATATGAAGTGAGATATTCCTTGTTTAGGAAACAGTGTTTTGCTTCATTATCTGAGGCTTTGCTTCCTTCCTGGCTTAGGAAGACTGCCCTTACAAGAAGTAACAAGTACGCCAGTGAGATGTCTGGGGGAACAGTTCACTGCCTGTGCTTCCTTCTCCCACATGGGCGGGTGAAGGAGAGAGTGACTTCAGACAGATACTCAATTATTCTTTAAAAAATAGGCAGTAATAAGAACAAAATGGCCAAAGTACAGATACCTGCTTATGCAGAGAAATGTCCTGCATTAGGCTTGCAGTCAATATGAGACGACTGTTGTAGATGCATTTATTTGGTTAGATTTAGGCTTGGTGTTTTCTAAATATAAATATAGTGAAATTATCCTACATTTTTGGCAGATGGATAATATGCAGTTACTGGGGCCTGGCACTGTGCTAGGTGGAAATAGAGCTATAAAAGTATAAAATGTAGTTCCTGTTATCAAGGAGTTTTGGTAGTCTCATGAAACAGTGGTGACTAACACAAGGAAGGATCTAATAAATACTATGTTGTTTAATAACATGGACTGTAAGTGTTCAATAGAAGAGGAGATTGGCCATGATCAGCGTAATCCATCTTTACTGTTAATGGAAGAAGTGAGGCTTGAACTGGATCTTTGCAGTGGGTAGGATTTGGAGAGGAGAAAGCGTGAAGATATACCAGAAACACTATGAGGCTTTCACAGGACAGTGATGATGGTTAGCCTGACTAGTCAGAAGGTCCACTGACTAGGAATGGAGAGTAAGAGGATGAACAAGCAGAAGTTATAAGACCCTTCCGGGGGGTGGGGGTGCTCTAAGACTAAGCAGTGCATTTTACACTTGGTATAGTGAAAGGACAGGGAGCCACTGCAGTGGGTGATAAAGACATTGTGTAGGAAGAAAAGGATGAAAGGAAGGTACAGGGTACATGGATGATAAATAGAACCACAGAGTTCAGCTAGAAAGCTGTTACAGCAAGCTAGGTGCATGTGAACATCACTTATTGGCCAGAGGGAGGAAGAGACCGAAGGAGAGAGTTTTTAAATTTAATATTGAATGGCTAGTTACATGTATGAAGGAAGCAGGAAAGTCATGACTCCCAGTCCAAGAAACTGGAATAGTGATGGTGCCATTGGTAACGATGAAAGGCCTGGGAAGGGTGTATCCATGTGTGTGTCCTTTGGGAGGGAAGGTGGAGGGGAGAGGAGTTTTGGCAGTGAGGAGAAAATAATGAAGAGGATGGTGGCTGGAAGAGGTAAAATGACCAAATGGATATGGTTTGTTTGTTTGTTTTTCCCAAAATAGATTAGAGATTCAGCAAAACCAGAATAAAAGAATTTCCTGGTAACCACAATCAGATCATGTATTTTTGTCCTGAAAGAGCTCGTTCTGCACCATGGTCCTCTCTGCTCTGTAATAGAGGAAAAGGAGTGAGCTGGAGTTGTGAATGGGCGCGGTGGTAATACAGGGTCAGCGGCTCTGAGAGACTTCCAGGGGCAGTGGAGACGGCACAGGAGTCACAATTTGTAAACTGCAAACTGGGTAGAGTCTGTTTTAGCCAGGAATGAGGTCATCCCTGATAAGGTGGGAGGGCTTGCGAGACCAGAGATCTGAGCATGAGTAAAGTGCAAGTTCAGTTAGTCCTAATGTCCATAGCTAATACTAATAGTAATAATAATAATAGAACCAAACACTTAGCACAGCCCTTATCATTTTGGAATTCCTTCTAGCACTTTATGTGTGAGATATATATATATAGTGCTGGGTCTTCTTTTGCTGTTGTCATCTCAAAACAATTTCCACCCCTATTCCTCCACGAGAGCTGGAGCCCAAGCCCTACCACACATCTGAGGATATGCCCACGATTTGAATTGGGCCATTGAACTTGGCACAGGAGTTACTGCTAGCTTTTTGAGAAATTCCTCTCACATTCCAGGAGGCTCAGTCCTGTCTCCCCAAAGCACTGGAGACACACAAGCAACAGCCCATTCCTTGTGGACTTTTATACTATTTGCAGAATGAAGAGAAAGACTATACACATATATGAGCTCAGTGAGTCCTTAGACCAGCACACGGAGCTGTGATGGTTATGGAGCCAACGCTAGTCCAGTGCCTGCCTCCTCCTCTCACCATGTGACCTTGGGCAAGTCATTTCACCTCCCTCCCTTTGTTGCCTTCTCTGTATAGTAGAATAATGACAGCACTGGTCTCACAGGGCTTCTTACAAGGATTAAGAAGTATAAATAGGTGCAAAGTGCTTGGAGCAGTACCTGGCACAGATTACATGCTCTACAGGTTTTAGCTTCTGTCACAGGAGGACACTATTAAGGACAGATAAAAGTTCAAGATCTTGCTCGGTCCCATGGGTGGATTGAGGAGTAGCAAAGAGACTATGCCTAGCGGCACCTCAGAGCTGTGAAACAGAGAGGGAGTGGGAAAAAAACAATCAGCCAGAGTCAAGGAGGTCAAACAACTGGAGTCACAAGGTTAAAGAACCGTCCACTTGAGTATCTATGAATGTGATCACAGACTGATGGAAGACAGTAGTGATGATTTGGAGAGAAATTGTCAAGTTAAGAATCCAATGGGTTGACAAGGGCTACAAGGAATAGTTAAGAGATTTGAACCCAGAGCAACATGTATGGATGAGAAGCCAAATTTCAAGGACAGTTGTTCGATTCAGTGGAAAGGGATACCGTGCTGGGGTGGCAGGACTTGGTTTTCTCACAGAACTTTCATTTTCTGTTGACTTCTAAAGCTCCATGTTTCTGGAACATTGATCTGATTTCTGCACCAGCATCCTGGTGCTGCTCTCAGAGATGAACCAACAACTGCAGGACAAGAGGAGATGCAGGGAGGGCATGCAAGTCCGTTAATGCTTAGTGACATCAGCGTGGGAATAAAAGTGCAGCTGGAGTGGTTTAATGGGTCCTTCTGACATGACCTCAAATAAAGAGGCAACTTAGCCTTGTATTTGAAAGAGTAAAAAAATAACAGGATATAGAATACACTGGTTTCCATGAACATCTTTGTAAACAGGAAATTTGGGGCATCTGTCACCCTTTCATTGATTCGTAAGTCCATATTTTTAGAATGTAAGGAAAGGAAAACACATAATTTGCATTCATCTATCTCACAAGCCAAGAATTTTCTCTAATGTGAAACAGTCCTTTCTGCATTCTCTAAAAATGTAACGTGCATTTGAAGTTTTAAATGTGTTTGTGTTACATCCGCCTAATCGCATTTCTAGCCCGGCTTCTAACTAGGTCAGTGAGTGGATACTGTGTGCAGAGTGCCATGGGTCACAAGCCAGTGTATGTTCAAGAGGATGTACTTGAATCCCGGCTCTGCCATTTATATTGGCCGTGAACAAGTGAGATAATCTCTCTGAACTTCTAGTCATCTAAAGAACAAATGCTAAAATGCCAGTTTTAGAGAGGTCTCAGCCTGAGTCACTCTGGAGGCACAGCCTGAGACCAAAGCTGGCATGCAGGCATCTAGCTTACTTGTGCACACGGTCCCAGGGAGCAGAAAGGGAGGCCTGAGAGTGGGGAGCAGAGCAGGGAAAGCAGGAAAAGGATGGGGTATCCAGCTGTCACCCATCCAGGCAGCTGGTGTTCAATCCCGCCAGGTGCTTCTGAGACATCTTATGAAATGAGACCCAGAACTGTTCCCCAACCGACAGAGACAGAACAGGGAGGGGCAGCTATCCACAGGCTTCCAAACCCACACCAGTCAAAGGTGACCCCATAGGCCTTAACTCTTCCCACTGCAGGCTGGACTAGCATGAGTGTAGAGAGAGCTCCTGTGGGCACCAGCTGGGAGGGCAGAAGTGAGAGGTGTTCCCTGAGGGCCAGGGCAGGGTAACCTTGTGAGGGGCCCCTCGTGCAGTCTGCTACAGCACGCGTGAAGCCAGCCACCGCACCAGTGGCTGGACTGTGAGGTGGGACCGAGGGCTTTGATGCAGTGAGCTGAAGTGTTCTATGTGGGATTATTGTAAAAATTAAGTATAAACCACTTAGTACAGTACCTGTTATATACAGGCTCTCAGTTAATAGTAATTGTTTTCATCAGGGAAAGCAAATCTAACAGACTGTAGAAGTTTACAGTCTAACAGGGTAATAGACTTAAAAACACTTAACACCTGACAGCATAAAACTGTTACGAAGCTAGTACTGTGTCTTTGAATTCCTTATATAAAGGAAAATAACAAGGTACTCTGGAAGCACTTCCTTTTCTCAGTGAAGGGAATGAGGAAAGCTGCAATTGTTATGTTGAAGTTGACTTTAGGGAGATCGTGGATTCTGTGGACGCCAGGCCCTCTGTTATTCCAGGCCATCTCCTGCACCCTCATCTACTCCCATGGCTTGGATTACCAAGCATGCTGATGTGATCCAAATCCATTTCTCCAGCCCAGACCTGAGTGCAGACATTGAGACCCTCTTAGGGATACCTCAGGCACCTTGACATCAATAGAGCCCACACCCCACCGGCCATCTTCATCCCCCATTCCTAATCATCTTCTCCCCATTTTTGTCAATAAATGACAAGGCAGAAACTTAATCTCCTGACTTTCCCCTTCATCTCCCTCCTCCCCACTAGCTCCCAACCTCAGGATTCACTGCCAACTCCTACAGAGAAAAAGTGCAGTGAACACATCTGGGCATGACTGGTAAATTAAGCCTGGAGATGGGGAGAGAGGGAAAGGAGAGACAAATACAGTCCAGACTGAGTACCGTCAATAGTCCAGACTGAAGTCTTCTATTTTATCTCAGTCCCCTTTCCTGATGTGCCTCCCACCCACACCTCCTTCCAGGCTGCAGGCAATCTCTTGATCTCCTAAAGCAAAGTCTTCTGACTGCTGTGATTCACTGAACCTTATGCTCTCCTCTATAGCACGTGTGCATTTGCCTCACCTCTTTGACCATGTTTTAATCACCTTTGTATCCCCGTGGCTGCTCAATAAATATTTGAATCAAATTACAAAAAAATCTACCTCCTAAATGGCTCTCAGATAACTCTGCTTCTCTTTCTTTAGGATTCTACCACTCTATTCCAGGCTCTTACCTCGGTTACTAGAACAGTTTCCCACTAGTCTCCTAACTGAATCCCAGCTGTCTCCATGCATCTACAGTCTTGATTCCAGCAAATTTATCTTTTCTTACAAATCTGCTCATTTTACTCCATCCATTGTCTTCCCATTGTCCAGTGATAAGCACAGCATCTGACCCACGGAACAACTCACTAAATATGGAAACAGCGGAGATGACACGCAGGCAGGAGTTAATTTGGGAAAAGTTACAACAGCAGCAAAACATGGCAGTTTCGGGGACCAGCAATGTCAGTGGTGGACTAAACAGCAGTAGATGAGATTACCTGTTCTCTTACCTTTGTTTTCATTTCCCTGTTTTTGTTTTCCCTCAAGTTTCTCTCGCTATACTTATTTCTTTGCTGTGTTACTTCAGTCTTGGGTAGCTTCTCTGTCTTCAGCAAATGAAGTGCAGAGTAAAATAATGGTTCATGTGGTAGCAGAAAGAAATAACAGACCAGCTGTGTGACCCAATGGTTGTATTGTGCTTTACAGTTCATAGACCCCTGTCCCATGAATCCAAGAAACAGACTTTCAGGAACTATAACCTTTTCTGTTTCTTTTGAAGAAGAAACTGTGCTTTCTCTTCACATGTGAAGAAGGGTCATAGGAAATACGAGGTGGAGGACACTACATGTCGTTTAGAACTTGATTTGTGAATGTCTATTACATGCCGTGAACTGACTGTAAGATTCCTCCCTCTGGCTTCACTCAGCCAAAAGGTCTCGACTGTTTTCCCCCTGTTCCATTTAGAGAGCTACCAGGATGTCCTGCATGGAAATAACCTGGATCCCACACGGGGAACCTTTTCTGACTCAGCTGTCTTTTTCCTTCCTTCAGAGGGCGTTGTGTGCCAACCAGCCCCCTTTTCCTTGTCTCTCTCTTCACTGACACCTCAGCTAATTCCATCTCAGTAAACTCTGTTCTTCGTTACAGACACACAGACATAAGTGCGCTGACCTTCAGCCTTATTTCAGAGGGAAGGCTTGCATAGAAATTTGTTTCAGATTTTAAATTAACTGCAGTTTTGAAATTGAAAAGTATTATTGGTACAGCAATTTCAGAGATTTGTTTTTAATTTGTAAAGTAGTCCTTTGTCCTTATTCCTTCTACTGGTTTAATGAGTATTAAAACCAATGAAATTGTTCATGCTTTGAACTGGCAATAGTTACATTGGTATTTGAGAACCGCTTGCCTCTCTGTATGTGTTTCCCAGAGATCACCTCACTCTTCTTCACAGAAGGAGAGAAAATTGTTAGCTGGATTAGTTTTGTGAAGTATCCTCCTTTTCACTTAACCAGCAAAAAGAAGAAATTGATAAACTGATGTCCTGGGGAAATTGATCTTTTTTTTTTTTTTTTTTACCTTTTTTTCTTTACTCAACAAACTACTTTTCAGAAGTGAACACCCACTGGCTCAGCTCTACTGCCATTCAATCATGGAGCACCATCATTTTGACCAGTGCCTGATGATACTTAATAGTCCTGTAAGTACCTCATTTCTGCTTGTGGAATTTTAAAAGAGAGCTTTATAAATTCAGTTTTATTTTTAAGTTTTGGATTTATTCCCAGCATCATAAATTCTTGAGCATGCTTTATTCCTTTTTGGGTAAGAAAGGCAAAGCCAAAACATCTGAGATCTTCACAGCCTCACTCCTCTAGAAACCAAAACTGTCTATAAACGTTGCCTGATAAGGGAAAATTGGTTACTCACCTCTATTTGGTTATTCCAAATTAGAAACAAACAAAACTGGCATTTTATGGCTTTCAGTTAATTGTTTGTTTGTTTGTTTTTGTCAAATGAAATGGTTTATACTGCTCTCAAAGGTTTGCTTTCACAAGGCAGTATCTTTTCAACTCTTTTTATTGAAACTTCTGACCACTAATAAACATTTTAATGAGGGAATAAAGCTATTCAGCAGTTTAGCTACATGAATATTTATCAATGTAAGAAAGCATATGATATACTATGCTAGACCTACTTATGTTAATGAAAATAAGATTAAAATGATATACCCCAAAATATTCACAATGGCTGGTTTGTTTAGTTAAATTATTAATACTTGTTTGTTTTCTGATTTTGATTTGTTCATTATTCACATTATCCATTGTCTGCATGTATTACTTTTATAATAAGAAAAATCTGAAAGTTGCAACTCCTACATTGAACAAGCACAGTGCATGGTATAGAATTAAAGCAATTTTATCTCCATTTCTTTACACTTGCCCAGTGGGGCTAGTTCTTCCTGAGTCCTAGAAGAAAACTCAGGAGGCCCTTGACCTTTCTGGTCACTCTTTTATAAGTAAAAATCATCTAGTTACTTTAGGTCCCAAAATATAGCACACAGTTCTCAATTTAGAAATGAAAATGTCAAGTCCTGTGTAATAGTCCTGATTCTGGACTTGATTTAACATTTAACTTTCTCTCATCGCCCTGGTTGGCTTCTTTTGTCCCTGCCTATGTTTCTTCTGAGCCCTTCCTCACCCCAGAATTATGGGAGTTGAATTTTGACCTTCAGCGACGAAGGAAAAAGCCCTCTGCCTGGCTCCTGCACGTGCAGCCCTCTCCGTTCTGTTTTAAGAACACGAAAATGGGCACTTGCCCCTGAGGCGTGCTCCCTTGGACTGCTTTAGTCCCGTCTCTTCCTGCAGAGTCCACCATAATAGCAGCCCCACGGTCTCAGTGTCCTAAGTCCATCTGCGTTGTCTCCGGGCCTCCACAAACCAGTGTTTCCACTCAGTTTTTCTGTGCTTCTTAACATCCTCAGAGGCAGCCCCCAGACTTGCCAGCCTGGCCTGTTCAAGTTACCTCCACACGTACCAGTCCTTGATTTGGTCTGTGCTCCGGCTATCGAGTTGCATGGGTTTTGAGTAGTCTCCCCCAACACTGGTTTTCCCATAAAGCATGTTATTTTTAGTGTGTACTTTTTCCGAACTGAGACTTTTCAAGAATGTGTATGTCGAGTTATAGCAGAAACATCTGTACCTTCCTTGGAATTTTTGTTCTCTTTGTGCTTTGGCTCAAACTTTCATTTTAATATCCTATTTAGTTTTAAAGAAAGACAATATGCTAAATTTTTCAAAAAGGATATTTAACAGTATGCCTATCATAGCTACCTCTGTTATTAGATAACCTGTTATGTAATATGTTATTATTTTACATATAAGGAATCATGGTATATATATATGACTGGCCTCACATTATAAGACCCATCTATATATTCTGTCTTTTAAGCACCAGTACACAAGAGTTTACAGTCTGTGCTTTTGGAAAATAAAAATGTAATACCAAAAGACATTTCCACTTTTCCACTTGAAACAGTTTTATCTTAAAAATAAAAGTATTGGAAGGTATTTTTGAATAGTCTTCTGTTTCGCGCAGAACCTAAAGTGATTTCACATTTTAAAATAATGTTTCTGGTATAATCACAGATTCATTAATTAGACACGTGCCACAATTTCAGTGTCTAGTAATCCGTGCTAACCAGTGTTTTGGCCCCAGCGCAGCACACTGAAGCAGTTTCCTTTCTTCAGAACAAATCCTTTGCCTCCAGATCCCATTTCTAAGCCTCCGGGCTTTTTTCTCAGCCCTGAGCTTTAGGAAGTACATCTGAATCAATTTACGGATGTCGTTTTTTAGTATATTCTGAGTACTCGAGGTGTGCTTTACTTAGTTCAAGATTAGAGAGCCACTGTAATTTAAATTACAGGTAAGAAATAAAAAATGGTTACATAGCAAACACTTTAGATAATTTGCACATGGATTAGCTGCCTTTTAAATACTCCTCATAGATGCTTCAACCCTTGCACCCGAAGGCACACCATTGGCTCATGCCCTCTACCTGTCTATTGGCATGTTCCTAAGGAATACAAAGTTTTCTATAGTAAGTGAAAATTATACAAAAATGCACCAAAAGTCTTATTGGATGTATTACAAAAGCCATAGAGAAATTACTCTTTTAAAAAATCAATATTTTAAACATTTCATCACTCTGTTCTTCACAACTACTATAATACACTTTTTGAGTTTTCGAAGTTTCACATGCTGTCAGATAATAGCAGTTAACCTGCCCAAAGGATGGAGGTACATAGTTCTTAGATTTTAGGCCTGGACTAAGGCCTAAGGAGTAGAAGAGACGGGATAACACATGTACTTAGGCTGATGAATTCTTATAAAGCTGTTTTTTCTTATATGATAAGGCCGTGGGGTGGGAGCATAGAGAGCAAATGTTATTTCATGGTATTTACTTTATATAAGCAGGTGTCCTCCATCATCAGTTCAGAATATTAGGCATGTATTTAAGAGAAAATTTTCAGATTTTGTTCTTCTCTGGGTGGAGTGCTAATGATGGTTCTCCTTTTTTTGTAAAGGGCAATCAGATTCTTGGCGGCCTCTCAATTGAAGAATATAAGACCACGCTGAAAATAATCAAGCAAGCTATTTTAGCTACAGACCTAGCACTATACATTAAGTAAGTTTTAAGAAATATCTTGAGATAAATAAGTCCTGGATGTGTTTGCATTGTTTCCAACTTTAAAAATCTGCACTGGGATATTCTTAAGTTATAAGGACAAATGTCCTGGCAAAGCTGTTTATCAGACTATGGCCAGAAAAGTCTACTCCTTCGCCTTACTTAACACTGGAAATTACAGAATAGAGTTATTTCTGATGTTTATCCACTGCTCTGTCTCTGAAGCTATGTGCAAAGCAAATAACCATCTCAAGGTCATTCCAAGTTGGTTGGCCAATCCAAAGATTATATAGGCCATTTGCTTTTCCTCCTTTCCTTCACTCCCCCAATTTCTGACCATTTCACAATTCCTTTATACTGTCATCCAAGCCTATGTGGGCAGGAAAAGGAGCCGGGTGCCAGACAAGTAAATCTTGTTTCTTTTATTGGATTTTGGCAGAGGAGGAGTATTAATTCAGAACTTTAATTAATGAAGTTAATGATTCAGAAATTAAAGTATGCATCAGAGTGGTATTAGTAATATATATGTATTTGCATAATTAAACTGTCTTTCTAAAAACGAGGACAGACTTTGCTGCTTTGGGGCGAACATTCGTTTCCCACGTAGCGATGGAGATCTTTGCTGCATGTGTGGGGGTCAGGGGAGTCAGGCTGTCACATTTACGGGATTTCCCTGGAATGCAGGCCTCTCTCCCTCTGGACAAGGATCCACATTATGGTTTTAGCCACTCTTCTGAGAAGTAAAAACAAATAGAACAGACACACAGAAACACATACCAGATATCCACTATTGTACACCCAAAAGTAACTGCATCTAAAAGAGTCTGTTTCATTGGATTTTTAGAGTACTTTAAAGTTAATTAGGGTAAAAATGTATCTATAGTAAATTTCAGATTATTCAAAATAATTACAGAATAAAGGTTATCAAATTACAAAGAATTTAAAAAATACCTGTAATCACAAAGATTTCTCAGCCTATTCAGGCCACATAGGTCTCTCCTCTGAGCCCTTCTGAAACCTGTTTTCATTTTTGGTATTCAATCGCAGAGTCAGTTTTGTTATGTAAGTTTCTCTCATGTTTGTCTTGTGTCTTTGACTAGATTTGAAACACTGTGAAAAGGTGGGTGGGGAGGGGATAGCCCAGTGGCAGAGTGTCTGCTTAGCATACACGAGGTCCTGGGTTCCATCCCCAGTGCCTCCACTATGAAATAAAATAAATAAACCTAGTTATTACCCCCACAAACAAACAAACAAACTGAAAAGAACTTATGTCTTATAATTTCTCAAGATGCTTAATAATGTTGGGCACACGGAGGTATCCACTATACACTGAATGGATATCAGTTTACACTTGACTCGTCTGTCTTTGCTCAGAAGCACTTCACAGCCTCATCCTGATGCAGAGTGACCATGATGAACACTTCCCTGTGCCCCACAATGTGAATGAGAGCTGTGAAGTTAAACTGAAACCATGCAGACCTTACTATTCCATACACAAAATTCCTTAAATTATTCTCGGCAACAAATATTTAACTCATCTTGCTTCCTTTTCTTAAAATTGTGTTCAAGAATTGAAACTACCATCATTTGTGATGTGTAGTTAAAGACGAGGTGAAATTTAATGTTTCAACCAAAGAATATGGTAGAAGAGAGAAAAGTGAGGTATTAAAATTTTTAAATGATTTTTATATTGGATTCTAAGATGAGAAAAAATCCACTAGAGATCCCCCCCCAAATTTTACTCCATGAGTCTTTGTAGACTAAAGGGATAAAAGAGCTTGGGGGATGCGTCGTATCTACCAAATATGTTCTTTATTTTCAAGGAGGAGAGGAGAATTTTTTGAACTTATAAGAAAAAATCAATTCAATTTGGAAGATCCTCATCAAAAGGAGTTGTTTTTGTAAGTAGGATAATTATTCTTAAAGCTTTGTTACCTAAATACTTTAATTGCAATTATTTCTTACAATGTGATGATCTCAGAGGCTGTCAGAATTCTCAAGAATATTGTACAAAGGGCTGAATATGAGTATTTACTTGAAAAGAAATGCATTTGCAAATTCAAGTGAATAAATCACTCTTTTGTCCTGAAAGGACCTTTAAGATGTGGAGAGTTATCAGCACAAGGCTACAAGGTTCCCCTGTTCATGTTCCCAATTCTTTGGAATGGAAGACCTGAAAACAGCCTCCCAAAGACCGTGTGAGCGAGAAGGCAGCTGTGATGTGTTTACTTGTTTTGTGTGATGGCCGAGTAGCACTGTCAGAACTTCAAGGTTTCTGCTTTTTCTCACCTGTACCCCATCCCTCCCCAGCAGCTATGGGGACCATCCTCTATTAACTGCTGTCACTGCCTCTGTCATGGCAAGAACTGGATCAATCAAAAAGAACAAAGGGTTAACAATACAGAAAAAGACAGACATAGCAATACTAAGGATGGTGCTCTATTACAACTGTGTAGTCAACATTTCTTTAAATAGACTGATAGTACTTAACATGAGAAGATGCAAATTACAAGGAAACAATATACAAATGCCCAGCTGTCTGTTCTGCATAGTCATGCTTCACTTGAGTCTTAACATGTTTTTCAGAACAGTGCTTAGACATGCTACTGTGATTTGTGGACAGTTTTTCTCAAAAAAGGAGTCTGACCTCAATTCCAAGTCTGTGCTACAGTTTTCACTGCTTCACCCTAACTCTGACCTCTTGCAGAGAAGCGCCCAGTACGTGTGGTGCTCAGCTTCGCCGCTTCCACTCTTCACTTTCCAGACTGAAGTTAAGCTCATATATGTGCATACATAGTCTTCTTTGGGGGAGACAGTTTGTATTGGCAAGTGTTATTGAAACCCTTCATAAAAATGGGTCCAAACAGTGATTTTTAAATATCTCTGGGCACTCATTACTTGTGAAAGAGTTGGTGTAAGAGATAGAATAGCAGCAGAAAACCATTTTCTTTGCGGCCTTGGATGGGTAGTGAGAATGTACTTTCAAGTTGGGTCTCCCTAGAGGGACCAATGATATGGTCCTTAACCTTGAGTGTTTCTAAATGACAGTGTTGGCCTTTTTGCCTCTTACTTCAGATTAAAAGGATTAGATGGCAGGTATTTGGATCTGACATGGGAAAACACTGCACTAAACACAGGACCATTTTCCACAATAGTCACACTACTGAGTTCTAGAGTATCTGGTCACAGACTCAAGTCCAGCTTGGTTTACAGCTCCTCTGATGAGAGAGGGAGTACAGAGCACTATCCTTTCACTTCCCTCTTTTTCTCCAGCAGATACTGTTTAATAATTCAGAGGCTTTTCACACAGGAGTCACTACATGTGTCAAGTGAATTAGGTTCTTGCTCTCACAGGACCTTCATGAGCAGGCTATCTGATATTATCCTTTAATGGTTAATTATTAGTAATCAGTGTGTTTTCACTGCACTGTCACTGAGAATGGAAGACCAAGGTAAACAAATATATATTAGCAGGCAAGTTTTTGCCCAGAGATTAATATTTTCTCTTCTCCTGCCAGTCGAACTAAATGAGGCAGTTTGAGGGCAAATTCCAGTAGTTCACTGGGTAACCAAAACGGTGACATTGTGGTATCACTGTATCAGTCCTGCTTCTATATAAATTGTTTCTTTAGTCTTTATAAACTGCCATTCCTGCAGTTTAGAGGGTTTTAATTTGACTTTTTATTAGTAACTACCTACTGAGGGCTTCATTCACATAAAAGTAAACAGGATTGTTGCCCTTCTTTTTCCCTTAACAGAGCGATGCTGATGACAGCTTGTGACCTTTCTGCAATTACCAAACCCTGGCCTATTCAACAGCGGGTATGTTGCTTGGTGACGACAGAAGTCACAATTAAAAAGTCAAAATAAGAAAAATCTTTACTCTTAAATGTAGCTTTTGATGTATTTGTGGAACTTTTTTTTCCTAAATTTTAGGTAGTATTAAAAACAGATAATTGGACGTAAACAGGTTTTTTTTTTTTAGAAGAATCAATAGCACTTAATATTTTTAAGATACGTTAAGAAAGATCATCTATATTAAAATTGCAAAAACCTAGCTGTTGATAAAGTTTCATTCCAGTAATACTACTTCTGGCTCACTTGAGGACTTTTTTTAAACACATGCCTTTAGTAACCTTAAAAATTAGAAGAAGCACTTATTTTTCTTATAGATAGCCTACTAGGCTATACCTCAACTCTAAATGGCATTAACAAGTAGAACACAAACATTTCTGGGGCTTGTAACTAGAGGACATGTTAATAAAGGATGTCAGGAAGGATCTGATCAGGGCCTGTGGGCCAGGAGGCTAGAAATACATCCTCTCTCTAAATAAGTAACTGCCATAACATTTTGCAGAGGCAATAAAGGTCCTAGGCTTAAAAAAGGGATGGGTACACATGCAATGATGTGTATATTGTGTTTTTGGTTTTCAAGACTGCATTTTGAATACTAAAGGTACTACCTGAGATTACTGACAGTTGCTGTTGGTCGTGGCTCTGAGCTGCATAGTCACAGAGCCCAGCAGTGACAGGCTCATCTCATGAAACACACATGCTGAGAAAACCAGATCAGAAATGTGCTCTTTGTGTGCCGAAGCTTGTAAGCCATTAACACTCGAGAAATGTGTTCTTTACAGACCTTCCTGCTCCATAATAAACAGGACTATATGCCCATTTCCAAACAGGAAAGAAGATGGAAAAGGGAAGAATTTGTCTTTTCAATTACCCTTTTCTTTCTTTAGAAGTAAACCCTGAAAATGTACAACAATGAAGTTGGGGTCCAGACATAAAAAGCAACACTGTTAAGCCTCTATAATTTAAACAGTTTGGTATTGGTGTCAGACTAGTGGAACAGAATAGAGCATTGAGAATTGCACAGAACATTGAATATATAATAAAGATAGCATTTCAAATAACTGGGGGAAAGACAGACTACTTACTAAATAATGTTAGGATGATTTTCCCATCTTCATAGCCAGATGGCAAAAGACAAAATTGGATCTATTCTGCATACCTAAATTCCAAATGGGGCATAGAGTTCAGTGTAGAAAATTAAGCCAAACAAGTACTCAATAAAAACATTTGTGGATTCTTTTACAGCCAAGGAGTGAGAAAACTTTCCTAACCGTGGCTCAACATGCAGAAATAATAAAAGATTGACAAATTTGGTTACATGAAAATGAAAAAATAAAACTTCTTGCTCGGCAAAGACACTATAGCAAAGAAAGACAATGAGGAACTGGTAAAAATACATGCAATTTTTATCTGATAGGTAGTTAATATCCCTAATATTAAGGAACTTCTAAAAAATAGAGAAAAAAAAGCCAACAACCCTACTGAAAAATGGGCCAAAGATTTGAAAAAGTTGATAGAAAAAGAAATGCAAATAAATGACTCCTACTCATTTGAAAAGGTTCTCAGAACCTCAGTCATAAAGATGCAAATTAAAACTACACGGACACAAAAGAACTTGTACAGGCTCTCTTAACAGTTTTTTCCTAATAGTTGGAAATTAGAAGTTATCCAGACTTCTTTCAGCAGGAGAATGGTTAACATATTGTATGTAGTACTGTTCCTTCACACAGAGGAACACTGCTCAACAGTAAAAAGAAACTGACCACTGATAACAGGTAGCTACATGGATGGGTCTCATCAACACTATACTGAGCAAAGAAGCTAGACACAAAGGGATACTTACTGTGATGTCATTTATGTGGCATTCTAGAGTAGGCAAAACTAATTGACAGTTGAAGAAATTAGAACAGTAGTTGGGTGGGGAGGGAGGAAGGGTGGTGCAGGGAATCACTGGCAAGGGGCTTGAGGGCACCTTCTTGGGTGACAGAAATATTCTGTTTTTTTGGGTGGGTGCATGTTACATAGTTATATGCATTTGTCAATACACTGACGTGTATATCTGTAGTCTGTGAAATTCCCAGTACGTAATTCGACTTCATTTTTTTAAAAAAAGCACTGAGATACTATTTCTCAACTGTCCAACTGGCAAACATCCAAACGTTTTACATCATAATCTGTTGGGAAGTTGTGAGAAAATAAGGAATACAAAATACTTTAGCCCTTTGGAAGTATATGAATACACCTATTCATTTACCATTACTTCCAGGAATCTCATCCGAAAAATATACTGGCAAGAATATAAAAAAGACATTTACAAAAGGTTATTCATTTTAGTGCTGGTTGTAATAGCAAAGACTGGAAATAACCCAAATGTTCATTAATAGGGTACTGATTGAATAAATTGTAGTACATTTACATGATGAATTCTTTGCAACAGTAAAAAGAAATGAGCACTATCTGTATACTACTATGGAGTATATAAAGATACATTTTTAAGTAAAAAAAAGGCAGAGAAAAATGGGTATGGTATGCCACCATTTATCTGAGAAGGGGGTAAAGTATATGTACATATTTCCTTTTTTTAAAAAAAAAAAAACATAAGGAATTACTACAGAAGAGTTAATGATTTTCCGCAGGGAAGAAGGGAATAAGATTGAGGGAACAGAGACATATAAGCTGGAGTTGCTTGCATGTACTTGTTTTGTAGACATTATTTAGGAACTATGTAAATTGTTTTCATAATTACAAAATTTGAATTTTTTTTAAAAAAATCACTAAATCTTGAAAATGAAATGAAACAAACCTGATTTTGGTTGCAAAACCACACTAAGAGGGACTGGTTTTGTCCAAGTGACATTAAAATAGTAATTTGACCATGTAACGCTAGTGGGATGGACACCAAGAACAAAAAGAACTACCAAAAAAAAAAGCCTTAAAACTGTCCTTCAGTAATCATATTAGTGGTAATTTTACGTAGATATCCAGCCACCGTTGTGGGTGATGTGGGATAACAGCAAAGGAGAAACTACATTGGTATTGTTGAGAAGTAGGATTTTTTCAGTGTGAGTGGAAAGATAAAGACTCGCTAGAGTAAAAAAAAAAAAAAAATGGTGGATAAGGGTTTGTGGAAATCCTGCAGTGCTGAATTTGAATAGGAAATACTGTATGAACTTACGTTGTGTCTTAGCTCCGTCCATTGAAAGGGCTTAAAAATGACGATCACCCTGGTAGTAAGAAATGAAACTAGTGCCCAGACTGAGGTTTCTAAATACCTTGGTTAAAGGAAGGAGGCCTACATGAAGAAATGGCTGATTGCAGTTCCAAATCAGGATATGTACAAGATGAGCCTAGAACATCGTGTTACAGCAGAAAGACTATCAAAGACTGATAAAGCTGTGTCGGGAGAACAAAGAAGCCACCTTTAAGCTTTCTCAACTGGCCAAAATGGAACAGTGAGCATCAGTAAGGATTTAAATGCATTAAGTATGTTTAAATCCAAGAGTTCAAGATAATAATAAAAATAATAAAGCACAACCTTCCAGAGTTATCTTTTGTGGATGCTTGAGAACCAAGTTTTTTTAATGGTAATTAAAGTGGAGAAAATCAAGTATTTCTCCTACTTTATTTATACAAATTGAACTTTAGGGTAACTAAATAATTGATGTGGGGAATTTTATTGTATTTCAGCTACAAAGGAAGAAGGAATGTTTGCTTTGCATTGCCCATCACCTTTTTGCAGCCCCTCAATGAATGAATCTAGGCAAAGATCATGAAGGGGCCGAGAGGGGCAACCACGCATTCTGTAGCCTTGATAGAAGTACACAGCGTTGCCTAGGAAATAGTCATGGCCAAAAAAACTTCAAATCTCAATCTAATCAAGTGTCTAGCTCTCTTTACTGGTGTATGGAAATAACAGGGTCCAGAGAGACATTAAATTTCATCACGGGAAAGCCATCAGCAAAATCCAGTGGGAAACTGCAGGATAAACCACTCAGTTACTCAACAACAACCAAAATTAGAAGAGGGGGAACTGGTAGATTAAAACAAACTTAAAAGACGTATCAGTTAGTCTCAGTATGTGGACCCATTTGATACTGTGTTTTTCAAAGCACCTGCTATAACAGGCGCTTGACAAGTATCTCGTTGATTATGCATACACAGGGGTACGCGGTGCTTTCCCCACTAACTGCTCAAGTTGAAATCACATGTTGCTTTTTTCTATGTAGTTACAGATTACCAGCTCTAGCCTTTGTGATTAGGTACACACTAAAACAAATGAAATATAATTTGTTACTTATTACTGTTTTATTCTAATTTTACTGATGTGGTTGAAAGCTACAGATTTGATAGATTTTATTATCCTCATTCAAAGTCTCTGTTTTACAGGGTGATATGCTTTTAAGTACCAAAACTTAGTCTGTTATTGATTTCAGATAGCAGAACTTGTTGCGACTGAATTTTTTGACCAAGGAGACAGAGAGAGAAAAGAACTCAACATAGAGCCCACTGTAAGTATGAGACCTTGTTGGCAGGTATTACTCATATGTATTTTCTACTGTAGACTTCTTTTCATGTTTCTGTGAGATCTTAGGAAAGCAGTTTCTCATCATTTTTAAAACCTTTTTTCTTACTGGAAGAATTATACATGTTTGTTGTAGAAAACAAGCAAATAACAGAGAACAAAAAAGGACTCTGAGGCATCATGTCATACCTACTTTTGTAATTTGCTTTTCCCATTTAAATGTCTTTCTAACAGATGCCTTCTTATGTATCATTTATAATGGGTACATGAAATAGATGTAACCATAATTTACTGTTAGGTATAATGTTTACTGAGTTCACCGTTACAAACAGCACTTGATAAACATCTATGTTGCTAAATGTTTGTGTGCCATTTTTCAGGATATTGTTAGGATAATTTCCCAGAATTGCTGTTCTGGGGTGCACAGATTTTAAAGAAATTTGATACATACTGCCTTTTTGCATAGAGTAGGGAATGTCAGATACCAGAAGAATATTCTTCTCAGACCATTGGAGAAGTTTTTCCTGGAAATGAAGCATAGAGTCTTTTCCTTCTTTTTTTTTTTTTTTCAATTCAGATGGACATTTATTGAGCCCATATGAAATGGGACATGGTTACGAGCTGCCCCTCCCCTGTGTACCATTCCCTCCACGCTGCTCTTCATCCTCAGCTGGGGATGTCCTGTCTCATTAGCCTTCTGCAATTATTTAGTCTCCTGTGATGTAGTAGTAGCTTCTTGAGGAGCTCAGAATCTTCTCAGAAAATGACGGGTAGCAGAGTGATGGTCACAGGTAATGGAAAACTTGTTTCATTTTAAACAAGCACTGAGACAGACTCTTTGCCTCCTGTGGAGATGCTGAGCTCATCTGGTGCACCAGTCAGGAGCTCCTGAGAATAAGCAGCAGTGACACCTGCGTAATCTTCACTCAAAACGCTCTGCGTGTGAATTGAGTTGTAATTAAGTGTGGCCTCAGTGGCTTCTTCCACAAGCTGAAGAGTGTTTGATTCCACATCATTAGACAATGTGAAAGCATGTGTGTTCTCCAAATACACGTCAGCAACGGACTCTAGGTCAGCAGTTGACTCTAGGTCAGCGATCAGTTCAGGGGCTCGTATGGGAAAGTCACAGCCGGCAAACAAGGGAGAGAGGGCCAGGGCCTTCCTGAGCATGGTGTGGTGTGAGGTGCAGGAGGCTCAAGAAGGCAAGGAGGCAGGTAGGCAGGTATCCGGCCTCCCTCAGCTCACCTAGCAATGCAGCTTTTTAGAGCCAACTTGCATTGTGTTCTTTATGTAAATGCGGATCCACGTGTCTGTTTCTGTGTTTTCAGGATCTAATGAACAGGGAGAAGAAAAACAAAATCCCAAGTATGCAAGTTGGATTCATAGATGCCATCTGCTTGCAACTGTATGAGGTATTTATTATGAAAACTACTAGACTTACTAAACTTTGACCATGTTATGAATTAAAATCTAAAATAAATTGAAGCAATTAACACCAGGAGATTATTTGCTTCTTAATCAAGAAACTGGAAGTAAAATTATCAGAATGATTTCTTTTGCCAAGGAATATGCTGTTTGTATTGACCAAGGAATATATTTTATATCTACTGTTTCTCAAAAACTTTAATGTATGTTGTATAACAACTGAGTGGTGCCTACTGTGTGGTAAATAAGCTCCAGCAAACTGATGCAGGAAATGCTAAGAAAACTCATGTCCCTCAAGGAGGTATAGTGTGCATATTCCGTGTTAGCATATTCTAAGTCTAAATAAGGAAAAAGAATTATGTAACTTTTTCTTATGTCATAGTGTGGCTTTACTATTGTTAAGAACATTTTTATAAGGATTAAAAGAAGGTGGAAGAATATTGCAGGTTCCCATTTCCATAGACCTGTTGGCCTGGGGTTGTTATTATTATTATTATTATTATTATTATTATTATTATTATTATTATTATTATTATTATTATTATTATTATTATTTGGGGGTTTTGGTAAAGATACTCTCCCTAAAACATCTAGTTTACTAGCTTAGATGTTTATGCCCCCAATACAGAAAGTAGATGCTGTCCTGGTCTTTAAAAGTTTAAACAGGACACTCTTAAGCTTTACTTATTTGGGAAAAAAACATCTATCATGGAGTTATCACAGACTGTCAAGACCAGAAGAAACCCTAGAAATCTTCTAACCCAGACATCTCACAGATCAGTCACTGGCTCTGCGACGTCCCTCTCCCAGGGAGAGGGAATGTCTGTCCCAGCCAAACAGGCAGGTAGTGGGAGAACTGCACTCAGAGACCAGTTCTTATGTGGATCTGGGGTTTTAGTCATCAAATGAATTTAATAAAGAAGCTGTGGCTGATGAGGGAAAAAAGAGGAGGAAAGGACAGGAAAGACAGCAGAAGAAAAAGGACAAAAGAACATCCGGTGTAGGTGTTATGCCTCTGCACCGCTGTCTCCTACCTTTCTTGGCGACCTGCTTTTCACTCCTGTGCAGAAGTGTGTTCAGAGGAGTGTCCCCAACACCCTTGGATCGCTCCTTCCTTCCAAAGCAGGTACTTTCCTTATGGTTTGGCCTAAGAGTTCCTTGGTTGCAGATACTAATGTCTCTCTTGATTTTTCTCCCCCCTATTCCTGTAAATATAGTCAAAATAACAATCAGATCACCCATTATAGCTTTCATCTTTCTACATTTCATATTTGTGCCAGGATTCATCTTCTTTGAATCTGCTGTTAAATTCTATGGATATAAATATGCATTTTTACTATTATTACAGAAGTCATTTGTTAGAGAAAGATTATAGATATGCATTTTACTTTTATTACAGAAGTAATATGTTGTAGAGAAAAATTAGAATACAGAGAAGCAAAAAGAAAATCACTTAAAATTCCACTTAACCACTGTTACCTCATTTTTGTGTATATACTGTATTTTTAGATGTTTTTCGTTTAAAAAAATTGCTTTGCAATCCATATTATACTGTATGTCTTTCTGTTTCAAATGTGTTTCTATGACATTTTTAACGGTTGCAAAATGTAATATTCCTAACCCTGTTGTTGGGTATTTAAGTCACTTCCAATGTTTGTCTATTACAAAGAAATTTGCAGTGAGCATTCTTGTAGCTAAATATTTAAGGCACTATAGTTGGTAAATAATAATGCCACATACAGTTATAAATTAATCTTTATTATTATAATCTTGGATAAAAATCTACTTAAGTACATTGTATAAAATCATTTTATAGAAAAACAAAAACTAAGCAGCTCTCAATGCAGTCACCACTCAGGGAGAGCCATCTGTACTACATAAAAGCAAAATGGATTATTTTCCTGCAAAGCGGATTCTGCACAGATCTGTCTCCCAGCTCAGCAGTGTCATTTTGGAATGTGTGCATTTGCTCTCTCTGTCTCAGCATGTATGCTTTGTCTATATAGTTTAAGAGAAATCACTCATAAGTGATCTGTGTGTATGTTCACACAGGTTGTGAAAACCCCAGCAGTGGTCTGCTCATGAAGTAAGGGTGCGACATGGCCCACTGGGACAGGCCTGCGGAGAGGGCTCATTCCTGGCTGCCTTCTGAGTCATTGACTTTCTTTTTCTTTCTTTAGGCCCTGACCCATGTGTCAGAGGACTGTTTCCCTTTGTTGGATGGCTGCAGAAAGAACAGGCAAAAATGGCAGGCTCTTGCAGAACAGCAGGAGAAGACGCTGATTAATGGGGAAAGCAGCCAGGCCAAGCGGAACTGAGTGGCCTGTTCACACAGAGTTGAAGTTTACAGACGGTGTATTCTGCAGTATGCCTAGTTTTGCTATACACTGTACTGTATTTGGTGTATACTCTGCCACTGCTGTATTTTTATTTTTGCACAACTTTTGACAGCATAGCATGAAATGTTTTTAGAGGACTCTTGCATATTTTCTGTATATTTGTTTTATGCCACTGAACTGAGATTATCAGTGACACCCACTCTTAGCACTTGGGTAACAGCACTATTTGTGATATTTTGTGTACTGCAAAGTACAAGCTGCATTCTTGCACTGAGATGGTTTTTGTTTGTTTGTTTTGCTTGGGGACTTTAAATAATTGGTTTTGTGTTTTCTGAATTACCAGTCTTTCAAGAATGTTTGGAATTTTTTCTTTCTCAAAAATAGGCTAGGAGCAAACTGAATATATTCTGTGACATTTAAAACCTTCACAGGATAGAGAAAAACATTGGCTGAGTGGATTTTAAGGGGAATGGGGTATATTTGTCGACAGTGTTTTACTTTAACAAAAAAAAAAAATTGAAACTCTGAAACAAATGGAAAGTACTGGAAGGCAATATTGTAAAGAAAAGCTAAAATGTAATTAATCTGCTTTTATTTTGTTAGAGAACAGGTGGGAGAGAAATTTCTCATTTCAGTGCAGTACATCTATCCAAAGGCTACCCATAAAGTTGCTTCAGTCTACCCTATCTGATGGAAAGCAGGGAAGACCGTGGGAGAAGACCCAGCACTGATTTTTCTACTTTACTGAGGGACGAGTGTGATCCAGAGATGGAACGGCCAAGGCTGTCTGGCAGTGAAGTAAACGTTCTGCTGGAGGACACTTCTGAGAGTCAGTGAGTGTTTTGAACACTGAATTTCCTTTTAAAATAACTTCCTTATGTTCACCTTATAAGCCATACTTTGTACTGTTAACATCTTAAAACTCAAGAGAAAAGCAAGAAAAAGTGATCGTGGGAGCACTGGCTTGCAGCGAAATATGACTATGTAGGATAACAGGGTACAGAATGAATCTCTTTTTTTCTCTCTCTGTTAAATGGAGTATAGAGAAAAGTTTTAATTGTATAAACAGCAAAGGGCTATCCTTGATATTGGGGTCAAAAATTAAACTGAGGGAGCAATATGGTAAGAAATCTTAAGCCTGAGAAAAGCTTAGCAGGATTGAGTTTGTGATTGAGAAACTGCCATATTTTGGTTTACAGGACTAGTCAACCCAGAATCACAGAAGTTTGGGTAAACACCCTAAACACTGGTCCTGAGCTTGTAGTTAGTTGGTGGTGCCTACTTCTCTTAGCTTATTTTAGTACATTTAGAAAATGTTAACATTTTCTCAGAACTTGAGCCCATGTAAGTGTATTGCCATTGTACATGTGTGCCCCTAAAAGCACTTTTCTTCCATACTGGACAAGTGGATAATGAATTGAGCACCTGGTTCAGGAAAAGCAAATCTGCTCCAAATATGCGGTACTGTTTGGACTCGGGGAAGAGTAGGAAGAGAGGTATTTATTTGGTCTGTTAAACCCTTTCCCTACCATCTAAAAAAGTTTCTAAGTCTCTATCACTAGTTTGGATAGAAAATCTCTTAGGGATATGGTAATACAGTATCTTGAAGACTTTTCACTAAAACGTTGTTTTCCGTTCATATCCTTTTTTCCCCCTAAACTGCCTAAAATTCAACATATTCATTAAGTTTTTAAAATTATGTGCGTGTGTATGTATCTTGACATAAAGTGGCTTTATTCTTGCCGTTCAGGTTAAAAAAAAAAAAGCAAAGCAAATTGTATTGCCATTACTTTGTAGTGGTAAAGGCTAGCCTAGAAGGTTCTCAACTGTTTAATGTTACATGTATTATTATTGTTGTTGTAACACTTGCATTTTTAGGATGTTATTCTGTTTTTATTTTCTGTCATACACATGAGATCTGTAAGGTTGCCTCTTGGTGGCACTGGTGTGTAATCTACACAGGTTGTCGCTAAAATAATGTATCTACGTATTGGTATACACCTACGCATGCAGACATAATTCCCTAGTGTAGAAAAATTGTTTTAAGAATAGCAGTCTTTAATAACCTATCTTTTTGTCATACACATTGTGATTTAGCCGTTATGCTAAAATCTGTAGTCAAATACTTTAGTAGTTTGTCTACAGCCCTCTAATATATGTCACTGAGATTTTTTAAAGACATAGTAGACTATGTCTGGAGGATTTGTATGTGTGTCATTTTAATAATCAAGAAGATATATTTAGGTTAGAAATTGTTTGGTTTACCTTTAGATAATGGTTTATTTTACTTTACTAGTTTAGAAATTGAAAGAGGTTAGGCCATGCCATGCCATGCCTATTTTATTTTATTTTGGGATATTTTAGATCATACAGAAGAAGAGTGCTTTTTTAGAACTGGTTAGTCGGTTCAAATAATTTTTAATTTTTAGGAAAATCATTCCATACATGGGTATATATCTGGTACCTGGGCACAAACTTTGTTCTTATGTGAATATTTCCTTTCCAGTATCTTTTCAAGTTGTTAAAATATATACATGTAGTCTTCCCTCACCCTGCTGTGTATTACCTGTAACTAGCAAGAAGCTGTTCTTTTTCTAGATTAGTTTGTTTGGTTTTGTTATAGCTGAATAACATGATACCATTTCATTTCAATTTTCAGCCCCCAAAGTCCCCACTATTTTACTAAGTTGTAAGAAGACGTCTATAAAATTCCTGGCCCTATACTTCCCATAGGATTGCGTGTTGCCGGTCACTATCCTGTGGGAACTTCTGTAAATCTCTTAACTTCTGTGGGCGTGAACAAGTTGCGCTATTAAAGGAGTTATGTTCAGGCTAAGCCTTGTCTCCAAGGAGGATGTCACAGAAGGTAGCTACTGTGTAAGCCCAAACGGGCCCTGGAGGCCACTGTCAGAAATGGGCTTTCAGGCCACAGAGCACACCATCTAATCCCATGCGTCATTTCCTACGCTGCGTTTCCAAGACTGAAAAAAGACAGTACATTTATTTGGCTTCTCATGCCGATCACTAGCGAGTGTGAGATTTAGAGCTCTTTGAGCGCCTCACCTCAAGGTACAAACGCTGGACGACAATGTTGTCACCACTAATCTCTTTACTACGAAAAATAGTTTCCTTCAATAGAAGTAATGGAGATAAGAAAGTGTATGAAAATATACTGGAAATATTGGATTGTGGGAGGAAACCCATCACAGATATATTCTTGCCTAGCAGTAAAGTGCCTTTATTTTCAGCATAGAGCACAAATGTTAGACCTACTCCAATTTGATTTTCGATTTTCCTGTGTTTTTCACCAGATTGTATTCCTAAAACTTTATGGGCCATCACAAGCAATGCTGTTTTGTTTCATTTAGTTTTTTGTTTTGTTTCACAAGATTGATTTAAGTTGAGAGAGGCGAAAGTGTAACTGCTCTCCTCTCCGGGGAGCAACTGTAGCTAAAATGAAGTGATTTAACATAACTGTTCAGTATCAGACATGGCTCAATCCACCTATTATTGAGTTCCTGCCACATGTCAGGCACTGTGCTCCACATGCGGAGACAGAGCAGTGACCTTGCCGAGCTCACAGTCTTTGCAGGGATTGTTGGATAAGAGACCAGCTTCTGATCCTGCAGATTTAACGTGAAAACATAGGGTACATCTGTCACTTCTGTTTTCATCTATAACATATGTATTACACAGTTTTCCAAGGACTTTCTTTACCTGGAACTTACTAAGAATCGTCAGTGAACATCCTGTCTTCTTGCAAGTATGAATCACTTAGCCCTGCTGCTAGCTTAAAGAACACCTCATATAAGTAAGGAGTCATATATTCCACTACATAGATTATTTTTCCATATGCTAGCCAGGTAGAGATTACTCAGAGTTCTCCTGGACTGGTAAATTGTGCACAGTTTTGGACCCCTTCTGCTCCACCACAGGGAGCGAGGAAGAAAGTATTAAAGCTCACTTTGCCCTTCCATAAGCTTCTCAAAAGCCTGTGTAAACATGTCTTAATAAATGTTGAAAACCATGTATATAGTTGAAAATATAAATTTCTATTACAGTTTAAGAAAAGAAAACCTTAAGAATCTTCACTAGCCACTGTTAATATCTATTTGTATTCTTATACCTTTTCAATACATTTGAACAAATATATAGTTTCTGGCACTATTTTTGTACTAGGATAAAGGAGTTAACTATGTATATTATGTTTAGCTCTTAAGTCATTTTAAATAATTGTGAATGTTGATTTCCTGTCTTTCCTTCTCCCCCACCACGAGAACTGTTTCAGATGACTCTTCTGTGACAAAATCACTTTAAAGGTACACTTACCCACCTGTGATCCCTATAATGCCAAGCGATGGTCAGGGTGGTTTTCCATTGTGCAGACTCTTCACTTGTCAGTTGTTTCCTCATTTTGCCGTGCTTTGTAAAAATAAAAAGAATGAACAAGCAGGTGGAGTGTTGTGTGATTATTATGGGACTTTGCATTTTAGGTGGGGAGAATGGGCCCAATAGTTTGAGAGACTTTAATCAAGCTAATCTTTGGTCCCACAAGCTGGAAAAAAAAAATGTGGTTTAATGAACTCCCTTCCTTAGCCTAGACACTTCTCAGTAATACTATTTTTATTAATATCCTTTGCTACCTGGTTTGGGGGCAACATTCTCCATACACCCCACCACTTCCAAGTCCCTAACAGCTCTATGGAGGGTGGTTATTACCATCCTCATGTTGCATGAGGAGCTAAGGCTTAAGAATTAAATACCTGCCAAATGGCATGGAGCTGGATTCCAGCCCAGATCTGTCTAGTTTCAAAGCAGGTTATTTATTCTACTTAGCCCCCTTTTTGAATTTTAATTGTAAGAAGTCCCAAGTCCATTCTTGGTGGATCAACTGGTCTACCTAAAAGCACTGGAGACAAGATTTCCCACACCCAGCAGATTTGGTTTTGAGATTTTAAAGTTAACATTCCTTTAGTTCATCTGGTAATAGCTAATGCCATGCTTTCAGAATCCCAGGTACCACTGTGCTTCAGTGCTGCTAGTCTAGAGGCGTGGAGGTATAATTCACTGCAGGATTAATGATTCATTTTGTAGTTCTGCCACTGGGCAAGCCCCCTTCGTGTGGAGCTACATCTAGGCTATGCCGAGTTCACAAAGCTAAAGGCAAAAATAAAATGAAAGCTCACATAAACAATATTTTAGACTTTCTGACCACTAGAGAGCGCCACAGTTTCAGTTGTAGTTAAAGAAATAACCCTCACTGGATATTAACAATGAATAAAACTGTTATTTAAAAAAAAAAATTTACTAGCTAAAGAAAAACAAATGGAAAAAAAAAAAATCAGTGGAGAATTAAGACTTGCTTACCACCATTTGTCCAGTTTAAGATTCTTCCCAAATAACTGATCATCTCAAGTCTTTCTGATTCTCAACATTCCATCCACTGAGACATCATCCCTACTTGTATCAAAGGAAAGCATCTGACAACTTTTTTGAACGCACATTCTTGCTATTAGCTGTGCTGCCTTCTCAGCAAGCAAGGATATATTTATATATTTATATACATACATACGTGATACATGCAAATGTCAAAGATTTTCTGTTTTTAAGGCACATAACAAACAAAAAACACTTTGAACTTGCAGAGAATATCCTCTGACTTTAAGCTATATTCAGCTTCCGCAGGAAAAAATCTGTTTCCAGGTCACAACCCATTTTTTTCAAAATAAAAATCCACAAAAATTATGCCTGGAATCAAAATAATTATTTGAATCAAAAGAAATCTGACTAATTAAATGGCATGCATGATTGTTCTCTTTGGCTTGCCTCATTTTAAGTATATGAGCATGCATTTTGTGTGTGTGTGAAATATACAGGAAAAAAGATGATTCAATCATCGGATGGCAATCCCAATAGCATGTTTTAGAATTCCTCTTTCTAACTGGAATTTAAGACACAAGTTTGTATGGCTAAGGGGGGGAGAGAAGATGGAACATGAACTATCAGAATAGCTTCCAACTTTAAGATCCCCTAAGTCAATCACTTTAGAGCCACATTTCACTTCCTATCACTGTATCCCTTACCCAACAGGGCTGATTTTTAGACTTTATACAACACCAATCCATCATATCCATCATAAGACACAAGCTTTCCCGTTCACCAACCAGCTCTCTGAAAGTCAAGAGTTCTCTATCTGGCTGATGTACCCAGACCAAGGAGGAAAAGCATAAAACATGGTCAACAACCGCCTCAGCTACAGTTGCTCTCACTCTCCAGGAAAGCCAATAGAAGCAGATACTAAGGGTGCTTTGCTGAGTCTGTGAAAGTAAGTAGTGCACTTCTTTGGGGAGTGTATGAAGGCAGGACTGTGTCCTATTGTTATTTCCTCTGTTTCCTGTAACGTCCGCTTCTCTTTTTCTATGTTGTCTCCAATCCCTAGGCCTTCAAACATACTTGATTCTTCCCTGCGCTAAGAACACCAACCTGAATCACACAGCCCTCCCACCAGCACCTCTGCCTTCTGTCTTGTGCTTTGAAGGTATTCAAGAAATACTGAGTGAAAGAATAGATTTCCATCCTCTCTCACTTGACATAAAATTGAATTTTTTATAAAGAAAGGAAAAAGAAATTTCAGTAAAGGGCAATAGAAAAATCAATACAGCATTTTAGAAATTTTCAGTTGGACAAGAGCTGAATTTTAAGATGGAAAAAAAACTGAATAAAACAATTGGGAAAAAGATACTTGTTTTCTATTGTATATAAATTTGTTACCAGGCTTTCATTAATAAATTTGATAACCACTGGTGGAGTTACTCCCAGTGGGAGTTTTACTGTATTGCTGGGAGCCAAGGAAAATTCATAAAGGCTAGAGGCCAATAATCTTGTGGAGAAGACAAGATTTACATTTAAAAATAAAAACAAAAGTCAACAGAAGGTATTTATTCATTCATTCATAAATGCGTGATTGTCTCCTAAGTGTCAGGCTGGGCTAAACTAACAGGCATGGTCTCACAAAGCATCTAGTCTGGCAGAGGCTACACATAAGGGCAAATAGACAACCTTTGTGCACTGATGGTGGGAGTGGAGGCTCACAGAGGCTCCTTAAGGATGTGACACCTGGTTTAGATGAAAAGGAAGAAGAGTATTCTAGGCAGAAGAAACGTGTGAAGACCTAGAAGTAGCAAACTTGAGAACTTGAAAGCCTTCCCACTTCTTATTTAAATACTTGTAAATTTTATACTTTTAAATGATGATGATTAAAAATATATTTATAACGTATAAATATTGTATTTAAATACTTGTAAGTGTTGTATAAAATAAAAAATCCTTTTTTTCATTGAAGTATAGTTAATTTACAATATTATGTTAGTTTCAGGTGTACAACATGATGATTCAATATTTTTATAGATTATGCTCCAGCAAACATCCTTTAAATGTATATTTGAGCTCTTAAAATAAGAGAAATCCCAGAGGCCAAAACAAAGCTAATTAAAAACCCAGTCAGTAAGCATGTGAGCTGACGCTGTATCAGACTCGGGAATATTTACAGATCTATATCAAGAAGGAAACATGGTCATGAGATCCAGGGAAGCATTTGGGGAATAGCCCTCCAAGTAAGGCTGAAAACTCTGAACAGCTATGCTCTCAACATGTGGAAAGGGAGGGAAATCCATTCAGCGACACAGAACTAAAGAAGCATGCCAGTCAATCTGGGCTCTGGTTAAAAAAAAAACCACAACATTGAGTCTATCCTCATATTAACACAGATTTGGGGTCTGAATATGATGCAAGACCACACAAGTTGAATAGTAAGCACCAAAAGAAGTCTCAGGAAGGTAACATCCCCGGACACCTGGCAAAAGCAAAGGCAAAATGTCTTTGGAAGAGCACAACCTCAAATAGGCCCATAAAATTTCCATAGAAATTACTAATCCACACCACTAAAGACAAATTCATAATTCATAACTGCAGTCCACAGAAGACAATAATTCACAGGGCACGAAGTCAGTGCCACAGGACCGTAGGATCCGATCCCGGAGATCTCTATCAACAGAACTCTTTGATAGAAGCTGCTGGGAAGAATCATTGACTCCTTACTCTTGTGTTTCCAAATGAAGGAACACCCCTAAAATGATACTCTTGGCCTCTTGTTCCACCCTTGACTCAACCCAGTCAGATACCTGACTGGAGGGTGACAGCCATCAGTCCACAGTCCTTAAATGGGTGCAGTTAATCTAATAAAAAGCAGTAAACACTGGGGATTTGCTTATTTTCCTTATCTTCCTACCCTGATTGAGTGCAAGCTGGAAATCCTGGGTCAGGGTGTTGGGTATGTGGGCTGTCCCTGCTGAGGGCTGGGGGCTGAGGCAGGGAGTGTTGGTAACCCATCTGACAGAGCATGTTTTCCAAGCAGGACTTATTCAGGGGCCCACCCACCTCCACAAAGCTCCACACCAGCCAGCATCACACAGTGTTCCTGGAGTGCTCTGCCTACCTCCCTAGGGCTTTCTAGGCTTGCCCTGCAATACCAATAGGCTTTTTCCAATGTCCTCTCTTGGTTCTGATCAATGAAGTAAACTGGTGCTTTCCTGGGTCTGTTGTAAGCTGTGCTGTTCGAGAGACAGAACGTACAAATAAGAACATCTTCCGCCCCTCTCCTTCCCGCTGGTGGATGCACAGAAGGCAGGAGTAAAGTCAATATTCACTCATCTCATAAGAGGTCCCATTTTAGGAATGCCATGAATTCACTAAAGAATTCAAGAGAAGCATGGTTGGAAGATACGTTGTTCTGTTTTGTATTACAAAATTTTGAAAAGTAAATTCCACATGACCAGAAATTATTGTTCATTTTTTTTTCTGTCTATTCTGTTTAAGACCTGCATTTGTGATCATCATCAGTGAAGCACACTAGCGGACTCTGAGTCACTGGGAGCACGTATTCACAGGCAGCACAACGGAGGAGGCAGCATCATGTGTAATCATGTAACGAACATGAGTAAATGGTATTAGGGAACTACAGAGGCCAGAAGATCGGATTATTTTCATACAAACAGGTTCTGAAGTCTATAACAGAGTGACTGTTTTTGCTCTCAGTGGGAGCAACAAAAATAGAGATGAAGAACACATCTGACAGTAAAAAACACAAGCAAGTGGTCCCTGAACTTTAACACTACCAATATGAATTGATTTTCACATGGACAATGAAATATGAAAATATCTCTCCTCTACTCAATTGTCTAAATTTTCATTGAAAAAACAATTGTTATTAGTTTCCTAATGCTGCTGTAGCAAATTACCACAAATGTACTGACTTAACACAAATGTATTATCTTACGGTTCAGGAGATCAAAAGTCAAAAATGTGTCAGCAAGGCTGCAGTCCTTCCAGAGGCCATTCCCCAGCCTTTCTGAGCTTTCAGAGGCTGCCTGTGCTGCTTAGATTGTGGCCTCGTCTTCCATCTTCAAAGCCAACAGCAGAGCATGTGCAGAGCACTCTCCCTCTCACAGTCACATACACACACACACACAACACCCTTCTGCTTCCATCCTCACATTTCCTTCTCTAACACTCTCTCCCTCCTAAAAGGACTCTTGTGATTGCATTTGGCCCACACAGATAATCCAGGATGATCTTCCTATCTCAAAATGCTTAACAATCAGATGTGCAAAGCTCCTTTAGCCATAAAAGTAACATATTCACAGGTTCCAGGGACGAGGATACGAACATCTTTGGGGGCCAGTATTCCCTCTAACACAGCAACTCTCACATGGGCTCATGAATTATGTGATACATTTGTGTGTGTGTGTGTGTGTGTGTGTGTGTGTGTATGTGTGTGTGTTAATAGGCTAGTTTTTAGAGCAGTTTTGAGTTGGAAGAGGATCAGCCAAAATGGAAGAACAGAAAGACCCTGAGCTCACCTCCTCTCACAAGCTCACCAAAATCATAACTATCTACAGCATTACCATCAAGTGTCATACCTTGGGGTGGGCGACCTATGAACTGGAGAGTATGCAGAGGTTCTCCCACAGGAGTGAGACTTCTGAGCCCCACATCAGGCTCCCCAGTCTGGGGATCCTGCAGCGAGAAGATGAGCACCTAGGGCATTTGGCTTTGAAGGCCAGCAGGGCTTAATTTCAGGAGCCCCACAGGACTGGGATAAACAGAGACTTCACTCTTAAAAGGTGCGTACAAAATCACACACGCACCAGGACCCAGGGCACACGCAGTAACTTGATGACAGCCTGGACCAGACATACCTGCTGGCCTCAGAGAGCATCCCAGAGAGGCAGAAGGCAGCTGCAGCTCATCCTGGAGACACAGATACTGGCGGCAGCCATATTTAGGAACTCATGCTACCGTGTGGGCGCTCCTGTGGTGGCTACCATCTTGGGATCCTTCCTCTAGCTTGTGAGTGCCAAGACCTGGCCTCACCCAACAGCCTGCAGGCCCAGCGCTGGGAGGCCTCAAGCCAAACAACTAACTGGATGGGGACATAGGCCCGCACATCACCAGACAGGCTGCCAAAAGACTTCCTGAGACCACAGTCACCTCTAGATATGTCTCACCAGAGGGCCAGGACCCAGCTCCACCCACCAGTGTGGAGGTACTGGCCCTGCCCTCAAGGGAGCCTGCAGTAGCCTCCAGACCAGCCTCCCCCACCAGGCAACAGACACCAGATGTAAGAAAACCACAATGCTGCAGCCTGCAGACCCAATCCGCCCACAGAAGGCCAGACAGCACCCTGGGACCAGCTGGGCCCTGGCTCTGCCCTCTAGCAGGCCAACGCAAGCTTCAGGACATCACGGACCCCATACCCAACTGTGTCAGGAGCCACCCTCCACCACTAGCCATCTGACACCAGTTCTGGGATCCCTGGACCCTGTAGCCAGTTTCCGGGACCCAGCACTAACCCCACCAGTGAGCAGGCAAAAGCTCCAGAGTCTTCTGGAGTCTAACTGGGCCCACCAGTGAGCCAGCACTAACCCTGAGGCCTCTAGGGTTCTGCAGCAGCCACCTTGTGACCAGACCCCGCTAACTAGCAGTTAGCGCATCCACACAAGGCAGGGCCTGACAACAAACCGGGCTAGGGGCTTACCAAGCCTACCAGACCAACCACACAGTCTGCCACAACAGAAGGACCCATGCAGCCCTCTTAGGGGGAACCTCTAGAGCACAGAGCTTGGGTGACGACAGGAGAGTGCACTGCCGGGACACAGAGGACATCTCCTACAGAAAGCCACTTCTCCACTTCTCCAAGGTCAAGAAACATAATTAACCTACTACCTGTATAAAAAACAAGCAGAAACTTAGAAAAAATGAGGTGGCAATGGAACATGTTCCAGATGAAGGAACAAGATAAAACCTCTGAAGAAGTAAGTGAAGTGGAGATAGGCAATCTACCTGAGAAAGAGTTGAGAGTAATGATCCCAAAGATGATCAAAGAATTCAGGAGAAGAATGGATGCACAGAGCAAGAAGTTTTTAACAAACAGAATTTGTAAAGAACAACCAAACAAAGATGAAGAATACAATAACTGAAATGAAAAATACACTAGGAGGAATCAACAGTAGACTAAATGATACAGAGGAATGGATCAGTGAGCTGGAAGACAGAGTAGTGGAAATCACTGCCTCTGAACAGAAAAAAGAAAACAGAATGAAAAGAAATGAGGACAGTTTAAGAGACCTCTGGGACAACATCAAGCATAATAATTCCACATTATAGGGATCCCAGAAGGAGAAGAGAGAGAAATATATGTGAACATATGAGAACATATGTGAAGACACAATAGCTAGAAACTTCCCTGACTTGGGAAAAGAAACAGTTACCGAAGTCCAGAAAGTGCAGAATCCCACACAGGATTAATCCAAAGAGGAACACACCAAGACACATTGTAATTTAAATCATAAAAATTAAAGATACAGAGAGTATATTAAAAGCAGCAAGGAAAAATCAGTAAATAACATACAAGGGAATTCCTATAAAGCTATCAGTTGATTTTTCAGCAGACACTCTGCAAGCCAGAAGGGAGTGGCATGATATATTTAAAGTGATGAAAGGGGAAAACCTACAACCAAGAATTCTCTGCCCAGCGAGGCTCTCCTTCAGACCTGATGGAGAAATCAAAAGCATTATGGACAAGCAAAAGCTGAAAGAGTTCAGAACTGCCAAAACAGCTATACAATTAATGTTAAAGAAACTTCCCTAGATTTTTCAAAAAGAAAAAGGCCACAACTAGAAACAAGAAAATTACGAAATGAAAATGCTCACTGGTAAAGGCAAACATACAGTAAAGGTAGAAAACTATCCACACACAAAGCTAGCAGGGAGGTTAAAAGACAAAAGTAGTGAAATCATCTATATCCACAGGAAGCAGTTAAGGGCTACACAAAACAATTACACGTAAAATATGGTATCAAAGACAGTAATAGTGAGAAGAGGAGAGTACAAGTGAAGGGTTTTTTAAATGCCTTTGAAATTAAGAGACCAGCAACTTAAAAAATCATGTATATGTATAGACTGCTATACAAAAACTTCATGGTAACCACAAACCAAAAATCTACAATAGATATACACACAAAAAAGAAAAAGGAATCCAAACATAACACTAATGCTGGTGATCAAATCACAAGAGAAGAGGGAAAAAAAGAAAAGAAAAAAAGACCTACAAAAACAAATACAAAACAATTAACAAAATGACAATAATAACATACATCTCAATAATTACTTTAAATGTAAATGGATCAAATGATTCAACCGAAAGACAGAGTGGCCAAATGGATACAAAAACAAGAGTCATATATGTGCTGCTTTCAAGAGACTACCTTCCAGTCTTTGTTCTTTGAAAAGATAAACAAAATTGATAAACCTTTAGCCAGACTCAAGAAAAAAAGAGAGAAGACCCAAAATCAAAAATGATAAAACAGTTACAATTGACATCACAGAAATACAAAGGATCATAAGAGACTGCTGTGAACAACTATATGCTAATAAAGTGGACAACATAGAAGAAATGTATGTCAGAAAGGTACAATATCCCAACACTGAATCAGGAAGAAATAGAAAATTTGAACAGACCAATTACCAGTAATGAAATTGAATCAGTAATTTAAAAATTCCAACAAATAAGAGTCCAGTATCAGATGGCTTCACTGATGAATTCCACCAAACATCCAGAGAAGACTTAACACCTATCCTTCTCAAACCATTCCAAAAAACTGCAGATAAAGAAACTTCTGAACTCATTCTATGAGGCCAGAATCACCCTGATACCAAAACCGGAGATATCACAAAAAAATAAAATTACAGGCCAATATCACTGATAAACACAGATGCAAAAATCCTCAACAATTTATTAGCAAACCAAATCTAACAGTACATTAAAAGAATTACATACCATGATCAAGTGGGATTAATCCCAGGGATGCACATATTTTTCAATATCTGCAAATCAATCAATGTGAAAAACCACATTAACAAATTGAAGAATAAAAATCATATGATCATCTCAAAAGATGCAGAAAAAGCTTTTGATAAAATTCAACATCCTTTTATGATATAAAAAAAAAAAAAACTCTCCAGAAAGTGGACAAAGAGGGAACAGATCTCAACATAATAAAGGCCATATATGGCAAACCCATTGCTAACATTATACTCAATGGTGAGAGGCTGAAAGCATTTCCTCCAAGATCAGGAACAAGACAAGGATGCCTATTCTCACCACTTTTATTCAATATAGCTTTGGAAGTCCTAGCCACAGCAATCAGAAAAGAAAAAGAAATAAAATGAATCGAAATGGGCAAGGAAGAAGTAAAACTGTCACTGGCTGCAGATGACATGATACTATACACAGAAAATCTTAAAGATGCCACCGGAAGACCTCTAGAGCTCAACAATGAATTTAATAAAGTTGCAGGATACAAAATTAATAGAAGTTTGTTGCATTTCTATACACTGACAACAAACTATCAGAGAAAGAAATTAAGGAAACAATCCATTTATCATATCAATCCATTTATCCTAGAATAAAATACCTAGGAATAAACCTACCTAAGGAGACAAAAGAACTGTACTTAGAAAACAGTAAGACACTGATGAAGAAATAGAAGATGACACAAACAGATGGAATGATATACCATTTTCTTGGATTAGGAGAATCAATATTGTTAAAATGCCCACAGTACCCAAGGCAATATACAGGGTCAAAATACCAATGGTATTTTTCACAGAACTAAAATAATTTTTAAATTTGTATGGATTCACAAAGGACCCTGAATAGCCAAAGCAATCTTAAGAAGAACAGAGCTAGAGGAATCAAGTTCCCTGACTTCAGACTATACTACAAAGCTACAGTAATCAAAACAGTATGATACTAGCACAAAAACAGACATACAGATGAATGGAACAAGATAGAAAGTCCAGAAATAAACCCACACACTTATGGTCAATTAATCTATGACAAAGGAGGCAAGAATATAAAATGGAGAAAAGACAGTCTCTTCAGTAAGTCATTCTGGGAAAATTGGACAGCTACGTGTAAAAGAATGAAATTGGAGCATTCTCTAATACTATATATAAAAGTAAACTCAAAATGTATATATATGTGTACGTATACATATATATACACATGTGTACACATATATGTACACACACACATACATACATACATACACACAATGGAATATTACTCAGCCATAAAAAAGAAAGAAACAATGTCATTTGCAGCAACATGGATGGACCTAGAGATTATCATATTAAGTAAGTTAGTCAGAGAAAGACAAATATCATATGATATCACTTATATGTGGAATCTTAAAAAAAGATACAAAGTCTATTTACAAACTAAAAACAGACTCACAGACTTGGAAAACAAATGATGGTTATCAAAGGGGAAGTGCAGGGGAGGGATAAATTAGGAACTTAGGACTAACATATTATTATATATAAAATAAACAACAAGGACCTATAGCACAGGGAACTATACTCAACTTCTTGTAAAAACATATAATGGAAAAGAATCTGAAAAGAAAAAATATATACATATGTATATATGTAACTGAATCATTTTACTGTATACCTGAAACTAATATTGTACATAAACAACACTTCAATAAAAAATAAAATTAAAAGACAAAACACTTAGTAGGGTATATAAAATGCAATCAGGCAAAAGAAGTGGTTGCATTAAAAAAGGTTAATGGAAAAAACACTATGGGATTGGGACAAAAACAGACACAGATTAATAGAACAGGATAGAGAGTGTAGAAATAAATCCATGCACTTATGGTCAATCAATCTATAACAAAGGAGGCAAGAATATAAAATTGCTGGGAAAATTGGACAGCTACATGTAAAAAAAAAATGAAATTAGAACATTCTCTAACACCATATACAAAAGTAAATTCAAAATGGATTAAAGACCTAAATATTTAATACTGGACACTATAAAACTTCTAGATGAAAACATAGGCAGAACACTCTCTGACAAATTGCAGAGATATTTTTTGGATCCATCTCCTAAAGCAAAGGAAATAAAAGCAAAAATAAACAAATGGGAACTAATTAAACTTAAAAGCTTTTGCACAGTTAAAGGAAACCATCAACACAAAGAAAAGATAACCTACTGAAAGGGAGAAAATATGTGCAAATGATATGACTGATAATGGATTAATATTTAATATACATGTAAGTAGTTTATAAAACTCAACATCAAAAAAACAAACAACCCAATTAAAAAATGAGCAAAAGACCTGAATAGACTTTTTTCCAAAGAGGAAATGCAGATGGCCAAAAGGGACATGAAAAGACATTCAACATTGCTAATTATCACGGAAATGTAAATTAAAACCAAGATGAGATATCACTTCACACCTGTCAGAAGGGCCATCAAGAAGAACACAAATAAGAAATGTTCATGACAATATGGAGAAGAGGAAGCACTTGTACACCATTGGTGGGAATGTAAATTGGTGCAGCCACCGTGGAAAACAGTGTGGAGGTTTCTCTAAAAACCCAAAATAGTACCATATGATTCAGCAATTCCACTCCTTGGTATGTAACTAGAAAAAAACAAAAATACCAATTTGAAAAGATGCATGTACCCCAATGTTCATAGCATTATTATTTACAACAGCCAAGCTATGGAAGCAACCTAAGTGTCCATCAACAGATGAATGGATAAAGAAGATGTGGTAAGTAAATGTACAATGGAAAGTACATCTAGGATAAATTAAACTTGGATTGTGTTTTGCCATTTACCAAGCTCTTTCACATACATGACCTTATCTCATCTTTACAGCAATGCTGCCATGCAGGCACTATTTTCATTCCTGATTTTCAGATGATAAAACTGAGTCTCAGAGACTCGTTTCCCCTCTTGTAATCTGCAGAGTTGTCACTTGAACCCAAGTCTTCGCACATCAAATCTGGTATACTTCGCATTGCAAAATAATTCCATTCTCTAAGATTCCAAATGTTCAGGCTTTTATTGTATAAATCAGTAATTTTCAAAGTGTGGTTCCTGGATCAGCAGCATCAGCATCAGCAGATGAAAATGTAATTCTTGGGCTGCATGCCTGATCTACTGAGGGTCTGAATGTTTTATTAGCCCTCCATTTTTCTGATGTACCCTAAAGTTTGAGAACCACTGATCTAAGTCATTGCTCTTTTCTTCTAACTGCTTACAATTTCAATATTAAAAAGAAATAAGACATAGCCACACAAAGCCATTTAACTAATGATTCAATGATTACAGTAATATTTTTATTAGAGAGATCCCTAGAAATCTGACCAGTGAACTCACTGAAAATTCTGTTCTCTAATTATTTAGATTTTTCATCTCAACAAAAGCATAACACGTTCCATCTATACAGGGAAGAGAGAAGTCAAAACATGGGGGGTTTCAGATTGAGTTTCAACAGGGCAGAAGTAGGATCATCATGATGGTTTCCAGAGTTTCCTCTTCTTCTGTATTATCTATAATTGCTCAAGCAGGACTTTGAAAGATTAGCTCCCTTATCAGTCCTCCTCCTCCTCATAGATCATATCCTTGGAGAACACGTAAATTGCAAGAGGCCAGAATAATGAGGTTAAGTCCTCTCACAGTTGGAATAAAGACAAATTGGATGTGGCATGTCACAGGCTGAGAGGGGCAAAGAGAGCTGACATTTTATATGTTACAGATACTGCTTACTGGTCATTCTCCATGTTGTTTCTAGATCTGGGAGTAGAGGGCAAAGGTGCCCATCCTGATTTATCATCTAAATATGTCCCGATGGCTCGGATCAACATCCAGGAGCAGTTTGGAAGGGCAAAGATTCCTGACAGCTGCTGCGCCAGAGGTCTGACCGTCACTGTGCACTATCAGAACCAAGGGGTCAGTCCAGCTTTGGAAAAGGCCCAGGCGGAAGACTCTGGCAAAAAGCACCCCTGAGCCTGCAGTCTGCTCCACGTCTAGAGAGAGAGAGCAGCATTTCATAGGTGATTTAGGAAAGGAGGTGAAGCTAGTGGTGCTTTCATCAGAAACCAAAATCTAGGGAAGGGACAGGCCCCTGCTCAGCCCTAGGCCCTAGGCCTTCCCTGCTACTCTAGTTTGGAGCCTTCTCTAAACCTGGGTAAAGTCCAGCTTAGGACGGGGCTGTTCCAGCTCCGCAGGGAAAGAGAGCTCCACTCTCCCTGGCAAGGGAGAGGCCCTCACAACCACCCTCCCACAGGCACAGTGAAATCTTTCTGGCCTGTGCCCTGCACCTTAGATGCCCCCAAGGGCTTTGAGGCCTGTGTCCTGGGGCACTTCTGGCAGGTGATTTCATGCTAAAAACGCCTTTTCTACAGAATTACCAGAGGACAATTGTTGGCATTACAGAAAGGCCTTCTAGCAGAGTGGAAGGATGGCGGTCAGTGTTTATGGAGCAGCAACTACGTGCCACGCCCTTTCCACACATTAACTCATTTTATTCTTACAACAATCTCATTAAGTAGAAAATTTCATCCCCATTTTTTAAACAAGAAAACAAGGCAGAGAAAGGTTACTTACTCAAAGTCAGGTGGCTTACAGGTGGCATAGCTAGAATCTGAACACAGGTTTGGCTTCAAAGTCCCTGCTCTCCTTACTACTGTGCTGTCACAGGAGAAGGGACCCAGTGGGCTAGTCACCGTCTCTGAGAGGCCACAGCAGGCCTTCCTGTGCGAGCTGCCACCCAGAGGTCAACGGTGATTACAGTGCAGATCTCACCTGTGCTGTCTTTCTTGGCCTGGAAACATACATCCTAATTACACTGTCCAGAGAGGAGAACCATTGTGTGCGTCTACCACCGCAGAAGCGGGTGGAGATCAAGGGCAGCTGAGTTGGACGTTTTTCTCAGGGATGATCATTATGTATGCTGCCTACCCCTCTTTCTCCATCCAAGCCTCCTTCCTCCATACTACTCCCATACATCCCAGTTAAACAGAAATCCATCAGTTTTGTTGTTGTTGTTATCTTCTTACATGAGGGGGAAAAATGCCTGAGGTGAGCTTTTTATTGCAAAGGTAACCCAACAGCATTTACTGCAATCTGCTTATTTCAGCAGGATCCTCTAAGTGCTCTCTTACTTGCCCTGAACAAGCTTGATATACAACACAGTCAATCATCAATGATATTTCAGCCAGTTAATCATTCATTTGTGATTGCCTAAGTCATAAGAACTGAGTAACAGTAGAAGTTGCCACGTTGTTATCACTTCCCAATCTTTCAACTCTGGCCACAGCAAGTTAGAAATTCTATTTCCCAAGAGACCAATGACAAGGAAAGAAGTCACCATCCTGACAGGAGGAACTGATGCAGAATAGCAGAAGGCTGGGTTGCTCTTACACAATGGGAGCAGGAAGAAATATGTTTGGTACCCAGATGGTCCACTGGAGCATCTTTTAGTATTTCTCTGCCAAATTTTGAAAGAAAATGGGTAAGTGCAGAAGCCACAGCAAGAGAAGGGCATGATGGGCTGGGTCCCAGGGCTCCTCAAGGAAAGCCCCTAAGGGCAAGGTGAATCTAGAATGGGTAATAGAGGAGAGAGATTATAAGCATCAGTTGTGACCCCAAAGACAGCAACCATCATAGGACTAATAATTCATCCTACTAACTTTCCACTTTTTCCCAGAAAAAGAGACCAGTCACGATCCTGGAGGAGCTGTTCCCAGATGAGGTGAACTTGGCATATTAAGCAAGTTGATCCAAGCAGTGCAAGAGGTAGATTTTATTAGATACTGTGGTGTACTGACAAGAGTCATCTCCCACCACCCCAACCCTACTTACACGCAGAACCAAGGCACAAAGGCACTCATTCTCCAAGCTGTCAGGACTGTTCACTGCTGACAGTGCCAGCCCAGAGCTGGGTCCCTCCCCTGAAACTGTCCTGGGCCTAAGGGAGCTGCCTGGCTCAAGGTTATACACTCTCCCAGGGGCAGGCGGCATCCTATCAATTGGCCAGTGAGGGGGGACAAACATCCGGCCCCCTTTTCTAAGTAAGGACAACTCTGAAGGGCTATTCCAGTTCCAGACCTCCTCAGAGGACTGGCCAAGAACTTCGCTGCTACTGCACAGCAGATCGAGTTCTCCCCTACCCAGTCCTACTGCCTTCATTCACAGGTGTTTCCCCAAGAGCACTCCCCATGAAACTCCATTCACTTAATTCTCTCTCTTCAAGTCTGTTTTTCAGGGTACCAACCTAAAATAGATGTGAATAGATGTAACCCCTAAATGGGGGACTTACTGAAGTTTACTGTCTCCCTTTTGCTTATCTGCATTTTTTTTATTTTTTAACAATAAACATGCATTACTTCTGTAGTAAAGAGCTACATCTACATATGCATATATATATACACATGTGTGTATATATTTTGGTGTGACCTACAACATTACAAAATGAAGAGAAGACTAAAACCAATACAAGCAGATTAAATATACTAGTGAAAAAGTTTGATAGACAAAAAGAAAACATCCTAGAAAAAAAATTATCAAAACTGACTCTAAAAACTTACAAAATATGTGAAGTATTATTATAAAGAAATTATACTGTTATTATATATTATGCATTTATTAGATATATTACATGTTATATATACTATATTATTACATTACATATATTGTGTATACTATAAATTATTATAATTTTAGAAGTTAAATTGTTATTTTAAAACTTTTCTCATGAAGAAGATACCAGCCTCAGACACATTCACAATCAGTGTTACCAAAATTCGACAGGAAAATATTTATTAATGAGGATATGGTCTAAGGAAACTGTCATGTACACTGTTTTAGGAAAGGTAAATTGATAGGTCACTTTGAAAATGTATTTTGTATTTTATTTCCCCTTATTTAAAAATCAATTTTAAAGTTTCTTTTCAATCCAAGTTTTATATGCACAGTTTGTCCTCCAGCAACATATTATTCTTTGTCTCTTTCATATATTTTCTGGAATGTTTCTTTATCACCTCTTTTATTAATTATTCCATTTCTTCCATCAAACTTTTTAATTTCCAAGAGCTGTTTTTTGGTTCTCTGTTCAATTTTTCATGGCATCCTGTTTTTGTTCCAGAGATAGAGATATTCTCTTATACTTTCGAGGATATTCATTATAGGTATATTCCTATTTTTATTTTTGAGGCTTTCTACCTCCCAAATAAATCTAAAATTATTTCATCTATTTGTTTTGCTCTCTACCTTTCATATTAGAGAACTTTTTTCAAATGTCTCCTTGACTAAATGCTCATTTTTAAAGGCCTACGACTAAATGCCTGGTGAGCTTGTCAACTGTGAACTTCCCTGTAGGGTGATCTAGGTGGGCCACTTGTTGGGGAAAGTGCCATGTCATTTTCTTTAAGTCTTTCCACATAGGTTGGCTGAATCCGTGGATGTCCATATCCATCCAGGGATATGGAGGCACGGTGGATATGGAGGAACCATGAATACGGAGAATCAATATAAGTTATAAGTGAACTGACTGCACAGCAGGTCTGCTCCCCTAATCCTGTGTCGTTAAGGGTCAGCTGTAGCTTATTTGGGAGATTATCCCAGGAAACACTGGTAAAGGAGTAGGGGAGTAAAACAGGGAGGGAAAGGCAGGAAGTCCACACAAGGGTGAGTTAACAAGCAGATCACTCCCATGAGCAACCGAGGCTGTTTCACTGGGACCTCTTGGAGATTGCCCAGAACATATCTTAAAGTCATCCTACCTGAAGGTCGAGGCAGCTTAGATATTTATCTACCAGCTCCTGTCTATTACTAGTTGTGGGCTGCTCCTGGTGGCTTGGATTCCCTGGCACTTCCAGCATGTCCTGCCCGCAGGGACTAGGCGTGTTTCTTTAGAGGAAAGCCTAAAAGCAAAGCACCTCAGGTCCTTACAGCGGATGCCATCAGGGCTTCTCAGGAACAGTGAGCACCAGTGGGATAGGTCTGCTACCACACTACTCTACTTTTTAAACTAGAAGGGACTAAAATGGGATTTATTTGGTTATTCTTTCCAATATATATGCAAAATGTACTTTTTCATATCAATGCTAATGTTAATAAAATATTAAGTAAATGTTAATAAAAATATTAATGTTTCTTGAATTCCCATTTTGTTCTTTATGAAATATTTGTTAGAAATGTGGACTTCATAATATGTGTTCATTTTCACTGACTTTCTGCTCACTTCCAGCAATGAGGCCATAGATTCCCTGGTGTCATTGGGCCCCAAATCATTTTTTGAACAAGTCAGCCTTTCACTGCAGGAGGGCTATTGTAATTAGATTTAAATATGGTCAATTATTTACCAGCAGGAACTGATTTGCAAGAACTCTTTAGACAGTATATTTTAGGAAAACATCATAGTGTAAAATTCAATTTAACTTATGTGTCTTTTTAATTATATAGATCATTTTTACACAGTAAGATTTTTGGCTTTTGGGGTCTTAGAGGTCATATGCCTTGGGCTAAGACAACTTTTTAGATTATAATTAATTCAAACCTCAATTATTCTCTTCCAAGCAGGAATGGTTCTATAAAATGCATCTTTCTGTGGCCGGCATGTTACAGTTTAGTTTATTTAGTTTATTAGGCCAAATGTATTATAGGCTGTGCTTATGGAACAGGGTCATTCAACTGACCAAGGCAACTAGAGCTGACAACTGAACAATTTACAGAACAACACCTTGCAGTTGGACTCAAGAAGGAAACTCACTAATTTGTACCTGGTTACACAAATAGGCTGAAGGTGCCTGAACTGATTTTAGAGAATTATCTTTGACCACTCAAAATCACTGGAGCCAACTGCTCTGTATAAAGTAAGCTACACAGACAACAAATATTTACTGACTAAATTACCCCTTTAATAAATCAGCTTTAAAAAAAAAATTTTAAGATAAATTTCAACAACAAAAAAATACTCAATGCCTACAATGACATGCATATTTGTATTCCTTGATATAAGGTTTGACTTAATCCTTTGTTAACAGCTACCTCCAAGGCAGCCAAAGGGTAATACAAACACTACAAAGGAGCTAACAATCCACTAGCTTGAAGGGCCCTTAATTTTTCTCTGAACAAGAGCAGGCTCACCATTCTACTTCTGAAGGTCTCTGTTTACACTGACAAACTGATCAGAAACTGTGGAATGAGCTGTTTCAGAACAGGTCACAAGAGCCGACTCTACACAGGAGGGGATGTAAGCAGAACAGAGGAGTTGGTCACATGACAACGTTCTATGGGACATTTCTAACAGGAAAGTAGAATGCGGCTTCCTTCAATTTTGCATACCCATTAGTGCTCAGGGCCTACTTAGTGAGGCATACCAATTTAGTATTCCCTTTGTAACTGCAAATATTTTCATTTAACAGTCATTCACAACCATCTCTTAAAATGAATTAATCATTAGCATTTGAGGATTGTCTTTTTTCTCCTTCATTCACAACCCCAATAAATGAATGACTGGATTGATGAGTGGGTGGATGGGTAGATGGGTAACTATAATTTAAACTGATGCAACTATAATTTGACTAATGCAACAATATACAAAACAAAACACATTTCAAAGTGAGCTGTTAGAACACAGAGCCTAAATTTCAACATAGATATAAAAGATGATGGAAACTGAGAGAATTTTTGAGGATTATATCACTGGAAAGAAAAATGGGGGAACAATGATGAGGGTTGTTTGCAATGCACCTCAAGGCAGTCACAGAACTCAGTGAGTATCTCCTGCACTAATCCTGTCTTCATTTAGAATTCTGATCTTATTCCTCATGCTTTTTTTGCATTACTATTTATTTTTTAAAGAATATTTCATTAAAATATTGTTCATCTTGATTGCTGAGTTTTTTGGCACCCTCTGTAATTCTGCACTCAAGGTGAATGTCTCACTACCTTCACCAAAGTCCCAGTCCTGATTGAGGGGCACAAGGTAATAACGTCTGACCCACATCTGTACCTGCTAAAGCAACAGCAGGATATGGTTGGAGACTAGAAAGGTACTACACTCTTCTCTAATAATGGGTCAAAAGTATGGGAATTCTAGAGTACTAGATGAAAACTAGTGGTAGGCACATCCACCTAGGGTCACTTAAAAAGGTATCCTGTCCAAGAAGGTTTGAAGGTCTGAGAAGTTTGAAGACAACCTAGGAGTAAGGGGCTTTGGGAAAAACTGGTGCAAGGCAGAAGTCAAGGGGCAATGGAGTACCACCTGAATGTAGGCACTACTACCTATGGAAAGTCAGACTGAGGGCCGGGGCAATCAGACAGGCCCCACCTCTCCACCTTCCTTCCAACTGCCCAATCCTAGAGGGTCAAGCAAGAAGGATTATAGCATACTCTTCCCTGAAGACTGCTGGTACGCCTGCAGCCAGACCCTGGAATGGAGAGGAGTGGGGAGGAGAAATCTTAAGTGAATGAAGAGCAAAGTATTCTTTAATAGTCAATAAAACATTTCTAAATACTGAATTAAAAGTATGATTTTGATGTTAAAGTGACCTTAAGACTCAAGGCCATGTTAAAAACTCCAGCGGCATCATTCCTATCATAATCTGGGAGCTGGGCTCTAGAAGACTCATTTACAAAGATTACAATGCACATGGTGCCCCCTAGAGTTGTGCAACTTGGAGGCCCTGATAGGAGGTTTTATTACTTGAATGGTCTGCAGGCACAGGAAAAAGAACTCCCAGTGAAAGATAAAGACAAAAATGAATTTGCATTTTAGTTAAACTCCATAAATTGTGCTTAATCAACTTATTGTTACAGAAAGATGGATGGGAGGAAGAATGGATGAACAAAAAAATAGATAGCACAAGGCAATTTAAGTTACTAAAGAGAATGGTTCTATTTAAATTAATCTGTCTCCTTAACAGGGAGATGTCTGAAGAAGCAAATTCCTACTGAAAAGGGTAGAAACATTCACTGGGGGCAAATTTCAACGTCTGATTGACTGACGTTGTTTAGGGACTTTATCTGTATTTCAAAGGTTGGTCTCCCATACAGATGAGCCAGCTGAAAAGAGAATGCAGTGCCCTGATGCCCCTGGGAGATACCATATTCACCCGGTACAGGTGTTATCTGCCGTCCTGTTTGCTATGCTAGTCTCTGATACCATCAGGGCATTCCCAAATATCTGTGGTTATCTCTTCTCCAATCTCATTTCACCATCTTATTTTCAGTCCTCATTTCTCAGCAAGGTTACAGTAATATTTAATTATCCTTCTCTTCCAGATACGTCCCTCAAATCCTCCCTATATTTGGTGCCAAATGAAGCCCTCTCTAAAATACAAATCTGATCAAATGAAGATGTGTGTGGGTATCTATACATACACATATGTGAGTAAACACAAATACATACCTATGTATTCATATACAAACATAATGTATATACATACATATTATACACATATATGCACATAGGAACACATGAAAATACACACACATACGTATGTGCAGCTGTGTACAAACATACACATATACTTAAAAGTAGAAGAACTGTACATAAACACTATAGTAATTATCTTCAGTTGGTGGGATTATGAATCCTCAATTAAATTTTTTCTTTATGCCTTTTTCTAAGTTACCTGCACTGACTGCTCATTAACCTACAATTTTTAAAAATTTCTTATGATATAGAAGAATATTTAATAAAATGAGAAAATTTTAAGACAGTTGTTAGTTTTTAAAGCGTTTACAAACTAGTACGTATAGTATGATCCCATCTATTTATGTAAAATGTATATTTTATATAAATGAATGGTGCATGTATTTACACCTATAAATAAACATACATAAACACTAGCTCTAATTACCTTGGGAGATGACATCTTGAACAATTTTTACTTTTCTTTTTACTTGGCTGTATATTCAAAATTATCTACAATGAACATACACAGTTATGGCAGTCTCCCCACTAAGTGTGATTCTCTGTGGCAAGGAGATAAAGCTATTCATAAAAGGTATAGCAAAGCCAATTGATACTTTTCCTAAAACCATTAACACGTTCTTGATTTCTGCAATATTACTTCTACCAAGCCTAAAAAGGAGCACTTTGGCAACATTGTTTTTTTCAATGAGATGAAAATTTGCTTCACTTCATTAAGGAGCCAAAGTCCCTCGTGGTATTCTATCAACTAGACATATCTGGGGCCAATTATCTGCAATTAACTTTCTTTTGGAAAGCCTGCAAATGGGGGCTCCTCACCTGGGCTGCAAGGTAGGCAGGGAGTCAAATACTACATGACATAAGGTAAACCCATGACCTTAGTACCAGAATAGAAAGCAGTAGGGTAAAGCAGGGATCGAGATGGCCAAGCAGGAGGTCGCACAGCTCACCCTCCCTCCACAAACACATCAAAAATACTTCAACATGTGAAACAATTATCATGGAAAACTAATCAGAAACTGGCAGAAGAACTCCTATATAACCAGAGCTGCCAAAAAGATCTCTATGTAACTGGATGGAACAGAAAAAAAAAAAAAAAAGAAAAGAATGGGGGAAAAAAGGCAGGGGATTGGCACCTGCATCCCTGGGAGCAATCCAAAAGGAAGAAAAGGTCCACACGGGCAGACTCTTGCCCTAGGAAACAAGCAGATCAAGCCACAGTCTGGGCATCCCAGTCCTGGGATCCTACATGGAGGAAACAAGCCCCCTTGCCTGCTGGAAAATCCACTGAGACAGAGGAGCCTAGACTCTACTGGCAAGGAGTTCATGTGTGCTGGCTGACTAGCAATCAGGTGGAGAGAGCCTTGCACTGGCAGCTGCCATCTCACCACACTTCTCAATCCAAAGGGGTAAACACCCCAGCCCCCCTCACTCCACACCACAGCATGGTGTGAGATCTGGGCAAAGACTCAGTCTTGCTATGCACACACAAAACCGGGGCACCTAGGGAAGTGATCCAAGTGGAGCCACAAGGCCACTGTCAGTGCACATGTGGAACAGTGGGTGGAGCCTCAGGGACCACTGTCCGCGCACGTACAGGGAGGCGCCATGAGCGTGCACAGTGGTTAAGTGCTGGATCTCAGGCAGACAGGCCCTGGGAGAGGATCTGTGTCACTACAGAGACAGCCTGGAGGACTAGGGTGTGATCTTGGTGGGGCAGCAGCAGCCACTGTCAGTGTTTTCATGAGTACGCAGAGGTTCAGCTCCCAGTGAGAGCCTCCCAGCTCTGCCCACTCCACACTGCAGCTTAGCACTAGATCCAGGGCAGAAAGGTCCTGGGAGAAGACTGACACAGAGGCAGCCCAGATCTCAGGCATAGCATACCTACCTTAACTCCTGCAGCCACAACACCCCAACCCCCAAGCCTAGCATACTCTACGTCACAGCCTTGCACCAGCACTGGGACAAACACAACAGAGAAAGAGATGTGACTTTGGGCTGCTTCTGAGCAAAAACATGAATGGCCACACAGGTGGCACATAGGTCCTCTGTGATTGAGCAATCACTTCCTTTGGGGCAGGGCATACACTCAAGGGCAACAGAGCCTGATCAAAGCCAACCCTCAGGGTTTCTACTCCAACAACTGGGGAGCAGACCCTGTCCCTGATCGACTGGCAACCAGCCCTTGCACCAAAAAACCTGGACATACACAGTCCACACAGGGACACTCCCAAGTAGAAACACCCCTTCAAGATCATAGTAGATAACTGTTTCTCTTAAATTCATAGAGACAGAGAAAGTTAAGTTAACCGAAAAGGCAGAGGAACTACTCCAATGAAAAGAACAAGAGAAATCCCCTGAAAGAACAAATAATGAAACATACCTCATCAATCTACTAGACCCTGAGATCAAAAAAGTGTTAATAAAAATGCTAACTGAATTAAGAAAGATTATCTTCAATCACTGAAGCAAGGAACTAGAAACTATAAAGATGAACCAATCAAAAATAGACAATTTAATTGCTGAGATGAAAACCAATCTAGAAGCAATGAATAACAGACTAAATGACAAAGAAGACTGAACAATGTTCATAGCAGCACTATACACAATAGCCAAGACATGGAACCAACCCAAATGTCTGTTGACAGATGACTGGATAAATAAGTTGTGGTGTATTTATACAATGGAATACTACTCTGTCATAAAAAAGAATAAAATAATGCCACTTGCAGCAACATGGATGGACCTAGAGATCATCACTCTAAGTGAAGTAAGCCAGAAAGAGAAAGGAAAATACCATATGATATCACTCATATGTGGAATCTTAAAAAAAAAAAAAAAAGGACAGTGTGAACTCATCTATAAAACGAAAACAGACTCGCAGACTTAGTATTATGGCTACCAGGGAAAGGGGGTGGGAGGGGATAAATTTGAGAGTTTGAGATTAACAAATGTTAGCCACTATATATAAAAGTAGATTTTTTAAAGTTTCTTTTGTATAGCACAGGGAACTATGTTTAATATCTTGTAATAACCTTTAATGGAAAAATGAAAACAAATATATGTATGTATATGCATGACTGGGACATTGTGCTGTACATCAGAGAGTGACACACTGTAATTGACTGTACTTCAATAAAAAAAAATTAAAATAAATAAATAAACTTAATTACCTCCCCCCACTTAAAAAAAAAGTCTACATATAATAAATGCTGCAGAGGGTGTGGAAAAAAGAGAACACTCATACATTGTTGGAAATGAAAATTAATGCAACCACTATGGAAAACAGTATGGAGGTTCTAAACTAAAAAATAGAGCTACTATATGATCCAGCAATCCCACTCCTAAATATATATCTGGGAAAAAAGAAAACTCTAATTTGAAAAGACAGATGCACCCCAATGTTCACAGCAGGACTATTTACAGCAGCCAAGACACAGAAGCAACCTAAGTGCCCATCTACAAGTGATTGCTATAAGAAGATGTGGGGTGTGTGTGTGTGTGTGTGTGTGTATTCCATTATATATATATATTCTTTTTTGATCACTAGAAAGCTATTCCTTTGAGATGAGCTGGCAACATCATACTGCCCCTCCTCACGGTATCTCTGGACTTCATGATGATACTAATGTTTCCCTGGTTATCATGAATCAGCTGTTCTTCCCTCTTAATGCTGAGACCTTTAGAAGGTCACTACACCTGGGAGAAGTAGACTTACCTGACCCATTCTTGGTGGTTCAGGGTGGGCCTCTTCGAGCACTGTGACCAAGCTGTGAGCTGAAGCAACAGAAAGCAAGCACATTCAAGAGACGGAGGACTGTAAGGTTTAGATCTCAGAGTACACAGTAAGGAACGGCAAGAGACTGGAGATAAAAGTGGGGGCTTGGGAAGCCACGTTAAGGAACATGGCTTGCATTTTCTCTTAGAGGAATGGGATAGGGATGTGCAGGAGCTTCTGCTGATTTCCACTCCTTCCATCAACATCACTCACTGGCTGACAGAGACTACAGAGTTCAGACAGAGGAAATAACTCTACCTCCATGGCAGCTGAACCCACATGTCCATGCACCCCCAATCCACTCACTTTCCCAAGCTGCAGGAACCTAAACCCTCTAGTATTATCAAAGAAGAAAATAAAGGATTGGCTCTGCCCTCAGCTGGTTGGCCCAACTCTATCACCAGCGTGAGAGGTCTGTAGGGAAACTGGTCCATAGGTTCACTGCAACTTTTTCTAGATGGGCTCCAGGTAAGTGATAAGAATTGGGGAACTACAGGGTTGGGGAGCAGCAGAAGGAAAAGTGTAATGTTAAAAATTTGATCTGGTAATAAAAAAAAATAATAATCCAGTGATGTCATTCTACAGAGAGAACAGGGATTCCTAACCGACTTTAAATTAGGTTACTGCCACTGATAAATAGAACACTGAAAGTTTCACATGTCCATTCTGTTAGCAGGTTTGCATGAGTCCAAGGACTATCTGCTTCTACCTGATTCTATTCTGGTCTTCTTGAGAAGCTCAAGGTAACCATGAGATAAGGGGTAAACTCCTGTTTGGAAGGCACTGTTAGGTAAACAATGGTAAGAAGCCATTCTTGGTTCTTCCTTCCCACCTTCCTGAGTCAGGCACTTTTTCTTTTTTTTTAATGGAGGTACTGGAGATTGAACCCAGGACCGTGAGCATGCTATGAACCCAGGACCATGCGCATGCTAAATATGCACTATACCACTGAGCTATATATCCCCACTTTACTTCAATTGCTGTGAGATCACAGAAAGGAAAGATGTATTCCCAGAGGGACCTAAAGCATCATGCTGTCCTTAACAGGCAAATCCAAGTCATACCTAGTGCCAAGTTAATCACTAGTGCAAGCCACAAAATACCTAAATAAATAAATTTAGGTGACTTTCTAATAAACAGCAGAAAGACATGGATTTTCTTTACCAAACATCAAAGTGGTTTGAGGCCTGGGATACTTCCAAAAGTTTATTGATGTTGGATTTTCTTTCTCAAGGAATGTAACGAGGAACAAAGGTTTATTGAGTACTTGATGTCTATCAGTTGCTTAAGTTTGTGCTTTATCAAATTTTTGTTCATAAAACCCTATGTATGTATGTATTAGGTATTGTTATTATCTTCATTTTATAGATGAGGAAACTGAGGCTCAGAGAGATTGAGTAATATGATCAATACCCCGCATAGTGTATAATGGGTGTTTTAGGCAGGACTGAAACCCAAGTCTTTGTTTCTAAAACACATGTTCTTTTTACTACACTACATTTCTATTCTAATGACCAGATACATCTGTTTTTTCTAATCTAGGAAAAAAGACTGGATCTATACTCCAAGGCCTTCTAAATTCACAAATCACCGTAAGTAGTGGATTACCTGAAAGACTATTTAGATCTTGGCTTTAGAGTAACCATAAACTTTCCCTCTCTTATCCAAGTTGAAAGTCCACTAAAAGGTTATGGTTCCCAAATGATGAGGTTTTCATTATCTTTGGGAAAAGAGAGAAAAACAAAGACAAGGTAGTCAATTTTTTTCCATAAAGCTAGAAGTATAAATATAACTATTTCTAAAATTATGATCTCTCTCTCCCCTGACCTACCCACTTTCTCTCTCCTCCTCTCTCTGTGTATATGAGTGTGTACATGTGTGTACTCTGATCTTTTTCTTTTTAAATGAAATAATGGAGCTAGTAGAAGGTAGTTTACTTTTTAATGTGCTTACTTGAGAAAATAAAAAGTGAGCAACTCCACTGAAAGCGTGCCCAATAGATATCAAACTAAAAAAAAAAACAAAACTTAATTCTTTTCCTCAACGTCCTGCTCAAATCTAGTAGATTTATCTTTCCCCTGATGCTGAACGAAATCTTGGGCATGCCCTATAGCTTCTGTACTGAAGAGAGTTTCTGGTCACATTCACTCACAATAATAGTCTCCTCTTAGTAATTAATATGTTCAGGCTCACTAATAATCAAAACTCTGCACTTTATGCTAAGTTAAAGCCCCCCACCCCCCGACCCCAGCTAGGGCCTGCGCCAGATTGCAAGACTGCAGTCGGAGAAGGGAGAGCCACAGTGACCTTCTTCTCTTTTCACCTCTCTATCTACCCTTCATACCCCAACCCCCCACCACACACACAGAGTTTTGGCTTATGACTGCACCAGGTTTGGGGATGAGAGGGAGTGAGAGTAAAACAAAGGAATGGTTTTAGCTAATGGCATAGCTGACATCTGGCTTTTGTCTTCTCTGCATATGGTAGATGTTTAAAGCTGATTCTCTCTCTTATGGGAGTTTTCATGTTATCCAGCCACACTTCTACCTCTTGAAATTTTTCTTAGTGGCCTATCATCATTCAACATCAAAACAAAAATATAATGGGTACCTATTGTGTGTCATGCCAAAGTCTTAGCAACCCAAAACACAATGCAAAAGAACACCATTAGAAAAATAAATAAATTTTCTGCCTCAATATCATATTAACTTTAACTTTTCAGTTGTATTCAGTCATTAAGTCTTACTTCACAAGGTAATTGCTATTGTAAAAAAGGGATAGGTCATTAATAGTCTCATTTCTCTGATGTTATTTGATAAATCATGTTACATTCAACATAACATGTACTTTGAACTTGTAAGCAGAAAACCTATCCAGACAGTATGCCTTCTAATTCTTGAAATAAATGTGCTCACAAATAGTAGTTTAAGACAGAGTAGGTATGCTTATCATGTTTTAAGGCAGTTGAATTTTAGGTGAGGAGCTAAGGAATTCATAGAAACTAGGGAAACTAAAATGGTGTGACATTAGTGTAGTTAAGTGACCCCTTGAACTTTAAACTTCCACATCACAGTATGAAGTTGGTTCTAAGATAAGAAAGAGAATAAATTCTCTCCTAAGGACAGACCTGAATCTCTGATTGCCTAAAGGCTGAATTAACTGGAGACCAGTTGCCTAGAGGCTGAATCAACTGCAGACCATGGCGTTTGATGGTACTTGGAAAGTAGACCGAAATGAGAACTATGAAAAGTTTATGGAAAAAATGGGTAAGGGCTTAATACTTTAATGGCTTGTTCTTTTGTTTCTCAGACATTTTTCCTTCTAACTCCTTCTAAACCTCAAGGCTTAGAGAATGGCACCTGTTGTGGCAGTGAGGATTGAGAAAGTGTGATGGTTCCAAGCAGGGAAAACCATATTCTCCCTTCTAACATTAGGAAGAATACACTGCCTCACTAGTGAAAGAAAAGACTCTTGGGTGCTATTCTCTGAAACATAAAAAACATCCAGATATGTTTCATTCACATTAACTGCTGATGGAAAATTGATCTTTTTTTTTTTTGGCATTGTTTAGAAAGTAAAATATGGCAGTGCATAATGGTAACTTTCAGACTTTGAAACACTGAATTCTAGGGGATGGAAAAGCAAAGACCATATAATAAAGTAATGAAAAAGAGTTCTATCAAAAGTCACAGCTCTGAATAAATGAGACTTAATTCTCTTTTCCTCTGACTTACAAAACTTTTGGAATAATCTCATGATGCTATGTAGTTTCTATGGAAGTTTTTAATTTAACTGATTTTAATATCTATACCAATACTCTAGCAGCCCGTATACTGAACAAGATGGGCAAAAAAATTCATGTCATCCCTTAAAAATAAAAATCTGCGTTAATTATATACTGTAGTTCAGAGATTCCAAGTTTAAATTTATGGAATTGGTACATCCTTACAATAATGAATTTTCTCATTTTTGTGACAGTCAGAAATGCCACAAAAAGCAAAAAGAATTATGAAGTTCAAAGTGTTAAGGCCAATATGGAAAGCAAAGTGGCATTTAAAAAAAAAAAAGAGTACCATATATGCAAAATTAAAGTTGTATATCCTTATAAATATATAAATATAGTTTTAAAATCCTTCATTTGACATTCCTGGAATTTGATTTACTTAACTCTGAAATTAAAATGATAATTTTTAATATATATATTTTTATTGAAGTATAGTCTGTTTACAATGTTGTGTCAATTTCTGATGTACAGCATAATGCTTCAGTCATACATGTACATACATTCGTCTTCATATTCTTTTTCACCATAAGTTACTACAAGATATTGAATATAGTTTCCTGTGATATACAGTATAAACTTTTTATTTATCTATTTTATATATAGTAGCTAGTATCTGCAAATCTTGAGCTTCCAATTTATCCCTTCCCACCTCTTCCCCCGCTGGTAACCATAAATTTGTTTTCTATGTCTGTGAAAAATGTTGATAATTTTTAAAAACTTACTCAGTTCTAAGATTCTACAATTCTACATTTTATTTAATTTTTCTTAAGTTTTAGAAAAATAGTTTGATCTGATTTAGCTTGAACTTTTCCTACAGAAGCAATCTGAATACTCTTGTGCAAAGGCAATGCTATCAGGTTTTCCTTCCCAACCTCAAAATATTAATTAATTAATTAGTTGGTTCATTAATACAGAACTCAGAAAAATAAGCACCTTCTACATCAGTCTGACTTCATTTTCTCTAATCTCTTTCCCTTTGCAGGTATTAATGTGGTGAAAAGGAAGCTTGCAGCTCATGACAATTTGAAACTGGTAATCACACAGGAAGGAAATAAATTCACAGTCAAAGAATCAAGCAATTTTCGAAGCATTGAAATTATTTTTGAGCTTGGTGTCACTTTTAATTACAGCCTCGCGGATGGAACTGAAGTCACTGTAAGAAATTTTTTATAAGCAATGCATTGCCAATTTTTCTACACAGTACTAAAATAATCTCTGCTTTCTGTCATTGGATGGTTTAATAAATATAGGTCTCCTTCATTTACTGAAGCAGACAATGGAGTTTATCCATATTATATATCATACAAGTTGGCAGAGTATTTTAAACATAATGCTTTGATTTTCACACACATCTGTAAAGAACCTGGAATAAACAATAAGAATTAGAAAAATATCCTTTGAATGACTGGGTATACACGTATTCATAAAGAAAACTAAAGCTCAGTGCTTTCAACTTTACATACCTGACGACAACAAAAGCTTTCAGAGTTATCTAACTTAAACATAAGAGATATTTAATTAACATAATTGAAATAATAAAATAAATGGATAAATTAGTGAATGAGTGTGTGACCAAATGGAAAGGTCTAATAATACAATATGTGTCACTGGGAATATACCTTTTAATATTTAAGATATAAAATTTTACAGAGGCCCATTTTTCAACTGATATTTAAAAAACTTTTTGTCCCCAGAATTTTTCTAGTTAAATTATACATGCTTGCAATGACAATTGCAAACTGTCAAATATTTTATCAATTATGATTGCTTTTAAATCACTACAACAATTACATAAATTAAAACAAACACAAGCTTGTGAGCTTCTCCATGAAGCTAATTTGAACCATGACTAAATTTAGAACACTCTTTGTAACATGAAAGGTTTAGAAAAGAGGCCCTGCCTATCTGCCTTAACGTTTGGCATTTGCAAACTACTGAGTAGGACGGGCAGAATGGTTACCAGCACACACTCTAGAGCCCAACAGCTTAGAATCAAGCCTGGCTTTGTGACTTTAGGTAAATTACTGTATCTCTCTGTTTTCTCATCTGTGAAATAGTGATAATAATATCTACTTCATAGGGTTATAGTCAAGTTTGAAGGAGCAGATCTGTAGATCTCAGAATAGTGCCTGACACATGTAGGACTCTAAAAGCTGCTATTTTATTATTATTATTTTCTTTATTTTTATATAGGGTAGTTGGAGCCTAGAGGGAAATAAACTTGTTGGAAAATTCAAACGGCTCGACAATGGAAATGAACTAAATACTGTCCGAGAAATTATCGGTGGTGAAATGGTCCAGGTGAGTGGGAAAAACATCTCCCAAAGACAAAAATAACTATACAACAATAATTTTATGTGGGGGGTTGTTGAGTTATATCATCAAAAAATAGACTATACTTTTCTTATAAATCTTACTAATTTTAAAAATATATTTTCTGATGTCCGTTTGTTGAAGAGAACTTATACGTCAAATACATCAAGCCTATTTTAATTGAAAATTTAAGTGACTACAAACCAAAATGTGTTTTTAAATGAATATATCCTGTATTTGTATAAAATGCTGCTATCAAGTACAAGAATAAATACTTTATAAACTCATTTCAAAACTATATTACTACTAATATTTTTCTTAATTTAGCCTTTAATCTTAACGGCAAATTCTTCTATGTTTGTTAATACTTTTCAGACTTACACATATGAAGGAGTAGAAGCCAAGAGGATCTTCAAAAAGGAGTGAGCATTGTTCTTGGAGCACAGCCCAGAACACAAATTAGATGGAAAATCTATATTGAATCCGGACCGTTTTTCTCTCCTCATCAAGTATAAAGTTGCTGACTGATTAGTCCTTTTATAAACATTGGCCAATGGCTTTTATTTCCAGTCTTGGCCAGAACAAAACAAGCAAAAGCTAATTAGGATTTAACTTGTTTTACATTCTCAAAGATGTACATTTATTGGTGTTCAAAAAGAATTTGTGACATTTTAAAAAACAGATGAATAAATATTGTTCCCACATTGCTTTATAAGTAGCCTCTCCTTAAAAAAAAAAAAAGCTATGCAACACATGCATTGATAGACTGTTTTGGGTTCAGTAAACTGAAAACATATATTGCATGGGGGGGCAGGCTTTAAAATCCTGCACTGGTTGTAAATATCTTCCTTTGTTTCCTTCAACCAGAAATTTTAGAAATAAGAAAGGCAAATACAAAATAAATATTTCCATAAACCCACAACTCAGAGATAATCACCATTCTGATTTTAACAAACATCCTCCCAGTTGTCTTTTGTGGGTGTGCCAATGTGTATTTCCCCAGACATACCACATACTTTGAATAATATGATAGGAAAGAAATGATGTACTAAGGCAAAGAGCTGTATCATATCTTTCTACATTGTCAGTGATTCCCAGACCTGGGTTAGCATCAGGATCAGCTGAGAAACTTAAATAGAAAAATTACACATTTAATCTGCACTGTTATCCTACTAGATCAGAATCTCCAGAAACAGAACCAGGGATTTTAGAAAACTCCCAAGTAACTCTCATGCAGCAGGTACACTAACCTCTTTGAGAACAAACGGGCTCTCAGATAACGAAAATGTCACCCCCAAGTATCACCCCCCTTTTATTCATAAACACTGACAATTTTCCAGGGCCCCAAGCATTTTCTTTCACTCATATATTCACATGATGTTCTATTTTATGTATTTCAAGCAACTGCATTTTAGGTGAGTATGTATTACAGGGCGCAGAAGGAGGTCAAGTTTTTAAGCATTTAACTCAACAGACTTTTGTTTTAATTTTTTTTCATACTGATAAAGGTAACAGATAACATATATACAGTTCTTACCAAGTTCCAGGTACCATTCTAAGTGCTATATAAACATGGCAGACACATTACAATGTGGGAAGAAAAACATCTGAGTACATGATGAAGATGAATAGATTAGAGAATACGTAATCTTTTGCAAAAAGCAAGAACTTAAATCCAGTGTTTGTTTTACAACTTCATTAAAAACTTCACATAGAACATAGTAGTTATTTAGATTTTTCACATGCTTTTTTTAAAATGAAGTCTCAAAGTGCTTTTACCTCTCTGATTTTATGATATCTACATATGTGAAACAGGAAATGGGCAGGTATTAATCTCATCTGAAAGTGGAGAAATTAAGGCAACAAGAAGTTTATTAGCTTGTCTAATGTAGTACAGAGTCCATGATGAACACAGGAACTAAATGTAGGTCTTGACTTTCAGCCCAGTACATTATGATCTATGCTATTACTCAGCCTATTATAAACAAAAATATCTTTTAAAATGTCCCTTAATTCCTTTGTGGCACCCAAGAATAGCACTCCAAATGAGTCAGGTCAGACTGTAAAATAATGGCAATTAAGTGGTTAGGCACTTATCTATTTCTAGCCTCATTGCAGGCTCACTTTTTTTGTGTACAATTTATAACCTTTCTAGCATTAAATCTCTACTATTTATTAGAACTGAAGAGCAGCCTATCATTTGCTAAGTTTTCCACTGCTATAACCCCTCTTTGGGAAATGGGCCTTGATAGCATGTCAGCTTGACTGACCAAGAGAGGGTGCCTGACCCAAAAGCAGCCAATCCAGCACAACTCAGCCAGTTTACAAGCTCCGTGCAGAAGGAACGACACAACTAACTGAACCTAGAAGAACCCCTCTTTAGAGATTCTGAGTTTGAGAAATACACAGCAATTGGTAGAAGGAAAAAGGCGGAAAGAGGACTAAGAGGGCAAGCAGTAGGTGAAAGCCATGAGAACACGAAGCAATGAGCAAGCAGGAGCCACAGCGTGGATCTCAGAATAGAGGGGCAGCTAGAAGCAGCTGGAGTGGTAAAAGCCAAAACATTTACACATGAAATGTGGCATCTGGGGTTTCCTTCAAATTGCTTCCTCCTCAATCTAGGGATGGGGAGACAGTGGGGAGGGGTAAAGATGAAACAAGACTGGTCACAAGTTGACAACTGTTGCACCTGTTGGAAAGTGTCTGACACGTGATAGGCTGACTGGGTACCTATTAGGAGCATGGCAATTCATAAACTTTTCTCCTAACTTTTATATGTACTTGAAATTTTCCATGACAAAAAGTTAGATATTTAATACATACACATACATAACTCCAGAAGCCATCCACTTCCCCTCACTTCCATCACTCTCACCTTGGCAAGAGTCACCATTTATCTTTCCCCGATTACTGTAATAATCCCTAAAAAGCCTTCTACTTTCTACCTTCCTTACTCTGCCCTCTTAGTCTCTTTTTCAACACAGCAGCCAGGATGAGCCTTTAAAAATCTAAATCAGATGGTGTCACTCCTCTGCACAAAATACTGCAATGTCTCCTATTTCATTCAGAGAAAAAGCCAATGTCCTTATAATGGCCTGTAAGACCCTTTGTGATGAGATCCCTCATCGCCTATCTGACATGTGTTCCTGTTTTCATAGACACTCTGGGGGAAGACTGTTCCATGTGGAGGAAATACTGTGGAACAAGTGTGGCACATTTTAAGAACATGGATTACCTCATAAAAGTCCCCAAGATCATCCGGAGATAATTAAAAATGAGACCAATGTTCCAGAAATACAGGCTGCCTCAGCCTTCCTAGAACTCAGGAGTGATATAATGAAAATGGTGTCGGTTTTGGAATCACACAGACTTGCCTAAATCCTAGCCTTTCTGTTGCAGGAAAATGGGGCATGTGAGAATGGTCTTGTCCCAGGTTTCAGCCGGGTCCCCGGTTCGCACCTTGCCAAGTGAGGGTCCATGCCCTGCCCCCTTCCCTCCTGTCTCATTTCCACTTACTAACTAGAACTCAGGTTCTGCGACTTAATTTTTCTCACTTGAAAAATGGGGGAAATAGTAATGATTTTCTGAGATTGTTCTTAACTGAGGTATTGTCTATAAAACATCTAGCATAGTGCCCAGCACATAGCTGATACTCAACAGATAAAAGTAATAGGAACCTGTGCCCTCCTCTTTTAGAGAAAACAGGGCCAACAATGACTTGAATAGATGGGAGAACTCCCTTCTTAAAATATCCCTCATGGGACCTGTGTGGTAGATTGAGCCCTGGCTGGTGGATGAGAACTCTTAGCTCTGGTCCAGGCTGTGACATAGCTACCTGGGGACTTTGGGCAAGTCTCATTTGAATTTAGTTCAATCATCTTTAAAATGAGTTAACTGGACCAGACAAGTTCTAGCACTAAGATCCAGTGCTAAGATTCTATATCTGAATAACAAGTCAGTGACTCTTCCTTTAAGCAGCCCCTTTGGTATATATCACAGGGAGGTGTTGAAATGACAAGGGGTTGGGTGGGGAGAGAGAGATATCTTTTAAATCCTTAAGCATGGCTGGCTTCATGGGTGTGTGACCTATGCAGGCTCAGAAGGGTTGTGCGCTTGATTTAATGCACTGCTGTTAGTGTTTCAAAATTCTCAATTAATTTTGAACAAGGAGCCCTGTATTTTCATTTTATACTGGGTCTTGCAAATTATGTAGCCAGTCTTGTTCCTATGAGATGACTATAAACAAGTATAAAAGATATTTTTCTCCGAGTAACTAGAGACCGGCAGCAGTTCATCCCTGGGTACCTGAAGAGAGGTGATTAGGTGGGTGAGAGAGTTGTCTGGGGTAGAATGGAAGTGGGAGGGGGTTTGTGGGGATCAGGAGGGAGGGATGATGATGGATGGACAGCACAGCTGACTCCTGAACAACAGTGGGGTGCAGGGGCACCACCCTCTTCCAGATTGAAAATCCAAGTATTACTTTGCAGTTGGACCTCAGTATCTGCAATTCTGCATCATGGATTCAACCAACCAGTCGTGTAGTGTACTTACTGAAAAAAAATCCATGTACGAGTGGACCCACGCAATTCAAATCTGTGTTGTTCAAGGGTCAACTGTACTCTGAAATGTTTATCTTCTGCTGCTCCTGGCTTTCCCTGAACAACAGCGTAAGACTGCCATCTACTGGTCAATGACATGAATTCTTTCAAAGATTTCCAAAGCAAGGTCTTCACATTTCAGAATCTAGAGGGGTGTTCCAGAAAGGTTTGACATTCCATATTGTGAAGCCTGAAATAATTATTAAACGTTTCCTGAGTTCCAACTTCCATAATAATCAGAGGTAATACAAAGACTCCTTTTCTGTTTTCCTGAACAATTCCCTAAAGCTGCTTTCATTTCTTCAATGAAAAATAATTTTTAAAAAGTACTAAGTGCCAGGCATCAGGTACTCAAGGATGCATACCACTGGTAGAGACACTTAGGTAACTAAGAACTTCATCAAACAGATTCAGGATCTCAGGTTCATCCTGGGTTTGAGTCAGAACACCCAGAACAGCATCACTGTCTTCAAAACTGGATGGTCATTTAGGGGTAGGGTTACACTTCCGTGCAGTGTGTGCTAATATGTGGGGTGGTGTATGACTAGGATGTTCAGGCCCAAGTTCACACTACTGGCTGTAACAGACATTACTGAAGAATTGACTGGAAGAGAAGAGTAGGCAAGGCAGTGGGAGAAGATGAAGTTAGGGGCATGGAGCAAATTAATAGTCCCGGATAAAGAACAGGTGTTCCAGGGGCTTCTCTCATCCATATGCTCCCCCACTGAGAATTTCACTAGAATGAAGGGTTACCAAAGTCCTCCCTTCTGCGATATCAGGAAGAAAAGAGGGAACTTAAATGCTTGTCCAGCAACTAGTGGTTAGGACTGCTGGGAAGGGAGAAGAGTGGTAGAAATCTAAAGAAAGGCAAGGCCGCTCTCCCAGGATCTCAGCCCAGTTTCAAGGCCACATGCCTTAAATTACAGGTAGTGCAACTGGTTCCTTTCCAACAATTCTGATATACTCACTACACTCACTGGAGAAAACATCTGAGAGCCAAAGAACAGGACTCTCCTACCACGCAAAAGCAAACAAGAGAAAGTCCTTTAGGTAAAGGAGTATACACGGAGTGCCATTTCTTGTTTGGTTTCAGATATTTTTTTAACAAGACATCAAGATAACAAGGATGTCGAAGGACATAAGTGGGCACTGAATTTCTCCTAACATATCCTTAGAGTAGAAAAGCCTGAGTGAGGATGGTGTTTGTTTCACACTCCCAGTCCCCAGTGAGCACAGTCCCAGAGCACAATGTGCTTACCTATCATACCATTTTTCTGTATTCGGTTTGCTTGTCTGTCTCCTCTAGTCTGTGAGCTCCATGAGAGCAGAGATAGAGTCATAACACCTACACCCCTCCCCCCATATCCCTCTAACACATAGTGAACATTAATCATTGCAGAGGAGTGAATGAATGGGGCATGCTGGACAGCCTAGCCTCAGCAAGACAGCCTTCCCCATCCTGCATTTTGAGAACTGAAACACAGAAGCTCTGCTGAGGGAATCACCTCTAGCTGTTCTTATAATCTTATTCTGAACCAGATCACAGATAATCTTACTCTGAACCAAGGGCAGTAAATCTATATATACTTGAGAACAGCCTACAAAGTGAGAACTTTGTCCAAGACCAATAATTCTAATTAGTTAAACCAGTTAGGTTCTCTCTCTTGAGAATTTTCACTTTAGTACATACAAGAAAAGTCATCAGTTAGTAATGATGGTGTAGGGCAACAAAATTTGCCTACCCCAAATGTATCTCTTTGGCATAATCATTAATTTAGGTTATTTTTAAGAAACAGAAAACTGAGGAAGTCTTCCTTTCTCCCTCATTCTTAGCTTCCTAAAATATTTAAAAATAGGGCTTGTTCCAGAAGTATCTGCAAAGAATATAGGCTAGGTATGGTAGGGGAAACTCAGCCCAGCCTAGAGATCAGAGCCCACTCACTGTCCCATTTTCTCAGCTTGGCCCAGGAAACATTTATTTACCACACATTTGCTTTTCCATCTCTAGGAGAATTGCTTTTCTTCCCTTTGAATTCCCAAACCACTACCCTCAATGGTCTCTTTTATCACCAGCTGAAGATAATATTTAAGGGGAGGGTTTTGGCCATTTTGGCAAGTTACTCAGTTTTCCTGGGTCTCTCATGTATACATGTTATTTAACTTTTGTTTGATTTTCTCAAGTCAGTTTAATTCTTAGACCAGTCAAAAGAACCTAGGAGGGTAGAGGAAAATATCTTCCTCCCTAACAATGGGCAAAAGGAGAAAGGCACAGAGGGAAAGGCAGACAACAGAGGCCATGAGGCAAAAGGGCTCCCGGTGAGTTCTAGGAAACAGAAACTGGATAGAAGAAAAGAGGGTGAAGAGATAGGTTCTTAGAGATGGAAATAATGAATCCGTCCAGCTGGTGAATAAAAATATAACTTGTTTACTACAGCAACGTTGGATCCTGAGTGGCCTAGGGTACATATTTCTTTAACCATCTATGAATTAAGCATCTGCTATGTGACAAGTATGACATGAGTTTTTGTAGCAAACAAGAAAAATCTATTTTGTCCCATGGAGCTTTGAATCCAGCTTAAAAGAGTAGAATCTAGAGGCTGAAGATCGACATTAAAAGTAAAAACAATTGTGATAGGCATTACAAAGAAGTAGTGTTAAGTTCTCATAGAAACACATAGTATCTTCAATTATATTTTCTGTCGGCCTGTCTTGGTTAACATGCCTGATGATATGGTCTTTCCTGAATTCTAAGAGGCCTAATGTACATTTGAGATTCTTTTCATCCTTATTTTCATCTGTAACCATACATGAAAAGGCTACTTCCTAAGGCCTACAAAATCTTCAAAGTGTAAATTGGCTCCAAATACAAAGAGCAAATTGTAAAAACTAAATAAATGTTTTATCCACAAAACAGCACTAACTTGGATGCAGTTCAATGCCACTATTACTACCACACAAGGTAACACATACAGTGTTTACAAAAAGCCAGGTACTGTTCAAAATGCTTCATAAAAATCAACTCGTATTGCTCCTCACAACAACTCTGTAAATAAGAACTAGTGATACTACTGTCATTTTACACATGAGGTAACTGAGGCAAAGAGAAGTCATGTAACTTGGCCAAAGGTCAACAGCCAGTAAGTGGCTGAACCAGGATTTGAACCCAAACTGTCTAGTTCTAGAGACTATATGTTCTAGAGTCCAAATTCAATTTTATTTCGCATGATTATGTAGGTAAATTTTCTTGCAAAGTATGATTCAACAAGTACTTTTTAAACATTTATTAGATACAGGTGCTGATCTTGGTGTCAGAAATACAACAGTGAAGCAGACAGACCAAAAATCCCTGTTGCCAGGGAGGGGGATGCAGATAACATAAAGGAGGAAAAGGTAAAATGTAAAGTACATTAGATAAACGCTATGTAGAAAACAAGGCCAGGAAGAGGGATGAGATGCTAGGGGTGAGACCGTGAGTACAATTTTAAATAGGGCGGTCAGGAAAGTAACCTGAGTATGTGATGCTTGAGCAACAACCTGAAAGAAGTGGGGGGAATGAGCCATTCTAGTTATGGCTTACATGATAACAGTCAGAGTAAAAGCCCTGGGTTCTGATCTGTGGACTCATGACAGTCTTAAAACAGCCCTGGAGTTAAATTTATGGGTTTCTGGGATGTACAATACAAAGACTTTAATCAACACATTCTATGAGAACTTGGAGTCGCTAGCTTAGGAAGAGCAGAGTAGTGCAACTGAATGAGTGTTACGAAACAAGCAACAGCTTCAAGCTTCTTCGTTTATTTTGAGCTGGAATTTGTGCAGGATTATTTTGTGAGGTGGTAACGTTGAACAGTTTGTGAACTTTATTCCTCCCAGTTTCTAAAGTCAATATACTCTCTGTTTTAGTCTGCCTGGATTACCAATTGATGGGCTGTACTCTGCAGTTCTTGTGTGGAGTAGTCTATATATGTCTGTTAGGTCTCATTGGTTTACAGTATTGTGCAAGTCCTCAATTTTCTTTTCTTTTTTATTGAGGTATAGTTGATTTACAATACTATATGGTTCAGGGGTACAACACAGTGATTCACAATTTTTAAAGGCTATATACTCCACTTATATTTGTTATAAAATACTGGCTATGTGCTCTGTGTAGCACAATACATCCTTGTAGCTCATTTATTTTATACACAGTAGTCTGTACCTCTTAATCCACGACTCCCATCCTGCCCCTCCACTCTTCTCTCTTCCCTCTGGTAACCACTAGTTCATTATCTATACCTGTGAGTCTGTTTCTTTTTTGCTATATTCACTAGTTTGTTTTACTTTTTAGATTCCACATATAAGTGATATCATACAGTATTTGTCTTTCTTTGTCTGAAAATTCTCTGTTTCCTTACTGATCTTCTGTCTAGATATTTTCCCCATTATTGAAAGTGGGGTATTAAATTTTTCAATTATTATTGTAGATCTGTCTATTTCTCCCTTCAATTCCATCTATGTCTTCTTCATATGTTTTGATTCAGGGTTTTCTTGGTTTCTGTAAACCTCTGGCTGTTTCCCAGAGATCTGACAGACTTGTTTCAGATAGTTTTGGCTTATTTTTCAATATTTCTGTGGAGGGACAGAGGCGTGGAGTTACCTACTCCACCATTTTGAATACAGGTCTCCCAAGGTGACTTTTCGACAGAACTCTCACCAGAGCAGGAAAAAAAATATCCAAAAATCTGTTTTCTAATGGGGTATATTTATAAATATGAATGTAAAAGCTGAGCTCTTCCAGTAGTGATTTGAAGCCTCACTCCTTGCATCTATCTCCTCTATGTTAGTCCCTAAATTTTCCCTAAGGAAACATAGAACTCCACAAACTACAGTTTGAAAAGCTGTTAGAAATGATTATAATCCCCTGATACTCATGTGCCTCGTGCCTGTGATCTGATGTTAGAAATGGTTAAATAATAATTTTGAACTAGACTACCTCTTCCTTGCTCTAACTGATTTCAAAAATCTTTCTTCCCAACTTCCCTTGTGAAAACGTACAAAGAATAAAATGATCTGTGATCCCATCTCCCAGAGTTAACTGCTGTTAACACGCTGACATTTCTCATGCTTATATAAAATAAGTGTAACACGGGTTAATATTTTATATATAGCAGCTATCACCTTGGCATCCATTTACTCAACACAATTATTCTAGTTTGTGCCTATGTTAATATTGTCACGTCTACTCTTGGAAGCCTATTATATAACTTTATGGGAAAAAAGACATTTCATGTATTGACTAACCTTTCAATCTCAATGACTGTCCCTCTAACAGCTTTCAGTAAAACAAAATCAGGTTGATTGCTCTGCTGATTAGCACAACGAGATTTCAAGGCTGCGCATTTCAACATCTTTGTCATCTATGCCTACCAACCGTATTGAAGTTGTTTTTAAACTTCAAAAAGAAGCAGAATACCTTCTTTATTTTGAAATAAAATATTTTATGAAACCCTAAAATATAAAGTAAACAAAACTGAGCTCTTATGGTTGAAGTCTGCGAGTAGATATGGGGAAGAGGGTAGGCAGTTTATTCACAGCCAGTCCTGCTCAGCCTTCCTGACACCCAAACCATGATGCAGAAACCCAGGGCCCTGGACAGAGTGTCTGAATATCCTATGTCTGTGAGATGTCCTCAGTCAGTAATTCTATTAAATTTGATGACTACTGCATCTCTATCTCCTGTAGCTCTTCAGACGGTGCCTTACACACAGTAGGCATTCAAAGAGTATGTACTGAAATTAAAGACAAGAAATCCAAAAAAGGGGACAGGATTAGTGTATAACCATTACTAGACTAAGAAAACCTCAGAAAGTATCCCTGCTGAGACTGGTAGACCAGTAGTGGTAGATCTTAGTTGTATCATTACACTATTATGTTACAAAAGCGATAATGCATCAAGTATTTTTTGACCAAAATTCTATTAATGGCTGCAGAATACAACAAAATATAACTGAACAAAAATGTAATTTCTTATACATTCAAAGTACTGTTTGAAGACTATATAAAAATATAGTCTCCCTCCTAAAGAGTATTTAATACTCTGATAGGGAAGACAGTTCACATAAAATTGTGCTACAAAGCAAGCCAATGTACCAAAGAATATGCCAAGAAAATGTCATTGTTTTTCAAGCTGAAGGAAGAGAAATTTTGAAAAATGACCAACAAACAGCTTCATCAACAGGTGGCTGTTAAAGAATGGTGAGGGTAACTAATACGGAAGAAAGGCCAAAGCTATTGGAACAAATGCTTCACTGCCTGGTCTTCAGAAGATAACTCTCTCCCCAGCAGGAAAGCATGACATCTGAAATAGTTGGAGATGAGTTAATCTGAACTTTATGCAATTGGTGTATCAAAAATACTATAAACGGAGAGATCAGGGTGAACTGTAGTGAGGAAAACTTTCTGAAGTTGGTATTTGAAATGAAAAAGGACAGGTAAGATTAGGACAGGTGGGGAAGCATTACAGTTTAGTGAGAACAACATGCACCAAAGCCCAAAGGCCAAGAGGACAGTTTCCATGAGGAAGAAGGAAGAAGGCAATCTGGATGGAGCAAAGGGTGTTTGCTGGGCACTAGGCTGGCTGAGTGGCGCAGAGACAGATTAATAGTGGGGTATATGGATGGGAACTGCTAAAGGCCAAGATGAAGCTAAAAGAGAAGCTGCAACAGATAGCTATTCGTTTTGATGACTGTATAACTGTCAAAGAAAACTATCATAGGTATGTAAAGCAGTAATGACAGAAGAGAAAAAAAAAATTGAAGTCCTGAGTCTACCGGGGTGGGATGAGATATGGACAATAAAACAGATTGCCCAGAGAATCCGACAGCTTGAATAGAATCAGAGGTGATAGGCAGAGATAAATCCTCTGAATGGACTGTAAATGTGCACCAGTGTCAATTAAGAAGTCCAGTTTCTAATCCTCTACTGTAAGTTTAATGGTGAGCTCTGGGGTGGGACTGGAGACCAGCTGACCCTATCATTTGATGGAGTACTGTCCCTCAAAAGGGGGAAAATGTACCCTCCGAGGGTGCTGGGGTCTAGGGAGATTGTTTTTTAAGCTTTTCTTTCTCTACAGCCATTAGAAAGAGAAGAGTACTCACAGCAGAAAACACCAGAGTCCCTATAATCCAAAAGAATGGTTCACACAAATGTTTCCTCCTGCCAACCTAAATTTAGAAAGGAAAAAGACAAAGAGAGACTTACCATTCTCGGGTTGACTGGATACTGCAGGCAAAGATCTGGGAGACTGACTGGTAGAATTCTTCTCTTCTGCTGGCTTATGTTAGAGGTCCCAGGATCTCTCAGCAGCTGCAGCCCTGCAGGGTGAAATACCTAGTCAGTAACACCCATCCTTGTCAGCAGCTGCAGGCCAGGAAATATTCTCCTCTACCACACTGTCCCTTGCAGCACTTCATGGAGTCCACAGATTTACCTCCAGCTTTAGGCTATTCCCAGTGATGGTTTCCTGCCTGTGTATTTAGTGGGTGAACTAAATGCCATTCGACTAGACATGCTGAAACCACACAGTGGTAAAGAATTTAATAACTGAGATTATTTCTCATTTGGGTATTCCTTTATGGATTGAGTCAGACCAAGGAACTCATTTTACAGCAGAAATAAACCACCTGCTTGCAAAAATTTGGGGGTACTCGCTAAAATTTCATACCATGTAGTATGCCCAATCCTCAGAGTAAAAAGAGAACATAAAAATCTAGGCCTAAAAAAGACTTTGGGAAAAGTCTGTCAAGAGATTTGACTTAATAGCCAGAAGAACTACCTCTGGCCCTTATAAAAATCCAGAATACTCCAAAGAAGACATGGATTAACCCCTTCCAAAACAGTATTTGGTCACATGCCTACTGGCATCCCTAAACCTTCCATTCCTGGATTCACAGAACAGTACAGGGACTCAAGTGAACAATTTGATCCTATGACGAGTTATACACAGGAACTACAGGTAAAAAGGGCAAGGCATTCACTAACTGGCAAGCTTTCCTATCACTTTTGACCAGGAGATGGGGTGTGAATCAAGGTTTTTAGAAGAAAGCACGCATTGTCACCTTGCTGGGAAGGTCCTTACAAACTGCTAACCACGTACACTGCCATTGAAATAAAGGGAGAATTCTCCTGGATTAACATGAGCCACGTCACCTTTGACCCAGATCAGCACTCCCAGGACAACTGGAAGACCATCCCTAAGGTGAACTTAAACTAAGGGTTCCCAGGCCCCATAAGCAGATAAAATCATGAAGTTTTCTCCAAGATCAGAGATCAAGAAACTTCACTTTCACCTATTTTCTCCCTCTAGTGGGTCTCCCTATACCCAGAGGGAAATTTTTTTTAAATCTTCCTTTTAACAAAGACTTCCTTTTCTTTAGCTATTTATTAAAAGGCTGACTGGAGATTGCTTGTCTCCATCTATTCTATTTTCCCTCTGATCCTCCACTGCAGGCTCTCTCAAACCATGTCTTCACTCTTACTAGCTCTTACTGTTTTCTCAACAGATCAAGCACAAACCAGACACCCCGCCTCTGCTAGTTTTCCAAACCTTGGCCACAACAACTAATCAATGTGATTGCTGGCCATGTCAACATCTACATCATGCAAAAGAACCTGAAATAATTTTTGTTCTTGCCAACACGAGCCCCTGGTGGACCAACTCTGGAAATGAATGCTTGACGGGCAATGGCAGCCATGATCAAGAAAACGATGTTACTCTTCTCCTTTCAGTGAGTTAACTGGACACAGAAAAACCTCTATGGAAGCTCAAGGACTGTCCTCTGCTCAGGTAAAGATGTTAAAAGGGAATTTTTCCATTTGAATTGATAACAGGCATGGTACTGGACCTTTCCTAGGTGACATACTAAGGTCTGATTCCATAGACAGCATCCTCAAGCCTTCCTGAAGGCATAAATGGTCTCAGCACTGACTTGTATGGTGTGGACACCTGTCAAATCACCAGGTGTTATGGCTGACTCCTAAGCCACCTTTGTGTAGCCTGGGCTAGCTCAGCTGCTCCCCTAATTAGCTGTCAAAGACCTAAGATTACATATAGGTAGACCAAAAATTCAGACTAAGTTGATGAAGTAAAAACAAACAAACAAACAAACAAACAAGCATTACAGCTGTTAAGGCCTAACCGTAGGCCTCCTGTATCAGATATTTCACAACCTGTTCTGCTCCTACAGACTGACAGGAATACACAGAGGATGGAGATGTACAGATGCCAACCTGACAGGTGACAAGACACACTAAACCCCAACTAGGACCTCACAAGTTCCAATCTGATCTTATCTTTGAATGATATTGGTGTTTTTATCTTACGTGAGATCATGTATATGACGAGTTCCTACCTGGATGGTCAGAACTATACAGACACAAACTCCTGACACCCTCTATTACGAGGTACTTCACCTTAAATGCTAGCCAAATTATACACTTGGGCTCCTTCACTCATAAAGCAGTGCCACATAAACATACTAGGTGAGATGTTATAGAAAACTGGTTTGTGTATCACAATTCTAAGTTCTTTTCAGTACTGAGATCTCTTTTTCTAGGCTTTGGAGCTTATGAGTTGGAAAAATAGTTCTCAATCTTTCCATAGTAACAGAACAAGAGTTCAACATTATTGTGCAAATATTGGAAGCCTTTTAATTAAAAGCTAATAGCTTAGCCTCTGTTGGACTCCAAAATCGCCTTGCCCTGGAGACACTGACAACCTGAGAAGGAGAAGCTTGTGAGGTCACTGGTGAAGAATGCTTTTATGTAAATCACTTGGGACAAATAGTGTCTAATCTGCACATTCTGAAGGACAAGACAGAGTCTCCATCAATGAGGTTCAGCCATTCTATTGGACTCATCTATTCCTAGAGATAGATTTATTTAATTTAATGGGATATGGGGAAATGTGCTTAGATTTGTTACTTTATGTTTACTCATCCTCATTCTAATCTATGTTCTTCTCCCCCTTTGCAGATTCCTTGCCACTCAGTTGCTAACCTAATTCTTCTCTCCACAGCTCCCAACTCAGCTTTTATGTGAAACTTCTAGGGAAGTTTCAGACAGGGGAAATTAAGGAGTTCAGAACGTGTCACCCCAAAATATGTCACTCTGGCATACTGATTGTTTTGAGTTAAAGGCACCTGAGAAACAGCAGGTGCAAGAAGGGCACTCTGACCTTCCTTTTTCTTACTGAAAGCAAGAGATAAAACTGCCCAGTAAAAGATGCCCTCCCTACACGGGAAGAAAACATTTTTATCGCCAGAGACGGGAAATCAGACCAAGAAATCCATACAAACAAACCTTGTTAAACTAACGTTTTTTTCCCTAGTCATTTATCCACAACTTACTACCCTTAGCCCAAACTCCTTTGTCTTAATTATTTCTTTTACTAAAAAAGATAAAAGCTTTGTGTCCTGACTTCTTCAGGTCTTCACTCTTGTGAAGGTTCCCATGTACGTGTAAAAATAAATAAAACCTGTATCTTTTTCTTCTGTTAATCTGTCTTACGTCAGTTTAATTCTCAGGCCCAGCTGGAGACCCAAAGAGGGCAGAGGAAAATTGTTCCTCTCCTACAGTGGTAAATCATTTTATTTCTGCTAACATTCTAATCTCACGGGGGTTCACAAGCACAAACCCTTGTATTATTCTTAAATTCATTCCTTTGAGGTATATACAAAATTCTCACGTTTTTCTCTCTAGCCTCCTCAGATGCTCATAATTATGATGTCTCTCTCTGATTACATCTGTTTCAGGGATTAAATAAAATAACTGTAACAAGCTAGGGACAGTACAAAACGCATCAGAGCGGCCCTTTTAAATCCATGGCGTTAAGGATCCAAAAGGAATAATACAGGGATAAGGAGAGGTGACCAGGGGCAGTTCCAAAGTAGAATCCATCACCTGACCAGAATGGGACGTGACGGTAACTTCCAGTCTTGCCACAAAGCATTCCTTCCAGTGAAACCCGAACAACTAGCTTCCCACCTGGACGCAGCAGGGCGGAGTGGGCGGGCGCCCTTCCTCCGCTTCCGGGTGGAGGCTGCGCTACGGGCCTACGGTCACGGAGACAGCGGAGCGGCGGCCGCGCCTGCGCCGTGGGAGGGGCGGCTCAGAGCCTACTTCCGGGCGGGGAGCTGCGTGTGCCTGTGCGATCGTAGTTTGCCCAGTTTCCGGCGAGGTGAACACGGAAGTGCGGGAACTGAGGCTTTCCAGCTGCTCGGATTGTGGCCCGGCGACTGGTGCAAGATGGAAAGGGGCGCGGCGGCGGCGGGAGATGGTCGGAATGGTCCCTGGGAGCGGCGAGGCTTGGGTGAAGCCGAGAGGCAGCAGCAGAACCAAGTGCGGGCTCATTCCGGGGCAAACCAGTTTCCAAAGCAGTCCTACTGGTTGGATCTCTGGCTCTTCATCCTCTTCGACCTAGTGGTGTTTTTCTTCATGTATTTTTTGCCATGGTGAGTACTCTGAATGCAGCGTTGAAGTGATAAGGGGCTTAGAAACCACCTACCCCAATTTGGGGCGGTGGGTGGGGAGAGGCAAGGAAACTGACTTCCAGAGAGTAGAGTCTGTCTAAAGTCCTATAGCTGGTGAGTGGCGGGGTCTGGTAGGTGGGGGAGTTGCAATGAAGACTAGAGAGAAAATATCCTTCCTTGGCACCTCAGTTGAGGGTGTAGAGAGAGGTATGGAGAAAACTTGGCATCATAATTTTTTATGTTTTGGAATGAAACTAACTGGATTTGAGTTTCTGCGCTACCACGAAGAAACTGGAGATGTTATGTGGCTTCTGGGAGCTTTGTTTTCTTATTTACCATTTGGAAGCAATGGTAATCGGGTGGGGTGGGCTGCAGTGTTGATCAAATAAGATATTAATTTATCTCAAAGCGGTTTATTTGCATGTTGCCCCGGCCGCAGTAAGCGCTCAGCTAAAGCTGCTGTTACTGTACAACAATTTGAGCACAAGCGGGCCACGCAGGGTATCTCAAACAGGTCCAGAACTGAATTAACTTCTTACCCAAAGGTACTTATTTTTCAGTGGCCCATTTCAGTAAATGTTAACTTTATCCACCCAGTTTTTCTCCCAGAATCCTGGAATTCTTTCTGATTTCCCCTCCTTTTTATACACAGTCTCACACCCCAAACCACCAATTCATAAGTCACAAAATTCTGTGGGTTCCACTTGGAAAACAATCCATGCTCTCCGTTTTCATTGCCACTCACTCCGAAAAGACAGTTTTGGCAGAGGATAAAAGAAGGGAACTTAGGGGATGGGGAGGGGGAAGCAAAACAAGGAGGACACAGGACTAAGATGATAGTAAGGGACAAGTTCTGGAGAGAAGCAGTGAGCTGGAGAAGAAGGCGCAGTGTAGCTTATTTAGTCATGAAACAGCTCTTTTGGAGTTGATTGTTTACTCACCTTAACTTCTCTCAATCATCTTGCTTATGAATTTGCCCTCCTTGATGGGGAATTATGTGTTCTTTCCTCACCCTCAGCCGCAGGTTTTGGCAAAGATATGGGCATGAGCTCATCGTATCTGAGGCCCCTTTGTCTTTGATTTTTTGGATGGTGTGGCAAATTAGAAGGTAGAAGGTTCAGTGGGACAGATGGAACAGATGCACATTTCTGTAAAACCCTCTGTCATTTGTAAAGGAAAATCTTTCCACACACTACTCCTGGTTTTGTTTGGTTTGGTTTTGGTAGAGACTCAAGTATGGTGATTTTTTTTTTTTAATCTGAATTTTCAGCTCTAGGTAGAAAATTGAAGCTTTGGAAGAGCCTTTTTCACTCTTATCAATATGTAAGTCATTTAAGAATAAGCGAGTGACTACACTGATCAAAATTTTTAGAAGTTGACTTAAAGAATTTGAAGAAAAAAGAGGAAACATTGTTGACAAATACTTGTTTTTTACAGAATGGTTTGCCTGATATCTAAATTAAGAATTTTGGCTCCTGGAGTGGATTCTGAAAATGACTACAAACTTCTTGAACAAAGAAGATAGGATTGTGCACCAGAAGAATTTCAAACTCTAAGGGACCTCTCTTTCATTCTACACATTCTGTTACTCTCTAGGACTATATCCAATGGGTAATGATCTCACTCGTAGCTAAGTTCTTAAAACTTATTATTCAAAAGCAAGGGAAGGATTTTGAAAAAAGGAGTTAGAAGCTGTACAGAAAACACAGGCCCACGACATATTGGCTGTTAAGACTCAGTTTAATTTTTAGATTAAGTGGACCTCTGTTATGGTTGTCAGATTGATACAATTTTAGAGAAATTATATATCCACTAATGGAAGGCTAGGATGTATGTCCTCCTACCTGATTGCTTCCCCTCACTTCCTTTTTAAGCTCTTGAACCCCCTAAAACAGGACTGTGTGTTTCAAACCTGTTTTTTATTATTGTCAGTGCATTGAGAACGTTTGTGCCCAAAACATAAGTTTTTTAAGTGTCTGTAACTTAAATACTTCAGCAAAGTCAGCATATTTACTCATTCAGCAAATATTTGAGCACTTACTGTGGGCCAGGAACAGCAGAGAACAAAACAGGCAGAAAGTCTTGCCTTAATTAAGTATGTTAACAAGAATTTACATTCTAGGGGTGATCAGCTAGTATTTAATGTGAAAGATTCACACTCCCCAAGCAGCTACTATAAGCCCTTCAGAAGCTATTCCTGTTACCCAACAGATGTTAGAAATGGGCTCTTGTCTTTGAAATTTGTGACATTTTATATATTGGAATTGCCTAAATATTTCAGGGCTATTCCCCTCCCTTAGAAACAGAGCATAGATCTGGTAAACTCTACATCCTCTACTTTTTAGAATGGCATTTAGGGTTGGTGTGAAATCCAAAATTGATTTTGGAGGATTTTAGCCTAATGCGGTCTGTAAGCTTAACAGTTGTGCCTTCAGAGTACTGTTGAGTCTGCCTGAAGGGAACTTTATACAAAGGTTGAAGCATCTAGAGAAACAGAACTGAATTTTATTGAGGATACCGGATTGTTTCTGTGCTGCTTGCTAATAATTTTGTCCAATAAATGTTTATTGGACAGGTGAATTTGGTCTGATTTGCTTTTGTTTTGACAAATTGTGTTAGGTTACACATACAGATTTCTAATCCATACTACCTTTCTGAACCTAAAATCACCCTACTGTGACAGCCACAACTATTGAATATTCAGAAATTTTCTAGTACAGGGAATATGGAGAGATCTTACTGTTGTGACATGACTGTAAGTGGCATACAAAATGGTGACAGTATGAAGTTTGACTCTCCTACAGATGAAATTTGTCTACCACTGAATTGTACCATCTCAAGGACAGTGACTGCATAAAGTACCCACATTTGAAGGCTTTTAACTGGATAAATGGGACACCAAGAAGAGGTGGCAAACTTGCTATAACAAAAACAAATTTAAAAAGTACTATCAATGTGATTTTAGTCTGATAAATTCCTTTGTAAATTTCACAAATCCATATACGTGAAATGATTGTTTTAATAACCATTTAAAATAAATTGGCTAATGAGCAATTGTGAGGTAGTCTTTAGGGGTTTGTTACACCTAAAAATTTTAGGATGTAGAGGGTTCCATATACCTGGACCCTGAATGGCATGGGAATACATGCAGAGACTACAGGATATTTAGTGAGGGCATTTAATGTAGAGGTTATTATGCTCTAGGGCAAGGATCATCAAACTTCATCAATAGGCCGTATCTGGCCCACCGCCTCTCTTTATAAGGCCTGTGAGCTAAGAATGACTTTTACCTCAAAATGATTGAAAAAAAATCAAAAGACTACTTCATGATGTGAAAATGATATAAAATCCAAGTTTCAATGCTGAGCTATCAAGATTTACTAAAACAGACATGCCCCCATTCATTTGCATATTGCAATGTAAATGTTGTTATGGCTGCTTTCACACTATAGTGGCAAAGTTGAGTAGTTGTTACAGAGACCCTATGGTCCACAAACCCTAAATTACCTACTCTCTGGCTCCTTACAGAAAGTTTACCAACTCCTGTAGGAACCCTCCTTTAGACCTCGCTGGAGCTGAACTCTTGGGAGTCTCCTGTGATAAATTTTATGATCAACAATGTTCCAAGTTCACCCCTGAACCTTAAATTGACTTAGTTTCCCATAAAACAATTCACAAGGATTAAGAGGAAGCCACAGTTCACGAATGCAAAGAAAAGTCCCACCATATGAAGTTAAAAATCAGTTTATCCCCCCCAAAATTCTGAACCAGAAGAAACTGACTTCACATGAAAATACTTTGAAGTATTTTGAACATTACAACAATTATTGGTTGCATCATTTAAAAAGTTATTATAAGCTTATAACCAGAAGAAAACATATATAAAAATAAATAGGCACCCTAGAAATAAAAAACTTTACATGTGAATGATTAGTTGGTAAATACATATTCAGTCTATATTTGGAGTGTTGAATCAGCATGAAAACAAACGGTCAGTTTCTAGTTTGTTAATACTATTACATGATTCAGGAGGTTTCAACCGGACAGTACTTAAAAACGAGCCCAAACTGGACATTTCTATTTGATGTTTACAATTCAATTTTGAGTTGACTCTCATACAAATCTGTGATATTGCTTTTAAGTATCAGAAATTAGTTTAAATGTTTCAAATAATGCATTTTCAACTGGACATAAACCAAAAATGAAGTACAGAAAGTTTTTGAAAGTTATTAAAAATACTTGGAGCTCATTTTTCTAGTATTTTAGTGTTACAAAAGCAGTAATTAAATACACTGACATTTCAAATACAATTTTACAAACTTTACAACATTTACAAACCCTCCATACTAGAAACTATGTTAAAAATAAGCTTTCTTAAAGATAAAATTTTATTTAGTTGATATTCAAGTGTTTCTAAATTAAGAGAACATAAAGTAATAATCACCTACTGTTATAATTAGAAAAGGTTACTAAAAATTTCTCTAGGTGGAAGACAAAATTTGGCCAAGACTTGATAAGTGTGTGAGTTTAGACTTCTACAAGCAATTATTTTCTACTTATCTAGAATTATTCATTTTAATCATTTACATTGTGGAATATTTTAATGATTTAGGTCAAAATATTAAATTTACTAATTAGCTTATGGAATTATTACATTTTATCTGTAAAATTTATCCATTGATGAATGTAAGGAAAATTTCATTTCTATGATTCTGTAATTTTATTTCTATAATAAGTGAACAATATAAAACTATTCTAAACCACAATTAGTTTACCAGCTTAGTATAAAACTAAATGACAACTGTGAAATAAGGCAATTAAAGTACTTATTTTCACTGGTAAGGTCATCATAATATTGGAAAATTCCTTTATTTTTAAAAGAAAGCCTTCTCCATGGAAGTAGGTGGAGTAAAATTACTATTGGTTTAGACTAGAAAAAAGGGAGGCATGCTCAAATTAATACATTTCATTAAAATCAAATCTTCTATATGAAAGGCAGAAATTTAATCTGAAAACCCAGAAAGATTTTCCAATTTAAGAATATGAAAATCACTAAAGTGGGCTGACAACCTATAAACAGATAAGATTATAGCAGGGAAAATTTAGGCAGTCACAGTGATATTCTTATTTAGAGAGCCTTAGGTTAATTCCTAACACTGGTTATTAGTGGCCCAAAGTAAACCAAACCAAAATAAAAATCTTTCACATTTCATATAAAATTAGAAAAAATTGTAACAAATAAATATACCAAAGTGAAGTGATTATTTTTAGCTTACATGGCTGAAATAATATTTATAAATGCATACTATAACAAAGGCCTAATTTATGTTAACTAGGCATTCTGAAAACAAAAATTCTAGGAGCAAAGTTAAGTCTTTTCTGACCTTGAGAATTTAATTTAAAAACTGCTTTATCATTAAGGCTTTTTTTCCAAATGCTATCAATTTCATGGGTCAACATTTTCTTAAGACACTTAAAGGGGCCATATGTAGTAGACTATCACAGAAGTCAAAAGCAAATGGGTGAAGTCCTCTTTTGGCTACCCATTAGAAAGTGCTTCTTCACAAAGCAATACTGCTTTGACTATACAAACTATCACCTGATACCTTTCAGTTAGCAGAGTTTTCCAATCTACATATGAGTACTGGTTTAATACTTACGGGTCTACTAGTCAGAAAATAAAGCAGATAAATTACAGTTCTACTCAACTGCAGTATATGATGAATGACATTTTTGCATATCCCCTGCTTTTCTCTTTTTTGAGATATGCCAAGACAATTGAGAGGGAATTTCTAAAATATCCAATAAGCTTATCTTCAAAAAAAAAAATAAAATAGCTATATGGAAAGTTAAAGTGATTAATGACTTTAAAAATGCCATGGTTTTTAATTTCATATATCACTAGGTTTGGTCAGTCAATTAATGGTTAACGGTCTCTGATAAATATAAGCTTGCCGGTTTCATTGTTTATCTATTACAATGTATACCAGGTTTATATCTTTGCCCAGAAGGGCAATTTGAACCAAGGCCACTATGTAACACAGGTCCTAGCTCTCTTTCACTCTGAGACAGTGAATTATCATTACAAAAGCCACTGCTCTCTGGAAAACAGAGCTTGGGCCTCTGATGGTATTTCAATCTATACGTATCAGTCATGCAGTTATCAACTGAAAAATAGGTAGTTAATGAAACTGTCTCACTTGGACCGGTAGAACCAGAGTCTATTTCTGGTTGGCAAAAAGCATCAACAACTGTACCCGAGTCTGCCTGGAAATTACTAGTGAAAGAGCTAGATGGTGAGTCTGGTGTGTTGCCAACACGCTCTTTTCCTTGAAATGGTTCATTAGGTCTTTCATCATTTATATATGTGCTCACTTCTAGACCTGGTTCTGAAGCTGCACTTAAACTGTGTTTCGGAAGACTAGAAGAATTAGTTTTAAACATCTCCGTAAGTTTGACATCAGGTGTAGAATCACTTTTCTCTGACTGTGGCACACTGGCTGTAGCATATTTCTTTGGTGGCAGAGGGGGTGGTGGATGCTGGCAAACAAGTTTTGGCATCTGACAACCATCAGATCTGCAAGTTGACGGAATTATACATTCCCTGGGTAAAGAGTTCTCAGAGGAACACTGCTCCAGCATATTCTGCTGCTGGAGGAGGGGAGCAGTATCTGGCTTTAACTCCACAGTTCTCATGTGTGACGACCACAATGAAGATGATGAGACTGTTTCATTACTGTTCACTCTCTTTCCAGAAGCAGAATTATCATCAGTGGAAAAAAGCAAGCCTGTTCTCTCAGAATTTTCTGTTTTAAGCCACTCGGAAAATTTGCATTCACTTGATCTTTCAAGTTTCTGTTCATCTGGCTGGTGGGTCTGCTGTCTTCCTGTATGGTCCTTGAGTGTTTGTGAACTGGACGAAGGGAATAACTTTCCATTGGCTTCACGTATATGTGACCTGAAATATAGAAACAAAGCTAAAACACCAAATGCAAATATGCAAAACAAGTTTTTGTCCTGTAGTTTAACTTCCTAATATAGTATTGATGTTATTTACATAACATAAAAACAGAAATGGAAAGCTATTTGCAACCATTAACATTTTACATTCTCTGAATCCAAAATCTTTATGCCAGAATACATTAATGTTTACCAGAAACACCTGTCATTACCAAATTCAGATTTCTAATAATTGGAAGTATAATTAAAAAAAAAACAAATTTCAACTTACAAACACTGAAATTACATTTACTGTGATAAGATATAGCACAGATTTATGGAAAATGTTACAAGCAAATAATTCAACACTTCCCAGCCAAAGTTACAAAGTTTATAGCAATAGAGGTACTTCAACTTTGATATATAATGCTATAAGGATAGTATACTAATTAAAAATAATTTATCCAGTCAAGATTACCTTTAAGTAATAATTAACTTCTAAGATGAAGATAAATGATATCACATTGCAAATTATGTATCTTCATATGATTAAATTATTTTCCTCACGTGAATTGCACAGAATTCAGTTAGAGCAGAGATGAAAAGAGTTGACTCTCTGTTAGGTAGATAAAAGCTACATTCAAACCTCAACTCCTCTACTTTGGGCAAATTACTTAATCTATGCCCCAAATTTTCTCTTTTGTAAAATACCATCTACCTCAAGACAATGCTGTGAGGATTAAAAAATACAACCATATATAGTGCCAGGTACTTTGTAGGCCCCCTCTCATTAAGGGCTACAACCTTTTAATGATCCCAACAAGATATGCATCATAATACTATAGACCCACTGCTTTCAGAGTAGTAATATGTTCATATGCCTTTCTGATAGAGTCCCTATAATACATACATTTAATTTAAAAAGATTTTAGTATCCCAAATAGCTGTGATTACCTTTTTATCAATGGATTTTTTATTTGTAGATGTGATTCTGGGTGGAACTCAGATTTACAGCCTACTTCCAAGTTCTTGAATTCTTTTCTAAAACCTGAAGAGGGAGAGAGGAAAAAAATTCTTTAAGTGATCTTGTAGAATTTACTCCAGCTGTACTTCTCCATAATTTATACAAGGTTTTCTATAAACAGGTAATTCTCTTCTAATTAACAGACAAAAACTAATTCTTCAAGACTCAGCTCAAATAGTAACTCTTTTCTAAACCCTTTTTACAAAATTAGTGGTTCTCTTCTCAATTTATTATCACTTGAAAATGTCAGCCATGTCCAAAAAGTGCTATTCCTGATGCATCATGTGGAGCCGGGTTTCCTCTGTTTACTCTTTACTGGGAAAATGGTGGCAAAAACCTCACATTTGAAGATAGACGACTTGAGCTGAAGTTTGGATTCACTGCTTATTGGTTGGTAACTTTACAATCTCACAACAAACTTTACAACCTTACAGTCTCGGTTTCCTCATTTAAGTAATGAGATTCTGATACCTATTTACCTATCTCACAGGAATAGTAGGAACATCAACTGAATTTGAATGAGTGGGAGGGTATTGTAACACATAAAATGTTATCCCATCACTAACTAGCTACCCTTACTGACTGCTTACTCAAGTTGTAAGAAGTTGATAATAATCATTTCATCTAATCTTTACAACTGAGCACCATTTTTACTTGAAAAGACAATGAACAAACTTTGGTTTGGGTATCTGTCAGAAAATTTCCTTGAAAATGAAAGACGTGAACCTGTCACACTCCCAGGAAAGCAACTGGCACTATTTACTGCCAATGATAAAAATTCAAGCTTTTAGATGAACGTAAGAGTTTTGAAAAATTTGTATTTACAACCACGACTTTCATAGTTTCTCAATAGTTATAAGGACTTTCTGCTAATATCTGTGGTGATACTTAAAAATATGTTCTTTTAAAAAATACAGAAAGAAATGTATCAACAATTGGAAGACTTGCATAATTTAGCAAACCAGTATTTTCAAATGAAGATACATGGATGTTTCAAAATCATGCATGAGTAAAAGGATTTATTCATTCTTTCAACGAATAAATATTTTGAATTTTTAGCTTTAATGCCTAATACAGCAAAATTAATAGATACAACCTATAGCAACAAAAGCTGTTTGAGGCCTTCAATACCTATGAAAACAACTGTTCCAGCTGGTTGCAAAGAGGCATCTTTTTAAAATCTGAGTTACAACTATTCTGTGAAGTAACTTCCCTTTTTATACCCAAGGAATTGAGACTTATGGAAGTTAAGTGACCTAACTAATGCCAGAAAGCTGGTGCAGCACTCAAACCAGTCCAGGGTCAACTTCAAAGCCACTACCTGTAAGCCCTCTTTCACATATGCCACTAAAACACAAGGTCATTGTACAGAATCTCCTTCTGATGAAACTAGGCCATTAGTTTGAACATCAAACAACTTAATACACTTCAATGTGGTGATGCCCATAGAAAATACCAAAATATATGGCATTAGATTGAATTTTTAGTGCACTGCCTATACTTCTGTACAATTCCAGTAAATTTTTCTGTATTTTCCCTTATTTTTAGTTTGCCTTTTCATCATGTTAATTTATGTTTCCTCTTGTTCTCATGCTTCTAGTCTACTGCCCACCAAATCTGTGAACTGATGACTGCAAGGAAAACAAAATCAAACTATTAAAAGCAGCAACTTTACATATAACAGAACTTTATTTTAGATGCCTTTTTACATAATAACAGAACTTTATTTTAGATGCCTTTTTATCCCAAAATTGATGTTCTACATACATTTTTTAAAAACTACCCTGTCCCTCAAAATTCAATTGGAATCTATCAAAATATCTAAACATCACCCTATTTTAAAAAACCTATACTGATTATTAACTGACTCTGTAAGTTAAACCTTGGAAGTAATTTCCAAGAAAAACTGGTGTAATATACATGATAAATTAATATTCTTTATGTCATATTGCTCACACAGTAATTGACAGCTCCCAATAAAAATGAAAGACATACTGTTTTTTCTTCTTTTAAATCATCCCCACTCTGTCCACCATATTCCCAACTCACTGATCCAGGACAAGGTAAGTATAAATGGAGAAAAATTCTTCTTACCTTCCCCACCTCTGCCAACCTATTTGTAAGTCTACTAAGTGCCATAGTAATAAAGTCGCAAAAATAAAAGGCAATATATTTTACCCCAGAGAGCCTTAGTTGCTTGTCAAGTTGACACAATGCCTGAGGCTCAAAAACTAAGCCTGTCTTTGATGGTTACCTAATGATTTTTTTTAAATTGCTGTCAAAAAGAACCTTGATTATTTTTCAAGTCTGTAAAGTCTTTAAAGTCTTAAAAATTTGTAAGTTGACGTTACATTATAAATTTCCCACTCACTGTGATTTTGACTTGAGAATGTTTATTATACTTTTTCACTTACCCATAACTTCAAGTTTAATACTCAAAAGCACAAGAAAAAGCAAATACTTCATTCTTAAAGAATTATTTAGTTTTATTAAAGTATCCACACAATGGGCAGCAGGAGGCAGCAGAGGTTTCATAAATATGTTTGAAATTTTAATATCACTATGGCAGGCATTCAACCAAGTGGTTTGACTTCAGAATTCCAACTAACTTAAAAATAGATGTGTTATTTTTCTCTTCTGCTGACACAGGCATCCATGTGTCTTTAATGGGAATTTTGGCTCCTGGTTCTTTGCAAATCTAAGATAGTCGCATTTTAACACTTTGCATGGAAGCTACTTCAACATCAAGGGAAGAAGCTTTAATTAATAATGCTAATTTTGATACTACATACAAAAAAACCTAAAGCCCAAGAGTCAAGAAATCAAAATACATATACTTCAGCTGAAAAGATGACCTAGGTTTAAAACAGACTTACACAGCAGTAAAACCAAACTGCTAGTCTAGACACTGTGACCCTAATCTTGTGGTATAGGGAGCTTTGATTATAATAATAACTGCAGTTACAAAAACTAAACATTCAAGAGTAATAACCTAGTCAATGGCCTGATTTATGATAAAATTACATTTAAATAAAATTTGAATACTTTAGAAAAATCACAAAATTTAACTGGATAGATATTTCTGGCTAAATTTAAACTGTATGCCAAAAGGAGTAGAGAGATACTTCAACATATAAAAACAAAATCAACTGCTAAAAGTACCTCGTTGTCTAAGTATACTTTCTAATGTATTTATTTTAAATGTATACATACTCTGCAGTTTGCCAAAAACATCTTGGAGAAAATAATCACACTTGTGTACAGGAAGAAACTCTTCCAATAAAGTTTTTTTCATTTTCTAATTTTAGGATTTAACATGAAGGGTAGTATATTTCACTTAACATAGTGCAAGTACAGATATTTTTTAAGAATAAGAATTAAGGAAATTAACAAGTTTTTTTGACCACTGATTAACTTCTTTCACTCTTATTTGTCAAGATCAAGATTCTCAGCTTGAAGTAATCCGGATTTCTATGATTAACTGAGATTAAGCCAAGTATTGCAGACTCCAAAGTAAATGGCAAACAAAGTTTTTTGAAAGACCTAATAATTCCTTTGTGATTTGTCATGTATAATCTGTGAATATCCTAATGTATATTTAATTTCAGTAGATAACCTTGCTCCATAGAGAAGAGTTCATGAGGTACACACAATACACACTGTGTGGTACCCACACTCACCTTTCTCTCCCATTACAAAAAAACTACTACTCCTTTAATTCAGCAGCTACCTCCAGAGATCTTACTCCATCAATTATTGTGCTATTCTATTCTTCTCTTCACACCTTTCTCATCCTCTGTACATCATTAGTTCCTTACCCTCTGTAGCATAAGTGCAAAACTAAGTTCTTGGTTTCATTTTTTTCCTCTAGGTATGGCTTCATTGCTATTCACAGCAAAGGTTTTGACAGACATGTGCTAAATCCATTTATTTACTTCTTATTCTGCTGTAATCTTTTTTGAAAAACCTTCTATTTGGAGATTATTTCAAAAAGTTCAAAAAAGATTGACCTTGAATGATTAAAACTACCACAAATACCTTCCTGTATATCCTTCACTCAGATTCACTTATTAACATTTTACTCCATTTAAATTCTGATCCCCATTTGAGAGTGAGTTACAAATATCATGGCCCTTTACTTCCAAACACTTCAGTCCCACCTCAGTCTTGCTCCTATTCTAATGTTCCTCTAATGCCACTCTTACTGTGTCACTAATGACTTACTAACTCCTAATTCAAACTGGCACTTTTTATTCCTTATTCGGCTTAATCTGTGACCACTTTTCTTCTTGAAACTCCCCATTTTCCTGTAATAACTCCCTCTCCTGTATTTTCTCATACCTTCTAGATAACTCTTCATTCTTTTCTTTAGTTGCTCCTTCTCTCTATCCTTAGCTCATCCCTTTTACTTAGCAAAAGTCATGTTCCTTCGTCTATTTTTTGCCCCCAAATCTCCCATTTTCTTGAGTGATATTGTCCATGTCTATGGCATTCAATTTTCACATTTGTTGATGGCTACCAAAACATAATCTTTCCTGCTTTCCAGACATATATTCCTAACTGCCTAATAAATCTATTTACCTAGATGACAAACCTCAAAATAAATTTGGCATCCTCTCTCACTCCCAAAATTTATTCCTTCTTCCTATATTCCTCCATTAGGTGAATGGTGAATCTACTTACATAAGGCCCAAATACAGCCACCCCCAACTTTTCCTTTTCCCCTATTCTGTATGTCTCGTCAAAAAAGCTGATTCCACTGTCCTCTTATTCTTACAATCTTTCAAATCTTCTTTCTTCACACTGATACTGCCTTAGTTTACACTCTCATCTTTTCCCTAGGCTATTAAAGTAGTCATCCAACTAATTTCTCTCCCACCACTCCAAATGCACCCTCTGCACTGCCACCAAAGAGTCCTTTCTAAAATGCAAACTGGAGTATGCTACTCTCCTCGTCCTGTGGTGCCTTTCCACTTACTGTAGGATTTAAAAATAGCAAAGAAGTTTCATCATGATTTGGCTTCTATCTATCCTCCATCCATCATTTCGCAATTTCCATCTATGCATTCCAGCCCTGCATAAACCAAACTACGTATTCGTCCAATATGTAATATTTTTTCCTGACCAAGTGCTTTTGAACATGTCATTTCTTCTGTCTTGAATGTAATTTAAGGCATTTGAAATTCTCCCCATTAGAGAGCCATTTTTAAAAGAGGAGCTAAAATAATCTAAATGGCATTGTGGAATTTCAACAATGTTCCCAAGTAATAGCTTTAGCAGTGTAGGTATGTTTTTTTTTGTAGCAGAACCCATAATGAGACAGGCTGTATAATCTCTCTATCAATGAGAAACTATTAGTGAGATAATTACAATGGCATTATTATAAAGTTCTCTACCATCATATAAATTTGTATAATATTGAAAACTTATTGAAATCCAAAATAGGAAAATAAACAAAATATGTTATATCATATAATGTAATATCACTCAGCCTTAAAAAGGAATGAAATTCTAACACACACTACAACATGGATGAACTCTGAAGACATTGTGCTACATGAAATAAACCAGTTGCAAAAAAGACAAGACTGAATGATTCTACCAGTATGAGGTACCTAGAGGAGTCAAATTCACAGAGACAGAGAGTAGAATGGTGCTTGCTAGGGGATGTGGGGAGGAGGAAATGGGGAGTTCACAGGCAGTTTCAATTTGAGAAGATGAAAGACTTATGGAGACAGATGGTAGTAATGGTGGCAAAACAATGTGAATGTACTTAATACCATTCAACTGTCACTTAAAAACGGTTACAATAACAAAGTTCGTTATGCATATTTTACAAGAAAAAAAATTATTTTTAAGTGGGCTACATACACAGTCTTTCATATTAAGTGGGGAAAGCCACTACAAAGCTCTTATAGCAATGCACTCCTGACCATCACAATCTCTATGACCTTGTGCTTTTATTAATATCAGGAAGCAAGCATCATTTTGTAAAGAGCACTGAACTTGCAGTTATTGTTCAAATTCACCGACTTCTGCTGTTGATTTCTGGCCAGCCCTTTACTGTTTCCTGTGATACTTGGTGTTACCAGACTTTTATCAGATTTTTAAAACAGGCGAGACATTTTATATGGGAAAGGAAGGTTATTTCCTTAATATAAGTGTTTCCTTCTGATATTATACCATTTGATGAAAACAAAATAAACATTTAATCATATTCAGTGTCTGCAACCTGAAAAATAATCTGCACAAAAGCCTTAAAGATGATAAAGACTAAAAACAAACTTTAAAGTGTGTTCTTCCTGGCTATTTTTTATTGTGGAAAAACTGTGTCCCTTCTAATCCTCTGAATTCTAAAATATGAAAACAATGCCTTTGATTGCAATCTCAATAATCTCCTTGGTCATCATTCTTCTTGATCCCTGTCCCCCAAATCCTTCAGGTATATCTCCTTTCAGTAACAATCCCAAATCCTGAATACATTCAAACATCTAGTTTTCTTTGTTTCTGGGCTGCTGTGTGTTGCTAACCAATCACCTATAATAATGCCACACCATTACATATTTATTCTTTCCAAACTGAACTTTTCCAGGAGGCTGTTTATCAGTTTTTCTATCTGTCCTTAACTCCTGTGCTAGACATGTAAATTGCACTTGTCTACACTGTTTGAAATCAGGCCTGGCTGTAAGACTTGCCTTGGCCAATGAGATGTGAATGGAAGCACATGTGTCACTTCTGGACTGAAAGTTTAAGAGCTTACACACGACTCTCCATGCTGTGTCCCTCTTCAAGCCCCTCCTCCCCCAGTACCGCAATGATCAGAGCAGTATTTGTGGAGATAGAGTCCCATTAGCCTGGGGCCTTGAATGATTACTAGGAAGAGACTTCATGCTGACCTCCACTGGACACGTATTGTGAGCAAGAAACAAACTTGTGTTAAGACACTGAGATTTTGAAGTTGTTACCACTGCACAGCCCAGAACCTAGCCTATCCTGACCGACACAATTCCCCCTATTCCTGGTCCCTGAAGTAGCAATTCCCATCCTTTTAAAGACTTCAACCATCCTCATTGTTCATAAACTCATCAGTAATAGGACAATCCTTACCTTCTTTACTCTTAATACCACAATTTATTCTTTACTGCTACTATTATAATCTACTTAAATAAAATTTTTACCTTCCAAGTGGTTTTTGCTCTGTTGGGAGGTACAGTTCACACGTTCTGTGTTTAGGTTGCCTGTCTTAATCTGGTCACTAGAAAATAGAACAAAACATACCGAACACATCAGCTATCATGGGGTATGATTTAGTTTATCCTAAGAAAAAGGACATCACATAACATTTAAGATATGCCATGTGCTCTTCTAACAGGGGATTAATGTACATTATTAGTTTACATCTCACAACAACACTTAAAAATAGTTATTATCTTCATTTTACAATAGGAGATTAAAGCTGTGAAAGTCAAATTAATTTGCCCAATAATTAAAATCTAAGCCTATCTGGGTTACAAAGTCCTGATCTTTCTGATTCCTAGGCTACTCCTTTCTAAGAAGTATTATGAAGTTCCTCTGCCAAATAAAAATGTTTTACTAAGTCTTTATTACAATGATTATTTTAATAATAGAAGAGAGGTTATTTTTTGCAAATCTGGCTTTTTAATAATGTGGTAAAACACCAGCTAATATCAACTCAAGACATTTTAGATCGATTAAAAACAAATCCTGGCTAAATTATCCTAAGCTGTGGACATGTTTTAGAGGTTATACAGAGAAGCGCAAATAGGCTGTTAACAGTAATATATGTTTGCAGAATTAATTAAAAATTAATTGAACACAAACAGTTATTTCACTGTATTCTTTTGTATTTGCTAAAAGAAAAAATATCTCTTCCATGGAACTAGTTGTGACAGCAGAAAATAATCCCAGTTGTGAGTTAGAGATGTCAGAGACAGGACAATGAGCATTAGACAGACTGAAGAACTAAGCAATTAGCTTACTGACTGAGATATACCAATTTAAATCTATGGTTTAAAACCTGTAGTATATATCAATAGTTTTGGTGGCAACAATTATAATGTATTTCTTTTCTTTCTAAATTTCCTAAAAATAAATAGTTGTTATCTTTGGAATCAGGAAATAACTATTAAAAATAGAAACTTGAAATATCAAATAACCCGTAACATCCCAGGTTACTCTGAGCTCAAGCTCTTTCCTTTACTTTAATTGGCCCCAAACTTTGAAAGTTACTTCAAATAATTAATAAGAGAGCATGGTAGGGGGAAAATCATTCATTTAATCTGTGTATTACCTGAAGGATGCTGTTTCTTTAACACCACTGATATCCATTACTGTACCATTTCCATCGATACCAGGTGAGTCCAAATTAGCAGATCCATTACTGATATGATCACTGCTTTCATATCCAGATTCAGTCCTTTGCATCTGCCAATTGTCACCATGAACTTTGAGGCCTTTATTTTTGTCTGCTCCTTTTCCATTAAATTCAAGGGAACTCCTGCTTCCTGTTTCCTGCTTCATTTCATCTTCATATATAGTCATTAAACATTTTTGCTTTGGATTCTGTTTTGGCCAATCATTAAAACTCTGATCTTTGCTACATTTAGGTTTGTTACTAATATTTGACTTATGTCTTGGACTGTGCTGCCTTTTTTCACTTTCATCAAAAATACTATCAACATTTAATGTTTCTCTCATAGGTTTCCAACCTCGGTTCCGGCTTTTACTGCTACCGTTATAGCTGCTCCCTTTATCCCTAGAATCTTGGCTGCTGTCTGTTTCATATCCAGTGCCACTGTCACTCTTAACTTTGCCAGTTATTTTCTCTCCTGGAGCAAGAATCTGGGATTTACTTGAACTTAACGTTTGTGCAGAAGCTCGACTCTGCTGGGCAATTCGGTCATGTTTGCATGGTCCTTTTCCTTGACTATGATACAGATGTGGACTCCCATATTGTCTAAAGCCATTTGGGGCAGGAGGTGATCCAGACTTGAAATGTGGAAGGTCGTCATCAACCAAATCTTTAAAAATAAATAAGTAAATAAGGATACAAATGAACTACTCTTCAGTAGTTCACTTTTTAGTCACAAGCCATATACCTTGTTTGAGAAGAAATGTTAAACAGTAATAGATAAATAATAATTATTTAAATTAAATCACATAGTATTTTATTTTATTTACTTTTTATTGAAGTACAGTCAACTATAATGTGTCAATTTCTGGTGTAGAGCACAATGTCCCAGTCTTGCATATACATATATACATTTGTTTTCATATTTCACAGTGCCTTAGATTGAAAAGTGCTTTTTCAGTCTCTATGCTGCATGAGAGGCATTTATAAAATAAACAGTTACATAATGATTTAAAAAAAAATTTCTCTAAAGTAGATCAGAAGATAATTAAAGCAGTTTAAAAAAAACAGTATTCTATCTCATTCACAATTAATGAAAATCATAAAAATGAATGATTTCTACCTCTTATATTGATTGGTAAAGATATAAAAGTTTATTAAACCAATTGCTGCTGGAAACAGACATCTAATCACTGTTGGTGGGAGTACAGCCTGTCAGGTATTTTAGGAGGACAAATGAACCACGTCTATCAAAACTGAAAATAAACATACTCTAACCCAGTAATTATTCTGAAAGAATTTTATGTATGGCTATATGCTAAAAGTACACAAAGGTATATGTCAAAGATGTCACTGCACCAAAAATCTTTAATCAAGTTTTAGAGTCTATCAGCATCAGTTAAATTATGTTATGTCCATAAAGATGACAGCATAAAACCATAAAAAGTGAGACACGCTCATAATGAACTAGAAACTATTAACAGTGGAATAGAATGGAGGTGAAGGACTGCAGAAAAAGAAGCTCTTTCCAACTAATTTTATAACATTCCTTATCATTTGAATGTACCATATGGGTGAATTAAATTTATAGTTAAAAGTAAAGGTAAAACATCAAAACAAACACAAGTATTCCAGGCTAGAACTGAATAAGAACCAGGAAAATTTTACATTTATAGATTTAATAGGTATATTAAAGGAATCACACTAAAATATATAATAGATAAATAAACTTAAATAATACACAAATTATATTAAATTGTATGAAAGATACAAAAGTTAGCTTTAAAATAGATTTTAGCTGCCCCTTTTCAAATGAATGCTATAAGCTCTTAACTTACCTCTATGCCTGCCCAAATCTTTTCTTTGTCCCCTTTCCAAATCTCTCCTTTGTGAGGAAAGTAAGTTCTTTTGTTCAATGGCTTTCAGAGCACATTCTCTGGAAATGTCTTTTATTTTTTCCCTTTGATCATTGTGACTTAATTTAACTGTAAAGGAAACCATTATAATAAAGATACAGATCATTTTTCAAATGTACTCAATAAAAGCACAAACTGAACAATATAAAAATTTTAAGATGCTATATATTAACAAAACACAGATTGAAGTATACCATGAATTCATTTTTATGCTTATCCTGACACAGAGGTGCATGTTGTCTTTTGAAACTTCTTGAAAAACTCCTAAAGCGAACGCGAAGGATAAGTGACTTTTCATTGAAATAATGAGAGCTTAAGGTAACTGAGTCAGGCACTGCTCTAAGCGTCTTAACTCATTTAATCCTCTGAGATGAGTACAATTACTGTCTGCTTTGGATTGGGAAATGGAAGCATGTAAAAGCTAAAAATTTGCCCAAGTTCACATAGCTTGTATATGTAGAACCAGGATTATGAAGTCAAATTGTCTGCCTCTAGTGTTTGTGTTCTTAAACATATGCACAGTTTCTATAGGCTTAAAATATTCTTGAAAAACAGATAATGGCTTACTCTAAGAACATCAATAATACATGAGAGGGAGAAAGGTATAGTTCCATTAAGAACATTTAAAAGCATGTATTGTAGCTCTTTGTTAATGATAATCGTTAATTTTGAATCTTACCACCCTTAAACGGGTTACTTTTAGGGTTAGACATTATTTTATTAATATATTTAAAAGCTGCTTACAAAATCATCCTGACTACCCACCCAAATAGAGTTGTATGTAAAGCATAGCTACACACCAAACTGTGATGTCTCATTTTGACCCTAGTCACAGAACTTGGTATGTGAAAATTAAAGTTGTGTAATGATAATAACAAGAAAGGTGAATAAAAATGAAGTTAAAAATAAACTACAACTATAGTAACTTCAAACTACTGTTGCATTCACTTGACAATAAATTCAGTTTGGGCATATGAGCCAAATTATTAACTCATGTTTTTCCTCCCCAAGACAATAATTAACTCCTTTAAGGAAAGGCTGCATTTTAGCTTTCTTTGGTAACAGTCCAGATTGCCTCCAGCCTACTATGTGCAGCCTTGAGTGCATGGAGAAACTCAAACACTAGTCAGGTCAAATTGTTCAGATAAAACTAGAGGTCTCAGAGAAATCCGTAAGTCAAAAGAAAGAATTTTGTTTCTACTTGTTATTTTCTCTTCATGGCCAAGGAAAGCTAGTTAATAAGCACCTTCCTTTTGGTCCTTACTAAGAATTACAGATTCATTAAGTAAAGAAAGAGGCAGGCTTAACTATGAAGAAAGGGAGAAACTTAACTACTCAAAGACAACGTAAAAATGACAATTTAAATACATACCTGGTCCTCTACCACCACTTGTTTGAATATGGCTCCGATTAAATGATGAAATATTATCTGCTTGAAATTTCTGATTTTCTCTCTGTTTTATCTGATCACCAAATCCATTTTCTTTTGAATTATCTGACTTATAAATTGAGGGCTTCTCACATCCTTAAAAAGACCAACAAAAGTGTATCATCCCTTTCTCCTCCCAACCAGAAGAGTTGTTTGAATCATCCTTTCAGACATTTTTAATACTGTAGACAAAATTACTTAAAAATTTAGAGAACTGATATCTTTTAAGGATGTCTACACGTTTTCTAATGCATCCAAAATGGCCTAGCTGCTGTGGACTTTTCTAATGTACTAATTCTCTTTAAATCTCAATATTCACTGCTAGTAGGAGCGATCAGTAAGTATCCCCTTGTGCTGTGAGACCACAGGAGTGGGTGACTCCTGAAGGTGCTTCAGAGGCCATAGATGAGGAAAGGTTTCTTTATAAAGACTAACTCTAAGTATTAAAATTTTCCTGAACTCCCCTTTACTGAAACTAAATATTGAAATTATCCTCAACATTCATTTCACATTCACTATATTACCATTTCTACCCAGTGTGATTATAATAATAAGAAAACACTAAAAAGGATTTTTAGGCTTATGTATTTATTTATTTTTATTGGAGATACCGGGGAGTGAATCCAGGACCTTCTGCATGCTAAGTATGTGCTCTACCACTGAGCCATTTCCCTCCCCGCAAAAAAATTTTTTTAAAAAGAATTACCCATATTTTCTGCAATGGATTTATAATGCGACCAGTTGATGACCTGCCGGAGCGCATCTTCAGTGGAAACTGCTGTGCCATCCGGGTTTGCGTAAAACAAAAGCAATGGCTGGAAATGGCATCGGATACACTTGGAGACCACATCTTTCCATCTAGTTCCAACCTTTTAAAAAATCACAATGAGTAAAAACAAAACAAAACCTTGCAATCAATGTGTTACATGAAAAGACAGAGACTGAATTATTTGTTTCCCTAGCCTGCTTGCTCACCCCATATCATGTGATTTGAGGAGATGGAATGGTAGAGCAGGTCTGTTGTTACTAATATTCCTTCAGGGTATGGGGCATATTTTCCTATTTCTGTATATATTTGGTGATTTTTCCTGAATCCTATTTTGAAATGGCATACTGAAATTTCATTGAATTTCACATTTTTCAGCATTGAATTTTTTTGTGTTCCTGTAAAATTGTTGGATTTTGTTCTGGCATGAAGTTAAGTTATACAGGATCAGCTTGGTCCTTTAAAGGCTTCATTTTAAGCTTTTTATGTCAGATCCAGAGCAATCTTCAATCTAGGGATAATTTAGCCCCACTATTAAGATGATACTTTTCTGAGGATTCTGTCAGAATCCCTTGCTGCCCTGTGTATCCACTCTTGCTGGTGGGGATACAAACTATTCAAGCCCTGTGTATGTTTTGGGAACTGTCTGACCTTCTGTCTTACAGAGGTCCTTTCTCTCACCTTGTGCCAGTTTGCCACACCCATGGTGGATCACTACTCAGCCAAAGATTAAAGGGGGAATCCCTCTGCCAATCTCCAGAATTTTCCCTCTGTGCAGCTTCCTTTCTGGTAATCTGCTCAGCAAATTTTAGTGATCTTGCCTCCCTGAACTCCAGTTTTGGTTTCCTCAACTCAGTGAGACTAACTAGGCTTTGTTTGGGTTCTCCCTCTGCACTGTCATCCAGAAACTATCTCTAGGCAGGAAGCAGGGATCACTGTAAGGCTCTTCTTATTGGTTTCCCTTTTTTCTGCTCAATTGCCTGTTGTCTGGTGTCTAAAGTAGTTGCTTCATCTATGTGGTTTTCTAATTTTTAATACTAGAGGGCTTTGATGATGCTATTATAACTTAGTTCATTTATTACTGTAAGTATTTACATATAATCATTATTTTATATAATTATATTGTTATTTTATCATTATTATATCATTTATTCCTGAAAAGTAAAAATCACAATAGTTATTCCAGTTAGTAAAGTGTCACATACCTCTTTTACATTTGCATCATCAAAAAATACCCATTTGGAACTCTTGGTATGAAAAGCAAAGGCACAATAATGTCGGCTGGTGTAGCAAATCATGCCAACAAGGTGAAGTTCACTATTTTTGGCATTTTCATCAGTAACCCTATAAAAAAGCTGTTTAAAAAATAATTTGTATGTAATATTGTCTCTTTTTTAAATGAGGAACAATAATTTGATGGATCACGCATTTGACTCTCTATGAAATATATTTATCATGCTTACTGCCCCAATCTGATATTACATAAGGCTATAGACACTACATTGCACTGTTAACAGAGTTACTACTTTCAATTAGTCCATAAGAAATATTAAGTCCAATAAAATGTATTCACTACAACTTAGTTCAGTAGACAGTACCTCTAATAACAGAGAACTGACACTTCACATACATACTCAAAACGTGAGATAAATTACGTATTTCCTTATAATTCATGATTGAGTCACATATTTTAACATACATTAAACATTTTATCTAAAAGATAGTTATCTGAAAGTTGAATTGTAACAAACCAATTCAAAATTTATCGAGATGGCAATAAGCATACTAAGAGATAGGTGCTATAGATGAATTTTAAATCTTAAACTTTTCTAGCTTAATATTTATACTTATAATCATTATCATACACACAAACACATACACACATGCATATACTATCATATCATCATCATTCTAGAGTGATAGAGGGATAGAGCATGTGACAGTTTAGTTTGTAACTGAGAGCACCAGCCCCAGTCTAGGCAAGAAAGGCATTCCAGTTAGCCTGATTTGATTAATTTTATCAGTGATACACCTGAATATTATTTCCTTTGGAAAGAAAATTTAGTTCTGAAAAAGTACATTATAATATTGAAGATGTTTTAGAGGAATTTAAAAATAAGAAGGAAAAGAATGAAACAGTTGCAGTACCCCAGGAAGATAAAGATGCGTTGCTAGATTCCGAACAACATCTTCAGTCAAGTCAGAATGCTCAGAATCCCAGACTAAACCAATTGTAACAATCTCTGGGCAGTTCATTAAAACACGCCGAATTTTTATTTTTTGGCCACAGTTACTCTAAAGAAAAACACAAAAGGCAACTTTTGAAATTATCCAAACAGATATACCACAGGTATATCTTATACAGTTTGTATTATGCAATAACAATCTTAACATATATAAGAAACTTATTTCTTCAGCATATTAAAAAGGACTTCTAACAAAGTATTTTTCTTAATTATTGATTAAACAGGAAGTTTATTTTACATCAAAGTACTTTTCTTTGGTATCTTTGTAAATCTGTTAAAATAAGAATTCAACCTAAAAAAGGCAGAAATAAAACCCTGAAGTTATTAGTAACATTAAATGAGAAAAGAATAATACCATCTGTAGTATTTATTTAAAGAAAAACAAAAAGAAAATTCTCTATAGTCAAATAATAATTTCAGAACTTAAAATTAATCAATATATGCTATATTATAAATTCATAAAGGTAAGAGTTTTTAAAGAAATAAAATTGAGACAAATAGCTCACATGGTATAAACAGTTATTTAAAATAACATTGAAAAATAAATTCTTAAAGTTAATTCCAGATATAATATTTGCATGATAATTTCTGAATGTCTATATTCAAATTTACAAACACAGAAGCACACTAATGTTCTCCAGATCATACTTACAGGGCACTTCCTGTAGTCATCAGTTGTGTTTGCTGCTTGCAGCAATTCTGCGAACATTTCGGGCTTAAAGCGTTCATGCCTTTCCATCATTCTTTCAACTTCATTGCTACAAAAGAAAGAAACAGACCCAAATCTAGCCTATGAACTTAAAAAAGAACTAACAAATTTACATCAAAAATACTAACTTATCAACATAGGTATGACCACTTTTTCTGTCTCAAAACACGATTTTATCTGAAAAATTGACTATAAGGTAAACTTCCATGAAATGAAAAAATTGTGAAATTTGGCAGGTGTATGATGAAAAAAATTAAGTCAAGAACAGAATAAAATAACATGAAATCATATCACTGTTTGGAACTATATAAATGAGGTAAGATGCTCCCTATAAAGGTAGCTCTAAGTTAAATGTTTCTTTCACATTGTTACATAACAAGTAGAGAATTGAGTTTAAACTTTTGCCTAACAAGAACAACAAACTAGGAAAGGCTCTCTCTCTGGCCTAGAGTTCCCATAAACAAAGTTATTTTCAGCTAATAGAAGGGCCCTTTGTTGATTAATGCAGAAGTCACAACCAAAGTCCTTAAGCCCGGTTTGTGCCTTTTGTTCCTATTATGAATGCTAACAATTTCATTAAAGCCTAGGCACGGTATCTGTGCCATTTTTTATTCAACCTCTCCCAGAGTCAAATTTTCACATATCAAGATATCAAGTATCTTTAAACAACTATTTAAACACTTCCAACAAGATATATAACAGAAGCTCAAATACTCCTACTAGTGTCCACCCTCAAAGCTCTGGCTCTACTTAATAGTAATATAACTGTCCTAGAGCTGGAAATATTTTACAGTTCAATGGTTTAAATAATATACAATATGCACAAACAGCTAAAACTACCAATTCTTCTAATGCACTTCAAAAGTAGACTAGAGAGCACTAAATCTGACAGGTTCACTCAAATTGCATGTAATGGTTACTCATGAAATTGACAGCATCAGAGTAGTGGTTAACTAGAGATAAATTCTGAAATTTAAAATGAAACCGACCTGGGTTTCAATCTTAATTTGTCCATTTACCAGACTAACCTTATTAAACTTATTTCTTGATCAACAAAAAGTTTTTGTTAAGATTAAAAGTGACAATTTATGTAAAACCTGAAATATAGTAATAAGCAATGAACAACTGGTATTCAGTACTTGTTACCAATAAAAAGCGAGAGATATTAATTAGAATGCAAAGTCTGGGCTTTTGCAACTCGTGGTGTGGACCAGGGACAGACTGATGAAACTCTAATTCTTATTACCTAAGATACTGCCTCAGAGCACTGTTACTTTATACAAGAGTTTCAAAGTAGACTTTAAGCTTTACAGTTTTTAATTTATCTTCTATCCTTATTCAAACACTATCCTACAAAGTGAATAAAATTGACAACAAATGACTGAAGTTTAAGGAATGTTTCTTTAAGCCAATATTTCCCAACACTGTATATATTCAAATAATCAAATTGCTATATTCATTGATTTTTAAGAAATAATGTGCTATATCCAAAAACTACAGGAAGTTTAATAATACACTGAAATAGATAAGCACCTAATACTCACTTTGCACAATGATAAAAATATTGGTAGCATTTAGCAACTATTGTACTAATGCATTCCAATCAATAACTATTGATCCATATTTTGCCTTTTGTATTAAAACATATGCAAACATTTATGATCTTATTCAATGCTTATCACACATCAAATATTTATACTCTCAAATATCTGTTTCAGTGTCCAAATAATTCTTATCATGGAAAGTCTAGGAATCTTTCATTTTTTTCCCCCTAAGGGATCATTTTTGGATCCCTAAGCTGATGTTTCATGGACAGAAAGGGAGGGAAGGGGACAGGCAAGCAGGGCAAATTTTTATTTCAAGTAAATGTTGAAGTCTTAAATGCAATAAACCTAACAGAGGACTATTTTCACTTTTTTCCTGTCTTTTCTGCTTCCCCTAACTTTTCATCACCACGCAGGGACATGGTGGAGCCATGGAGAGATGGCCACTACAAAGGTAACACCTTAGCAAAAATGAAGAAATCACATACAGTTCCATTTATCATTGCACTTGTCATTTTAACCTTTCCTTCACGGTTCCAAAACCTTGCTATAAATATAAACAGGTATACATTTCACTGAGTGATACCTGTATTTGGCTAAATCAGAAACATCCAACTGAGGTAGACATCACTTAGTACCCCTGATGGCAGCGTATCTGTTAATCTCAGAGAGTAAATGTTCATTTATGCTATGGTTTATAAACCAAATGCTCAATAAATGATCACATGCCTTATTAACATCTGTGACAAGTATGCTTTAACAGGTCCTTACCACAGAGCTGTTGTAGAAATGTACCTCACAAATTCTGTGAAGGGCAGAGGATCCGATGATGCTCCACAGCTACGACACACACACTGCAGGTAAAAACGTATGTTTTATTTATCAATCATAACACATAAATATAATATCTAACAAAACAGCTAAGCTATCTCACCTGTTCATACAGAGTCATAGCAAACTTCTGGTGAGTGATACAAGATTTAGAGGTACACATGTCCGCGTCTCTGCTTGGCACTATGTGAAAATGAATCCTCTCCAATATATTTTCCTAATTTAAAAATGAAAGGACAAATGAGTTGCAAATCTTGCACAGGACACTTCAAAATACAACTCTTTTTAAAATTTAAAAATCTTAAAATCTTCCAAAGTGTTAAATTTAGGAGTGCCATACATATTGTCAGCTTTTCAGCGTTCCTCTTAAGCAAGCCTTCCAATGTTGTTCAATAATTCACCTTTTGCAGAGTTAGCTTTAAAAAAACCCTAGCAAAAGAAATACTATCACATAATATATGATTTTAATAAAGATTTAAGAAATCAGCTCATGGTGGCTGACATTTAGAAATTAATATTAGAAAACAAGATTTCCTATGTTCCCAGCATTCTCACGTTCAGAAAAAGCAGTTGATAAAAAAAAAAAATCCTACTTGGATCATTTGATTAGTCTATATAACTTAAAATATCAATGATAAAGGCTTGTAATACCTGCACTAACCCCCTAATTCAAGGGATTTGCTCTGCAACAAACTTCATATGAAAGTTTGGTTCCATAATACAGATCAATAAGGAGTATTCATTTCTTTAACAAACAATCCTTTTTACCACAACTTAACAATGGATTCTTTTAATTAGTTAACTTCCTCCTCCTCCGCCCCAGTACATTTATACTCATTCAGTTACTTACGCCTGGATTTCTAGATACCCTATGAATTATATCATGGATTAGTACATTTCATTTAAGTGAAAGTAAAACTACAAGTTTAGCATTGTGCAAAATATACTTTTTAAGCAATGGATCAATTATAAACATGAGACATATGAAATATACATTTCATGACTGTGTGTGCTGTTTTTGTCACATTTTAATAAACATGGCAAGTGCGCTAAGCAGTGCACTAGACAAGGAGCTTCCCATCTGTCTAAGTAAACAGTCAAACTGTTCATTTAAAAAGATGATAATAATATGTAAATGCCAAATGAATTCTAAAGAGTAAATTCTTCAGAAATTCAAAGAACTGATTGGGGTGCTTTGATGATGCATTGCATTGTGCATATGACTTAGGCTGAACTTTAACAGATAATAGGTTAGGAAAGTTTTAAATATTTCAGGAACTTGAGCAAAGGCTGTAAAACAGGAATTTAAAAGACATGTTTGGGGAACGGAATGAAACCACCTTACTAGAAGGGAAAATTCAGGAAGCTAAGTTGGAGTTTAAATGTAAAGAGCCTTAAATGTCAGAAGAAAGTCAGGTTCGAATCACAGAAGTATCTGAAGAGCAAGCATTAACCTGAAGAAAAACTGTAGTCATTTGGTGGCCGTTAAAAACAGACTAAAAGGAGACAGGTTGAAAAGACACTAATACAGAGGCTTAAATAATGCTGAGAGTATAGGCCTGCGCTAAGAAGCGGTGACAGGGAAATATGGCAAGGCAAACCTTAAAAAGGGCCTCTGATGAATTTACAGAATTTGCTGAAGAGATGCAAGACTAAGAGAAGAATGGTTACATCTTAAATATAAGTGGCATCTACGTATCAAAACTATTAATCATCCACATATGTATTTTACAAGGTGTATAAAGTGCATTCCTGATTAAGGGAATGCTCTACTTTTTAATAAATTGGTAACAGAGTCTCAGAACCTCAACTTCAGTCAGTGGTTCTCAACCTGGAGTAAGGTGTGTATCAGAACTGCTGCCCCTGACAGCTGCCCAGCAAGATCCTCTTCGTTCCCAAAGAGAATCACTGCATGGAATGAGAAATGTTACCGTGAGAGTGTGCTGCATGTGTAAACCCTGTAGAACAGAACGATGACTTAAGTGATATATAATATGATTTATATATTTTTGCTCCAATAAATACATTTTAAAGGATTCTAGTAGCCTAACTCTCAAAAATTAGGGCAGCACTAATAATCAAAACCCAAAGTACACAAAACACAGGTGGACTTAAACTGAGCTTTGAAGGGTGGGAAAGACAAGGATCCACTGAGCAGTTCTGATGCTTATCCATTGTTATAAATTTATGTTTCATTTGTCTCAAAAGGTGCATCATTTAAGGAATGCAAACTACAATCCTGATTTAAGGATTATCAGAAATACTTACAAAGCACTCTGCAGCATCATCCATAAGGCCAAGCTGGAATCGCTGCTCATCTTTGAAGCTTTCCGCAAGAGCATGCCTTATGTTATCTGAGGGAAGCGCTTTTTCTCGACTGTGTTGAAACTGTGCAAATATTGTCTGGGAATCAACAAATACATCAACAAGTAAGTTTAATCCCAACAACTACAAAAATACTTGAATAATTTCATCACAACACAGTAAAACTCAAAACTATATGCAGAAACTAGTAAGTCTTTTGCTTTAAAGTTCCATACAAAAATTTATTTATATCAGTAATGTGTAGAAATGGCTGCCCCAGCCTCTAAATCAAATGTTAGTGCATAAGAATTAAACATGAAAAGTTCTCATGTCCCATCTTCAGAGATTCTGACTGAGGTGAGGCCCATTTTTAAACTGTTTCCCCCGCTGACTATGATCTAAGTTGTTTGTAAAGAATTTTGAGATAATTTGCTTCAAATCTTAAAGTATACTATAGGAATAAAACTTATCCAAAAATAAACATATAGTCAAGTAAAAATTAGTAGGAACTCTCTAGTCTTGAAACATTGGGAACATCATTTAAGAATATATGATTATAGGTGTTAATTGGTCTTTTATTTCTTTATTGAATATAAGCAAGAAAAGCTTTTTAAATAAGTTGGGTTTATGACAATCATCTTGGGGGCGGGGAAGGTTTTCAGTTACAAACCACCAAATAAGAACTGGTTATATTAAGTTCTGTATTAATTAGTCAAGAGGTATGTCATCCCCCACAAAAAAAAATTTTAAGACCAAGATATGGTAGGCTAGGAAATATTTCAAGAATCTGTTCTACTGCTGCAGGTAATTTTAATTTATAAATAAGAAATTAAAATATACATATGTATAACTGAATCACTTTGCTGCACACTAGAAACTAACACAACACTGTAAATCAACTATACTTCAATAAAAAAGAAATAAAAATAAATAAGAAATTAAAAAAGACGGCAAATGATATTAGATATCCAGAACTAAAATTTTTAGCTATAATTACAAGTGCTAAAAAATGAAAAATGTTTTCAGATGTCATTTCTTTTTTAGGTAATTAACTTTTCCAGGTAACGTTTAAGATATTAATCCTACACAAGATTGTTATGCATTCAACATCTATTTTTTGATTGCCTAGTATATATGAGGTATTGTTCTACATCAGAAAACACAGACCCTGCCCCATGGAGCATACGTTTTCGATGTAGTAATGACGAGAAGGCAAATTAAGTAACAACAATTACATAGCATGTCAGAATATAATAAGCACAATAGAGAAGAACAAGGAAATACAAGAGAAAAAAATAAAGCATTGTAATAGCGACAGGGATGCGGGGAGTAGGAGAGAGGGTGGGAGCTTACCTTTTATCTAGGGTAGTCAGGGAAGGTCTCAAAAATGGTAAAATAATAGTTAAGGAGAAGAATGAAGGGATTAAGAGTGTTAGCCATGAGGACATCTGGAAGAAAATCATTCTAGACCCATGGAATAATAATGAAAATACACAGAGGTGAAAGCCAGCTCTGAGAAATTGCAAGGAGGACGGTCTGGCTACAGTGCAGGGTGTGTGCGTGGGTGTGCATACACGCACACACACACGCACATGCATGTGTGAGCACACAGGTGTTCCGAGGCTGAGGAGGCAAGCAAGAGGAAAAAGCCGGTGGGTGATGCATAAGGCTATGGGAAGATTTGGGCTAGGAAATTTAACTGGTTTTTACAATTGGACAAAATATTCACAATTTACTTCAGAGTAAATAAAACATGATACCGTAATTTGATCTAATTTCATCCTTCATCCCCTAACAATAACCCTATTTTGCCATGTTCTGAAAAAGAGAATATAAAATTGCCTTCTTCAGTGATTTATTCAAATACCCTTTTAGGAACATAAATCAAAATAAAGCATGAAAATGACCTTTTATTTTCCTGTATATATGTGTGTGTGTGTGTGAATTAAGAATATTCAAGAATGCAAAAGACTAAAACTTTATTTCTGAAAACATATTAATCAAATCTTAAATTCTTGGGTAAAAATTTCAATGACATACATGAACTGCTAACATATACTGGACTTCTCTTTTTCACCTTTCTCCCTATTCTATTTATTCTCATTCAAGCAGTCCAAATATTATATCTACTTAACACAGGTTATATCACTCCTCCAGTCAAAACAATCCCATGACTTCCTAAATCACTCAAGAGAAAAAGCTAAGGTCCTAACCAAGGCCTAGGAGGCCCTACATAACCTGGATTCCTGTTGCAGTTATTTATTACTCCATAACAAAACCACCCCAAAATGCAGTTACTCAAATAACATTTATTTTTATCATAAATCTGCAATTTCAGTGAGGACGGGTCAACTCTGCCCCACTTGCAGTCATTCGGAATCGTCTGAACACTGGGACTTGGAGTCACCTGAAGGTCGGTCACTAACTTCTAGAGGTTGGTGCTGGTTGTTGGAGCTGCCTGTTGGCCAGGACCTTTCCTATAGCTGTGACTAGCTTGGCTTCCCCACAGCATGGCAACTCACTTCCAAGAATGAGCACCCCAACACACAGAGCCAGATAGATCACTTTTTCTAATCTAACCTAACCTTAGATATCTGTGGCATCATTTCTGCCACATTCTACTTAATGGAAATGAATCATTAACACAAGCACATATTCAAGGAATCAGACTCCACCTTTCGACAGAAGATCTGCAGACGTGTTTGAAGCCACCATAACTCACCTTACCTCTGAGGTCATCTCCTATCACTGTCCCCCTTGCTCACAGAGCTTCTACCACCACTCAGGTTTCCTTGAACATGTCACACACACTCCCACCTCAGGGCCTTTGCAAGTTGCTGTGTCCCTGCTTGCCTGGAATGCTCTCATCCACTCCATCACCTCTTCTAGGTCATAACTGAAATGCTACTTTCTCAGTGAAGCTTTCATGGCTATTCAACACTCTCTATTCCTTCCCCGGATTTATTTTCCCTCCATTGCAATTATCATTACCTAATACATTTTCTATTTTGCTTGCTTATTTTCTCCTCCCCTACAAGAATATAAATTCCATGAGAAAAGGGGTTTTTATCAGTTCTATTCACTGCTGTATCCAGAGTAACTACAGCAGTGCCCAGAATTCAGTAGTAACTCAAAAAATATTTGTTAAAATGGATAAAGCATTATTTCAAAATAATGAAAAATGTAATGTTCCTAACAATGTTACACTATTTAGATTCACTTAAACTGTCTTTATATAAAAGTGGAAAATTGAAACATAAGCCTGAATAAGTCATACTTTAAGAATTCACTTTCAAAACTGTAAGTCACTTGACAATGAACTTCCATTACAAGTAAAGTAACTAAATACATCAAATAAAATAATCAAATCAAATTTTTTGAGAAACAATTAATAGTCATTTTTCAGATCTATTAAAAGGTTACCTTCAATGCACAGAATATACAGGCATCTCCCTGACAAACATGTCCAGTCAGAACCCGCAAGCTTCTTCGAAATATATCTAATTGCCATAAAACCTAAAAAACAGTGAGATGAAGAAAGAAACATAGTAATACGTTTCTCTATTTCTCTATAATAAATAGATTTAAATATTTCTAAATTGCAGGAGACAAATAACTGCTTTTAATCTCCTGTTAATAATCAGATATACACAACTACTTAAAGTTCTGTAAAACTACAGAACTGCTAAATACATGTAGTTCATCTATACAAGATGGATTTAGAAAACATTCCTGTTGATTCACATTTAAAAACCATGACAGGCATAGAACAAGAAAAAAGTAACTGCTCAGTTAAGGATTCGATATGAGTAGAAAACGTGGGATACTGAATGGACGACTTGGCAAAAATTTAAAAGGGGAAGTGACTGTAACACTTGGAATGAACCTAAATTTAGGAAGGAAATATAACTGCAGTTGACAAGAAAAAAGTGTAGAGATCTGTGTGGTCACTGTGTACTGAATGAAAAAGGGGGCATCTGTGTGGTAATGGGGGTACAGCATGGTATGAAACAGCAGTTATAAAATAACCTAAATATATTTGCTGCAATTATCCATTCATCATTTTCTACTAAAATACAAAAACAAAATAAACAAGTAACTGTTTAAATCAGTCCAGAACTTAAAATCATTCTAGAAAAATCTGAAATCTATACAACAGGGTAAACGTGTCTGCTTCACAGAGTTCTTATAAGGACTAAATATATATGTGTAATAATATGTAAAGTGTTTAGAGCAGTACCCAGTACACAATGGTATGCACTGAATGCAAGCTGCTATTTGTAGCTGTAAATACTAGTACAACAAACAATTAAGATCTTCAAGTTTCCCTGTATCTTTCAGTCATTTCCTCAAATAATAAAACTAAGAAAATCTATTCACCATCTCACATTTCTCCCAACTGAAAATAAAGGTTAATAAAAACAAATAACTTTTAAGGTTTCCTGTATTTTTAATTACTGAATATCTAAAAGCCATTTTAAAATTTTTCTTAAAGCATAACTAATAGGATTCACTTATCACAAATAATTCAGTGTTTTACAAAGCATTTGAAAATGTTAATAACTTTCTTGCAGATCATATTCTATCATACCATAAAATACACTACTTTAAAACTCATTCGTCAAGATGAAGATCATGAGAGCACAGCCATGGGAAGTACACAGCACTGTGTGGTTAATGATACAACCTCCGAAGGCAGGCTGCCTGGGTTCTAATTCTAGCTTTACTGTCTACCAGCTCTTGGACTGATTTGAACAAAATGTTTTCTGAAACTTAGTTTTCTCATCAGTAAAGGGGCATAAAATTAGTACCTACTTCTTAGGATTGTTACAATAATTATATTAAACACGTAGTGTACCAGTAAGTGTCTAGCACATTATAAGAACACAATAAATGTTAATTATTAAATATAACAACTTTGCTTTTAACTTAGAAAACTTAAAACCACACCAATATGTCATACCTAGTTAACTGTACTACTTTCTTATCAAATAAAAGTTTAAAATATTCAACCAAAAGAATACCTCTATAATTTACTTATAAGGCTAATGAAGTGGGTCTTTCAAATGTAACTGGAATGTTTTCTGCAATTAGCAAAAAGTTTAAGTTACACTGGATCCAAACTACAGAGAAAATATTTTATGTGACTTCCGTGTACATTACTCAATATAAAAGTTTAAAAATGATGTTCACAAATCCATATCAAAAGTTATTCTAACTACAGTTAATCTTTAACCTGTCTCATTCAAAATATTGATTATATTCTACCACATGTTTTAAAAAGTTAGTCTAAACTGGTTGTTGGGCTAATTAGTTTTTAGCAATATACACATTTTTATTTTGCATCACTTGCACATTGCATTTTAACATGGTAGCTAACAAAATTAATATAGTTATTTTGAATGTTTATATTTCTCATTTACTTATTCCCAAGATTAATACATATATGCATATGCATTTAATAAAGTGATACAAACCTTTCATCATATTCCTCACTTCAAAATAATATTTAAAAAACAAAATTAAGGAGAAATTGCATATAAATTCATTTTTCTGACTTATATTATATCCATAACATTTTAATACTGTTCGCTTTTAGTAATTTCTTACAAAATATATTCCACAATTTATTTCTCAGTAGTTTCATAAATATTCACCAAACTGCATATTAGCACCTGTACTCTTGAGTTTTTAAAAATGAAGTCAGGCTTTTTCTGACAGAAAGTCTATTTGAATATCTGTTTTGTCAGTGAGGACTGGTTTGGTAAATTTTTATATGATAGACATATGGTATATAGTGTATATGGTAGATATTTTAACATCAGAGGCCAGCAGAACCCCCTGAGTTGAAGAGATGAAATTGAGAGCTCAGAGAAGCCAAAGCAGCTAGAGTGGGCAGGGCAGAGTGCTGCGGAGAGAGCCACAGGATTAACATGCAGGGGAGCATTCAAGTATTCCGGTGGGTAGCCTGAGGAAACTACCTCAGGCCAGGAAAGAAATACTCCCCAAAATTAGAGGAACAGTGCCAGAGCACATACCATCCCAAGGTAGTACATGTTCCCAACAGCCAAAGTGGAAAACGTCATAATTCATAGAGCATTGGTTAAAGAAAGAAGAGTCCTGCCCCAGGGGTGGAGAAATTAACCCTAGAATAAACACAGTTCTGGTACTGCCTATCAAAGCTTAAAAGTAAAATGATCAAATTGTTTCCAAATAAAGTAATCCTACCCTACAGTAATGTTCAAGAATATTTTTAGGAATATAAAAATACCAATCACCCAACAAGGTAAAACTCAAAATGTCATCTGACAGCCAATCAAAAATTACCAGGTGCTAAAAGATACAAGAAAATATATTCCAAAACTAGGAAGAAGAAAAAAAAAATCCAGATTTTGCACAGAATTAGTAGACAAGTATATTAAAACAATTATTATAACTGTATTCAAATGTTGAAGAGTCTAAAGAAAAGATCAAACATGTTAACTACAGACATAAAAGGGATTTTTAAAAGACCCAGATCAAACTTCTGGAGGTAAAAACTACAATGTCTGAGATAAAAAATATACTGGATGGGATTAATAGATTAAGTAAACATTGCAAAAGAGAAAAATTAATGAACTTAAAGACACAACAGAAACCATGCAAAATGAAAGAGAGACAGAAGAAAAAAGAATGCGAAAGAAAATAAAGAGAATGAGCTGTGGGACTTAAAGCAACTAACTACATATGTAATTTGAATCCTCCGAAGGAGCAGGGGGAGAGAAAAAATTAAAGAAGTAATGGTAAAAGAGTTTCCATATTTGATTAAAATTATAAAGTCATGGGTCTAAAATGCTCAATAAAGCTAAATACAAGAAATATGAAGAGAACTATGTCAAGGCACATCATAACCAAATTGCTTTAAACCAGTGAAAAAGAGAAAATCTTAAAAGCAGCTTAAGAAAAAAGACACATTACAAACAGAGTAACAAAGATAAGAACAACAGTAGTTTTCATTAGAAATAATGCAAGCTAGAAGACAGAGGAGCAAAATCTTTAAAGTACTGAGAAAAAAACTGTCAACTTAGACTTCTTCAATGACTAAAAATACTTTTCAAAAAACAAAAGTAAAACAGAGATATTTTTTTCCAGACCTTTAAAAGCTAAACGAATTCACAACCAATAGACCTGTATCACAAGAAATGTTAAAAGAGGTCGTTCTTCAAGCAGGAGAAATGATACCAGGTGGAAAGCCAGATCCACACAAGGGGGCGATGAGCACCAGAAATGGCGGCTATGTAGGTTAAGTAGAAATAATCTTCAAGCTAAAGGTCAGTGGAATGTTCATTTTTAAAAAAATGTATCACCATGGGAATACTTCTCCATTTTCTTTACTATGTCAGTGTCCTTACTCAGAATTTTCTTTTGGTATAGTCATCTTTTCATCTCCCTAAACTACACACAGTATTTTGGAGTCAAAGAAGCAGAGGGAAATATATAAATGTAAAAAAAGAACTGGAAAAGGGGTAACAGGAAAAGATCTGAAATAATAGAAGCCCTTTCTCACAGCCTGATTTAAACAAAAGCATATAATTCCATGTCTTTCGGTGCACAGAATTCCCCTGTATCGGGTGTCATTCAATAAATATTTTCCTGCCTTTCTCACAGCACTTAAAGCCAGAGGGATCTCTCAGCCAGGGCAGAACAGTAACTATCATTTAATGGTCCCAACATAAATTAGAATTAATGCTTTCCTAATACCAATTGCTTCTCTTTCCCTGAGTGAGTTATAAAACTTTCAAGTTTGACATATGTCCCAGACAGTGGGCAGTTAAGAACACAAGTCTGAGTCAGATGTCTGAGCATCTGACATATTCTAGATGTGTCCATTTATCAAATGAGTTAGTTAAGCAATATTTCTCTTTCTACTCACAGTTTTCAGGAGGAAAAAATAGAAAGAAAATATGTGAAAAGTTATTTATTTTAAATTAAAAAATTTAAGGTATATTCTAGGGTCAATAGAATAAAATTCCAATGTTCTAAATCTTCCTGTCTTTAGCACTGCACAGTCAATGGTCAGAAGGATGTAGGATCCTACAAAATCTAGAACTGTGGAATAAAAACTATCATACATAAGAAAGAATATTTACCTCAGGCAGAAAAATGGGTTAATACATATTTGTTAATTGAAAGAATTTCAACAACGACTGAAGCAAAATGAATTAACCATTAATTTAACTGAAACAGTGGTGTCCAAATTATGATTATACAGAGGTGACTTCAGGCCACGGAGCGGGGAGGGGAGTTTGAGTACTGAGATTAAAAACTCTGCTTTCTTATTTTGATCCAAGCACCTTGTTTCTTTTTATGCTGTCTATAGGGATTCAACCGAATCTCTTAAACAAAAAAACAACAACAAAAATTGGGGAGGAGGGGGTAGATTAGCTAATTCAAAAAAATAATTCTGTGCATTTTAGAAACATTCTTAATTTACTAAGAAAACATTTTAAGCCAAAAAATATTTTTATATCCTAGCAATGTATCATTCTGTTGAAAAAACCATTTCCATTTACTATAAAAACCAAAATGTCCAGTCAAAATATTTTTGCAGCTGTTATAAGTGATATTAAAAGGTCATTCCAGATGATAATAACTTTATTCTTAATTTACAAGTCAAAGCAGCATTAAGCAAAGAATTTCCTGAAAGGCACTTTTAAAATTTAACAATAAATTATAGTCTCACCTGTACAGCACTATTAAGAAAGCAGCTGTTTTGTCCTGGTTCATTTAACAAGCCTTTGGTAGGGGCTAGGGATAGCATACTCCCGGGTTGGTAAGCTTTTCCAAGATTGCCACCTGGTTTCCGTAAGAATTTTACCCATGCCATTTTCAAGCAATTTTGTTTTCATTAAAGCTAAGAATTATAACTTTATGTGATACTTCTGATGATAAAATGGATGATGTCTTGAATTCCACTTAAATTCGTTGCAGTCTATTACAATAATGTAAGTTCCCAAGTCCATATCTTTCTCGATACTGTAAAGTTTTGAGGATTTTGTCAAGTAAAAATAGGGTACATAAGCTTTGACGTTCTGAAAGCTAAAGAAAAAAGCTATATTAAACAAGGCCTTACAGATTTTAAAATCTTTGTGTTAAATTTGATAGGAGTTGTATAGTTTAAGACGAAAAACATTTTTTAAAAACTGCTAAAAATAACGTCGATGAACAAATCATATTCTGTAAAACACAAGTCATTTGTCTTGATAGTTTAAAAAACAGATGATACAAAAAGATGTAGAGTTGGCATTTGGTATATAATTCCTTTGGTCATTTGTTTTCCTTATTTTTTTTAATAAGAAGACTCTCTTTCCCAGGTGAAGTTATTAAAGGTGACTCCATATTTCGTATCAATGTGACCTCAAAGCAAATCTACAAGAAAGAAAAGAAATGTTTAAATAAAAGTAATGGCTAATCAAGAAAATTCCTGCTTTACTATCTGAACACAAATATTGAATACATAATTAAAATATTGTATATATAATCATAAAGGGATTAGAACCAATAATGTTCTAAAATATGAAAACAAAAACATAGTTCATCCTTAAAATTTTTTAAATATCTCAATGTAACATCAATCACTACCTACCTCAAGATTTCAGTGGTCATATGATGGTTTCATAAGGGAATTATTCTACAGAAAACTAGAAATAAATTAGATCTCAGGTAGTATTTTGAATAATACTAACTTTGCTGTCAATAGTATAATACTCTATTTATTAAAACAAATGCATATACAGAGACTATATTGTTACCCTACACAGAATCATGTCATTTCTCCAAGAAAGTCAGCCCATTTTATATAAATTTACATGCATTAAAACTCAGAAGAAATCTTACATTGATAAATGTATCTTAGTGAGTTAAAGTAAATTTCCAAATTATTCATGAATACATGCTCCTGGCTAAAAGACTAAATGTCCAACTTCTTAACTAAAAATAATCAAGTATTACTAACAAAGTTTAGCTTAATCAATTGAATTTGCTTCCTGCATTCATTCATTCAACATTTATTGAGCCACGTACTGTGCAGGCACTAGAACTGACATTTTAATGAGGAAAGACAGACAATAATAAAATGAATAATATATTGTATCCTATACCAGAAGAGTTATGCGCTGAGTGCTAACAGAAAAACAATGCAAGGAAAGGGGATAAGAAGTGTATATAATGGGAGACGGTTTCCCCTTTTAAATAGGATGGTCACGGAAAGTCTAATTGAGAAGGTTACCTTTGCACAAAGATTTGAAGGGAAGTGAAGATGCGACCTAGTGAAGTAAACAGCAAATTGGAAGGGTAGTAAGAAGTTCAGTGTGGCAGGAGAAATGTGAACTAAGAGGGTAACAGATGAAAAGGGAGGATGGGAAAGCAAGAGAGATCATGCAGGATCTTAAAAGCCCTATATAAGGAGTTTGGCTTTAAATTTAAACTCTGGGTTTAAAGTCATTGAGTTTAATTTTCACAGCATAAAAAAAAAAAGAGAGACAGAATGGCACAAGTCAGTTCAAAGACAGCAAAGCAATGAGGAATAAAGAAGAAAAGCATTAGTCTCTACAGAATTAAAGTCAGAAGCCTTTTGTTTCCAGCCATACATATTAGCTTGTCGCTAATAAGCTGTTTGGTATATAAATTCTTGTCACCTCTGATTCACAGCTTCATCTATAAAATGGGGACAACAATAACAGCCCTGTTTAACAGAGGTTAAATGTGTCAAGAATTATAAAACTCCGCATTATGTTAGTTGTTCACTTCTTTTTATTTTAACTCTATGGATTGTAACTTCCTCTAAAATGTTCTACATGATCCTAAAAACTTTCACACAAATTTTTAATAAATGTAGGTAAGATTTTACAACATTAAGGGAGCTCTGTATTGGCAGTAAATTTGTGTTTTTAGTGGAAGAATCCTTTAAAATGATATTCTTTCAACAATTATTTAACTAAGTACCAGGTCTGTATCATGAATTCTGCCAACATATATGAAACAATCTCTACCTTAATGAATTTAGTTCTGTGAAGGGCACAGGCACAAATAGATAATTTTAAAATATTGTGGCTTCTGTTCCTGCACAAGATGTCAAACTAGTATGTGTTTCTGATTCTCTTCCTTCAAGCCAACTCTGGAGATTATACAAAAGCAACAGGTAGTCAAAAGGGGAAATATTAAGGATACCAAAAGTAACTGGCTTCTAGAGTGGGGGAGAAACAGCAGCCAAAAGAGAGAGAGGGCCAAGTGTCACAGACTGGGAGAGATCTTTCTAGTCATGACCTTTTCCATTCCTCACATTGCTCTGGGCAGAGAATTCCCATCCCACACAATGCAGTGAAACAGGAAAGCTCTGCTACCACCCCGGTGCCATCTGGAGGGTAAGGGAGATCATAACATCAGGAAAGCACCAGAGCACAGCCAGTTTGGAAAGTGGTAAAAAGTACAGATGGCCTGCAAGGCTCCTGCGTGTTCTATCCTCACCCTCCTCCACAAATAGAACAGAGGACAGAAGGACCTGGAGAAGATCACACCTCTAGGCAGGGCCAACAAGTAGTTCTTGTTGGAACCAACTCTCAAGCCACATTACCCCAAATCAAGCCCTTACATCCCCACCTCTGCTCCCTGAAATCACCTGAAGAAACAAATTGCATTCATTCTTTTCTTCATGTAAATATTACTAGCTTATAACTTTTTACTCCCAGGAAAAAGAAAACCAGACGCTTGCAGAGTGAACACTATGAGAGAAAGGCAGCAAAGCAAACAATCTACACCACAGGAAACAGAATGATCAGATCAAAGGGAACACAATTTAAAATAAACTTAATAAATACACTCCAATTGAATATGAGTTTATTTTTGAAACTACTGAAATAAAAAACTCAAAGGATGCAATAACTAGCAAAATAAATAGAAGGGAATATTATACTAATAAGAAATAATTTCAGGTCAAGAAATTCTCCTAAAAATAGTGGAAAAAAAAAAAGAAGTGAAAATTATAAATATATTCAAAAAGCTAAGACACATGGATCAAATCTAAAAGCATCAATATCTATCTACAAGGGTTCCCACAAAGAAAGGGAAAAAGTAAACTGATTAAATATTTTTAGAAAAATTAAGAGTTTTCCAGAATTAAAGACTGAAAAACCCAGAGACAAAGAGAATAGAAAACTCAAAAATCCAAAGATGACATGGGGAAGGAAGGAAGTAGGCTGAAAACTGTAAAACCTTAAAAGAGACACGGGGAGAGAGACTACTTTTCAAGCCCATTAATAGGCAAACAACAGAAAGAAAAAATAAATCCAAAACTAAATTTTTGTAAAAGCTAAAAAACAAAATCTTCATAAGCCTGATTAAAGAAAAAATAAAAAGAAAGGTAAACACCAATAGGATTGATAACAAAGAAATGACCACATATATATAAACAACCAAAAGAATACTACTTAAATCTCATAATAATTTTGAAAATCTAAAGGAACAGATAATTTCATAGCAAAATTACCAATTCACCAAAAATACAAATTACCAAAATTAACCCAAGAGAAATAGAACATTTTTTTAAAATACTAGAAGAAAATAGAAAAGAAACAAAAGTTCTCCCACTGAAAATGGCATCTATAGATCAGATGGAATCAAAGTTTAATTTTATTTCAGCTTTAAAGAACTGTTAGTTGTAGTGCTAAAATATTGCAGGCCACAGGAAAAATAAGTACCCCAAATCATGTTATAAAGCTAACAAAACCTTAATATCAAAACATGATAAACCTCAGACCAATGTGACATGCGATTAAAGGCGCAAAACTTGTAAACAGAACAAACATAATTCATCACTGTGTCAAAAAATAATTTACCATTAAAAAATAATAATCAAGTAAGCTTTATTATAGGAAAGCAAATGTGATTCTACATTTATTCTTTCAATAAATACTTAGGAAGCTGTGCAAAAAAGAGCTGATGGAGCATATTCATAAAAGCTGAAAGATGGAAAAACAACCCAAGTGTTCAACTAAAGAATGGATAGATAAGATACAGCATGTATGTATCTATATATGTGTCTGTTTACACACAAATACACAATGGAATATTATTCAGCCATAAAAAGAAATGAACAATTATACATGCTACAACATGAACACTGAAAACATTTTAATAAGTGAAATAAGTCCATTACAAAAGAGCACACATAGGATTTCATTCATACAAAATGTCCAAAACAGACAACTCCAGAGACAAACAGATCAGTGGTTGCTTGGACTGGAGAAGGGGATGCCTACAGAGAATGAGTGGGGGTGGAGGGAGAAAGTGATAGCAGAAGGGTACTCAGATTCTTTTTTTCCCCCACTTTTACTGAGATACAATTGACACACAGCACTGTGTGAGTTTAAAGTGTACAGCGTAACGATTTGACTTACATACATTATGAAGTGATCACCAAAATAAGCTTAGTGAACATCCATCATCTCATACAGATACAAAATAAAAGAAGGAAAAAAATTTCCATGTGGTGAGAATTCTTAGGATTTACTCTAATAACTTTCATATATAAATATACAGTAGTGTTAAATGTATTTATCACGTTGTACAATACATTCCTAGTTCTTATTTGTCATACAATAGAAGTTCGTAACCTTTTTTAAGTTTAGTTGATTTACATTTTTGTCTCAGCTTCTGGTGTACAGCACAATGATTCAGTTATACATACATACATATATTCTTTTTCATATTCTTTTTTATTATAGGTTATTATAAAATACTGAATATAGTTCCCTGTGCTAAACAGTAGGACCTTGTTGTTTCTATTTTATATATAGTAGTTTGTGTATCTGCTAATCCCCAAACTCCTAATTTATGCCTTCCCAATCCTCTTTTCCCTTTGGTAACCATAAAATTGTTTTCTATGTCTGCAAGTCTGTTTCCATTTTGTAAATAAGTTCATTTGTATCATTTTTTAGATTCCACATATAAGTGATACCATATGGTATTTTTATTTCTCTTTCTCGCTTACTTTACCTAGTATGACAATCTCCAGATCACTCCATGTTGCTGCAAATGGCAGGGTCCATGGTGTCCCAAAGCTGTTAGTGTTGCTAGATCCTGGGGCAGCTGGCTGAGGGGTCCAAAGTGTCTCCAGTCTGGTGACCTGCTGGTAGGTGGGGCCATGGCCCAGGAGATCCTAGACTAGTGCAAACTCACTAGTGGAAAGATTTGAGTTCCTAGGTCTCTGGCTGCAGGGCCCTGAGGATCCTGGAATTGGTGCTGGTGGGTGGGACTGAGACCCAGAGGGTCCCAGGGTTAGTGCTGGCCCACTGGTGGGAGGAGCCAGGTCCTAAAGTCTCTGGCTGCAAGGTCCTGGGGCTAATGCCAGTGCACTGGTGTATGGGGCCAGGTCCTGCAGTGGCTGTGGGTTCATGGGCTCTTGGGGCAGCAGTCCTCCTGGTGGGTGGGGCTGAGTCTCAGCTCAGCTAGTTGCCTGGCCTGAGGCATCCCAGTTCTTGTGCTGACAAACTGGTGTGACTGGCTGAGTCCTGGCACTAATAAGGTAGAAAGAAGAGTCCAAAACGGTGCTTGCCAGCACCAGTGTCCATGTCGTAAAGTGAGCTCCCAAATATGGGTGGCACCAGTGTCTATATACCCAGGGCGAGCCCCAGCTGCTTTCTGCCTTTTCAGGAGGATCTCCAAGATCAGCAGGTCAGTCTGACCCAGGCTCCTTTTAAATTACTGCTTCTGCCCTGGGTCCCAGAGCATGTGAGATTTTGTCTATGCCTTTAAGGAGTGGAGGGAGTCTCTATTTCCCAGAGCCCTCTGGCTATCCAGAAAGTAAGCCCCATTGACCTTCAAAGTCAAATGTTCTGGGGAGCTCATCATCCCATTGCTGGACCCGCAGGCTGGGGAGCTGGATGTGGGGCTTGAATCATTCATGCCTTGGGGAGAACCTCTGCAACTATAACTATCCTCCTGTCTGTGGGTGTCCCACCTGCAGGTACTATACCATGTCTCTGTCCTCCTATATGTCCTATATTGTACATATCTTCAGTTGTAGAAGGTCTTTTCTGCTGCTATTCTGGTTTTTCTCACCAATAGTTTCTCTAATTAGTTGTAATTTTGGTGTGCCTGTGGGAGGTGAGCTCACTATCTTCCTACTCTGCCATTTGGCCACTGCCCCAGTACCATACTGTTGTGATTACTACATCTTTTTAATGTAGTTTGAAATCAGGATGTGTGATGCCTCCAGCTTTGTTCTTTCTTAGGATAGCTTTGGGTCTTTTGTGGCTCCATACAAATTTTAGAATTGCTTTTTATCTTTCTGTGAAAAATGTCATGGGAACTTTTATAGGAATTGTATTGAATTTATATTTGGCTTTTGGTAGTATAAACACTTTAATTATATTAATTCTGCCAATCCATGAACATCGGGTATATTTTCATGTATTTGTGTATCTTTAATATCTTTCAATATCTTATAGTTTTCAGTGGACAGATCTTTCACCTCCTTTTCAAATTTATTCTTCTTCTATTGTTTTTGATGCTAGTGTAAATGAAACTGCTGTGGTTCTTTTTCAGATATTTCAGTGTTAGTGTATAAAAATGCAACTGATTTCTGTATATTGATTTTTGTATCCTGCATCAGTATCCTTTACTGAATTTATTTATTCATCTAAAAGGTTTTTTTTTTTTTTTGGTGGTTTTTAGAACTTTCTATATATAAGATTATGTCATCTGCAAACAGAGAAACTTTACCTCTTCCTTTCCAATGTAGCGCCTTTTCTTTCTTTTTCTTGCCTAATCGCCCTGTCTATGACTTCCAGTAAAATGCTGAATAGGTGTGGAGAGAGTGGTCACCCATGTCTTAATCCTGTTCTTAGAGGAAAAGCTTTGGATCTTTTATAGTTGAGTATAATGTTAGCTGTGGGTTTGTAAATATGGCCTTTATTATGTTGAGGTATGTTTCCTCTATAACCACTCTGTTGAGAATTTTTATGTTGAAAGTTGAATTTTGTTAAATGCCTGTTCTGAATCTATTGAGATACTCTTATGACTTTTAACTTTCCTTCTATTAATGTGGTATATCACATGTGTTTATTTGCAAATGTTGAATCATCTTTCCATCCCAGGGATAAATCCCACTTGATCATAGTGTATGATCCTTTTAATGTGCTATTGAATTTGCTAAGAACTTTTGCACCTATATTCACCAGCAATATTGGCCTATTGTTTTCTTTTCTTACAATGATCTTATTTACCTTTGGAATCACTGTAAAGCTGGACTTGCAAAATGAGTTTGAAAGTGTTTCCTCTTCATTTGATTGAAAGAGTTTGAGAAGGATTGACAATCTTATCTCATGCAACTATTTCAAGCTTATGATTTAAAATTTTTTATTTTAACTTGAAAATGTGCCAAGAGTTTGAGGAAAAAGATAGAAAATTACTGCTGTTTCCTTATGAATCAGTGCTTTACCAGTAATAACTTGACTCAAAAGGCAAGATTCCAGGGCTTCTTTCCTTTACTACCCTAGATACTAACTCCATTTTCTTCCTCCAAAGTTTAAGCCCAGTACCTTAAATAATTAGGAAATCTATAGCACACTATTTAAAGTCTTCAGCTGCTGTAAATTTTTTCTTCTATTTTTAAAATGGAGAGGACTAGGCTACATGGAATTTATTCAAGTTCTAACAACCAATGATTTTATTAGGCTACTAGAATAGTCTAGGTAAATGGTAATGATACCTTAAATTGGACTCATTAAAGCTATTATGGTGGAATTGTGTTCCCCTCTCAAAAGATACTCTGAAGTCCTAGCCTCTAATCCCTGTGAACATAACTTCATTTGGAAATAGGGTTTTTGCAGATGTAACTGGATTATGATGAGATCATCAGGATGGGGGCCTAACCCAGTAAGACTAGCAGAAGTCATCAGAGTAAGAAACAGACACAGAGAGAACACCACGTGCTGATGACAGGCAGAGGTTAGAATGATAAAGCTGTAAGTCAAGGACACTAAGAATTGACAGCCACCACCAGAAGCTGGAAAGTAGCAAGGAAGGATTATACACCGAGCCCTCAGAAGAAACCAATCCTGCAAACACCCTGATTTTGGACTTCTAACCTCCAGAACTGTGAGAGAATAAATTTCTATTACTTCAAGCCACCCAGCTTGTCACTTTGTGACAGCAGCCCTAGGAAACTAATACAATAGCTGACAAAGCCAGGAGACTCCTTTATTTGTTCTTTTAAGTTTATTGGGTTTTCTTGATCATAAAATAGTATTTGTTTTTTATATAAATTTCTACGATACCATATAAATATAACATAAAGAAAATTAGAAATATCTAAATCCCACAGTAGTAGAGAATCATTGTTAATAAAGCTAATGAAATATACTCTTAATAGTATCTTTGTCTAGCCATCAAACTATAAAGTGAAATTTCACTTTAACATCTTTTCACTGACAAACAATATAGCTACTCAAGGACACACAGAAGATTGTTCAATGATATATTACAACTGCTCATCTTACTAGTAAATATTATTTAAGCATTTATATTAGACAACTAGATAGCAAGCTTAACAGGTACATAGTAAGCTGAAGCAATAAAAAAATTCATCCATTATACAGCTCTCATTTTTGTAAAGTTCAAGGATTATATTAAGAAAGATAATTGAAGAATGAGATGTCCTTTGATATAGAAAACCACTGTCACTCTACAAATGGAGGAACTAGAGAAGACTATATTAGAAAATTTACAAAACAAACACAGAAAATAAAATTAAAGTAACAAGGACAAACTAAACCACCACCAAACCCAGCAAATTCTAAGTTGTTTTCAGCATTTTGTACTTTTTTGCTCAATTTCTTTGTGTCCAATGAAAAACTGTGCTTCATTTCTTGTGAATTTTACTAATCACTAGTTTCCACTGGTGACTAGAGAAAGACAAGAGCACACGTATACCCAGAATACAGAGTATGACATTAAAGGCTATGGCTTACGTTTTAAGACATGATCTTCAGAAGAAAATTATGCCAAAAAAAAGAATAAAATAATGCCATTTTCAGCAACATGAGTGGACCTGGAGATTGTCTTCCTAAGTGAAGTAAGCCAGACAGAGAAAGAAAAAAAGCATATAATATCACTTACATGTGGAGTCTTAAAAAAAAGACACAAATTAACTTTTTCACAAAACAAGCAGATTCACAGACATAGAAAACAAACTTATGGTTACCAGGGGGAGGAGGTGAGAAAGGATATATTGGGAGTTTGAGATTTGTAGATAACTAACTACTATATATAAAATAGGTAAACAACAAGTTTATACTGTTTATCTCACGAACTATATTCAATATCTTATAGTAACCTATAATGGAAAAGAATATGAAAACAAATATATGTATATGACTGAAACATTATGCTGTACACCAAAAATTGCCACAACATTGTAAACTGACTATACTTCAATTTAAAAAAAGAAAATTATGCCAAAGCAGGCATAACCTAACATTTCTTTGCCTTGACAAACTTAACTCTAGCTCTACCTATATCTCTTTCCCATCTTAGCTGACAGTAAGTTCATTATTCCAATTGCTCAGAACAAATATCTTGGTATCATCTTTGACATCTTTTTTTTTTTTTTTTGCTTATCTCGGTCAGAATGTGGCCAATTCTCATCACCACCACTTCTACTATTCTAGTCTTAACCATCATCAAATCTTGCCTGGATTGCTAGAATAGCCTCCCAGCTGTCTCGTAGCTTCTACCCTGACCCCTGACCTAAGATTAGACAAAGAGATCCTTCTGAAATTAAATCACAGTGTCATCCCTCTGCTCAAAATCTTGCAGTAGGTCCTTACCCAAAACCCAAAAAGTCTTTATAATGGCCTATAAAGCTCATACTACATGTTAAAAGTAAACAATACTTCTATTTTCTCACACCACTTCTGAGACCAGATGTGTGGGTTTTTCCACAACAAGCAGCAATACTCCAATTCTCAGCAGACACCACAATTTAACTCAATTTGATCTACCTGGAGTTATTGTCAAGATTCCACAAGCCAAGGGCTCAGTTCAACTAGACTGACCCCCTACTTCAGACACCAACCACAGGTCCCAAGTTGTCACCTGCACTTCTGATCCACTGCCAATAAATTAGCGGTTCCCACAACCCCTTCCACGGATTTAATTAACTTGCTAGCACCACTCTGGAAAACAGCTTACTTGAGTTAAGTTTATTATAAAAGGATACAATAACTCAGAAACAGCCAGAAGGAACAGCTGCATATGGCAAAGTATATGGAAAGGAGCATGGAGCTTCCATGCCTTCTCAAGAAACACCACATCTCCAGCACCTCAAGCTCACCTACCCAAAAGCTCTCTGAACTCCCTCAGTTAGGATTTTTTATGGAGGCTTCATTACATAGGCATGCTTGATTAAATATTTGACCATTAGTGAGTAGCTCAATCTCCACCACTCTCCCCTCCCTGCAGGGAGGGCAGGTGGAGCAGAAAGTTCCGATCCTCTAATCACATAGTTAGTTCCCTGGCAAACAGCCCCCATCCTGAGGCTAGCTCCAGCCTCCAGTCATCTCCTTAGCACACACACAAAAAAAACACTTTGGAGATTATGAGAGTTTTAGGAGTTGTGTGCCAGGAAACACTAGAGACCAAATATATGTCTCTTATTATGTAACGCCTGCCCATCCTCTCCCCTCTAACTTCATCTCTAACTACTTTCCATTTACTTTCTCCATTTCAGCTACCTGGGCCTCGTTATTCCTGAACAAACCGTGCAAACCCCTGCTCTAAAAGCTTCACACTCTCTCTTCCTCTGCCTGGAATACACTCCTCTTGATACCCACTTGGGTTCTCCCCGGTTCACTTCATGACTGCCTTGCTCGAAAATCACCTCCTACATGAGGCCTATATTTATTTAAAATTGCAACCCACTCCACATGCCCAGTTCCCCTTGCCCTGCTCTACTTTTTCTTTTCTTCATGGTATTCTTCACCAACAAATATGCAATCTAATTGACTTATTATGTTTATTATGTCTCCTCCCAATCCTCTTAGAATGCAAAGTGAATCCTGAGCATCTAAAACAAGGCACAGTACATGGTACCTAGTCATTAAATAATTATTGAATGAAGCTCAGGAAATAAAGTGAAACCTCAACCAACAAACCCTCTGAAATCAGTGTTCCTAACAAAGATGACCTAGGCACTAAGGGTACAGGACAATTCCCCACCACCCAACAGCTAGGTTAGTATCAGTACTATACCAACAGGGAGGTAAAATTATCTTAGGCCCATATAGCAGGACCTTATAAGAGGAAAAGTCTTCTAGGGTTCAAACAGCCTGCTGACCTAAAAACAGGGAGGACCATCATTATCGGGGCAAGAGTTTATTATGCACGCTGAGAAATTTAGAGAATCCAAAGCATGAAGTTACCTGGCAAACAAAGAATGCTCTGATGGGCTCTTTAACAAGGATGAAATCCATGTTCTGATATAGACTTCATGATTCCCAATTCTAACTTTGTGAAAAGTTTCCACCAATACAGCACATACTCAATTACTCAATCATTTTATTTATTTGTTTGTTTGTTTGTTTGTTTTTATTGAAGTACCATGGGTTACAATGTGTCAGTTTCTGATGTACAGCACAATGTCCCAGTCACGCATATACATATGTATATACATTCCTTTTCATACAACTACTCAATCATTAAAAGCAGATCAGTACCATCATCTATAATAATAATCTATATAAAAAAGTTGATAGTTATTGTAAGAATTATAAACCACACATAAAATACCTAATAAATGCCCAAAACATAGCAAGCACTCAGTAAATGCAAGCTAATTATAATGACAGCAAACACAAAATTTTTGACATAAATGATTTTTAACAATGTAATCACACATTTGAATAAAAAGTAAAAGCTGTATTATGATATTTTATACCCCATTTTGTTATCTTTCTCCATTTCTTTAAACTGGTGCATCAATCTTGACTAAAGCCTTAATCCAGATTAGTGGGATCAGATAAATGGTATAATAAAGTTTTAATTTCTAAATTTTAATATCTTTTAAAAGGTCGTTCTTAGTAAAAAATAAACAATTTCACTTATAGAGATATCCTACTTAAAGAAAACTTAAAATATGGAAAATTCTAATTGACAAAAAAATTTTGAGAATGCTTCATTTCACAAGTGGATTCACCACAGTATTATTTTAAACTTCGTGAATTTGAAATTGTAAATTTCATTTGGACTACAGAAGAAAAAACACATTGAAATGTTAGAAGGCAATGCATCAGAAATAAAGGGAAAGCAACACTAAAATAACAAGGTAAGCAACAAAGATTTAATTTAGAAAACTTCAACCTATGTACAACTTTTCAGAAAATACAGAACTTCCTTAATGAAAATTTTAATTCATAAATGACACAATGAAACATCCAGCCATAAACAATAACTAGAGCACTCAAAATAACACCCTTACTTTGTCATCATGTCTCTGGGTTGTGAGAATGCTCTCTTTACCTGCATTCTCATCCCTTGTGCTATGCATCCATTATTCTCCTTACACTTAAAATGCAATACACTATCACCTTCAGTCCCTTAGTTATTCTGTCTTCCCTCTACAGCAACCCAGTATAAATCTTACCAATGGAATATACAAAGTAACACAAAATGAAGTAATCTACTGCCCTTTGTTGGAACAGAAGACAATTCACAGGTGTGCTGTGGTGACTGGGAAGTTGGAAGAGAGGCAGTACCTTGCAATGGCAAGGGTATAAGAAAAAGACTATTTTATCTTTGGAAATTCAGCGCAGTTGTGGGAGCACTGGGAATAACCAGAGATGAGGCTTGGAAAAGACAAACTCATATTTCTGACTACTTTAACATTGTCTTATTAATTTTCCAATGTCTAGTGTCTAGCATAAAAAAAAAAAGGTCAATAAATATCACTTAGTAATTCTGCTAGCTCAGAAAAGCACAAAAAGTCAGTTAAATCTTCCAAATTCCAGAGGAAAAGTATGTCTTCAAACTGCTTTTTGCAGTTCAATAGTAGCAAAACTAGAAGAGTAATATAATTATTTCCAAATTAATTCAAAAATACCATGACCACTAAGGTAATTGACTTTATTCACTAAAACAGCTAAGATATTGAAATATAGTTTATGTTGCATAACATTTTATTTTCTGGTGAATTACGAATATATGAAGCAACTTTTCTGAAGTGACTCATAGAAAACAAAAATTCTTCAATCATATGCAATGGTTTGTGGCACTATTTGTGTCATGGACACCTTAGTGGCCTAATGAAGCCTATGGACCCCTCAGAGTGTTTGTAAAGCATAAAACAAAGTTTATGGCATTGAAATAGGAAAGGAAGAAAGAAAAAAATGTATGAAATTTCAAAGAAAACCAATTATATTAAAATTCAGTTCTAACCACTGCTGATAGAGGACATCTGTTAACTTGGAAAAAAAAAAAAAAAAACACTTTTTTCCTATTCTATTTGTAGTATTTTTATTATTTAAAGAAAACTCATAATAACTTGCCAATATTAGGATATTATATAAAGTTAAAGTTTAAATAACCTCTGAAGATTTTATCTGTGGTAGAATGTTTCTTGTTCCTATTGTGTGCATATACTGTAATGCAAAATTTTCTAAAATCATTACAGCTGTACAAAATTAGTAATGATATACTAATGCTACATATGTATCATCACCAATAGCTAGCTAGCTCTCCAAAGATGACATAAATTAGCACTCTTCCTTCCTTAATCCAAGCGTCTATGAGCAACAATAGGCTAGACTGACCATCTTTTGTGCCCTGGCATACCTAGCACACTGTTCAAAATACTTCCAGATGCAATATATAAGCTACCTTACTATAAGTTGTCTTCAAGGTCTATAATTAAGAAAAACCTTGAGTTAAAGCTGTCAAGTAACAAGATCTGCTCAGTATTTTAGTAACTAAACATCTTTGTAGGACAGCTTAATCTACTGCTTTCTATATTTCAAACATATTTTTGGAAAATTGTAGGGTGAACAATGTACTTTCTAGCACGATATGTTAGTGAGTCCCAAGTAGTATGAGCAGGGAAAATAATACTGATTTTGACTTTTGAATGTGTACATTACCTTAAAATAGAATTTTCACTTTTTACCTCTTGCTAAAACAAGCTTCTAAATGATGATTCCAAAACTGTATTTCTTGATACTACACAGTTTAAAATAAACATTTATTTGACATTAATATAAAAAATCTTGAATCACAGTACATACTAAATAGTAAGTTATGTGATATTTTAAGAAAAAAATAAACTAGGTGGAAAACAGTGCCCTTCCACCGTTAAAATAGCTTTCTTTGTTAAAACTACTTTTGTATCTTTCAGAGAACATAATAATATTAATTAATAACTATTAGTGTCAAGTTCCATGAACTATATACATACATTCATGAAAGATTTTTTTTTTAGTAAATAGGGAAAAAAGGAAAGATCTTTTACATTGTAGGAACAAAACATGTAACTACCTGTGAGTTGAGTTTATAAATAAATTTAATCACCTTCGTGGTTTCTCACCAGTAATCATGAATTTAAACAAACTGCCAGAGAGCTCATTTTAAAAGCCTCTAAAATGTAACATAAAAACAAAAACCTTGTTTTATCAGATTATAATCAACTCCAACCTACAGTGAGTTTGCCTATTTGGAATTCTTATGACAATGGCAGATAAATCATACATTACTTTTGCAAAATTAATTTTAATTTCTATTTAACAAGATTAAGGATATTGCTTCGACCATCATCATGGAACTGAGAATAGAAAATAAAACTACAAGAAGTATTAATTTAGCCAAAAGTTCATTTTGATCAGAATTTGTTGGCATGTTCTCCTCCCTTTAAATACTGAGAATCAGCAATGCTTTTTTTTTTTAAAGAATACAACTAAAAGCGAATCAGACCCTAATCACAAAAGAACCTCCTGAATTTAAACATCCCTCAGAAGTAGCTCTGAAAATTCCTTGCAAAAATATACATATTTCTTCCAGATAAGAAAATATTTGGCAAACTCTGCTAACAAAGCCTTACAATACATTTTGCAAGTATTAATCAGACTTCGCACTGATAAAGAAAACCTTGTAGCAGGATAACAAAACCTCAGAGCACTCTCAGATTGCAGGCTTTAGGAACCCTCCCTGCTACACCTGTGCAAGTACTTCCTGTTCTCCAATGTTGTTTAAAATTAGTTTAATAAACGTCCCATAAGTCGCCATGTAGAAGCTAAACATTAACTTTACAAATTACTACTACCACCCAGAAAATACCAGCCCAAAGATTCTCAAGAATCATCTCTTCTCCAAAGAAGGCAACATAACCACCTGGACAGCTTTAAAATGCTGGTGCTCGGGAGAGGCAATGGCTCGGAAAGTGAGGGACAGGCGCCAAGTAAGCGTAATATTCATAATCCTGATGCACTAAGAGAACCAGCAGGACCCCAAGTTCAGCTCCTTGCCGGCCCTCAAACACAGCAGCAATTAACAAGCACTACCCAGTAAGTACAGCACCTCCGCCCTCCGTGGGCGCCTCCAGACTGGCCAAAGGCATCTCCGCCAGACCCAGAAAGCGGCGGGAAGGCTGCGTGACCTCGGGAGCCTGAACCCGGGCAACTAGCCCTGAGTCTGCCCCGAGGAGGGTGGGGTGGGGGAGGAGGTCTCGGGGCTGCGAAGGGAGAGACGAAGTCTGGGGCTGGAACGAGGGCTTCACGGTCAGGCCCGTGAGGGTAGCAGGTCGTTGGATCACCACCCAGGGACTAGTTCTGGAGACTTACCTTGAGCTCGGCCCTTTTAGCGAGAGGAGAGCGCGGTCCAGGTAGAGAAATACGGGCCTTCTACTTTCACAGGGCTTCCTCCCGCTGACCCAGCTCCGCCTCAAGCCGACACCAAGCTGACACACCAACAGCCACCACCGTAACCGAGACTCACCGGGAACTGGAGCAGAGGCGACTGGTCTCCGCCGCCCAGAGCTCGACCCTGCGCACGGAGCATGCGCACACGCCTCAACACCCAGGGGCCAGTCAGGACAGTGACACCTGCGATCAACAGGTCCTGGGAGCCCCGCCCCTCTCCCCGCCTCGTCCCCGCCCCGCCTCCTCGGAGCTGGCTCCACCTTCATGGTCCCCGAGTTGGCCCCGCCCCCCCCGGCTTTCCCAACCCGCAGAACTGTATTCCCGCGGGGGTTCGATGAGGCGCGCGATCCAGTTGAGTTACTCTGAGGCGCGAGATCCCGCGAGAGCAGGAGCTTGACCATTTTTCCTAAGGCGGGAGCGGAGCCCTGGGGCCTAGCTGGCGGAGAAAGGTGGCTGCAGGTTAGTCTGTGTGGTGTAGAGGGAAGGAAGGGATAGTTCCTCAAGTGGATGTGATGATTCCTGTGCTCTTGGTCATTTATTCAGCATTTTCTAAGGAAGCGAATCCCCCAGGCCTGGACTTTTAAATTAGGTGTTACCTCAGAGAAAACCGTCTGTATTGCCTGGCATCGAAACCCTATGCGAAGACACAATTCCCTTTAGCTTTCTGTGAATTATTAGGATCTGTTGGCAGTTAAATGGCTTCCATTGGCATGAATATATGTTCCCCAACTGATTGTTTCGTGACTGTTAATAAAATGAAAGATTTAATAGACATGTTGACCCGGTTAATGGTGTGAGAAAAATTTGGTTAATTTTTGTGAGAAAAATTTGGCTGCTTCCTTCGTGTGCTTTCAACAGGGGTTTTAAGTTACAAGCTAATGCTTGGGAAACAGGCTAAACTGTTTTGTAATAACTTGTTTCTTAGGAATAGTAATAAAGAAAATCCCACTGTCCTCTTTAGTATCAAAGATCCCTCTCAATAAGTAGTAAGTAAGGTTTTGGAACTTATTTCAAAGCTGGTGCAGGTAGAACATACAGATTACAAAACTGATTTAAGTAAACTCGTAGGTAACGCTAAACATTTATTTGAAGAAACAGGATAAAGAAACATTTTAGGTTGATATGGGCGAATAGTATCTGAGACTGAACGAATGAGAATTTATTGAGCATTTACTACGTTCTCTTTACTGAATTGGGCACTGAAGAAAATACAGTGAAATTTAAGATACAGTTCCTGCTTTTGGGAAATTTAACACTTTTAGAGGAGGAGGAGAAAATTATATTTAAAAAACAACACCGTTAACTCTCCCCTTGGTTTCCCTAGTGTCACTTTCTCCTTGTTCTGAAGCTAACCCCTCAATTCACTTTAAATACTTTTCTTCTTATGTGTGTCCTCTGTGTTCCCAAACTCTCCATTTTCTTTTATTGTTACTCCTCCTATCTCCTTGCTCAGTCTCTTCCCCATGATGGACTTACCTACCTTACTTACCTACCAGGTGTCCTGGGCACAAAGGACTCCTAAATGTGTATCTTCAGGTTGGGCCCTTTTAATTAAGCAGCAGCATCTTCACTTGGATTTCACACAGATACCTCAAATATGTCCTGAATTGACATGAACATCAGTTTTACCATTTCCTACTCCCAGTGCCATATCTCTTCCCCCCCATCTGGAACCTAGCCTGCTTTCATTCCCTGTTTCAGATAATAGCACCCAGATGCCCAAGTCAAGAATCCATGGATACCCCTATTATTACATTTCCTTCATTTTCCCTATCCTAATATCAAATTCTATTGACTTATCTCTTTAAGGATCTCTCAAATCCACCCTCTTTTTAATCTCCACTCTCGCTGTCTTAATCCATCAAGTAATCATCTCTCCCGACTCATCTCCCTTGGACTGTTGCTATAGCCTCTAGATTTCCCACTCCAGTCCAAACTCCATTCTATTAATAATTTTTCTAACATGCAATTATGAGCATGAGATTCCTCTGCCAAGATTTTTTCAGGGGTTCCCCATCCCCTTTGTGATCTGACCCCGGACATTTAATCTCATCTCCATTCTCGCCCATTTACTCTACACTAGCTGTATTGAACTCCCTGCCCTTCTATGATCCTACTAGGTTCTCTCAAGATCCTTTAGGTCTCAGTTGAATACTTTTTCCTCCATGGAACCTTTCATAGCTCCCTGAGACAGACTTGCCCTTCGTTCACCTTTTTGGACTTATTTATAACAATTACGTTGTACTATCATTATTTGTTTGTATCTGTAACTGACAGAACAATCTCCACCTCCACTCTTGAAAAATAATTTGAACTGTGAATAATAGTCATACTGTCTCCCTTCCTCATTTAGAGATTATAGAAGAATGCCCTTCAGTTCACCCTGCTCAAGAATTTGACTAAACCCTGACTCTACACTTTTTTAATCATATAATTTCAAACTTCCTACCAGTTGTTGGCATATCTAAGTACTGAGTTTTAAAGGATAGACTTACAATAGATCACAAGTTAAACATCTGAAACAGAGAAAAAAAGGAAAATTGACAATGCACTGCATTTTAGGATAGGAGTTGCTCCCAGAAAACTTTGTAGTTAGAAATGTCATGACATAGGTTTTAAATGTATTGCCTCTGAAAATTACTATTTGTTCTTGAGGGATATGTGTGTATGTTTGATTCAATAGTTATTTATTGGGTGGGCCCAAATTAATGAAGAAGGATGTCTGCACCTCACACTGGCTTGAGATCATGAAAGAGAATAGGCTTGGAATGCCAAAGACCACCTTATATTGTTTGGCTGAGACCTAGCCAAAGTTTACATTATCAGCACCACCACACTTACACGCCTGTTACTATTATTCTGGAGTAATCATAACTCAGACTTTGGGAGATGTACCACCTTGTGACTATATTCACCCTATCACTGATAAGTGGTAGGAATAACAAAATTCTACCCTGTGATCCAGTAGTCCCAGGAGATAATCAACAGCTAAAGGCCTGTCGAACATGACTGAGCTGTGTAGGGTAAGCATAGAGAAGAAGTAGCTGAATGGCTGACTCAGGATTAGATACAAGGCAAACTCCTATTTTCCTAAATGCATTAGGGATATATTGAGTGCTGACAAGCTTCTAGAGAGCAAGGACCATGTTTTTCATTCTTGTATTTCCAGGGCATAGCACAGTGCCTGTCACAGATACTTAAATGTGTTCAGTGGAGAGAGTGAAAAACTAGAAGTTTTGTTGATTTTTTAGAGAACAGAGACATCTGTGTGGACCAAAATTGTTGAGGAAGGATTCTGTGGGAGACCAGATATGAGTTTCAGCTTGGAAGGTTCATGGGTAGGCACATTTGAAGGCTCTGAGGAGGAGACATGACTGCTTAAGAGCAAAGTTTTAGAAATAGGAATGAACATGGCCAATGCAGGGCTATAATAGGAAGCCTTTGTAATTTCTTGAACAGGATGTTTAGTTTGGAATTATATACAGAAGACTTGTAGGGGAAATTGTAGTGAGGCAAGAAGATGAGCTAAGCCAGTGCAATTCCAGAGAAATCTTCAGTCTGTGACTTGATGATGAAGCCAAGAAGAAAAATCTAGTCTCTATCGACCACTTCCTCCTTGACTCATATCCCAGTTTTTGTAACATTATTCTCTCTTGTGGCTTTCATCCAACCTCTTTGGTTGTTCCTTTTCAATCTGCTTTTCTCTTATACTTTCCAGTCTACTTTTAACTTCTAAATGATGGTGTTCCTCAGTGCCTGGTCCTAAGATCTCATTTATCCTCGTGGTTTTAAATCTGTTTCCCACACAGCAGCAAAGTAGTCTATTTAAAATGTCAACATGTTACTCCCCAACGTAAAAGTGTTCAGTGACTTACTATTTACATAAAATAAAATCCAAATTATTGCCAAGGCCCGCAGACCCCTGAATGACCTATCCTTACCTCCCTAACAACATCTCATGCTATTCAAGGATTTTGGAGTCTTTATTCTCTATGCCTAGAACAGTGTCTCCCAGGGAACATCTGGCAAAGGCCAATACGTTTCTGGTTGTCACAGTTAGGGTGGGGAGGGGGTACCACTACTGGTATCCAGTCAGTTGAGGCCAATGATGCTGTTCAACATTCTACACTGGACAAGTCAGTCCCCCACAACAAAGAATTATATGGTCTAAGATGTCAGTAGTGCCAAGGCTGAGAAACCCTGACCTACAACACCTTCCCCTGAGTCTCCAAGTGGCTGAATCCTTTTCATTTTCTATGCTTCAGTTTTAACTTCATCTTCTTATGAAAGTCATCCTTGACCTAGAACTCCCTACTTATCTCTATCACAGTGTTCTGTTTACTCATATCATGTTTTACAACCTGTGGTTATTTAGCTTATTTATTTGGTTACTTGTTTATTGTCTTCTTCACTATCTAGGAAGCAAATCCTGTGAAAGGCCTGTCTCTCTTGACCATCATTCTGTCTGTAAAGTTTATTACAGTGGCACAGAGTAGGCATCAATAAAGAGATGTTTGACACCTGAGTTAGTATCTACAGTAAGTCACTGAATGGAAACTGCATAAGGCTTTCTTTTCTTCCTTTTCTTTTTTTCTGTATAATTAAAATACACAGTTCCCAAGAGAGCAGAGTGAAGACACCTGGAAAGAAGTTGTCATCACTAAGAATGTCTTCTGGAAGACTGCTTGTTTGCGGTCAGTATTCAGATGTGCTTTACAAATACTATCCTATCCTACGTAGCTTCTCACAATCAAAACTATAAGTAGAGTCATAATATGGCCAAATTAACTAATGTCTATGAGATGATAAAAATCAGTCAGGAAGGAAAAAAAGAAATAAGGGACATAGTACCAAAAATGGGATAAAATTATAATAGTTTTGCTCAAGTAATCTCTAAAAAGTTTTTAAAAACCTAGTTTTTTAATATGTGCACCTCAGAAAAAAGACTGTTTCAAAAATGTATTTGGAAGTGTCTGGTTAATAATACATTTCAGTTTTTTTCAACTGACAAAATATGTATTGTGGACATATATTGCTTTGCCTTTTCCTGCTTTCAGTAATAGATCCACAGGATGAGCATAACTCCATGTGAGGAATTTCGCCATTTTCTGGCTGTGGTGATTGGTGCATGAGTGATTCAAGCTAATCAGCATTCTTACCCAGGAATTTTCAAATTAGTGCTTGCAGAGAAGATCCCTTTTGTCTCTGATTGCAAAGCTATAAAAATGTGAGCTCAGAGGTGCTTGTGGCAAGGTGCCTTGTCATTTATAGTATCTGGTCTGAAAAAATAAGGCCAATATGGGGGGAGGGAGGAGAGAGAGTCGCCGAGGGTCCTCAGTACTCTTATAATATAGGGAATTCAAGAATTGAGTATTCACTGGACTCCTCAGATCTCTGCAGCATGACATTTTGTTAAGCATCAGAAGATCAAATTTAATATCCATGGCATCTTAGCCATTCCTTCCCTAGCCAAAACTTTACTAGCCATAAATCTCAATGTCTCTAAGCTTCTGCTATACCAGAGTCAACATTAACTAGTTAACCACAGTTAGTGGTTTAATCAGTAGCCTCCTTAATTTTTGCTGACTTATTGTCAGCATAGGCAATTTCATTAACTTTGAAACATCCTAATTTTCTTATCTGTAAAATTGAAATGATAAATAATACTTATATATGATGTCTTTTGATAATGCCCCAGATAAAAGCAACTGTAAAGTCCTATACTGTGTTATTATGGCCATTAGTGTTGTTATGATGATTACCAATACTGCTGTCATCAATGATAATGGGATGCTATAAGAACCTATCTATTGTTTTTCTTGCTATAATATGTATTTTATTACAATCTCAAAGATGCAGGAGGCTTTAGATTCCATCTGGTCCAGCCTCCCACTCACTGCCTGCCAATGGTTGTCCAGCCTCTATTCAAATATGATGACAAAGAAAACCTGATGCTTTGTGGGGCATCCTGTTCCTCTCTAAGATTTCTTTAACTGGGAAGAAATTTCCATTGCAGTGAGTTGAAGTTTACTTCCCAGTAATTTTCACATGCTGATCTTATTTCTGTCCTTTGTAGCAACAGAAACCTATATTCTCTTTTCCATGAGATGCTATTGAACTTTGAGAACATCTTTTGTGTTTTTAAACTAAAAGTACTCAGTTCTGTCAACAATTTTTTGAAGGTCTAGTAAGTATTAAACTAATCCACTCATTCATTCATTCATTTAACTTCACCTTATCTTACAAAGATTTAAAGTAAATTCTAAAAAATAAATGACTAGCATATAATGTGAAACAGTGGTCAAATATAAATAAGAAAAAGAATCAGAGCTATGGGAGATTAAACTATGAGTAGAATGTAAAGAATGAGATGAACCTATGGCTTAAACTTGTTTGGCTCTGATCTAAAATCAAAAGTGAATATGATATTTGTTATGAGTAGCAGGAAAACATTTTTCTGTCATCATCTAAAATGCTTTTTCCCCTACGTGAGCCTTCATCTAAGGAGGCTCTTATCTATGTTCACTGACAATGGATTCATCAACATGTCCCTGGAAAATGCATTAAAAGGCTTCATAATCCATGAAATTAAATTTAGGGCACACTTTTGTTGTCAACTTCTGAAAAAATACGGTGCCCAAAAATAAAAACAGATTTTTGCAATTAGCTTGATTATGGTTTGGGGAAATTATTTCCTCTCTTGGTTCAGACACTTTTTATGAGGGCAGTTTATGTAAGATTGTTTTTAACTTATTTTGCAACTATATTGCTTTGTTAGCCATTGTAAGTTTATATTCAAAATACTAAAATTTTTGTTTCATTATTTTGTTTTTGTGAGTCAGTATTAAGCCAAGTTTCACAAATTTTAAGGCCATTAGTTTCTTTGGACACAAATGCTTATATTGCTTCAGAACAGAGGCAACTTCATCATCTGTTTCCTTCATTTATTTAAAGCATCCTATTACATTTTGAAGTTTTAGTCCACATCTCATAAGATTCACTGTTTTTCCTCAATTTTTATATTACCAAATTTAGTGACATCTTCTTTGTCTTCAGCTAAATCATTGAGGAAAATGTTGATGAAGGCTGGATTCCTGACATTCACCTCCAGCTATAGCCAAAGTTAACCCTGATTGACAGCATTAAAATTGTTTAGAAAGCCAGGTAGAGACCATGTTTAATGACAACATGGTATCATAGAAGAGCATGGCCTTTAGACCTGGGCAGACCTAGGTTCAAATCCTTGCATTACCATTTATTGTTTGTGTGACCTTAAGCAACTATTAACTACTCTAAAACCCAAATTTCCTCATCTGTTTGTAGCAGGGTGTCCTAGCTAATCCCTAACTGGATTTGTGTTGATAAGATTAGTAGGATTGCCACCCCTGTGGGCATTTATTTGCACAATTTTTTTTTTCTGGCAATGTTTTGTAATCTGAGAGAAAGAATGAAAGAAACAGATGGTACAGTTGCTTGTGTTCAGAAGCATCATGATATGATGGAAAGAATGGATAGAGAATTATGAAACTCTCCTGCTCTCAAGTAAGTATGGAACTCTCTTGCTGTCAGGCTGTATCAATGTAGGCAAGTCAGTTCACCTCTTTTAACCTTTCTTAATCCATAAAGGAAGGTATTAGACCCCATGCTTCTAACTACTAAAGGTGTGAAATGAAAGGATCTTTTCCCAATTGTTATTTAATTCCAAAATATGTCAAGAAGTAAGTGCTGTATGCAAATTACTTTGTTTAACTTTCCCAACAACTCTAAAATATTAATATTTAGATATTATTAATATCCTTATTTTAGAGACAATGAAAGTGAGATACCTAGCACAGTGTCTGGCATAAAGGAGACACTCAATAAACATAAACTGAATTACTAAGTAAAAGAACCTACAGTTAAGTCTGATGTCTGGCTACTGCCATGGAAATACAGTAAAGCAAGTAGAAATGAGAAAGGCAATATGTACCATACTAATACATCTAGAAGTAAAGGTTGAAAACATCTAGGTTTTGATTGAAATTCATTCACTGGGATTTTTGTGCATAAATACAATTTCTCTTTAATTTTTTTCTAAAACAAGTTTTATAATGTTTTATTATACAGTTCTTTAGAACCTTAGAGATAGAAAAGATCTCAGAGATTAGTTTGCTAAAATTCCTCACTATTCAAGTGAAGACACTTAAGCTCAGGGAAGTAAAATTATCAAAGCTTATGCTAGACACTAATAGAACCAGGACTAAAATCCAATTCCTAATCACATGGAATTTGCCTGGTGTGGAATATTTTTTCCTGAATTATTCTGAAGTTTTGTAGGAGATAGCACTGTTTGTTTCTTAAAGTGCAGTCAAATTTCTTCTGTATTGAAATACTGGTGATAAACGTGCTTGACACCTTTGTGCCCTTCTGAAAGACATAAGGAAGAAGTCAAGAGCACTACTCTGACTTTATGAAAAATACTATGGTGTTTGGAAATTTACCAAACTTATTTTCCCACCCTTTAGGAATCTAAGAAATCTAAGTCTTTATGACACGTGCATACTCGTGCGCACACACAAACACAAACACACACACACACAACTATCTATACATCTTGGACTGACTTGTTTTTAAAGTAGTTCTTTTAGGAATACAATAGTAAAATAACACTGAGTCTTTTGCTCATAGAGTATTGGCTTAAGCAATGAACTCAAAGGAAGTTGCCCTGGAGAGCACTTTTCTTTGTAAAGATGACAAAAATATTCCGGGTACCAGTGTTTTCAAGTTGAACTTCCTTGTTGAAATTCACTTCATAGTCAAAAGAAAAAAGGGAAATAAGGCTTATTTTTTAATAAAGTAATAAAATTGTTGGAAAATATGCAGTGATAGAAATAATTCAAAGAATTACAGGTAAAGGCAGAAATTTTAGGGTACTTATTTTCTTTATTTCTTAACTGTTAGTACTCTTGAATCTTTCATTCTCTTATCTGTAAAACAAGCCCTAAAACTGAAATTGTGCTGGAAGAAAAACAAACTCTTAGCAAGTAATATCCCTGGAATGTGAGTTAATGCCTTTTTGTATATTTTTAAATCAAGGTTTTCTGATTAAATTGCTTTCTGCAAGTTTTGTTCTGCTACTGTTTCAAATTCTTTTAGTTCTGAAGAATTCTCTTCATCAAATTAGTTATAATAGTTTTTATGTGATGAAGAAAAGCCATTCCAGTTACTAAAAACAGTAGTGACATTTAAACTTTAAACAGCATTTAGTAGTAGGTAGAACAGTAGCTTTTAAACATTTCAGACTGCAACTAGAGTAAGCAATATTTTTATATTGAGATCCAGTTCACACGAACAAAAATAAAACAAAATCAGTAGTTTCCTGAAATAATACTATTTCTGTGAGTGATATGCTCTGATTTTTCTTTTCATGTATTCTGTTCTATTCCATTTGAAAAGCTGCTGATCATAACCATCTAAATTAATTTTTACACCACCTAGCAAAGCACAACTATAGTTTGAAAGACATGGACCAAGAAGTTTTTAGTGTAAGGAGCAATGTTTACTCTTTTCTTTAGTACAGTTTGAAAATATACTCCCTTTTGATTAGAAAAGAATATTCATTTTGGTTTGATATTGTCACATTAACTTTTTTTTTACTGACAAAAGGAAAAGTTACTAACATTGTAAGTAAAAAAAAAAAAACCTTTACTCTCTGGCTCCATGTATTACTAACATTATCCCAATTCACAGTTACATTTTTCCATGGCTTAAAAGAGGGATATACCAATTATATAAGTTTATATTTATATATATAGGTACATGTGAAATTGTGTAGAGTGTGTAATGTCACCAGAGTGTAATGTCACCAGAAGGTGTGTGGATGGTGCCCATGTGGATAGTTTTGTTCTCAACTGAGATAGGAGAGAATAAGATAGTGGAAGGATTGTTAGATCAGAAGCAGGACTCTTTGATTCCGATTTTAGATGTGCAATGTGAGATTGGGCTAGTTTCTTAACTTCTCTGATCTAATTTTCTATTTTATAAATGAAGGAATTGATCTAGACTATTTCAAGATAATATCTAATTCTAAACTGCTTTGATTCTAAGCAAATCATTGTTTATTCAAACCCAGGAGAGTATTTCTTTATGCTATTCATATAGTACTTGTGGTTTATTTTTGTCAAAATAATAACTCTCTCCTTATTCATACTATTATATCTAAAATATTAATATCCTCTTCATATGCTAACAAGAGGACACTTAAATGAACATCAGGGTATAGAATTGTACAAATGGCATAGTCTAATACAGTCTAATAATTATTATCATTAACCATAATTGATACACTTATATGTATTTGCATCTGAAAGCATGATAATTTTTCTGTGTTGCTATGTGTCTTAGTCTATTCAGATTACTATAACAGAATATTATAGACTGGGTGACTTATAGACAACAGAAATTTATTTCCCACAGTTCTGGAAGCTAGGAAGACTAAGAGCAAGGCACTGACAAATTTGGTGTCTGGCGAGAGCCCACTTCCTGATTCATAGATGGCATAGATGGCTCTTGTCTCTCTGTGTACTTACATGGGGAAAGGGGCAAGGGAACTTTGTGGAAACTCTTCTATAAAGACACTAATCCCTTTCATGAGGACTACACTCTCATCACTTAATCACCTCCTAAAGGCCTCACCTCCTAATACTATCAAATAGGGGTTAGGATTTCAACATACTGATTTTAGGGGGACCATGCACATTCAATCTATAGCATTAAGATAAGTTAAATGTGTTTTTAATAGATTTTGATGAGTTTGTGAGGAAACTTCTTGTAATTAATCATAAACTATGTCCACATCTCTTTCTTTCTTTCTTTTTTTTTATTGTTTTTAATTGAGGTACAGTCAGTTACAATACATCAATTTCTGGCATACAGCACAATGTCCCAGTTATGCATATACACCCATATATTCATTTTCATATTCTTTTTCATTAAAGGTTATTACAAGATATTGAATATAGTTCCCTGTGCTATACAAGAGAAATTTGAATGTTTTAATCTATTTTTATATATAGTGGCTAACATTTGCAAATCTCAAACTCCCAAATGTATCCCTATCAGAAGTAAAGAATGTTTCTTGAATAAACGTGATCCATGTTTGCATTTGACTTTATGTTCCAAAATAAGAACTGAGCCTAAAGTGGTGTATGGCTTAGAAGACAGTCTTGCCCAGGAAGCCTGTACCCTGAGACAAATCAGCTATGTTGTAGAATCTTCGTTAGCTCCAATTTTTCACATAGGTAGAAGTAAGGTAAAATAGATATTAGGAACTAAGTTTAAAACTAAGCTTGGGAAATATTCAAGCCTGCTTTTTCAAGATAAAATGGAAAGAAGAAAAAGTTATTTCAGGTTGATTATATTTAGGTGAGTTTCCCATTATGTTAGCATCAGCTCACAGAGTAATCACCTCCTTTCCCTAGTTATGACTACCAGATGCCTAACTTCTTTACACAAGCCTCTCAGAGAAGGGGACTTCAGATGATTATTTTTGTTCATGAACTCTCTAGAGATGATTGTGCCAAAGCATTGAAATTCAAGGGTAACATATTCTTGATTTGAAACATTCTAAACAGATACTTAAATGAAAATCCATTTTAGTTAAATAAATTAAAAAAAAGAAATGAAAGGTTATGTAGCAATCAGTCCCATGGGAACTCCTTTCTGGTTGTGTAATGTATTTTCTGAAGAGGTAGGATATAATGATCAAGGATAGTATTCACCATACTGATTTTTTTTTTTTTAATTCTCAAGTGACCTCCAAAATATGTGAATGCTCACAAGAAATAGTACTATTTTAGCAAGATCCTTGAAAGTCTCCATTTATTGCAATTTTAAGTCTGGAGAATAGAGCTAACACTAATGCTTATCCTAAAAGTAGTAAGGCCACTTTTAATCTTTCTGATTATGTATGTATTTAATATGCTCATTGCTTTAACATATATTCCAAATCAGGGCCAAATATGTCTATCCCAAAGCTGTTCCAGTATAACCTCTAGTCTAACTTAGTTCTAAATGCCTCTGCTTTCTTACTGTGTGATTTTGGTAATTTTTGTTTTGTTATCAACAATAGCTAATACTTATCAAGCGTTTACCATGTATTGGGTAATATACTTTATAATGATTATTTTTAAGATAGATACTAGTACTATCCCCATAATTAGGGTACATTTATTTATTTAACAAAGTTTTATTTTTCACTATGTACCAAGCACAGAGGATATAGCAGTTAATAAAAAAGACAAACTCTTTACTCTCAAAGAGTGCTCATTCTGGTGGATGAGATAAACAATAAAGAAATACGTACTTATATCATGTGTGGTTGTCACATCTTGCAGATCTCCAGCAACATGGTTGACAGAGGGCCCCGGTTCTGCTCACATGGACCTCCTTCCCTGACTTCTTGCTGAGTCTGCCTTTCACAGTCTGCCCCCAGCTTGTGACTGACCATGACAGTGACCCTAAGGCAGACCTGTTTCTGGGAAACACAGGACCTCTCCTGCAGGTGACTTTGGCTCAAGGATCTCTCAACAGCCTTACCAAATCTTCCCTACCAGCAGTCTAGAACACATCCGTGCACTTCAATCTGGGGTCCTTTGGGTGTCTCCCAGCCTTTCTTTGACCCTCCCCATTTTCTCTCACATGGACAATTTTCCTAATAAAATTTTTGCAGGTGTAACTCCATCTTTGCATCTGCTTCTCAGAGGACCCAGACTAACACATTTTGTTAGGGAGTAATAGGGCTATAAAGAAAAATAAAAGCACAGTTAGGTGTTGTAAGTGTGCGCTCTTAAGTAGGGGAGGTCAAGTAAGGTCTCAGGCAAAGGTGGCCTTTGAACCTCATACATTTGTGGGAACTCTAATTTCCAGGGCAAAATAAATTGCTTGAGATTTATAGCACTGATCTGTGGTAGATCAGATAGCTGACACTTTTAAATACAACTGCTTTTATATGCAGTTTGTATGTTAGTGGTGAAAAAGAAAATGTAACGAGAGTGCCTATTTGGGTGACAATTCATGTCAGACAATTGTGTATATGTAGAAAAAAACTACTTCAAAGGGGTGAGGAAAAGGCTTCAGAAACCATAGAATAACACAGTTACTTCCTCTCAGCCTGCTTCATTCTGGCATTCCTTTTATCCCCCTGTTCTTTTAGATTTATTTTGATAGTGCTGCAGCATCTATACCAATTCTTCAATCAGCAGTTTTAAAATAGGGTATGATACTGAATTTATCTTTTTTCCTTCTGACCTTTTCCAGTTCTGTTTCCTGCAACATCTCCATCTCCTATACTATTTAAGTTGTCACTGAAATATGTTTCAAAATATTACACAATACAGAATAATAAGTACATTCTTTTGGGATCTGAACTGTAACCTCTTAGAAATAGCTTTTTTTCCTCCTCTTTGCTCCTACATACCAAATCTTCCTGTTGAAATCACATTATATTGAGAAGCCAGGGAAAGTTTATATCCTGGGCTGAAATCTAGTTCTTTTATTAAAGGAATTCAAATAGGGGACACATCCTTTTATTTATCTAATAATATATCAGCTTAAGCCATTGAATCCTTATACAATTTTACTTACATTTTTCTTAGTTCTGAAAAGTTTAACTTTTTTAAACATGATTATTTTCTAAAAATTGTTTGATATGTTTATAAAGTGCTTTGATGGGTTAGTTTGGAATAGACTCCCTTTGCTTATTCTTTTGGCAAAAGCCTGGCACTCTTCCACCTTTCATAGAAAGTGAACTGCCCTTCTTCCTACAGAATAGAGCGTGTGGAGGTCGAAAGTATTTTTCATAAGAAAAGGGGCATTCAAAGCAATACTTTCCTAAGCTTAATAAAAAGCAGTTGTGGCTGAGAAACTGCAATGATGTCATGTAAGTTTTATCTTGTATAAGCAGCAGAGTGAGGAAATTCCAGAATTAATAAGTCTGCTGGTACAGCTGTGCCCTGAGTTGGAAAGTTCAGGATGTTCTTTTCACACTCACGACTGGACATTTTGCTCCACATTAGCCTTTGTGAGAATAATTAGCTCCCTCCATTTCCAAGATGCTAAAACATTTGTAAATGGGTCCATTTAGAAAACATAAAATTTTAAGCGGATGCAGTAAATGGTCATCTTCACTAAAAATTATTGTCTGTATTTGCCTTGATTTTGTAATAACCAATAATCAGTTACTTTAAATTATCAAGTCCTTTCAAATATTGAGTTAAGAAATGGAAAATACTAGCCTTGAGAAATGATTGAAGAGAATGGAGAGTTAAAAGCCAAGAATGTTTCTAACCACAGCTCTTGTTAACGTAGCTCTAGTTATTATCTAGAGAACAATTAGCCAGCTGATCATCAAGAAATTGGCTAAATAAAATAGGAGGTATAATTTCATGGCCTGAAAGTCTGTTGAACAGTATAATGGAGGAAATTGAGTTTCTGTTAAAGTTTTGAAAAGTAGAAAATATTTTTATTTAAAGGAATGTTTTTGATGTGTTATCACACCACATGATTTTGCTCAGCCTTATGGTTATTAGTGTCGTGCATTTGTTTCCTCTTTATTTCCTCTTCTTTCCTTTTTCTTTGCCCTTATGGGGGAAAGGAAAAAAAAAAGTTTACATGAATCAGAAGCATGCCCAATGCTGAGCAAAAACAAGCAGGTTTAATCAGAGTATGCTTTTGTGTTTCTCTAATTTCATAATTAAACATGCATATTGCTTGTTTCAACAGTCTGAAAATTCATCTTTTTATAGTTATGAGTGCCTGAATGACTTTGTAGGGTGACTCTAAAATGACTCAATTTATAGCTGTATTTTCTCAAAATTAAGATAATGGAGATTTTTTTTATTATTTTTGTCTAGACGTAATAAAATAGTTTAAGGCTGAAATTATTTTGAGAGAGAAGTTATGAACCATGAGTTCTTAGAGCATATGTTTTAGACGCACAAGTTCTTCCACTTTTGAGCTAGAATTAATGTAATAATCCTTAGTTTTCTGAGGCTCAATTTTTTAATTATAAAATAGAGTTTATTTATAATACCTTTCTCACAGGATAATCATGAAAATAAAGTAATATTAAAGACATACATTAAATAGCCTTTATAAAGCAGTGAATATAATGCTTGATATTTAGTAGTCCATCAACAAATGTTATTTTCATTCATTTATTTTTTCTAAAATAAATTTTCTTTCTCCTGTATTTCATTTTTCTTGTATACAAATGTGGTTGGGAAAAAATGCCACAGTCTTTCTGTTGTCCTAAAAAGGCTATCATATTTCTTCAGACTTTGAAAGATTTAGTTGCTTTTCAGGTCAGTGGAAAACCTATTCAAATTCCTTTCAAATTCTAATTGTGTAGTAACCAGAGTGTGAAATGTTGGCACTTCTAAAGGTGTCAGACAGCTGAGCTAGAATTAATAGACATTTCCAGGAAAGGAAGAAATACGATAGTGAACAGAGGGTTATTCCTTCATTTTTTTACCCAGTTAAAAAAATACTTAGGATTTCCCCCCTTTTAAGTTCTCCTTTATGATACTGGAGAATACTGTTTCATAGCTATTTAATTGCTAACCCCTTTTGGTAGTTGACAGAGTGGTGACATTGAGCATAGAATTTAACTCTTCAGAGATAGCTAAATAATGTGGTGTAGTTTCAATTTAATGAAAAATAGTAACTCATTTCAACTTGCTAATAAAGAACTAAACCATTTCATCAAGATGCATAATAGAATATGACTAATTTTTATTTTTAAAAGATTAAAATGAACAAAAAAATGGCATGATTGGAGCCTTATATCTGGAGTTTATCACAGTTGCCAACGTTGTTGTTTTAAACAGATAAACACCAAAACATAAAAAAACTAAGATATCTTAAGGGTATTTTTTAAATTATACAAACTCTCTACAATGATAATACGCATAAATATGATACATTAATATTATTCCTTTCTAGGGATTGCATTTTCATAAGCAAAGTTTTAAAAAATTTCTCTGCTTTCAAGATTAGAAGATGATTAAAACAACCACCAATTTCAACATTACATACAGATTCTTTTGTAAATTATGTGATGTTGCTACATGGTATTTTCATTACTCTATTATGTACTTTTCTTCTTCCTATCTCCTAAACTTAATCCAGCGAATAGCTTTCTATAGATGAGACATTTCTTCTCTGGTATAAACATCTATCACAGAACTTTTAACTAAATTGTGATTTATTTCTTACCAGTCCCATGTCATATACTTCCTCACCCATGTTTTAAGATATGTCTATAACTTTATATTAGTTTGGGTCTTTTATACCAATATATTCATATATTTCATGATAGATGCATGCTATTTTACTTCTAGATGCTTTTATGTTCTTCCATCTCTTGTTTTCCTGTGTGTTTTATGACATGTACTCCCTAGTGCTTAAGGATTTGAGCAGAATTTAGATTCAGTGAAGAAAGCTGCCAATTCTAAATACACACTCTTTTTCCCTCTCTCATATACATGTATTTATATGTATATTAGCATGTGTTTTATTTGTTACTACTCTTCAAAAAATGCATAAAGTTGAACTGATCAGTGCACAACATTGGGATTGGTGGAATTGAATTCCCTCTCCATCTCCCTTGGTCATGAAAACTGCAACATTATGATGTTCTTTGAGTAACTGTCTCTCAGTCTCCTTGACTAAATACTTAAAAATATAATAACCCAACTAAACTCTGAAGAATGATGTCATCTGGAATAATTACCTAATGATTCAAAGCACGTTGAAAAATACAAAGCACTTTAGAAATTCTAAGAATGACTAATGAAAAGACTTCATCCAGACAAGCTTGTTTGAAGCTTGTCAGAAAAGTAGAATCCAACCCTTTTCTGCATCAATAATGTTTGTATATCAGCTTCTATAGCTTTTATCCCTTAAATAAAACTCCGAATTAATTTAAATATCTTGTGCTATATTTTCATTCTAGATTCATTTGAAAAACATTTTCATGAGTAATAGCTCATATTAAAGGCAAGAAAAATGAAACCCTTTGTTGTCAGTTACTTTTCTAGATTTTCTAATGAAAAGGCTGGATCACTTAAACAAGGTGAAAAAAAGAGATTATAAATGAAGACAACTGAGTTTAAAGTTTGTAAAATAAGATCTTGAGTTATTTATTAGTATTTGATCTGAGATTGAAATTAGATGCCATAAGAGGAAAACTGCTAAATTGCTATTAAATTATTGCTACTAATGAAGAGTGTAAATGGCTTTGTCAGTAAGCAGAATAGTAAAACAGCAACATTTATGTTCAGAGATTTTTGTGGCACATACAACTTTCTTTTCATAGGTCTTCTGATTCTGGTATGGTGGTATCCTTGGTATCCTCTGTAGGTTCAGTTGTTATCACTATAGGAATATTCTCAGATATCCATCCCTTGGGAGTCCTATTAAAGGACCGTCTGCCAGAAAGAGGATTGGCAAAGGCCATGAACCTAGGATCTGTTAAAAGTAGTAGGTCAAAATCTGGAACCTTGAATTTAACCATTTTTGATGCTTTTTCAAAACCTCCAAATGGGGTGGCAACTCTGTGAGAAATGAAAAGAAAAAAAGTACGTTAATTAATATTCAGATTTATTTGCCAGAAAATAGGAAACAATTTTATGCATGATCTTATGGGCCTGTTGTATGTTATATTCTCAGTAGGGTTTCATTTTTTGACCTTTGAGGCAAGCATTTCCATTCAAGGACTGTGCCTTTATGATAAAGTAGATATTTGGCAATAAATTGGTGTAAAGTCCTTTTGTATGCACTCTTGGTTTTGGACTAATCTGTTCCATGTACCCTGAGTCATCACAAACATTTCTTGCCTTTGTGCCTTTGACAACAACGTTGCACTTGCTTAAGATATGTCCTCTGTGCCTCTTCTCCACTTGTGTATGTCCTGTGGCCTTTAAGTTCTAATTTCCTTCCTGCTATCCTAGCCCACACTGTCTTTCTTAACCAAGTTCCTATAGCATAGCACTGATTGATTTTGAAGGTGATATGAGTACTGGTAATGACAAACTTTAAGTCAAGAGTGACTGAGATGGGATTGAGAAAATAATCCTTAAAAGCGAGATAGTCAATGACTTGAGAGGGCCAGGAGTTCAGTGGATCACTTAGATGGATAGGTAAACCACCAAAAAGCAATGACAGAAATAATATTGGGGAAGAAGACAGTGAGCCAGATATTAAAATCTTCAGAGAAGGGAATGTCCACAGAGTGGATCGATGACCTCAACAATGGCTATAGCAGATGTGACTGTGTCATATTGTACAGAATCTCATGTTTTATTGGCCCATAATTTTCTTGTCTTCCACTGTTTTGCTCTCTTCTGAAGAATGGTATGTTTTGCTTTTTTTGCATCTGTTCTCAAGATGCCTGACCTTATAATATTTTTCCCAAATTGTTGTGGAAGATATGGGTAACAGCATGATTGGGGTAGTGACCTCAGTCTAATGTAGTATTTCAGCATCATATCAGTATAGACTTACACGTCCAGGACCTAAAACCATTACTCTGGAGTTAAGAGAGATTGGTTTGGAAAAGCACTTTAAGAATTCAGATTATCAGTCAGGTGTATTATGATTATTAAACTTCAGAAAGCATGGTAATAATGAAAGCTAGTATTTATTGACTGGGTACCATGCACCTACACTGTTTTAAGTTCTTCTCAAACTCTGTTGATATAAGAATCACCTTGGGATCTTGTTAAAGTGCAGATGCTAATTCAGTCAATCTACTATGTTTCTTGAGATTCTGCATTTCTAACCAGTTCTCAGGTATTGCCAGCACAGCTGGTCTGACCACACTTTGAGTATCAAAGCTTTACATGATTGCATCATTAAATTCTCACAACAACTTTATACAACTTTATGAGTTGATTCTTTTTATATCCCCATTTAATAGATGAAACTGAGGCTCAGTAGTTAAATGACTTGTCCAAAATCACTGACCTAGTAAATCGTAGAATCAGAATTTAAACCCAGGCTTCCAGACTCACTGAAGACCTGCTATTCTATGTTACCTTATACTGTACCCCACGAGCTAATTCTTAAGGAGTATTGGGCCTTCTGTGATCACTTTCTGAGTAGAGCAGTATGTTTAGGAGTCTCAGCCACTTGGCTGTGTCTAAATGATGTCAGACCAGTCACATTCATGATGTCATATCATGATGTAACTGATTTAATGTCCCACATTTTGTCACTTTACTTAGTGAATTAAGCCTTTATGACTCAAATTTGCTTCAGTTTATAAGTAAACTTATTTTTGGATGGCTAAGATGTCCAAGACAATATTTTGTCATTTTAGAAACTTAACATTGTAAAGCAGTAGTTTGTTCATTTGTTGATTCATTCATTTATTCATGCAACAAATTACTGATTGCTTACTACATCTAGACATTCTGCTATATCTTAGGGATTCAAAGATGGAAAGATTGCATTAAATTTTAATTTCAATGAACTCAGACAAGTAAAGAGTGAAACATAAGGAGAGAAAAAAAAACACATTCTAGCATAAGATAGTTATTTCAAGGGAAAAATGTCCTGAATGCAGAGGAGTTTAGGGTAAAGCTTAGAGCCTGGGATTAGGACCAGCTACATAATTTTGTAGGGCGCAGTGCAAAATGAAAACTTGGGGCCCCTTATTTAAAAATTGTTAAGAATTTCAAACATTAAGGCAAAGCATTAAAACCAACCATGGCCTTTTTAAGTGTGGGACCCCCTGCAATTGCACAGGCTGCACATCTATTTTTAAGAGTTTAAAAATATATAGTTATCCATTGGATACAAGAGGCTGGAGTTGAACATTTCTAGATTTAGGCTGAATTTGGTCAATTAATCTTATATTTTTGATTCCAGAAATCAACTTTATTCATTTATTTTTTTTCTGAATTAAATGAAAAAAGAAATGTTCTTGTGCCACTGAAATCCAATGTTTGGGTTTGGCACTGAATGCATTAGTTTTTTCCTTTTTATCCAGTTCTGTTTTGTTTTTCCCTCCTAATTTGTGGGTTATTTTCCTCCATAAATGAAAACATTCTCTTCCATTTCATCACCCATCTTCTACCTCCTACCACTTATTCAGTGAAAGGTTGCTGTTTGAAAAGCAGTTTTCTTTTTTTTGGCACCATTGAGACTATATCCTGTTTGTTTGAATTTTTATTACCCTTGGACTTAAAGTGAAGAAAGTCTATTAACAGAGATGTTAAACTCTCAAAGCAAGAGACTATTAAAGATTTTTAAGATCTCTGAAAATAGTTTCAAGTTTTAGTCAGTTTGTGAAGCAAAAAATTCCACTAAAATTTTGGAATAGCTACTGAAATTTAACCATGTATCTTTATAATTCCTATAACATAATTTCTTCAAACATAGATCTGATGTAAAGTGAGTTTTATACTTTGTCATCTATGTAGTGACTAATAAGCTTGTTTCACTAATATTCAGTTAATATATGCTTTCTTGTTTATTTTGATCAATGATTGATTTGCATTTGTAAAAACTAATAGTGCTGGACATATAATACACCCACAATAATTACTAATATTTTATAAGGTAAAGAATTATGTGAAATGATTGTATAGTTCGAAGCAGAGCTGGAAACCTCCTTGTCCCTAATTTACTTTTCCTCACATGTTACGTTGGTTTAATATAGTGTTATTTGAATATAGCATAGTATTTAAATATCTCAAAATGAGTACAAGAGTGAATGCAAAGTTGTATTACACTATGGGCTATTTTGAAATTATGATTACCCTTGGGAGCCCATTCTCATCCAGTCACTGTCACTGATGAATGCTATTAGACTGCATCACCCTTATATGCTTTATTAACAATATCTAGTAATTATGTATAATATGGGGCTACCAAACAATATTATTTTACTCTTTGCAAAAACTTTGGAAATATTAGGAAACTACTTATTTCCCCCCTCTCTGTTGTTCCCATTTGCTTTTACAAGAAGAAAAAAATAAATATATTAAAATAAATTTTTCTCAAGTAAAGGAGAAGTAGTAGAAGGTTAAGTTCTCTCTCTCTCTCTCTCTCTCTCACTCACACACACACACACACACACACACACAGGCACACACACTATATGTTACATTTACAAAAGTCTTGATTTAACACAGGGAGCTATATTTCCTAACTATATAGTATTGTGTTCGTTTTTATAGCGCTTGGTCTTTATACAATCAATAGGCATCTCTTTATAAGCAACCCAGATACACCAGTGTGTCTGTAGAACTGGAAGCAAGCTGCTCAGCAAGTGTGGGGTACTGAAAGCGCAAGGTACACAGATATGGCATCTCTAAAGCACTAATCTCAAAAACAAGCTGCAAGTATTCCATTATTTTCATTTTCCCGAATGTTTTACTGTTTATAATTTTCTACACTCTAATTTTTTTTTAATTATGTCATTGATTAGAATGGGCTTCCATCCTTTCCTTGCCACTCCCCAACCCCTCTTTAAATTCTGTGGTATATCTCATTTATGCAATATATGTAGTACTTACACAGTTAGTATTACTAATAATGTTAATAGTATTAGATGAAATACTAGTAGATGTATCACTAGTGTGTTAATAATAGATGTAGTACTGATACTATTACTATAGTAGTATGTGAAAACTAAAATGTTGATAATTAATAAGTACAATACCTTTAAAAGTACTAAAGAAGATCACTATTTTTTTAAAGTAAAAATTTTTAGGGGGTGCAGGGGGTAATTTAGGTTTATTCTTTTATTTATTTACTTTTTTAATGAGGGTACTGGGGATTGAACCCAGGATATCATGCACGCTAAGCATGAGCTTTACCACTGAGCTATACCCTCCCCTACCCACCTCCGAAGATCACTATTTAAATGTGGACTTTGTGGATTCTTTTGTAAATCAAAGAGTTACTCCTTAATTTATTAATTTTTAGATGAATGGTCACTAAGAAACCTATAAATTGAGTGGGTGTGGGACAATATCTGGAGATATTTTACTCTAAAATGAAAATTAAGTGATCAAAGAATGAATTATGAAACCATTAAAAATATATGTAAATCCCCATGGAAATTATAAAAAATAGTTAACAGTGAAAAATAAATGTCTATTGTGTAAACTATAATCATCATAGCAGATATTATTTGGCAGTATTTTTAGTAGCATAAGTTTTGGTTTGTGTATGTGTGGAGCCTTGGGCCATAAATCCCTAAATTACCTTTAATCTGGTTTAAAGCCTACACAATATAAATTGGAACGTGGAATTAGATAGTAATTCTCATAGTCCTACATGCGAATAATTTCTGAGATTCTTGAACAACATTGTCATTTGAAAGAACACATAACTAATATCAATCTTTGGATTAGAAATTATTATCAAAATAACATTTTAAAATGTGGGGGTAATCTTGATATTATAATGGTGATAGTTTCTGAATCATAGCCTTCATTTTTATACTAAAAAGGACCAAGGCTTGACATTAGTATTGTAAAAATGAGTCTTTGCCTATGCTAAGGAGATACCATATATTACTATTTAAAGTCTTTTCTTAAAAGAAAAAAAATTTTCTACCAGAGAATTCAGTTCTCTGTACTATGATAAAAAACCTTGGTATTACATGCCAACAGTGTCACTCAGGATAATTGAATTACCTGTTAAAGCTCCTATAATCAGGCAGTTCTGCCTTTCCTTCAGGCTTGAAAAACTTAGGGTATAAAGCTTCTAAAAGCTCCGGATCACTGCTAATGGCCTGTTCCCAGGGCGACTGATAATACTTAGGGACAGCTGTGGTGTTGAATCTTTCAGGAGGAATTTCCTTCAGTGGTCCAGAATATCCTTTGGAAAAATATTGCAAGAATAAGTAAAAACAGAGTGCTCCCTTAGAGTTACTAAACTCCACCTAACATTTTACTATGTCTAATTTTTCATGCAGGGGTAATTTATGAAGAAGGCATTCTTTTTATGATCTCTCAGAAAAGAGTAGTCTGAAAGTGTTAGACATTTTAAAAACCCCTTTAAACTTATGAAATTTCTGAAAGAATTTTACCAAATCATACAATTAGTTTCTTCCTTGACTATCTTAGTATATATTTGTTCACTGAAACTGTTTACTTGATTTTTAAAAACTATACCACTTACATTAATTTATTCTGGTTTTAGATACCACAATTAATGAATTAATTTAGAAATGTATATTGCCTACTGTGGTCTAGGCTCTGGGGAAACAGCAGTGAAGACAAAATCTCCTTCCTTTGGGAGCTGATTCTTTAGAGAAAATGTTCTTTATCTTAAATTGCTGAGAGGTCCAGTCTTCAAAATGATGAAGTAACTTGTTTCCACTGCCTTAGTTGGGCCCTGATCTTCTTATTCCCTGATGTGTCCATCCCTTGTTTACTTTGTTCCAGAGGATTTCTTACCAAACTTTTCTGCTTCCAGTCTCACCTCAATGTATTCTTCTCACATGAGCTAGAAATTTTCTGTAAGTGTCATTTAAAAATCACACAAATCCGTGGCATAAATGTGAAACTGTTTTCACATTCTTCAAGGCTTCAAAGGCACAGCTATTTACTCTCCAGCTATATTACCATACCACCTAGTTATGGCCCTCATATAATTCTCTCTTGCACAAATGTCAAAACCCTTTCCCAAGTGACCATTTCTACTTTTAGGTTTCCCTGATGCTCTTTTCCCTCTCTAAAATGTTTCCTATTTTCTTCTGTCAAACTATGGCTATCCTTTTTTTACACTAAAAATTTGTTTATCTTTTCTAAAGACTCTTTATAACTCCACCAATAAGATGTTATTTGTTTGCAGCAATATAATTTTCTTCTGATTCTCTTCAGAATCAAATCATAGTCTCTGGTAGATGGCTTCTTGCTTGCCACTTCAATGTTCAATGTTGGTATTCCTCAAAGCTCTTTTCTTACACTGTACAGTCTGCCTAGAAAATTCCATTTATGTTCATGGCTTTAATTGTAACCTAGATATTGATGATTCTAGGGTTTGTTTTTGATCTTCAAGCCCTTCTATTCAACCACCTATTATTTTTTTCCAAATGAATGTTCCCCGGGCACCCTTTATAACCTGTCTAGGTCTGTATACAGCCATTTTCTAATATATCCTGCTTCTTTTTCTATACTGGTCATCTTAGCAAATGCTATCACTATTCTCAGATGTCCACAACAGAAGCATTGTCCTAAATAATCCTTCATTTCCACAAAAAATCATTAAATATTACCAACTATACTTCTTAAGGATTTTTAAAATAGGGGCTCTCAACCTTGTGTTTCTGAATCACCTTGGGCACCTACTTAAAATGTTGGTAATGGGTTCTTCCCTCCAGAGACAGTAAGTCTCAGGTATGGCTTACAAATGTTATGCACATGATTTACAAACAGAACGTTGGGAACCCTTGCTCTAGCAAATTCCTTCTTCCTCATTACCATTATTACTTGCGTGGTTCAGGCCCTGCGCACTTCTTGTCTGGGCTTTCACAATAGCCTTCACACAAATCCTTTAGTTCTCAACCCTTCTTCCAGGCACCCTCCACATTGCCTGAGTGACCTTTTTAACTGGAAAACTTGATCAGGTGACTCACTTCCCTTACTCTGGGCTGGTGCTGTAAATGGCTCCTCGGGACAAAAATCAAAACTACTCAACGTGACACAAACGGCCCTACCCAACTGCCCAGTCTCATCTCCTACATTCACCTCTCACATTTTATGTTCCAGAGCCATGGATCTGCTTGAAGCTTCTTGTGCCCCTTTATGGCTCCTTACTTCTTCTATTTGTTCACTGTACCTGGAATGCTCTCTCTAACTCTTGTTGACTTCAACTTCCTATTTGAAGTCTTAGCTTGAGGTTATCTCTTCTATGTATCCATTCCTGGCTTTCCTAGGAAACCAGAATTAACCTTTTCCTGTGTCTTTCCTTTGTATAGCATACATAACTCCATTATCATAACTATCACATTTTATTTTCTGTCCCTTTTATAAAATTGATCAGAGGTCAGCCATATAAAAATTAGAAATTTAAAAATATTGCATTTTAAAAATTTTCTTGAAATCCCACCACCCAAAGATAAATTTTGTATATTTTCTCCCCAGTTTCTCTTCATCCATAAACATAATGATCACATAACTATAATTCTAATGCACAAGGAACTTTGTATTTTATTGCTAATCAGTTTTGTTTGAAATATTTTTTAAAGTTTCTGCATCATGTTCATGACCATTTTAAGGGTTTTATAATCATATGTCGACTGGAGGAACCATAATTGGTCTAATCTTTTCACATTTTTCTAGTATTCTGGGTTTTCCAATTTTTAATATAATTAACTAATAACTTTTTCTATTTTGATATACTGGGTTATTTACAGGAAAGAATGTGCATATGTTTAACCTCTCAGAATTATTACAATTCAGTAATTCGACATGTCAACATTTTTGCTTGACTTTTAAGTATGTCTTTAATATAAACTTTACATTCAAAGAATTTAAGTTGTCTTGTGGATACACAGTAGATCAGTCAATAACATTTTTTGTTGAATTAGAATAAGTTATAGTTTGCTTCCTGAATTTGTTGTACTTTTCAACTCATCAACCAAGAAGGAAGGATCCATTACTGTTGCTTCTTGACAAACTATGTGATAACCTACAAATTCCCCTTTTCTTAGTCTGTATTACATAGGTATGTCCTAATATTCAATAATTTAATATTTAGCTTTAAATAACTATATGAATTTATACTTTTAAAATTTCTCTTTATATATACATATATACACACAGATAGATATATTTTTATTATTTTCTTTATTTTATTATTTAGTAACTATTTTATTATTAGATTACTGACAGTAAATAAAATGCATAATATGATATTGAATTATGTATGCAGAGAGGAAATGAGACTACAAATATGGTGTGGACATTCATCCTGTTTCCCTATGTATGAATTCCTTGAGGATAGAGATGAATTTTCCTATTCCTTTTGCAATTTTCTTAGTTTATAATAATGATTATATAATAAAAATTTTAACTTAGTGATGAAAGTACTGGATTGTATCAACATAAACTTTTCTATATGTCTTCTCTTTCCTATTAAAAAAAACCCCTAACATTCCAAACATTAGAAAGCAAGAGGTTGCAGTACAGTGGTTGGCGCTAAAAGAATATATATAGTCTATTATGTGTTAAGGATATAAAAGTGGATAGGAAAAGAATTAATTTTAACTGAATACTTTATTATATGTTACAGGTGAAACTTGCATTATCATATTTTATTCTCACTATGACCCTGTTCAGTGTGATTTATTTTTCTTATTTTACAGACTGAGGAAACTGAGACTCAAAGAGATTTATTTTATTTCCCAACACAGTAGTAAAATGGGCAGGGATGGAAGGATCCAGTAGGTTGAACCAACATCTGTCTGATTCTAAAGCTTGTTTCTCCCCACCATGTGTTTAATGTTGTATGTGTAGAATATGTTGCCTGCTTTTCTGCTGTAGAAAAGCCGTTGGAAAGCTATTTGAGAAACTTATTACAACTTCACTTCAGAATTCTATGCATTCTAATTGTGCATTTGGTTTCCATTAATGTTATTTTATTATGTCCATTGATACTTTTTTCTCATTGTGTTCAGTAAGAATGTCCTAATAAATCCAAGCTCATCATTGACTAATATTCGACTTACTTTTTAAATAAGATTTCATATTATACAGTTGCTTTACTTTTATGTTTTCAAAAACCCTATTGTCATCTGAGAATTCTAGAATTACTTTCACTAAATTTACTATTTAACTTACAAAAATATGACAGGTGTTGCTAATTTCACTATATCTATATAAGTTTTTGAAAATTTTATAAATCTATTTTATACATTACTTGAGGAAAAACTTAAAGATCGTTTGCTTTGAGTTATTTTGAAAAGGTATTGTCTAAATAGATCAGATAATTTTTCTGATTTAATATTTCAAAATCGAACAATATTTCTAAATAACATTAACTGACTTGGATAAGGATTTGCTTCTCTTTTAAGATAATAAACAAATATACTGTCTTAAGGATTAAAGTCCTCTAAGGAAGCAGAAAATACAAAAGCAATCTCCACAAGGTCATTTCACATGAGGCATCTGTAAATTTGGTACCAGACCTGGATTTAATTCTTGATCAGTCAGTATTGGCTTATAGCTATTCATAATGTCAGGTTCTTAATTTGTAAAATGAGTATTATCATAAGTATATAATAATTATTAAATTAAAGAAGACATACATATCACTTGATAAATTGTATAGTTCTATACAAATAGGATTACAATATAATTACAAACAACTTAATTTTAATACAGTAGGTGATTGCCAATAACTACAATGGACCATCTGAAAGAACATAAGACTACTATAAATGTTTTACATGACTCTTCTAGGGCTAAATCTTTACATTTATCTTGAAAATGTATCTATATCTACAAAATAGATACATAATAAGAAAAACTGTATTATTTAGATACCATTTGCTAAAGGATCTAAATAACTTGAGTCATATATTTAAGTGCACAGCACCTTATTGTTCTGTCTGTGAGAGGATTACTTACCTGGTGCAATATTTTCAGGATTTGGTGGACTTCGTGGATCCGGGGTGTTGGGAGGAGTAAATGGGGCTTGCTGTGAACCACTTTCCAAGTTGCTTCCATCCATTTTCTCATTCTGCATAGCAATGTTGTACTGTATTTGACCAAAAGTAAACTCAGCTGAAAACTCAAAAAATATCAGATACACCAATAGGAGATATCATTTGTACAATGCTACATTTATATACTTAGAATTTAGAATTTAAATACAATGCCACTTCATTACTTCATGAGGTTTCAATAATTTATGTGGTAATTGGTTGAGCTATTGAGTGAGAAATTTTACTGTTACCAATCTAAGATCTCTTTTATGATGACAATCCACTAAACAATAATTAATTGAGCCTTATTGTGTGCCAGGCACTGTGTCCAGGGCTTTGTATCAATTATTTAATTTACTGTTAACGACATCCCCATAAAGTAAATCTATTTCATTTTTAAGCCTTTGTTAATTTAATATTATACAGCATACTCGCCAAACATTTGGCTTAGTCATTGTTACATTACTACTTTATTTATAGTTGAAATTAAATTATATTCTTTAGTATGTTTTGTTTCAAAATTTAATCTGAAATTCATATAGCAGTCATGTATAACCAAAAGAAAAAAATTGTACTTTAAGCTACATGGACTTATAGAAAGAAGAATTTGGGATTTCTAGAAAATAAAAAGCTTAAAAGAGCATTTGTCGTTAATGTTTTAGGTCAATTTGTTTTACTATTACAATTTAGGATTTACTCTATGGCAGTTTAGCACTTTAAAAACAGTCAATTTGCATTTTACTGGAGAAAAAGAGACATTGTAATAGGTTATAGCCTCAGAAGTATGGCTAGGGCTTATCTCTATAATAAGATATTATTTTGGTTATATATGGGAAATATGTATATATTTTAAAAAGAAGCCAATCTATTTAAGAAATATATAAGGTCAAATCATCTTGTAACTTCAGAAAGAAATTTATTGACGATCACGGCAAATAAAGACCAATTTTGACTTTTATTCTGTGACATAAGCAGAAAATATTTAAAACATTTTTCATTTTTTATTTATTTATAAGATGATTAGGTGAAGTAAAATTTTATAATTTAATACTTACTTAACTTTATAGAAATGTGAGGATAAAAGACTATTTTGTCCTAAAATCCAAATGCTTACCATAATTAAAGACCATAAATTAAGACCTCACCTAAAATTATGAAGAAAATAAAGTTTTCCCATTTTCAGGCTTCAGCTACCCACAGCCACTCTCCAGGGGGCTTTCCTATTCACCTTACTCTAGTCAGCACCCTGGTAAAGTTGCTGTGGAGATGAGTAGGGCAATCTGTGTTAGCAGTGGTAAACCAGCTTGTTCAAAGATGCAGGAAGGCATGAGAGAGGTAACATTTACTAGTTAAGTACAAGGTATTGATTACTGGGCATAAGCGTTTGCAGTTTATTCAATAGACATAAGAAACAGTTTCTAAAGATGAGTAATGCTGTACTCAGATACATCAGTCTGGTATTCAGTGTTTTCAGTTTAGCTATTATTTTAAGTGTTCAATTTAATGGACTAGATTAGTATCTTTTTTCACTTTTGAACCTACACCACCTCTTAGAAAAGAGAAATGTTTTTGCTGACATTAATTATAAATAAAAGACAGTTGAGATAAATATAGAAAGTTTAACTGTATCATGCATAAAGAATTACTTATTCTGAGTTACTGAAATGTATCCATGAAATGAATTTCACCTAAACTTACAAATCATTCTACCTACATTAATTTAAGAATTGTAATATTGACCTCCTTTATAGTATTTTACCCAGGGATTAATGATGAACAGGAAAATCAACTCTTTCCAACTAGTCATTAATTATCAGGAGACACCCAGTACCTCTTTTGTCATTGTTAAGTATACAAACAGAGCCTTATGATAGTTGGTTAGTGACTTATTTTAGTTATGACATGAGCCTTAAATTATAGAGTTCCCTCATGTGTAATTCCCTTCTGGAAAAGTTGGAAAGACAAGTGAAATGTATTTCTTTCTATTTCAGTTAAATTGACCATAAATAAAATAAAACTAGAGCACTATCTTATAGATTACAAACATGTAAGTTATAAGCATGTGTTTATATATATTTCATAATTTTTGTTGCAATATCAATAGAAATAAAAGGGTTTAGAAAAGAAGTGTTCTATATTTTGTGCCAAATGTAAAGTAGAAGTTGGTTTTTTTTTTTTTTTTTAACAAAATAGATATTCAGAATCTCAGTATATTTAGTTTGGTCTTAATTCACAACTACTTTTTATAGTATACCTCCCCTTTTCCCAGTATTATTTAAGATTTCTAAGGATTTCAAAAAGTCCCTAGTTACTAAAAACATAAGTAGTCTTAACTATAAAATGTGGATTGTTTTGATTAGTATCCTTTTGTAATGATTTATAGAAGAGAGTTTAATTATGATGAATCAATCTTCTATTTTGTTTTCCCTCATATGTTTATTTCCTTCATTACTCTGCCTCTTTTTTTTCCTATTCATGTATGAAGCTGATCAGTTCATGAATTAGGGCTTCAAAAGTGGCATGTATAACAAGCATATTTCCTATATTTTTTAAGTCATAGCAAGGTTTGTGTGGCCTGAATTTGCCTGTTTCTCAGCAATAGATTAAGCTCAAAGCTGTGCTTATTTTTTTAAATGATTCTTAATATTTAAACAAATGGCACTGATTACCAGGGAGTTGGTTTATATTTTCATCTAATGAGGTCCTAACATTATAATAAAATAAGAAATGCATAAATATACACTAAATAATTATTTTGACAGTATCTATAGCTCAAGGGAAGCAGTAAAAGTAAAAGCTCATTTCAGAAAATGAGGTCAATAAATTAATTTGATATAAATCATATAAATATGATTCAAGAACTAGATTATAAGCAAATAGTTTTTATCTTTCAATATTATTTTGTCTCTCTATCACTAGACAAAGGCTGTATCTATTTATCTTTGAAGTCCCAGCATATTTTCTAGAACATAGTAGGTATTTAATAAATATTTGCCAAAAGTATAAATAAATGAATGGAAATAAACCTGAACCTAATATTATTTTTTAAATTCTTATCATATTAACAATGCTTGCTCCAAGTTACAGTTTAATGCCTTGATAAAACAAATGGTGTCATCATATGATGTAGCTCACTGTCTTCCTCCTACTTTATTTTACACGTCATTTTTAGAATTAAGATCAGAGAACATAGATCTTTAAAGTTATAAGTCGCATTTGAGAAACTGGAAAACATTTGAGTCAACCTCTTATTTCATAAATGAGAAAACAGGTTCAGAAGGGCAAAAAAACTTTTAAATTGCCTCCAATTTGCACAGCTTGTTGGAGAGCCAGGACTGAACACTGGTCTTCTGGTTCCTAGGCCAGAGTGTCCTTTAATTACACCACGACAAGTGTCAGTGCCAAGAACTCTGGAATTCTGAGAGCTGAGTTTCAGTCTACTTTATTTTGCCATTGCTTTCGTTAAATTAATATATGTAAATATAAGTTATGAAAACTGGATTTATTCATTTATTTAGATGCCTAAACTTGTAGGTAACTTTTCAAAGAATTTTCATTAAGCCACCTTATTTTATGCTATTCCTTAAAGCTGCTTCTCTGTTGTTATTATTAATGGAATATGATTATATTGTTAGACTCTGTCAGATGAAGTAAGGATTATTTCAGGCTCATAGTGTATTAACTGTAGACATTTTCTGATAAGAGGATACTAAGCATAATTATAGGATAACATAACATTGTATTTATCCATGACTGCAAGTGAAAATCATCCCTCATAAATGTAAATACTGTAGTTGAGTAAAACTTGATGTCTAACTGAATTCATAATTATAACCACATTCAATCTGTGGATGTTGAAGGGTGCTCAACAATGTGAAAAAGAAACCTGTTTAATTTAAGATGTCCTCCAACCGTTTACTGTTAACCAGAATCAAAACAAGGGAAATAGAAATTTCAGGAATGAATAACATTTTAGTGTTTGTGGGTGTGGATGTTACTTCTGTCATATGTTTCAGTAATATGATAAAAGATCAGTGAAACTAGTCTGTTTGCTGTAAAGTATTTAGCTGTGCATTCAAAACAATGTTCTAATGATGGCAGCTGGCTACATTTCAGGTTTAAATTCATACGTAAACTTACAGACTTTTCATAGCTATAGGAAGTAACCCTCAGGATATAAAACTTATATTTGTTGTAGTCTTCACCATCTCTTCAAATTTAAAACCAATGCACTATTCCTTTTTGATTCTTTATGGCTGGTATTTTATTTTTAAGGCCATTTTCCCAGAGCTGGTTGTTTTTCTACTATGAACTTCTTCCTCTAAAATCTCTCTAAATGATAGTTTAAAAGAACATGGTATTAATGCAATATGTAAACTATAATTTAATTAATTAATTTGTTTTTAAACTTTTGGTTGAGGAAAACTTTTGTCCAAAGAGTTTTCTTCACATTGGTTTTGTTGTTAATACGTACCAGACTTCCCTACACAAATATGGAATTAATGCTTTGAGAGGAGATCAACTGTGTCTGTAGTTCCCAGGCACATTTCAGTGCCAGAATATGTTCAGCCAATAAAATGCTTATACTTACTTTATGGAGCACTGTGTGCTTTGGAAGTGTTTCCATCCCAAACATTTAACTAGTGGTGATAAGGCCATGGAAACTTTTAGTACCACCAATCTTCACTCCCTCTCCCTCCTCTTAGCAGAACAGACCAGTTGTTCAGTAAAATGTCTCTATTGAACTAAAAAGATACTCATATCATGCATAATATTTCTTTTGTTTATCCACCTATTTATTACTTTCATGAAAAAAAAAAAGTCTAGCAGGATCAATAGAAAGAAAATGTGTAGACTTATTTGGGAACCTAGTAATACATTTAAATTTAGAAATGCTGCCCATTTATTTAGATACCATATGATCAAGGTATACCTACATTTATTTGTGCTTTAGATTCATACTGGAGATTTTCAAATGTATATTTATCAGATCTTCTTTGTCGCATCTTAAATAGTCTGGCACCACGGTTACTGAGATGGGATAATTCTTCCAACATGATGTCTCTGGGGATGCTGACTTTTTTGCCCAGATCCATGCCATCCACATCTGTAAAATAATATTCATGTGCATAAAAACCCCAAGGTAAGCATTTTTAAATGCTCTGTTAAGTTCCATTATTTATTGCCTGCTATATGCTAGCATGGTGACTAAGATATAGGCTCTTTACCAAGGCTGCCTTGGGTTGAATACTGGCTCTATTACTTTCTAACTATATGATTATAGACATGTTACTTATTTTTTCTAAACCTCAAATTCCTTATCTCTAAAGTGGGGCAAATAATAATAATACTGCATAGGGTTAATATGAGGATTAAATAAGATGTTTCATATCAAACACCTAGTATTGTATTTGGCACATAGAAAGAGTGAATCAAAGTTAGCTAATAACACTTAGTTTAGTCTTTCCTTATATAGTGAGTTTTCAAACAGCACTGTTCATAGTTCTCTTCAAAAGCTCTGTTTGACTCCCCCACATTTTTATGTATCAGTTTGAGCTGTCTCTATTACAAGAATGCCTGCCATTCAGCCCGTGTCGCCTATTTCTCTGTCTCTGTCAGAATACTATTCATTCTGCATCAGGCACCAAGGAGCCTAACATAAAGTAGGTAGGTGATAAGTATTGAATGAACAAATTTTTCTCAATCCAGATTAAGTTCTATTTCATCAATCCCTTCTCTGAAATCTCTGATATTCATAATTATTCATGCCTTTTCTGTATTTCCAAAGCACTGAATCACAATAACTTGATTCCATTTTACATATTTTATGGTTTACATTTTCTTCATTTTAGTTGTTTTGTGCCCCCATGCCTTAAATATAGGAGATGTTCAGTAAACAACTATTATTTTCTATATCTAGTACTGAAGGACTTTTCTAAAATCCAAAAGAAATAAAACTCCTCCACTTGCTCTTTTAATCAGAAATATTTTTCTGTGTAACCCACAGAGTTCTTTTACCACTATGGACTGCTGTGAAATGCACAGGAAGAAAAATTGGGCCATTTGTAAAATAAATAATTAGTCTGTTGATTGGGACAACATTTTTTGATGAAGTGACAAGTTAACCCTAATAATTAGGCTTTTGGAGGTGTTTAGGGATAAAACAATAAAATTATTTATAAATATTTTCCCCATTTTACTTTGGAAAAGAAATCAACTTGTTTTTATATTTTGATGTTACATGGAGAGAAGCTCTACTAATTATAAAAATGATAATATTAAAACTTCTGCTTCTGGGAAGATAGAACAGATCTACTTTTCCCTATATCTCTACTAAGTAAAACTAAAAATCCTGGAAATTATGTAGAAAATAAGCAAAAACACTCTGAAAGTTGCAGAGAAGAAGACAGACCAGCTTGGGACCTCAGGACCCAAGAACAACATGGTGGTGAGTTCTCTGGGATTTTTTACCCCCATATATCCCAGACTTGGAGCTGAACATGCTAGCAACCCAGACACATCAATGGATACAGCCAAAAACTTACAATAAGATTGTTTTCACTAGCTGAGACCAGGGAAAGAGCAGCCTAGAAAGACAGAAAACTTTTAGACAATAGTGACTCTATTTCAGCCAAATATCACAGCAAAAACTTTGGCTTCACCCATATCAACAAAGTGCAGGTGGGAAGCCCAGAATTTTGCCCTTGCAAGGCTATAATGAGGTGCCCCAATGCCCCCACAAGGGTGGTATCAGAGAGGCCAAGGAGGAAGCTGAACTTTCATCCCTGTCATACAGTAACAACCCTCCATCCTTGCAATGCTGGTGGAAACCAGGTAGGAATTCTGAACTCCTACCTACTCCTAGCGGTAACTAAGTGGGCCCCCTCAAGTTTCAGTGAGGATCAGGTGGGGAACCTGAACTCCTATCTTCTTCCACCTTGCAGTGAAGAGGTGGCACTCTCCTCCTCCTGCTGAAGCAGCATCATACTAGGATACATAAAACAGAGGGCTTCAACAAGAGCAAGAGTCTTGGAACATAATATGAAAATGTGCAGGCTCAAATAAAAAAAAAAAATCATTTGTCATACCAAGAATCAGGAAGATCTCAAACTGAGTGAAAAAAGAAAGATACTAATGTGAGATATTAAAATTATATGACAAAGATTTTAAAGCAGCCATGATGAAAATGCTTCAAAGAGCAATTACAAAGTTTCTGGAAACAAATTTTTAAAAAATAGAAAATTTTAGCAAGGAAATAGAAAGTCATGGCAGAGGAATAAAACTTGTAAAGAACCAAATGGAAACTTTAGAAATGAAAAATAAAATACCCCAAATAAAATGTTCAGTGGATGGAGTCAATAGCAGAATGGAGGGGAGAAAGGAAAGAATCAATGAACTGAGAGAAAGAAAAATGACATTACCCAATGAGAACAACAGAGGAAAAAATGGACTAAAATAATAATAATAATAAACAAAGCCTTAGGGATTAGTGGGACCAGAGCAAAAGAAATAGCATTTTTGTCTTTGAAACCCCAGAAGGAGAGGAGAAGGAGTGTGGGCCTGGAAAAGTACTCAAAGAAATGATGGCCTAGAACTTCCCAAATTTGGCAAGAGACATAAACCTATGGATTCAAGAAGCTAACAGTATTCTATGAAAGGTAAAGCTATAGAGCTCTACAATAAGAGATATTATAAACTTCTAAAAGCTAAATATAAAGGAAAAATCTTGAAAGTAGCCAGAGAAAAATGACAACTTACCTATAGGGAGAAAAAAATGAGAATGACAGTGGATTTCTCATCAGAAACCATGAAGACCAGAAGGAAGTGGCACAAAAATGCTGAAAGAAAAGAAATGTCAACCTAGAATCTGATACCCAGTGAAAATATTCTTTAGATATAAAGGGAAAGTAGAGATATCTTCAGATGAAGGAAAGATAGAAGATTTGTTGCCTGGAGATCTACCCTAAAAGAATGGTTCATGTTGTTATAACAAAATACCAAAGACTGGTTGCTTATAAACAGCAAATATATTTCTCATATGTCTGGAGTCTGGAAGCCTGGGATCTGGGTGCCAGCATAGTTGGTTCAGTTGAAGTCATTCTTCTGAATTGCAGACTGCTGACTTCTCACTGTGTTCTCACATTCTAGAAGGGACATATGAGCTTCTTTTATAAGGGAATTCATATCATTCATGAGGACCCCACCCTCATGATCTAATTACCTCCCAAAGGCTCCATCTCCTAATACTGTCATGGGCATTAGGATTTCAATATATGAATTCCGAGAGGACACAAACATTCAGACCATAGCAAATAACTAAATGAAGTTCTTTAAATGGAAGGTAAACAATAAAATAAGGACCCTTAGAACATCAAGAACAAAGAAAGATAACAATAAGAAAAAAATGTAGGTAGATAGAATAAGCTTCCTTTCTCCCTTGAGTTTTCTCAATTATGTTTGACAGCAGAAGAAAAACATTATAAAAACTCTCTGATATAATTATAAATGTATGTAGAAAGTAGTTAAAACAATTATATTATAAACAAGGGAGGATATGAAGGGACATGAAGTTAAGTAAGGTTTCTATACTTCTCTTGAACTGATAAAATGATAACATCAGTAGACTTTGATAAGTTAAGCATATATAATGTAATATTTAGAACAATGACAGAAACTGCAGAAATACTCAAAAAACTATAGATAAATAAAAATGGAATTCTAAAAAATACATAAGTAATCCCACAGGAAACTAGGAAAAAGACAACAAATAAAAACAAAAGACAACAAAAAGAAAAAAAAAAGAGACTTAAACTCTATTACATCAATAATTACATTAAATATAAATGTTCTAAATATACTAGTTAAAGGATAGGGACTAGCAGATTGGATTAAAAACATGACTGAAATATATGCTATCTAGAAGAAACTCACTTCAAATAAGTACCTTGAACAATATAGGCAAGTTGAAAGTAACAGGATGGAAATATATATATCAAACAAATGTTAATCAATGGAAAGCAGGAGTGGATGTATTAATATATTAAAGTAAACTTCAGAGCAAAAAAATTATCAGAGACAGTAGACATTGTATAATGATTAAAGTGTGAATTCATCAAGAAGATGTAGAAATCGTAAATGTTGTATGCACCAAAAAACAGAACTGTAAATGGAGCAAAAATTAGTAGAACTAAAAAGAGAAATAGATAAATCCATAATTATAGTTGGAGACTTTAACATCTCCCTCTCAACAAGTGATAGAACAACAGATAATCAGCAAGGATATAAAAGAACTCAACAACACCATCAACCAGTAGGCTATAATCAATATTTATAAAGTGTTCTACTGAACAACAGAATACATTCTTTCCAAGTGCACATAGAGTATATACCAAGATAGACTATATACTTGACCATAAAATAAGCCTCAACAAATTTAAAAGAATCAAAATTATGGAGTATGATCTCTAATCACAATGAAATCACACTAGAAATCAGTAACAAAAAGTTTCCAGGAGAATCTCCAAACATTTGGAAACTAAAAAACACACTTCTGAACAATCCATGGGTCACAGAAGTCTTAAGGGAAATTAAAAATTCATTGAACTGAGTGAAAATAAAAATAGAGCATATCATTTATGAGGCACAAATAATGCCCCGTTTATAACACTAAATGCATATATTTAAAAAGAGATAAAAGTCTCAAATTATAATCTAAGCTTTCACCTCAAAAACCTAGAAAAATAAGACCAAAACAAGCCCAAGGCAAGCAGAAGGGAGAAAATAAAGATAAGAGCAGAATTAAAAACAGAAAAACAATAGAGAAAATCAGTTGAGCACAGAATTGGCTTTTGAAAAGATCAATAAAATTCATAAACCTCTAGCTAGACTAACACAGAAAAAATATAGAAAATGCAAATTACCAATACCAGAAACAAAACAGAGAATATCACTACAGACACTGCAGATAACAAATGGATAAGAAGAGACTACTATGAACAACTCTACATATAAATTCACATACATTTGAAAACGGAAAAAATGACCAACTCTTTGAAAAGCACCAAGTACCACATCTCACCCAACATGAATTAGATAATCTGAGTAATCCTATAAGGATTTATATTTTAAAAATCTCCAAAAAAAGGTATCTCAGACCTAGATGGTTTTGTTGGAGAATTCTACCAAACATTTAAAGAAGAATCAACACCAATGCTACATAATTTCTTCCTAAAAGTAGAAGATCAAGGAGCACTTCTCAATTCATTTATTAAGTAATATTACCTTGATACCAAAACCAAAGACAACACACAAAAAAGAAACCTACAGCACAGTATCCCTCATGCTTTTAGAAGCAAAAATCCTTAACAAAATACTAGTAAATAGAATTCAACTATATTGTATATTATAAAAAGAATTCTATGCCATGAGTAAGTGGAGTTTATTCCAGGATTACAAGATTGGTTCAATATTCAAAAATCAATGTATTCCACCATATTAAAAGGCTAAGGAAGAAAAATCGTATGATCATACCTTTGGGTTCTAGGACTGGACAAAATGTTGTTAAACTTGACACTGAAAACAGTCCATAAATAGAAAAGTTGATAAATTGCACTTCATCAAAATTAAACACTTTTGCTCCGAGAGAGACTGTATTAAAAGGATAAAAAGACAAGCTACAGAGTAGGAAACAATATTTGCAAACTAAATATTTGACAACAGGCTAGAATGTGTAAAGAACTATTAAAACTCACCAGTAAAAAAGCAAACTATCCAATTATAATATGAGCAAAAGACATGAAGAGACATCTTATTGAAGAAGACATACAGCTGGCAAATAAGCATAGGAAAAGATGTTCAACATCATTAATCATTTGGGAGATGCAAATTAAAACCACAATGGGATATCACTATACACATATCAGAATGACTAAAATGAAAAATAGGGACAGCACCTAATGTTGGAGAGGATGTGGAGCACCCAGCAATTTTTTACACTGCAGCTGGAAATGTAAAATGGTACAACCACTCTAGAAAATAATTTAGTAGGTTCTGTTAAAAACTGAAGGTAGAACTACTAGTAATACTGGGCATTTATCCCTGTGAAACGAAAGCTTATATTCACAGAAAAACCTATACACAAATGTTCACAGCAGTTTTATTCTTAATAATAATTAATAAAGAAACAACTCAGATGTACTTTAATGAGTAAGTAAATGGTTAAAAATATTGTGGTCCATTCATAGCATGGTACCCCTCAATAAAAAACAAACTATTGCAACACACAACACCTGGATCTATCTCCAGAGAATCAGACTGAGTGAAAAAAGCCAGTCCCTAAATGTTATATACTGTATGATTCCATTTTATAGCACCTTAAAGTAAAATATATATGGGAATGGGGGGCAATTAGTGATTAGCAGGAGTCTCTTGACTGCATCAGTGTCAATATTCTGGGTGTGATATTGTACTATGGTTTTGCAAGATGTTACTATTAGAGGAACTGATACATGGGATTGCTCTGTATTCTTTCTTACAGCTGCATGTAAACTAAATTTATCTCAAAATTAGAAATTTAATTAAGAGCTATCAAGCCATGAAAATACCTGAATGGTCCTTAAATGTATATTGCTAAGTGAAAGAAGCCAGTCTGTAATAGCTGCATACTGTATGACTCCAAGTATATGACGTTCTGGAAAAGACAAAACTTCGGAAGACATTAAAATAATCAGTGGTTGCCAAGGGCTTGTAGGGAGGGAGTAGGGATGAAGAGGTTGATCACAGGGGAATTTCCGGCAATGAGACTACTCTGTATGATACTATAATGGCAGATACATGACAGTGTACATTCATGAAAACCCACAGAATAGTACAACACAGTGTGAATCCAAATGTAAGCTATAGACTTTAGTTAATAATAGTATATCAATATTGGTTCATCAATCATAATAAGTATATCATACTAATGCAAAATGTTAATAATAGGGAAAACTGTATTGGGAGGAGAAGGGATATATAGGAACACTCTATGCTTTCTGCTCAATTTTTCCATGAGCTAAACTGCTCTAAAAAAAAGTATTATTTTTAAAATGTTTGATTTAAAAAATATCATGGCCCTTCCTACAAAATGCAGAGTGGTCTTGTCTGCTCGCTAAGATGAAAAAAAAAAATTTCTGTGCTTTACAGTCCTCTGGGATGGAAGAAGTAGCTTATGGAAGAGGAATGAAGGCACATTGCAGAGTAGATGAGGGTATTTTACAGTTTCCTGGGATTTGTTTGCCAGCTCTGCTGAGTTCTACAGGGAATATTCACTTTTGTTTATTTGCAAGCGTTTGGAATCTCTGCTACTGTGTGCTTGGGACATGGAAGGAGGAGCTGGGTTGTTTTTCAGTGTGCCTGTGAATATATTTCTCAGTATTATAGAAAGTGTGACAGGAGTGAACTATGTCAACTAGAAAAGGGAATAGCATATTATTACATTAATTTTTCTAAGTTCTGAATTCCAAGCTATGGCATAAGTTTAATTCGGGAGCCCCAAGACAAAAATTTGAGAAAATGTTTTTAGTCTCGTTTTCCTCTTCCTAATGGCCACCAATATTAGTTGATTCCACCAACGTTTCGGAAATAACCACATGGCTTAAGTGAGTTCCATCCCTTTGGCCCCTTGATTTACAGTAGTCCTCTAAGGTGTATTTGACAGGAATTAATTACCTTTGTGATTGATACAGGAACAGGTGTGTGACCTGACCTAGGCCAATAAGAGTGAATATTAGGACTTTTCTTTGTGTATGTTGTGCCGAAGATGCTTTCTCTTCCTGCTGCATGTAAGAACAGATTTATATTGCCCAGGAAACTGTTGGCATGTACTTGGTAGAATGATACAGCCAGACGTGGGATGACACTTACCTCAAGGAAATCAGAGCATTGGCAGAGAAAGAAACCCTGTCCTTAATGACATACTTGAGATGGCAGATGAAGCCTTACTGAATCACCTCTGAATTTTTCAGTTATGTGAGCCAGTGAATTCCCTTTGTTCTTTAAGCTAGTTGGTTTCTGATTTTCTGCTATTTTCAACTAAAAGCATGCTAACTGATATGATTATTCTCTTCAGATCTTCATCTCACTGATGTAGGTCCAAAAAGTCTATTAAGATTGGAGTCACAAGGAAGGGTAAGGAAAGATAGCCCAGAAGCCCAGTAGCGGGGGTTTGAAAGGGGAAAGGAGAAAGAGATCAGAAGTATAAAAAATGGATATGCCTCTGGCCACAGACTCATTGGGGTCATAAGAAACATTCAGTCCTTTTTAGCAAATCACTGTAATCATCACTTAGGCTGCTTCAAGGAATAAATGCGCAACAGGAGCCATGAAGAACTTACCTTCCCTCAATAATCAGCTGGTACAATCCATTATTGCTAGTAAATTTATACCACAAGAGAGAAGAAATAAGAGACAAAATGAAAGAGGAGAAGGCAAAGAAAATAACTGACCAACTCTCAACCTCTTTTCTTAGTCTTCATACTTCCCCTTCCTTTAAGCCTAAATTTTCTCCCTCTTACTCTCTAAGTAACTAACTAAATTGGCTTTGAGTGATCATCTAAAGGTATTGTGGGTCTCTGGGGCCAGAAGCCCTGCATGAGAAATCTAGTGGTGTCTGGAGCAGTCTTGTACTGGCTCACAAGAGTTGATTGATAAATTTTCAGGAAGTCTGTGAGCCAGTAGTTAAATTCTGTGAACATGACCATTATTAAAATTAAATTATGTAAATGCAATAACTAGATAAGTTTTATTAAAAACAAAGCAATAAATACTCCAAAAATATCACTAAGTGTTATATTCCTTTGGCTATTATCTATGTTCTTGATGTTTTCTTATATCTATTGTATCTGTGTAGTGAAAATACAATATATTTTTAAAAGTAATTTATTTTTATTGAAGTATAGTCAGCTTATAATGTGTCAATTTCTGGTAATACATAATGTTCTGGTAAACAGCATAATGTTTCAGTCATACATATATTCCTTTTCATATTCTTTTTCATTATAGGTTGCTGTAGGATAGTACTATATAATTTTGTATTACTACACATCTATTCCCAGCTCTGCATTCAGTGCTTCCTTAATAGTAGCTTGAAATTGGCCATGGCAGGAGTATTTATAACGCAAAAATTGGCAAACTCTACAAACCAAGGCATTTCCTCCCACAAAGAACCAGTTAAATATTTACAAGCATACTAAGAGACATGTTAAGTCAACATATTTTTCATAAACAAACAAACAATAAAAGACATAAACTAAATTCTCCAAGGTTTCCTTCTCTTTCCTTCCAGTAGTAAAGTTTATGATGTAATTGGAGCTGGAGTCCCGGATTATCTGTGAGTTAGGAAATCTAATGTATGAACACTTTCACTACTTAAACTTTCAGGGTGAAAAATGCTGTCAACTGAGCACACAGAATCCAAGTTCAGCTGTCCCCTGCTCTTTATTGCAAACTCTGTGCAGGGTCTTAAGAGTATGTTTAATCTGGATGCCTGATAAATGATATAACTTATTCAGGGTACATATCCTTGCCCTGATGGATTAGAAGGTTGTCTTTGTGGCATTAGATCATCTATTGAAAATAATATTGCTAGGCATACTTTCCTGTTGATGTCATTTATGGTGATCCAGAATTTTCCATTTATTCTTTAAAGATTTTATAGGCCTTAATCTATTATAGTTTGCTACTATTTTAGGGAAATCAGTGATTATTTCTGAATAGTTAAATACCTAATAACAAAAAAATTAACATGTAACTTTACAGTCTTGACCATAATTAATTTCCACAAAACCCCCCACATTTTTCAATCTGCTAGAAATATTAAATAATTATTACCAATATTTGTTCTCAGTAGTGTCCTCAAATGTGCCTTATTTTTGTCTCTAAGATTTAAACTCATATTAAAAAGTTCAATTTAAAAAAAGATAAAATTTTTTTAAAAGTTCAAGTTTCTTATTATGGGATGTACTTTCCTTCCATTTTTCATACTGTGGAGCCACAATCCTTAGTACTGAGAACCAAATAGAAAATTGCATTTTAGTGGGAGAATATCAGTGATCTTCGAAAATGTGATCAATTCCTTTCTCAAACCTTACTTCAAATATTTAATCTTATGAGCAGACACTGGACCTAAATTTCTCTAAAAGGAAGCATTCTTCTTTTCACATTTATTTCATAGGTTAACACTGAAACGTAGTCAACAGGGATTTGTGTGCATGTAGGTAGTTCTGTATTTTTAATTTGAAATTCTGGTCCTGTCAAAGTTACGTATTTAGTTAGGTCAGTGAATCCAATTCATAGTTTGTAAAAATATTCACAAATAATTGTAGTACGACAAAAGATTTTTTTAAAACAGTTTCCCTGTGATTCAATGGCAGCTGCAATTCTGTTAAGAATGGGCAAAACCACAGGAAGGGAGTTAACTGAAAATGATTTTCTTTAGGGTGGTCGTATCAATTTACCAAGAGATTTTTCTCTGCACTTACACAGGACTCTTCTGCCTGTTCACAGATAGTTGGCCAATGTGGATTGAATAATAGTTCATAAATATATATTATAGCATACTGTAACATACATATATACATATTATATGAAAGTTAATAGTCCAGACTGTGACTTTGAATAATGCTTGAAAAGACTACATTCGATTAAAAGTTTATTAATAAATTTTAATAATTTTCTCTACATTAAAAAGTTGATTTTGGAACCCATATGGGATTCTTTATTTTTCTATTTCATATCTCCTTGCCTTGATTTGATTTTTAAGATGCAGTTCTCAGAAATTTACTGTTAATTATAATACTATCATTTAATAAGTGTGTAAATCTATAAACATTGTAAAAATGACATTACCAATGCATTTTATTTAATTATGCAAATTGAATTACACAAACTGGTAATTCATCTAGTACTGTTTATAGAATATACATCTAGAGCATATTAGAGTGAAAAATACAACAAAGAAACTAGGGTGATGGAATATGGCAAGAATTAAACACTGTAATTGCAACGTTGATATAAACTAGAATTTAGCCTAGTTCTCAGCTGCTTCTTTGCTAGAGGGCCTTAGTAGAGGTTTAGAAATCTATGGCATGTTTAGAAAATCCATAATTTCATAAGATATTACTAAACACAAATTTTCAGAATAAAACATGCTTTTTTGGGGGATTATAAGACTGCTCATGTGTTTAAACCAAAGAAAACTAACAAACTTGTACATTGAAGCATTAGGTTAAGTTCTTTTTCACCCCCAAACTTTTTACATTTGATCTGTGGTACTTAAGGCCTTCAGGTGTCCTCATTTTTATATTGATGACTTGATTGCAGATATGCTTACGGTACGCTCTAAGATATGCTTATACACGAAAATTCAAAGGGGTCCTCACGTAATCTTTCACCCAAAGGTCAAGACTTCATACTGTGTGCTTTTCAAAGTGCCCTGCGATTTATGTCAGTACTATCATTGTTTATATTATTGTAGAAACTCAAATACACTGATGTTTGACTTTAGCACAAAGCTCAATATAAGAATCATGAAGTTTTAAAGTTAGGCGTCCCAACAAGTCCAGCCTCTTCATTTTCAAATAAGGAAGCTGATGTCTGGTCTGGAACCAGGGCTCTTGGTACCATATCAACAACAGCACTCCATTTAGAACCTGGCTTCCTGTTTTCAGACCACAGACTAAACTCTTTTCCTGAAATCGCAAAAACAATCTGCTCAGTCCTCTTCTGTGTGCTGGGAAAAGCTGTTCACCAGTCATGAGGGGAAAAAACCAAACAAACAAAAAACATGAAAAAAAAAAAAAAAACCCTCACAGAGCCCAGGTGAGAAAACTGTAGGGTGACTGAAACAACTGTGGTCCTCCCTATTCTGAAGCTCTTCTAAACTGTGGGCAGTTATCTGTGCTTAAGATCAGGTGACAGTGTACTCCCAGTTCTTACAGTTATTTTAATTTCAATTCCTTTTCCCCACCATTTCTGGACAGATGACCATTGCTCTAGAGTGCCTCTCCTCTTTCTATTCTCATTTCCTCTTCTCTTTCTCTGTCGACTTATTGCTCTCTATTCCTTCAGCCTTCCCTATCTCTCTTCCTTCAGTATTCAAGTCTCAGAGTTACTGGGTGAGAGAAGACCATGATGATCACCACTGGAGAATATGTACAGATTCAGAAATAAATAGCACAGGGATGGTGGGCATGGAACCAATATGTTATCTTTTCTTGCCTCTACAACAAATTCATGCACAAATAATGGCAAAATATTTTTGTGTTTTGTATTTGGAATAGCATTTGTTCAGTGGTAGCAACATGGCTCTGATAATTCTGTTTAAAGCTTATAGGTTTTTTGTCACAATAGTAACATACGATGGCTACTACCATCAGCTCTAACATTTCAAATATTGATGATCATCATCATGGTATGATGAGGATGGTCAATCTGAAAGCCTTAGTGTTAGAGGATACTTTCATTAATTATTTGTTGAGAGTGTAGTATAGTGGCTTCTGATACATAATTTGACACCAAATCGTAATGGATCTATAATGAGTGAACAATTTGGGGTGTAGTTAGTAGAGGCTGGGAGTTATCTACATTTTTAATTATGCTATCCAGTTCTATGTATTTTAGTCTATATGGATAGGATTTCTCAGTAATTCTTTGAGGTTATTTCCCCTTCAGATTCAATGAGTACTCTGATGTAAAACTCTCCTTTTTGATTCTTGTATTTTCCTATTGATTCATCTCAAGGCTCACCGTCTGTAGTCTCTCTCCCCACAACAAGAACTGAACTGAACTTCCAGCTCGTGTTTAGAAGACAACTCATTTAGCCATCTCATTGTCATGTTTCATTCTCCTCCAGGCTAAAAGTTTTTGAAAAGTGATATAAAAAATAAATGAGTTATAATACTACAAAAAAAAAATGTTGGTGCACAAGAGGAGAAGGGGTAGGAGAAGAACTTTGGAGAGCTTCTCCATTCATTTTTATAAAGGACAATTAAGATTGAAACAGTTGCATGCTTTATCTTACTTTAGCCAGGTTTTTACTATTGTGAAGTATTTGGAAGTTTGGAGAATTATTCCTGAAAAAGTTTCTCTGCATTCCATGTCTCATTTCTGCCTCCTTAGAAAAAGTGATACATCCCTAGCTCCAGCTCTCTAAACATTATGTCATATACAAATTGTAATTTCTATATAAGTTCTATAAAGTTCTATATACGATGTCAGAGGAAAGAAAAGAGAGAAATTATTTAAACTGCTTCATAAAGTACTAGAATTATTTTATTTGAGATGAATTAAAAAAGAGTCTGTGATTCTCCCTGTGTTATCTGGAGTACTTGACCTCCAAATGCAGAGCATGTGACTCCACTTAAGGGGCTGGAAATCTACCCGTGACTTGGGAGAGAGGGCTTCAGCAGACTTTACATGGCCAAGACCTGTTGGTGGTGAGATAGTAGTTTTGGGCCTCCCCTCCTTGAGATAATAGTTATATTTTTTGTTGTATTTCATAAAAATCAAAAGTTATATTTAAGAAAGGAAAAAATATAAAAAAGGAAAAAAATAATCTTACTCTTATGGGTCTGTTTCAGGAATAAGAGTAGAATCCAGCATATGGTTTAAACTAGGAATACATTAAAAGGATCGATTAATTTATGATTATGATGCAATTAGAAAACGATGTTTTCCCAAGCCTAGTTTTAAGGTAAATAGTTTAGTCTCAAACTTAAATGACTATCTGATCTTTGCCTTATTGATCAGGGAAACTAGTAAAAAAAATTTCAAGTAAACTTCCTGAAGCAGGAAATACAAAGTAGCATAAAAATTTAAAAGAAGCATGAATTTTGGAACCTTGGATTGGTACAAATTTAGTTCTGGGATCTGATTCAGAATTATTCTTACTTTATTCCAAGCTAGTTTGACATCATAGTAAAACATGGGACTAAGTTGAATCCAGTATGGTGATTTTGTATTTCAGAAAATAGAAAACAAAACAACAGAACCCTATAGATATGACTACAGGAGCATCTAACACAATCTCTGGTTCTATTCAGGTTGCTTTATGGAAGGTGAAATATGAAAATGCTACACTTATGCCTGTTCCCAGCTGCCTTCACGAGATCTCATGCCTCTGGGTCTCAATATTGTTCAGGTAAAAGCTCACATTCCTTGTCGACAGAAGGGAAGTAAGAAGGTGCCCTGAAAACTCCACAAATATATCCTGGAATGGCTCAAATCAGCCCTTCAAAGGATTTGGATATCCTACTTATTAACTTTTAAAGTTAATTATCCTTTGCTCATGAACAAAGTTGAATTTCGTTTATAACAATCAAAATGCAATGTATAAGGCACTGCTCTCTAGAGTTTTTTGCTAGAGCTTAAAAGGAGAGAGTGGAATATCATCTTGCATCTAATTTATATTTAATTTTTTTGAGTCATATGCTTTGAGACTACAAGTAATTTATATTTTCCTAGAAGTTATAAGTTAAAGTAGATTTTCACACAAAATGTCTTGGTAAATCAATTACTGAATATGAAGACTGGTTTCAGGGTTAAAGAAGTTCACAGTAAGTATTAATTCCAATTTAATAGCTTTAGTTTTAAAAAATAATGATCAGATTTTGAATGATTTATGTAATATAACATAAAAGAAATCAAGATAGAGCATGTAAGATGGACAATTAAGACAAGATTGTATGAGACCTGTCCAAAAAAATAAAAAGAAAAAGAAAATTGAGACTGATATTAACTTATAATATGAAATGTGTGAAAGGCAAGCCAAACAGAATGTACATCAGCTGTCAGATTGCTTCATTCCTTTAGAGCAGTTGTTCATCTGAAAATAGCTTTCAAATGAGAAAGGATGACTACAAAAGGATTAGCTGCCATAGGCTTTTCTATACCCCCTAGAGCTCCAGGTTTGCTATGACAGAATAGCAAGAATTTAAAGGAAGTTTTAACTTTAGAATATTAAATAACATCAGGAAAGGTCTACATTAATGCTGAACTATATTAATGCTATGAAGAGTTTTTAATGATACCATTTCCATGGATTTCCTTCATGATGGCTGATGCTTGCTGTTTCCTCTGCTTCACCATGGTATTATGTGATAACATGGTTTTTTGTTCCCTGTTAAAAATAAAGGGACGTTATTGAGGCAATGTGAAGAACTCATTTGGAGTGTTTTGTAATCATCCTTTTGAAAGAGAGCATCTTTGTTCTTTATTAAGAGTTTATTATTGCTTTCTACTGAAAGACTTTAATACGCATTCCGAGTCTGGCGACAGAGTGTGCTATTCATTGACAGGCAATCTCACAGTGAACAGAGGCTGATTCTCAGAGTTTCAGGCCCAGTCTTATCTCTACACTAGTACAATGATTATCAGGCCATGAAAAACAATGAAAGAGCTGGCCTCCTTTCCCCTCCCTCTCTGTTTTCTACAGTTTATTTTAATCTGTCGCTGTTTTCCTTACTGGCCTTCATTTGTACCAGTATCACAATACATCAATTCCAGCAAACTGTAAGAATGAAGAAAGGACACCAGATTAAACCTGACCTCTTTGACTGTAGCATTTTAATATTAGCATCAACAGCTGTCCTTAAAGCAAAGAATTCCCATTAATGAGTCACAACTCTGAACTTCTTTGGACAACTGACTAATAAAGCATTTTAGGATACAGTATACTCACCTTGCTCTTAGACCGTGCTTTTCAACAGGATGAATCCCAATTTGTGGAGGAAAAACTAGAGATGGAATATGGATGGCACTTGGGCCCGATGGTTTTTATCCTTGTGCCTGGGACGGCATGGTCCCTAGATCTGACTCAAACTGGGGACTGAGCCTTTCTGAAGAGACTGGCATCCAGCTGACATCAACTGACTATATATAGCACGAAATACTTCAGCTACTCATATCTTCCTGGCTAAAGGGAGGCACCAAGAAAGATTAGGTTCTCTCCATTGTGTTTCTAGTTTGTGAGATGGTTGAATGAACAAGCAGAAAGTTTTTATGGAGCACCTTCTGTTTGAAGAGATACTAGCGCAAAGGGGTTTTTTAAACTTCTTAATTTGTAGCTTTTACACTACATCTTAATTGACGTGGCAAAAGATACACACATGAATTAGAACAGAATGATAGATTATTAACTATTAAAATGAAAGTATTGTCAATACTACCTATGGAGTTTCAAGAAGAAAGAAAGCAATGTGTTGTGGACCAATAGTGCCATTCCTTAAGCAAGAGTGAGAACCAACGCTCGGTTCAGAAAAATTGGCAATAGTTGAGCAGGAAGCATTTTAGAATGGGCGTTAGAGGTTGAGCCTTGAGGCTCTCTGTGTAAAAGCTTAGACTTGTACCTGGGTTATGCTCTTTGAAGAGACCCTGCAGAGAACAGTACCTGCAAAGTTAACTGATCTCTGCAAGTCTGGAGTCAAGGATTCCTGTCTGGGAGACAGGATAAGAGGTTAGGAAGCTGGGTCACGTTGGCATCCTTGCTGGCGTTTGAACACAGAAGCGGGTTCCCATATCTGAGCTTTCACTTCTACTACTTCCCACCTCCTGGAACGCACTCTCCCCTATCACTTGGCTCACTCATGCATTCAGGACTCTCCTCAACTATTGATTCCTCATAAAGTCCTTCCCCAGTCACTCTGTCTAAAATATCACATGGTGTCACTCTCTAGTCCCTTACACTGCTCTATTTAAAAAATATTTTTGGAATAGTTAAGATTAAAGTAAAATCAATATGACACAAAACCCCAAAAACAGACATTTCAAAAAGGTGAAAGTTTGTTTTTCTCACACATAAACTTAGTCCAGAGGTAAATAATCTAGGGTTGGTGTGATTGATGTAATCATCAGGAGCTCAGTCACCTTCTAACTTTTTGCTCCATTGTCCCTAAAATGCAGACCCTTGGGCCTAAATGTCTGCTTCAGCTCCAGTAGGCATGCTCTTATTTCAGTCAATAGGAAAAAGAAAAAGTAATGAGAAAGGCACACTAACATTCCTTTAGAACATGGCCTGATATTGCTCACACCTCTTGTTTGTATCTCTTTGGCAGAACTTAGTCATATAACCACACATAGCTCAAGAAAGGTCGGGAAATGTAGGTTTTATTCTGAGTGGCCATGTGCCCAGTTAAAATTCAGAGAGTAACTTACTGACAAAGAAGGTAGTAGTTACTGGGTGAAAACTCAGTTTTTGCCACAAGAACAGATCAACATTATTTTATCTATATGTATCTATCAGTCTCTGGTATCACTTTTTCCTGTTAAAATATGAACTTCATAAAGACTTTGGCTTTATATCTTAAGCAGCAAAAATTGTGTCTAGCATTTTGGTGGGCACTCAATATTCATTGAATGAACAAATAAATGAGTGAGTTGGAGATTAATTGTGGAATGAACTTAAGGTTTGGCTTGAGTTTGGGATTTTTTCCTGTCATGTCAAACACTTATGGAAAAATAGAATTGTAGTAAGTGAGCAGTCACTTAAATATAAGAAGATAGTGGCTACTTAAGGGCGAAGTTGTTTTGTATGAGACTGAAAGAGGTGCCTGATCATAGGACTGACAGTTCAAGGTAGTAAATGGTAGGTTTAAGCTAACCTATTGCAATTGCTTCTAAGCAAATATTTGCATTGACGCTGTTACTTAAGTGCCAGTGAAAACCATTTAGCCAGAACCAATGAATTGAAATTCTCTCTCAAGATCTCTCAATTGCCAATATATTCCTGGCTTTAGCATTTACTGTGGTGTGCTCTTTGTCAAGTCTCAAACTCTACGTTTTCTCATCAGTAAAGTGGAGGTACCAGTATCTACCACATGACCATGAACATTTTATATGTAACAATTTTAGACATTCATGATACTTAATAAAAATTTAGTAAGGGTTAATTTTTCCTTAACTGTTTTATTCCTGCAATGTGAAAGATTTAGACCTTCGAACAATCAACCACATTATTCAGAAAAAAATAAAAATATACTCACGAAGACTCCTATTTGGTCACTTTTATATATTTCCAATTTGGGATTATGCACAGTTTTACAGGTTGAAATGATGTCTGTAGCAGACAATAATTGTTATGTTGACTCTGGTTTCCAAAATGAAAGGAAATTATTTTAAAAGATTTTAGAAGTTTTGAAGAATATAACTTACTTGTTTTTATTTCTCAATTATACCTAAAATTGTTTTGCCTTATTTTTTAAGCTCATTTATACATATCTCTGACAGCTTTCTGGTTTTTGAGTTATTATTTGTTCTGAAAAAAAGGAAGAATAAATCACTAGTATTGTAGCTTTAAGATAGTGTATACGATCCATTTGCTTCATGACACAAAGGCTAAATTTTAAAAATAACTTTAATGATTATTATACAGCATTTTCAGGTGGTCCATTCTGAAAGCCAGTGCATTTAAATTTTAAATCAAGTCAGTTAATATATTTCTGTTTCATCTGCACAGAGGTCTGGCTCTAGATTAAACATCCTTCAAATCTGTCATATTGCAATCTCCTTTTGTCTGCAGCCCCCACCCTCCCACCTCTAAGACCCAGGGTTGCCCGCCTCTCTTGGTGCCCTCCACACCCACACGCACACACTGTACCCTAAAAAAGGATCCCTCTTACCCCCAGGGTCTCAGTACTTACACTGCTCCTACTAATCATTCCTGTCCTTGAAGCATCTTCCAAACTCAGTTTCAACATAGTAATACTTTATTTTCCCCTCAAAGTCCTAAGTATTTTAAACTAATTGGTGCTAAAGACAAGATAGGATCTTTTCTTGTAGGCAAAATAATGGGATTCTAATGGTAGAACTTGGTGCCTTGGGAGGCTAGTGAGGAAGAAGTTTCTGGCAGAGATTTTCAACACCTCTTTAACCAAATTATTTCCATTTCTGGCCTGCCACAGTTGAATTTCCAACTCTTTTACCACTTGCTAGAAGAGAAAAAAGATTAACTAAGGTGAATTTTACTGCCAGTATACCACCTAACAAAAATCCACACCATGAGGCCCCATGAAAAGCAACCTTATTCAGCCGGTGGTAAACATGAGCCCCATAGCCAAATGGTAAACAAGGTCTACATTGATCTTCGTCTGACTGAGCACTTGTTTTTTAATTCTGTGCTTCTCCTTGTCCCATTTTCAGTCTATATTAGGTGGCTGTGGGCAGTTGGAGATTAGGGCAGGATCCATGGGCCCAGGATGTGGGGACTGAATGTCTGCTAGGTGGGCAGACAGCACATTACCATTACTCAGGCTCAGTTCTGGATTAATGCACACAGAACTCAAACAGGGCAGCAGGCAGGCCAGCGCTGAGTGACAAATCTGAGAGGATGATCAGTTCTTTACCAGGCTTCAGGGCCTCCGATATGGTAGTAACCCTGAAAGGAAAGAATCTGTTTGAAGAGATAACAAATGCGTGAAAACTCACAGCTGGTTAGGCTGTCTGTGGAAGCATGGGCTTTGGTTTGTGCAAAAAGCCCTATGCATTCTCCTTAATGGCTAATTGGCTTGTCATGCCTTCCATTGTTTCTATTTTCCTATATTGAGGAGGATCCTGTTGACAGTTGATCCCCTTGCCACCCCACAGCCAGGTCAGAATCATTATAAGCAGAGCTGTGGTGATTATCCTACTGGCCAAAGTGAGACAGTACAAGACAGATAGAGGCCTGAGGGCAGCAACTAATAGTAAGAGGAACTATTACAGCCACTATTTCCTTAATGTTTGCTAAGCGTTGCCTTTGTTTAGCAGATGAGGAGATGGAGGTTCTGAGAGATTAAGTAAAATCCCCTATGCATCATACTTGTAAAGTATGGAAACGGAACTAAAAGTTGTTTTGTCTCATTTAAAGGCTTTTTGTGTTTTCACTATACCGTGCAGCAATCTCCAACTTCCTGATCTCTGAATATCTCTGTATTGATATCTTCATGACAAAAATAAAGAAGCAGAGTTGAGAATTGTCAGAATAATTATTTCAACGAGCTCCTTTTTGATTCCATTTGAAATTTAGCATCCCAACACTAGGTTTGTCTTGGCTGAGGTGATTTTTACTTATTAACATTTATGGCTCTTTCCCAACTCATGTTTTCCTGGTTTGCAAACTTCTAGGGTTCCTCATGGTGTCTGTTCTCAGGGTGCTTTCCTTTCCTTCAGCTGTGCAAATACTAACGTTATTAAAATGCTGAACATAAACAATGGAAACGTGTCATTGCTGTGCAGACCTCTCCTTCCTTTCCTGGCCCGTGTACCACACACACAAACACACTTACCACCTTCACTGCCAAAAATAAGTATCAAATCCAACTCCATCAAAGTAATCCATTTTTAAGCAAGCCCAGTGTTTTACCTGTCTTCCTCTGCAAGTTTATTTCTTTTACTTAAGCATTTCCTTCTAGGCTCTTAAATTAAGCCTTAAGGTAAACTGGGGAGAAAAGGAGAGGTAAACAAAGCCCAATGAAAAGCTTGTTAAGGACAGAAGCTAATGTAACAGGGTTGGGAACTTGGAAAGAAAGAAGGTTTCATGTACAGGAATATTAAGAACCAAGTTGCCAAAGAAAACTTGCAAACTTTTTTTTTCCTTTGCTTGCATAATCCCAGCATTTATCCAGAATTTTGTCACATTTCCTTTCACAATTCAAGCCAGCCTGTATTTTTCCTATGGTCTGCAGAAGCATTTTCTTTGACAGTTTTCTCACCTGCAAGAAGTTATCGCTACTTTTATATACAAATTTATCATGGCCTAATTAAATCAAAGTTCATTAAGGAAAACATGAAGTTTTGAGAGGTTTTTCTGTTGTTTTTTTTTTTTTAAGAATGTATGGTAAAGAAATTTAGTGACAGAATCTGGACTTGCCAGCCGTGTATCATATGCTAGAGTCTCAGCAGCATGGCTATAAAATAAGGACAATCATAATATCAACATCGTAAGGCTACTACATGTCATAGTGCTTGTCACAATGCCTGGCACATATTAAGTGTGTAATAAATGTTAGCCATTATTATTATAATTATTATCAAAAAGTTTAACTTTAGCATAAACATATGAAAGGATGACAATCAAAATATGTAAATTTACCTTAAAAAATAATAGCTGAATCCCTGTGTACAGACACACAGGCACAGAGAGGTTAAGTCACATGTTGAAGGTCACATAGATAGAAAAAGTAGAATAGTTCCTTTACGGAGAAGGATACAAATATGAATTGAGCTGTGGGATTAATACACGTAAATAAAACATGTGTGACTCAGGAGAGGGATAGCTAAGAAATAAAGCAGTCAGAAACGAACAGTGAAGGATCTGGTGTACTTGATAAGTATATATCCTACATGGGAGAGTGATTTATCTGTGCATCAGAACCTAATGTCATATGAGATCGCTCATATGTGGAATCTAAAAAACAAAAACAAAAACAAACAAACAAACAAAAACAAAGCGTAAATAAAGGACAGAAATAGACTCACAGACAGAGAATACAGACTTGTGGTTACCAGGGGGGTGGAGGGTGGGAAGGGATAGACTGGGATTTCAAAATTGTAGAATAGACTACACTGTATAGCACAGGGAAATATACACAAAATGTTATGATAACTCACAGAGAAAAAAATGTGACAATGAGTGTGTATATGTCCATGAATAACTGAAAAATTGTGCTGAACACTGGAATTTGACACAACATTGTAAAATGATTATAAATCAATAAAAAATGTTAAAAAAAAGAACCTAATGTCATTAACAAAATCTGAATTGTATGAACATTTTTCTTTACTTTGATTCTATGTTCCCATACAAACTTCCGCTAATCTACTGGTTTCCCATGTAGTTTGCCTGAATCCAAACCCACCTACTACTTTTTCTCATAAACTGTGACACATTGTAAGAGTAAAAACTTCAGTGCCTAGTAAATGTTTGTTGAATGAGTGAGTGAATGAAAGGATGAATCAGAAACAGTTAAAGAAACTGGAGGAAAAAAGAGAGGAGTTCAAGAGAAAAGAGAATTTTAAGGTCCTGTCAAGCAATACACAGAGATTACAGAGAGTGACATATGAGAAAAGGTATTTGGATTTAGCAAAGAGTAGGTCATTGGCAGAATTTAGAGACAGTTTTTAATGTGGTAGTAGCAGAACCCTCATAGAAGGGATTTAAGGCAAGAATGAGTGGATGGGAAGTGTAAGCTGCAAATGGAAACTACTTATTTAAAAGAACCAGCAGTGAACTAAAGGGGAGAGAGAGTTCAGTTGCTGAAAGGAAAGCAAGTTGCCTGTGTGTGTGTATCTTGAAAGAGGAAAACTTGAATGTTTGGAGATAAAAGAGAAACAAATATTGATGTGTAAAACAATAAAAACTGATAATTTGAGTTTTGGGGTGGTTCACTTCATGATAAATGTAAGTCTGTGATGGGTGATTATTGGAGAGAAATCCTGGTAGGAGGGAAGAAGTATGTGACATGCAACGTTTTTCAAAAGGAAATGTGTTTGGGGGTTTGGCATCAGGGCCTGGTGGTGCCATCAGGAGGCTTTCCAGCACGCCATCATCAGAGTAGATTTACCAGAGACCACATGCTGAGCAGGTCCAGACATGCCAACTTCCCAATTCTGTTAGTCTTAGGCTGTGCCTCATCTGTTCATTGAAATTACTTTGGAGACAGTCGCAAGTGACCATATAGATGTCAGATCCTAGCCTATCTCCAGGCCTTCTTTCCTGTATTCCAGATTGCTACCTGAACCCTCATTTTGGTGTTCCACAAACATCTCAACATTAACATGCCCCAAACTGCCCTTATCATCCTTCCTCTTATATGAGCTCCTCACCCTGAATTCCCAATCTCAGACAGTATAGTCATCACCACCTACCCAGTAGACGAAGCCAGGAAACATCCTAGAATCCTCTTTCTTCCTTTTCCCTCTTAAAATATAATCAAGCTCTCAAGTCATTTTTATGTTGGGAGAATAGAAGTCTACCTCAACCTTACCCCTGTTACCCAGAGAAAGAGAAGAGATGATAATCTGATTGTTGGCTCCTAAGACAGATCTTGTTAGGTTGGGTGGTGACTAGTCAATGTGTGTTGAGTGGATATACAGCTATTCTTGTTTCAGTCCTTGCTCTCTATTTCAAGCAAGGAGCAAACATTGTAAGCAACTGCAGTCCCAGTCTCCTTGCTCTTCTCTCTTGTTTTTAATTTTATACAACTGACAGGATTATATTCAAGCTAGGTTTGGGCTTGAGGTTGGTAAACTCTAAAGTCTCTACCCATGGTCATTGTTTTGGAACTTAAAAGTTTTGCTAACCATAGTTTTTCCCTTTACCTGATGAGTTTCCTTACTTGGTGAGTCTTCTCTGATTTTTCTATGGTCTGCTTCTATAAATATTTCCAATTCCTTGAAACGTTCTCTGGTTTGTGCTTGCTCTTGGGCTACTTGCTCTTCTGGGCTTATGTTGCCTTATATTTATATGTAGAATACATCTATTATTATGTTCAATATCCTTGTTCTACAAGGCTCTAGTGTTTTATTCCCTAGTAGATCAAGTCACTTTGTAACCCCAGTGCTTAAATAGTGCTGGCACATGGTAAACATGTGGCAGATATTTGCTGGATAGCTAGCATAACACTTGGCACGTAGGGGAAATGTAATGTATATTAGTTCCTTTCAGCACCATTAGCTTAACCATCCAACCTCCATTCTTACCTCTTGATTCCATCTTCTGCATTGGTAGGTCAAGAAGTGATGTTGGTTAGGGAACCTTTAGCTCCCTTATTTTGTATCAAAGCTCTTCAAGCTGAAATGGTGTGCATGCCTTGCAAACACAACCTCAACACATCTCAAATAAGCACATACATCTTATGTCAAAACTGCATCAGTATTAACTTTTTCTTAAAAAGCTTTCTTTCTTGATTCCAGAAAAACATATACTCCTGGTGTTCGTCCTCTGTTCCTCCCTAGTTTATTCTCTCAACAAACTTTTATTGAGTAACTATCATATATTAGTTACTATTCTAGACAGTGAGTAGTAAATAAAATTTTTTAAATTCTCACCCTCACAGAACTTAAATTCTAGTGGGAGAAATAGGCATAGGGCAAGATTAACAATTAAAATATACTATATGTTAAATAATGATAAGTAATAAGAAATAAAAGAGGGAAGGCAGGCAGCACTGTTGGATGGAGGGATTCTAATTTTAGATAGAATGACTAAGGAAAGTCTCACTGAGAAGACATTCAAGTAAAGATCTGAAGGAGATGCACGAGGAAGCCATGAAGATATACTAGGAAAAGAACATCCAAACAAAAAGGAACAAGTACAAAGGCCCTGAAGTGGTAGCATGTCTAGCATATTTGAGAAAAGTGAAGAAGCTAGTATGACTAGGACACAGTAAGAGAGAGAGAAGTTAGGAGATAGGTCAGAAGTAATCTAGGCCTCATCAGCCATCATAAGGACTTTGGTTTTACTCTAGGATGGGAAGCTGCTAGGGGGTCTTTTCTAGAGAAGTGATGTGATATAATTGCAGATCTAATAGGACCACACTGGTTGCTTTTTGTAGAAAAGAGCACAGTGGAGCAAGAACAGACCACTCAGGAAGGCTGTTGCAGTAATCTAGGCAAGAGATGGTGGTGACTTGGTCCAGTCTGGGGAGTAGTGTAGGTGGTGAGAAGTGGTCAGATTCTGGATATATTTTGGAAGTAGAACCAACAGAATTTGTAGATGAATTGGATATAAGATAGAGGGAGAAATGACCCCAAGTTTGGGGACCTAAGCAATGGGAAGAATAGTTTCCATTCTCTGAGTTTTAGAAGACTGATAGGATTGAGTTCTAGGGAAAATGTCAAAGGCTCAAATTTGGAAATGTTTATTTTGAGATGGCTGTTAGACATCCACGTGAAGATATGAAGTAGCCAATGGGATATATGAGCTTGAATTTCAGGGAAGAAGTCTGAGTTAGAAATATAAATTTGAGATTTGTCAGCACTTGTATGATATTTAAAGCCTTGAGACTGGGTGAGATCCTCTGCTGGTTTCTATTCAGCAACCCAAGCTCTTAATACTGAAATGCCAGGGCCCACTCTTTGAACTTCTTCTTTTTTCTACCTATACTCATTCATCTCTTGTTCTTTTCTCTTTCTTTCGTACTCCTTATCAAATCTGGTGAGAAAATTCTGAGTATATCCTAGATTTTGAAGGCTTCAAAATAAATCCAGAAACTGATCCCTTCTCACCACCTCCACTGTTAATCACTCTGATCCATTTCTCTTGCCTAGATTATTGCAGTAACCTCAAAGCCAATTTTCTGTTTCTGAATCCATGCCCCATAGAGTTAACAAAAGCTGATGACTAACAGAAATTCTTGAGCTTGTCTTGCAGGGCAACAGATAGGGGAACAGCTCATTAAAACCCCTCTGCTTGTAAACTGCCTTCGCTGATTAAGTTTGCTTTAGTTATTGTTTTTCTTTCTTTCTTTTCATCTCTTTAACTGAATATCTTCCCAGCTTCACATTGCCCAGTTGTTTTACAGGAACTTGGAGTCAGCTTTTGTTGGGTGTGAGCTGGCTGAGACTGGTTAGACCACCTACCCTAAAACTGGACCTCTGCAGGTGTCCAATGAATGGTATTTTGATATCAGAAGGCCAGAAAACCCCACCTCAGCTCAGGCTAAGCACCTCCATTTTTGAATGTGCAAAAGAATATAACCCCGATACACCTGCACAAAAACTTACATTTTTTCCCCTACCTCTAATCACCTTCCCCATGCCTAATACCACCCTGCTTCTCCAGTAAATAATCCACCCCCCTCACCTTCAAGGAGGCAGATCTTGTTCCGTCTCCTCACCGGATGCCTTGTTAATATTCTCTTTCTCAGTTGCAAACCTCTGCATCTCAGCGATTGACTTGCTGTGGGCCCAACAGACAGATCTGGTTCAGTAACATTTCCACATGTATCTCACTTAGATCTGTTCTTGAAAGGTCGCTAGGACACTTTAAAAATCAAAATCAAATTTTACTCGTCTACTCAGAATGCTCCAATTGTTCTTTAGAGTAAAATCCAGTCCCAAGAATGGACTAAAAATATCCTCCGCAATCATATTACCTAATAACTCACTGACCACACCACCTATTCTGTCGTAATTACGCTTGCTGCTCTAGATCCTGTCTTATTTGCTTTTCTCAAATATTTCAGGCTGTGCCCTCTGAGAAGAACATGCTCTTCCACAAATGCACATGGCTGTCTCCCAAACCACCTCAGCCCTTTACTCAGTGCCACATTCTCAGTGAATCATTCCTTGTCACCTTATTAAAAAAAATACACCTTCTTCCCGCAGAATTCTTCATCCTCCCAGATTTATTTTTCTCCATAATACTAATCATTGTCTTCTATATTTGTGTGAATGCCATGAAGGCATGAATTATTGCCTGTTTTGTTCTCTGCTGTATCCCTAGCACCAAGAGTAGTGTTTGATACATTGTGGGTGTTGACTGAAATAAATGCACAGCCTAAAAGTTGAGAGTTATGTTTTATTTGCTGGACATTTCTGAGGACTCGAACCCCTTTGAGCCCGGGATGACAGCCTCTCAAATCGCTCTGAGGGACTGCTCTGAAGAGGTAGGGGAGGAGCTAGGATATTTAGGAGTTCTACAACAAAGACCAGGTTGTTGGAACATTAAAAGCTTACTTGTTAACTGAAGAAAACCAGATATCTCAAGTTAAAGAATTTAGCACTCTTCTATGTATGGGAGAGAGCAAATATTTGGGCTCTCAAATTCATTCCTTTGACAAAAACCTAGCTATCTAGGGCCAGTATCCTGTCCTTTCTTATTCTGAGTCCCCTCGGAGTGCACAATTGTGAGTGGCTGCAGAGGCTGAGCTGCAGGCTTGTCTTCACTGAGGGTTGGTGGCAGTGGCTGATGACTTGATGGCTTCAGTTTTCTTTGTTTACTGATATGGTTTGCAGTACTTTTCGTTCACATTGTGAAGGAAAAGCCGGGCTGGTCTAACAAGATAACTCACAAGTCTAGGAATGTGAAGGAGAGGCTGGGCTGGGCTAACAAGATAACTCACAAATCTAAGTACTGGAATACTGATCTGAGTTCTGCTAGACTAACTTGTAAATCTAGGTTAATTAGTGTTGTTTTGCTGTTCATGTTTTTTTTGCTAGCCAGCTGGGTTTTCAAAGATACATATCTGGCTTTGGAATGTTGGTTTGCTGCCTCCCCACCTCCACTTTTGTGATGATAATGCTGCTAAAGCTGTTCCATGCCTATTGGCCTAATACCCCCAAGCTTGTACTTTACCCTATAAAACCTCATGTGCACATCTTGAAGGTGCTCAGAGCTTTGGAGCAGAAGCCCCTCTGAGCCCGCCGGCGTAATACATCTGAGTACTCCAACCCTCCGAGTGGTGCTTGTTTCTTGACTGGCCTGTCGTTTCCGTAACAACATGAGCACTTAATAAATGTACTTTAATAAATGAATGAATGGATAAATGAAATATACACACCATCTAAGCAATGTGAATGCTTGCTATGTGAATGTTGTTTCAAATTAGTCTCCTAGACACTGTTGCTATGTGAATATTGTTTCAAATTAGTCTCCTAGACACTCTTCCCTCAAAATCCCCTCTAGGCTCCTCCTAATGAAATGCTGAAACACTGACAGATGATAGAGTATATCTGACACAGAGAGCATGCTGTGGGGCTGGAGAGTCATATCGAGTGCTTCTTTAGGTCGTACCTATGGCAGGCAGTTATAAAAATAAGTAAAGTATGGTTCCTGTTTTTGAGGAATTCATAGTCCAATTGAGGAGAAAGTTGTGTACAATGTGACTTGCATAAAAAGAACAAACTTAAACATAAGTATTTACAACTTTCCGTTTGGATGCCAATTCCTAAAGAGTTTTTTGAGCCTAAGGCAGCAGAGAGTTGCAAATTTGAAAGAAGCTGGGGGATTGCTTGATTTACAGTAAAAAGTGGGAGGAGTATCTCAAGAATGGTTTTCTTCTGTAGAAGAAAAGACAGATTAGAAAGGAAGGAACTGAGTAGAAAGAAGGAATATGATCAAATAATAATTGCGCATTGAGATTTTTGTCAATAGAGTACATAGAGGGGAACAAAAAGGATTTTGGAACAGTTTTTATAAGAATTAGAGGAAACTAAGTAGATAAAGAGAAGTTTTAGATGTTTATGGGTGAAGCAAAGGAACTGTCCTTTCTTTTGAAACCAAGCAGGACCCTGTGGGACCCTCCTGGGTACAAATCCTTTCAATGTCCCGTTTCTTGTTTGTGGGAAATAGGCTTCATTCAGCCTCCTAGACCTTCCCTGAGTTCCAAAGGGCAGATTCAAACTGCAAATGAGGGAAGGGAGGGAATGCAGAAACAAAGGAGGAGCAGTCAAGAAACAATAGTGCAGCATGGGGCAAGGTCCTGGTTCCTCCTCAAGAACATGCATGATAATATATCTTTGAGTTCTTCTACAAGAACTAAGGTCCCCACCCAGGTGGAGGATGGTAACTTCAAGATGAAGACCTAAACATTCCTGGAACACCACCCTGTTACCTCCGCACCAACCAATCAGAAGAAAGTCACACACCCTACAGCTCTCACCCTAATGCCTATAAAAGCCCTGAATCCATCAGGATGTTTAGGGCTTTTGAGAAGGAGCCACCCATTCTCCTTACTTGACCCTGCAGTAAATCTTTCTCTGCTCCAAACAGTTCAGTTTGTTTGGCCTCACTGTGCATCCAGCATACAAACTTGCATTTGGCAACACTTTCCTCTAGAATGTCCCAGTTTTATTGATGCAGGAAAAAAAGGATGTGGGGCTTGAGGAAGGCTGTGTCCCAGATCTCCGTGAGTCCCTGGGATGTGCCCTGCCAGGTGTCGGTTCTTTGTTTCGCGCGAGAAAGTATTCAAGAGCGAGCCACAGTTGAGTAAAGGTAGATTTATTTAGAGAGATACATACTGCATAGAGTGCAGGCTGTTTCAAAAGGCAAGAGAAAGGCAAAGAAAGAGGTGTGGGAGATGGGTGCTCAGGTTAAAGTAAAAGTAGGTACACACTCCATAGACAGAGTGCAGATCGTCTCCAAAGAGGAGGGAGCAAAAAAGGCGGCCAGGTGTGGTGTTGCCACTTTTTATGGACTCAGTAGCTCCACACGACTGCAGGTGGCACCATTCCAACTACCCTGGGGAAGGGGCTGGGATTCCCAGGAATTGGGCCACCGCCCACCCTTTGGCTTTTTGCGGTTAGCCTTGGGACTGTTATGGCACCTGCAGGTATGTTATTTATCACATTAATATGTTACAATGAGCATATAATGAAGCTCAAGTTCTACTAGAAGTCAAACCTCCTGCCATCTTAATCCTCAAGGCCAACTGGGAGTTGAATCTTCCACCATTTTGGTGTTAACTGCTGTCACTCCTTGAGTGGCTGTGCCCTGCTCCCTTCCCTCCTGTATCATTATGACCACTCTTTCTTTTAGGGATCATTCAAATGACTTAGCTGCAAATATACCTTTAAGAGGCTGAATAAATTCATCTAACATTTGCTCTTTGACTTAGAGGATTTCTTGTTTCAAATGATAATTTCAGTTTTTGATATACATCAGTTCATTCTGACTATAAGTAGCAAAGATCAGAGGCTGTTACTGGTTTTTTGTGTTTTTTTTTTTAATCAAACTATGCCATGAGCATAGAGGATAGTATTTGTGAAGGGACCTGTTGCATCTCGTACTTTTAGAAAAGAAATCTATGAATTTATACCTATACACAAAACTCCTTTTATCTAGAAAGTACTGCATTTATACTTTCATTATTTGCTCTCTAGAATATTTTCTTTCCCCTTTTTCTTCCCCCTTTTTCTTCTTTTATTGTTGTCCTTTTGGGGGGGCAGAAATGTTATGTTAATCCATTTTTATTTATAAAATTGTATTAATGTTAGGCATTTTTGTTTTTCTAATTTCCAGCCTTTTATGCAGGGACTCATAAACTGAAAAACAAACATTTCTATTTCCTTATTTTCTATATTATTTTCCTCTTTTTTGGCTTTATTTATTATTTAATTCCACTATTTAAATATTTTATTATATTCTCCTCTTTAACTTTTGAGTTACCAGAATTGTGTTTAAAATTTTGCAAACAGAAAAGACTATTTTTAGCTCTTATTTTTAATTTCTATGTTCTCATAATAAGCTATCAGCTGCAATAAACAATTCCAAATCTCAAAGGGCTTAACACAATACAAGTTTATTTCTTGCTTATTTGAAGTCCAACGTGAATGTTTCTATATCTGACACAGAGAGCAAGCAAGCTTCTTACCTTTTAGGTTGCCAACATTCTCAAGATGTAGCTTCATATGTTTTTGAAGAAGAGGAAGCAGGAGTGTGGCAGATTGCACAGGATATTCTGTGTTCAGACCTAATAGCAAATTAACATTTTTGCTCACATTCCTTAGGAACTGAGCCTCCTAAAAGGGGCTGGAAGTGGGGTCTAACTCTTATATCCAAGACAGATAGGAAAATCAGAATCCCTGCCACAGTTTCTAATGTAATTACATTATGGTCAGAAAGTATGTTTTGTATGATACCAATTCTTTAGAAAATTTGAGACACAGTCAATTTTTGTAAATGTTCTGTATGTGCTTGAAAACAATACATTTTTTGCAATTACTGAATGCAGGCTTCTATATACATCAGTGAAATCAAACTTGTTCATTTTATTGTTCAAATTATTTACATCCTTATTGAGTTTTCTTTTTTTTCAATTCCTCCATTTTGTTTTATTTTTTATTGAAATATATTTGACATGTAACATTGTGTAGATTGAAGGTGTACAACATGTTGATTTGATAGTTTATGTATTGCAATATGATTACCATTGTAGCAATAATTATCACCTTTATCACATCACATTATCATTTCTTTTTTGTGGTGGGAATAATTAAGATCTAGTCTCTTAGCAAGTTTGATGATTATAATACAATATTGTTGTTTATATTCGCTCTACTGTGCATTAAATCTCTAGAATTTATCTACTGGTTGCAGCTTTCTTGGTTTTCTTATCTACTTTAAGTATGAATGACTAAGAGATATGTGTTAGAAATTTCCCACAATGTTATCGATGGATTTGTCAATTTCTCTTTGTAGTTATTTTAATTTATATCTTATTTATTTTGAGGCTATGATATTAAACAATACAATTTTACAAATGTGATATTCTTTTGATTATATCATGTTATTTTTATAAAGTTCTCTTCTTTTTTGGTGGTATTTTTTTTTCCTTTAATGAATACTTTGTGTAATATTAATTATGGCTATGTTACTTTCTTTTAGTTAAATTTGCCTGGTTGTTCTGAAATTCTGATTAGATATACTTTGAACTTTCTCTGTTCTCCCTGTGTCTTCAATTCTTTTTAAATAAATTTCCATCTCTATATCTCAATTGCTTTATTCTGTGTAATTTCTTCTTTTACATAAGACTCTTCCATTTTATTCTCTCCATTGTATATATGTGCTGTTTAACTCTCATACTGAATATTTACTTTTAATTATTATGCTTTTTACTTATAGGAGATCTCTTCCCCCAATTCTGCCTAATCTCTTGCTGATTAGTCATATTTTTACCTCCTTTCCCTCTTAAAACTTCTTTAAACATATAAATATACTTAATTTATTTTCTAATATATTCTTTGTAATTGTACATTTCTAGTATCCAAGTTCCTGTTTATAATTTCTGTGACACTTGCTTATGGTGGCTTAGTTTCTCATGTGTTTTGTGATTTTTATTTCCTTGTGAACTTTTTACTCAAAATGAAACACAATCCTTTGAACTTTTAAATTTCATTCCTCCAGGGTGGATTTGTGTTTTTTCTGCCACGTGTATAAGAACATTACAGACCTGGGTCCAGTTTAAATGGGTCCAGAAATGAAAACTTTTTGCTTATGATATTCCTTATCATGTAAACAGTAAAAATTTTGATCCTCAATCCATATGTTTGCACCTTCCAGTGGCTACATGTTCTCAGGAAAGCTTTTCCCTCTCCTTGTCTAGGCAGTTTTCTTTCCTGCTTACCTCTGTGAAGGGTTATTTATTCACTTATTTCTAGTGAACTTTTTTCCTGTGTGAATGGCTTTTCCTGAGCATGCGTTTTATACTGGATGGTCACCACCAGAGCTCTCTGCTTGGGAAGTTGCACAGCTCTAGGCAGCCTGGGTATGCAGATTCTCCCAGGGCACTCAGATGCTTCAGTTCTCACTTCCTTCCCTACACCCTCCACTCACACTCCTGCTTAATTCCTGGCAGCTTCTTCCATTCATTTAAAAAGTGTTTTTAGCATTTTATCTGGCAAATTTTCAATGAATTTAGACAATTATGAATGAATTTCTCTTTTATTTTTCAGAGTAACGTTTAAATCTAGTTGGAAAATATACCGATATTTGTGGGAGAGAGCATAATCTTTTCAGTCTATTGCCAATGCTAGGCATCTCAATAAATTGATGGACCATTTGAAATGGTGCCATCAATGGTCGAAACTGATGAATTCTGAATGGTGTAGAGATTAGAATCATTGTTCGTATGAGACCTGTGAAAACCCAATTCTTGCTCTTCCACTAAGTGACTTTGTTAACCTCTCTGGTGTCCAGCCACCCTTTGAGGCTTGATTTTCCTCATCTCTAAGATTCCTTGGTTTATCTGGTGTATCTTCGCAAGCAGTGTGGGTTACAGAGGTTATGGGAGAGCTTGATCTCTGTGATCCCCAAGTATTGCCTGGACCGCATGAACCCCCTTGCCCATCACCATTAGTTCCTAGCAGTCTCATCTTTTTATCCCAGTGTGCTAGACAGTCATAATTTTCCACATGCACTGTGTTGTGAAAAAGGTTTAGCATGGTCTGGAAGATCTTCTAACAATCCTTCTGTCTCTAAAACCCTTGATTCTAAAGATTAACTATTAATGCACTTTTCCTCTCTGGGCACTTGTTTAGTGAATGGGCATATTGTATCCAAGAGAGAAGTGGGGTAGATTTTACATAGAGTTGCTTTGAACTGAAATCTTGAAAAGGAGTTGCATTTGTGAATGAGGAAATGTCAAGAATTTTATGCTAAGTGACTTGTTTAGAGCCAGTAATGCCATTCTAGGATTTGAATGAGCCAAGGCCCTTGATGCCTCCTTGGACATATATCATATTTTCTAATAACTGGTTTCATTGTGCTTCTTCACCTCCTCACTTTTCCATGAATGCAATATTATAGAGGCAGCTTATGTGCTCTCATGTCCTTTCCTTTCTTTTTTTATTTATATTTATTAGTTGTATGCCTTAGTTTCACTTTGTTTTCAATCCCCCTGTCTGTGGTATTTTGAACAGCTTGAGCTAACAGAGGCTGGTTTCACTTCCCAAGGATGCATACCCATAAAACTTATCAAAAACAAAGTTTTGCCAATATCTGAAAGCATGGGTCCCAACACGCTCTACTTCTGGCAGGCTCTCACATGATTCTGAGTCATGCTTTAAGAAGAATGTTTAGCACTCAGCAACCCAGAGCCCATTCTGGCCCTGAAGTCACATTGTTTAGGTTGGGATGCAGTGTGTTTTTAAAACAACAGATTCCTGACTCCATGCCAGACCTACCAAATCTGAACCTCCACAAGTGGAGGTCAGGGAGTGCAGTTTTACAAAACTGTAGCTTTGGTTCTGGAGACTACTTCTCTGGAAACAGCTGAGAGATCAAATCACTTGGCTGAAAAATGGAGGAAGAGTTGAAGAAGATGTCACAGAAGAGCTATCTTTTTTCTTTTTTTAATTTGTCTTTGATGGATAAATCAAATATTTGTCTGATGAGGAAAACTAGGGAAGGATATTTTATTTTATTTTTTATTGAGGTATAGTCAGTTTACAATGTTGTGTCAATTTTTGGTGTACAGCACAATGCTTCAGTCATACATGAATATACATATATTGATTTTCATATTATTTTTCACCATAGGCTACTATAAGATACTGAATATATTTTCCTGTGCTATACAGTATAAACTTGTTTATCTATTTTATATATACCAGTCAGTATCTGCAAATCTTGAACTCTCAGTTTATCCCTTCCTACCCCCCTCCCCCCTGGCAGCCACAAGTCTGTATTCTATGTTGTGGGAAACAGTATGGGTATTCCTCAAAAGACAAATGAACTTATATAGGGAAGGATATTTTAGATGGGAGTGGCACAAGAGTGAGACTCTGGCATATCTTTGAGAGCTTCAAATGGTCTAGTGTGACTAAACTAATGCTGACACAGGAAGTAGAAATAACAGAAGAAGGATCGAGAGAGTAGATTAGGACTAAATTGTGAAAAGTCTAGAATGATAAGGAATTAGACTTTATTTCACGGGCAATAAAAGTCATTAAAGATCTTGTATATATGACAATAATGTGGCAAGATTTTTATTTTATAATATAACCATGGCAGCAATGTGGAGGAGGAATTCAAGGGAGAAGAAACTGGAAACAATGAGACCAACTGAAGATTTAATTACAGTAGCTCAGAAGAATGACTATAAGGTGGTAGTTGTGGAAATGGAGGAAGAGGGCATAGATTAGGAATCATTCATTTACTTAACAAATGTTTATTAACTATTTTGTGTGTGTTGAGTCCTGTGCTAGCTGTTAGGGAAAAACCAAACCAAACCATGAATGTTCTAAAACAAATAAAAAATATGTAAAGTGTATGAATAAAAGATATATTTAAAATAATGGTATCCTTTTTGTGAAATATAACCAATTTTACTTTTCTCTTACTAGATATTACTGAAGTGTCTACAGTATCAGTGTATCACATTTTAAAGTACTCTAATTTTAAAGTGTATATATTGTTTTACCTCCCAGAACCAAAATGAGAAGATAGACATGTGAACAAATTATATAGCAGTAAGGTAATTATAATAAAGATATGTTGAAAAATTACTGAAAAGGTGAGCAGTAGCAGCTAAACATGCCTTCAAGAGGCAAGAAATCTTCAGGAAGGAAGCAACATTTCAAATGAAGTTTGTAGGATTAATGGAAGTCTCAGAGGAGAAATACTCCAGGCAAAGGAAACAGCACTGGAAGATTAATCTCAGCAGATAGGCCAGTGTTAGATTCTGAAGTCTTGTATTCTTTGCAGAATTGTTTAGAATTCATTATGAAAATGCTGTTTCAGGAAGGAGACAGCAAATGTTCACACCTTGAAGACCATTCTGTAAGCACTACATAAGTCAGATTGAGGTGATGTGGAGTGAAATTACAGGCAGGCAGGAAAATCAGTAAAGAGACACTTGTGATAATTTAGGTGAGAATTAACAGGCATTAGTGATTTGGTCAGCTGAGTGGGGTGGTGTCTGTGTGTGCTTGCATTGAATGTGCGTGTGCAGGCAACATATGTGTGTTTGGTGGATAGATGGTCAAAGGAGCAGAAATTGAAATTATCTATGTAACTTCTGATCTATCAAATTACTTTTTTTCTCAAATGAGGGGATAATGGTGTCATTCACCATAATAGGAAATAAATGACTAAGAGAATGGTGAGTTATGGTGAGTTTAAGGTACATGTGGGACATCCAAGTGGAAAATTTTAGTAGGCAGATGTATATATAAGTATAGACTTCCTGAAAAAGATAAAGATTAAAAAAAAAGCAGTTTTGGTGACTGCTTAAATGTTGTTGGAGGGGATAGTTATGAGATATTCAAATATAGGATAAGGAATGAGGAAGACATTGAAGAGGAGTGAAATACTGAGTTTGACCTTGAGCATTATAAATCACTGAACAACTGTATAGCAGAGTGATTACAACATGAACTCTCATGATGCTCTAGACTACTTTGGTTAAAATCTTAGCTTTAGCACTTGCTGAGTGTATCCTCATGAGCAAATTATTTAACCTCTATGGGGCTGAGGTTCCTCATCCATAAAATAAAACTAACATTAGCCTTGACCCATAAGGCTGCTGTGAGAATTAAATGAGATAATTTATGGAGGGCACTAGAAGTAGTATGTGGAGCATAATTAGCGTTAGTTATTATTTGGATTGTTGGGTGGAAAATGAAAGAATTTTGGTCTCAATGATGAAAAATGTAGTCGTGTGAAACTCTTTCATGAAGAAAAAACTTCTTTGTCACTTAGTTACCATAGAGAAGGTAACCTTTCTGTGTTTTGGTCCATGGAGCAAAATGATGCAAGACAACTAGAGTTTTCAATAGGAAAAACAGCTGATATCCCAATCAAGTTTTTGAAATTTAGCTCACAGTTGTTCAGAAACATAAGATGGTAAGACAAAGAGCAAACCTGTGATTGTTTCTCACGATAGGGCTCTGTTGTGCATATCATAACCATGAGGGCTCTCTTGCTGTTTTCTGGGAATAGTAGATTATTTTGGATCTCCAAGCTAGGTAGTTTGAAGACACGTTTCTCATGTAGTGTTGTAACGATTGCTTCCTGTTTTTTATAATAAAACAGTGCAGACCCAGAAGTTAGCCACCAAAGGAAGTGGAAGCCTGCAGCATGACGTTTAGCTACGTCCTCTCATTTGCTATGAGTCATACTGGTTATATCTTTTTGTTTCTTAAGAACAACTGCAAAAAAATGAATAGTTAGGCTTTCAAGGTTTCTTATTAAATGCAAGAGATGAGTGGATTTTAAGAGAGACAGGTGGGTACATTTCTAAGGTTTGTTTGTTTTTTTTTCCTGAAGCAATAAATGAGTCACATAGTCTGATTATGTAAATACTTCCTTCTTCTAGTGGTAAAGTTTCATGCTGATTCACATAGCTTTTCAGATTCTTCTTATTCTTAGAAGAAGAACCTAACCAATACCTTTGACTCTCTTTTGTGTGACAGTAATTATTCTAGGTACTTTGCATATTTTAATGAATTTAATATGCAAAGCAGTCCCATGAGGTAGGTGCTATCATTATATGCCATTTTATAGATTAAGAAATTGAGAGAAACAGATTAAGTAGTTTGCCTTAGTAAGTGGCAGCTTGACTCAAAAGTTTATGAGTTTAACTCCAGTGCTCTAGTATATATTAGTTACTTTATAAGAATTGGTTAAATATACCTTTTGGCTGGCAGCCATGCTGTGGAAACATTTGCTGCTTTTCATCCTTGAGCTAAAGTCTGTCTACAGGGAAGCAGAAAATGAAGGAAAGTCTGGTAAATGAAGTCATATAAAGTTGGTCTATTGTTTATTTTTTGCTCTAATTATGAGAAAGTTATTCATAGTTATATAATCCTCCAGTTATTTCTGATTCCTAAGAATCAGGATGGTATTACAGGAAATAAAACCTTGGGCCCTGAGTGTGGGGCCACATTCATTCATGTAGACAGACAAGTGGTGAGCAATTGCAGCACATAGAAATATGAGGTGACAGTGGCTTTTTAAGTTGGTGCTATGGCTCCCATGTATAAAACCATTCTGTAAATTCCTTTACTTTGTATCTTTTCCACATATGCTTCTCAGCATGCTCTCTTCTACAATTTCTTGTTCTGATGGGCTATTTTTTGGTATTTACCATATCTCCTGTACAAGAATTGTGGCTGTTACAGTTGGAGAAAGTGAGGGAGCATAGCCAAGGATAATGGAAAATCCACCCTTCCTTGCCTCTATCTGTAGATTGACTCCCCAAACCAAAGAAAATCCTTCATTTTCCTATATTTTGTATAATTGTCTCTTTCTCCTCTGTGTTCTCAGAGCACTTAATTCATACTTCTGATATGGAATTTTCTATCTAATATATGTGGTTTGTATTTGCCTCTACTGCTTGATAATAGGCGTCATATTATATTCATTTCGTATTGTTCTCTAACACCCAGCAAAATTACTCTTTATGAATAGCAGATATTTAATAAATGTGAAATGAATCAGTAAAATCACTATTTCCATTTATTTTCTCCACATCTATTTTTTTACAATGCACATTTTCTTATATGTTAATTTTTTTAAGAAAAAAATTAGATTGTGTTATTTGAAGAATGTGCTAATTTGTAGATAATTCCTTTCTTGTTTATGATCAGCAAAGTTGTCAACTAGCAGCAAGCTCCTCAGAGATTTTTAGAACCATACCAAAAGCAGGCACTAATGAGCCCCAGATACACATTAAGAAGAAAAGACATGATTGGCTGATTATCGTTTTGGTGCAGGCTCTGGCCTGATCCAAGAGCCTGTTCTTGACTGGCACTCATTGGTTAGCCTCTGTGCAGTGGCTAGGGAGCAGGTTTGCTTACTGATGGTGATGAGGATAGCTGCAGACAGCACATTACCTAGTGTGTCTAGGTACTATAGCACTAGGTACTGTGCTGTCTGCATGCATTATTTCATCTAATCCTGTAGTGTAGGCACAGAGAAGGTAAGTGACTTTCTCAAAGTCATAAAGTATTATATGAGGGAGCCTGGCATTCAAACCACCACAATTTGCCTCTGGCCTTTACTCTTAACCACAACATGTTCTGTGTCTGTCAAGGACTTCCCCTTTCTGCAAAAAGAGAATGAATTAAAATTTTCTCATGAAAATAAGATGATTTTATATGTATGTTTAATGACCCTTTGCCTAACTTCTAATAGAGGTGACAACTAAGGTATTTAACCTATTGATTAGTATGCACAGCAAGTTCTAGTATATGTAAGTAAATTAAACAAGGCAGCTCAGTATTGATATATATTAACTTATAATAAATATAAACTGTTTCATTTGTACTATTTAAAAGAGTTTTTACCTTCTTAATGTATGCTTTTATTTTCTACAAACCAGAAGAGGAAGTAATGATTTTTATCAGAACTATGGAATTTAGAGAGACTTCTTTGGGAGAATATTTACAGGCATTCTTGAAAAGGAGTTTGTGAAAACTTGGATCACTTCATAGATTTTTGCAGTCTTCCTTAAAAAAAAAAAGCTTTCCATAGAAAGAACAAACAGAGAAGATAAAATTCTTAATCATTATATTATCTTTCAAAATGAAGATCTTTCTATTCTTGACCTGCTGTTTCATTAGCACTCATAACTTTATCCTGGACCCCTAGCTGAATTCTTCATCATTTGATTCTTTACCACAACTTCACTATACAATATATTTTAACCCTTAAAGTTTTATTATTAATGGTGATCAAACCCTAACACACAGTTCAGATTGATCCTCAATCCAGAAACATAAAATTCCTGATCTTGTTCTCAAGTCCTGCATTTTGTTTTCTGATTATTTGTAATAGTAATTCTCAAACAGGGGTAATTTTGCCCCCAGGGGGTGTTTGGCTATGTCTGAAAATGTTTTTGATTATCACAACTGGGGGTGCCACTGGTATCCAGGGAGTAGGGACCAGAGATGCTGTTAACCATCCTCTAATCCACAGGACCCTCCCACCTCCCACTGTTATCGCCCAGAATGTCAACAGTGCTGAGATGAGAGACCCTGCTTAATAAAAAACTTATTAGGAGCATTGCTTTGTTATCTTCTCAGCTACTATAGGGGATTTTTTAGGTACTCTATGAAAAAATTAATAAGTCTGATTTGTAAGAATTTATACAATCAAACGAAAGTTGTACTTCACTTGTGGTTGCCAAGGGGGCAGGAGGGTGGGAAGGCACAGACTGGGATTTCAACATGTAGAATAGATAAACAAGATTATACTGTATAGCACAGGGAAATATATACATGATCTTATGGTAGCTCACAGAGAAAAAAATGTTCATGTATAACTGAAAAATTGTGCTCTATGCTGGAATTTGACACAACATTGTAAAATGATTATAACTCAATAAAAAATGTTAAAAAAAAAAAAAAAGAAAAAGAAAGTTGTGCTTCAGAGTCAAAGTGACAGAGAGTGAGAATGGGATCCAGAACTTAGGTTGAAGGGATTTGTTTTTTTCCAGAGAGGGGAGGATTGTCCATAATGGAAGGAGGAAAGAAGGAAACAATGGGTGTATGTGCAGATAATTTTGAGAATGTACAGATATAAAGTTGAGCTCACCTATTGGAAAGAAGGTAACAGTGGTGACCTAGGAGGTTTAAGAATAATGGAAGTTGAAATAGCCACTGTAGAGAATGGGCAGTGGCTGTGCTTGAAGTTAAATGCATAGGTGCATCATGATTCAGGTAGTTCATCAAGTTAGTGCTAGACATAGCCTCCAGGAGAAGGAGGAGATGGAGAAATAAGCAAGGGCTCATTTCTTCCCAAGTGGACTAGGCTGCAGGACAGAGTTCTAGTCATAACAAGGGACTTAGGGAACTAGTAGAAAAGAGAAGCCGCACAGCTATTGGAATAAAGGCTGACATGCTTTGGATGCTCAATAAATATTTCTTGAATGTATAAATGCTGCACACTGTGCTAGCACTGGAGATGCATTCATTGCTGAAGAAAATGGTCTTTTCTTGCATAAACTGATTTGATTTGTGTTTTCTGGCATTTTGACACTGAAAGAGATGTACCTGATAGAAGGGACAAGCACAGTATACTCTGAGACCAAAGGAGAGTCATCTGACAGTTTTGAGTATTGAGAGAGAGCACTTCCTAGAGGAGATGAGCTTTGAGTTTGTGTATAGCATGCCAAGGATGAGGCAGAATCATTTTATTTTCATAAGGATGAGTCGAGGTGGGCTAAGACTGGCAGGATTGACACTGAGAAATTCACTCCTTCCCCTAAATCCCTTTACCCTCCTGCCAGAGAAAAGTTGTGTAGGACAGGAATATCCAACAGAAGCTATAAGCCTAGGGAGGCCTTATACACGTTCATTGTGAGCTGGCTGCCTGTTTTACGTACTTTACCAAGAACCATATGTATCAATTCCAAAGTCAATTTATGCTAAATTAATTACAGTCAATTGAAGAAATGGTGAAAGCTCTTAATGTGGGGAGGGATGGCAAGGATTTTGCATTGGTGTCATCACTTGAGTAATGTCTCTTACCACTGCAGGTGAGCTGTAAATACTCCCACCTCGGTTTCCTTTTCAGCAGCATGAAATTTGTATTATCTCCTGACATTAATCAGTATGAAAAAGAAGGATTCAGAATACTTGGAGTAAGAGGTAGTAAGAAAAATTTATTTTTCTATTAAAGATAAATATTCAGCTACATTCTCCAGAAAACACATTTCTTTGTACTAATCCAAAATTAAGATATTAGATTATAAAGCAGAAACAGCTGTATTTTTTTTTTTTTTTGCTGAAATAAAATATACTTTTGCTCCTTTAAGCTTGATGTTTTAAGTTGTTGGACCTAATTTTTGCTAATGTACCTTTTTGTATTTGATGTAATGTGCTTACAACAACTAACCTAATTATTAAAACACTTCCCAAGGAAACTGATGCACAAAATGGGGACAAGGGAAGGAGTTCTTTGCTGGCTTAAACCAGATTCCAGAAAGCTACCAGTCCAATGAAAAAAACTGAAAATGTATTTGTTTGTAAAGCATTTTGTGTTTTTCAAGATACTTTATCATACATTAATTTTAAAACTCCACAATAATTCTGTGAATTAAATATTATAATTTTACCCATTTTGTAGTTTAGGAAAGTAAGGAAGTTAAAGAACTTGGCCTAAGATCCAGGGGCTACTGTGGTAGAATTAAGTCTCATGGGGATCATGTCTATTCTACCCTTGTTCTTGTGGAAAACTGCTCTTCCACCCTTCCCTCCAGCATATGATCTGATTAGCAGCTGCCTCGTCTTATGTGACCTCAATCTTTTGGACGACGCAGTCTGACCTTGGAGTGGCCAGTTGATCTAAGGTGAACTAATAAAAACAATCTTCCTGACCCAGCTCATGAATGCATGAAGAGAGCCTGGAATCTCTTTTACAGATTAGAGTCTTTCCTCACATTTTATTTTTAAACCTGGGTGAGATGAGGGATGGAGGAAGGTGAGGGAGGTGATGTGAGGAGAGCATCCTCTTTTCTGATTGGGACACTGTTCAGATGGGAACCAGAGGAATCCACTGAAAGTTGTTGTGGTAGCCACATTCAGAGTGCTAGTCCAGGAGAAGGAAACTGACATACAGACAGAGACAGAGATGAAAGAGAGGGAGCTGGTAGCATTCATGTCTCTGATCCAGTTGCTCCTGATGGCCACTGTGTTTCTATCCTATGCTCATTTGGTTTCCTGAGCCAATAAATGCCTCCTTTTCCTTTGCCTAAGCTAGTTCTAATTAGGTTTCTTCAACTTCAAACAAGATTAATTGCTCATGTAAGTGGGCTCTCTGTTCTGTTCCATTGATCTATGTGTCTGTTTCTGTGCTAGTACCGTACTGTTTTGATTACTGCAGCTTGCAATTAGGGAGTGTGATACCACCAGCTTTGTTCTTCCTCAAGAACTGATCTTTGCTATTCACGATCTTTTGTGTTTCTATACAAATTTTAGAATTATTTGTTCTGGTTCTGTGGAAAATGCCTTTGATGTTTTGATAGGAATTGCACTGGATCTATAGATTGCCTTGAGTAGCAGGGCCATTTTAACATTATTCATTCTTCTGATCCATGAACACAGTATATCTTTCCGTCTGTCTATATTGGCTTCAGCTTCTTTAATCAACGTCTAATAGTTTTCCAAGTATAGGTCTTTTACCTATTTAGTTAGATTTATTCTTTATTTTATTCTTTTTGATGTGATTGTAAATGGAAATGTCTTCTTAATTTCTTTCTGATAGTTCATTTTTAATGTATAGAAATACAACAGAATTATGTATATTAATTTTGTATCCTGCAAGTTTACCAAATTCATTGATAAGCTCTAGTAGTTTTTGGTGGTGCCTTAAGGATTTTCTATGTTTAGTATCATGTCATCTGCAAACAGTGACAGTTTTATTTCTTCCTTTCAAATTTCAATTTCTCTTAGTTCTTTATCTGATTGCTGTGGCTAGAATTTTTAATTAGATTGCATATCACCAGATTAGTTCTTCTAGGGTTTTATCTTGTTCCTTTGTTTGGAGTATATTTCTCTGTTCTCTCATTTTGCCTAATTTATTGTTTTTATTTCTATGTGTTTGGTACATTGGTTATGTTTCCTGACCTTGGAGAATGATCTTTTGTAGGAGAAGTTCTATGCATCCCAGCAGCCTGCTCCTCTCTGGTCACCAGAGCTATATGCTTCAGAGGTACCTCCTATTTGGACTATATAGGTCCTTCTGTTGGGAGACTGACTACTGTGGGTGTGGTCTAGTAGGCTGGCTGGCCCCTAGTCCAGTTGGTTGCCAGATCCTGCCTTGTGCAGAGGCTGCTATCCACTGGTGGTCAGGGCCTGGTCACAAGGTTGTTGGCTGTGGGACCCCATAGGATCTCAGGGCTAGTGTTGGGCCAGTGGTGAGCAGAGCTGGATTCTGGAGTGGTTGATTGCAGGGCTGGGGGTCCCAGATCTAGTGCTGAACTACTGATTTGTTGGGCTGTTTTCTGACACACTGGCTATGAAGTCCAGAATGTCCCAAAGCTTGTGTTGGCCTGCTGGTGAATAGAGCTGGATCCCAGGGGATCCTGAGGCAAATGCTGGCCCACTTATGGGCAGAGCTGGGTTCCTGGGTCTCTGGGTACAGGGCCCTGGGAGTCACAGAGCTGTTGTCAGCCTGCTGGTGGGTGGGGCTGATTTCCTAACACTGCCAAATGCAGGGTCCAAGGTGTCCCAAAGCTGGTATTGAACCACTGGTGGGTGGGACCAGACCCTGGAGCAGATGGCTGAGGGGCCCAAGGTATCCCGAGAACTGGTGTTGGCCTGCTGGTAGTCAGGGTTTTGGTCCAGGGGGTCCCAGGGCTAGTGCCTGCTGGGTGGTTGGTGGCTGGATCCTGGAGCTAGTACTGGCCCACTGTGGGCAGACCTGGTCTCTGGCTGCAGGACCCAGGGGATCGCAAAGTTGGTGTTCAGTCCACTGGTGGGAGGGCCAGGAGGAATGGTACCTACCAACTGGTGGGTGGAGCTGATTCCGGGCCTAGTGTCAGTGCACGGCGTGCAGGACCAGGTCCTGGCCTCTCTGGTGGACAGGGCTTCCATCTAGGGTGACTGTGAGCCCAGGGTCTTGTTACCAAAGGGAAGTTTGTGTGCCCACTGCACCATGAGACCAAACAAACTGAAACATTGAAGTCTGGAGCAGAGAAAAGTTTATTTCAGGGCCTAGCAAGGAGGATGGGGTGGCTCATGCCCAAGAAAACCCTGAACTCGCCAAAGGGTTTCAGCAAAGCATATTTAAATGCCACGTATGGGAAGGGGTTCTCAAGGTACGTGATCAGCTCGTGCACAATTCTCTGACTGGTTGATGTTGAGGTAACAGGGTGGTCAACACCATCAACCCCTAGGCATCAGAAGGTCTGGGGGCTATGCACCCTTGATCATCAAGTAGTTAATTTCTTCCCTTTGGTGGTAGTTTTAAGCATCTGAAAAACTCGGGAAATATACGTGAGATACTTTTACCTGGGCTTTTCAGAGAGGAGCTACAGCAGAGGACATGGGGGAGGGTTCTGACCCTGGAAGACCCCACAGAGTCCTGCTAGGTTACAGGGTTGTAATGGAGCAGGCCTACTGGTGGGTGGGGCTGTGTCACTGCCTGGCTAGTTGCTGGTCCTGAGGCATCCCAGTGCTGGTATGGACAGGCTGGTGGGCCAGGCTGGGTCCTGGTGCTTACACTAGAGGGAGGATGTCAAAATGGAGCTCACCAGCACCAGTGTCCATGTGGTAGAACAAGCTCCCAAAAATTGCTGATGCCAGTGTTTATGTCCCCAGAGTGGGCTCCAGCTGCCTTCTACCTCTCTGGGAGGCTCTCCAACATCAGCAGATGGGTCTTACCCAGTGACCTTTCAAATTACTGCTTCTGCCCCATGGGAGTCTGATGTGGGGCTTGGACCCCTCACTTCTTGGGGGGAATCTCAGCAATTGTAATTGTCCTCCCATTTGTGGGTCACCCACCTGTAGGTGTGGGTCTCGACTATACTGCATCTCAGCTCCTCCTACACACCTTGTTATATGGTTCCTTCTTTGTATCTTTAGTGGTAGAAGATCTTTTCTGCTTGTCTTCCAAAACTTCTCATTAATAGTTTCTCTGTAAATATTTGTAATTTTGATGTGCCCGTGGGAGGAGGTGACCTCAGAGTCTTCCTATTCCACCATCTTGACCACTCCCTCTCTGTAGTCTGTCCTTGACCATTTGGATATGGTCATTTTTATTGAACTAATTAGCAAAGCATCAGTAACAACAATAACAACAATAAATGCTCATTTAATAAAAATATTCAGTGAAGAACATTAAAGACAAAACCAACCATAGATCCATAATTCAATTAAGAGAGAGACCAAAGTTACAGTGAAGATTTTAAAAAGGTCATGTCAAATTCTGCTTGTGTTCTCATTGACCTGCAATGCTGTGTGACAGGACTCAGTGCCAAGTCAGTTTAAGCAATCTCTTTTTTTCCTTACCATGCTCAGTTTCTATTACCACCAATAGAGGCAATAAAAGGTAATAGAAGCAAGAGGCAACAACAATAAAAGGGAGGTAGACTCTTGCATTTTCAGGTTACTCATCAGTCCTGGTTTATAGGCTTTCTATGGATGTGCATGTTATTTATTTTTCGTTGCCAAGTCACCTGATTTCTCAAGTCCTGGCTTAGGAAATGTGACGAGCAGGGAGGCATGCCATTGGCTCTCAGAGAACTGAGTTTGTTACAAGTGCCTTTCGTTTTATTTTTAGTGTACAAAGCATAAAGTGTCATGTAATTACGAGGCTCAATTATTTATACTCTGAGGCTAAAGAAGGTAAGGATTAGTCCCTCTATTTTTTTATTCCTATTTTTCTTAGGCATTTCTGCTTTGCTAACTCTTAGATTCCAAGATATTATTTGCCAGAACAATGATCTACATTTTGATATCTGATCTACAAATACTAATTTCTTCAGAGTAACTGAAATTCTTAAGATTTTGAGGATTTGAAATAATACATAAAGGTAAGCTATAGGGTTTGGTATAAAATTCATTTTTGTCCCCAGTGAGAAGCAAAACACTGATGTGATACCTACTGTATACTTGGTGGGTAATTGTGAAGAATTTGAAAAATCACTTCTTTCTAAAGAATAATTTGTTGAAAGCATTGAGTAGCAGAAACCGAAATGAATAAAATTATCCTAAACTCATGGTGTATATATTTTTATATGTAATTTTTAATACATGTATTTTTCTTGTTTAGCCGTCACAGCAGTATGCATGGATGAGGCTCCACTGCCCCCATTTTGCAAATGACAAGTCTGAGAAGGGGTGATTTAGTAGCTTTCCCTCCACCTACAGCTAGTAAATGGAACCAGGTCTGTTGGTTATAAAATCTACGTACGTAACCCCTATGTTATACTTTTACCTTTTTTATTTGTTTATTAAAAATAACAATAATAATTTTTTTAATCTACTTTTTATATTGTTGAGAAGAGACCTTCCTGAAGCCCTCATTCTTTCTAGTCACTATTCTGAATCCTAATGAGTGAGGTCATGCTTCCTGAACTAAAGCTGAAACTTTTCTTAAGTTTGCTGAGAGTTCTTTAATTAAACTAGCAGATTAGGACACAAATTCATGAGCACACAGTATAAGAATTCAAAAAAAAAAACACCGGCACACTTATTCTTACTGAGACAAAGAGCTGTAGTTTGAAAACCTGTTTGTGTAGAAAAAATTGAATCCTAGCTCTTGAATGAACTATTCCAGAACCCATGCTGAAATACCTCAAAAAGAACATTTCTAGAGGAAATATTAATAACTTTAGTGGTAGAGATACTATAATAAAAAATGAATTACCTTTGCATTGTAGATCTTTCTTTTTTTTCCTTAGTCATCAATTACTGCTAGATGCTGGTAAACATAAAAAAGACATTGTCTTGTATTGGATTTTCAGGATTTCTTAGTATCAGGTCACTGTTACTAGATGGAAGGAAGTTGAGTGCTTGGAACTTAAGTGACTTATTCAAGATAACAACAGTGAGTCATTTACTCAGACAAAAGGGGAGCAGGAAACTTCCTGGTTATGTGTTATACACTGGTGACTCAATCTCCCTTTTCTCCATTGCTTCCCCTTCAAACTCACAGGCTAAATTCTAGTGCAGAATGAGTGGACTTGTCAAATTTCTCTCTGAGAAGACATCAACTTGAATTAGAATTTGTTCCTGTGGTTGGCATACAAACCTCACGGTTTTATTTTGAGATTTTAAAAGATTCGTTGTCAGTTGTTAATTTCATTGGACAAACTTTGCCTTAAGAGTTGATTGTTCCTGGAGAACAAAGGTTTTGAAGTTCAGGCAGTCTAGAGTCACACTGTAAGTAGGCAAAAGGAATGAGGCAGCGTGACCCATTGCCCTCTCATTTTGAAATACAGTTTACACCCACTAGGCATCTACCTGGTATGATGTAACATTTGAAGAGAGGCACTGTTAGCTCTGACTCACCGGTATCACTGTTGTCTGGACATGAGTGATTTCTAGAATTCATTTCTCATGAAATAAGATTGTACATGTAGTGCTTTAGTGCTTAGAAATGAATTTTACATACATATTGATCATTCTTAATTATCAAGTTAATTTTTCTTTGTCCTTTCCTAATTCTAAACAATATATGATGTTAGTTCCTATATTGCAGTTGTCTCTACACAATTTTTCTCATGAGCTTTGATTACATAAAATTTGCCTTGTTGATCTATACCTTGATGTCTTTCATGAGACAAGTCAGAAGTGACCCCAGTTGGACTGGAACAACAGACCTCTTTGTTGGTGTCTCACAGTAAAGCAGATATTAATAGGAATTTTCACCTTCCTTTAAGTATTGCCTTTTACTTCTCCTTCACAGAAACCTGCAGGGCCCCCATGGATAGACAATATTGCTGATCAAATATTTAAACTTTTAATAACACTTTCTTTATTCTTCTGATCACTTCTTACCTTTCTTATGTAATAACAATCATTGCACATCAGAATACATGCGCTCAGTTGAGCAATGTGATTTCAATTCCTATGTCCAGGTCATATGATATTCCTCAAAGCTGTTGCACTATCCACTCATCATTCCTGGAATGTACTTCCTCCTCCTCCCCAACTACATCTCTTGCCTCCATTAAAAAAGTGTTATTAAATTTCCTCCTGTAGATTTCTTATCTGCCCACAATACTTATTGAATTTATTGTCTTCAGAGAGTAAAGAATAGAAATAAGACTTGAGGGTGTGTTCGGCATAGCCCTAATCATCACTTTCCATCAGCAATCCCGAAGAACATCCACATTCTTCTAACCATATATACCAACTTACCTGCTTCTGTAATATTATATTTTGCCTCTTTTCCCTATTCTAACAGATTAATTATCCATGCTCTTATTTAGAGTCAAGCTTTCCACTTATGCACTAGGTCCTCTCTAACAACCTCACTTCATTCAGGTTTGCTGCTTCATTATCATTAAAAATACTTTCTCTAAAAATAGCAGCTCTCCCATGGCATTGCCTTCTATCCCCTCAGCTTGTTTTCAAGGCAATTATCATTACCTGAAATGATATTACACATTTTCTTGTCTCCTTCCACAGAGGTTGGCTAACTACAGCTTGAGGGACAAATTGGCCTGCCATTTGTTTTAATAAAAACAGATTTTATTGAAACACAACCATGGCCACTTGTCTGTCTTTCTGTGATGGCACTGACACTTACAACGACAGTTAAGTACTCATTGAAGAGACTGTATGGCTCACAAAGCCTAAAATAGTTATTGACATGGCCCACCCATGCACTAGAATACAAGCGCCATGAAGGAAAGTATTTTGTTTTGTTCCCTGCTGTACCCCAGTACCTGGAAGAATACATGGCGCTCAATGATTATTTGCTGGAGAAAGAAAAAAAGAAAGAATAAGTGAATGGATCATCTCTGGCACCATCTTGATTCAATCTTTTCTCTTCTTATTATCCTTCTTCCATTTTCCATGAACTCTATACTCTGATTTGTTTCTTCCATTAACTTTTTTTTCATATTCATCAAATTTCCAGTTGGAGGAAAAGCCCTAAAAATAGCTAAATAAATTTTGGAAATATGAAAGTTAAGTTAGAGGAATTTTTTCCTCTGGCAATAGTATTAAAAATGTGTCCAGTTTTTGTTTTTGGTTTTTTTTTTTTTTTTGCTGGCATCTGTATCATTGTGTTCATTTTGGAGCAAAAACTCTGTCAGGAAGAAATGATATTTCTTTTATTAGTCATCCTTCACAACCAGTTACCTAGCATATTGCTTGATACTCTTGGTAATTTTTGCTAATAATGTTGGCATTTAATTAACCTTTTTTTAACTCATTTTTTGAAATTTGATTTTTATAGAGCAATCTCCTTCTAAATTTTGTTGACTGAGCACTTTTTATTATTGGTATGTAGTGTGCTTACCCCTTCTTCAGTTTTTGCTCATGAGTCTTTATCTAAAAAGTAAACTCTCCTGACTCATGCAGTTGTTTTGATTTCACAACTTACTCATGCCGGAGATACTTTCCATACTAACTTTGATCTCTTGCAGATGGGGAACAAAACCAGTACTAGATAGGCAAGCTTTCTATGCCTAAACTTATAACAAAAGAAAACAAACAAAAATCTCTGCTGGATCTGATTACTCCTAGGTAACTAAAAATCCTGTGAACCTGTGGAATCTGGAATGTACTGGCAGCAAAAAACCTAGATTATCTATTGGTATCCTTGATTATATTTTTGAAATAGGAGGTTAAAGCTCTAATGTGTCCCAAAACAATCTCAAGTATGAGTTATTATTGCTTCCTTACGGGGAAATTCATAATTGTGTGATATCTGAGGTAAAAATATGTGACTCTGAATATACAGTTATTCACATATCATGAGTGGATGAATCAAATCAGATCCTTCAGAGCTGTCCTGACATATCACTTCTGTGGTTTGCTTCTAATACCTAATAGTCCTTCATGGTTCCTTGGTCAAGGCGATTGGCTGCTGCCTTATCATGAGTAATGATGAAGATATTTGTCCCCTCTCTCTATCTCTGGCTCTGACCTCCTTTATTTGAATTCTAAGGTTCACTCCTGGTAGATCTTCAGTTCACATTCGCCCTCACCTGTAGCTCTGTAACTCCTTACCTACCATTTATTTGGATCTTCTAAGTAGTGATAATGGCAGAGAAGCCTGATGAAAGATTTTTATTTCTAAATATCTAAATAAATTTCTAAGTTTATTTCTAAATAAATTTCTAAAATTTTTATTATTTAAAGATGAATCTAATAATAAAGGCATCCCTAAGTAACTTTGATGTTTCCTAGTTTTCTAACTACTGAGCTGGTAAAGACAACAAAGAGACTGGGAAATAAAAAAATTAACCTATACCCTGTAATGGAAAGTTTGTTTTGTTTTGTTTTTTATCTGCTGGTTTGTTTTATTTGGGGGCTCCAATAGATTGTTTTTGTTTATTTTTCATAAATCTCTGTCATTAGGTACTCAAAGTATTTTATTAAATTTAGAAAATCTACCAAGTTTATTAAACATGTTTATTATTTTTTGGTAAAACGGAATCTGCATAGTACATGACAGCATGATATAATTGAAAGAAATAAGTTCCTGGGAATCATGAGATCTAGTCCTGGAATTGCTTCTATTATGTGATGCTAAACAGGTCACATAACTTTTCTGGAATTTGGTTTCCTCATCAGTAACGGGAGAGGTTTGAATTAGGTGATGTCTCTTAGCTTCCAGTCTCACAATGGAATAGTCTCACACTCTATTTTAGGGCCCCTGGGACGTCTGTTATGGAAACAAATTCACAAGCTGGATTCCAGGTGTATATTCCTACTTCCATTTTTTTATTGCTTACTTTCAATATTTAGTTCAAAATGAGGATCAAATTAAATTCATTTAGTTTCTTCATCTTTTGTTATTCTAAAGGCACACCCAAACATGGGTTAGTGAGAAAATGTTCAAACATTTGTGAACAATCAACTTTCCTAATGTGAAGGCCGACTCAGCAGACTCCTAAACAGGGCAAGGCAAAGAAAACAGTTCTGGTTTGGACTCCTTTAAGAGGTCCAGAATTAGGATTCTTTGTTAGCTGTATCTTTTTTATCTCTCTTTCTACCTCAGCAGTATTTTATTGCTTAAGGCAAAAATGGTGCAGAAAGATAATGCAACTGACTCACTGAAACAGAAATCTCAGCATAATGATTTAAACACTGTGACTTTGTATTAAGCTGATCACCAAGCAGAGTGATCAGGCAACTTGACTCAGTATCAGGCTGCACAAACTGTGAAGGGCAACCTGATGTATTTAGTGCCCAGACTGAGCCTGTTGCTAAAAACAACATAAAATGTTGGTTGGAAAAAAATCTTGATTGTATCCACAAGCTAGAATATTCAGGCCATGAACTCAATGAAGGTGGGAACACAGAAAAGTAAGCAGAGTACTACTTTTGAGGATATTTCCTGACTTGGATGAACTTGAGGGTTAATTTTTGTATCTTTGCAATTTTATGGGGATGCAAGACACTGGGAAGGGAAAGAATGGCACCTTTACTGGTAACCTGGCAGGAAAGGAGAATCTGGGGAAAGAAATGGGGAAATAACTACAGGGAACTTTTAGGCAGTCACCTCTAGAGTGTGTGCTGTGAACTCTCTCTTTGTTTCCAAAAAATCCTTTGTCACATTTCTCAGCAATATTTTTCTGTGAAGTGGATTCATTATTTTGTGGGTGGGAGGTCAAAGAGAAGAACCAGGAAACAGAAGAAATCTGGCTTACATTTACACATGATCTCCTAATTTAAGCTGCCAAGGATATTTTTCAACCACAGGGGAGAGGGTGGGGAAGATAGAATGGGCTTTGAGTAATACCAGAAAGGTTGTTTTCTCTAAAAACTTCTAGGATAATGCTGTCTAACCCAGATGCCAGAGTAGGACACAAACTGGGAAGAGAATCATCCTTCCTTCTTTGGCCTAAAGCTGGGCATGCTCTGTGGAGCAAGTACATAGGAGATACACCTTGGGCATGTGGCCTTGCTATTGTTAGCCGTTTTAAAGAAAAGGCAATAGCAGGACAGAGAGGTTAAGAAACTTGCTCAAGGTCACAAAGCAAGGAAATGACAGAACTGGAATTTGAACCCAAGCCACCTAACTACAGAATCAAGGTTATTTATCACTATGCTAGATGGTGATTAAGGGTAGGTCCTGGAAATTACACAACTGGGCTGTTTCCCAGACTCCACCATTATATTCAGTAGGCTGCAAGCTCCATGGAAGTAAACTAATTGGACAAGACAAATAGTATGTCTGCTCTGCTCATCACTGTACACTCAGGAGCTATTAAATGGTAAGTATTAAGTAAATATTTGTAGAGTGAGTATAATCAGATGTATCACTGAATGAATATACAGGATGTCTTGTCTCATCCAGACTGGAATTCTCTACGCTGTATAAGTCAGTAGGATATACAAGCCAGAGCAGAAGTATTTTAAATTGTTGCTTTGCTTTGAAAGGTGAAAGAGAATGATCTCTAATAGACTCATAGGGATTAAAAGAATATGATACGCCAACTTTATAAATGAACAACCAGACCCAGAGTGGTAACGGACTCTGCCAAGGTCACACTATCAGTAAGGGCTAGGATGGTGTTAGAATAGACAAAGCAAGCCTGTGTCCGGGAGGCAGACAGAGAGAGATCAGTTCTGACTAGCTTCTTAAATCTAGAAAAACAATTATCCTAATTTCAGCATACAGGTAAGTCATGTGTCATTAAAAATATTAAAGTGTTATTTGAATTACATAATGGGAGCAGTGGTGGTGCTATAGTCTTTTGTGTGCTTAGGGCCTCAAAAGATCTAAATCCTGCCCAAGCCAGAACCAGGAACTGGACTCGTACACCTTCCCTCCTCCCACCCCACCCCCCCAACTGCCAGTCTGTTCATTACTCTTGAAACTGAGCAGGATCCTGCAGGGCCCTCCCCCAGGGACAAAAGCCCCTCCCTGCCTCCTATGTCTTGTTTGTAGAAAAAGATCTTACCTGAGTTCCAAGGTACATATTCAAATAGTTACTAATTAGGGAAGTGAAGGAGTGCAGAAACAGAGGAAAAGCAAACTAAAAACAGTAGTTCAGTGATAAAGCACCAGCGTCGTCCTTACTGACAGTGTGCCTTTGGAAGAGTCCCTTCCCACTCTGGGTCTGGTTGCTCATTTATAAAGTTGTTGTGTTATATTCCTTTAATCTCTAGTTCCTCCTCAAGAGATATCCATAACAATCTGACATGTATCTTTGAGTTGTTCTGCAGGAAGTAAGACCCCTACCCATGTGGGGATGGTGTCTTTATGCTGAGGACAAGCTTGTAGACCCCAGACTGGTCAGAACCGGGTTAATGACTGAGATTCCTGAAACACCACCCTGTTACCTCAATACCAATCAGAAGAAAGTCATACACCCTGCAACCCTCAGCCCAAATTTTACCTTTGAAAACTCTTCCCTGAAAGCCTCTGGGGAGTTCAGGTGTTTTGAGCATGAGCTGCCCATTCTCCTTGCTTGGCTTTTGCAATAAACTTGGTTCCAAACTCTGATGTTTTGGTTTGTTTGGACTCACTGTGCATCAGGCACTTGAACTTGGCTTCTTTGACAACACTCTTTCTCCCTTTTGTCACGTGGAGCTATTGTGTCAGGGCCAGCCATGACTCTAGAGGAAACGCTGAAGGAGGGGTGGGGTAGGGAGAAGGAATGTGGATGATAGGATCTCAGCCCATTATTCCTTTTTCTATGCTCAGGGAGGTCACAAATGACACAAGGAAGAACTGGACTCATTAGTCATGTTCTTTGTCTTTGTCATATGTCCTTCCTCTCTTTTCCTCTTGCTTATAACTTCCCTCTTCCCCTCACTTCCCAACCACAACAAAAATGTTTTACTCTGAAATTTCAGTCAGGTCGCAGGATCGCTGAGAGCCAGATGACACAGAGGAAGCCAGACTGATGCATTTTCTCTTAGTAGCTCAGAACCATGGTGTTCTGCTAGTCCTGAAATATTTATCATTTTTCTTTTCCTTCCTTGTTTTCTAGCCCACTCTTCTTTTAGCGAGTGTGGGTGGTAGGGAAGGAGAGAGACAATAGGAGACTCTTGGTGGGAGGCCCCACCCACCTGCTGTGCTCCAGCAGAGAGTGAAGGGGTGGCGCTGAGCCACTCCCGTTCAGGACTCAGTCCACCACCACAGGAGGAAGCCTGTGCCACCCGCCACAAACCCTCCCAAATCACTATTGACTTTTCTTCAAACTTTGTTTACAAAAATTCGTGACCACAGCTCATCATCTAAGTTTTGGAACCAGAGGTGAGTGCAGGTTTTGTGGCGCCTGAAATACATCCAAATTTGGCCCCGCTTTAAGAAAATAAATATCTAAAATTAAAAATACAAAATTAGCACAGCACTTTGGAAGGAGCCTCTGTAAATCCAGTCCCTGACACTACATGATATCAGCTTAAACTGTATTAGCTTCAGGGTAAATCCTGGGAGGGCTTTTGACTTTTAGACTGAAAGATTTTACTCTGTGACCATAAATGAGTTATGAGGGCAAAGACTATTTTATCTGCCTTTTGCTCTTCTCCAACATTTAGCCACAGCACCTACTCCTGGTGGAAAATAAGTTTTGGTCCATGAATTGTGTTGTCAGTGAAACAATCTGATAGGCAGGCATCATGCTAGACTGATGGGATCACTATAACTAAGCTCTGTGGAAACGTTCTGCCCTGGAAGTGGTGGGGACATAAGGGAGGAAAAGGTCAGTTCTATTTGGGGCAGAGGCAGAGTAATCACAAAAAGCTTCAGAGACAAGTCCATTGGTGAGTTGAGACTCGAAAGATGGGTAAAGGTGTGGGGATGGTGTTGAAAGGCATTTAATGCAGAGATAGAAGTGTGAGCCAAAGCTTGCTGTCTGAAACCATATAAAGAGTTTGTGGAATTGTGAGTAGTTTGGTGTGGGTGGAGTATGAGGTGCTAGAAGAAGAGGGGATATTAGCAAAAGGTAAGGCTGAAAGGCAGGAAAACATGAAATACCAGAGGGCTTCCCAAGAGTTGGGACTTTAGCCTGTGAACCATGGGGAGCTGTTGATGGCTTTAAAAGCAGGGGAATAACCCTACATGCATTTTTGTAACATTATCCTGGCACCTGTAGGAGGAACAGATTGGAGATGCGGCAGCAAGGTACTTAGGACACGATTTCAGTGAAAGTCCATGAGGGCCTGATCCAATGCTGTGACAACGGTGGTGGTGGTAGGGCAGGTGGATAACCAGAGATCTAAGAGAGGGGAGTTTGTGGGGTCTGGTGATTGATGTGTTGAGTAAGTGTTAGGGTGAGGGGGAAAACTAGGGCAGTGATTCCAGTCGTGGCTTAGGTATTTGGGTGGATGGAAACAGGCACTGAGTGGGACATGCAGGATAAGGAGCAGGCTTTGGGGGAAAAGGAAGTGAAGTCTCTTCTGAATCAATAATGTTTGAGAAATCACTCAAGTGGTAAAGTCTGGTGTGATTTAGGGCTGAAGCTGAAGGGATCATTGAGTTAGGCTTAAATATGGATTATCTGTCACCACCATGTAAGTGGTAACAATTTAGGTGGTTGTAATTGGGTTACTCAGGGAGAGCCTTCAGAGAAAGAAGGGCAGCGGCAGGGTTGGAGCGCTGATATTAAGGACAGGCAAGGGCATTTACATATTTGTTCCGCTGGAAGTTTTGAAACCTGCTCCCCAGGTCAGATGGTACAAATGCTCCTGTAGCATTCCAAAGTGCTCCATCAGTTCCTTCTCTTCTCTGGCTAAGAAATATTAAGCTGCCTCCTGGTTAAATCCTACCTATCTTTTCAGATCCAGCTCAAATGTAATTTCCCCCATAGAGGATTGGGTGCCCCTGCTGTGTGTACTACATTCAGTACATATCACAGTTTATTTTAATTGGTGGTGGGGTTTTTTGTTGGTTTGTTTTTTTGTCTCCTCCACTCAGAAGCTTCATGAAGGCAGGGAATTATAGTTCCCATGCTAACTCCAGTGCCTGGCTCGTTATAGATGGTCAGTAAATAGTTTCTAAAGTGGTAACTGTGGGTGTAAGTGGGTGTCTGTAGGTGATTGTCTCTAGATAAGAGAGCTAAATAGGGATCCAGTTAATTCCTCTGGGCGAAGTCCTTGCTGAGAAATAATCTCTACTTGGTGCCCAGTACATAATGTGATTTCTATAATGGCATTCATGATAAGAAAAGTTATTTTACTTCAGCAATAGAATTATCATTTATTAAAATCAGTGTTTAATAAATGCTGTCATGTAATGTGTGGAGATCTGTGTTTGCTTCCTTTTGGTTTTATTTAGAAATAAGTAGGATTTAACTATTTTCCAGGTACCAGGTCACTAATTCTTTCAATACAGAGACTGAAAGTTTGACTGTGGAATCAAACTGCCTAGATTTGTATCCTGAATCTGCCACTTACAAATGTGAGGTCTTGGGGAAGTAATTTGACCATTCTGTCCCTTAATTTCCTCATCTGTAAAATGTAAGTCACAACAGTAACTTCCATGTAGAGTGATTGTTTAGGGGATTGTATAACTTTATATGTAAACGAAGTCTGGCATATGGGAAGCAATACCAATGATTATTAGCTATTCTTACTGTTACCCGTGGTTCATTACTTTAAGAGCATTTTTTCCACGGTAAAGCTTAAAATGTCCATGGTTAATATCAGTTCAATATGTTCAAACATAGAACTTTTTATTTTCTTTCCTGAATTTCTTTCTCACTTTAGTCTTCCCTCATCTCAGTAGAAATTATGCCATCCATCCAATGATTCAAGCCATAAAATCTAAAAATAAACTGTAATGCCTCCCTTTCTTTGTCTGCCCACGTCTAATACGTTTCCAAGACCAGGTGAGTCTATTTCCCAAATATAACTAAAATCTGTCTGTGTTTCTTCCATCTCTGTTGACTCCACTTTAACCATTGTTTGCCTAGACTCCTGCAAGGGCTTCCCAGCTGGTCTTCCTAATTTTATCCTTGCCCTTCTTCAATTCATTTCTGTCATTTTTAAATGCACAGGTCAGTCAGTTCCACTGGCTAGGAACCATTTCATAGCATCCTGTGGTTTTAGGAGAAAATCCAAATTCCTTATTATAACCTACAAAGCACGCAAAGCATTCCTGAGCTGTGATTGCCCCACCTCTCCAACCGTTTTCACCAAACGTTTCTCTCTGAACTACTATATAGCTATAGCCACATAAGCCTCTTTCTTCCCTTGATCATAGCAAGCCCTTTCTTGTCTACTAACTTGCTGTTCTCTCTGCCTGAAATGCTCTGCCTCTGCTTTTCACCAGGCCAGGCATCTTATCCTTAAGATCTTTGTTAGAATATCAAGTGCTTGAAGAAGGTTTTTCTGACCCCTCTTTCTAAGAAGGCCTTCCTCAGTTACTCTCTTTCATCCACTACTGGTTACTTCCCTAGCATTTATTGTTTGCTTGTTTTTGTTCTTGTTGTTGTTGTTGTTATCTGCATTTCTTGGTAGAAAATCTCCATGAGGGCAGGAACCTTCTTTACCTTTTTCACCACTGTGACCCCCTGTGCTTAGCAAAGTACCTGGCACAAAGAAATATAAAAAATACTTGTTGGGAGAACTAAAAGACTGAATGGAAGCTCTTTCCATTATGAATGAAGTATTATAGAAATGCAGAGGAGGGAGCTTAGAGAATGAGATGCTTTAATGAATGATATGAGCTCCTTCTTGAAGGATGAACAGGTTCACAGACTAGGAAAGGAGAAGGCATTTTAGACAGAGGGAAGCATAAGCTCAAACACACAAGGAAAGGAACATGAACAGCAGGGCTGTGGAGATGACTTATTCACCAGCTGGAGCAGTGGTGGCAGCTGGAGCAGGAAGCATAGATTGGTGCTTGAGAAGACAGAGCCAGGCCTTCAGGAAAAGGGAAGAGAAAACCATTTTGAAGAGTTTGAGTTGTTCAATATTAACAAACCTGAGTTTTAGAAATATGATTATAATAGAAAATAATGAAACTGCAGATAGATATAATATGATGCTATTTTAATAATCCAAGTAACAAATGATGAGGACCCACTCTTGCGTAGTAGCACAAGGAGTAGAGAAAAGTGCTTCTGTACTCCACTGGGCATTTCATCATAGCTAGGTCTCAACTTTCTGTGGGCAAAATGAGAGTTTTGACTAGATAATCACTATGATCCTTTTCAGCATGATCCCATACATGCCTTAGGATTTTTCTTTTGTTGTAAATTTATCTATCTAGTTTCCCAAACATGGAGAGGCCATGCCATCTACATCTTTTTGTGATGTATGTATAGATGAGTGCACATTGAGTGGGCTGTGAAACAGAAAGGCCCGAATTCAAATCCTTTATCTACCACTTTCTTCTGATATGACCCCTGTCAGTTATTTATGCATTCTGTGCCTCAGTTTCTTCATCTGTAAATGGGAATGTGAAGTAGTATCAACTGTACAAAGTTAGGAAGATTAAGAGACAGTGGAGTTAAAGTGTTTAGTATAGGGCTTGGTACTTTACCAGTATCTGTAAAGGGTAACTATCATCATCATCACTCTTGCTAACTAGTAGAGTACTTACCACCTAAAAAATACTTCATATATTCCTGATGAGTGATTGGATAAATGCAATGAAAGAGAATAATCATTCAAGTAAATTAGGCCAAATAAATCTCTATTAATTTTTTCTTGATTATTGAATAACTTTGTTGTTAATTCTATGAAAGTAGATAAGAAACAGCTAAGTCTCCAGTACAAATCTGCACCTTGCCATGTTTAGGACATTTTATTTGGATGAAATCAGAGCAGATCAGAAGAGTATGTAGCAGAATTGCTCAGGTTTTGTGGCACTTTTCCATTTTTTCCCCTCTTTTTGAAGATCCATAATAATTAAACTCTTGTGAATGTCTGTTTGTCATAATTTTTCACGTATCATCCTGTTGAAAGATTTTCACATCATTCTTGAGTTTGAACTGTTTTTGTGGATATAATAGACTGGCAATTTCCAGACTCCAGAGTTGCTTTAGTTAGAATGAGTTACTATTGTAGTCAACTCTGGCTTTTTCTGCTTTGCTCTTTTAGAAGCACACATTATTATACTTCTTCCATTACCACGTTCTCCTTCTCTCCATTTGGGGAGGATTTTGGAATGGAGATAATGATATAGTGCAACATAAAACTATCCCCTCAATTGCCAATGACATCATCTCTGTCTGTAGAACAGGAAGGGAGGAGGGTTGTTAACATGGGCAGTGTCTAGAACAACCTAACACTGTCTCAGGTCTATGCACATCAAGTGCCTTAAGAGCTTAAAATGGAATCAGTAGTACAGCAACATTCATGTTTGAAAACTGTGTTGTACCAAAGGTAGGATAATACTGCCATCTTAAATCTAGCAGATATTGGGTTAGAAAAGTTCTGTAATCAATTCTTTGAAGGAAGAATACAACTTTGAAAGGAAAAAGAACCTGGTGCTCATTTTGGCTTTTTAAATCCCTCCTATATTTGATTATATGGTCTCTAGGCCCCCTTCTCATTTTAATAGTCTATGAGTTTTGAAAATTTACCAAAGACATTCCTACTTTAGTTCTTAATCTATTAAAATAATTTTGGTATCAAAGTATTTTTAAGCATATTTAATTTTAAATGCTTTGAAATCAAGATTATTTAGCAAAGGATAAAATCTTAGATTATGCTGCAGGAAAAGAAGCTTATCATTTCAGTTTTCTGAGGCAGCATTACATTATGTGCCAAATGCAAATTTAAAAGAAGATTTATTCCTGTCAACTGGAAAATAAATGTTCCAAAATTGTAACCACATCTGTAACATATATGATGGCTTGGAGGAAGTTGGGTCATCCTAATGCTCGCTCAGCCATCACTATCTTCCCAGAAATTAGAGAAGTGGGGCTGCTGGTGGTCACTCTTTCAGCAAAATTCCCTCTTGTCTGTTCTGTTGAAAGAGTTTTAAAGAGGAGGCCAGCTAGCAGCTGGTATGTGTTTGGGATGGGAATGTGAGATGAGGAGGAGTATGATGTAGGAGGAGGAGGCACGGTGGCAGAGAAAGGTGTGGGCAGTAATAGCGGAGGGAGGGGACACCTGGGGGGATTCTAGTGTTGACTGATTTATTACAAAGTGTTCAAGAAGGCACACCATGCCTCCTTTCTACAGGAAACATTTGACAGCTCTTTGTGTCCTTCTTTCCTCAGGCCCTCCTCTCTCAAATACATCTTCCTCACTGCTGCCAAAATGAACTTCCTACCAAGAAAGCTAGATCAGGCCAATTCCTTGTTTTAAATCCTTTAAATGGCTCTCCATTGTTGACTAACAGCAGGAATAGGCAAACCATGGCCAATGGCCCAAATTTGGCCTGATGCCTATATTTGTACAAATAGTAAAGGTTACAAATAGTTTTTCCACTTTTAAGTGGCTGGAAAAAAATTTTTAATAATACTTGATGACTTGTGAAAATTATATGAAATTCCAATTCCAATCTCCATAAATAAAATTTTATTAAGCTACATTCATTCACTTTTATATTAGCTGTGGCTACTTTTGTGGAGTTGAGTCGAAGCCCTATGATTCTTTAAACCTAAAGTATTTACTGTCTGGTGTTTTACAAAAAAAGAAGTTTACCCTTTTCTGTAGGATAAAATCCACTGCTTTTTGATTCTCACTTTATTATCCAGTAAGAACACAAAACTGCCTGGAGTTTATCAGCACTGTGCTGTGCCCTCTGTCTGGAATGGGCTTCCTCTCAGCTGTACTCAACCTCTACCAGTTACTCCCACTCAGTCTTTAAGACTCAACTCTGCCATGAATTCTTCCAAAAAGGCTTCTGTGAGAAGAGGACCCTTCCACCCCACACACAGCAATCCTCCCATCCTTGGGGTTGGATTTTTTTTTTCCTGCTGTTCTCATAATCTCTGTTTACAATCCTATCGGCATTCTTGTCTCCTTACATTATACCCTCTCTCAGCACTATCAGCTCCCTGGGGACGGAGACCACATTTTTTTCACTATTATTATCCCTAGCATGAAGCATTGTATATGGCCTTGAGTAGGTAAATGATAAAGCATTGCTGACTGATAAGTGAATGCATCCATCTCCCCATGACAGTAGTTCCAAGAGCTGCCAACAAAAGGACTTTATGTGACCTCGTCTAAAATGATGCATTCTAGAGGAATTACTAAATGTCCACCAATTGTGACATTCCATTCTTCCTCATCAGGCCATAGGCTATGGTGGGCCCATTTGTATTAGCTTTCCACTTAGGGGAAAGGATTCGAATTTGCTGTCCCTTTAAATCCAATTCTAGGTACACTTATTGTACCAAGGAAAAAAAGCATAACAGAAATATCATTCAATGTTTTTAAACCTGCTCAGGCTAATAAAATTTCATGTTTCCCTTTGTCAAAGAAATTTAAAATCAGGATGAGCATTACTTGCTGATCTGATAATTCTGCTATCTTCATCAAAATAACAATTTTCTTAGGTTAAAATCAAATCTTGCCATTGATAATTGGGGAAAATGCAAAGTTGGGCAGTTTAATGCCTGAAGGAAGATTTCTTACAGTGAATGCAATGCACATTTTATGGAAATATTTATGCCAAAAATATCAATGTCTTCATCGTAGTAAAATCATTTTTATACTTATGGCTAAAATTCACCCCCTCCCTTTCTTTTCTGTCTTGGTATGGCCCTCTTTTAATGTGCTTTGTTTTAAGAATAACTTTATAGCAGGGTACTGGTGAAATAAAAACGTGTTACGTGTTATTTTGCAACTAACTTCCTTGGGTAAAATATCTATAGAATTTTTTCATACCTCTGATTTTTTCCTACGTGATAGCACTTTGAACATATGGACCTTGAATAGTTAATTCTTCTTTCTTTCTCAATATCTTCTTTTTTATGCAAATGAGAAATCTAGTTACTTTCCTTATTCAGACATATTGTAGAAGAACCAGTTGAATCTTGATTAGAAACACTGTAAGATTTTCGAACACCGCCACTGGAGAACACTACAGGACATGAAACCTCTGCCCTCTTTTTAGTTGTTTTCTTTATCAAATTCATGCTAGACATGGGTCTTGGTTTAATTGAACATTGAACTCTGGCTGTTTTGTCACAAAATCAGAGTTCTTTTTCCTCTTCTCAGCCATCTAGTAAGTATCAACTTCAACAGATTAAAGGAATTTTGTATTGGTAATAATCAGAGCTGTAGTTACTGTAGATAGAAGTCAGAGAAGATATCATTGGGATTTAAGGACAAAATTTGACATAACTGGCATAAAGTTCCAAATAAAACCAAGTTTGGGAAAATAGGTAAACTCCCTCTCCTGTATGTATGTATGTATGTATGTATGTATGTATCTCTAACATAGTATTCTTCTCTGTCCTATGTCCTGATCTGGCAGAAGGCTGTGGTAGGAATGAGATGCAGAAGAACAGGAAAAACTGCCTTTTGAAATGAGGCTAGTCCTGACAGGTCAGGGACCAGCCCTGGGGTGCTGCACAGCTGCTGTGGACTCCTGTCATGGATTTCTATGCTGCTTAAAAAATGGTTGCTTCATCCAAGTGCTAGTACGGGCAGTACAGTGTGTCTTCCCTAATTTAAGGACCCACTTTACTTAGCACATGCACTATACCTAGCAGAATACATCTATAACTCAGTTGTCTAAATGGATCATTTTTTCCCCTAGAAAAAGTGATGCTGACAAAAGGCTTAGCAGGATCCTATCTCTCCCTCTGAATGTTCGTAGTAATGTAGACAGGGTTCTTCAAGGTCAGTTTGGGCTTAAGTAAGATTGTGCCTTTGTATACCATGTTATAATTTACTTGGTAATTTAGGGCAAACCTCACATTTATTCAAATCATAATGGTGGGGCAGTCCTGCTCTGTAAAGCCTTTTCAGAGCCTCAAGTAAGAAGTATAAATCTCAAAATTCTGACAAGGAGATAAAACTTTTTCTTCTTTCAGCAAGGTAGGAATAGAGGACAGTTTATGAAGAAGGGCAACAGAAAAGTCAAGGAGAAAGAAGATACAGTATAGCAAATATTTGCTACAACGTTAGAGAGGAAAAAAATACCAGAACAAGATAAATTGGTGGCATTTCCTCTTTAAGTGCCCTTCATAAAGTTACTTGATTTTTATAGGGGAAATTGTCGAACTCTTTCTAGAAATATAAACTGTCACAGTTTATAAGGCTGTAAATGAAATGTCCCTTTGTGAAAAATACTGCTCCATTAACTTTGAGAAGTCACAGGTCTTATTTTCCAAAACCACTGAGGAAAAGAACTTTACACTAAATACTTCTGGTATTATGCAAACTTGGGAAACATTGACTAGTCCCTAAGCATCTTTGTTGCTGTCTTCCTGGTTACTAGCCAGGAAATTGGATTCTCCTTGCCTCAGGCCACCTGCTGGCTCCACGTGGAGATAACACTACCAACCTCTTGGCATGTTTTGAAATTTATGTTTACTGAATGCTAGGAGTTCCTAAGAGAAAAGGGGCTTTTTCTATGGCATTAGCATTTTCAGACATGTGAACAAAAAAAGAGCAAAGAATGTCCCTCATCATCCAGTTATACAAAGGGTTAAGTCAAAATCCACTGCAGTCAGCCCACCGACAGGAGAGTGCACTCAGAGTGGGGAATACAGGATGGAGAAAATGGGATGAGGCATTCTGTGCTTTGGATAAACAAACCCCCAGGGTAGTTAAGATACATATCTCAGGAAGAGTTTCAGTGACCCCTGCTTCTTGCAGAAAAGCACTGAAATCATTAATGTGAGCTATCTGTTCTATGTGATTAGCAGTAATATTTCACCAAGATGCATGCTTGACTACCCATATTTTCTAGCCAAAAATTTCATATATTTACTGGCTCCTCCCTTGCCTCTTCAAAGCAGTTTCTCAGAGCTACTGAGAGGCTGCCTCCCAGGCTCTAGTCCTTAATAAGACCCCGAATAAAACTGAAACTCACAACTCTATGTTGTGTGTTTTTCTTTAAGTTGACAGACAATACAGTGCTACTATCTCTTGTCATTTTAATCTTTGAAACGGTCCTCATTTTTGAAGAATGTTTCAAGTGCTGGCCCTTTAAAAATATTTTTTATCAGAAGGCCAAAAACAGCCATTTTATTCATAATTAAAAAAAAAAAAAAAAGAAGTGTCAAAAAGCTGTTCTGCATGATGTCATTGACCAGGGAGCTCACATTCCAACTGGTGGTTTTAATAGTATGCAGGAAGAGCCAAAGGCGCTTTTTAAAAGTTTTACTTAAACATGTTTTATTATAATGAAGTCTTCATTTTAATTGAGGTCCAGGTTGGGGCAGTCTAAAGAGGACAAGCAACTGAAAGCACTGGAATGACAAGCATAGTAGATTCTCTCAGTCCAGAATGGTTTTAGAAATTCACCCAACACATTATCAAGTTATATTACCATTGGCTATGCTTGTGCTTAGGACTGATTTTCAATATACTATGGAAGAAAAAATTAATAAAGAATAACATTAAAATAATATTAAGTTAGAAAGGAATACTATTATGATATTAAGATATGGATCCAAAGCCTCTTAACTTACATGTGAAATTGATCATATTTTGAGGTAAGTGGTTTTTTCAGTTTTTAAATGTTACAGTTAAAATGCTATCAATCAGCATGAAATTGTTTTGATGTGTCTGGAAGCTGATACCATAGAAACTAAAATTTTAAAATATGTAGTTGATAAGATTAACTCTTTGGAATGAAGACTAATTCAAAACAATTTTTTTACAAGGAAAACATGAAAAGGCTCTTTAAGTTGATTTGCAAGTTAATTTTTATTACTAATACAATTTTGATTTTCAGTATGCATCTTTCAAATACAGTCTTTTGGGATAAACAAAGGTGGAAATGTTAAACTAGTTAGCAGGAGAACATAGTCTATTTTAATAGAAAAATGTGGACAGTATAGATACTTCTACTTTGAATAGAAATCAATGTGAAAATCTACTTTCTATTAAAAACAAACATTTCTTCGGTTCCTCTCTAATTATAATAACTGAGCCTATTTGCTGTAATTTTTCATCTAAAGTTTCAACTCATTAGTATATATATGTGCTTGACCCCTAAAAGTGTGGCCCTTTCTAATGTGAGTGATGGGGCCAAAATGTAAAAGAGACATATTCAAAGATAAATTGACTAGAATTGTGCAATAATCAAACTCAAAATATAAGACAGTATTTAAATCATCTTAAAAATGGACACTTCACACACATGCAATGATACAGTATTTAAACTCAAGATGGAAAAAAGTTACCAAATTAGTGTACTTTTAGAGAGTGTTTTTAATCCATGGTAGAACAGAACTCTTTCTACCTATGTGATTGCTACTAGTAGAAAAATGCCTCACAACACGTGGTATACATTTACAAAGCAACAGCTCTTCTCTCAAAAGGCTATTATTTGGAATACAAGACAAACATCATATTTTTGTGAGAACAGTAGTTCTCTAAGTATTCTCAATAGGAATCCGGTATCAGCGTGGCAGAATTAGCTCAAACATTAGCTTGAATGTTAGCAATCTAACTTTACTCCTTTTCAAGTAAACTGGAGATAATTACCCATACATTTTGTGATGATTTGACAATGACACTTTTGCTTTTCAGAATTATATCTGCAAAATATGACTTCTTGAATCATTGATTTCTAATAAAAATATGACATTCATTTCCTTGTGAATGAAAAATGTACAACTTTCCTGCCATGTATTGTCTTTTTCTTGGTGCCTAGAATAAATTCAGATAGCTTAATACAATGATTATTTTGATCTAGTGCATGCAAAGAGGGGGATGGCTGTTTAATAATAATAATCTTTAAGTTTGAAATGTCTGCTTCTCTCTATTTTTGGTCTAGTGAAAGTTTTAATGAACAATATAATGCATATCAATTTCTAGAATTGCAGTATCTAAAATGTAAGGATAAAAGGAAGTAACTTCTAGCATTTATAAAAATAAAACAACATAACAGGATATGATCCTGGCTCACAAATCTTCCTGCTAAACCCCCCATATCTTAAAACATTGACACCAGAATGATTGGACCACTATAATAAAGTTTGAAACAAGTAAGTATTTTATGTGGGGGATTTCTGAGAATTCCTAAGAGAATAATGAAATACCAGGCATTATTTTTTTTAGAAAGTCTTTAGGAATCAATTATTATATCTTACAATTTGAGAGAATTATTGCTATATCAATTTAAGATAATTTAGCAATATAACCTTAGAAAGTACTCATCTTTTCTTTTCTCAATAGCTAAACAAGCTAGTATCTGGGTGATTCCATTACTAATACAACTTACTGTGATTTCTTCAGCTTTTTATTTTCTTGTTTCCAAGGGATTACTTGTATCTTGGCAATTTTTTAAAATTTTAATCTGTGAAAGAGACCATGATAGTGATAAATTCAAGAGTTAAAAAGTAAAACAAAGCAAAATATTTTAAAACCTAAGAAAGTTGTGAATACTCAAGGTGTTTTTATTTTAAAATATTCTCAATACTCACTTATAATGTAAAATACTTTGAACTTCCTTGTATTTAGTACTTTGGGGGTATGGCAGTGAGGAGCAGGTGTTTGACTAATTGTCTTATGGTCATGCTAACAAGGGATGGGTCGTGGAATTGTCCAAGCAACTGCTTAACTTCTTTTGAACATCCTAATGATGGCTTTCTAAAGAAGCACCACTTGTTGCATAGGCTTCTGCAGCATGCTTTCTATAACTAAGTAAATGGTCATGACCTACAGTTGCATAATAACAGACACATCCATCTACCACTTCCTTAAATCCACTAATAGCTTTTTTCTTCACATCAACCCTCACTCCACGTAACACATATCACAAAACCTACTGCCCAACAATTCTTCTTGGACCTTTAATGATACATGAAGTGACACCAATGACCTAATCCACCCCTAACCTTAATCTCATATTTCTGTGATGAGCAACAAAAATGAATAATGCATCAAAAGTCATTCTACTAATGAGAGAATCTCAGAATATCAGAGCTGTTCATGATATAAGAGATTAAATAATCTGATCTTCTCATCTGACAAATGAGGACACCTGAACCCAGAGTCTATTCCTGTCTCAGGCTGCTGACTTTGAATAGATTAAAAATAAATCCTATACCTAAACCTTTCTGTTCCCTACACATTACACCATTTACCTTCTGAAATGTATAACTGTCTTACTCTCAAATATTTATTTCTTTCTGAGAAGTCTATATATCAATTCTAAAAACAAATCTGAATTTTACAGATTTTTAAAAGTATTTCAGAGAAATGCTTAAAATAACAGCATGAAAATCCTTTTTAAAGGAATTATTATTTACTGGTATACTCCCATTGGAAACTTCTCCCATCTTATATTCCTTGCTGTTACTGCTGATGAAAATTAGCATATCCTATTTCATTAATTCTATCCTAGACTGAGGCATATACAAGAAAATACGTAGTTTCAATTGAGAGAGTTTAGTTGCCTAGACTATCTCATATTAATGAAGTAAAGGGAATTAAGACTATGAATTACATATAAGTGCCATCAATGCATAAAATGAATTTTTCTTCAAATTCTCTATGCATCAGCAGAAAAGGAAGTGATTCACTCTCACATGTGCATACACACACATACACACACATACACTCACACACACACAAACTTGGATAAATGATCTATGAGAACAAGCCAAGATCAAAAGTGAATTTAAATCTTTTGGAAAAGTCAAAAATACTGGAAAGAAACTTTTTTTTAAATTATTGTAAGTGGCACAATCAGTTCTTTTAACTTTTATGTTTGGTGTCTCCATCCCCTTGGGTGTGGGTTATAGTTGCAATTGGCTACTGAAAGACAGTAATCAGACCTAGTCTCCATGGACATTATTTCAGAATCATTTCTGGAAGGCTGCCTGTAATACTCATATGGCACCTGTGAACCATATTGGGAGTTGGTGGGCATATTGTTACTGGGTAGGGATGCAACATTATACTCTTGCCTTCCAAATGAGCCCATATTGGCCTTCTGGGTTTGGGGAACATAGGCCAGTCTTTCATTCCACTCTTTTGGCGGCCCTGGAAGCACCTTCCTCTGAGCTGCGGAGACCACATTTGCCACAATGGATTCCTGGATGTTTCTGGGTGTAAAGGCATCATCCACTAGACCAAGAGGAGACTTGGCTGCTGCTTCCCAAGGAGTTAGTCTCTTGTTTGCTTTCTCTAGCCCATCAGTTGGTTTGCTAGAGTAGCTATAAGCAGGCTGAAATACCCAAGGAGATGCTGTAGAGATGATGGGCGGTACTGGTCTTCCGGGAAGAGAAAGAGAGCGTTCAATCTCCTGGAAATAATGAAAATGTTAAAATATCTCATTCATTTTGGTTTATTCTGACTGACTGTTATTCCAAAGTATTTTCCACACCATTGCCAAGCACTGTAAAAATCAAATCTCCACAATGCTTAGTCCTAAAACCAAGATAGGCTGCCTTTGCCTAGTATATTATCAACTCTGGTCTGGGACTTGGCCCTCACTTGGAACTTCCTCCTTGCTCTCCTTTTCTGAACCCATAGCTCCAATTGCTACCATCTTTCTTAGGTATAACCACCATGGCAAGGGCCCTGTCATCACTGAGAGCCACCCTTACTTCTGTCTGCCGTCCAGGTATTCATGGCTACATTCACAGCCCACCCTCATTCTAGTCCTATTTTCCTGGTACAAAAGAAATATAACATATTGGTAACTCCAGAAACAGACCATAAGCTGCTGGGCTTTGTACTTTTCTCAGGTGACTTTTAATCTGTTATCTTATTTTGATCCACAGAATATAGAGAAAAACAAACAAAAGCTACTTAGATGTATTTAATGTTGCCAGTCTGATGACATAGATGGCCTTTTCTGTCTTAGTTCTATGTATGTACTGATGAAGATCATATGGATCTTTTCTGAGTGTGGTATACTCCCCTTGTCTCTAAAGGAAACACTCCAGCTGCTTGTTTCATTTGTCCTTTCCTTCCTTTTGTGTGTATTTCATTGAGAGTGTGTGTCCCTGCAACATTCCTTTGTGTATGCTAAATGTTTAGTTTGTTTAATATGCAGAAATATAATTTATTGAAATCTCCTGTATTCTCTTCTTTTACCCCTTGTGTATCTCCAGGAATCTTGAAATCTGGTTATCTACATTATTTCCTTACACATTCCCAACTGCATAAGACTCTTAGACAAACTCCTGGCAAAAAATAGTAAAGGCACACTTAGGAAAATGAATCAACTTTGAAAGTATCAAGAGGTGGATGGGTATAGCTCAGTGGTAGAGCACATGCTTAGCAAGCACAAAGTCCTGGGTTCAATACCCAGTACCTCCATTAAAAAAAAAAGTTCAAAACATTATTGAATGATATTGTAATAACAAAGACATCAGGGATTGTTTTTTCAGCTAAGGTATAAACATTAATCAGTTGAATGTTGCGGGGAAGAGTAAAACTTTGAAGTATACTCTTGAAAGAGTAAGTCAAAGTTTTCTGAGGAGAAATTTAGAATAGCACTGAAGTTAAAAAAAAAAAACTCCCGTAGAATACACATATGCCATATATAGTAGTAGTGTAGAGTATGAAGGAAGAATGTGCAATGACCTCAGTGAACGAAACGACTGTTAACTCTTTCACGTACTGCTCAGACTGCCAAACGTGCCTTCAGACTCCTTTAAGTGCTAACAATAGAATAAAATTACAAATTGTCTTAGGTTAGAGATGCAAATGTGGTATAAATAAATAGTTCTTTAGGTACGTTGTTCTTTCTGTTTGTGCCAAAAATATTGCGGGCGCCTATTCTCTGCCTGCACCAAAACCCCTAATTCTAATGTATTTCCTCAAAGCAATTCTCAGCATCTTGTTCTTTGATGCCATTTCCTTCTGTCCATTTCTGGCCCGAGGCTCATGCTGTTCTCTGCTTGGCTGGCTAAACATGTTGAATTGGTTATTTTTTGTGTATTATGTATGATGTGTCATCAGAATGCTTCTTTATTTTTGTCTCCTATTACCCTTTAAATGTTTTTAATGAAAGAATGTTTTTCACTGCTGCCAAAAACTTAACAGTCCTGTGACATTCTGCTTCCTTTTAGAAATAGTCCTATGTCACCTTAAGTTACTGAAACCACTTTATTTCAACATAGAATATCCAAGCCTTTGGAATAACAAACTCCAGTCTCCACTTAGAGTTAAATCTCTCCTTCCCCAACCGGGGCCCTTTCCAGGAGGATCACTTTCCTTCAGGGAAGGCACTGTGGTTGGCTTCTTCATGCTTTCCTCTTTGTCTCCTAGCTTGCTAACCCTGACTTCTGGCCCCCTGGAGTTAGAGTGCAAGGATTGAAAAAAAAAAAAGGGGCAGAAGGAAATTTTTACTTGGTTTGGTAACATCATATTCTGGCTTTTCACTCTCAGAGTCAGGTAGGCCCAGAGAAGGAAACTTTCGAAGAATATTTGAGGATTCCTATCACTGGGGACATCTTGTCTGTAGTCCTCGATTCATGCCGATTCATCTCTGTTCCAGGGGTTAACTTGGAAGTCAATCTGCACCACCTAGAAAGCTGTCTTCATACACCTTTAGCAACTAGAGTCTGTTTGCACCCGTGGAAAGGCCCTAAGACGACCCCTTGCTCTCCCTTGCTCCTGGCCTGGTTTACAGCTCTGGTCTACAGGGAACATTCACATCATTTGAATGTTAGGAGCGGAGCTGTGAATTTCCTGATTCAGTGCCAAAACTGTTTGTCAGCCCAACTCTCATTCTACAGACAGATATCCTAAGAGGGAGTCAGACTTCAGTCCACTCTGACCTCCCATCCATCCTGCTGACATCTGGTATCAAGTTCTCTAAGAAGCCACTTTTCTCACAAAGCTGGAGGTGAGTGGGTAGGGCTCCTCTGCTCCACCTACTCCAAACGCACACTCTGAGTTTCAGCACTGCAGAATTCCTCCTCACAAAATCCTCTTCCCTTGCCAGACTCTGACCCCCTTTAATAACATGGACCTAACTAAGGGGTTTAAGAATTGTGGAAGTGGTTTGCTATTCTTTGAACATGCCAAGGACACTTATGTCTACTATTTTCTTTGTAAAGTCAGTATTTTAATTTGGAACTTCACTTCAGTGTGCAGCATCTCATATTTGATGGCCTTAGGGGGGAACTTTGACTATACTATCCTGTTATAGAACATTATCAGCTTTATTAGAGCATAGAGTTCTCTTATTTTTCTTTAAAAAAAAAACATAGACTAAAAATAGAATGAACATTTTTGTAGGCTAAAAATAGAATGAACCTTTTTTTCTACTAATTAATTTTGAGAAATTTCTCTAATAATTCAAATAGTCTTAAGAGTTGAACCTTCTACCTCACCCAGGCCTTCTTTGCTCTAGAGAAGGGGGTTCACTCATTGACAGGGCATCTCAGTCCTTAAGCTCTAATTGTTGAGAACTCCTTCTTTCCAGTGAACCAAACTTTGCCTCCCATAACTTTACCCCACTGATCCTGATAACACAGAATACATCTCCTTACATTCATATTCAGCCTTTCCTTCCCACATTCCCAGTTGCTTCCACCCTCCTGAAACACCTTCACCTTCCTGTTGCTATCCTTCACTTTTCAAACTAAAGAGAAAGAACATCTGTGATGTTCATTCTCTCAAGTTTTCTGTATCCTTCTTCCCCTAGTTTGTTAGGTAAAGCTAATATAGATATAATATTTTGATCTCCTTAAGTAGATGGTACGTATGTAAACACAAACACCAAAAGCAAACTCAAAAAGATGTCATTCAAACTGACTGAGGGGTTATGTCTTCTGGCAGGTGGCACAGTTAATATTGCATGTGCCAACAGTCTGTGTGTATTTAGAGCGGTGTATCATTTAAATGTTGCACCCATGAGAATACATGTCAGTCTTTAGCTGGTCCAATATAATGCATGCAATATTAGGCGGCAAATATTCTCACAGAACTCATGAATCATCTGATGTTACATATTCCCTCTGAAAGGATAAATACAAAGGAGGCATTTTCCTACCTCTGCCTTCAAAAATAGCTAACACTAGTATATCACATACTAAGTGCCACGTGGTGGGTGCTGATTGCTTTACATGGAGTATTTCATACAGTCCTCATAACAACCCCATGAAGTAGGCACCTTTATGGGTCTCTATTTTCCAGATGAGAACAGTGAGACTTAAACAGGGTAAGTAATTTCCTCAAGGGTAGAAAGCTAGTAAGTGCTGGAGCAGGGGGAGTTGAACCCAGGGAGTCTTGTATCAAGGATCTTAATTGAATACATATTGCACTACACTTGCATTGAAATTATTTTGGAAGAACATCTGTTCAAAAAAGATTTGAATCCAAGCAAACTAAATAGGAGATGTTAGAAATTTTGGAAAAGGTCACTGAAATTTTGATAACATTTGGATTAATCAATACTGGCACTTTGCCATTTGTCACAGGAACAAGTAGGCGCCAGTGCATAGGGAATACATCCCACATAGATGCACTCCTCTCTATGAAGATGAGACACAGGGCACTCTGTATTCAAGTCAGCTGAAAAGCCCAGAGGAGCTGGGGGCTTTCTCCACTTACCATAAAACATCTTTCATGTCAATTAGATGTTGACTTAGCCACATAGCTTGTTAATGAAGCTGCTTAGTTAGCTTCCTTGTTAAACTGGTAACCAATTTAACTGGCAGGAAACACTTGACATTTTAAAAAAGGAATGGTCATCTGAGGCTTACCTAGAACAAAGAAGTGAATTCTAAAGCAATGCAAATAGCCCTAGAAGCCAAGGAAGTTTAAAGTGATTTATATTTTGAAGTTTAAACTGTTTAATACCATAAACCTTAAAAGCTAAAAAATTCTCTTGGTTGAAATCCTGCTTACACATGCACAGTAGAGTCTCCAGCTGACACGTTATTTCAGCTCCTTCGACTCGCATCTTCTCTAACCACACGTGATCAGTAAATATTCATCACAGACATACACTCTACCATAAGTGGATTCTAATAAAAGCCAACAGGAATAAATAGCATTTCTTTTGCCTTTTAAATCACTGATTAGAATTTCTACAAAGCAGAGGCCCATGAAGGGGCACATGGATAGAAGAAAGCACCAGACATTCTCCACTTTTCCATTTGCTCAGGTCAGAATCTTTGGAGTGATTGTTGACTCTCCCCCATCTCTTACACCCCACACCTGAAATGTCAGCACTAACTTTAAAATACATCCAGCGTCTGACCACTCCTTACAACCTCCACTGGTACCATCCAGGGCTAACCCATAATACTCTCTTTCCTGGATTATTGCTATAGTCTCATAGTTTCCCTAGTTCATCCTTCCTCCTTTACTCTATTCTCAATATGGCAGCCAAGATTATCCTACTAAAACCTAAGTCAGATTATGTCATGTAGTCCTCTGTTTAAAACTCTTGTCATGACTTCTCATTTCAAAACAGGAAATGACACACAAGGCCCTACAAAATCTGCTGTTTTCACCACTCTGTATGTCTCTGATTTCACCTCTGCTGGTCTCTCCCTCTCACTTTGCTCCAACCACACTGGCCTCTTTGCTGTTCTTTGAACAGATCAGTTATACCCTCACCTCAGGACTTTTATGCTTGCTGATCCTCTGCCTGAAACACAGTACTCCAGATAACAGCATGAGCCTACTTCATTTCCTTCAGGCCTTACTCAAATATCATAGGATCACTGTTTGGTTATGCTCAATCTCTCTCTCTCTCTCTAAAATTTTTTATCCCCCTATCCTCCCCTTAGGTTTATACCTATGTAACATAATAAGTATTTTATTTAATTATTTTGTTTGTCTGATTCTCCCCACTAGAATTTACCTCCATCTAAAGAAAAGGTTATTGTTTTTTTCACTAAGACATCCCTTTAATTAGGAAATTTGGTTATCTTCACCAAACTTTTTGGTCATGTCCTAAGATGTAGCCCTTCTCACGTGTCAGTTACATGTGGTGAGAGACCCACATAGGTAGACCCATCCCTGTCACCCCCAGTACGTACACACCAACATGCAGGCCAAGACACATTTGGCAAAACAGATAGGGTTAATCAACATTTACAAACAAATCAATTTTTCTAAACAGAGAGAAGATTTGTAACATGTAAGTAAATGATTTACACTTAAGTCAGTGGAAGTGTGAGGATTTTAAACTACTTTGATTCCCCAAATGAGAAAAGTTGTAGAAAATTATGCATGAGTCCTAAAGAGGGCCCAAAATGTATTTGCAAGATTTAAAAATTAAGACCCAAGAAGAAAAAGATAATGGAAATTGGGATGAGTTAGAGTTGGAGAAGAGAAAGTTGAAAGTTAATTTACCATTTATTATGAGACGGCAAGCAGGTTTAGGAAATAGCAGTTTCTACTAACTAATCTCTAGGGACACTTCTAGCTCTAAAAAGTCTTCAGTTTACAAATTTTCTGACAGTAGAAGCTGGTCAATATTGGAAGAAGTTTCTTCATAGGGATGTAGAATCACTTTATCTAGAGATCTTTACATATAGAACAAATGCCTCCCTTGAGATGATTTAGATACAATTAAGTAGTCTGGGGCTTAAGGAGAATTTTAAGGTCATTTTTGTTTTAGTCTCTTAATAAAACAGTCCCTCTCTCATATTCCCTGGAACCTGCCTTTTTAAAGTGAGTCTTAAGTCTTCTTCCACCAAGTGGAGTTTTTAGAATTCTGTTACAATGCCTTCTTATCTAAAAAATGGAGGAGTGTCAATTTCTTTAGACAGAAATAAGCTGTATTATTCTGCTCACCAAGAATAGTGCAGAGAACCAAGACTAATAAGTCCATTACTGAAAAAGTAGCCAAGTAACGATCCATTGCTTAAATAGTTCCATCAATGCAATAAACATACATAGACATCAAAATAAGAGATAACATCTTGTAGCTAGAACTTCTCATCGTGGCTTTGCCATTGACCATTTATCTTATTTTGTCTTACATTAACTATCAGACTAAACTTTTGTTCCTAAAACAATAAACTTCTTTTAAAAAGTTTTATTCTATCTTTGAAGGAAATCTCTTTGTGAGAAAGCCTAAGAGTTGTGACTGACAATGGAAGCCAGCATGTTACACTGGAAAGAATGTGAGTTTGGACCTCACACTGACCTGGGAGTCCTGCCTTTGCCTGTTGTTACTCATATGATTCATCCTCTCCTAGCCTTACTTTCCTTGGTTGTAAAATGGTAAAAATGCTAGCTACTGTTTCAAGATTATGGATATTATGTTTATAAAATCAAATGCCACGTAGCACAACAGATTATTCTTGTTATTGTGAGAAGAGTCCATGACGCCTTAAAAGGTGTCAGAGACCTGGCAGAACCTTTTGTTCAAGAGGCAACTGCACAGGCAGGCTGCTGACCCAGGATAAAAATAGGAGGGTGCATTGCCTTTGAAGTGGCATTAGCAGCGCACGCCTCAGATATTGCTGTGCCAGCCACTGCCCCCTCCCAGCAGAACGCAGGCAGCAGGGCTGGCCAGAAACATCGCCGCTGACCTCATCTCTCTGCTAGCTCTGGGTGTGCCAAAGTATAGGCTTCTTGATCTTTTTTAACCTTCTGTTACAGAAGAATAAAAATAACCATATTCAGTTTAAGGCCCTGAAGGCTGATGTCAGGGAGGATTCTGTGCATCTACTTCTGTGGACCCTTCCATCTTAGAAGCAATAATAACAATAACTGAAATGTATAGAACTTGTACTATGCACTAGTCACAGTTCTAAGTTATTTTTTGTCTATTAACTCATTTAATCCCACCAACAATCCTACAATCCCCAATTTCTGCAAATAAGGAAACTGAGGCATAGAAATTAGGTAATTTACCTAGTCACACAACTCGTGTTTGTGTAGGGAAATTGAAGAATTAAGACCATAGATAATAAAATTTTATCTAAATAATGTATTTTAAGGCATATATCTGTTAGTGTAAAGAAATTACTACAGCATCAATTTCTACCCTCTCACCTTTCTTTATCCTCAAAAAAGAATTATGTCATTCTAAAAATGATAACCTGTGAAAACACCCCTATTAATATTCAGTGTTCTATTTAAATAGCAGGAATTGCCATTTTAATTTGTTGTAATTCTTGAGAAAAAGCCTTACTTAAGTATATTTTTATGAAAGTCTACTTTAACTGGTTTGAACATAGAAATAACACCTTTCTTTCCTGAAACAAATCCAGGCAACCATCTTCTCTGTTCCTCATTCACAGAAAGAAAAGTTACCATGAATGTGCATTTATCCCTAGAAGGAAAGTGGAGATAAGAGAGATTTTTTATAGCTTACGTGCCTGCTATTTGAAGAAGAGCTAATACCCTTTAAACCAACTCGTTTCCCAACTAGAATGGCTTTTGCTGTCTTAGAGGAAAATTTGATCAGTTAAGATATTAAGAACAATTCTTAAGATATGTGTGGGTGCTGTGGAACTACCTTGCTTAGGTCCTTTGCATTCTCCAGATCTCCTACTGGCAGGTTTTTAAGCAATCCTTCTGTCACAACTCATAACTAATTTTTTTTTTTAAACTGGAAAATCCAAGCTGGTTAATGGTAATGATGGAGACAAATCAACAACTATACAAAATGTGACAACATTATTTCATAAAGATGCAGAGAATACAGTATGAGGAAAATGACTTACTTTTTTACTCTTTGTAACTGTTTTCCATCCATTATGTTTCTAAGCTTATTAAATAGATCCTTTGACTCATAACCTGGGCCCTAGGGAAAATGTTTAAACCTACTGTTCTTGGGAAATTTAAGATTTCCTGCCAAATCATATTTATGTTTCCTTCATTAAAAACATGGCCCCAGAGTGGTGTTTAAAATTAGGACTAAAAAATATATAACTCTTCATCTGGGGAATCACCAACTTGCTTTCTTAAGTGCAGAGTAGATAAAAATTTTGCTTAATTGCCTTGCCATCTCTCTCTGGTACAACTAGCACATTTTATTTAACGATATCTTTCTTGTCTGAGGGAATTTACACAATAATTTCGTACATGTCATTTCATTTTAGAGATACAAGAATTCCATAAAGTATAAGGGATTCTCAAATGACTAATTGTTTTTCAAATGAACAGATAATGAACAACTAAGGGGGAAAACAGATTAAAGAGGAGTATACAGTGATAGTCCTGCTGGTGTGCTTCTCAAATGCAAATGGGAAAAACAGAAACATCTTTTATCAGAAGTGTCCCAAGACACATTTCTTCAAAATAAGAAGCACTTACTGCACTTGAAAATACTAATCCCAGGTATATGTGTAATCCCATTAATGGTTCAAGGGGACGTCTCATGAGGTATTAGGATAGTGTGTCTACTTAATCAAACTTTTAAAATTAGAGAGCAAATATTTAACTTTGCCCATGGCATTAGCTGTTATTACAGCTTTTCCTATTGGTATAGATTTCTTATTGCACTTACAAAACAGCAATATATAATCATCTAGACATAACATTGCATATTAATACTATAGCAAATTTTGCTACGTGGGCCACACATTTATTCAAAAAGATCTCATTCCTTATTATTTCCCTGACCACTCCTCATTCCCAAATTCACCTTCATTTTGATATGATGTTAGGTAGTTATTGACTATCCAGTCACTAAACAATTGTTTCACTTTCAGTATTGATTCATTCAAATGCATAGATGAATTAGCAAAAAATCTTTATGAATCAGCTACAAACACTTCATCAACCCTCTAAGCCACTTTGAATATGTAGGCTTGGCCTAATATAAAAGATAAATTCTTCTTGAGGTACTAAAATGTCTAGGCCCTCAAAAATATACATTTGAGATTGAGAGAAGAGATCCTTCAGTAATATGCATGTCTGAAGTTCTTAAGCAACTATCCATTAAAAAAAGAAAAATGCTAGGGAAGGGATGGAAACAAAACATCCAGAGCTTATCTATTTGTAAAAAGATTCCTTACTTACACCAGTGAAAAAGTTCCCCTCAGATCTGTATCTGTTTCTTAAATATTTTGAGATACTTTCTGATAGTGGTGTGCATATTTTTCAGTTAATGGTTGTTCCCCTCATTCCATCCTTGTTCTTAATCTTGCTTCTTTCAGTATTGGTAAATTTAATGAAGATAAATTCCTTTTAAAATGTAAGTAGTAGATCAGTGATCATTGACCACATAATCACACACACCAGTGATCTAGGCTAGAGCTTTTGTGTGTTTTAGCTAGGAGGAAACTTATCTCCCAATTCTTTCATTTAAAGGGCCTGAAGGAGGGGAGGGGAGGGGGAACATCCCCTACAGTTTAACACTGGGTCAGATAGTCCCAGATGAAATGCAACTTTGATGTTACAACTAGTTGTCTAGACCAGTATATTATTTTTTTGCAAAAAATGAAGTCTAGATGAGACAGAATAAATTCTGACAATGTAATGCATCCCCATGGTACATTGATAATTAAACATCTATGCACCATTCACAAAACAGGATGTTGCCTTTGACCATGGTTGATAGTGCTAGGTAGTATATTACAGAAGTTGGGGGGGGGGTGCAGAATGACAACACAACAGAAGTTGAATAGTGAAAGCAAAGAAGATAAATACTAAATGTCTTTTTGTAAAAGATTGCTTTCTGTATAAATGCACAATACATTTGACATAATTTTATAAAATGAAACACGTGCATTTTAACAGCAAAGGATGAAGATCTAATAATTCAGGTGAAGCGACAGGCAAAAGATACTAGAAGTTCTGCTTTACAGCATTGCAAGCCCTTTTCTTACTTTACTCCAGGGTGCCTAATGGCTGTCCCAGGACTAGAGATGTCTCTGAGTTTCAGAATGTTCCCCATCCTCAAGAAGTATCTGCATGTGTTTCAAGAATAGTTGGGAAGAATTATGACCACACTTTTCAGACACTGGAATCAAAGTAAATCTTCTAGTCAGGGCTTCAAGGAAAGAAAAATTATTCTCTAACTTCCTAAGCTCTGCTTTTTCTCTCAGAAAAGTTATGTCTTTGATTGTAAGCTATTTTTCCTTCAAATATTCTGGAATTGAAGTGGTAAGGAACAAACAAATTTTGTCTTGTTGGGTTTTAAACTGATCATGGTTTTCAAAAAGCATTAAACTGCATCAAAATACTCACAAAACTTAAAAACCTAAATGTGTTTAAGGAGATTTTATACATAGAAGTATAAAATCTTGGAGATGGAAGGCATTTTAGAGATCCTGCAGTCACGCTTCAATGAGGTACAGGAGTTCCTTTTACAACACACCTTGATAGGGATTGCAATGAAAAAAGCACAGGATATGAAAACAGATAAAACTTGGATTCAGCTGATGAGTCTCCTGCCCTCTGGCTGGGTGACTTTCGGCAATTTTCTTAACCTCTCTGAGCTTCAGTTTCCTTATCAATTAAAAAAAATTGAGGATAATTTCCACCAAATAAAGTTGTTGTGAGAATTAAATTAAATACACATATTAAAGCCCTTAACACTGTTAATATATCTAGTATATATGTTAGTTCCTTCTCCATCCCTTTCCTGCAAGTTTTTGAAGTTTTCTTAAGTTAAACTGAAATGTACTGTCTTGTAAAGACTAAATGGCTGTTAGTCCTGTTTTTTTGTTTTTGTTTTTTCCACCAGTGAAGACCTTTACTCTCTTAACTACACCAAAGCTCCTCAAATATCCAGCTCTCCTATCTCCTTTTAGTCTTTTCTCCTCCTACTGCTAAATATACAAACGTATATCTCATATTACAGAACTTCCAGACATATCACCATCCTTTGTTTTAGAAATAAACTTTAGTGCATCAAAAGTCTGAAAATAATACTCTTGTTGGGATCAAAGCTGCTACTCATTGGGTTTACCTATCCCTTTGTTCTGTACACTCTTCTAATGTTTAAAATCAGCCTCTGACTGATTTGGCATTTTGTCAATCCATCATACAATTTGATCGTTTTAATGTTAAGGAGAAACAAAAATACTGGGGTCTTTCCCTGTGATCCATAAAGTACACAGACTTCTTTTTAGTTTTGAAGATTTTACAGTCATGTTTGTTTTCATTTTTAAAAGCTAATTAGCATTCAAAGTTCAAAATTCTCCTTTAGCTTAGATACCAAAATAAGAATGTTTTGATTACTGCCAGAGAGATGTAAGTTTGTTATTAGTTAGAGCATTTTTGATTGGAGATAAGAGATTCTACTGCCCTACGGCCAAGGGAAGTCATGCAATCCCTTTCCCTAGGGATAAGAAAAATCAGCAGAGGAACTTTGTACCATCTCTTCTCTAGATGATAAAGATGTAGCATTCTATTCCTAGAAATATTTATTCTCAGCCTCGATGAGAAGCAGGGGGTCAGATAAACTCACATCTCAAGACCCTCTTTATTCTTCTATTTGAAAAATAAATTTAAAAGACTGTTCAAAACAAATTATTTGCAGCACGTTTTAGAATGGCTGCCTGTGAAGCACTGCAGCAGGAGAGTTTGCTGCCATCTCGTGGGCCTTTAGAGTAAAGTCAAGATCAGAGCTTTAGGTCCTGTTCCTATCTCAAGACAAGGCAGCAAGAGCTTTTGCAAGCAGGTGCTGTTTACAAGTCTGGCTGTCCCTGACTGGATGAACTAGGAACTATTTATGGGTTTTAAAGAATAAAGTTGACCTCAGTGTTTTGTGTGTTAGAAAAGTGGTTTTCAAAGTGTTGGTTCACAACCCGTTAGCATCAGAATCACCTGGGGTGTATGTTACGAAAACAACTAGGCCCCACCCAGAGATACTAAATCAGAATTTCCCTGGGAGCAAGGGGAAATCTTAATTTTCTCCTGGGAACAAAATTTGGAAAACTGTCAGGATACTGTGAAGGCAATAGTTTGCTAATACTAAATCACTGTATGTAAATGAAATAGTATTAATTGGTGAATTGAAGTGTAAAATTAAAATAAAAAGTTCTAGGTGATATATTTTACTTTGCTCTCTATTTCAATAATACCACCCAAAATGAATTGTGACATTTTGCTGGATATTTCATAATGTAGAATTCAAAATCTATTTAGCCCATGTTGGGTTTATATGAAGAATTATAATTGGCACCATCTGATAAGCATTAACAACTAGTCCAGTGGGCCAGACTATCAATAAACTCTGAGTGTGATGAAAAAATAAAACCTCTAACTGTGTTAGAGTTGGTATACTTTAAATTAGTCTTTTATTTGTATCAGTCCAGCCTATTCCATAGTGATTTTTAGATCTAGAAGATGGTTTTGTAAACACTTCTTTATCAATCTGAGATATGCTAGCAGAAAAAAGAATGAATCCAATGCAAGAAAGAGACCTAGTTGTTTTTTTACTTTTTAAGGAAAAAGGTAATTAAATGGCACAAGAGGAAAACTAAACTGTATCAATTTAAGTGTTTTTGAAACAAAAGCAATTTTGGATTCAGATAAAATTTTCAGAATCTCAGCTTGTTGTGATTTTTCTCTCTTCAAGATCAGTCCTGACTTCTAACTCAGAAGGATTTTAGAAGTATCAGAAAACCCATAAAAATTCCCTGGGTTTGAAAGGCAGCTGGAATTTTAGGTTCCTCCCTACATCAGTCACTCAGCTTCTGAGAATTGTTTTTCTGCACTTGCCCTGTGAGCTGGGAGTTTGGTCCGTTCAGAGGGAGATTTCTCTCTTTCTGGTTTTGGAAACTGATCATGCGTCTCAGGCAAGGGGATCAATTACTCTAAAAAAGCCAGGTTGCTGACCCTTTGTCCTGGGACAGTGTTGGGGAAGAGGGGTAAGAACAGCTGTCTTCTGTGCCTTCAGAGGCCAGCCAGGTTCTGTCAGAGCCCCAACTGTTGCAGGCCTGATCTGGGGTAGCCTTGGGGATTGGATTGACAACTGTTCCACTTTCTGCGTGATAGGCCTGGTTAAGCTTCAACTGCCCCACTAGAACCCTGCTCAGGATACCAATTATCCTATTTTGAGAGTATATTTCATTTACAAGCATTTCCCCATAACAATTCTCTGTGTTACCAAGTGTGCCACATGTATTCTATTTAATATTGGTACTTTGAATTGAACACAGCCCCTTTGTAGTAAGAGTCTCAAAGCTGATATTGTTTCTTTTGTAAAAAATATTGTACCAGTCTTTTTGAATCCTGGTCTCATCTTTATATACTACTACAACAATGCTAGTATAATAGATGAAGACAAAGAAGAAAAAAATTGACCAACAGGCTGAATACAGAGGAATATAGACATAAATTTTCAGTAAGACGAAAACAATAAACCAAGATCTCTCAGTAAAAGATCCTGTGGATAGATTATTCCTTGTGTCAATATGAGATTTATACAGACAGTGCTTCTGCTTTTTCTGTTTTAGTTCTGTTATTAGATCCTTCAAACTGGGATTTATATTAACAGAGAAAACAAAAAACTTGTTTACCATGTATGTCGTCTTCCTTGCAAGTTATGAAATAGTAGCTATTGTTTACTGAGTGCTCTTTACAAGAATATTAATAGCTAACATATGTTGCATGCTTTCTATGTGCCAGGCACAATTCTATACACATAACACATACTGCTTTGTTTAATCTTCACAACTTGCGAGTTACGTCTGTTATTTCCTCCATTTCACAGCAGAGGGTACTGAGGCACGGAGAGGCTGAATCATTTGCCTAAAGTCTCCCAACCAGCAAAAGGCAACCTGGGATTTAGCTGCAGGCAATTTGGCCCAAGTCCACGTGCTCACCCACTATAAAGTGTTGCCTCTGTGAGCTTGGTGTTTACATGCATTGTCTCACCTAACCATAGGTGAACTTCATTTGAGAAGTGGTTACCTTTTGTGTCCCCTAAACCAAATCATGTTTTTTTTTTTAATTTAAATATTTGTAGATACATATTTCTGCATTATTGTAGAATTGCAAATTTGAGGACTTCCTCCTCATCACTATTCTTTTTACCTTAATTTACCTGGTGTACATTAGCACAGCTGTAGTAATATATGATGCTAGTTGGCAAGAAGTGGGTGTTTGGGGAGTTTGGTCTAATGCATCACGAGTATTCATTTAATGGTAACTAGCAAAATGTTAGGATCCCCCACCATTTGAGTCTATACTATACGCAAATAGGCTGACAGAAATAAAAACTATAGCTTTTCCCTTCCCCTTGTACATGTTTATAAGTGTCTATCATTTGGGGCTACCAAAGTCTAAGAAGTTTTTAACATTTCTTGCTTTGATTTAGAAGGTTTAAAGTAACTATTGAGTTATTTCTGAGACAGTCTGTAAAGTTTATGGCCTTTGATGCACAATTCCTTTCATATGTGACCTCTGTCTTCTTGTGATCAGGGGAGGTAAAGTAGCCTAGTGATTAGAGAATGGCTCTGGAGTCTGACTGTTAGTCCTATCACTTTAGACAAGTTCCTTAACTTTTCTTTACTATAGTGTTTCTCATCTGTAAAGTAGAATGATAATGGTACCTTCTTCATATGCTAGTCATTTTGTGATGACTAAAAAGTTAACATTTGTTAAGTACTTGTTTAGTATTTAGGCACCCAACATAGAGTAAGCCCTCATGATTATCACTATATTGGTGGCTCTGTGATTTTAAATTAAGGCAGTGAGGCTCTGCAAATACAATGAGGGGCTCTACAAGTAACTTAGAAGTTAACATCTTCTCTCCTTGATGTTAGTGATGGGAATGTTCAAATCCCATGTTTAGAATCCACTACACTAGTTCCTCAGATGTTTTCAAAATAACAATGAGATATAGTTTAAGGGGAAAAAAAAACTACTGGGAAAAAATAAGGTATAAAAATGTTCTTTCTGGGAAGTCTTTGACAAAAATAACTGTTGAGAAACCTTCCATTGAGCACATTGTGAGAGGAGAGATTTGCGGCTGGAAAGATTTGTGGCCTCGTGCATGTCCTGGATGGATGTAACTCAGCCAGGAGAGACTTCATGGGACTCTAAGATTCCAGTGACAACTACTTTTTAGATATATTTTGAAACACTGAAACCTTGTGACTTGCTCAGTATTATTCTGCTTAGAATTATTCTTGTTGAAATGTCTCCAGTTATTCTGGGTTTAGTAGCAAGCCAAGCTGGGTGCTGATGCACTACTTGATAAGAAAGTTCCCTGAATTACCTTTAGTCAGAAAGGCATGAAGCCAAGGCCAAGGGGAGCACATCCTTTTCTGTAGAGCCTTTCCTTTTGCTTTTTTTTTTTTTTAATGACATTCCTCCCCACCCCAGCCCGTGAATATCAACTTTCCATCCTGAAATAAGAAAATGAAAGAATTTGGGGAACTCATACAAAATCACTGTCAAATCCATCAGTTCTACTTATAAAACAGATGCTTCTATTTCAGAGATTGGTTTTCACTTCAAACGTCCTATCATAGCATCTGACTTTATGAGCAATCTTACGAAAGTAGTGGAGTCCTTTCTAAAGTCACTAAACATGGTCAAAGCCATCCATAAAGCATATTCAGAGTAGGCTCTTGGTGGATAGTTTGGTGAACACACAATTACCAGGTCTCAGGGAGTAGGGTTCTGGGGTCTAATGAGACTGTGGAAACCATGTAGTACTGAAGGTTTCAATGTCAGACAAATATCTAGGTCCAACCCTAGCCCACTTCTTACAAGCTTAGTGATTGTCAGACAAGTTGTTTGCCTCTCTGAGCTTCAGATACCTTGTCTGCAAAATGGAAATAATACCTTCACTTCCAGGGTAATCCTGAGGAGTAAATGAAATCATAGTATAATTGGTTAAGGGTGTAGATCCATACTGAATCCAGGGTCCACTATTTAATACTGTGCAATCTTGGGTAAGATATTCAGCCTCTTTGTGCCTCAGAATCTCATCTATAACCTATAAACTGAGGATAATGATGGTACCTATCTCATAGGGAGTACTGATTTTAAAACTTAACCTATAATGATTGCCAGAGGGGTGGGGGTGAGGGTGAGAAAAATGGGTGAAAGCGTTCAAAAGGTACACCTTCACCCATTTCAGTTATAAGTCCCAGGGATGTAATGTACAGCACGGCTCCTATAGTTAACAATACTGTATTGTATATTTGAAAGTTGCTAAGAGAGTAGATCTTAAAAGTTCACATCACAAGAAAAAGAAATTTGTAACTCTGTGTGATGATAGATGTTAGCTAGACTTATTGTGGTGATCAATTTGCAATATATACTAGTATTGAATCATTATGTTGTACACCTGTCAGTTATTATCTCCATTAAAAAAACAGAGCGCTAATCTATGAAGATACTTGGCACAATTTAGAGCCCACAGTTTATGCTCAGTCAACGTTAGCTATTGTTATAACTTACGGAAAGTATTTAACACAGTTCCTGGCTTTTAGTAGAAACTTAGTAAGCAACTCCCCACCCCACCTCCAGCCTTTTCCTCAGCTCTCACGGGGTTGTTTGAAAGGCTGCCATAGCTTCCATCCCCACACCTATGATCCTAATTTGGACCAGATCTTGACTAAAGGCCTTTGGGTAGTCTTGAAAACAGATTATTCCACCAAATAAGGATATCAAAGATTCCTAAGTTCTAAAATGTCTCCTGAAGAACAAAACAAAACACTATTGCTTTTTGATAGTTACTTCCAAGAAGAAAAATTTTCTCAGTTTATTCCTAAAATGTGCATTTCTTTTAAACTTAGAGCTAATTGCAGTTCTTTGTATCCATGAATAAATCATTAATAGTTATCAAGGAGCTCAAGAAGTAGGGGCTGTGAAAGCAGGATTCCTCCATGGTACATTTGAAGGTTATTATTATTTTAAGTATTATTATTTTTATTATTAGGTAGTGGAAAAAGGATAGGCTGGAAAGTAGGTCCTTGTGATTATTTTTATTAGGGACCCTGAATGTATATTTCACCAGTCATAAAGCACACGTTATTTAGATAAACATGTCAAGAATGAGGTATAAACAGAGGTAAACATGCGGAGCTTTACATTTAGAACCAAAAATGAAAATTTAAGAAATCTTATGTATCAGTAACAATTATTTTAACACTAGGACCCTGTGGAAGTCTAACTTTCTTTATACTTGAGAAATACTTTATTAGCTGGCAAACCTCTGATTAAATCAGGAGTCTGAGGAATGTCTGACGGGATTTGATATTTCAAATTAAATTTCTGTTCATTCATTTGCCTCTGAGTAGTAAGTTCTGTGATTTCCAAGTGCCAAACAGTAATTCAGTGTAGAAACATACATACCATAGAAACATTCTTTTTTTTTTACTTAATTTAAGAAACTGGCTGCACCTGATAGCATCCAGGAGCGGATAGTCTGATTTGGGGACTTCTGGTTTTTATTGGCCTGATGCTCCATGGGATGGCCTACAATTTTTTTAACTTTTTTTTTTTTAATCCAGGCTGGCATCTTTTAGCAATTTTGCCTAGTCTTTGCGTCCTGTGGGAATTTACTAGTTTGCTTTATGGCCTTTGGCCAATCCTGGTGGGAAGTCTAGAGAAGAATTCGATTCTGCTTTTTCCCAGAATACTTGTTGACAGACTCAGCTGCACTGAAGTGTTACACGAGTCTTTGTGTCCCCCAGAGTACAATGATAAGGGGACGTGAGACCAGCGAGGGTCAGTGCTTCTGGGAATATAATGTTGGCTTTTAGAATTTACATATTTTTCTCATGAACTTTTAACAATTTTTAAAACAAACTCAACAACTCTGATCTTAGGAGGGAATGAGCACACAGCCCACTGTTTCCCTTTGGAAGCATTTTAAGCATTTAGCTTTTCAGAAAACAATCACTTCTTTTTGATGACCATGACTTCAAATACCCTTCCTGCCAGGCCAGTGGTGACTCATAAAACAGCAATGGATTTCAGGAACTCACCCTTAGAATATGGATGCTTGCAGATTCTTAAATGTATAACTGGATGAAATGATACACAGCAAGGGGCTTTTGTCTGAAAGATTAAATCCAAACTCAGACACTAACAGCTATGTGTCTTCTTGTGCTCTTGAGGCTTCTGTGAAAGTACTGCAGTCAGAGTGTTTGAGATGCCTGTCAGCAGCAAACGACCTTCAAAGTTTTTTAAGGTAGTAACTATAAGCAAAACAATGGTCCCACAAATGTTAGTCCTATTAAATTTAGATCACTTGTTTTTGACATCTTAGATGTGACTCTTGCTGCCAGGCTTGAATTCAGCTGTGTGATAATATTCAGTTGCCCTATGAAATTCACTTCTTGAAAGGGGCTAGCACTATCTAGAAAAGTAAAAGAACCTTGGCTCCCTTTTAGGAACTACTGTTAACACAAATCAGTTAAAATAAGTTGCTTCTTGTGAAGATAAAATGAGATACATGTCATCATTAGCAATCATACTAGATATACTTTGAAGTACAAACTTTTTGGTGTTCCAGAATGACAACCCAAATGTGCCTTATAAAATATATCCCTAAAAACTTGTGCTTTTTACTGTCAAGGAATAGCCTAAAATCCAGAAAGTGTGATTTTTCCTCTCTCAGAGCAGAATGTGTTTACTATTGAAATATTAGAAATAAAACTGTGACTGTTCTAAGATTAAAGTGGCAATGCTCAGATTCTCAGTCTTACCAGTTCTGTGATTTAATCTGCCCTCCTATAAGACTGAGAGGAATACGTGTACTTGTATTTACATAGCACCTGTCTTCCTAGAATATCTAGTGTTGTGCATACTCATTATGGCACAACATTCTAGGAAGAGAGGTTTGAGACAGCATTAGGGGAAACTGGTGGAAAGAAATTTGCATATGGTCGTGTAGTAAGTCAGTGACTGTGATTACTTTTTATTTTACATTCCAGTGCTTGTAAACCATGCAGTGGATTCCTTGGAATAATGTACATAAGGCACCTAACATAACATAAGCACTCAATAAATGATCAATGCTATTGTGTTGACAATGAAAACTTGACTTCATAAATGCTCTGCCTAGAAATTAAGCTAACAAAGGACAAGGGAAAAGGCAAGATCCTAAAAACTAAACAAAAACTGCTTCATCATACTCTCAAACCAGCCAATCCAAACATCTGCCACCACAACAAAACCAACAATACACAGACTGCGAAGGGTGCCCAGTGGGAAGGAAGCTGAGGTCGTGAGTTCTAAGTCTCCCACCTGCCACACTGACATCATTTCCATAACTCCAGCCGGAAAGGTGGAAAGCTTATTTTGCATGCAGTTTCCCAGTGGGCTCCCTGGTTGGGGAGAAGATGCAAAGTAATTCCTCTCACTCCAGGGAGCTGGCTTAGTCCTTCTCCCTCCAACACCCTCATCCCACAGGGTGAGGTTAGACTCTGCCGTGGATACAATTTTGGAGGATTCTCACACTTTTTCCATAATTTGGGACTGTATGGTACAAGATGAGACCTATGCTACCAGCTCCCAGTTGAAGTTGCGGGTGCTCTGACTACATGCCTGACATGTTTCTTAGCTTTTTGACAACTCCATGACAGTCCCAGTCACATCAGGTGTATCTTTAGTCATTAGCTCCAAACAATGGCTCTGCTAAGATGGCCACCTTCCAACAGGAAATAGGTAAAAACATTTCTCATTCCTACATACCACAAACCACTGGACAACTGGGAATACTTGTGGGTCAATACCACCCTTGGCTACTTTTGAACTAATGATCTCAAATTGACTACCTTGTGTTCCATTGTCTGCCCCCTATAATACTATGTTAAAAGTGCATTATAAAAATGATCTTCTTTCCTGCTTTGCCTTAATATGCCCTTTTTGGTTGTTCAGTTAGAAAAGAATGCAAAATATACAGCATTCAGCAGACTTTCTTTGTAGAGAACAAGTCACACAAACAGTAGTATTGTATAATGGATAGATTGCTTTTTCCTTTATCCTAGATGAATCTTCCTAACTGATTTCCCCAAAAGGCAAATAAGGGACCAAGCTAGATCCTGTGGTTCTAACCTCTAGGTAAATTGCCACCAAAGGCAATGGAAGATTTTCCAGAGAAACAGCAGAAGAATCAGCCCCACTGTTCTGTAGCTGACTTACCTCTTCTCTGTATGTCACAGAAATACTTACGACTTGCAGTTTTACAATGCACAGAAAAATGGAAATGCTCACAAAAAAGAAATTCAGATGTTTACAGGGCAATATAAGAGAAATATCAGAGAAATGACTTAGGTCAGAACAGCTCATACAGGGAAGTTTTTTTTTTTTTTCAAATATGTACATTGAACAGGTAAAGAAGAAAGTAATATTTTAATAGGATAGTGAAAAACATAGCAGATTGACAGTGACAGCAGAAAAAGAACAGGAGTACAGATATTTTCAGAGGATTAAAATGGTACCATGTACCCTCAAACCAGGCAAGCTTTTATGAGAGGTCTCTAGACATATCTCTTGTATTGAGTAGATGGTTTTTCTGGAGCTGTCAAAAATGCTTTGTGGTTCTCTATATTATTTCATGTCGAATATTTTCCATGGTTGGTCAGACTTGGACTTAAAATAGATATGAGAAAGGTCTTCAGGTTTACTGTCAGTAACATTATTAACTTCAGAGCCAGCTGGATGACGGCATTGTTTGTGACCAATCCAAATTTACAAGGTAACCTTGCCTGAATCCTCCTGGTCCATCAAATATAAATAATAAAGTGAAGGTGCAAGAATAGAATTGCAAGGAACAGTGGGAGAAGCAGTCGTCAGAAAGCAAAACAAACACAAGGAAAAAAAATCTGTGAGGTGACTTAGAAATTAGGCTAGTAATTGTGTGTTCTCACCCTACGGCCTCCACACATGGGGTTCCTCGTGCTTCACAATCAGCCCCTGGAGTCAGTAACCCCTCATGCCCCAACCATGTGGTTTCCCAAGGGAAAACAACAGTCATATGTACCTTTATCTGCAGCCTGCTCACCTTCTTATCTGTCCCTCCATTACACTGTACTCTACCGCTTGCCTCGGCGGAAGAAAACAAACTTATGCTTTCATGGGCAATTGGAGATGTACTCATTTAGTTTCTTAAGTAACTGGGGAGAGAGGATGGGCATCAATCTCTAAGGGTAATTATCCTTCTTGCCCCATCCCATTTACTTTAAAGAAGTCTTTGGAAATGAGCTAATGTATGTAAAACATCTTGCAAGTGCCATAATAAGTGTCCCATAATTATTAACCCCCTCTTTCTTACCCATCTTACCAAACTATGTACATTCCAACAGTCCCCAAGGTACCTTCTCTGCGGCATCAAACAGGTGGCTGAGGTTGACAGACCAGAGCTGATCCCTGTCCTCGATAAATTTCTTATCCCTTAACACTAGTAATAGAGATTAAGCTAAACTTAAAAAGGAAATGTCAGTCAATACGTGTTATATTTTCACTATACTTGAACCTTTTCACCATAGGAACACAGTTGTTACGTTACATAGAGACTGTGTCCTAATGCTGATATCACTGATCACTGTCTTTCTTGTGGCTAAAGCATAAATCCTAAATATCCCCCTTACTTAATACAATGGCCCAGGTCTATTTGGGGGTGCTCCCAGATTTTTAAGTGTGCAAAGAAGATAAATATGTTTTAAGTCAATCTGAGTTAGATTTTTGACTCATTAAAAATATTCTGCTCCTTGGACCCAGATTGGGAGGTGGCATCTAAAATTAAGTTGAGGACTTGGTAGGCATTCTTTTCGGGGACTCAAGTAACACTGCAAACGATTCGTTTCAAGCAAAGTGGACACTCAGCTTCAGCTACAAGATTACTCTTCCGCAACAGACGGTTTCCACACCTGCACTGTGACACCACTTTTCTTGGCTGAAAACTTCGGCCTCGGTGCCACAAAGTAAGATGTTGAGGCTGATTCTCGCTTTGGAGAGGTAGGAATGGCCACCGGCACTGGGGAGGCAGCTGACTGGTGAGGTGGCCTCGGTGAAGAAGGAAGGCTGAGAGCTGTAGGCTGGTACTGAGTACACGGACGAAGCCTGCACGTTAGTGGGCGAGCCAGCATTCACTGGCCGAGGAGGAAGAGCTTGTTTCATGGCTGGCACTGAACTGACCTTGACTGATGACTTTGTTGGGAGGCCACCTTTTGCATCTGGAGGTTGGAAAGTAAACAAGGACGCATTTAGCTGATATGGTTGGTGCTTCATGACATCCAAAGCATTGAGGGGTTTCTTGCCCTTTTTCTTGCTTGTTTTGGAGGCCTGTGGGCCTGACGGCTGAGACTTGACTGCGGCCAGTGGGTAGGAGGGGGAGTGGATAGGATTGTAGGCCATGGGAGGAGGTGCACGGACGTTGGAGGAGTACTTCCAACCGGCCGGTAGAGATGGAGTGGGAGACTGAGCACGGGCAGCGTGGGCCTGCACCGTGTCTGAATCCACCACATACTTCTCCATCCTCGACTGCCTTTTAGCGAAGAGCTGGGCTCCTTTCCCACTCATTCCCGGAAGCTCATTGGATGGTCTGACTGCACCAGCATGAGCAGTGTTTACTGTTGGTGTGGGAGCTGCTGGCTTGGGAGTGTAGTTCAGGCTGGCTACCGTTGCTTGTGGTCCTTTGAAGGGACCAGCCAGGTTCAGAGCACTTGCGGGCCGGGCAGGAGGATAAGAAGGCTGGGCTATTTTGATGGAGGAGACCATGGTGCCCTGTGATGGGTTGGATGTGGGGAAGGCAGGAGGTTGGGTTGGAGCCACTCCTGGTGACCAGACCGGAGAAACTGGAGTTACTGGTTGGGAAGATGAGGACTTGACAGCAGGCTTTGGAGCAACAGGAGGTGGGGTCTTTTGTTTCGCAGAGGAGCTCTGCATGAAATTACAAGCCTCTGCTCCTAAACTGAGGTAGTCTTCTTCGGGTCCAGAATCACCTCCTGCTCCAGTGCCCCTTTTGCCTTCTGAATTTTGAAGAAGTGACAAGAGTTCAGGATTTGGACTTACTTTGGGCTCTTTAAAAGTGAACATGGGTTTTGTTGTGCTTCTCCTTTTGGCCTCCTGCAATATTCCTGTTCTTTTTGCTGGCACTGCGATCCTTTCATCCCGGGAGGCTATTCGTTCAGACGAATCATAAAAGGCTGACTGGGACCATGGGGCAGGCTGGGGCCACGGAGGAGGCTGTGCCGGGCCAGCTGTCGGACTTGACACTGCTCTGGAGAAGCCTTCAGGTGGGGGTGTGACTGCAGAATAAGGTGGAGGTGCAGGAAAGTCAGCGATGGGACTTGTCAGGTTTCGGGTTGGGGAGAAAGGGGTTGTTGGCTGGTTCACAGACCCTGGGAAGGGTTTGGCTGTTCTGTTCATAGGCATCATCCTCTGAGCCTCTGCTGTCTCAGACACCCCAGTGAAGCCATTCTGTTGGGGCACATGGCCAAGACTAGGGCTCACCTCAATGTAGCTTTTGCTCACGGAGCTCTGCACTCTCACTGATTCTTCTTCCTTCCTTTGGTAGGAAGTCATGGCTCTCAGGCCATCGGTCTGGGCAGCATCTGGTTCTCTGCTTGGCACTCCACCCATCCTCTCCTCCTCTTTTTGGGCTGTGATCTGATCCATTCTCTCTCTCCTCTTGGCAAACATGAGGGCCCCCTTGCCTGTGGTGTCTGGCAACATCTCCATCTTGTCCCCTCTGTTCAGTTTCTTTTCAATGTCCACTAGTCCAGAGTCCCAGTCAAAGTTCACAACTTGTGTGTTGTCGTCAATATCAGACAATAACTCTTCATCCACCTCTGATTCACTTGCACCCAGAAATGCTACTTCACATGTATCTTCTTTGTCACCCTCTTCCTCCTCCTCGTCTGCCTCTCGCTCAAGTTCACCAGTCCCGTAGCTGACTAGGGTGTATTTCCTGGCCCTCCGACGACGCTTCTTAAACATCAACACCCCCTTGGAGTTGGGGTTGGGGGCATCTGTTAGAAGGAGGGCAATGCTTTTGCATTTAGATTTTGCTTCTTTCACCTGCTTTTCTGATAGACTTTCACTCCTTCTGAGCCCTAGGGAAAGTACAAAAATTATATTGAGTTGATGAGTTCAAGGAAGACTCCATAGCAACCCAGAAATCAACTCTCCTCGGGGAAGATGAATATGGAAAAAACATGTTTACAATTGCATACTGAATTTTGAGGCAATGCAACTCATTTCTCTTTCTTATTTCTTTTAAAATTTATACTTCTATAATGATATATATGATGATATGATATAATATATGTAACTTATATATATTATATAATACCCCATTTCATTTTTTTATGTAAGTACATTTTTAAGTATGTTGATTAGAATATATGCTTCATAATTTGTCTCTGTATGGGTCCTTACCCTTTAACAATAAACACTGGCTAGTAAATGTCAGTTAATAGGATGTAATTAAAATTACAAAGGAAATAATTTAAGGACATAATATTTTCTGAAAACAAGTTAAGATATATCTAAATAAAATGTCAATATAAAAAGTTTCCAAGCATTTTTAAAAAGCAGGAGGGGGAAACAAGAAAATGTTATTTACTAAATGTTTTAATGTAATGAGTTAAAAATTTTGTTTTACTTTGACATTCTCCCAAAGTCTTTGAAACTACTGAATTAATATAAATTTAAAAAACTGAATGAATAATATGTTAAGGTACTGAATCAATAACTAATTAATAATAACTCAGAATACTAGTTTAATGTGAATACATGTAAGAAATTTTAGCTACAAAATTGTCTAGATAAATTTGTTTGTAAATAAATTGCTATCTTGGAAATATAATACTACTTCAATTGCAGCAAGAATAAGTGTAGATCTTGGGGAAGTTTAAAAATTATGTGATTAGTAACTCTTTTAACTGTGGGTAAAAGCTGATGTAGAAAGTAAGTCATAAAAAAATAAAACGAAAGAAAGTCATGTAAAACAAGAGCTTGACTGTTCTAAAATAACAAAAATTTGTATTTAAATTTTAGATTTTGTTATTATTGTTACAAGAAATAAATTGGTGGCAAATGAATTTATAGCACTACCTAATTACAATCATATATTCAATGATAAATGAGCATGATTCACAAATAAGTTTTGAATTTCTCAAAATAGTTCAGTGGAAATTTCAGAAACATTTTTTGAATATTTTATGATTGAAATTAGCTCTTTTTGTCACTGGAAAAAAATTAGACTTAGTGGTTAATTTTTTTTTAATGTAATAGAATCAAAATAGTTTTATAGCAAAGTTACAGAGATATTCGCTGGTAATCAAATTTTATTCAGAGAAAATGGTAAAAAGCATGGTCATTCTTAAGTGTAACAGAGTATTACACAAGTGACTAGTGTTATACAACTTGCTATTAAATTGACAGTCACAGTTGCACAGTTGTTGCCAACTTTACTGGCAACATGTAAAGTATGAGAGTGCTGCCTTAATGCATTTGTTTAATATACTATAAATGTGAAGGTGCATACAGATGCTTAAAGTATAAGGAATGATTAACAGCACTTGCCAATTCAGCTACAAGTGGTTATGCTAAAAATATGCTTTGAAAAGAATAACAATAGTTAGGAGACAGTGTAATACTCTGAATAACCAAGATCATTACTGTTGTGAATATCATTCATACATCCCAGTGCCTTCGACAGTCAGTCTTTACCTCCTCAAATGAAATTCCAAATTTTTTTTTAAGCACATGAAAGAAAATAACAAAAATCATAAAAGCTAACTGCTATTCTTACCCTCATTCTCCTTTCTGTGATCGCTCCCCTGGGTAAAACAAAACGCCGTAAAAAGCCTTGAATTTAAAATGTACTTTGTGTTGGGGGACATTTAAATGCCTCCACATGGCCCTGTGTCCAGAAGGTAGATGAAATGCTTTTCAGTCTAGTGAAGGCTTACAAAATGGAGAGGATCATGTAACCGCTCAGTATTCCACATGTCCTTGTCTATCAAACTCACTTCTGCAAGCATCATCATGCTGCACAATGATTTTTTTCAAAATGAGGATCTGCTTTTAATATCAGCGGTGGAGCCTGTATTTTAAAGACATCTCTCAGCAGCAGACTCAACAGTTTTTGACATTTAAACTCAGAGTCCACATGACTTCAGATACTCTCAGATGCTATTTAACATGAAATATGACAATATTCTGAGACAAATCAAGCAGGCACATTAACAGTACATTTTCTTTAACAGTTCCTGTGCCTTTGGGGATAAAAGAAAGTGCATTAAAATCATTTAAATCTACTACAGAGTTCAAACTTATTACTTCCAATTTAGAAATTTGTGTTCACAATTTCATGTTTGTTATTTTGTGCATTAATAAATTTTTTTTAAAAAGTGAATGAAAGACATAAGAAAAATCTTTAAAAAAAAAAAAAAATCCATGCAGGTGAAGCAGCAGCAAATGCTCTAAGCTCCCAAGCCCCTTCCGACAGCCCAGCAGCGGCCCCTGGGGCAGGACTTACGTGCGTGGCGCGCTCTGTGCTTGTGAGGTCTGCTGTGATCCCTTTCCGAGCGTGAATCTTCTCCCTGCTCTGTGCCTTCTGATGAGACTGCAAAGGATACCAGAGAAGGAGGTGCTTCTGACTGCCCTCCTTCCACCGGAGAATCCACACACCCCTTTCCTGCCTGAAGCCTGCACCCTTCCGTCTTCTGCCTGTCAGAGCAGTCGAAGATCACTTCTACTCGGGGCAGCCCCGAGTCTCCTGCTTCACTTCCTTGGATCACTCTCAATTCTTGGCCACTGGAGATCTGGATTATCTTGCCGGACCTCAGAGAAGGGTCCCCTTTCTCACCAGTGGGGACTGAAGTTGTGTGGACAGTCCCGTCATGTTGTAAATGAGGATCTAGGTCAGGAGACTTGGATTTTTCAGCTCCCAGGAGAGCCACTACAGGGGCACCAGTGCCTTTGTTTCTGTCTTGTGAAAGGGACAGTTGTAGCTCAACCACAGTGCCTGGCCGCCCCACTTCTGCCTTCTCCTTTAAGATAACCTCCTCTGCTAGGCGTCCACTTTCGGAGTCAGAGGTGTGAGGAGCCGGGCCTGTTCCTTCTTTCAAGCTCCCAGGAAAACCAGCGCCGCTTGCTTGATCCTCAGCTAGGGGAGCTCCACTCTTGACTGGGGCGATGTAGAACTCTCTATACTGGCTTTTTGTGGCTGGTTGAATCTGTAGGGTGGTACTTTCCACATACCCCTCATGGGTGAAATGCTCATGGTTTTTGTTTTCAGTTTCAGAAATCAAAGTCTCACTTATTCCACTGGATGGTCTGCACACAGAAAAATCAGTCCAGACAGTTAAATCAGAGTGTATTACACCTGCCAAAATACTTCCTGACACTTTTATGGTGTTTAAAATACAGTCAAAATATTTCCTCTTAAATGTCAACTGCAACATATTTGAAAACAGAACTTGGCAACATGTTTGTATTATTATTTAAAGATCTGCCAAACAAATATGTCTTTAAAGCAAAGCAAAAATGCTCACAAAAGATTATAACACTGAAATCCATCTTAAATTCAGCATTTATTTTTTTAAAAGAACAGGTTATAGCTACATGGATGCCCTTTATCTATAATTATTTGGGTCTTTTCAAATAACCATGTTTGTTATAATTTGACAAAGCATTTTAATGTCTTATTGACTAAGTTTATGTCTGGACATTATGAAGTCAGATAAACATATTCTGCAGCTTCAGAGCAATATTAATATACAGATAGCTCAAGTAATCCTTTTAGAGGCTGTGCTTTCTTGAAAGGAATGAAATAGAAGCTGTTTTTTAAGCTCCAATGAGCATGTGTTTTGTAATAAGTGGACCCCAGCCCAGTACTCTTGTGTAAAGAGAAATCCTTTCCATGCTGCAATGAACCATTGAGTCATAGAGTATTTATAATCTGATATGTCTCCCCTTCTCTATTTGAACTTGTCTCTTGGAGCATTTTCCTTATAGGATCTCTGAAGTCAAAATGTTCCTTAATCTTTCAGCTAAGGAACCTGGAGCTGTTCACCATAGTCCTTTGACCTTAACCATTCCCAGCTAGTTTTGCAAATTTGAGTTTGCAAGAAGAAATGTCAGTTAAGGGTTAAACAACTTCTTGCAAAAACTCTTAATTTAAACTCTAACTGCTTTTAGAAGAGAAGCATCATTCACAGAACAGCTGTAGGAGATGCCTTCGTTTCTTACATTTTTAAGTTTTTTTTTAAGCAGCATCTATCTCAGGCCCCTTTCTTCCTCGTTCAAAATGTACCCTGACTAATGCAGGATCATCAACTGAAGGGAGAGAGCCCCTACTTCTGTTCTACTCAAGGGCGTTTACCTTAGAATTTATGTGGTAGTAAAATTTAAGACTAATATTCAAAATAATTACTCTTAATTTTGCTTTTGACTGCATTTAGCAAAACAAAAGTAAACAAAACACAAACTAACAATCAAATGAAATGCAGAATCTTCTATGCAAGTAATCTGTAAAGCTTCCTGATAATACCAAAAAACCCTATTATAATATAGTATTTTAAAAACATGATGACAGCAAATTAGATATTTCTTCCACAGGAAATGATGAATACACTCTATGCAAGTAAATTTGAGGGTACCAAAAGGCTAGAGAGTTTTAATTTAGGAAGGCCTTGAGATAGAAGTAGATTAAATCACTTTCAATTATGTTAGCAATCAGTTATAAAACTGAGAAGAGAGTAGTTTGAATTCATTCCAGACTTACAGACTGTAATACAGGCAAATGAGTCAGAGAAATGTTAACAGTTATTGGTAGCTAAAGTAAAATGGATATACTTGAGTAAAAATCATAAAAGAATTAGAGGATAAAGCTTTATACCTTAAAATGCTCGTTTCCATTCAGTGCACATAGTTACTCAATTCCCCAATTTATGTGTCATAAGTGTATATAAATATATATATCTGTGTGTATATATATAATTTTAATAAAGTTTACAATAGAGACTTAATGTTAAAGGAGGCTTTTAAGTTGGTCTGACCCAGCTATCTCTGGGCAGTAGTCCAGGAAAAGTAAATCACTTGTCCTCTAGTGATAGATGACAGTTACATGAGTGACAGAAATATTTAATTCCAGGAAACGATGTTCAGATATCCAGATTGGTGGTGGTGGTGATGATGATGATGATTACCTTTGGGCTGATTTTAATTTGAGATTCCATTTTGAATCTTATCAATTATTTATTTATTTTGTAAAAGTCAATTATTTAAGAGAAAATAATAATAACCAAGATTCCAGTTATTAAAAGAAGCAAAGAACTAGTCCATTTATTTCTGAAAATAAATATGTACCTAAGACTCAGCTTTAAACCACCAAGAATTTTCCCACTGATAGTCATCACAATCAAAACAAGAACTAGTAGGGGATGTCCCACACCACAAGTGTGTTCTAAAGAAACTGGCCTCATTAAATCAGCAAAGACACCAAAAGGGAATAAATTAGAACAGGTTTTTCTCCCATTTTGGGTGTCATTAAACCTTTACCAAGATGAAACTCTTCAAATACCTCAGAGATTTATGCATAAAAGTGGCCAACACTGTGACTACACTTGGCAACATTCCTGTTAGATCCCTTTTAAAAGCAAATTGCAGCTTTATAAATAAGTAGGATCCCAGGGGCTTAAACATTGGGCTTGAAGGGTAAATATTTAGCTGGGAGATTCTGAGACTAACGCTAGATTTCCTTTATTTTCACAAGATTTTGGCCAATGTGAGTTCACATTTGTATAGAAATGGAAACATATTGAATAAGTATCAGGGAGGTAATGCTGTATGTAGTTTTTCTGCAAAGTTAAGGCAAAACCTGGAAGTTTTTGAAATTCTGTGTGAAAAGTCCTCTCTTGTCGTCCTGAAGGCTGCTTTTCAGGAAGCCAGAGCTTTCCTTTGTGGATTCCGCGGTCAGGGCCTCACTTACAAAGTTAGTTTGGACTATACTGTGATTTGGACATGGTAAAAATGCTGATTCTACAGTTTTTTTTGTCATTACCTTTATTGTTTTCTTTTGTTTTTATATTTAAGGTTGACTTCTGCATTTTTAAGCTATCAGGTGAGAAGAGTAGTATTTGGAGACATGAAATTGACAAGTGATTTGCATTGACAGTCCAAAAACTTTATTCGAACCATTGGCTTTTTGCTCATATCCAAATATGGTTTTTATTGGCAAACAGAAATTGGGCTGCTTTTAAGGATTTTTTGGTTCTTTTCCTTCTCCTAGGCATCCTCTTTCTATTTAAATAAATCTTATACAGTGTAATCTTTTAACATTTAAACATTTTAAATTCATCTAGGAATCTAGGAATTATAATTTAGTGATCCTGATCCACCAAAAAATGTTGACTTAGAAGTATTAAATTGTGTTCCATATACTTAGCTTCCAAAGGAAGCAGTCTAAAATACCTGAGATTTTCAACAAAGTTCTTGAAATAAAATTTTTCAAGTTAATTCTCAATTAAACAGAAAATTCAGTTGATTAGAATTGCCATTTTTCAAACACTATGATTTTTCTGTTTAACTATCCCGATCTTCTACAGAGCACCCTCATTTCCCCATAAATAACAATTTATATGTGTAAGTAGGACTTATAATCATTCCCATGTAGCTTCAGGAGGAAATATATATTCCAACAAATGTTTTATACCTTTTGATGAGCATTTGGAGAGAGTCTGTTATGCTCTCCATGAGCTTAATGACTTCTGGGTACGTGAGGTCTGCACAAGGGTTGCCGTTGATAGAAACCACTTCATCTCCCTCACAGAGCCCAGACCCAGAGGCTTTACTCTGGCTTCGGATCTGAGTGGAATGAAAAAGGAGGCAATAGTTAGAATCACATAACTTGTTAAAAAAAAATGCACCACTATCTCTGAGAAATTTTTACTTGGGACAGGTAAATAGATCTGCAAACTGTAAAATCTGCCCTGATTTTTAATTTATTTGTCAACCTATTAGACCATCTGCTATACTTCTCACCCGTCTCACACACAATTTATTATATACCATAATGTCAACATTTAATTCATAGCATTCTAAGTAGACAAAAAAAAGGAAAGGAAATCTATGGTAAAGGAATTAGAATGACAGAAATAAAGAATAGAGAATGGGGGGAAGACAGATGTTTAAACTAATTATAAAGATAATTATTTCACACTGTGAAGTTTGACCAATCAGAAAGTGGCTTCTCCCATTTAAATAAAATTTAAAAGCCCTTCCCATTGCCAGGATGAGTGGAACACCTACTGTAAGGAGTTGTAGGCAGAGCAATCATTCTAAGGAGAGAGCTGTACAGCTCAATGAACTGATGAAAGCCATCCCAGTAAAACTGGGGAAATTAGGCAACTGGATATTAAGATTTATGTCAAGGGGAGAAATCCTTGATTGAAATCAACTATTCAAGATTTGATACTAAGCAAACTTTACCAAAAAAGAAAGAAAAAAGAGATTATTTTGCAAAAAATAAAAATAGCCTTGCTCTAAGGATTGCATCATATTCCAGCACAGATTGCTGTGGAACAAGAACTGAATAAAAACATAGATTAGAACCTTCAAATCCTGGAAGAAGAAAGCTTTAGAGGAGTAGAATAACAACAGAGAGCTCCCACCAATCCTTAGTGAGGATTAACTTTCAGTTATTCCTGGAGGCTTACATGCTGTATAATTACGATTATGGTAAAATGTTGTGCTGGTTTTTCTCCCTCTGCACATTCTCTACCCTACTTGGTGCTGCTTTGTGGCAGTGGGGAGACTGGCCTCTAGAGACTGAACTGACTGGGTTCCCATGCATGCTGACTTCTGACTGGATTTGGTCAACAGGAAGCCCCAGATCAAAAAGCAAAGGGAATGAGAGGTCAGGGAGATGCTATCGCTGCTGGACCTGCTGGGCCATGGCTTGGCATTGGCTCTGTTCCTTGATCTAGACAGTCACAGCTCCTGCTTGTCTGTCCCTCTTCCACACCTCAACTCTAGTTATGTTCCAATAACACACCAATAACACACCATCTCCTTGTACCCTTGCCTGAGGATAATAATAGCTTCCTGCTCTTGATCTCTGGGTGTTTCATTATCATTTGTTGGTTCACTTGAGCCAGGCTTTAGCCTCTGCATTACATTATCTTTAATTACTCCTTTGAACATGCCACCTATTTCCTGCTGGGATCCTAGGTGATACTAATGTGTTTAGGCTTCATTTTATAATGTGAATTTAATCATTCTCAACAAATCATGTACCATGATCATACAATCTCAAATTTAAGAACACTTTAAGATAATATTCTAGATATTTTCTACCAAGGGGATCCCTCTCTGACTATTAAAATTAAGATTCTGAGTCCAGACAGGTCAAAACCAGGTAAGCAGCCCTTCTTGAAGAATGCTTTCATAGCCAGGCTCATGTCTGATTGGGCATGAAATGTATTTCAGTTTATCTCTAACAAGTGCCCACTAATTCCTACTAAGGTCTTAAATGATAATTAGTATGCTTACTGATACAGTTCTAAAGTTTATATCTCCAAGTGCATTTGCATTTAAAATGATACTCTTAGAAGCAGAAGCATTTCTTTAAGTGCCAAAGCAATGATGCTGTTGAAATTTGAAGTGATTCAGTTAGTTTTGTTCTGGTTGGGTCTATTCTTTTATTGTCACAAACTGTAATCTATATAGAAGGCCTCCCCCTTTTCTGAACAATCTCATTCCTTTTGTTTTGAAAGAACATGCTAATTTATTGTAAAAATTAAATGAACTCAATATTTCCAAGGAAGCAACAAAAGCAATGGGAAAGAGAATATTCATCCAGTTTTGAAAAATATCTGTTTACTGACTGCCAGATATATTTATTTTGTTGTCTTGAATGGAATTATTAAAATAAAGAGTCATGAGAGAGTTACTAATAAGTCAAGGATAAAATAGTACTCAACAATGAACATTTAAGTTAGGGATAGAATTATTCACATTTCATTCATTTAAATTTATTTAATATTTTTAATAAAGTAAGATTAGGTAGATAATAAAGCATATTTTTGAAGCATAAAACCATTCAGTCAGTGGAGTGAGATGTACTAGAATACAAACAGAAAATTAATCCTTTGGAGGACTAAAGAGGTTTTATGTTGATAAAACAGATGTGTCATTTTACCCTGTACCCCCTAAGGCCTAATCTTGCAGCAGGGGTTCCATTTATCAGCAATAAATTGTGTGAGTTTTAAGCAGCTTCATGGGTTTGTAGAGCAAGATGAAAAATTGGTTCTTGGAAAATAAACAAATCCCCAACTCAGCAGAGCTGTCTATCATCCAAACATGTGTTGTTTGATGGGAAAAGTGTAGTTCATCATTATGCTTGTCAAGTGGAGCTTTTAGCGGTAGCCAAATAAGCAAAAGCACTGCGGTAGGAGTCATTAGCATTCCTTCAGAGCATGCAGTCTGAGGTCAGCATTCAGCATCAACTGCTGTGATAGTGTTTAGCTGACCTTTTGCATTTGTCTGAACAGTAGGAAATATTTTTCCTTCAAGAACCATGTTCATATGGTGATACTTTCCTTGCCACAAACGCTTTTCCAAAGGACTACTCTTTCTCCATTTCAAGGTTGTATGCCATGGTCAATTATGCCCCCATATACCCCTTGCCAACTTCACCAATATGGTGCTGTTCATAGGTATATTTTGAAGAATAAAAATTTATGAGGGTACAAAAGATTTTTACCTTATATTGTGTATAATTGTGCATTTTTATAATTTGTATAATTGTGCATTATTATGTATCCAAGTAAAAATTCTATCTCCTGAAAACATTCTTACTTGTTAAAATGAAATACATTGTCAGTAATAAGAGTAAGTTTGGACATAAAAATCATTAGTATTTATAATGTTGAATCTCTATCATTGAAATTATCAACCAGTCTTCTCCAAAGGTGATTAGTCCTAGATTCATAAAATACATGTCCTAGTAGAAAAGAACACCAACTCTGATGAAAGAAGACATAGGTTTCAATTGTGTGGCTCCCATGCTTACTAACTGTCTGAACATAGATGAGTTACATTACATCCTTAAGCTCTAGCTTTCCAAAGTGTAAAATAGAACTAATAAATTTGATCTCTCCAGATGGTTAATAAGGATTAAAAATAATATGTGTTAAGTTCCATGATGCACACACAGCTCATAAAGGAGCTAGTGACTAGTGACTCAAGAAGGGACTACTGAGTAAGAATGAATTGACTAGTGAATAAGAATGCATTGATTTCTAGTAAGAAGGGACTAGTGAATTAGAATGCATTAACTTCCTACACACACAGACACACACACACACACACAAAAGGAACATGCCAAGTAAAAAGAAAAGCTATAAAATATTTTTGTTTCTATTCACATACTCGGTATTATCTCATCATAATCTAAGATAAATAATGTTCTATCTGTCTTTTCCTCAGCAAGTACATATTTTATAACTGAAAGATGGAGGAAGACAAGCCTATTATGTTTCCCAGCACAAGTAATAATACAAATATTTAAATTTTAGTGGCTTATTTTTATTGAGCACTTGCTATGCTAAGCCTTTTACATCCTTATACCGTTTATCTCTATAAAACCTTAATGAGAAGTATAAATGTACTTCCACTTGTATACACTCAGATGGACTGCCAGTACTTTCATTTTATGGATAGGAAAACAGAGACTCAGGACTCAGAGACTCAAGTTATGCACCTTCCCTAAAATCACAGAGTTAGGGCCAGAATTTGAACCCAGGGATTCTGACTCTAGAGCTTGTGTTTTTAACCATTACACACACTGCCTCCCTAGTCAACAATCTAAATTGTCTACCATGAGCCCTAGAGTGAAGAGAGAGAGAAGTGTAACAACAGTTGACATGTGGTGAGTGAAGTCAGGGAGGAAACGGAAGGGACCAGGTAGAGGTGACAGAAACTTGCCTAGTCAGTCCATAAACCAGTTTTGGGAAAGACAGATTTTGTTTATTTTGTTTTCTTCTTCCTCTTTTATTAAGAGTTATATATGAAATATTCCTTAGAGATTGGAGAATAGTCAGTATTGTGACCCAGAATGTTACAAATTCAAAATTGAATAAAATCATCTTTGGCAAACTGTAATTTGATACAACACACCTATGTGAGCATGTGATATAATTCCTTTTCTTTGAAAACATTCCTTTAAGAGTCCTCATTCCACACCTAATACATTTGTCAGATGAGCGAGTTTCTATCCATAAATACTATATTCCCTTTCAGTGTCTCAGTTTAATCAGGCCATATATCTAAGAGAGATATTGGTAATGTAAGTATAAATATTATGTTCTATTGCTTACAGCCTCTTGATCCATATCAGGAAAGATTTATTTTACTGAATGCAAAGTTAAGGCTTCTTTGAGAAATTTAACAGTATTATTATCATTTCATAGACTAAATCTAAGAATAGTGTCAGCTATTCTCATTTATTTTTATGATAAATAATTCCCTGGTAAAGTGAAAAAAATTCCTTTTCTATTAACTTATTATTGCTTCATTTCCAACTCTTCCAGAACTTACTAGAAAACAAGTATCAGATTTGAGTTCTCATAGAATCTTGTACTTAAACTATTTTGTGTGGTATATGTGACATATCAATCATGTCAGATTCCTATTAGTGAAACTAAATCTTGTCTCATGGGCTGCATTTTCACATACAATTCATTGACAAGTCCTCTTGGAAGATGTCAAAGTGGTAGAACCAAGACAATCTCCTCCTTATGTTCCAGTACTGTATGTATTAAAATTACATGAAAAAGAAAGAGGAAATTAGCATAAATTAGCCTATCCCATGTAGGGCTGTCCTTAATCCATAAAATAAAGTCTTGGGACCTTGAGATAACTAAGACAGGATGAGTGACATGATCTCAGACAACAAGTAAAAACATTTTGATAGAGGCTGGAAAGTGGTCCGTGATCTAGTTGCCCTTTCTGAAGCCCCACCCCTTCCTTGATTTTCCACTTCAGGCCTTTGACAAAACTTCCCTCAAACCTGTGAGACAAGATTTAATAAGCATTCCCTCACTCCAACTGGCTCTTAAACTGAAAACGTAGGTCTGTATTCCTCAACTATCTAGAGAAATGGTCAGAATGGTCATTGCAAGAGCAATGATGATGGTTAAAGTTTTAGAAGTAAGTAAATGAGTCCCACTTTTAATGGGCTTGCTCTCTAGATCCTGAGCTCCAAACTCAGCCCTTGATGGAGAGTTTCCTAGTAGCAAAACTGAGTTTACAAGTTGTTAGGAATTCATGTTTACAGTGGTAAAATATTTTTGGAAGTCAATAGTAAGTAGAAATATAACAGTTTCAGGATGATAAGGCAAAAGAAAACAACAAGGACCAGAACACGATGGAATAAAAATAGTAATAACCCAAGGAAAATCTTAATTGTAGGAAGCAAAAAGCATCCTGGAATTTAGTGCAGAAATTCAAACAGTAAAGTGAAAAACAAGACTTGAGAAAATATCTAGGCCATGGGATAAATACATAAGAAATATAACTAATAACTGAGTAAATCAAAAGTCAGTGGGGAAGACTGTAGCAGAGTTGATTGCATTGCTCAACTTTTGTCCCAAGCCCCTTTGAATGTGCCTTCTTTGAAACAGAGGCTTAAAAGATAAAATAACCTTTCCCAGACTCTCCTTCAACTAGTGTTCTGGGGGTGATATAATCCCAGCAAGCAGGTGTACCTGACAAGAAACTTGTTTTGACACTGAATTAATTGGAGAGAGGCATCAGACTATGAGGCCTCCATCTTGCTGGTGCAGATCTGGGAGATGATTTTACTCTGGATGCAGCAGTTTTCCTGGCAGCTCCTTCATCTCAGATCACAGCTAAGGTGTGTAACCCTGGACCTGGCACTGGGCTGGCCCATTAGCCTTCTGACTTCTCAGCTTCCTGATTGTGGCCAGTGTTGCCAATCCCTCGTGCCAGTTCTGCAGTGTTGTTTGAAGTCATTTTTGGAGGCCCTACCTAAAATGTGCTTTTCCAGATCTTTCAACGGTTCTACAAGTACTTCTTCCATTCCTTTTCTCACTAAAATAACGAGAGAGGTTTCTATTTTCTGCAAATGAACCCTGAACTGATACAGAAAGATAGAATTAAGGGCAAACATGGATGGTAAAAAAGGACAAACAGCAAAAGGGCAACTATTTCTCAAATACAGAAAAGAAAAAAAGATGGACACAGATGCTGATATTTTAAGATAGACAGGAGAGACCGTGCAGGAACTTAGATAAATTGTATGAGGTCACTGTCTGCTAAGAATAAAGGAGGAAAGGCAGAGGGGGACTAAAACTTGTGGACAATGAAGGAAGTTCAGAAAAACCATTGTAAAGTACATACTAAGACTCAATATGAAAGAACTAAAAGCTTTGTGAAGAACTTAGAAGGAATAAAGTGAAATGATGATCAAAAACCCGTACTGTTGTCTAGACAAACATTCTAAAAGGAGAATAGATAATTCCTAAAATGAAGTGAGGCTTTTCTCCATTAGCACATTGATAAATATAAAAAATTGAACAAGAAATTCAATTATACAAATTGTCTACATAGTGAAAATAATTCTTACACTGTATATTCAAGTCAGGTCATGGATGCAAATACAAGTAGACATTAGAATTTTTCGGTTATTCTATACTGAATTCCTCAATTCAAGCTCAATAATCTGTTCTCAGGTTGACTTTTGAAGACTATGAATTTTCTGCTCTGGTTACTAATATACTTCCAGATACTGGGCAAAAAGTTTTCCTTTTTCTAGGATGATTCTCTTTATCCTTAGGGACCAAGTTGCCATAAAAGTAAAAAGCTTTCCTGGTAGCAACTTTGGAAGGATTCCCAGAGTAAATAACTCTCTTTGACAGGAATGAAGGCCCTAATCCATGGGGCTGCATACTTAAGAATCTGCATACCAGTGTGATTCCACAGGCAGAAACAATGCCGCAGTATAACTGCTATGAGCCGTTACAAAGCAGCCACCATGATGCTAGAAAACCAACAAGTACAAATATGGAATGGTATTCTCTGCTCTTCTTTCCTTCCTAAGAATGTAAACATCCCAGCTCTTTCAGAAAAGCACTGATGGACCAGAGCCTATGTAGGACATGTCCCTGTCTGCTCTTTTGTTGGATTAAATTGTGAAAGACTGTCCAGAGGCTTTGAACTACAGGCAGATTCTTTTTATAAACATTTACACAGAATATGAAAGAAAAACTTTTTAAAGACCTCATTAAAAAAGCACATGTGAAACCTAAAAGATTAGATAAATAAGTAGCCAGTATAATCAGGATTACTCAGAAAAGAGAGCAGAACTAGAACTCACTGTTTGGGTTTCTCAAACCTCTGGTTATATTTATTAACTGCACACCCAACTATTAACCAAATGATTACTATGCTGTAATACCTCCTCTATTAAGAATTTAGTTATCTAAAAAGCCTATAAGTAAGCTCAACTCAGTCTTCTTGAGTGGTCAAAATATAGTAAAAAATAAAGTTCACAAAAATTTCTGTACATCACTGTGTCTGGAATCCTTTTTCAGTCTCTTTGCCCAATTTTGTACAATTCTAATAAGCTTCTTTAATTTGGTTTACAAAAAATAAGAAATGGAGAAACAAACATGCACCCTGTATAAAGGAAGATGTTACAGTTAATACAGCTGTATTAAGCAAGGAAGTAAAAGCCAACATTTAAAAACTCATGAAAACCTTAAAAAAAAAAAAAGAATACTGGCATCATTTAATGGAAGTGTAAAAAACTCTCACATGCTCAATGGAACTTAGTGCCTCTACTGTATCTGAGAAAAATAATAGGCATCAATAATAATGATCACAAGTCATTTAAAATGTTTAAATCATCTTAGTAGATGGATTAGATGCAGTTTAACATGTGACACCTTTTAGAAAGATTACCATTCCAAACAGCTAAAATAGAAGTTTTGCTATTTAAAGGTAGAACTAAATTTGAGGCAATGCCACATTAATGAAGTGAGGGAAGTAGATTAAAATTCATAATCTGAGGTCCTAAATACTTTGCTTCTATTGGTGTGTTTACTGAAATGGTTTCATTTCAGACACTGAATATGTCTCATGTACCCAGAAAATGTACCTGTTTTTCTATAGCTCTAGACATGCTGGTACAGGGGCAGGAATGTTAATCAAGGACTATGCCCTTTCTGGGAAGGGCTGATTTAAATGATCTCCAAAGTTTTAGTTAACTGGAATTTCCTTTAGTCCATCATCAGTGTATAAGAGTGTGTGATCTAAAGCAGCAATTCTCAAATGTCTCAAATGGTCTTAGGACCCACTAACCCTCTCAAAAATAATTGAGGGCTTTTTGTTCTTGTGGGTTCTATTGTTATTTACCATGTCAGAAATAAAAAGTAAGACATTTAAAATTTCTGTTTTTTAATTAATTTTAAAATAAAATAACAATATGTTGACACAAATGTTTTATGAAAAATAACCATGTTTTCTAACAGTAAGATAATTTAATGAAAACAGTAACATGGTTTTCCATTTCTGTAAATCTCTGTGATGTCTGAGCTTAATAGAAGACAGCTGAATTCTCATATGTGCTTCTGTATTCATTCTGTTGTGTTACATTGTGTTGACTGAAATAGAAGAAGATCTAGACTCACACAGATACATAGTTAGAAAAGCTAGGAGTATTTTAATAACCTTTTCAGATAATTTTGAATATTCTTTGATACTACATCGAATTCAGTAAGTGACAGTTTCTAAAGCTGCAATGTGGAATCTGAAACCATAGTCATGAACTTTTCATACTTCCATTAGTTTATTTTGTACTTTGGATGGATCTTTCACATATGCATGATTCTGTTTCATCACACACTAGTCATTTGAAAAATATTGATTCACTGAGTTAGCTGATCTTCCAAATGTTGACATATTTCATCATACAATAGACAAAATCACATTCCTTAATGTCATCAATGATCTCATCAGACCAGCCTTTTTAAGTACTGAGATGCTGTCAAATTCACAGTGGCAGGTGCAACTTTCTTTTTTCTTCTCCCTTATATATTTTTGTTTTTTATTTACATTGTTGTATTAATTTCTGGTATACAGCATAGTGATTCAGTTATACATATATATATACACACACACACACACACACACACACACACACACATATATGTATATATACACATACATATTCTTTTTCATTACAGGTTACTACAAGCCATTGAATATAGTTCCCTGTGCTATACAGTAGCAACTAGTTGTTTCTCTTTTCTGTACATGGTAGTTTGTATCTGTTAATCCCAAACTCCCAATTTATCTTTCCCCCTCGGTAACCATAAGTTTGTTTTCTATGTCTATGAGTCTTTCTATTTTGTAAATAAGTTCGTTTGTGTCATTTTTTTAGATTTCACATATAAGTGATATATTATGTTTGTTTTTCTCTGACTGACGTATTTCACTTAGTATGATAATCTTTAGGTCCATCTATGTTGTTGCAAATGACATTATTTCATTCCTTTTTATGTCTGAGCAGTGTGCCGCATACATACCATGTTTCCTTTATTCATTCATCTTTCAGTGGACATTAAAGTTGCTTCTGTGTCTTGGCTATTGTAAATAGTGCTGCTATGAACATTGGGATGCATGCGTCTTTTCAGATTAGAGTTCTCTCCAGAATATATGCCCAGGAGTGGGATTGCTGGATCATATGATAACTCTAGTTTTTAAAAGAACCTCCATACTGTTCTCCATAGTGGCTGCACCAGTTTACATTCCCACCAATAGTGTAGGAGGGTTCCTTTTTCTCCACACCGTCTCTAGCATGTATTATTTGTAGACTTTTTGACAATGGTCCTTCTGACCAATGTGAGGTGATACCTTATTATAGTTTTGATTTGCATTTCTCAAATAATTGATGTTGAACATCTTTTCATGTGCCTGTTGGCCATCTGTATGTCTTCATTGGAGAAATGTCTATTTAGAGCTTCTGCCCGTTTTTTGATTGAGTTGGGGTTTTTTTTAGTATTGAGCTGTGTGAGCTGCTTGTACGTTTTGGAAATTAATCCCTTGTCAGTTGCATCATTTGCAAATATTTTCTCCCATTCCATAGGTTGTATTTTTGTTTTGTTTATGGTTTCCTTTTCTGTGCAAAAGATTTTAAGTTTAATTAGGCCCCATGTTTATTTTTGTTTTTATTTCCATTACTCTTGAACATGAATCCAAAAATATATTGCTGTGATTTATATCACAGAGTTTTCTGCCTATGTTGACACATTTCACCATACAGTATATAAAATCACACTCTTTAGTATCATCAATGATCTCATCAAAGAAGTCTATAAGTATTGAGATGCTGTCAAATTCATGGTTGCAGGTGCAACTTTCTAATTTTCTCATGAAAGCTCAGACTGTCTGTTGTTTTCCTTGAAGTGACAGGCTCAGGTTCACTTTGCTCATTTTCTAGAAGATGTCTGCTAAATACCCAAGTCTGAATAACCATAGTTTGTCTGTCAGTCATTCTTTAAAGTAAAAATGTTCCATGAAGAAAAATGACTAACTGAGCTTGGAATTCAAAAAACTGTACAAGTGATTGCTCAAGACAAAGTGCTTTATATGTATGTTCATTTTGTCTTGCAGAATATTAGAAAAATGTGTGCTCGAGATTTAATAAAATGCAAACTTTTACTGCTTCATCAAGGACATCCTTACTTGAAACCAGCATCTTGTTAAGTCAAATAGTGACAGTGAGGAATACAACAACTCCTAGTACAGGTATGTGTCACTGCCTCAAATGCTAAGGTGTCATCCATCTTACACCATCAGTGCAAACTGCAACACAGTGAATGAGACAATGTCTTAGTACTGTTATGAAAATCATTTTGACCTCACAGATCTCCTGAAAGCATCTCAGAGACCTCTGGAGGTCTGCAGACCACACTTTGAGAACTACTCATCTAAAGGGTATGTGATAAGCGTCCTTGGCCTCTTGGGTATCTGAGTTTGAGAAGAGGAAATTCAATCAAAGGTAATGCAAAGGCAAACAGAAGTAAGGTCCAACTTGGGGAAGAAAGGTGGACAGTAGCCAGGAAGGGATGATTTTAAGAGCTGTGGGCTGAGAGATAACGCCTGAAATCAACCATGAATTCAGACTAAATGGAGAGGTGAACAGTCCGTTGTCTGTAGAGAGAAGGACAAAGGGAAGAAGAAAATCTTCACTGGGCTGGAATGTCAAGGGTGTTTTTAAAATAGCTCCCATTCAGTTTTCAAGCTACTAGCTAGTTGAAATTCATTGAGAGCTGTGACTGCAATATGAAGATCTTTCTGTCTTTTACAACCCGTTGTATGCCTTGCACGTACAGGCATGCAATAAATAGGTGCTGAATAAATGTCAATATGAGGAAATTGAATTTTACCTAAATGTCCATCTCAACTTCCCTCAGTACCAGTCATTCCAAAGCCTACCACTTTCTACTTATTCTTTCTTTGTTGTCTCTTCTAGGTTTGAGATTACTACAAAAGTATCATGTGATCAATGAGAAATTTCCAGTGTATTTGAGGAAAAGAATAAGTCCTCTTGAATGTTGGACATCAGAGATAACCTGAGTTTTCCCCAGCAAAGGAGATGGCCACACCATGACTCAATAAGCAACTCTGCAGCTGCTCCTGCCAATCACTCCATTTCGCCATCATTCCCCCGGCCCCATGAGAGGTAAGGTCACAAGACAACCAGTAAAACATAAAACTTGACTAAATGTGGGCTTGGCTGCAATTTATGGAGATAAGCACATGAGCAGAAGCGGCACAAGGCACCGGGGCAGAGGCACTGCCGCAGGTGCTGCTGCTGCTGCAGCTCCTTCCTGCGTGCTCTGCCCGCCTTGTCACGCCCACGGGGCTGAGCTAGGCTGTGACAGTGGATCTCCAAGTCCCATACTTCAAGAAGGGAAATCAGGGTCATGCCAAGTGTCCTCTCTGCCCAAGTAAGTGTTCTGTTGATGCGTTTTAAAACCAGTCATACTCCCTGCTGGGGCTGACGAATACTTCTCCTATTTATTTCTGATTGAGGAGAGCCTACATGAATGTCACCATCTTGCCAAAAAATTCTGGGCCAGCGCCAGCCAAGGAGAGCCTTGCAGAGGCAGGCAAGAGCCCTCAGCTACTCTCTCTTCCCACCTAGCTGGAGGTCTGTGTTGAATTTACAAAGGAAATAGAGTTGGAGCTTGAGGCTTTCCTTGGGTTATGTTATTTCATTAATTAGTTAGGTGATTTTCCTGCATATTCACTGACTGTCTTTCATGTGACCTATGGCATTCTGCAGTCCAAAGTACTGCCCTCAAGACGTTTATATTCTAAGATAGATAAGTATGTAGTTAAGTATAACCCAAGGTGATAACTGCTATAATTAACGTTAACACAGCAGGCAGTGGGAGCACACAGCAGGGTCGTACCACCAAGGATTATTGGAGGAGGTATGTTTTCTAAAGGACAAATAAATGTCAGCCTGATGAGGAGAAATGACGGGGAATCAGGGCGCAAGGGCCTAAAAACCTACACACAGTGAACGCTCAGTCAGTGCTTGTTGGATGAACTAGCTTTTCACAACACAACGCTGCCTCCCACAAATACTACAGTAGCTCGCAGAGTGCTTCAAAACAAATGCCAGTTAGCTCACCTACAAACCTGCTAGAGAAATCCCATCTTTGCTCTTCAAAGTGAGGGTCACAGATACACAGCATTGGAACCACATGGGGACTTGTTAGAACCACAGAATCCCAGCCCTGAACCAGATGAACCAGCACCTGCATTTTGAGGTCCCCTGGGAATTCATATACACATTAGGGTTCAAGGCTGAACTGTACTAAAGGCTCATCATGCAGTGATGACCTCATAGGATGGTGGTTTGTAACCTTTGGGAAGGTTTTAAGACTCTCTGGAGAGGACTTCCAAAATGCAGAAACCCAGTTTCTACTCCCCTTTCTTCCACAAAAAAACAAATCTTAGGGGCTGGGACATGTGTATCTGCATTTTTAACGAACTCCCCATGGGACCCTGAGACCTGTTCTTTGACACAACCTGGCATTATTTTCTATAGATTACTTTAAGGAAATATGTTGGGGGCCAACCATTTCTCTGTGTGTGTGTGTCTGTGTGTCTGTGTGTGTGTGATAAGAAGGCAGATCTTTACTGAGTGACTTTCTTCCAAGCAACCATATTATTAATTCTTTAGAGCTTCAAATAACCATACTTTTTAGGAAGACTGGAAGATGAGTTTATGATAATTATTTTAATTTTTTTCATGTCCTTTTATTTTAACTATATAATTTTTGTGGTTCTGAAAACAAAGATGTTCCAAAGCCAAGACTTCCTGGATTAGAAGTGGTGAACATAATGCAAGCTAAAGTGCTGCTAACACCTGCTTATGGGGAAAAATTATAACCCAGATTTTATCCCCAAGCAGGCAAATAACTAACTCTTCAAAAATATTTTGTGTAGCTTCCAGCCATATAAAAACTTCAAGTACCATTTGACAATATTTGTGCTAAATGTACAATGCAAATATAACAACACATTCAAATTTTGATTTACTTTAGCGATAATTTTTATTCCCTAACTGGTCATAAATTTTAACATGATGAAGACAAGGGATTTCCAATTGTTCTTGATTTTCATTTGAAATCAAATATGATGAAATTTCCATTTCCCCTCTATTATTACATAAGCCTGAAGCAAAGAAATGGAATTACCAAGTCTTGTTTTATAGGAAAAATTATCTCCACATTAATTAAATTAGTTGAGCATAATATGGCATCTTCTACTATTTGAAGGAAATAGAATAGTCAAATGGCAGATAAATATATTAAAGTATTTTAATGGGTTAAAGTTCAGTATAAAAACATTTGGTGTAACTCAAGCAAACTACACAACAGCCTGTATAAATTATGCTTTTAAAGGGGAAAAAAACATTAATTTCTTGAGATGAGGACTTTACTGATTTTACAAATTGTTTGTAAAAGAAAATGTAAGCAATATTGAATCTCCTCCTCTTCCCATTAAACAATTTGGATTTGAATGAAAATACAAAATCACCAATTTTTTCCAAAGAAATGGTTCAGCACAACATCTCTGTTACTGTTTGATCACATTTGTATTTGCTAAGACTTGCTTTCATTTGGATTTGCTTCAGAGAGAAATAAAAAGCCTTAGTTTTGAAGTCATTCAGCCATTCACCAAGTGTCTCCAGGAGCAGGTCTTGTTCTGGGCTTGCCTTCCCCAGACTTGCCCCGAGACCAGGAAGAACTTGGCAAGTGAACCTCCACCTTAAAAGGTTGGTTATATGGCATGCCCTGATAAACAGAGAATCACCAGGACCCAGAGTGAGAGAGGCACTAAACCCATGATGACTGACCTAATCCAACAACAAATTATGTATTAAGCATGTAGTATGTGCAAGGTGCTGAACTCTGAAAAAATATGGAGATGTTTATGGCAGAGTTCTTAAATAGAGCTCAAGAAGTGGAAAGCTGTTGCATTGTCTGCTGCAAAATTTAGTCTCCCATTTCTGAGTTTCATTTATTTGTCTCTCCTTCCTCTCCCCTCTTTCTTTCCCTTTCCTCCATTCTCTTCCCCCTCTTCCTTCCTCCTCTCACTCTTCCTCCTTCTCTCTCTCTCTCATAATGATATCTCCTACAAATTCTCCATGGGCTACAATTATAGTTGATGGACTAAATCTACTTGTCATTAATAAGAGTGTGGAAAGAAGTTTCTTGTGCTTGAGTCTACATCTAAGATCCATTCCCACAGATTCCTTTTTTAACACACTTACACTTGACAAGTTGATATTCCTTGAAACAAAATACGCACAGCAAAAGTCTGAGATGATGTTGTTAGCATCATCTATATATAGCATCAGCTTAAAAGTACGTAAGCTAGATGTTCTGTCTGTACCCCAAAATCAGTGTTAAATAATTGAAATCCAGATTAAAATAGGAAGCTATGACTGGAGGAAATATGAACTGACACTCCTGCATTAAGAGCTAAGATAGAAGCACGAAGAAGATCCAGGCCATGGGTAGCCTGATGCTGGTGATCAGTACAGTATTGTGCTGTGCTTTACAAAATCCAAACTGAATTACGGATTTGGTTCTGAGTAGTGCAACTGTTTGCTAATAAAATGATAAACGGAACATTATGAAATCTAGATTTTGGCTTATGCCGTAATAAGGCTTTAGATACAAACCTAAGCACTTTATTCAGTCTCTATTGTTCAATAATTTAAAACCAAGCTCTTGGTAAAAATGGTATTACTTTCTGTTTTTTTAATATTTTATTATGACTTTTCTCCCTATACCCTCCATTTTTAAAAATGTTACTAGTAAAATAGAAGTGTGCCTTCTCATATACTTTTGGGTTTTTGGTTTGTTTTAGGAGTTTTCTGGCTTCTCCTTATCTCCTTTCGTGTGTGTGTGTGTGTGTAGAGAGAAATATCTAGAAGGGGACCGACAATACACCATCTTCCTATGTGGTACAAAAAGCCAAATGCATTTCCTAATGTAATGTCCATTACCCTTAGAAGCCCACAGATGAAATATTTTTAAAAACCCAGTAAAATAGTGAAGCAACATGGCAAGACACTAGGGGATCAAAAGAAACATGAAATAATCCAGGTGGCCACAAAAATTGTTATAAGCATACAATAGAGAAAAGCTTGGTTGATAATAAATGTAGATTGAAAGACAAATAGTAATTAGGGAGACAGTGTGTGTTGCAATATGCTGCCTACAGCAGATTACTCTAGCTCTCACAGCTAAACGGGAAAGCTATTAACATAACAGAGCAGTTGCTACCAGATGTATCTGTTATAAAAATAAAATATTACAAGGATTATAAAGAAAATTACAAATTAACAGCAATCATGTTTTGGGGGATTACCTAAAATTCAATTCTTTATTTTATATACAGATACTAGTGATGCTCACTAGGTCTCAATTTATTAATTTCTCCTTTAATATTGACATTTTTTGATGGAATAAGTACCTCAAATTGTGAAGCTGTCATATTTTTTCCCAGTATGCATTCTTTTATTTTCCTTGTAAGACTGCCTAAGAATTTGGCAGTCACATGATTTCTTTCAGTTAACCCCAAGGCTTCCATGAACATTCCTAGAGCTTAGAGCCAAAGAAGTAGTCCTGGAATTTCAGATATTAAAGCTTTCTTCAGAGACAGAAGTTTTTGTGATATTTGGGTAATAAAACACAAATTTGGTGGATCATTTGTATTCTAGTTAAAGGACCTTAGTCTGCTCCTAAGAATGTTGTGCTTTCTTTTTGATGAACACTCTGATTCCATCTTGAGCAACTTCATCAGAATCTTTTTTTGTCTTCATATAATGTAACATATTTGAAAAGGCAAATGGTTAGGCTGTCAACTGTCACACCTTCATGTTCAGTCTTAACTTTAAGTTTTGAATTCTTTACCACTGACAGTGTCAGGGTGAGTGTGGCTTGAGGGAGTTGCTGTGCTGCTTCCCCTTACCCTCAGCTCAGAGCCTCCTCTTGCTAAAGAAGCTGACACCTTTGCCTTTCTAGAGCCCCAGGGCATCTGGCCAAAAGCACAGACACCCTTTCCCTCCACAGACAGAGTGAGCCAGGTCGTTATTTTTGTTTGTTTGTTTGTTTGTTATCAAACAATTTATTATCTTTGTGGAATATACTATGGTTGCTAGATGTTCCAACTGGATATGTGTTCTTAGACTAACTTTGTGTTAGTGTTATTTCAAACAATTGTTCTCAGCAATGCTATTTGCACATATTGTTTTCCAAAGGTAGCTATTTTCTATTTTAAAACTTGCTTTGTTCTGAAGAAAAGTGATTTTTAATAGTTCTACAAACAGGCAGACTTAGACTTAGTGACTGAGAACACTAAAAGTCAGGAATTGAGAAAGCCAAGAAGCAACATAATTTGTTCTGTAGAATTCCCTAATGACTCAGGAATTTGTGGGAACAGTTCCTTCTTGAACCAAGGATGAGGGTAGGGAAGAAAACAGGAAGACTCATTGAAAGCTATTTAAGAAGACATTAGAGGGGGAAAAAAAGACATGAGAACCTCCCAATACCATTTCCTATTCCCCACAGCCAAGCAAATGTCCTTTAGTCACCCTATAGGACACCAGCACATTTGAGGGTGGCTGTACCATAGGGTTTACCATTCACTTTTACTTAAGTGAGGGATTAACTACTAGATCTTAAGACAGACCCCACCCCCAGCCACGCTCCTGCCTGGGCTCCCAGAACTCTGGCAGCTGGACTTTATACCCTTCTGGAAGGAGATTATGCGATTCTGATTAGATAGTTAATTAGGTATTAGGGTTTTACCAAAAAATGGCCCCACCTACTCACCTACAATGAGCCAATAGCCAGAAATTGGTCTTCTAAAGGAAAGCCTCTATTATGTATTTTATATATATATAAATAAATATATATTATAATAAAGACCAAAACAAGCAAAAAGCAAACATGCAAACTATGCCAGGAGAGGACAAAATCAAATAATCTATCACTAATATCTCCAGAGTGATACGAAATTCATGAAACAGAATGGGATGATATAGAAAACAATGGTAGACTCTTGGCAATTAAAAATAACTCAGCAGAAACAAATAGCTCAGTAGAGAATTTGTAAAATAATGTTGAAGAAGTTGTCTAGAGTGTCTTAGAACCTACCAGGTTTAAATAGCAAGACAGCGGGAGGGAAACAGCTCAGTAGTAGAGCACATGCTTAGTACGCCTGGGGTCCTGGGTTCAATTCCCAGTACCACAATAAATAAATAAATGAATAAATAAATAAATAGCAAGACAAAGAGATGAAAACAGAGGGGAAAAGCTAAGAAAGTTAGGCAATGCATACTGATGGTCCAATGTATAAATAATAGAATTTCAGAATCAGAAAACAAGAGAATGAGATAAGTTTTATCTCAATTCATCAAATAAGTAATTCAAGAAGTTTTCCATAATTGATGGACAATTTTTCTAAACTAAAAAGATCCATACAACAGGTAGAAAATACACCCAAACCAAGACACATCATCATGAAATTTCACAAAAAGACTTGTAAGTTTTCAAGAGAAAAAGTTACATACAAGGGATCAAGAAATCAGAATGGCTTTGGACTTCACAACAACACTGGAAACTAAAATACAAACTAATACCTTTACAATTCTGAGAAAATATTTCCAGCCTAGAATGTTCTACCTAGATAAATTATCAATGAAGTTTGAGGCTAGAATAAAGATACTGTCAAATGCCAGATCTCAAAAAACTTAGCTTTCATCACCCTTTCTTAGGAAGCAACTAGAGGATGAGTGCTATGAAAATGAGGAAGAAATACAAGAAAAAGGGAGACATGGGATCTAGGAAACAGGGGATCAACTCAAGAGAGAGGAAAGGTAATCTCTAGGATGATTAAGAAGGAAGATTCCAGGAACTAGGTGTGTCCCTGGCAAAGACAGCTACCAGTCCAAATTAGAACAGGTCAGAAGACTCTAGGAAAGATGTCTTCAAAACAGACGATACTCGTAGAGTTCCTAATATGTTTTAAAATATCAGGAGGATTGTTTATACAGATGGAGAGAGTTTGGGGTTAAGTTAATGACAAATACTTAGAAAACTAAAAAGAAAAGATGACTGTTAATTCTAAGGTGAAAAAAATGGTAAAAGAAATGAAAAAGTACTCATAGCATACTATATGCTTAGGTTCATAATCTAAGCACTGACTATTGATTCAATCAAAATATGACACAATTCTATTGGGCAGATGGAGGAGGGACAAACGGGAAATATGTGAGCAAGGAGTAGGGAGGGGTGACGAAGCTATGATCTTCATTTTCCATAGTGGTAAGCAAAAGGATGTTTACAATTGAACAATTAAAGAAAGAAATAGAACAGTAAGTGTATCTTAGAAATAAGAAGGAAAACAGCCAAAGGTTAAAATGTTCCCTTTGGGAAATCCAGATTTGATGGTTTTTATCACAAGCCTTTTAGTAATATTTGACTCTTTAAACTAGATACATGTAATTTTGATAAAGATTAAAAATTAAATTTAAAAAAGCTTTATGGCTTTTCCCCCCACATTTCTGTATTTTTAATACTCTGGTTCCCAGGTATACTGGATTCAAGTAACTTGTGACTCTAAACTTTGTGTAAATAAAGGTTGTCTTGATTTACTCAGCATTCTACTGTAGACTATTAAATAATCTATGGGATTTATGGCCATGTAAGATTAACCACTTAACTAATTCTTCAGTGAACAATGAGTTTCTAGTTAAGGAAAATATTTAAGAGCTGTTTTTATTTCAGTATCTGTCCCTAATCTACCAACCAGTATCAAAACATGAGTATTTATGAATATAAACATGTGCTTGTGCTTTATATATAAAAGACTGTATTCCATCTAAGATTTTGAGGTGAAGAAGCAATTTATCTTTCTCTTTTCCGTTTTTTTTTTTTTTTTTTCATTCCTGGCCAATTGATCCATTCTTCCTTTAACTGTACATGGAAGGGCCAGGAGGGTGCACAATTTCAAGGGGCACACATCACATTAGATACATGTTAATGACATCCCCTATGGGGCACAAAGTCAAGGACAAACAAATGGTGGGTATGAAATGGGAGTGACTTTTGACCTACTGAGAGTAAAGTGTAAGGGTACAAAGAAAACCACTGTGGAATAAAAATTCTACAATGGGGAGCTCACATAAAATTCACTTCACTCCACTCATTTCAAACCCTAGGCCTAACAGACTTGTGCCCCAGTGAATGACTTCAGAGTTTTGTTGTTTAGAGATTTTCTAGATTTATGTCTCCACAGCAGTTGAGAGAGAAGGAAGGGAGGGAGGGAGGGGAAAAGGGAGAAAGAACAAGAAGACACAGACCTTCCATGCAAATGATATAATTGAATTCTAAAGGTGGAATGAAATGTTTTAATTAGTTCAACTTGCTGATCTTTGCTTCCTCTCCCTCCGGTCCTCCTCCTTTCTCCCCTCCCCTTTCTCCTGGAATCCAGCCCTGGCAACTCGGACAGTGATGAGGTCATAGGCTCCAAAATATGGCCATGGTATGAAGGCAGCAGCACAAATTTTTAAGCAGCATTTCAGCACCACGCCGCACAGCCTAGAAGGGAACCTTGTGTAATGTGAGCAACTATGAGCTTGTGCTATTTTATTAATCCAGGGTGGCGATCCCTGGGGCTTGCATTACCTGTGTGTGTGTGTGTATGTCTTCTGCAGTCTCCTATTTTATATGGCAGTCATCAAGAAGTCTTCCTTTTCTTAGGTATGCCAAAAGGAGAGTGGAGATAACCCATATTAACCCGAACTCTAGGGCTCTCACCTATGAGCAAGGTCTCTGACATTAAAAGCAAAGAAAGATTGAAATGAGGATGACCTCTGACATCCCCTACTTCCAGACTGGCCTCTGTATGTGTCAGTTTCTTGCTTCTTATCACCTCATTAAGTCACCAAACCTTGCTACCTGGAAGGAAAGATTGATGGAGTGATAATGGGGTGGCTCTTGCCACACTGCAGCCAGTGCTCTTACATTTGCTTATTAAAGGAGCCTGGCTTTTCCTGCAGGTGGACCCAGATTCTGGCACTCCTTTCCGTTAACGGGCCATGTTCCAAACCTCTTTAACTTTTCCCTTACCAGATCTTTCAGAGGAAATATAACTTCTTGGGCCAGAACACGGTGGCATTTAACATCTCTACTTCAAAACCTCTTAAAATACCAGGCAGTGCAGAAGCTTGAAGATAGTAGTAGATTAGAAGAAAATTCTTCTCTGTGTTTAGACTCTACCCTGGGTTTCCCAGAACATCCATCCTGTCTTCAAATCTGATTTTCCCTTCAGAACCCAGACAAAATGGCTGCTCCTCCTTCATGAAGCCCTTTGCCTGATTATTCCACTTTACCTTCCAGGCAGGAGTGTCTGCAGTCTATGAACTCATGAAAAATGACTTTGAATTCTCTTCTGGCATTTATAACTTTTATTTTAATTATTAGAAAACACATGATCTCCACTCCTAAGTTGTATCTTCATGAAAACAGGAACCTTGTTTAATTTCCTTACTATCTGATGTGGTAAATTAGTAACAACAATAACCATAGTTAGACCATTTGCCATACATACATTATGCCTAACCCTCACAACAACCAGAAGAGTCAAGGACTATTAAGTCCATTTTGCAGAAGAAGAAAGTAAGTCTCTGAGATGATAAGTGGCTTGCCCAGGATCACACTGTCAGAAACTGGCCTGCATTTATTTCACTGAACCTACATTTCAACCAGAATCTGTCCTCTTCACACTATGTTACAAATTAGAAGGGAAAAAAAAAAAAGAAGGAAATAAAGAGGGAGGGAGAAAAGGAGAGAAGAAAAAGTTAAAATCTCAGGCTTTTACCCATTTACTGAAATAATACTTAACAGACTCCCTGAGTTGTGAGAGATTGAAGGAATTTAACACAGCCCATCCTCTATTTTTTACGCAGATAATAACTGAGATCAGAGAGGTTAAGATCCCTGGTCAAGGTTGCACAGGTAGTGACAAAGCTGGGACTAATGCAGACCTTCAGGATCTTATCTCCAATTCCCAAGTTCCTTTACATCCTCTATAAGATGTAACTTTTAAGCAGGCACTAAAACATTAAGACATTTAAAACAAGATAGCAATTCACAGACATATAAGCTTGTTTGTTTAAACTTTTGTTTAAGTCCTCCAGCTGCTAAGAAGCAAAAATTTGAATTTCTATAAGTTTTCTTGAAAAATTTTCTCATCTCCAACCAGAAAGGATAATAAATAAATATACAAGATCAAATAATTCTTTTCTGTTGGTTCACCAAAAAGAAAATATGCCTTTAAAATATCCTTCACTACTTACCAGTCATAACAATACAAATAGTGAATGCTTCGTCTGTGAGCACCCTGCTAAATGCATACTTTTGAACAGCACAAAGGCAGCAAAGTTTAGACTATGACCCAGCCAGAGAGGTGTTGGTATTAAAAATCCATATATATTTAGGGCCATGTTCAGGGCCTTGTAATTTCCCCCAATTAGCTGATATATACTTTCAGAAAAATGTGTTCAGCAAGCATGGGCAGTTGACCAAGTGCTAGATGACTCCCAAATCTAAAAGGCAGAACTGTGTGCTTTTATAAGTCCATGCCAGTACCCCTACCCCCATCCTCCTCAGAATCCTGATACTGTCTCCTCCAGGAAGCATTCCTCTTCTTCCTAAATTCCTTCCCCCTTCCTCTGAGGCAAAATGCATTGTAGCAGGAATCTGGACATCTAAGATCTTGGGAATAAGGGAAAGGGGGCTGCCTCTGAAAGTGAATTCTAAGATCAACAGCAGCAGATAAAAACAGGAATTTTCAAAGTTACTTTAGATAAATGGGCTAAAAACAGACCAGAGCAGTCTAATGGAAGGTATTAATATCTAAGGAAAGAATGTGTCTTTCTGAAGCAGTTGTCCGGAAATAGAAATTAGAAAAGGGTAGGAGGCAGACAGTGCCCATAAAAGCACTGCCCAGGGGAGAAGGTATCCAGATGAAGGGCTTGATCGCACAGTAACAGGTGCATCCGACTGTGGAGGTGAGTGCTGCAGGCGCCCACAGTTGAATCTTTGAATTCACCCTCTTTGTTCTGATTCCACACACAAAGCCAGCTTTTCATAACAATGTGGTTTTTAAGGGAAGATACAGCACTGGCTAGAAGATGAAAATACTCAGTTTTCTTGTCAATGTGTTTTTGTTTGTTAGTTTTTTGGGGGGGAGAGGGGTAGGTAATTAGGTTTGTTTGTTTGTTTGTTTGTTTGTTTGTTTGTTTGTTTAAATGAAGGTACTGGGGATTGAACCCAGGACCTCGTGCATGCTAAGCATGCACTCTACCACTAAGCTATACCCTGTGTTTCTGACCTCTCTCTAAAGGAAGAAATCAGAATTCCAGCTTACCCTTAGTCTTGGTCTTTAGGAGCATGAGTTAGTATCCCCAGATCAGGTTGCTGCTTGAACAATGACAAGATTGTTTCAGAATCTGGATAATTGAGAGTCAGGCCCTGAACTATGTGAAATTTACACAGATCAGGCCACCTTCAAGAGACCTTTTGTCAGCCAGTCAGTCAAACTTCCCCTCCCTCGTTATATCTTCTTTCAGATTTCAACCAGAATTGATTGACTTCTCTGACCACAGATAGACATTCATAGATCTCTCTCTCTCTCTCTCTGAGCATATTTTATGCCTGGTATTATGTTTACTTTTACTGTAAGAAAGTGTATCTCCTTGAGGGCAGGTATTATTTTATTTTGTTTATTCAATTGTTTTTTAGTGTCAATATAGAAATGAATAAGATACAATCATATATTATCTATACGCTCGCTAGTAGGGATGACAGACAGAAAAACAAGTTATACGTGTAAAAAGCAATAATAAAAGTGTGTATAAAGTACTGAAGTATTGCAAAAGAGGGAGAGATGAGCCATGCTGGGAAGGCTCCTGGAGGAGGTGATGTCTGAATTGGATTGTGGAGAAGAAATAAAACTTCAGAAGACTAGAAAGGGAAAGAGTATTCAAAACAAAAGGGAAAACATGTGCAAAGGCAGAAAAGTGTGAAATGACCTGGGAACCAAAACACAGCTCAGTATCGCAGGAGTGTGACGTGCAAGGGAGAAGGTCACACGAGACCGAGATCTGAGACTGGGTGGGCAGGGAGAGAGGAAAGATTCATGTATGCCCCAGATAGAGTTTGGACTTTCCACTGCAGATGACTGAAGCTAGCAAAAAAGACTGGGTCAGATTTGTAAAGATGTCTTTAGATGGAAAGAGGTGAGACAGAAAATAGGAACATTAGATAGATAAACAGAGGAACAGATAGATAGTGTTAAATTAATTACACAAGGAGGCCATTAAACTGAGGTGGCTCTGATGCTGTGGCCACCTACATAATCAAACCAAAACCTAAGCCTGTAATGCCTCAAATTTACAACATCAAAACACTAAGGACAAGCAATCACAAACAGCCAACCAGGCTTTTAAGTTATAGCCAATCAGTAATTTCCTATCTTTGCTTCTGCACCTTCTCTGTTTGTCCTTCCCCTGGCTCCTGTTGGAGGGTATGCTCCTAACCACTTCTGGTTTGGCACTGCCCAACTGGAATCTATACATGTTCAAGTAAACTCGTAAAAGTTTCAATATGCCTCAGTTTACCTTTTAACAATAGGTAGGGAGATTGATTGATAGATAGGGAAAGAAGGCATATGGAAAAGTCCAGACCAGCACTGGCAAATAGAAATAGAAGATGAACCACAAATGCAGACCACATGCCACATGAGTAACTTTAAATTTTCCAGTAGCCACATTAAAAACATAAAAAGAAACAGTGAAACAAATTTCGATAGTGTATTTATTCCAATATTTCCCAAATTTCTTTTCAACATGTAATCAATATAAAAAATCATTAATGAGATCACTTACATTCTCTTTTCATCCTAAATCTTTGCAACCTGGTGTGTATTTTATATTTACAGTGCCTCTCAATTCAAACTAGCCACAGTTCACGTGTTTAACATACTGAACAGCACTGGTTCTGACAATGCATGACGAGGCAGTGACTCATGTGGGAATGGGAAGGAAGGGATACATTTATAGTATATTTATAACATGAATTTGACAGAAATTCAGGACTGATTTATGTCAAATGAAACACTCATTGAATATAAACTTTTCCAGTTTGGAGAATCTTGCTGGATGACAGTTCCATCAGCCAAGCCAGGGAAGGAAGTTTAGGGAAAATGAGATGATGAATTTGTCTGGGACTTCCAAATCTGAGGCATGTGCAGCACATCGTGCCTAGTGGGTATAATAATGCCAACAAGCCTTTACCACATAATGCTTCCGCGTTTCAAACTCTATTCTAAGAGCTTTTCGTATACAAACACATTTAATCCTCAAAACAACACTACAAAATAGCTACTACCACTATCACCCACATTACAAATGAGAAAACTGAGGTACAGAGAGAATAAGTCACTTAGCACAGGCCTCATTTTACCACTTATCAGGAGACAGAGCAAAGATTTAAACCCAGGCAGTTTGGCTCCAGGGTCAAAGTTTACAATAACACATTGTACAGCCACTCTAAAAGCAGGGCCTATGGAATCAGACAAGTCTGGATTCAAATAAATCCTCCGTCACTAATTGTGTGACTTTGAGCAAACATATTAATCATTGGTTTTCTCTTCTGTAAAATGGGTTGTTGAGAGGCATGACTGGCATAATATATAAAAAATGTTCATCACAGCAATGGTTACACAACAAATAGTAAATAGTAGCTGCTGTTATTATTGCATACATTGTGCTTGGAGCTCAATATTAGAGCTCCAAGTTGGGATATATATTTCCCTTCAAATACCTAACATCTGACCTGAGTTCTGTCTTTTGAGGAAGTGACTTTGATTCATTACAAAGGCATAAATTTAAAGAGCATCACAGATGAGAGCTATAGGCTGGGATCATCCTGCATCAATAGGTAAAACAATTATGGGCATTTAGGTCATGAGATAGCACTGCTGAGTGTTCATAGCAATTAGACCCTATGGAGAATTGCATTGGAAGTAAAAACCTTGCTCTTACCCACAAGGTATCTAAAAGAACAGACTGAATACATCACAAGAACACATTTATTTGTGTGTACTTTCATTAGTTAGCGATAAAAACTAATCAATAAAAATTATTTATCTGACAGGGATCTACGGTTATTTGGTTAAAATATGAGACAATTTAATCACAGTGTCTAGGTTTATCACATCTCCCATCTGGATAATCTCACTCTTGTATGGGCAGGCATTTAGATAAGAAAACAAAAGGCAAAATTAAATAAATAACCAAAAACCATAAACAAAGGACATCTTGTTCTACAATCCTTGGCATTTTTGACTTTAGATTTCCAACACGTTCATGTTAATTACACGCCAGTTCCTGCTAAGCTTATAGTCATGTGATCTAAGTTAGCACTGTTAGCTTTGCCTTTTACAAAACTCTGCTTTTTTTCTGGCTGATAAGCTTTTGGGTGCAGAACCTCTTGAAGAGTTTTAAAGAAAACTTTAGCAACCAGTTAACACTCAAAATCTCATGGTCCCCCCAGTTCATGTGTTGAATCAACAAGTGCTTATACCGATCCACCCAATCCAGTTGCCATTCCACTTCTCAACACTCTAAATTCCATTTAGGTGATAGACCTCCTCTTCCAAATTAGGGCTAATCCAATAACACAATTTCATGCTCTGAATGCCAAGCTCATGTGATTCTTCTCATCTCAGGTTCCATCCAGAGGCCTGCCTAGGAAACCTCTCCTCCACAAGACATTCAAGTGGGCCACATACCTGGCTTACCCAACGGGCACAGCAGATGAGTAACAAGTGCGTTTATAGAATTTGTGGTGCTCCAGCTGTCACTGATGCAAGTGTTTTCTGCTAAAATTGGTATATTTTTGGCTATCTGCTTCATCCCCTGGGCAGTTCAAACATCACCAGCAGGGCCCAATGGTCTGAGGAGGCCACACTTAGTTTCTTCGTAGGTATGAAACAATTTGTCAGAAGGTTGCCTAATATGGTGGCAGTGACTGACTCAGAGGCCTCCTAGAAGAACTAAATGTTCAACAGGAATAAAAGTGAACATTAATTAGCTCAGGGACAGTGCATGGGACTGGAGATCAGCCAGTCAGGCTTTAGCCCATGTCTCTCTCAACTTGCTGGGTAAGACTAGGTGAAGCATGAAATCACTCCATGCTTCCATCACTGTTAGTTCAGGGATTAAACTTGCTAATTAGGATATATTTTCTGCCCACTGAATACAAGCAAACATTCATTTGAGAATCCTTTATAATTTAGAAAATTCAGAATAGTATTTCAAATGCAAAAAACATATTTTATATATTACATATATATAAAATATAATATATATATAAATATAATATATATTAATATATTATATATAAATATTATATATATATATATATATATATATATATATATATATATATATATATATATATATATATATATGGAAGAAGAAAAATATGGGGAGAAAAAGACCCTAGAAGCAGTTAAGTAGGTTCTCAACAGACATCCTGTGAAGATGTGGATTGTGTAGGAGAAAACCTATGTCATGGGAGTCAGCAGGCCAAGAGATTTGTATGCTTAAAGAATTGTTCTTGTAGAGTAAGTGGAGGAGGGAGGGAAGTTGCCAGCTTACACACAAGTATGCAGCAAGTGGAAGGAGCCAAGAGCTGAGTGGTGAGTTGTTTGAAGACGTCAGAAATTCATGCAGACATGTTAACAAGCTGTACTTGATGATTTGATCCACTGGACTATGTTTTTCCTCTGAATTTTAAACCAGGCTAAATCAAGGGGCCTCATAAAATGAGGTAAATTTGTCAAAAGTAAAAGCTTTCCAAATAAATTTCAATTCAATAAAATTATGTTTCTCTACAATGGCCAACCCTACACACTCTTCTGTGTGTACTGTTTCATTTCCACCTTGTAAAAGGACTTCTTCCTTTTAAAAAGAACACATACACCCAGACCTACACCCTCCCCCACCCACCCCCTGAACCCCTACACCACACATTTGGCTTCCTGCCCTCCATCTCTTCTTCTTTAATTGATTCTGCAAATCAGGGTCAAATGGATTAATAAATATTTTTCTCATGTTGCTTTACTATTCAAGGACTGACATTGGCTTCCCATTAATTCTCAGATCTATTCTGCTTGGTTTGAGTAGTTTTCTTTAGAAGATGAGCCTAGCTTTTCCTGACCACCTTCCTGGGGTCCAGAGTGAAGGATGTTTTCTCTATGGTCAGAGCCAGAGTAGAGCCTCTAGATAACAGAAGATGCCTTGCGTCTGAGTGGAGAGAAGCTGAAACCATGCAGAGGAGTCAGCATCCAAGAACTGAAGGGCAGTTAAGAAAGGGCTGTAAGTGGGCGGGTGTAGAGACAGGCTTGGAAGGTTGGGCAGGGGCTGCTGAGCCAGGCCAGGAGTTCCAAACCTAATTGCTAATCGCAAGTCCAATCTAAACGTCTTCACTTATCACACAAGCAAGACCCTCCACAACCACCACAGTCTGACCCCCAGCCCCTGGCACCATCTCCTGCCACCCTTCTCCCTCACCCCACTCCCTCCTCCAGCCTAGCTGGAGTGTGGTCACTATGAAGTTCTCCCAATTCTTAGAACCTGCCAGACTCTTGCATGACTCTACGCCTTTGCATATGCTGTTCATTCTGGAATGAACTCCCCTGAATTCTTCACTGAACTTCATTAAATGCCATCTTCTCCCTTTTTTATTCGATTTTTTCCTTTCTCAGCCAAGCCCTTCCCTGCTTCAGGACAATTGTACATGCTGTTTCCACCTAGAATGTTCTTCCCTTCTTTGTATGGCTTGTTCCTTCTCATCCTTTGGTTGTTGGCTGATATAAGGACCATATCTGGCCAGCCCATTTCCCTGTACATAGCACAGACGTTAGAGCTACAGGAGCCTCCCACGTGGCTCTGCCCAAGCACCCTGCACGCTTCTCTGCAAAGGTCAGTGGCAGAGGAGCGTCAATAGGGCAATGTGTATCTCTCTTTCTCTCCATTCTTGCTCCTCTCTCTTCTCTTTTTCATTCTCCCTCCCAAAGTCTAATCAGTTTAGCCTCAAGGGTCTCTAAACCTTAGCAGAAGGCTCAACTTTGATTAAACCCACCCCAAAAAAATCACTCAACCGGTGTGGATGATGAGCAGCAGGTCTTGTGGTTCCCTTCCTTGATTAAAAAAAATGAATAAGGTGGTCACACAAAAAAGAGTCGATGAATTAGACCATAACCAGGCTCTGGAAATGGAATTTGAGGCCCTGGAACCAGTGATCTTACCTGCACAAATTTATGTTTACATACAAGGTAGCTGATTTGGAAAGGCATCTTGGCCTGGTCCTGGCTGAGCCCCAGGCTGTGTTAGCCTGGTGCTCGTGCCAGAAGACTCTGAATACACAATTCCCCACCTCAGCCGCCTGCTCATATTCAGTGTGTCCATTTGTCTGGTGTTGACCTGTCTCTCCCTCTGGCAGATAAACTTTAGGAGGTCCAGGATCACGTCTGTTTTGTTCTCCATTGTGTCCCTAGCATCTGGTACAATATTTGGCAATAATCATGCTCTGCAAACATGTGCTGAATAAGTGATTGAACAAGGGACTTATTAATTCTTCAGGATCCAGCAAAAATGTTAATTCCTAGGTGGAATCTCCCCTCAGGCACCCACAACATTGTACAGTCTACTATTATACAGCAAGGAATCAAATATTTTCTGAGGGTCTATCATATGCACTGTGGCAGCTGTTATTTATATGTTTCTCATGTCATACTTTCAACAATCCCAAGGAACAGGTATAATTTTCCAGATTCACAGATGAAGAAGCAAGCTGAAAAAATCCAAGTCACGCAACCAATAATAGGTGGCAAAGCCTGTATTCAAAGATAGGTCCATTCCCCTCTTTTGCAAAAGCCCTTTTCATTAGGTCATGCTGCCATAGGGTATTAAGCTTGACATCATAATTTATCTGTTTACAGATTTGTCTCACCACTGGAAGCAGAGCCCATGCACACACATCTTTATATTCATTGCACTGAGCATGGTGCCTACCATATCATATTTAACATCAGAATTAAAGAATATCTGAATGAATGAATGTGGGTGTGTCTACTGATGGAGAGAGGACTTTGCTGCCTCCAGGCTTCAAGGCTTGCTCTCAGAGACTGCTGGTAGTGACCGTGCACTCTTGGGAGAGCTTCTGCCCAGGTCCCTGCCTGAGCACAAGTTGAGCCTCCTCCACCAAGTCCCTGACTCGTAATCCAACCACATGTTTCTTCTGTCTCTGCCACAAGATTCCCGAATACCGAGTGTATCTGACTGACTTCTGTCTCATAGGGCATTTCTATCTTAATGATCAGTGTAACACCACAGAGGCATGACTACATGACACACTCCTTTATTACTTGGGTCATAAACAATTTTTCTTTATTTGCAGCTGAAGTCACTGCTACCAGGGACTGTCAGTCAGTCAACAAGGCAAGCCCATGACTCTGGCAGATTCTTTTGGGAAATCAGAAATAGCATGAGCTGTCTTCAGATGTTTTCAGGCTTGCTAGGGAGAGATGAATATACATGAAACAATGAGAGAATGGTACAAACAAGTTTAGAGTCATAGGCCAATTTGAGTCACAGTTGGAGGCCCTGACTCTCTGTCTTAAGCTTGCCAAAGCCTTAGCTATTTCCAGTTGCACTCCAGAAATCTCTGCACATGCTGTTCACTCCCCCAGAAGCTGACAATCTCCTCCCCAGTTTGGGCACAGGGTCTCACAGGCATAATCGTGACCCAAGGCCTGATGATTTCAAGTGTCTTCAATCTTCTGGCAAAAGCACCAAGCTTCAACAAGCTTAAGAGGTAGCTATTGTCCTGATTTTTTAAATAAGGGGGAAAAAATTCAGGTTAGGTAACTTGGCTAGTAAAAACCAGGAGGAAACAGTATCTCATGATGCAGCCTAACATTCTTACAACTTTTTAAGAACTTTTTCTATCTTCTTTTCCCAGAGAAACTGCTGTGTTATAGAATACATTTGAAGTAAATATATTATATATAAAATAATTTGTCATAAAAATGGAATCATATTATATATTGAGACTTAGCCCAGACCAGGCTAAGATGCCATTCCAAATCAGCTAACTTGTGTGTAAATATAAAATGATGCAGGAAAGATCGCTGGTTCCAGGAATTCACATGCATTTCCAAAGCCTGGTCACGGCCTAATTCAATGACTTCTTTTGTGTGTGTGAATACCTTATTCATTTTCTTAATCAAGGAAGGGAACTGCAAGGCCTGCTGCTCATCATTCACGCCAGTTTAGTGATCTTTTAATAACATTTACTCAGTTGGAGAAGTTCTAATCAGAGTTAAGCCTTCAGTTGGAGACCTGTAAGACTGAAGTAACTAGACCTAGGAGGAAGAAAAAAAAAGAGAAGGGAAAGGAGAATAAGAGAGGGAGGTGCACATTGCCTGGTGAAGCTCCTCAGCCACTGACCTTTGCAGAGAAGCCTGCAGGGTGCTTGGGCAGAGCCACATGGGCAGCTCCTTAGCTCTAATATATGTGCTCACAGGGAAAAGGGCTGGGAGGTCTGGATCTGGAACTCTTCATGATAATGTAAACTGAATTTCTTTCTACTCCCAAAATGAAAGCTATGGTCATTTATTAATTTACAAACGAAGTCCAGATCCTTACAGATCTTCTTCAGAATAATTCACAGATAGAGAAATGATCCTTGGAGCTTTTCTAAGAGTCATGCTGGATGTACTTTTCAAAACGTCAGTAAGAAATAAAGTAGAATCCAAACGTCCCACCTTGTAGAGTCTGAGCAAGTCCTATTTTTAGAAAGAGGTATCACCCAACCTGCTGTGTAAGGTTGTGCTAGGAGCCCCTGCCTTGGGGGAAATTCCCTGCTCTTCCCTGGAACAGGACTGTTTCATCTCACATTTATACGCCTCTCCATTAACACCTTCCTCCCATCCCCAAGGAAAATAAGCATCCTTCTTGGTCTAAAGGTGCTCTTAAAAGCATGATAGTGTACCATATGAAAAGCTAAAAACAAAACCAGAACAGAATAAAACAGTGAGACCCTCAGGCGCACACACACATAAATTAATATTAGAGAAATTGACAGATAAATATAGTTTATACAACACTTTTTCTAGCTGTTCAGATAAACAGGATGAAATAGCCTTTTGCTCACAAAATTGAGTCTGTGTGTGAAAACTGAGGCCATGTGTGTACAGGAGCAAAAGCATTCTGTTTTACTTGCGTTTGAACTCAAATTCCCCCATTTAGTAGCTTGTATGAACTTGGGGAAAATAATGATAATTTTAGCTAATCTGTATTGAGAAATTGTTACATGTCAGGCACTGAGATAATTACTTCATATGTTATGTAACTTTTATGAGTCATTTTTCTTTTCTGTAGAGTCATGATGATAATATATCTCTTACATGTTTTTGTGAATATAGAAAAAGTATGTAAAACACCTAGAGATGGGATAAGTGACTATGCAATGGCTATTTAAAAAATAAAAATGGAACACAGTTAAAGCACTGCTAGGACATGTAAACAGCTATCTTATTCTTTGTCTACTCTTAGATGTATCAGTATTAAGTGAAGAAAAGAGTCTAGAAGCAGTCATTCTGGTACATACTAGGTACTTTAATAACCGAAGAAAGTAAAATTAGAAATAATTGCAACATTATCTTTGAGTCAAAGTGAAATTGTAAAGAATGAAAAGCGTATTATTTGATTTTTCCCTTGGTGTTATTTGGGTGGGTCAATCTATGTTCCAAAAGAAAATAGATTTTATTATAACCCTAGAAGAAACTTATCCGACCTTAGTTCTTCATCTGTTTTACCTTTATTAACTTGTTCTGTGAACCTGATCCAGTGAATTAACTTTTACCTTTGTCCATTTGGAGATCTATAATTAACTCATTAGAGATTTTATTTATTTGTAATTTCACCTAGAACAATGAGATAGCTAAAGAAAACTCTGTCTTGGCATAACTCAGTAGAACGGTAGTGCTTTTATTGAGTGAGACATAGAACACATTTGCAATATACATGAATGGGCATCAGCAATCCACTGGAATTTCCTGGCCCTTTCAGAGATATTGATAGGGGAAGTTGTTGGAAGCGTTAGGGGGCAATGTCAACTGCATGCTGAGAACATTCTGTTTCCTGGTTCCTCTGATCCAGCCAGGGCAGTCATTTATTTAATGGTAGATGAGATGGAAAAAGGAAGAGCATGTACAACAGTCAGCCTGAAATAGAGTGTGGAACAATGTGGAGGTAAAGTTACTGGCCACAGTCCCTCTCAGTAAAGGACTATGCTCCCTGCCAAAATCTAAGAAAAGTAAAAGGGCAACATTTTTTCAGATCTTAACTTTGGTAATTTTATTAAGATACAGATTCCCTACAGGTAACCTCTGACGGTTGAATTCTGACTTTCAGCACCCCAGGTGACCTTGCAGAATGTGTGATAACTTATAGGACACTTTTGGCACAGAAATTCCCACTTGAGTTGACATTTTTAAGCACATTGAACTTACTTCACTATCTTTGGTTCCTAAAAAAGTAAGCTGGTAGAAAAGAGCAAACTATTTTGTACATTCACGGTTATGGTCTCCACTGTGACTGTTAGAAAACAAATGAAAATACAAGTGTCAGTGAATGTGGCCTGTAGTACAAACACATTCTGCCTGCCCGTTGGTTTGGGAAAGGGGCATGGGGTTGGGGGCAATGGATCGGTTCAAATAATAACCTTAACATATAAAAGGATATCTAATTGTGACAATGTATGCCATTTTTTGAGTCTGATATGGATTGGTAGACGAGAGTGAAAAATGTTTCTTTCATGGTATCGCATACTTGTTTGCAGAATTTCTAATTTTAACTCAATGGAAGTCCAAGGAAAATCTAGCATTATCAGAGGAACAACATCAACCTAAGATTGCTGAACAGTTGTGTCACATTGGAGGAGTTGGCCTAACCTCTGTTCCTCTTAACTTCATTATGGGCTGCAGAATTATGTAGTAAATGGTGGTGTTCATGAGAAATAGAGCTCAGCAACCTGGCATAACCATGAAGGCAGCCAACAGTGGACAGCATGGTACAGAATTAGACCCTAGATCAGGGATAATGTAAGGTCACTGACCCAAGTTCTGCACAGGGCCCAGCCCAGCCAGCAGATGTTAAACAAGACTCTTCTGGACACCTAATCCACATTCAGTAAATACTTGTTGATTAATTGATTGACTTACTGATTGACAAAATGGTCACTGAGGATGCCAAGTTGGATGACTGGGCTTTTGACATTAACTCTATTAATATGTCAGAGGCTTAGGCAAGTCTCAACATTTCCTGCCTCAGGATCCTCATGTCTACAACACAGAGATAATCACTTGCTCACAGCAGTTACAGGAAAGAAGAGAAGACTGAAAAAAGACAAGATTATTGTTGAAATCTGAGCCCCCACTCTCCAATTAAAAGGTGCCAGTGCCAACTTCTGCAGGGAATCAGAGCTTGACAGCTCTGCTGTCAGTCTCCTGAAAGGAGAGACAGAGGGCGAGTCCCGTTCCAGGAGCACGAGGCACATGGAGCAGGCTGGGCAGTAGGATTGACAGACTGGCAGAAGCAGAGGAATGTTGAACAGACAAGCAGGACCAGGTTTGAAAATCTCAGGGGAAAAAACCTCAGGGATTCTCTTCTCTAAAACCACCCCCGAAACCCTGCTCTATCCTATTAGAGGCTCTCAAACTTAAATGTCGTGAGGATCACGTGGGATGCTTGCTTTAATTACAGATTGCCAAATCCTACCCCCAGAGATTCTGAACTAGCAGGTCTCAATTGGAGCCCAGGAATCTGCATGTTAGCAAGCACTCCATGTATTCCAGTAGCAGGTTGTCTAGGACCATAACTGGACAAGCACTGACTACCGGGGCCCCATCAAGCTTTATAGTTCTTAATGGCAATGACAAGCACCAGGGATGACACGAAGATGCCATTGGACCTCACAGCCAAAGAATTCTAATTTTGGGCTCCTTGGTGTCTTAAGGACCAGTGACATTCAGAAAACACTTTCTGAGAACCCATCATGTGAAAAGTGTTGAACAGCATAAGAACAGTCACACGCACAGACAGCTTCAAAACCAGGCTGACTTTGATAGAATCATCAAGTGCTGAGGTCAGGAAACCTGCAGAAGAGAAGGAGTCATTCTAAATGCTGGAATCTGAGAAAGCACTTTGGAAATAGTGCCTTCTGAGGTGAAGCTGGAAGGAAGGAAGATAGGACCACATCTGGTAGGAAGAAAAGCACCTCAGGCACAGGGAATGGTTTAAACAAAGCCATGGACACCTCAGAATCCAGAGTGCCGGGCCTGTGGAGTGTGCAATAGTGGAGACAGATAGCAGAGCAGAAGAGAACACTGGAAGGGTGGGCTGTGACCACACCTCAGAGAGCTTTGAACAATAGGATGAAGTTTGACTTTGTCCTGAAGCAAAATATGTAGGATTTTGAATAGAAGGATAAGTGAAAAAGATGATTCCTTTGGTTTTTTTTAATTTAATAGGTAATGATGTTTAACTTAAACATATATTCTTAATAGCTAATATATTCATGGGACACAGAATGTTAAAGAAACAAGATGGTACATAAATGTAAACTTTCCGTTCCTCCCACTGTTGTCTCCCAGCCATTTGTTTTGGAAGCAACTACTGTTACTTTTGTATGGGGCAGGCTGGGAAAATAGCTAATGGCCAAATATTGGCTGGGCATGAATGGGGAAGAGAAAGATTAATGGCAGAGACATCAGTCTGGCAGTGATGATTTCAAAACTCCAGGTGATGAAATGAAGGCTTGAAGTAGAGCATAGTCACTGTGAGCATAAGGGAGATTCTGCAGAGGCACTGCGTCATCCTCTACTCCCAACGTCCAGTCAGTTTACAGATAGCACAGTAAGAGTCGAAGGTGGCTGAAATTTTGTCTTGAGAGTTGAGGAATAGTAAGGAGGGAAGTAACTTTGTGGCAGGGAAATGGGGAGGCTGTGTAGGAAAGATGAGCTCCCTTTGGGGAATTTTTGTTTGAGAAGTGATAAATATTTCATTTGGAAGGTCAGCTACCTAGCGTGGAAGAGAAATATATACTCGGAAGTCAAGGGCAAAGAGGTAAAACTTGTGGGACTGGATGAGCTCGGTAGAGGGTTAAATGAGTTAAATGAGTTACAGGGGCGGAGTTCTGAAAAATTCCCACATTTAAGAGAGCGGTAGAAGAAGTGGAGCCAACAGAGACTGAGGAGAAATGGGTAGAGAGTGAGAAGTGTCACTGAATCCAGGGGAAGAAAGAATTTCAAAAGGAGAGGGGCGGGGGGATGTCTGGTCTGTGTCACACCTGTGGGCATAAGCGTGTGATGACGCCGGGGAAACGTGAAGTCGCTGAACCACCTGGTGATGCGTAAATTCCTGATGAGCTTCACAAGGTAGCTCCAGAAGAGTGGTTGGGGCAGGATAATGCAAGCGAGAGAGTGAAGGGAGGCAAAGGTGTGGAGGCCCCGTGGAGACCTTTCTTTCAAGAAATCTATGAATGGAGGGAGAGAGGATAGGACCTGGGAAAGGGAACAAGGCAGAGAAGAGACTTTCTGCAAGTGTAGTAGGAAAAGGTTGAAGAGAAAAGGGTAGAGTCAGGAAGATATTTGATGGAACAAGATCCCGTAAGAGATTGAAGGGGAAAAACTGAAATGAAGGAAAAACTGAAATGAAGGGAGGAAAACCAAGGAGTTCACACCTAAACACCTTGGCCCTGTCAGCAATGTACTTCATGCTTGAGAGAGAATGAGTTTCTTTTTGGAAGTTTGTTCCCCACTGTCAAAATCGCAAAATAATTGTGCTGGAAGTAAGAGTCTGGCCTCTTTGAATAATCTGGGAAATGTATTCAAGAACTCTCATGTTCTTTCTGTATCCCGTAAAGAAAAGCAGAGGAAGGATGTAAAATGCCTTCCAGATGGGTTTCTGGGAGACAGTCATTGGTCTCTGTAATTTAGGCAGTTTACACAGTGATGTTCGGAAAGAGAATTTAAACATCTCCATCACACTAGGCTGATCCATTACAATTTGTTTATTAGCATCCTGTGAAAACTACCAAAATGTATGTATAAACAATTCATTGGGAGGGGTGGGAGATGAGTGGAATTAGTGCACCTCTGTGATTTACTATGTAGAAATGTAGATATTTGGAAATGTAGGCATTTCCTTATAGATCATTACTGGTGATTCTCTGAGGACAGAGTGCAATGCCTTCCTCCTCCTCCTCCCCTTCCTCCCATTCTCCCTTTATCTTCACTTGCCCATCCTGGATTTACTCCCAAAATATAGAAGAAAGGCAGAGAGGCAGCACTTTTGCATAGGTTAAAAGAGTTTAGAATAGGGACATGTTAGCTGTGAAGAACTATGTGTCCCCAAGAAGAGCATAGGACCTGCAAACGTATCCTGCTCTTGTTCCCAGGTTAATTGTGAGATATATTTTAGTTTAGGCTTTTTTGTTTTAATACTGTCTTGGACTTTTTGGGGGGGGGTAGTTAGTACTCCAGTTTTAAATCTCTCCTTGTATGATTTATATTGTGCCTGCCCCAAGTAATTACGTGATGTAAGAAAACAAAGTACATTTAAAGTTAGACATTTATTCCTTCAGCCTTAAACTGGAGATGGCGCCCAGGGAGTGTTTTCTCATTGTTTACGGTTTATTTCCTGAATTCCCGTAGCAGTAGTTTGTATGTGAAACCCCACACTGCCTGTTTACTCCTTAGGCTGCTCATTAGTTGGGCAAAGCACACACACTCCTAAGGCTGTATTGCCCTCAAGTGGTCTAGTTTGAGAATAACCAACTATTTTTTTCTGGATGGGGTCCAGGTTTCCAATCAGTCTCATTTGACTTAAGCATTTCTCCTGACCAGGAAAAAAAAAAAAAAAAAAAAAGTCAATTATTATGTGCCAAATCTGTGGAGTATGAGGGAGAAGGAAAGTTTTATTTCCCAATATTCCCTCAAAAGGTATAGGAGTAAAAAGTACAATAGCAATAGCCACAAGCTCACTTTTGTTAATTGTAGAGTAACTGGCTTCATGCCTGTGGCTGCAGGGACACAGTTGTGGGAAATGAGTTGACTGGCTCCCTTAGGCCTTTGGGGCCAATCCTCAGCTTCTCTAGGGCAACCCCCTCATCAGAACTCATGACATGTTCCACAATTAAGGACATACAGTTATTTGGAAAGAATGCATTCAGGGAAAACATTCAACTCTTCCCCATGTGGCCAAGACTCTCAGAAAGGAGGCCAACAATTATGGTGATCACATTAATCACGAGGATGGTTTGTGGAGGAGGGTACTGATGTGGAGGGTCTGTAATGGTAGCTCTGTGGGGACTCTGCTCTAATTGGCCACCATCAAGCCCTCTAATGCCTAGGATTAGTTTCCCAGGCTGTTGATGGAGAACAGAGTAGACCACCCTCAAAAGGAAGAGCAGACTCAGAATGTGCTGGGTTGTTCTGGGCTGGCTTGTGGGGCAGGTCGGTTACGGGGCTGTTGGCTACTCAGCTAGAGAGCCTATCCTGGAGCAGGTGGGCCAGCTAAAAATGCATGAGGTGCTGTTTCTTGTGATTTGCCACATTGTTTCCAGCATTTTGGGTAATTTCGGTTAATTATAAACCTCCTTCAAGAATGAGAGCTTTTCGGCTAGGAAAACACTAGTTCTTGTCCACTGCTCTTGGGCTGGACACAGAGATGAACTGGGCTAGTCCAATGAGTAGAAATGAGCTCTTGATTTAGCAGTTACCTGGTGCTGTGGGAAAGAACACAGTGCTTAGTAACCTTGGATCTAGAACTAGTTCTGCCAGACACTGGTTACATGACCATAAGGGTGTCACTTAACCTATCTTGGCTCAGTTTCCTCATCTGCAAACTGTGAACTTTAGCTCAGATTAGTAGTTTACAGACTGATACGTGGGGAGGGTGTGCCTCACTGGCTATCGCCAGGACAGAGTCCTTTCCTCCCTCCCTCTTTAAGCAAAGCAAGCTCACTTTGATCCATTTTATAAATCGACATTTGAAAACCACTAGATCAGCTGGTATATACGTCTTTATTTTCCAGCTATGTTATACTATGATCAGGACAGGCTGAATGGTGATGGTGACACTTCTTGGTGAAGTTCTTTTTCTTGTTTTTAATCTTAAGTAAAATAATATATGGCTCTAAGTCCAAACACTTTCCCATAAAATGAGTCCAATCTGATTCTGGGATGATGACATGTGTGTGGTGGAATTGGGGTGACGAAGGATGGACTGTTGATCACTATGATCCCACAGCTCCCGGGGGGCATAGGCCAGGGAAGGAACTAGGTAGAACTTACCAAGCAAACACCAGTTCTAGGTGGTATGTGCGTAAGTATGGTTATACTCTATCAGGAAAACCATCCAGCCAAAAATGGATGATCACAGTTAACAACTGGTCTGGAAAAAACACGAGGGAGCATAGGCAGAGTAACAACTTTTTTAGGAAGAAGATATCTATATCTGTATCTCTACTTCATATATATTATATATGTGATATAATAACAACTTTTTCCTTAGGAAGATATAAGGTCTGAATGGGCCCCAAAAGGAAAAATACACTGAAAAGAACTGAAAAATCAAGATTTCCAGAAAACAGAGGGAAAGGTTTTACAATACTATACGTGACATGTGTTGTTACTAGCAGGAGCTGTCATTAATAAAGGTAATATGATGGTTTTCATCCAGGAAGTTTTCCCTTTAAGTTAGCTTAAAAACAGAATACAGTATAAAACATGGACAACTTTATTTCTCAATGACCAAGAGTTTTTTCCGCTCTGTAGTGTTTAACTTGAGATCATGTAAGTGTGGACGAGTGATAGTTGGGCTTCAGTCTCCTCTCTTGATTTTACCAGGCCAAGGGACTCAGAATCATGAAATATCCACTTGTTCCAGTATGCTGAGTGAGTGCAGAAAAAAATTCTTTTCCTCTTGGTGCTCTCATATCGCCATCATTTATCATTTATCAAGACCCTGTAATTTATGAAAGTAATTGCTCAAACTGTAGTTCATACTTACATGAATTTCTGAGATCCAATTTGTATGCATCTCAATAGATGCCTCTATTGATACCCCATTACTGTGCTGAAAATATAGTACAGATAATGAGAGAATATGCATCCAGTGAAGAAATATTTATTGAGCACATATTTATAAGAAAGGCATTGAAGTAAACAATGTGGGAATACAAAGATGGACCAGGCACAGTCCCTGCCCACAAAGTGCATACAATCTGGTAAAAAGTGATGTGTGTAAACAACTACAAAAAATAAGGCAGTAAACAGTGACTACTAGATACATAGCATGGTAATGTGTGCTTAAGACTTAAGGGTGAGATTTTAGATAATTTGTCCAGGAAAGGGCTTACAGAGCAAACTGATCTTAGTCTGGGCTTTGAAGTGTACACTTAAATTCTGCAGGTAGAGATGGGGAGAGAGAACATGGTAGCCCGGAAATGGCACGGCCAAAGCTCTGGCGTGGGAAAGCACAGCCAGCGCTCAGGGGACAGCTCAGCAGGCAGAGGGTGTGTGCTGCAGGGGGTGGAGCGGGCGAAGGATGGAGGGGAGAAGAACACAGTTCTGGAGAGGAAGGCTGGAATTATATTGTGCAGACATTTGTATTTGTGCTGAGGGGAGGGGAAGGGGTGTACAGCCGCAAGCATGGAAGCATTTAAAAGGGAAAGTGACAAGTCCAAAGTTGCCTCTGGAAGACTACCAAGTCAGCCAGGTGTAAATGATAAAGGTTTGCGCTAGAGTGATGGCATTGGCAATGGTGTGTGAACGAGTGTGTGTGTTGGGGGGGTGTTACTGAAAAATGGAATTCAGCTCAAGGTCACTGCACAGGGTAAAACAATAAGTTATACAAAATGGAAGAGGTTAGAGTCCTACACATAAAAGGTGATAGTCACTTTTCAAGAGATGGGCTAAATGTGTGTGAGTAATGTCATGAGTAATTAGTAATTAGTATTTGTACCCATAATTAGCCATAAAGTCCTTGTATCATTTTCCAAAGTGAAAAAAAAAATTTAAAAATGAAAGCAAAAAATTAATAATCTGGAAGCAGGGAGATGTGGTTGGATATTGACACTCATTACTTTGTAAAAAAGGCTGAGTATTTTTTCATTTCAGCAAGTCATTAGAGCAAGTGGAAAACACATTGGAATACAGATATATAGTCCATAAACAGAACAACATATTGTGAATTACCCTGATTATTCATAAGCCAACTGGTGACAAGGATGTTGTGTAGCCAAAATTTCCCTGCAAATGGTTTGTAGTGCTTTTCTTGTAAAAAAAAAAAAAATGAGTATTAAACTCAATTCTTTTATATTTTACTTCTCTTTTTTATTGTGCTAGGGAAAATATTTTATGTCAGCTGTAACTGGACAACTGAAGAGAATGACTATCTAGAATTACAAAAATTAAAATGGCAACAAGATGTAGTCATTGAATCATTTCCAACAACTGCAGGTTGAATACTCACTATGAAAGCAACTTTGGGCTAAATTTGGGGGGAACCAAGAGAAAGAAGAGACAGCTCATTCATAGGCTGGAAATTTAGTTGAGCAAAGCTGGCTAAAGCACAAGAGGCAACTAAAAATCAATAAACTGTCATCTTGTAGGCCACTGAAATTAATCAAGGATGAGTCCAGAGAATTTAGAAAATTCCCAATCCTCAGATTCCACAATAGCATATAATTTCCCCATAAAATATTCATGCAGCAATGACTTGATGTCATCAAAGGTATGTCGGACTACAGTGGGGGCTGATTTTCTGGGTTCACTCTCTTGGCCAGTGACCCACTACCTCAAACCAGCTTTACAGAACTCCTAAGTGAAAGTTACAACTTTGCAAAATTACAAATGGCAATGCCACGAACCTTATGGATACTTGAAAGAAGTCTAAACTGGGATTGTAGTACTATAAGCGATCAAGTACTAATTAGCAAGATGCCTGTTCAAAAGGAGCTAAAAGAACGGAGACATCCTTGGAACAGAGTTGGCTTCACAGAAAACGTGGGGTGTGTTGGGAATGAGTCATGTTCAGGATTGACAGAGATAGGAGGAGAGGTGGGGGAAGGGAGGCATCCCAGCATCCAGCCTTCCCTGATTTCTTGCCTCTGCGCCTCTGGGTTCTTCCCTGCCATCTGTGGAATGGCTGGATCTCAGCCACTAGGGTCAGTCCTTTTCTTGGGCAGGAGGGATTTCAGAAGCTCTGATAGAGGGGCAGCGAGCCTATCATTAAATGAGAGGCGCCAAAGCATGCACTTTATTTAATCATCATATGAAATCTGTAAAATATTTATAATTTCCCCCGTTTTTACGTATAAGAAATCAAGGCTCAAAAAGTTAAGGGACTTGCGCACAATCATATAGCTAGTGGCAGAAGAATGAAATTCAAGTCCAAAGTCTTTTACTATAGCAGATTCCTTCTGAGGCTCTGAAACACATATTCTTAGCCTTGTATTTTGCAGGGCATAGGACTAGGTCACTTGATGCTGGCCAGTTTTGCTTGGGTGACCCAGTTTTCACAAGATTCTGCTTTGTTCTAGAGAACCAATCTTGTAACTGTCTTCCTACTTGTTTTACTCTTTGTGACTTATGCTGCCCTCAATAAACTGCATGAAAACCCAGCTCTTCTGAGATGGGAGTCTTTTCTTGCCCTTGTCATACCGCCTCCTCTTCCCAGGATGGAAATCCTGTTTTGGGATTTCGCCCGAATGCTTGGATTCTACTACCACCTGTTAGTAGACATCCCAGGTGCTGTCTGTATCCCTACGTTCCTCAGAATGGCTATCTTGGATCCTTCATCTCTGCCTGTCATCCGTACACTAGTCCATTCCCCACTCTTGAAGTCTGGCTTTTCCTGAGAGGAACTGCTTGCTCAGACTATCCCCAATTTTCTGTTCCCATGTTTGTCCCAGACTCTATTCCACTTGTTACACTTGTCTTCCTTCTCGTACTAGTACTGGATAGATTTGGGAATCTAGCTCCCAAATTATTTATCATTCCATGTGCAGGTTTTTGTCCAGCTCCTTTAGTCCTGTAACTGGGCTATGTGTGACCCATAGTGTAAGTACAACAGAACAGTGGTGGGAAAAAGCATAGTGTTTTTCGGAGGTGCAGAGCTTGACCTAACAAGGGTGGGAGGGTGTGTGAGACAGGTCGTTGAAAGCACAGTGGATTAGTGAGGTGGAACCACATTAAAAGCAGTTTTAAATCCAGTATGAGACACTTGGATATAACCCAGTAGTGATGAGAAATTATTACTGGAGCAGGATGGACTGGGCAGGAGAAGACTGAAGGCAGGGAAACTAGGAAACCACTAAAGTTGTACAAATATGAAGTGATGAGAGCCTAGAATGGAATTTATCTGTAACAACCCATAGTTAGGAGATAAGAGACACATGGGAAACAAAACTATAGACTCAGTGAGAGACTGGATTTATAGAGAAGCAGAAATCAAGAATGACGGCAAATTCGTAATTATGGTGGAATCATTGGTAGAAGCAACAAAATCTAGGAAGGGGAATCAAAATATTGGGGAAAGGAGCCTAAAACCCCAGCTCTCTTTCTAACGTGTTTCGGCAATAACACTTGATTATATTTGAATACGTTGTTAGCACGTATTCAAGCAGAGAGACGTGTTGAAATCAGCTGAATTGCTGAAGTCAGAGTAGAAGGCGAATGAGAGGACAGGGACGAAACATCGATTTGGAACACACGAGGGAGTAGAGTCATAAATATTGATGAGGGGACTCTATGGGAATTCAGACCTAATCTGGCAAGAGGGTCACACAATCTTCTGGGGCTGGTCCTCGCTGAGCCAGGGCCATGACGGGCAGGGGAATTACAGATGGACTGGACTATTCATAAATAACAGAACCTGTAGTACAACTTGGCTTTAAAAAAAAAAAAAAAAGCCCACCTCTCTGCCTCAGCGTGGACTCTCTAGTGCATGAGACTGATGATACAGCACCTGTGCGAGCACCTCCCACCTCATCCCACTGAGGAAAGCTGCCCTGGCTGCTGCCAAGATACCCTTTGGGCACTAAAATGTATTCTCCCCCAGGAGGTGTTGCAGAATGCCCCTTTTCTTAGATCAAATGTAATAATAATCTGAGTTTAACTCAGCTGTGTTCAATTTTCCTCTCCACAATGTAGGTCAGGTGACCAAGATAAGCAAGTTGTTGACTGCTTCTAAGTCAGTGTCCTCAGCCGTAGAGTGGGAACAGTTAATACCTGACTTCCCTTTCTGTGAAGAGGAATCTGAAAACACGTCAATATACAATTTATTTTTTTAATATGTCTGAGTGATGGCAGATTGCTTATTTCAGTGTATGTTCAGAGACTAGTGATGGGTGTAGTCAGTATAACTTGTATGTAACTTCAGGACCAAACTAGGCTTCTTTTAGTTCTGATCCTAATTAAAATTCAAAATTTTGGTTAAAAAAATAAAAGGAAGGAAGAAAAATGTGGCTATTTATGGTGGGTTCTTTTGTGAGGAGGGAATTTTTTGGATACGAACTGGCATTTGCCCAATAGTATTCTGAGTTCAATAAATAACTCAGCACACATGGATTAAATTTCCAATGAAAAACATGAAGCTTAAAAAGTAAGTGGAAAGTACTTGGCAGGACACATGTTTACATTTGATGAAGGGAAATTTTTTGGTGTTGGCCATCCTCACTCATCATAGTAACAGAGATTTCCAGTTATCATTGGCACTGTGCTGTGGCTTTCCCAAAGAAATTGGAAGCACCCTGGAAGGAAGCGGACCTCTTTGTGAGCGTGGTTGCGTTTGCGTGTGTGTGTGTGTATGTCTGCATGCACACAAATGTAGTGCACAGGTATACCTTACAAGTGAATGAATCGTTGAAGATATAAAGACCTCCTATAATATATAAACTACTTTCTAAAATGCAGGAAAAAATATGATAGTTGATGTACTATAATTCTCTTCTTTCAGATACGAGTCTGAATTTTGGCCTCTCCTCGTTGTGATAAAATTTTTAGCACAGTAATAAGATGAGACCTTTTAGATGATTTACCCATGATCACATAGCTAATGAATGGTAGAACAGAAATTAAAAATTATGACTGTTTCACTCAATGGTTCAAATATTTTCTACTACATTTGTTGCCTGCAAAAAAATGGTGTGGATGGAGAGACAAAATGGAAGATGGAGGGGACAGCCAGCTTATGAAGTATATACTTCTGATTCCATGATATTTAATTCATTTCTAACATTTGAAGGAAAGGGACTAAAATTAATAAGCACCCACCGTGTGATGAAAAATAAACTTAGCCTCAGAGAGATAGTAGTGGCTTGTCCAAGGTCACAGAGCTAGTACATGAGACAGCCAGGATTCAAACCCAGAGATGTGTGACTTAAAATGTTAGGCACTGGGCAAAACATTTTCAACTATATTTCTTTAAACCTGACAACAATCCTAGGAGAGGAATGCTATAAGTGATGGAAAGAAATCAGAATCAAACATGAGACAGATTTGCTAGGCTACCTTATGAGTTACTTCAGACAAATTAGCTCCTGCATTTTGGGAAAGGGAGGGGGAAAGAAAAAAAAATATATATATATAGTTTTATTTTCCCAAATGGGAAACAAAAGAGGATCAGATTTTGCTTGCAGGCTCAGATCTCTTTCTGTATTTATGGTAAATATTCATTCTTCTTTCTTTCCTTCTTTTATGTTCTGATGAGGGTCTCAGTGAGAAGTTAAAATAATTCTTACATCAGAATTTATGTAGTGATTAAATAGAGTTCTACACGTCAACCTGCAGTGGTGTTCGGGACAATCAGCAGAGCACTATGACGGTCATAGCGACTGCCCTGTGAGGTCTGCCCTTGTAGAATAATTTGGTGTTGAGGAGACCTTTATTCTCTTCTTCGTTCTTTCTCAAAAGAGGAAACGTCCATTTGCCTCACAGGTGGGACAATGTAACACTTCCGGATGTCTCCTGTCACTTCTCCACTGGGAAGAGTAGCTAATTTGATTGGTGAAGAGCCTGAAAGCCATTGAGCCATGATTTTTCCAAAGGCTGTGGTCATTGAATTGGAAAGTTAGTGATGGCCAATCCTTTCTCTTACCGTCTTGGACGGGCTGTGCTCATGGGCGGTGAGCTCACTTGTGCTTCATGGTCCAGGAAGTAATAAGCAAACTTGACCCAGGTACAGTCAGCTCGCTTCTGTTCTTCCTGCCAGCTTTCTGGACCTGTGAATGGGTGAGTCAGGAGGCCTACCACCAGAGGCCAATTAACTTTAATCTAATATTATGTTAATTCCCTAAAGGAAGTGCTACTTTAGCCTAACTTAATAAATGTTAGTTCCCTAAAAGGAAGAACCATTCTAATTTCAGGTCCAAGTGACATTGTCCCGTCCACCTTTACTGTGGAGTAAAATTAACAATTTCAAGATAAAAACCTAAAAGGAAAATGGATTGTGTGAGTGCTACTCTAAGCCTTGAACATTTGAGATATGCATTTCAGTCCTCTGCTGCCTTGAAAACACTGGCAAAACACAACCATCAGCAGGGACTCGCTCCCTGTTCTTCAGTCAGGAGTTTATTTCACATTTTTCTTTGCTTTCTGCTTAACAGGCACATAATAAATATCTGTTGATTGATTAGAGTAAGTTACTAAACAGCAGCTGGTGTTTAAACTAATCATACTTGAGCCAAAACAGCTGGCCTAAGGCACTGAGAAAATCTCAGAAATTAAATGTATCCATTTTCACATCAGAGAATAACATGTATTTTAAGATGAAGGGAGCGGAGGAGAGAGGAAAAGGTGCTGACAGGACATCTCACTGGCACTAGAAGTGCTCAGTCTGAAGGCCACTTCAGCTTTCTGCCACCCCTGAGAGTGCCATGCTAGCAGCTTGGCAGTCCAAAGAGGCAAAGGGTCATTGGGGGTCAAGACAAATGAAAGTATTCCATGTACTCTGGAATTTATATTGAAGTTCCTCTGAGGAAAGCAGAAGTAACTTTTTGGACTTTGCTTCATTTGTTCATTTATTGGCAAGGAATTATAAAGCATCTACTGTGTACCAGAACTCTCCTAGGTAGAACAGGGTTTGTTGTTTTTTTTTTTGTTTGTTTTGTTTGTTTTGTTTTGTTTTGTTTTGTTTGTTTTTGCACTTGCAAATGCTTCCAAGATGAAGGGAACCTATGGAAATACTGATGTGCTCATAAGTCAAACCACGTTCTCTAAGCCAACTTTACCAATAATAAAGCTGATTTTTTTTTTAACCTCAGTCTAACTTTAGTCTAATTCATTCAGAGATTAAAAGGGGGAGATGAAGATAATTCATTATTGCCCCCAGAATTTCACAGTATGTTCACTGTATGAAAACAATTAATATTATGGAATCTTTTATTAAAATATTCCTTAGTTTAGACTGGCTAGCGCCAACCCAATTTGTGGTAAGTACGGATAGACTGTGGTTAGATGTTAAACTTCCTGCCATGTTCCTGTGATGCCACTAGGTGAAGAACCATGTTGACTGTAGGATGGAGGAGACTGAAAAAAGTTGCCCAGATAGAAGGATACTCTGCTCCCAAATTGGAGGGTGGAGGTGGCAATGGAGACAGACTGGACTTGGCTAAGATTCTCAAGAAGTTTGGTGTTTCCATTCAGAGCTCATATAACGGAAAGGCACATCTTACACTATGACCTCATTAACTTAACCCTGAAAAAATGTTCAAGAAAATGTAACTAAATGCCTGCCTTAACCACCACAAAATGGAAATCTTTATCAAAAGCATTTAATTTTAACATTGAGCAATAATTTCCTGTGTTTTCCTCATGTGGCATCTGAGGACTTCAGGCAAAGCCCCTTGAGTATTCCTTGTGTTTTCAAAACACACTCTTAATAACCAAGCAAACTAACTTGCCAAATAGTTTTACTGACTCCTAGCCAGTTAAATAATTGTTAAATAAACGAAATCTGTTGATAATTTATAATTCAGGAGTAAAATAGATTTCAGGTAAAATCTTCTGCTTGGTGATTAATGAATACAAATTACAAGTACATCTCCAGGAAGCCTTATGAATGTCAGTTATTAGCTTTTGCTGTCATTATTAAACAGAACCCTTAGAGAATGGACAGAAATGACATATAATTGTTAATTAAAAGTAGATGAAGACAAAATTGAAACTATAAAAGCATTTAATCTTTTTCTCATGCTAAGCACCCAATATTTAAATGTAAACAGTAGAACATTCCCACAAGGCAATTCTATTAAGCTTCACTCTCCTTTTTAAAGAAGCAAGGTTTTCATCTAAGATCAGTTTTATTGCTATTTCTATTAACCGTTCATGTTTTGAGAAATAACTGATTTTTTAAAAAACACCCTATAATCAACTTCTAAATAAACAGCTATTTCTACATATTAGTGATCTTGTAGGAAGAACACTCAGAACTAATAAAACCCCAGGAGTCTTTAGAAAATCCTGACTCACAAGAACATAGTGCTTATTTGGTTTCAGGCCATTGGCTACTTCACTGTTGGGACTTTCTAAGTCAGATAGTGTTACATTTGGACGGTGCCAGCAAGCATTAATAATAATGACCATAAATGAAAAGTTGGCCTTCCCCAATCAGATGTAAGACTAGGCTTTCCAAATCCAATGTTCTCCTTAGAGCAGCAGAGGGCAGTGAAAGCGCTGTTCATCCATCGCATAAACCTTTTATTACAATCTGGAGAAAAACGTTGTATTTCCATACAACTGTGTTTTCCATTTTAAACACTACATATGTAAGTGGTTTAGAAAGACAATACATTTTTGTGTCTCAGATGCATTTTTGGAGCCATATAGAATGTTTACAAAGTACAATGAGGTATCTATATAGCAATTCAGAGACTTGTAGTTCAACTTAATATAAAAGAAAAATGTTTTAGAGGATACTACTACATTGTGACCTTGGTCTACAATTTACCTGTATGTTGTAGGAGATATTAAAATTGTGGCAACCTATCAGAGACAGAGTGCTATGTTTATATTAGCATTGAATTTAAGAGGTGCAAGAGCCCTTGAGGTCAACTAGAGATCCATGCCCCTCTTTTTAACGGACCTGGAAAAGTTGCTGGATTCTCTCAACTGGATAGAAGCTAAGCTATAATCAGAACAGTGGTCTCCTCATTCCTCTCATTCTACTGTTTTTAATTTTGCCACACAGGTCTAGGAATCGTAACTTGGAAAAAGCAGTAGTGTTCAAAATTGCTCCGATCTTGTCTCTGCAAGTTTCCTTTCAAGAGGTGAGGAGAAAACAAACTCTGTAATATCACACATTTGAAGTTTTTAAAATGTGTCTACCTCTGGCAAATCAATATATACTTCATGATCTTCAAAAGTAGTGCCACTCCCTAACCTCAGCCCCAGGACTAAGTAGAAGACACTGCTCTTTCAACCTCAGCAAACCCACACAAACCTGGTCCCCTTTCCTTCCTGGCATGTTCCAGCACGGTATCATGTTACTAAGCGAGATCAGAATTGGCTGTCTATGCTTTCTTAGTTGTGATCTTCCAAAGCTTGGGCTTCAAGCTGGAAATTTTCTCACTCACTTTCCCTACTGAATTGGGAATGTCAGCATGAGGGGAAATGGTTAAATGGCAAAGCATTTATATAAGCAGCATCTCAGTGAAGCCAGGACCCTGCTGTAACAGTTACATCGAAACATTTCGCCTTTGGACTTCGTTGATCTATCTGGATCAGGAGGTCTGCTTGGCATTAGCAAGCACAAGGGCCGCCAGTGACTTTCTCCTGACCCCAGCAGCACTATCTTCCCTCCCTAAAGAACACAAACTAAGCCTGGGGCTCAAGACTTCTTACTTTCATTTTCACTAGTTGCTTTGTTCCCAGCCTACTTGCTTTGATGTAAATCTGTAGTCTTTCAGCAAGTCAAGGGCCAGGCTGAAATCCCAGAGCAAATTCCTCCAAGGCCAAACAAGGAAATGTTCAACAGTCTTTGGAAACCAATAACCAAGAACATTAGGTTATCTTATTTGGATGTTACATATTTTTCACCAAAATTAGATATTTTATGGATTAGCTGTGTATCTTCATTACACCACATTCTCTAACAAAGGTTAAAAGTGCATGGATAGGTCCATGTTTTAAGTAGACTCCACATTTTTTTAAGGTATAAGGTTTTTCAAAACCAAGTCAAAGGGAATACTGCCATAGAGGCTCTGGTGTTATAAACTTTACTTAAATTGCTGTATAGCTTATGATTTCTTGAGGAGATGGCTAGTTTAACTAAGGGAATTATACAGAACTATGCCAAAAACATGGGGGGAAACATGGAAACTCTTTGCATAGAAACTAGCAGGTACTGTTCTATATTCATTTTCCTCAGATGGCAAATGGTCCTCTAGAAAAGACCACGGAAAGTAGGTTCCTCATTGCGCCTTTAGTTAGGTAAGCCAGAAAAGCCACAGAGCCTCAGGCCAAGGACCAAGTGGAGCTTTGTTTTCTTGTTTGTGTGCTGAAATGGATTACCACCCAGCAAGGATTAGGTTTGGAAACCTGAAGCCAGGATTTTCAGAATACTGGCTCTGAGGCAAACCCCAAACAACAAAGGGAAGCTATTTGTTTGGAAAGCCCAGTGTCTGGGAATGTCAGAGCTAAAGGTCAATTGTAGAGTTATCAGGAAGCTCAGTGAATATTTTACTAACATGGCTCCTCTGAAAGTTTTTTTTTTTTTTCCCCCTGCTTTCAGAGGCAGAGACAGTGAGGGAAAAGAGAGGGAAAGGTGAGGGAGGGAAAGAAAAGGATATAGCCAGCAAAGAGTGGGAGTTGAAGTGGGCTCTAAGTTAAAAACCACTTACTAGTTCAACCACCTGAGCTTCTGTTTCATGAAACATTAAATGGTAGTAATAATATCCACCTAGGTTACAGGGTTGTTCTAAGAATTCATTGACGTAATCTCTGTGACTTAGTGCAGTGTCTGGAACCTGCCAGGTGTACTCAGTAAAGACTAATCACTGTTACTGTTAATTAGATGAGGAGGGAAAAGATGTACCCATTGTGAGGTTCACTTTCCTTAAATACTCCCACTTCATTAGTTAATCATTCTGGGCCTTGTGAGGAACCTACTCTTCAAGTACATCTGTGGATTCAGGTCCTGTAAGAACCTCATCAATTTATTCAACCTTTTGAATTTATAGACTCTATGCAACCTGGGACAGACTGTTTCACCATTTGTTGGGGTTGCACCCTGCCCAAGGAATTGTTTGGGGGATCTCTCACTTTCCAAGCCCTGTATCCTAGATTTGAGTTGCATCATCCCAGAAGAAGTGGCAATATATATATATATTTGTTTTGCATAAATGCTTCACGTGACCTAGCAGCAGCCCTGGTCTCCAATCCCATATCCCACAGTCCTTTGCAAATCATAAACAAACCCTCCAGCCATACCCTAGCTTCCCTTCTCCAGGAGAGACTGCAGACTAGTTCCCTCCTTGGGATCTGCCTAAGTGAAGAGGGAGCTGTGCTCCAGGGGCCCAGATTTGGGGGAAGAGAAACCAATTCAAATAAACCTCTCCTATCTGTTGGCTCCACCCAGAAACTGCAAAGGGGAGAGACTCCGCACTGTCTTCCTCCTAAGAGAGCTCATACCTCAATTCTGCCCGAAAGGTACTGCTTGAGTATTGAGGTATGGGAGCTGGAGGAAGAAATGATGGAAATAAACCACACTTTCTGTTTCCCTTTTCATTCCAGCAACCCGAATGGAGAGTGGAGAACTTTACAGCCACTGTCACTGAGTCCCTCTGTCTGAACTGCCATCCTCTGATCCACCCCGATTAACCCTGCTTGTCCTTTCAGACCTAGCTTTCCCTGATCTGCAATCCCATCCTCTCTGTATTTCTTCAGAGCATCTTGTACATACTCTCCAGAATGTAAATCCACCAGGACAGGACCTGTGCCTGTCTTGTACACAGCTTTATTCCCAGCACCTAAAATGGTACCTGATACATAGCAGACATCCAGCAAATATTGCTGAGGGGATATCTAAGTGAATCCACACATGTAAAGGAGGGGGAAATAGTACATGAGCACAATTGCCCGCCTTCTGTAAGGAGAACAGAGAGTGGGTTCTAGACTGCGAGAGGCTCCTTGCCTGAGCACCAGGATGGGTTTAGGCATGAACAAAATGGCCTGGATTTGAATTGGGGTTTCATGAAAAGAACATAATTACTCTGCACAAGAGACTGCAAGAACATCCCAGGGCTGGAGTGTGGGGGTGGGAGAGCCCACGGCAGGAGGGATGGCCTTGAGGAGGAGAATCAGGAGGGAGGGAGGCACAAGAGAAGACTGGCACAAGTCCGGGTGCTCCGTGGGGTGAGGCAGACAGATAGAAAGTTCTGGTGATGGGGGACCTATGCCCTATGCCATTTGAAGTTTATTGCTTTGTTTTCACATGACCTCAAAACTCACAGTTTAAGTTTTGAAACATATTATCAGCTTTATTTTCACGATCTCTTTGCGTGGGAAGAGAAGAGGCAGATGGGGGTGGCAGGGAGAATAGAAGAGGAGCTGCATCCCAAGTTTGGGTTATGTCAGGACAGAGATAAAGGAACAGCTAAAAGATACAGAGTACATCAGAAAGCAGGAAATCAGAGCACAGCAGACTGCAAATGCAATAGCAATCTTGGAGGCATGCTTTGGCCTTCAAAAGGACATGAAATGGGAATTTTGTCCTTCTGATCTTCATTAAATAAATCTCAAGGGGCCAGGAAGTCCCAGCTAACACCTGAACACAGTATGCATTCTACCATAAAGGGTGATTTTCTTGTCTATAACTCCTTTAGACTATGAATTCCCTGAAGGCAGGGGTTTTCTTATTTGTAAGAGCATCTGTATCTCCAGAACAGTGTCTAACAGATAGTAGTTACTGTTTGTTGAATGAATATATGAATGGCTATATCACAGATTTTCTTCATTAAGAACCACTAAAGATTAATGAAAAAATCCAATGGGAGAGAGGAACGAAGGAAGAGAGGCAGAAATAGAGATGGGGGGGGGTTGGGAGGAAGGATGGAGGGAGAGAATAAGAATGGAATCCTAATATATAAAACCTGAAGGTTTCCTCAGGTAATGTTTTTTCCTTGTCTCTGATTTAAATAACTCTTACCCTCTTAAACTTTTCTTGGCACCTGCTCCATATTCTAGAATTAGGTTTAATAGAGCCAAAAGCCCAGTAGATGGTCTTCATGGGTAGTCCTCCTCTTATGCAAAGGCCATGTACATCCTGATGGGCTGCACTCCCATCTCAGCGAGAGGCATCACCTGACCAGTAGTTGAGTAGAAGTAGTTACATTTCCAGGACAGAATGTATCCAGAACTACTCTGGCCTTTATGCTACAATGAGTTTGCCTGGAGGCAGTACTTAAAGATGAGTAACAGATTTTCCAGCTTAATGCAAAGGAAAAAAAAAAGCTTAATGCAAGTTGTTAGGTAAAATGATTAGGGATATATCTTTGCAATAAAGGTTTTACATACAGACAACGGAATACATCATAGCAACATTTAATAATACTAATTTTTAAAAGTCGATTGATCCTCATTTTCCTGTGTATTTGATCTACTGATAGAAAGAATAAGTAAAATCTGATGTTTTAAAAAACTTAAAGATGCAAAACTTAAAAATAAGTATTGGGACTAGGTCTAAAGACATGAAAATCCAAATGTCGTAAGTTTTCCTTATTATTGCAGATATATTAAGTATTGAAATAGCAGTTACTGATAACACAGATCAGTAAGTCAGGCAAAATGATTTGTCTGTCAGCTTGTGTGACTATGGCCTTAAACTGGATTAACCCATCTTTGAAATTGTAGATAGGTTTAAAATTTAGTTTTTTTCCTAGATGAAAATATACTTAAATAGGACAGAAACTACTGTCTGCATACTCACTGCAATGATCTAACAGGATAGATATTTGCCCAGGATGCCTTGTAAAAAGTATCTGACTTTGGGGGCGAGAATATACACTATCACTGAAGATAGTATAGAAGTGCTTCTTTCTTAGAATCCAATGTAATCATTGAATTCATTCTCAGATATGTTTAACTCTCATCTTGTACCCTACTTTTAAAAATGTCCTCTGTTTCATTTCTTTTTTCACATGATGGGACAAAATACACCACCACGAGGCAAGTTCAGCAATGTGTGCCTGCAGTGGAGTTTGTTCTCACCTAATGGCTGCACCCTCAGTTTCACTTGGTCCTCAGTTTATTTGCCCTCAGATTCTGAACATTACAGGCAGTTTGCATTCCTCAAGGCCAGGATCATGGCTAACGGGTGGTAGGGAGAAAAGTGCCTGTCATTCTCCAAAGATACGACCTGCCAACAAAATGTGGATAAGCTCAAGAAATCATTTCCAAACATGGAAACAGGAGTGCATCAGTTTGGGGCAAATGGAAGCTTTTGCCAGTTAATTTTGCCAGTCTCCCTAGCTGATTTCTCAACCACTCAACACATGATGAAAGAGAACAAAATGACTTCTATTTCCAACACTTTAATCAGTTTTTCCTAATAAGTAAAATAGATAGTAGAAAAATTAGGGGCCTGAGGATTATCATGAAACCCTTTATGATTATGGAAATTTCATAGCAGAATGAAAATTTTTTTAAAAGGAAGAACTGAATATTTTCATTACATTCCCTATTTGTAGGTACTTCTTAGCTAAATTTATTTTTGCATTGCCAGAAAATTTTTAGCTATCTGCTGATTAATGGAAGGAACATGTACCCCCAACACAAAAGCATAAAATTCCAAAAATGCATTATCAGTGCTTCCTTTATAAACTGAATATCTTCTGTCATCCCATGGCTGGGGCTTCAGAGACTTTGATTTTTCTTGTTTTCCTATTACTTTTCTAATCAATTTATTTCTCTATTTACTTTAATAACACTTCTTTCTCCTCTATTCCTCACAGTAGGTTCTCTCAGGGCAAATCTTCGGCTTTTCTCTCTGAAAGCAATCCCTCAGTGGGCTCCTCTGCTCTCGGAGACTCATCCATTGCTTCTATGTTGGATGCTTCAAAATCTACAACTGGTTACCAGTCAAACACTATGTGAAAGTCTGCTCTGTCTTCAAACAGTAGATTCAAAAGTGAAATTACATCTTTTCTACAAACTAGGGCCCAGCTTCTCATTCTGTCAGTAGAGTTAAGACTTAAGGTAACATCCAACGAGCTGTATACTAGAAATTGATGAGGGCTTAGACATAAGTCTGCCTTCCTGGTGAGTCACTGCATCACTTTTGGGACCAAACAACTGATGGATGGGTTACTTCATTATCTTCTATTGCTTTACATTTGTATGTCAATGAGTTGACGGCTGTTTATCAAGCAGTGACTCTGTGCCAGGTACTGCTCTAGGTGCAGGCAGACAGCTGTGAACATGAAAGACCTTCAAGGAGACTGCAACTTCAGGGGGAGGAAGCCAACAATAAGCTCATAAGGAATAAGATGAGTTAAAGTACCAATACGAGCAATGTAGAAGGTAAAAACAGGTTCATGGGATGGAGCAACTGGGCACAGGATGGTGGAGACCGCTTTTGACGGGGGATGCCTCTCTGAGGAGGTAGTTTTTGAACTGACACCTGAAGAATGAAGACACAGAGATGCAAAGATCTAGGAAAAGCATGTTGCAACCCAAAGGGAGAGCGTATTCAGAGGCTTTGAGATGTGGACAAGCTCAGCATATCTGAGGAAGAGCAGAAGGAAATGAAGCAATAGAAGGCAGATACCAGTTTATGTGGACTCTCCAGGCCAGGGTTCCTCAACGTTGGCACTATTAGCCTTTGGAGCCAGATAATTCTTTGTTGTGGGGGCCTTTTCCATGCAGTGCAGGGTTGTGTCGCAGCATTCCTGGGCTCTACCCACTCGATGCCAATAGGATCTCCCTAGTAGTGTCGAGCAAAGAATATCTCCAGAAATTGCCAAATGTCTTTCAGGCTGTAGAGGGCAAAATAGCCTCCAGCTGAGAACGACTGCTACAGGCCAAGGTATGAAACTTGGGTATTATTCTAAGTGCAATGGGAAGCCAAGAGAACATCTTAGGCAGAGAATGATAAGATCTGAGTTACACTGTAGGAAGTTTATGCTGGATTTTGTGGGAAAAGACAAGAGTAGAGGCAGGGAGGAAATTAGAAGCTGGGGTCAGTGATGATGGGCTAAGATGGTAGCCAAGAGGATTCATCTAGGAATTAGGTGGAGGGTGTTGAGAGGAAGAAAAGTATCAAGCATGATGCTAAGGTTCTTTGCTGGAGCCAGGAAGTAGTTGGACTTAAGCCCTAAACCTAAGATGGTGTGTCATTTTTTGATGGGGAAGACTTCAAACAGATTTATGAGTGCAGGGGTTGGAAACCAAGAATTCTGTTGGCCGTATTAAGTTTGAGATGTCCATTAGATATCCAAGTACAAACGTGAGGCAGGCAGTTAGATGTATGAGTGTGGCACCCAGAGGAGGGTCAGGATTGGAGATTTAAATCTAGAGATGAGATTTGAAGATGAAAGCTACATGGCATTACCTAACTTATTCATTTCCTGTGGATGCTGCAACAGACTAAGGACAAACTGGTGGCTTAATACAACAGAAATACATTCTTTCACAGTCTGGAAGCCAGAAGTCCAAAATCAAGGTGTCTCAGGGGTTGCACTCCCTCTGGAGACTCCAGGGGAGAGTCCATTCCTCACTTCTAGCTTCTGAGGGCTGCCAGTAATCCTTCACTTGTGTTGTGACCTTGTGGCCACAACTCTGCAAGCTCCACCTCTTTGGTCACATTGCCTCCTCCTCCTCTCTCTGTCAAATCTCCCCTGTGTTTCTCTTATGAGGACACTTGTCATTGGATATAAGACCAACCTGAATAATCCAGGATGATCTCTTCATCTCAGATTCCTTAACTTAACTACAACTGCAAAGACCTCTTTTCCAAAATGAGGTAATACAACTTCTGGAAATTAGGATGTTGACATACCTCTTTGGGGGCCACCATTCAACCCACTACACCTAGGGAGAGAGTGTAGATAGAGAAGATAAAAGGCTTCCTCCAAGGCCAACACTCCAAGGGTAGTGCCTTGGAGACTCCAGCACATAGAAGTTGGTAGAGGACGAGGAGCTAGGAAAGAACAGCTGGGCAGTGCAGAGGTCACAGACAACTAGAGAGAGAGCCTGGGGTTTGTGTTTCTTTTCTATCTCTCATGTTTCTTTGCACCAGATTTGGCTCAGAGTAAGTTTAAGAGATACTCCTTGAATTGAAATGAATGTTCATAGCGATCTTCTTAAAAAAAGCACATTGTCCATTCCATTAAACTGCCTTGAGATTGTTGGGAAAACTCAGGGGTAATCACCCACACATTTATTGCTTTAGGTGAGCACATGGAAAAACAGAAGGGGAAAAAAGCTTTTATTTTGTGCCAAGCTTTTACTATAAAAGCAACCATCTTTCTTCTTTTAATTCTTCATTCCCAAGGCACAAAGGACTAACATTTGAAACCTATTTAGCAAATTCTTTGGAACTTGCTGCAAACTTCCAAAGTTAAATTTAGGATTCAAACCACTGTGATTGGTCAGTGAAGTGAAAGGGATGGAGAGTGATGATTCAAGGAAACTGATTTCCTCTGAAGCCCTGATATGGTAATGGGAAATGTATCTTCACTCCTGGGGAACATATATTCATTGTCTTTTCATAGAAATAATAGTTTCAGTGTTACCAATAACTTTTTAGGCATTTCAGCTTTACTTACTAATGAACAAATAGATCCTAAAACCCTTTGAATAGAAATATATCATGTAAGGCTAAAAGGTCATCTGTCTTAAAACATAAAAATTGATAAACTTGGAGAAACACATTTTAAATCAAAGTAAAACTGAATGTGTGACTTCATAATGCAGGAACATGGAGCCTTTCACTTCCCCCCAGGTGCGGCTCCCTTACTGGCTGGCCGGGCACTCTAGGTCTTAACCTGCAAAAACGCTAGGGGGAGCAATCTGAGTTCTGCTTTTCTTCTAATGAATTCATTGCTTCCAGGAGGGAAGCGATGACTGAAGCAGTCTGTTTCCTGAGATGGCTGAAGACTGCAAGAGGAGGTGCGAAGAATGTTCTATAGCTTCCCTCGGCTCACACAGCTGTGGACAAGTCGTAGGGCAGGGCGACTGGGGATCCTCCTCTCCTCCGCTGGAGATGGATTCAGTACTTACAGTCTTGTACTTTTCACCCTCTCTCCTCCATTGCCCCCTCTCACTCCTACCTGCCACAGAGTCCTAAGGGGTAAACAAAATTATGAAAGACTGAGACCTGCTTGTCTAGGACCTGATACCTCCCAAGCAAATACAAAATCTACTAAATAATGGAACAGTTAGTTAACTGAGTGTACAAAATTGAAGAAAAGCATATATTTTATCCTTAAAATTGGAAGATTTAAAGTAATAGGACATGTCTCAAAGTCTTTGAGGTTAAATTTCACTTGTGCTTTTCCCCTTGTCAACCACCCTTCCCTCCCGCTGACCCCACAACTGTACACACACATATATCCAGGCCAATATTCTGACTTAAGTAAGTATTTGGATGGGTAATGCTGACTAATGGAAACATAACAAACCATATGTTTTTCTGAGGTGTGAGAAGGATGAAAATAATACCTACTATTCAAGAATGCTAAGAGTAAACTGCAAAATGCCTTGAAAAAGAAAAGTTCAGGCAGGAAAAGTGTCAGAGAATTGCTCAGGCTAAGAAATGATGCATGACTTGCCAAAAGTCGAAAGTTCAACAAGGAGCTCTTTGATGTGACTAGAGAGTTAGCTCATCTCTGCATTGTGTTCACTGCATAAGTGGAGGGGTATTTTGGCACGAAAAGTGGCAGCAGATTCTTGGCTTTTCCCATCAGGCTCTGACAGGAATGAACAGCCCTGGGTTCCAGTGCGGGCTCTGTGACCTCATTTTGTGACTGAAACAAGTCCTCGCCCTCTTCTAATGCCCTCTTTCTCCATCTGCAAAATAAGAGCAATAACAAATACACTGACTCATTCGCAGGTTTGTTGTGAGAATAACATGTATTAGCAGACATGGAACGGCTTTGAAAAAATTTAAAGATGCAAGTCATTTTATCGTATAGTAAAAGAATCAGGATTGAGACCTTCTAACACTACTCTGGCTTCATAATCAACTAGGATAATCACCATTCTTTCCGTCGGACCTCCTTAAATAATAATTAGAGTAGCTACCATGTATTTAGTGTGTCACATGAACAGAGCATTTAACGATAATCTTTGATATAGAATTATTACTTCCATCTTCACAGATGACAAAAATAAAGTCCAGAGGGATTAATTGGCTTTCCAAATCACAATTCTGATAAACGGAGGACCCAGGGTTTGAATCCAGACCTGATTCCCAAGCGCATATTCTTCAATACTAGGTCATACAGAATAAAGACCAGAGAGATGTGAAACATGGCTCCTGGCTGCATGGGTGGGTGTATTGATGGACCCAAGCCTTCTTCTCTTCACTAATTCTCAAGAGCCTTTCAAATCAGCAGCACTTACTAGGTCCCTGCATTTGCGGGGAATGGATTTTCCAAATAAAGACCCCAGTTTCAAAGAGCCATTACATGGATCAAATTTGCCAGGACACTCTAGGGATTTGTTGTGTGATTGATTCATAAGCTTCTTATCACCATCTCACCTTCCAGCATCTACTCTCTATGTGTCTAAAGAAAAGGAAATTAGAACTAAGATCACCTTAGCCCTACAGTTCAGAAAACATTTTACTGTGAGTTACACTTGCCTCCACCTCTCCCACCAAGCTTCCTCCCTGTTGTTTTGTTATGAGTGCTCAATAAGCATTATTGATTGGCTGTCTAAATAAGAACTGATTTGCCCAATAAGGAATAATTTTTGTGTTGACAAAATTAAAATAAGTTGACAGAATGAAGTTGGGGCCACTACATATACACTGTGTAATGTGAGTGTGCCAGTGCTGGCTCAGTGACTTTTTTCTACGTTCGCATTCTTTTCCTCCCTTCAGCTCCTGGAACTGTTGACCATAGTTTACTTCTTTAAACCACTTCCTTCCTTGGCTTCCACAAAGCTTACACCATCCTGATGCTCCACAGCTTCTACTTTAATAACTGCATCTTCTCAATTTCCTTCATGAACTTTCCTTCTACTTCCTAGTCCTCTCCCATGGATATTACCTAAAGCTTTATCAGTCCCCTAGTCTCTCTTCAAAATCAGTCCCCCTCTATGAGATGGCTTCTAAATCTGTCTTCAAATCCCTAATCTCTCTCTTCATTTCCAGTTTGTTTCTACTTTTCATTTGGATTCCATCTTACTCTGTGTTTCCCAGGTTAAAACCCTTTGAAATAATCTTTGATGTTTTCCCCTTAGGTTTCCATAACAATTCAGACAATTCCTACTCATATTTCCTTAGTACTAGTTCTAGAATTTATGCCTTCCTTTTTATTTATTTAAAACATATCTGTTGAATTCCAGGCCCTCATCTTGAAAAATGCACAAACTTCTGAGCAAGGCCCTGCTTCCTTTTTCTTATCCGTTCATTTCTTGCACATGGTTGCCAGATTAATATTCCCCAAATACTTTTTTTTACTTTCCCACTCTTGCTCTTGACCTCTTAAGACAACTCAGCTTTATCTATGAAATGAAGTCAAAATTCTTTGCCTGACAGTCACATCCTTGTAACATCTGGATTTAAGCAACCTTTCGGAAACACACCTCCTATTTTTCTCTGCTTAAACTTGTTGCTTTGGGTAGACGGGTCTTCTTACTGCTCCCCTATAACAATGCTTTGTGCATTTTGATCTCCGAATATTGGCTCAAGCCCTTCCTCTCACCCAGAATGCCTTCTGTTCTCTGCTTCTCTCATCCAATTCTTCCAGTTAAAAAGGCCTAATTCTTCAATTCTTCTCTTCCTGAGAAGCTTCTCCTGGTTACCTTGGTCCACAGTAAAACAGGTGGGGGAAACACATCCTCTGTATCTGCAGCCTCAGAGCCCAAGCACCATCTAAGCACATGCTATTGTGAGACATTTCATATTGTGGAATTGAGTGATCATTTAGCTTCTCATATGTGAATATTTACACTTCCCATTATGTTGTAACTTCTCTGAGGACAGGGCAGTTTGGCATGGTGGTAAAGAGCATGAAATCTGGAGCCAGACTGTCTGGGTTCAGGTCATCACTACTATCTGTGTGATCTTGGGCAATGTATTTTATTACACCTCAGTTTCCTCATCTGAAAAAATGATAATATTATACTTCCCTCATAGGATTAAGTGAGTTAATACGTGTAAGATGCTTAGGCAGTGCCTGGCACATAGTAAGTATTTTATAAGTGTTAGTAATTATTCTTTGTTACATATTTCCCTGTGTAAAGCTATAGATAAGGAAAGATAGATGCACACATATCAATATATATATATATATATCCACATACTATATCTACATCTATATGTATATATATCTATATCTGGAAAGACAGTTGATCAACTAACCAGTTAATATGGGAAGTGTGGAAATACCATCTATTTCAAGAATATATATGTTTCTCTCTAGCTCAGTTTTATGCCTGAATACTGCCTAGAGTTCCTTCAGCTGCTCTTTCTTTTCCTGACTGCATGTGACTGTTCTTCTGAGACAGAGAGATGGGCAACAAACTTAATTTCAGTCAAGACTTTGACCAGAATAGAAATGCCCTTTTTTAGTTGAGCATCCTTTCACTTTTGAGACATACATATTCCCTAGATGGCAATGACAAGTCTATATAAAAGGGTGCTTTGTGTTACGACTTGTATTTAGTTTGGAAATACGCTCTAGGACTTTCCCCCATGAATAATCTTCCTGAAGTTAAAAAAAAAAGAGGGGGAGGGGTGGGAAATGTTGTTGAACTTTTGAAGACATTCAAGGCACATCTGTAAGCAAATTGCCTTCTTTTGTTTTAAAAGATGTATACAGACTGTCAAATATGATCATATCAAAGTTCATATACTTCGATATTTTTAAAATCTGAAATTAAAATGTGATTTTATAACACAGTAAAATCTACATCAGAATAAATGCATAAGTAATTGGTAATGCTAAGGAGAAGTTAGGGGCAGAATCTGAAGAGAGAGCTGTAGACACCATGTAGGCAGATGTGGGCCAGGAGGGCAGAGATGGACAAGGACCTGAGCAGGAATCTCGACCTTCTGGGAGAGGAGAAAGGAACACAGGCTCTGCTCCACCTTATTGCATTCTGACGCATTCCTCATCCAGCCCAGAGGAGTCCAGTCTTGTTAGAGAAAAATTCATTCAAGAGGACCACAAGAGATCAGTATCTCTGACTCTTCTTGGAGCTCATCAATACTCAATTTCATGCTGGCTTATGATCTTCACTTTGGTGGTCTTTGGCAGTCTATATTAATTCCTAGGAATCTATAATAAGCAGGGTGATTTTGCAATTATAAATGCAAATTATGAAAATATGACAATATATATTTTATATGGCACAAAATATTGAGAGCTTCATGGTGTGCATAATAATGAGCAATTTTTTGATTTTCAAAAGGAATGGCTACAATTGGAAAAAGGCTGGGTCCTGCAGAGTCTCTCCTGTTCTTGCCTGAAGTTGATACTCTCTAACACTCATTTCTGAGAACTCTATGCCTTTGGTCATTAATTAATCCATTCAAATAATCAATGAATAATGAACATCTATCCTGTCCCAATGTGATGAATCCAATGAAAGAAGTATAGGGTATTGTAGAACTTTAGAAACAAGGGCGTACTCATTAAAACCTTCAAATTAGAATCAATGCTAGTAAACTTGTTTCATTTTCCCTAAACTTTCAATGTAGTTTGGAGGAATCAACCAAACGTTATAGCTGAAATGAATAATGTGTTTAAACTCATGTGTGAGGGTTAAAAAAGGGTTGTCTTACTATCCTTTATTACACGTCCATTAAGTGAAGTTCCAAGGCCACTCATTGGTTACACTAATGGAACTACAATCTTGTTTTCTTTCTTTTCACATTAGATTCTTTTTAAGGGGAGGCAGAAGGACTTATTTAATGGAAAGAATGTGGGCTTTGCAGGTTAGAATCCTGACTTTACTAGTTTCAATCTGTATGTGTAACTTTAGGAAAATTACTCAACCTCTCTGAGCTTCAGTTTTCTCTTTTATCAAATTAGGATAATGATCTTTCCCTCTGGGGTTGTTCTAGGATTAGAAACAAAGCTTTATAAAGCACCTGGCACAGGGCCTGACACATAAAGCACTTGATTAATGGTGTATTTTAGTATCATTGCTGAAAGCTACCAAACTCTCTTTTGTTGACCTGTATGTGTAATAATGAGAATGTGCTTAATTGTTCTGTCTGGAAAGATGAATTAAATACCATCCAGTGTCATCAACTAAAATGCCAACAAGAACAACTGAATAGTAAGATTTAATACTTGTGTTTACAGATTGCTATTACATTATTTCTGGCATTTTCACCAATCTAGTCTTACTGAAATGAAATTTGAGAATCTTATATAAAATCAATGAGTTCATTCAGAATACACAATTACAAGTAACTCAGATTCAGGCGGAACATCCCCTTTTCTCATAAATTAAAAAGTTTATTCATAATATCTAAATCAACATTTAATGGAAAACAAAAAAAAGTTTAGTGTTGAGTATTATATAAGAGAAAAAAGATTAAAAAGAGAGCTATTTCATGAAATTCAATATCAGAAGAAGGCATAATCTGTATGTGATAAATGAAGTCTTGGTGAATTTATCTCTTTCTATGTAAAATGCCTATGCTCTGGCTGGGCATCTTGCCTACATTAACTGTAATCTATCTTCATAATAATCCTCACAGTAGTGTAAGGGGCTTTCCGTCCCACTTCTGGTTTTTCCAGGGTGAGGAGGTGGGGACCTATTGTCTCCTCTTTACCACTCCTCACTCACTCTTGGAGGAGGAGGGCCTTGCCTGGTGGTTGAGTCTGGCAGGAGGTCCTGAGCAAGCCTAGGGGACCTCTTGCTCTTCCCCCTTCAGAAGACCCTTTACTCAGGATCTGTTCTCAGTTAGTACACGTGCTAAGTTGAGAAGAGTGGGCTCTCCCAGCTTTGCCTGGGCCTGAGTGGGGAAGTTTAATGCTGAGGTAAAATATTAAGAAGCTCATTATGGCTGTACATCTTGGCTACATCCTCAAACTGGGCTTAATTTCATTTAAAATTTTTTACATTTAAATCTTCTGTTTCCCATGTTTTGCTCCTCAATTGTTTCCAATCTCAAGAACAGATATAATTTACATTTTATGATGAAAAAACTCATGTTTGGAGAAGTAACGTATGTAGCCCAAGGTTACACAGTAAACAGCTCAGTTAGAATTCCAACCCTGGCCTAGATGACTGCATAGTCTAGTTTCTTTTCAGAGTGAAACATTGCCTTCTTTTTGCTGAACAGTAAAAATAACATGACAGCAATAATAAAACTCCTGGTCCAATTTGGAAGCTATATATTTTCACTCTTGGGTCCCAACAAACTTGCTGTCTCTCCATGTACTGTATTGCCTGGTAACAGAAAGTATCTGCTCTGAACTTGCATTGTTACATAGTGTCTCTGCACAAACTAAGCACAAAGAGAAGTAAGATCGGAGACAGAATTAATTAGGCCATAATGTCAGTCAAATCCTCCCTCCTCCAGCTCCCTCCCAAAAGATCTCACTGTTTAGGAAGGATGATTTTTCTCAATTTATGCACACAAATGCATGAAGACTTGAACAACTTTATACTTGGGTAAAACTTTCTATTTATGTAGAAATGGACCTTAATAATGCCTGGTTACATTATTTGCACATTTGAATATCTTCCTCCTTTTCCACAATTTGTATAACGGTTCTGACTTTCAGGGACACAACCCTATATTAACTATATTTAACTACATTAACTTTATTTTATTATTTCCTGTATTCTTGGTGCTCTGACATCTGGGACCTCACTGACTGGAGAGACACTGCCTTTCTCAGGTTAGATAATTCCTAGAGATAATAACTTGCTTTTCTTTTGAGCACACCTTTGATGCAAACCGACCAAAATAAAATATTACGAAGCCAGAATGAAGCAAAACTAATCATAATTTTGATGAATGTTCTAGAGGAAAAATACAGGGTAGTGAGAATTAACTTGATACTATATGTAAAAGCACCTAGCTAGATGATCAACATGTGATAGAATTTTAAAATGATATTTTTCCCTACCACTATCTACAAGAGCCCCAAATAGATTTGCACTAGATTTTAAAGGGAAGTTGGAGTATTGAAAACCAACAGCAGTCTCCCAGGGTTTAAAGCAGTTATTTCTCAATCTTTTTTTCATGATCATTTTCTGAAGAGTCTTTTTTCCTAATTGTCCCCATCCCCATGAAATGCTAGTACTGCAGATGTGCTACACACCATACATGTATGTGTTGTGGCCCTTTGGAGGCCCACAAACCAGTATAACAGCTAAGTTTTTGTTTTGTTTTGTTTTTTGCCCCTCAAGAACTAAGTTTCCTCCCCACAGGGGCGATCTCATCCCACTGATTACCAGTGACAATACATGGTTAGGGTCACCAATGGTTCTTAACCCTGGCCGCACATTAGAACTACCTGGGCAAGTTTTAATTACCAAGTCCCCATTCAGAGATTTTTATGTAATTTGTCCGAGGTGGGACCCAAGCTTTGTTATTTTAAAACTCTCCAGTGGGTTAGGTCAAGAAAGATCCTTCACTGCTAACCAGAGAGGAGCAAGTCTAAGTGCTTATTCAATGCTTTAAGCCTGTGACAAGCTAACCAACTAACATGACATGATGTGCTTGTAATTTACCTTCATTGTAAATTGATGTACATCAGTTCTTTCCACACTGTAATAAAAACTTGTATATGTATATGAATTCTCCATGTACAATTAGGGGATGGATATGGTGGAGAAAGTACTTCTGGAATAAAAAAAGAAAGTGGGCAATGATCATGATTCCAGGAATATGGCATTTGAAGGAGAAAAATCCCCTCTTTCCATTTTGGGGCCAGGAGAGGGACATTACCTGGGGCCAAAAGCACCAACGGGAGAGCACTCAGTTTGCACTCTGATCGCAGGATAGCCTGTTTTGATGGAACAGTAGTTTTGAGTGTGGTTCCTGGAACTTAGAATTTATTAGAAATACAAATTATTGGACCTTATCCCAGACCTCCTGGATCAGCACTGTGGGGGTGGAAACAGTGATGTTTGGTTTAACAAGCCCACCAGGTTATCACTATACTCTCTTGAGTTTGAGAACCACTCCAAAAAAACATGACTCCCAAGCACTGTATGTCCCAACTGCTTCTTTCCTTAAGAAAATTTACCTTTTATTCCTACTGCTGATTTTTATCCTATACTTGATTAATTTGTTCTTAATGTTGTTCCTATGAACCAAGATCTTAACAATCTGGATCATATTAGTGCAATCAACGAACTTTAAAAATTCCATCTTTCATAGCCACTGTTGGAAATATTAAGTGAGCTCTAAACCAAACACTTTGAACCACTCTTTAAACAATTTTTACAGAGAGAAAAGAAGAGGGTTTTTTGTTTTTTGCTTTTGCTTGCAGTGTTAACTAGCCAAAGAAGTTTCCTTTTTGACCATCACAGACATTTAAAATTCTTTATGTTTTGCTGGAAATGCCAAACATTAATCAGATCCTCAAAACTAGGGTGACGCTAAACAGAAAGCAATTTAGACCATGGTGATAATGGTATCCAATCTCTCATTATTATTTAAGTCATGCTAATTCCTCAACTACACTGTCCTAAAAAGAAAAAAAAAACCCATACATATATATATATGGAAGCATTTCCTACCAGAATTTAAAACATATCCCACATGCTAGAATTAAACTGTTCCATTCCCTTAAGTTGCTTTAATTTTCCATATAGTTCAAAATTGCCTTTTAAAAAGGGAATAGATCCTAAAGCAGAAGTGTGATGACTTCTTCTTCTGGGCCAGACCTCACTGACAGAGTACTGATTTCCCGCCCCCCATACAGAGAGGGGAAGAGAGCTCAAGACACAGAGGATAAGAGCCGAGTTTGAGGCAATAAACTTATTTCAGGTGGACTTAATCAAACTGAAGAGGACTGGAATAAAGGTCATCCTCCTCCTCTACAGTTTAAGAGGAAATGCTGCTTTAAATGAGGCTCAGGTTGTTGACATGAATATGCTTAGAAAATAATATCATATAGGAATCCAGGCATAAAAACAAAGTGCTGTGTCCCATTTGCTATGTAGCTTAAAGGGGAAGGCTGCAACACGTTACATGTCTCACTGCCCATAAAAGGTAATATAACTCTGCTTGTGACCTTATTGTTCAAATATACATTGTGCCTGATGTAAACCATTTTCCCCATCTGGCTGCAAAAGAGATAATACAGAGATGACAGAGAAGTTTATCACCAGAGACTCTAAAGTTCATAGAATTCAATCTGTCTCAAGGTGAAATAAACTGACTTAAAGTCAAGTAAGAATGTGATTTCTTGTAAAACTTAAAACACCAGCAAAAAAAACTCATCTTATAGAACAGAGAGATTAAGAAGAGTGTTTGGTCAAAAATTTTAGCTATAACTTCATAAAAGCAAGACAACTAATCAATTCAGTGAAAAGTGAATTTAGTCAACTCAAAGGGCTTGACCCAAAAATCCTAGCCTAAATGTATTTCTTTTAGCCATACTGATTTTTACAGAAAAACAGAAAGACTTTTATTGATTTCATTCTTGAAATACTCATAGCATTCTTTCAGCACTTTACGTAAGACATTTAGAAAAAAGAACAGGCATACCTTAGCGTAACTTTCTAGGATTTTACAATCTCCAACATTATTAATGAAGACAGAAAATGCACTATACCGACTCCAATAAAGTTTAAAGAGCATAAAAGGAATAACCAACCACTGCTGTAATTTTACAGTCAGAACACGACAGAGAGGGAGCAAATGACGTGGAGGCACACACAGGAGAACGGGCTAACCCAGGGTCTCACTTCCAGAATGTGGAATCCTTTTGAGAGCTGTTTTCTTCTTTTTGGGTGGCAGATTTCTAAAACTAGATCGCAGGAAAAACGAGAAAGTCAGTGACCTCTCCTAATCATCTGTCACCAGTATTCAAAATAGCATTGGAGCTCACCCAGCAGCACATCGTGAACCCTCATTTGGCAAGAAAGTGCTAGTTTTGCCTCATGTCTTACCTTTCTTTCTAGACCTTCAAAGTTAGGTCTCACACAGAAAATAAAACCATATACACTAGAGCAGAACACATATTTTTAAGTTTATGGCCTCTGGACCTACTTATTACGTAGGGAACTTTCTGGATGAAAGTTGCTTCATATGCCCTCCCCCTACCCCTTTCTTTTCATTCACTCTAACTCTGGTTAGCTTTGTAGATGACCACGTGATCCCCGTGATCCCCGACATGCCTTTATCTACAATGCCCTACAGACATATCTTGCTTTTCCAAGGTGTTTTAATGAAAAGAGTTTTAAAAAGTGTTAAACTATTCAGCCAGGAGCTGCTTTCAAAACAGCCATAAGAAAAACTTCTGTGGGACAAATTGTTGACAATTTCGATTCTACGTATGTCACAAAACTAGTTTCGAAGTCATTATGATATGGAACTGTAGAAGATAATTATACAGGACAGTTTGGGGCACATTATCTTATTTTTTAAAACCTGTATAGCAATTACCTTAGGTTGTCATGACTTGGATTCTGATATATTTATCTTAATACATATGGACAACACATCTTACTTTCTTGACTCACCCAACTAAGATATGTTTCAATGTCTCCTGCCTAAGATATACATAAAGTTGCTTGCAAGATATACTAGTAGTTCAAATCTGGTTCTAATATTTACTGCCTCTTTTTTTTTCCTTTTAATTGTTCAGTTTTAGTTTCAGAATTTCTTTTTTTTCTTTCTTTAATTCATCCTGATTTCGGACATCTACCAAGGGTTTTATATCATGCGTGATTTTTTCCTATCAATATTCTTTTAGAGTAACACTAGTATTGATCTTTGGAACCTAGAATGATACATAGCAAACCATCTTTTATCAGAATTATTTGTGTTCTTTGTTTATTTTTTAAACAAGACCCTTCTACAAAAAGTAATGGATAGGAAATAAGAAATTAAAGAAATAGCATGACTCAAATACAACAGGAATACACATTATAGAAACTTTTGGTAAATGCAGATAATAATGGTTCACATTTATTTCGTGCTTACTACAAGCTAGGCACAGTGTTAAGTATTGTACATCCATTATCATTTAATAAACAGAAGTTCCAGGAGACAAGTATCATAGTTGTGCCTGCCTGTTTCATGAAGGAACTGGTTCAAAGTCATACACCAGTCAAGTGGTGAGGCAGGACGCAAACACAGCTCCTCCTGACCCCCCAGTGCTTTACCACCACACCATCCTCTTCCCTATCTGTATAACCTTAAGTGCCCCCTCAGTGATGTATATTTTTAATGTTAACTCTCAAACTCCACCATAATTCATCTTTCAGGCATTGATATAATTGCTAGATGCACAGTACAAAGCCACTGAAGAGCTAAATATGCCTGTTATTTCCTTGCCCAAAGACATCAGTTGTCAAAATATCTCTCGTAAGGAACCAAAACAAATATGATAAGCATGATGGATAGAACATAAAATTTTTTTTTATTATTGCAGTTGTTGTTGTTATTATTGTTGGTTGGTACAACATGGCCTACCATCACCGTAAAATAGAGCTTCTGACGTCAGTTTGAATCAGTATGAAAGTTAGTGATTAGCTCAGCTTGTTTTCAACTAACATATTTGCTGTTTGACTCAAGTTGCTATGCTGCTCCCAATATGAATATGTCCTTTCCTTTTTTTTTTTTTTTTTATTATGGAAGGGCATTGTTTTGTTTTCACTGTAGATAGTCGAAAAAGAACAGAGGAGTTAGCTAAGAGACTGGGAGTTTGGTAACCATCTCAATTTGCCTAGGACTAAGGGGTTTCCCAAGAGAAGGAACTTTCAGTTTTAAAATCAGGACTGTTCCAAAGCAAACTGCTTGGGATTGAGGGTGAGGAAAATGGATGATTTGTAACTGAAATACAAACTTCCAGTTAATAAGATTAAAAAGTTCTGGGGATGTGATGTACAGTATGGTAACTGCAGTTAACAATACCATATTGTATATTTGAAAGTTGCTAAAAGAGTAGATCTTAAAATTTCTCATCATAAGGAAAAAAATTTGTAACCTTTGTGGCGATCATTTGTAATATACCCATATTATCAAGTCATTATATTGTATACCTTAAATGAATACAATGTTATATGTCAATTATATCTCAATAAAACTAGGGGAGAAAAAGAAAAGATTAAACTTTTACATACAAAAAGCACTATAAAACCCATTCTAAACATTCACATGCTGATAGAAATTTAGTTGTACACAAACCTGGCATTATTTCCACATATTTGTGGCACTGAAATCAATATGACTATCAAGTAACATTTTGCTAACACTCATACCTCAATATGAGCATTTCTTCTGAAAATGGTCATCATGAGATGCTATACGCTTATTCCAATGACACTGACTTAGCTCAAGATATTTCTGAAACTCTATTTTAGAATTGCCTTTAAAGTCAGATTTATTTAATTTATAGCCTGTCCTTGATTTTTATAAACATGGTATTAGGAGCATGAATGATTTTCTTTAATTCACCATATAGAGGTCCAAATAACTTGATTTTTATTCCCCAAAAGCAAATTCCTGCCTAAAAAGGCAATGTTTGCAACTTCTGATGCTATTCAAAAGAACCTGACACAAGTTCTAAAAACAGTTCCAAAAAGGTATGACAGCATTACTTTGATCAATGGCAGCATGTTAAGCTTAAGAAGACAACTCCAATTTTAAGGAGAGCAATTTTGGAGTTACAAACTCTATATGATTGTTCCCTTCCCCCCACATCACTTATGCTAACTTAGTCATACCTTTTAACCCTCAGCTAAAAAGCCTCTAATTTCATTTTAAGCCCAAACCTCAGTGTTGCCATGCTATGTATCAGTCCACTTAAACTTCCTTTCATGGTGTCTGATCAAATACTGAAACCCTCTCTTGCAGCCTGCCATGTATCCTCCCTTAAAAATTACTTTTCCCCTCAGGGCTGATGTCTTTACCTCTAAGATATCTGCTAGTTAGCTTGTCATTGCTTCATGGAGGAGTCCGGGGACATGGTTGCTTGTGTAAGGTCTTTTTAGGTAAACTTGTCAAATGCATCATCCTCTAACAGAAGGTTTTTCCAATGTCAGCACTATTGACATTTTAGGTTGGATAACTGTTTATTGCAGGGGGCTGTCCTGTGCATTGTAGGATATTTAGCAGCATCCCTGGCCTCCATCCACTAGATGCCAGTTGTGAGAACCAAAAATGTCTCCAGACATTGCCAAATGTCCCCCATAGGGCAAAACTCCCCCTGGTAAAGAACCACTGGCCAGTGCAAGGAACATAGGAATGTGTTGGTTTCTTTGTAGAGTTTCAAAAATGCACATTATGCTGAACCAGATTAAGCTTAACTTAGTTTGAAAGGAAAAAAAGCCCTCGAATTCAAACCAAATAAAAATATATTTAATTAACTGGTAAAACAAAATCTATGTTTAGGAAAAAATGTTGTGCTTTCCAGGTGAAACACTAACCACATATTCCAGGTAGAAAGGTGCCTATTCATTTTTTTTTCTTCATTCCAATAGTATTTACTAAGCATCTACCAAGTGAGAGACATTCCTCTGGGCAATGGGGCTACAGTAATGAACAAGATAGACAAGAGCCTTGCTCACAAGAAGCCTACAGTTTAGCAAGTTTGGGAGATGTATGCAACACAGTGAGATATGTACCATACCACAACAGGTGATAGGGTAGTGTATTAATCATGTTTTTATTGTCTATATTTTTTGAGGTTTTGACATCTTGGAGGGGGCATTTCTGGCTAGAGAGAGACTGCCCCTCCCAGGGCTAGTTAATTCCTAAAATGATAAACATGCCTGAGAGCACTCCTTTCATATGCAAAGCAGCCAATCCTGAGTCCATACCAGCAACCATCTTCTTTATCTAACTCTTACTCACCAAGCCAGGATTTCCCCTGCCTAAATCAATGCAGGTCCAGGTACCAGACAACTAGGACCATCCCTATGCCCCAGAGCCTGCTGGAATTATTCAAACTAGCCAACTCTAAACTGTTTTCCTGCCCTGTTTTGCCTTTCTCATGGAAAACACAATAAAGACTGTGGTCTATGCCTTCCCTTCACTCTTCTCTACATCCTGACCAACACTGGTGCTTCTCCATGTGGCCCTGCATGGCCTGGCATGCCCTCTTCCTCTATGGAAATGTAAGTAATAGAAATCTTCTTTCAGTGGCATTAACTTCTCCATGTTGTCACTCAGTCACTTTAAAATTTTAGATCCCACAGGTAAATCATTGAGATGGCTCATAGAAAGGATACCCTACTCCAGTCAAGGGGATCAGAAAAGCTTCCCTGATTTAAGACAGAGTTAGCAAGGTAATACACAGGGGATACACTTCATGCAGGGAGAAAGAATAGATAAATGGCCAGGCATGACCAAGTTGGAGTAGGATAGGAGAGTGGAAGTGCAGATTTATTCAGAGTGTTCATCCTGAAGGCAACTGGAAACCTTAAGTATTTAAGCCAGGTCAGCAATAGGATTTACTCTATTTTATTAGAAGATCATTCTGGCTGCTTTGTGGGGGTAGAGACCAGTCAGTAGGTTTTAGAAGCAATAGAGGAAAAGATTGATAGTGTCCTGAATGAACAGAAGTTGATAAATTAAATTAAAAAGATGTTCAACAGAAAGAATTGAGCCCAACTGGTGAATTGAAAGGAAGGAGCAAGGAGGAAGCCAAGATTTCTGACTTAAGAAACCGGTTAGATGTGTTTAGCAGTGCCCCTCCCTAACATAAAGAACCCAGAAGGAGAAGCAGATTTGGGGGGAAAGTTGAACTTGAGATGTCTGTCAAACATTAAGATAGATACATCTAGCATTCAGTTGAATATGATGGTCTGGAGTAGAGAAGAGAGATGCTCTAGAGATAGAACATTAAAAAGCCATGTCCAAATGATTTAAAAGTCTTCTATAAGAAATGGTAATGGCAGCCATGAGTGAGTCTGGAGTAGTGAGATTGATAATGACAAGAGTTCAGGAATACTACTCAGCCATAAAAAAGAATAAAATAATGCCACTTGCAGCAACATGGATGGACCTGGAGATCGTCATTCTAAGTGAAGTAAACCAGAAAGAGAAAGAAGAATACCATATGATATCACTCATATGTGGAATCTTAAAAAAAAAAGCAAATGAACTTATTTACTAAACAGAAATAGACTCACAGACACAGAAAACAAACTTACGGTTACCAGTGGGGGAAGGGGTTGGGAAGGGATAAATTGGGAGTTCGAGATTTGCAAATACTAACTACTATATATAAAATAGATAAACAACAAATTTATATTGTATATCACAGGGAACTATATTCAATGTCTTGTAGTAACTTTTAATGAAAAAGAGTATGAAAAGGAATGTATGTATGTATATGTATGACTGAAACATTACGCTGTACACCAGAAACTGACACAGCATTGTAAACTGACTATACTTCAATTTTTTTAAAAAGCCAGAGGAACATCAGCATTAATCAATAGGAAGAAGAGGAGCTCTCAAAGGAGACTGAGGTGGAGTGACAGGAGAGGCATGAGGAAAACCTTTGCCTGGAATTCTCTCCCTCCTTCTTCTCCTCCTAGCCTCACCCCGTCATCACTACCTTCTTCATCTGAAAAAACTCTGTCAAGATTTCTTGTTGAGGACTCAGCTTCAAACATTGCCTCTTTTGTGGTGATTTCCCTGACTACCCCAAGCTGGGAGTGAGGATCCCTCCTCAGTTACAACACTCATCTCATCATACACACGTCTCTCTTGACGACGAGACCATTCTTCCCACCATTGTGTCCCCAGTCCAGTAACAAGCACAAAGTAGGCATGCAACTTATATTTGCTGAATAAGTGAAAAAATGTAAGTTCTCATGCTTGAATCATAGGATAATTTTTCAGGTGATCACTTAAAGCAAATTAACTCTTATTTTGGAAATAATTCTAATAACGGTTTCTAACCCACAGGTGATTAGAAACAGAAAATTAAGAAGGGAGGGGAGATGGAATGAGAAACACAAATGCTGACAGGGCACTGAAAGCTAAAAAGTGAAAGAGAAGAAGCTAAACATGCTTCGTACATGGCAACCTAGCATCCTTTAGTATAAATGACAACACGTTCACAATTTTAACACAACATGATTCAGAAAGTGATGATCAGGTGAGAACGTGGAGTCTCCAAGGAGGCTAAATTATGACAGGCAATACTCCATTAAGTAAGTCAAGACAGGATGTGTAGATTTTTAATAGATCTGTTGTACAATGGCAATTATTTTTAGTTTTGAAAGCAAAGATTATATAAACGTTAGAAAGATTCAAAGTGTAAAGTGATGACCCCTTTTAGCTGAGCTTCCAGATATCTGGGATATGCGCACTCTCTGGAGTAGCTCATTCTCTGATGGAGGGCGTGCCATGTAAACAAGCTGCTGCCATATGTGGAAATGCATTACTCAGAATGATAAAATGGAATCTCTCGCCTTTCTCATTTATAAACTCATAAAGACAGTGTTTCTTACAAAAGCACTTAAAGCATGGCACAACATTTCCAAGCAGCTACCCCACTGTTATCCATGTCTTCTATGTCAGTGTGTTAAGAATTTAGGAGGATTTTTACAATGTGAGTTCCCTCTCTTTCCTTCATGGCACAGCACATGCATGTATTCTGCTGCCTTTTGCAGTCAGCGTGAGCTTCCCTGCCATCAGCTTATGACTGTGTTCTTGGACACTAAAATAAAGCTCACTCAAAAAATATTCCTAAATAGGGCACAATGGTTAAACTGGCAATGCTATAAATATTGCCGAGCCAAAGTATATTTTTGTCTTTATGTCTCTATGCCAGACACTGTTAAGCCAACAGTTAATACACAAACTTTTTTGTTTTTGTTGTCGTCAAGGAGAGAGCGCAGCTTCTTTAGGGCTATTTTAAATTCTGTGCCTCGTTTCACATAAATATTTACCCAAAGGAAGGTGTTTGACAGTGAAAATCTATACACTGTCATAATCTTTTTACACAGAGCAGTATTTCCACTGCAGAGACTCTGCTGAAGGTATAAAAAAGCTCCCCTGTGGAAATCCTATTATGAGAAGAGAGAGAAAAAAGGCAAAGTTATCGTTATCCTTCAAAAATTGAAGTTTATAAAAACAAAATGTGTTTGTCTAGATGCCCAGCCAGTTTGTTGCGTGTTTAAAATATGTTCAACTCAGCAATAGCAACGGAAAAAATAAAAAGTAATGGTGGAAGATGGTTCTCCAGGACATTAGTCTGACATCTTCTTGTTCTACTGGCTTTCTGAATGATGTCATTATTCCTTGCCCCTCCCGCCTCCCCCAAAAAGTAATGGTGGATTAGTTTTCAAAGCATCTGAAAATAAGTATATATATATGTGTATGTGTGTGTGTGTGTGTGTGTGTGTGTGTATATATATACACACACACATATATATATTCAGTACAGATTTTAAAAACTCAATATATTTTAAGGCAACTTCTGAAGCAGAGATTAAATTATGTATTACCATGGCTACACTGAAAATCTGACAATTAAAAAAAGACACTTTTAGGGAGAATCATAGTGAGGCTATCAGTGAAAAAACACATTTTTTAAGTACTGTTCTAACTTTTATAACAGTAACTTTTCTAGAGACTTTTTAGAATTATTCAAGAAACACATGAAGTGAGGCAAATGAGGCAAGCATTGTGACACAGTGTCAGGCTACTGCTGACCTTCTGATGGTACCTCAGAAGGAGGATCATCTGCTTCAGGTGATCCTGGATCATGGAGCCATGACGATGTTGATGGCTGGATGTCAGGAGTAGAGGATGTCAATGGTCAGGAATAGGGATGGGAGGCGGGAAGCCTGAGCTGGAGGGCGGGAGACTTCATTCCACTACTCAGAATGGCGTGCAATTTAAAACTTACAGTTTATTTCTGGAACTTTCAATTTAATATTTTCAGACTGAGGTTGACTACAGGTAATGGAAACTGAGGAAAGCAAAGCCGTGAATAAGGGTAAACCATTATACACATATAGGTGCTCTGAAAGAAAAGAAGAGAAGGCTTTTAGAGAATATAAAATGGGGTCCAAAAATCAGGCTATCAGGAAAGAATGGAGGGTAAATGATCCTTGGGCTGAGAGGGAATGGTTCGTAGGAGCTAGCCAGGCAAAGAGATGGTGAGAGCTCCAAGTAGCACAGGGAGCATAGAGAAAGGCCCCGAGGAAGAGAAGAGCTATTCCACTGACAAAACTGAACGAAAGTGAACATACATGAAATGTACTGAGTAACCCGGAGATTGGGGGGAGATGGGGTTGGACATGTGCAGGCCTTGCAAACCACGTGAGGCATTTTGTATCCATCCTGAGTGCAGTGAAAATCGATCAGAGTTTTGAGTAAAGACAGGCATGATCCTATTTGCAGTAGAAAGTTCTCTGGTTGCTCCTTGGAAAATTGACCAGAGGATGGGAAGAGAGCATTTTGGAGATCACTGCAGGAGCCATAAGGAGATGATGATGATGCTTGGACTAGTGGTGGCAGTGAAGTTGGAAGAAAAAGAATGTGCTGGAGGTGTAAGTAGAAGTAGATTTACAAGATCTGGTGGAGGGCTGGCTGAAGAGGAAGGAGTTCCAGATAGGTATCAGAGGCTTTCCTTAAATCAGTCCTCAACTTCTTCCTGCTTCTCCTGTGTCTGATGGGGACCAGCCCTTTTCAGAGTTGATACCAGTGCACATTTTCATGAAAGGGAGAAGAAAAGGAGACCACAGACTTAACAGTTACTAGTTAATGGTATTAGGTTGAAAGTGTAACTAAATTTCCTCAGTGTTTCTAGGTGGGAGAGATAGACAAAGAAGCGGAAGAAAGCTGTCTACCCCCAAGGAACAGCTGTAGGACCATCCCGAGACTGATTCTACAGACTATTAAAGTTATTCTCTACAAGATTTAGTCTTCTTTCCTCAATATCTTTCTACATATGACAATAAACCACTTCCCAATGGCCACATTGGGAGTCACTATTGTCAGTATATGGAACTGTGTGTCTAAGTGTGGAATTGATTAGCCAGAATTCATACAAAGAAGAGAAGCCAAAAGAGTGAGGGTGTTTTAAACCTTTCAACATCAATAACAGATAAGAGAATGGGAGATGTTGAGCCTGGAAAAGAGAGACAAAGGATGAGCGTAAGAACTATTTTAATATATATTAGGAGGCCTGTAATGTAGAAGAGTTTAATTCTCTCTTTGTGGCCACAAAGGTAAAACAACTTTCAATGGATGAAGGACAAGAGGAAGGAAATTTATGCTCAATATAAAGAAGGCCTTTCCCAACAGAACTGTTAAAAAGTCCCACAGGCTATGGTGGCTCACTGTCACAAGTGGTACCTGTGGAAACTAGAAGACTGTTTTGTAGAGCTCACCAGTTTGTTTAGCTAGTTCAGAAAGTCCGGCTATAGATTCTAAAGTCTGCTATTTCTAAGATTTACCATGTAGTTGGTTATGTCTTCAGCCTCCATTCTCACCATTCCAACAGTCACAAATTTCTCTTTGGTGGTTTGGGTAGTTCACTGGCATCACACTGGGGATTGCGAACAAGGGATCTGAAGCTCCACTAAGTAACCGCGCATTCCATTTCTCTGCCCAGTGACTGGGTCGGGGTGAGCATGTGCCTTAATCCAGTATGATTTGTTGGGAATTCTTAGGACAAATATGCTTTATTCCCATCAGCTATAGATAGGGAAGCATGTTGCCTCTGCAATAACTGGGAGTCATCTTAGGACCACAAGGGGAGACATTGCCTAGAAAGAAGTTAACAAACCAAGCAAAGAACTGAAGAGAGAAAGACCTGGATTTGGTGGAGTCGTGGACACCAGCCGATCAAGCCATGCCTAAAGCTGTTTCTCCCAGTGGACTTCACAGTTACGTGAGCCAATAGTTTCTTTTTGGCTTAAGCAGTTTGAGTGTGTTTTCTACACAGGCAAACAAATGACTCCTAACTTTGTTTTTCATCCAAGTATGTGTAAAGTCATCCATTCTCAGAAAGAAAGTGAAAAAGACACCAGCTGTACTTTGTATCCAGGGGTCCACTTAGCCATCAAGAGATTTTTTAATACTAATCTCTGAGTCATATAAACTCAATTTATGTCAAAATCTGGCTTCTGTAACCATCAGTATCTCTCTCAGAACAAACCATGTTAACCAACACTTCAACTAAAAATTTACTAAGGATTTCAAACAGATCTAAAGCAGTTTTACAGAAAACTTTTCATCCTACTTGCATAAACTTAATCCTTCTTCCTCCTTGCAGGGCTACTGTCAATGAAAAAAAGTTACAATCAATTTGGGCATGTTGCAGAGCCTTGTGACTTGGTGATATTAAATGCTTAAATAATTTTTCAATTTGCTTAAAGTTTTGGTAACTTCTCAACACTTAGAACTATAAGAACCATAAACTATTTCGCATGCTGTTTTCCAATCTTTCATATTTTGATCCTATAGAATTTGGTTTTTAGTTCCCATCAGCAGATCATCCTCAAAGGGGTTCAAATTTTACCATTCTTTCCTTATCTGTGACTATATCCAAAAGGAAAAGTGAAAACCACAGCCAACTATTAGCATCAACCCTGTCTCCCAGCTCCTGGTTTGTGGCCCATTATTGTGTTGAGATACTGATTTTTTCCTTCAGTCCTCAGGGAAGTTGGGCAGGGCCCCAGACAGATCAAGACCCCAGATCAGTAGCCCCTGGCCAGGAGCAGCCTTATCTGTTCACCCCAAATGCAATAGAAATATTTTCATTTCCTATGTGTGGCATCATAATTAAAAGTCCAGGATGCACTGCCCTGCTTAAAGGTTCTACCTGTTCCTCTTTTATTGAGCTTGATACATTCCAACTCCAGAAACCTATAATAAACATTGTTTTGCTACCATATTGGTAAAGGAAGATAAGCTTTCCTTTGAGTTTGGATTCAAAGAATGCCAAAAAATCCTAAACTTACTTTCTTTTTCAATGTTTTCACTTGTCTCCTTCCTTTGAAAATTATTTTTATGCCCTTTTACTCAGTGTTCCTTTTAGAAAAATGAATTTTAGCAAGTGCTGGTTTAAAAATAAAGTTGCAGGATTTTCAGGATGGAGCATATTATACATCACTCCTCATGGACAAGACTCCTACAGCCAAATACAGAGATGTGAGAAATGTTGCAGAGACCACACAATAGGGTCTTTAAAAAATCTGTAAGGGACACTCCAGAAAGATGGGTACTTGTTCCAATGATGATGCCAATGAACTACCAAGCGCCTCTCATTCTCATTAACAGTGGTTACTTAACATTTCAGGTTTTCAACTGCAGAAAGCAAATTCTTACACAGGGGTTCTTACATTTCAACTTCATGTTGACACAGAAAATACCATTTTATGGCAAGCACTAACCCTAAATAGGATCTGGGCCCAGTTCCCATGAAGGTTGTCTTAGTTCGCCAGGATAAAGTAGTTGAATACTGCTGGTGCATGAAATCTAGCTATTTGTTGGCTAAAGTTTAAATTTTATAACTAGCAGAAGACGAATTACTTCAAGATGCTTGCGTTCATAAGATAAAATATCTTATTTTATCAACAATAACCAGTCAGATTCAAGCTCAGAACTCTGCTGTATTTCTGAAGGCAGAAACAGAAGGCTTTTCAGAGCACTTCTTTTCCTAAACGAGAATCTTCTTTTGAATTCCACAGTAAGTGCTGCCTTATTCCTTGTGGGGTCAACGCTTCCTCTATCTGGGAATACAGGTAGGGCAACGAAAACGCTTTCATCTATTTTTGAACATCATGGGCTCTGTGAAGTGAAAACTCTTATAAATCGATGAAAGCATATTATCAGAATTCTGCTTGGAAACTATACCATGTTGGTCAGAAAAAAAGACACCTGCTGAGGATAGAGATTACAAAGTTGTGGACAGCCACGAAATCAAACAGTTTATAGCAGCTGGCACACTGCTTATGTGTCACCGTGCTAGATTCACACCTTCCAAAATGGTAATAGAAACAGAACAGCTTAAAAATATGTTGGCATTTTAAAGAGTGAGAAGTGTTCAATTCAGAAGAAGAAAAAAAAAACATGTAATTTGTCAAATTCAAATTAATGACTAATGAAGGAAGGAGTTTTCACCCAGGAAATAAACAAATATTTTCCGATTTTTAAATTATGTGTAAGGTTGGCCCTACAGTAGGCATTCCATAAAAATCTGAGGCATTTGTAGGCAATCCCAATCAAAGAGCTCTTGATTCAATGAGCCAAGGGAATGGAAAGAGATTCACTGCATACAGCGGGGTAGAAATGGACTGGGTGTCAAGCTGGTTTCTGAGAACCTAGGATGCCACTGAATTGCTCACATAATTTGCTGTGCCTCACTCATTCCCAGCTAATTTTGATCTATGCAGCAGAGCTGGATTCTTCATGCAATTTGGATTACAGAGAAAAGAAGTGATATCAATTCATTTCAATATAAGATTGCTTTTTTTTTTCTTCTAGGGGGAGTCAAGCTTCTCAGAGTATGGCACAGATGAATAAAATTTTTCACAAAGGAGCCTACCATTTTGTAGTGTTCAATAAATACCAAAAACAAGAATAACCCAGCGGCCCTAGATACTTGGGGAGTTAAGTGTTCTCGTAAACTGAAATGTCAGCTACACAGTCATAATTTAATATCATAGCAAGGACCCAAACTAGTAGTCAGAAGACCCGTGTTCTCACTACTCTCCTACTGCTACTGAAAGCTTTGTGAATTTGGACAAGTCACAAACTTTTTGATGTCAATTTCCTTACTTATGATTTCCTAATTTCTCAGATTTACTATAATAATCTAACAAACTATATGGTATTATTATATCCTTTTGAACATCTGCAAAGGGCTGATAGTATTCTCATGCCTTAGTTAACATGACATAATAGATATATTTTAACATTCTTTGTAATAATGAAATGCTTATTGAATATAGCACTCATTTTAACTCTTAATCCAACTCAGAAAATATTCATTTTTAAATCACCACCAGGGATAAAGAATTCATATGTCACATACTTCCCTATCCTCAAGGTAGTCATAGTCTAACACAGTAATAAGCCCAGATACAACCACTCGTTTATTCCATAAATATTTACTGAATTCCTACCAGATGACAGGCATTGTGCTATAACTATGGAAAAGTCCTGTCCCATGACTTCAAGGAGCTTATGTTCTAATAAGACAGGCCAAGTTTTTTTTTTTTTTTAAAGCTGCCAGTGATTCCCGTATAAGACATAAATGCTCTAACAGAAGTATGCACAGCACAGTTTGAGTGGGGTGGGAAGGAAACAATGGGGAAGATGGAAGAAAGCACTAAAACATGACGACTAGAACGACTGGTGAAAAGCTCAGGATCAAATTTATGTTAAAACTCTAGCTATGTGATATTTTCCAAGTTACTTGCTTTGTCGATTAATTTCTAGACATGTAAAATGGGGGTAAAGCATATTATCTTCCTCATAGGACTTTGGTGTGGATGAAATGAGTCAGTGTAGATAAGGCTTATACCTGGTACATGATAAATGCTTTATAAATGTTTAATTATTGTTAACACATATATGTCCCATTTTTATTGTCTCTGCTTGAGTGCCTAATACAATGTTACACATGTAACGGGTTCTTTGTAAATTCTTAGTTACAATCCTACAGAGTCACTATTATGAATGTTAGTCTAAAGGATTATCATCATAAATATCCATTCTAACAATATAGTATTGAGGATGTAATTTTTGTTTACTAAGTTAATACCATACGTTTATTTTCTTAGTCCTTTACCTTTTTCTTCTATAAGCAGAATGGAGAAAATAAATACAGAAACAAAATACATGCATCCATGATAAATCAGTTGACTGAGGTTTCTAATGTAATCTGACTTAAGCCAGATCAATCTATGGGTTATGATAATCACTATATATTTTTATTTTAAAAGTGTACATGTACTTTCCATCATAGTTAACTTAATGAAAAATTATTTCAATTTTGTAGACTCTTGGGAGATAATTGAAGGACTCTGTACATACACAAAATGAGGATTTGAAGAAATCTTTTGGCTAAAATGAGGGGTAAGATTCAATTGAAGAAGAAATGTGGTATAAATTTTTCTATTAAAAATTAAAAGCCAGCTCTTCACTATGGGGAAAATATAAATCAAGTATATTTTCTCCTACATTATTATCCAAAAAAAGATTAGAAATCCCTTGATTTTAAAGCTTTGAGAGGCTATTTGATTTTCTAAAAGGACATTCTAAATTCTTTATGTTGATACAAATTTAGAGACATAAATGACTCAGCAAATCTGAAAACATTAATCTAAGTTTTAAAAAAGCCCAAAGAATTGGCCAATTCATATTTTTATGGCAAATAAAAAACAGCATTGAACTAGCTTTTTTTCCCTATATGCATCTATTCTTTTTTCTTCCAGTTTTGTTGAGATATAATTGACATATAACATTGTATTGGTTTTAGGTGTATAGCATGATGATTTGATACATGTATGTATTGGGAAACAATCACTACAATAAGTTTAGTTAATATTCATTGCCTCACAAAGTTACAAATTTATTTTTCTTGTGATGAGAACTTCGAAGATCTACTCTTGTGGCTACTTTCAAATAAATGACACAGTATTGTTGGCTCTAGTCACCACATGGTACATTACATCCCCAGAACTTAATCAACCGGCTTTATTTTTTGCTTCTCTCTCCTTTTTCTCCCTCTCTCCTTTCTCTTCCTCGCCACCCTCCCCTTTCCCTTTCTTTTCTCATTCTATTCTTCATCCCTTCCTTCTTTCCTGTCTCTTTCTCTTCATCTCTTCCTTTCACTTTTTCTTTATATGGCCAGGGACCGAGGATCTCTCCTAAGTGCTGGCAAAGAAACAGTCAGTCAGTCAGTTAGACACGATTCCTTCCTCAGAGCTTACAATGTTCTATGAAAAACTGTTAATTAAACAAGTGTGTTTATTACAACATTAAAAGTGCTATAATCAGGCAAGTACAATGCAGGACAAGAGCATATTGCTGTGGAATGCAGCTTCCTTCGTGAATAAGAAATAGTTCATTATGCAGGGTTTTCAACACTTTACTATGTATATATTTATACATAAGTATATAAATGTAAAAATACAACGTAGTCAAACTTTACCTCACAGTATCCCAGAGTGACTAGGTTTCATAGACTGACTACTGGTTCACTCTAATAAATAGCTAATCTTCTTCACCAGACAATTATAAAATAAATGGACAAATAAAAGAAGGTTAAAGAAAGAACATCCTTTTGCATCTGTGTGGGGATGACCTAAAACTTTTTGAGTAATGTCTAATCTTTCTAAAGAAATGTCACTGCACACATTTGGATGTTGTTGGAACTAGTCTGGATTTTCAAGTCTCAAAGTATCAGTTACAACCTAATAAGACCTATGCCATCTGGTTTTTTCTTGCTTGAGAAACTTTTTTTAGTTTACTATAGAAGGACATATCTTAAATGTATTCCTTCCCACACAAATTTATATGCAGGCTGGCAAGCTTTCTCAACGATCAACACTTCTGACTTCATCACAAGGCTTTTTCCCTATGCTGTAATCACAGATGACTGTTTTCCAAATGCTTTTTATAAGTTGTGATCCTGACCAATTAGCTAATAAACCCCTACATGGACTGATTAGTTCTGCACAAACAAACCTCTTGCCATAAAATATCAAAACTTCTTAAAGGGTAACATGTCAGCGATTACAGTCCAGTCCTAATTTACTGCGCCTACTTGCCTTCTTGCGGGATGGCGGCAGGCCAGGCAGGAATATCTAGGCTTGTTTGAAAGCGCACTCTGGTTGCCTAGCAAACCTCCTGTCATGGGAGCCGGGAAGCCTGGCTTCTGCAGATCCTGAGCACCCTGCACATGCCCTCCTCCTCCCAGATGAGGTCCAAACACAAATGCTTTTTTTCAACAAGAGAATACTTAATTCTTTTCTGTAATCAACCTATGTACATATTTAACACAGAGCATTATAAAAGTAAAAATGGGGGAGGCATTTAATATTTCTAGATCACTATAGTTTCCTGACCAATTTCTATATAATACCAGTACAGCACATATAAGTAGGATGCTTTTTTACCCAAGGTTGATAGCACAGCTCAATTTTTCAAAATTTCAGATTACATCTATAGAATATGTAGGTAAAACGAATAGCAACTCTAGGTGTCAGGAGCAGCAACAGCCTTTGCAAACTGTCAGCCATCTACGGAGCATTAAACACCCACCATTTTCTAAAGGTAGTTATGATCGTAACTCCTCAGTCACTTTTAGGCAAAAACAAGCTCTACAATAACGTTATTAAAAGCAACCGTGTTTCAGCGTGGTCACCAGTACCTGTCACAAAGCAGACACAAGTTTCTGCATTCACGGGGGCATAATACAGTTCTATCTTGCAGCTATACTACTAGAATGCATACAATTTAAAAGATAGTTTTTTGACAATTCTGCTTTTCCAGCAGAGATGGCTAATGCTTTTAAACTTAAACGACTCTCTCTTTCCCTCCCTCCTTCTCTCTCTCTTTCTTCTCTCTGGTGCAATTTCAAGAAAGCTCTGGGAAGCCGTGTGGTAAGGGAGAAAAACATGTCTGAGAGTCAGGGCCCTTTAGTCTAGATTCTGCTCAGACACTACCTGGTTGTATAGCTTTGATCAATTCACTTAACTTTTCGGTGCCTCAATTTCCTCATCTGTAAAAGGAAAGGATTGGTCAAGGTAACCTTTGGGGTCCTTTCTGATTCCAACATTTTATGACTTGTCAATAGTATAAATTAAAGAGAATCCAGCAGCCACTATGAGTTAGGAAAATAAGAATAAATACCTGAATAATGTCAAATTTCAGATTTTTTTTAATGCAGAAAATATCTGTGGCAGAAATTCCACCTTGCTCTTCTGCCCAGCACCTGCTAGGGTCCAAGCAAGGCTGTGCATGTTGGACAAACGAGTGAGACAGGATTAAGAGGAGGTTTCGGTTTTTGCCGAAGGGTAAAGAAGGAGAAGACTCCAGAGAGTGAAACAGATGGAGGGCCAATGGTGTCCCCCTAAGTACGCTTCTAAGAAAGAGGTGTCAGTCTCCGTCAGGGCAGGGCTGACAGAGGGTGAGTCTGTGCTGCTTCAGCGTCCACTTGCTGATGCGGACCCAGTACGGGGAGCACATCTTCACGTGTCACGGACAGAAGCTGTGGGGACGCAGACTGCCCGTGCACCGCTGGCAGACTTAGGAGAGCCGAAAGACAGCACTCTGGCTCCTCTAGTGAAAAGTGTATTTGACTATAATAGTAACAATTTATATGTATTACCTTTTATAACTTACAGCATTTTTACAGTTTTTGTTTTATTTCACCTTTGACTAATGTGGCTCTTGTAACTATTTTTCTCTGTAGTTTGCCTGCTAGAAAGTTCAGAGACCAAACTGCAGCCTAAGTCGCAGGGCTGCTGCATGTCATTGTACAGGTTTGCAGTGCAAAGCTCCAGGGTGTCCTGTATTCCCTTTTGAGGGGTAATTAGGCTTATTTATTTATTATTATTTTATTTAACAGAGGATCAAACCCATGACCTCGTGCATGCTAAGCATGCACTCTACCACTGAGCTATACCCCTCCCCCTGTATTCCCTTTTGAGTAGGCGCCAGCACCGTTTAATCAAGGCAGAAGAAACAGACCTTTAGTCACCCTTATTATTCTTTCCCCTGCCCCTCCCCAGCTGATCATCCAAACCTTTCCACTGCATCACCCAAGCAATTTTTAACCACATCCTATTCTCAGCCCACTGCAGGTGATTCACATCCTCAACATATCCAATGGTCGCAACAGCTTCTCAGCCGCTCCAAATATGTCTAAAAACAGCAACAGATTTTTTTCCTCTCCTGAAGGGCTCAAGGTTTAGGTGAATAAATTGCACTCTTGCTAATGCTTTGAAAGCTCTCTATCACACACTGACAGGACGAAACCCAAGTTCTGTATCAGGGTTTACAGAGGCCTTCCTAATCTGCCTACCTCTCAGTTCACTTCCAGCTCTGTTCTCCATTCCCAGAGGTGCTTGTAGTTCCTCAGATGCACACCATGCCATGCCTCCTTGCCACTTCAGATATTGCTCCATCTGCTCCAACTGCACTTCTCCTCATCTGCCTCGTGAAAACCTACGACCCTCTCCCCTATTGGACTGTACATTTTGGATGCAGAGTCTGTATCTAATTGATCTTTGTTTTCCTGGGACCTAGCAAGACAGGAGTAGGGGATTAAGAGGTACAAACTACTATGTATAAAATACATAAACTACAAGGATGTATAGTTCAACACAAGATAGAATCAATATTTTATAACTGTAAATGGAATATAACCTTTGAAAATTGTGATTCTCTGGGTTGTACACCCAAAACTTATATAATATTGTTCATCAACTACATCTCAATTTTTAAAAACCTTGGCACTTCTTAGACATTTAAAAGACATCTTGGAATTCTGCAACAGCAAGTTGGGAAATTGTCACACTGAGATTTCAAGGCACCAACTCCGTATCAGGTTGTCCATAATTGTTACCCAGACCCAGCTGGGCAGAGGTACAATGACACATAACACCCCTGTTTATGGAGAACTCTTACTTATCCTTAAAGTAGTTCACCCTTCCTTTTCCTCTGAATATACTGGAGATAGAATTAAACTGACCCAGTGATTTTAATAATAATTAAATACAGCTACATTCAGGATCCCTATTAGGGTTAGACTCTAATGAGCCTAAAGGTAATAAATGTTGCTCTGGGAAGGCTATGGAGCCCAAGATATTTAGGCTTTTGTCCTCACACAACAGCCTTAAAGAGTAAGAAAGAATGACACAGATTATAAACTCTGATACCTGGGGCCTATATTAAAGGTGGAGTGCCTGATACTTAGGTGATGACAATGAACTATGACTAGCAAAAAAAATGCAGTTACTGGAGTGGGCTTTTAGGGCTGGAAAAAAAAAATCAATGCATTATTTCCAAGTAGGTTGGGCTTTTAAGGCCAACAGCCATGTGGTTCGAGGTTGGCATATTACTACCTGGTGAGTCTAGGTAGCAAATCCTGTCTGATGCTTCATATGCTAGTGAGTCCAGGTAATGAAATTGTTATTTCCATGGGTTGTCTTCTGTCAGCAATATTTTCCATCCTGATGCCTCCCTAACACACATTTATTTAGTTACCATGGCACTGAAATAACCACATTTTTGAAACTTTGGGGCCCTCCACAAAATTAGACTGTAAACAGATATTCCAGCAAAGTGTTACATCTCACCATGCAATGAAATTATCAGTGCAGCTGGGAGCATATCCCATGCAAGGAGAAGAAGAATCACTCTCACTCCAAGAACAACTCAGTTATTGGATTGCTACAGCTACAAAGGCTGTACATTAGTTTTATGCGCTTAGGATGGCGATTTGCAGAACAGTTTTCCAAATCCTAGTAATATGTTGTCTACTCAGTTTCAATGCACAATATTTGGACTTTTGCAACTGAGAGATTGACAGAAACAGGATTGGAGAGAAGCTGCTTCATTGTATGGAAAGTGGTCTAGAGGAAAAACTCCTTTTAAAGCAGTGGGGATGCCAGCAGGACAGACTGTCACATTCTAAGGACTGAGCTTTATTTACTTGGCAGAGAAGACAGAATCTGAAAGAAAATGCCTCTATGTTTCTAGAGATTCTTCAGCCCTTCACCACATCTACACAGAGATGGTGTGTCATACATCTCAGGACCAGTGCAGATGGCCATGTGAAGTGCCTAAGAAGGTGGGCATGAATGCACAGGGACAGGAGAGGAAATGCCAGCAGGCACAACCCATCCAACACTGAGCAGGGTCCTGGCCGTTTTTGCTGTGAATCCCCTATTGGCTTCTATGTTGCCGATGCATAAGGTACATGTTTGGGGAAATATTTCTACCCTCTTAAGAGCCATGTTATTATCACTAATGAATTAACTCAGAATGCTCATGGCTTTGTTCCTCCCCAAATGATAACCCCTAAAAGGCAATGCCAATTTAAAACTTTCTATATTCCTCATCACAATCATGCCACAAGATCCTCTTCTGCTAATTCAAGATCCCCATGCTCTGAAAAAAAAGGGGGGGGGGGGCAGGCACAGATTTCCTGCAGACCTGTCCAGTCCTGAAGTAAGGGCATACCTGTGACAGAAGGGGTTGTTTTTGATACATGTCTGTAATTTTGCATTGATCTGTTGGCCCTTAATCCACTGGGGAATGCTACACACCCACACAAAGCCCCCAGGTACTGCCTTTCACATCTAAAGTTTTGATCTACTGAAAGATGTGTAAAATCTGATGTATCTAGGCAGCTCCTGTCAACTACATGTGTGCTGACACAAAAATTACATAAAAGGGCAAATTATCCCCACTGACATCAGCATTAATTGAAACTTAGAGTAACAATCCCTTAAGACTTTCTTGAAAAACTTGTTGCCACATGAACTCAGGTGGTTTTTGTTTTGTGTGTGTGTGTTTGAGTGTAGCCTGTTGAGATAGCTGTCCTTTCCTCATGCAAGGAATTTTTCATAAGAAGAGGTTCAAGAAGCTAAGGAAAGGAGCTCCCTTGTAGGGGAGCACAAGGGCTATGGGGAATGTTAAAAGCCAGTATCCTGGCCAGTGGGTTTGCAGTCTGCGGGCATATCCTCAGCTGCACTCAACAGTCAGCAGCTGTGTTCTGGGAGGGACGACACAGATCAATTAATCTTGTTTATATTTAGAGCTGGGAAGCAACCTTCAAGGTCATATTTGGGCTCTTAGACTACATATTATGTGTGAAATTCGGCTAAAACACCAATTTAATGAAGTTGCCACCATGCTGTGTGTATGGCAGAGAAGACTTTTTTCCCCCAAAATATATGCAAGGAACTGAGATACTGCAGTTCCTTTATTATGTATCCATGAGATTGTTTTATTTAAAAGATTTACTCTGTGCTTTTAGCATATTTGTATAATTAAAGATACATGCATAGATAAGGCCAGCTAGTCCAAGTATGGCTAAACTGGACTATGTAGATGATACTTCCAGTAAAAAGATCTTGTTTCTTCTTGACAGCCTGAGCTTCTTAGCTTTCTGAGATCCCTAAACAAAAGTGACTCTTACAGGACACTTTTCCTTGGAGTTTAAAATGAAGGCCAACAATCTGTCTCTCTATCCTATTACAATAGCAGCCTTATGGTCACAACTAACAGAAATCAGAAAATGCCAGGAGTGGAATTTTACTGGAAATATACTGGAAAAGGCTGTTAACCCTCTTTGGTTTTATTTTTTTAAAAAAAGGAATGGCATGTCTCTTTGTATAAACATGCAGGTCCTAATAGAATATGTAGGTAGAAAATACATAGGTCCTATGAATATATAGGCAGAAAAGGGTTAAGAGCAAAGCCTATTTGACCAGCCTGTCAGGCTAGAAAGTAAACCGTTGGAGTTTCCTCAGGGAATTCTTTAGAAGGATTAAGTGAGGAGCACCACCAACACAGCATGTTTTCACTTGCAGAAGGGATCATCTGCCAACAGGTCTTGAAGCAGAAAACCAATCTTTTTTGTTTCTCCAAAACTGAAGGATTTCTTGAGGAAACGAAACAGCCCTGTTCATGGTGCAGAGGTATGTCCACTTCAGATGGTATCTGATTAGGGCTGGTAACAAAAAGAATCTGACAGTAACAAATCTGCACATGGTTAACTGGAATTACTAAGTGGCTAAAAAATTAAACTTACATACAAAGTGTTTTCCATGTGACTTTTCCTTTGACCTTCACTCCTTCCTCATTTATTTAACCACTCTATGAGCATATGCCTCACACTAAGGATGCAAAGATAAACAGGATACAGTCCCTACCCTCAGGGTGCTCCCAGGACAGTGAAGGAAACAGCCATATAAACAGGTAATTTTGAAACAATGTGTTAAGTGGCAATGGTGTGCACTGAGTATTGTGAAAATACTGAGGTAATTCACTCAGGGCCAAGACACCTCACCTCTGAGGAGGTGACAGAAGTTTGCCAGGTGGAGGAGGGAAAGAATTGTATATTGAGGGAGAAGCAAGAGTGAAGACAGATGATCAAAAAAAGCATATATATAAGTATAAACATATATATGCATATATGTAAAGAGTAACTATAAAGAATTGGTGTTACTGGAGTTTAAAGCTCAAATAAATTTTTTTTTAAGATAAGGCTGGGGAATTAGAGCATCACTGATAAAGGATCCCTTTTCCCAAAATTAAAGAGCATTGGCTTTATTCTGAAAGGGATGAGGGAACACTAAAGAGTTTTAATCAGGAAAGTAGCACGGGCCAGTAGGGGTTTTATACAACATCACAACAGCTGGCAGCTGTGTAGAGGATAGATCTGAAGGTAAGATCTGGGCTAGAGACAGAGATGTAGACAGCATTATCATATAAGGGCAGTAGAACCTCTGAGAACACAATTATCTCTGAGGGGTAGTGTATTGAGTGAGAAGGCAGTGAGCTGACCATGAACCCTTACAGAATACCAACATTTAAAGGCTAGGTAAAGAATGTAGGTGGATTTTATTAACAATCTTCCTTGGGCAGATGAGATTATTACTGAACTGGCCAGTGTGCCCACCTACTGCCTGGTTATTCCATGATTAGATTGGTGTCCAAAAAAGAAGTGGTTTCATATGTGTATTTTGAAAATATTCTTTTGACTTAAGATTTATTTCACCCTCAGCAAAATTGTTCCAGTATGCAATTTTAATAAAGCTGGAGTATGAAACACATATTTCTTATTATATCACACTAAAACTACAAAGAGTTTTCTTGATGGTTAAATTACTTTACAGTTTAGAGAGAGAACGCCTAGGGAACGATTGCCTTTCCTGTGTTCCGCAGTGAGTTATTTTATTCTGAGAGCCCATGTGTGGTCCAGGACAGAACAAGTACCTGGTAGTGTGCCCACTGTAGGTGCCAAGAACTGTTGTATCGACTCTAATCTGTGTGAGGCTGGATCACTTAGATAAAAGTTATTTTTCATGACGTGGGTGATTTCACCCACTCCAATGACTTCAACCACCAGCTGCACACAGATGAATTCCAAATCCATCCCTTTCCCTGACTTCAGGATCCTTATGCACACTTGCTGACAAGACACTGTGGATGGCCTCCAGGAACCTCCCACTTCAAATGCATAAAAGTATACTCATCTTTCTTGTACACCTGTTCCTTCCTCTGTAGTCACTGTCTCCAAGAATGACACTAAAATGTGCTCACTTACCCACCCAAGTCAGCTCAGATTCCTCTTTCTCCTTCGCTACCTCCCAAATCCCTTCAACCACCCATTCCTACAGAATCTAACTATCTTGATCAACGGTCTTCATCTCTTTTTTCTACCCCTCATCCTCTGTCCCCTCTACTAGGACAATAATCATAACTGCTCTCCCAGCCTTTGGTTCTCTCACCCAACCAATCCTATCTCCATGGGTTGAGCGTATTATTCCTTAAACATGTAAAATGCTTTTAATGGATTCCCATTGCTTTTTAAAAATTCTAACTTCTTAGAGGCCACGAGTCTTTTCATGATGTAGCTCCTGCCTAACTCCCCAAATATATGTTTTGTCTGCTGCTCCCCACCCTCAGCCTGCCCCACACAATTACACACCACTGCTCTGTAGCAAACTCCTGCACTCAGAGGATCTTGACTGGCCATGCTGGTTTATGCCTCAAGGCTGTTCCTAGACCACTTCATGTGACCACCCCTGCTCCATCCTGAGAGAAACCTTCTTATATTTCAAGCTTCAATTTATGTATTTCATCTTCTAGAAAACATTCTGATCATCCTTTTGTGTCTCCCTTTGTGCCTCCACTGTCCCCTACACCATCTTCTAACAATAACACACAAATTGCATCACATATTTGACTCCCTCTATAATGCAAGCTTTTTTAAGAGGAGAACTTTATGATATTCATCTTTGCATGGAGCCTGCAAAGAGCCTAGTTTGATTCCTGGTGAGCCCTTAATTGCTGTTTATTGACACCAAAACAGTTTTTAAAGCTGATGCTCAGATGAATACATTTTTCTCTTTTCAATTTAATTACTTCGTTATGTAAAAGTAGCCAAAATATGAGGGGAAACAATGACAAAGTACAGTGACTGCAAAGAGATGTGGGTCAAAGTCCAACTCCAATTAATTTCAAATAGCTGGCAGGGCAGAAGCTTGATAGATAAGGAAGCCCAGTCCAGGCTCTGAAGTATAAGTGTCATGATCTATTAGCACTTTCTGTCACATTTGTGCCTTACATTCGCTCTCCCTCACTTAATGAAAGTATTCAATAAGAAAGTCTTTTTGAATAAATATTCAACAAGTATTTTTTAAGGATCTCACTTTGTGCATGTGAGTAAAGCAGTGTCTGCATTTTCAAAGAGTACATACACACAGGGAACAATGTGCTAAAACTGGCAAAGGGCATTTCTGTTTGATACTGCTACAGAAATCTTAAAATGTATATTTAATTTTATAATAGTCTTAATTTTAAGCTCTGCAGTTTGGTTGATACAATTATATTTTTATATGCAATTTGATGGACTTTGGAATCTAAAATAGTCATTGCATTACCTTTGAGACACTTGAACAAGATTAAATCATTTCTAATTTACCCAGTAATCACCTAACACAACAATACATGTCATGTCTTTTGGCAAATACAAAAACTAGATATATTGAGTTAAAAAGGCAAGTGAAAATCTTACCCCAATGTTTGGATTAAGTCTTTTTTTTAAAAATAGGAAACAGCGTATTTCATCTACAAGGTAGATTTAGGAAGATGCAATCCAGAAAATTTCCATTTAAAAATCTCTTGTTCCACACAATCTAATTAGGGTCTGTTTCATTATAATTTTATCTGAACTCTATATGCTGTAGTGCAGCTCTGTAAATGAGTCATAGGATAACTATTCCCAGTTTGTAGCCAATTCTCCAGAGAAGCAAAGGGAAAAAGAAACAACTGCCTTTTAAGGAAATCAAACCTGTTTCTAGAGATAAACCTCTGTCCATTTCTATTTGAGCATATTCTCAACAACCAAAAAAGAGAATACCATAAAATACAGGTCTGTTGGATGAGCCATCAGGCCAAATACATTTGTAGGTTCGTTTAATATTTCTCCTATGTCATAATCTGTTATACATAAACATTTTACATAAACATATGCAACTGGGCATGTGTGAAATGGTAAAATAAAAGGACATTTCTTTCTCTGCAAACGTGAAAAAGTCTGTTCCCAGCTTGGAACTCTATTTTGGCTACTATGTTAAAGAAATTTGTTTTTAAAAGTAAAAAAAGAGAGAACTTGCAGTTTCTAGGAAACATATTAAATATGGAATTTGTATTTGCACAGAATCTGTACAGAAATCTGAATGGTAAGATTGTAAAAAATAAGGCCATGCAGCGGGCACCATTCAATTAACTCCTCTCTGCCTAACTCTACAATTTGATAGGAAAACTGTTACTTCAGTTTGGACTTCTCTCTAACTCTTCTCATTCTCTGAATAAGAAGAAAATTTTGAAAAGAAAGAGAATATAAAACTGTAGTATATGGAGGCTTGACATTTAGCTGTTTTTCCAAATATTTTGCAATTGCTTTATTCTCCCTACATTATTCTAAAATATGCATGTCACTAAACTTTTTTTCAGTGTCTTAGGATGAATTAGAAAAATGACTCCTGGCATAATGAAATTCTTTTAAAGTAAAGCACAAATAATTGATGTTTATTTAGTAACACAAGTCCATTCTCACAGATTGAAATATTTTTACTGTTGCTGCCTGGAAGTTACCTGTAGTAAGGGACACACATAAGCATATACATCTAGCTAATATAAAACCAGGTTTTCTCCTGGAGGAAAACATAGGCAGAACACTCTTTGACATAAATTGCAGCAGTATTTTTTTTTTAATTCAGCTCCTAGAGTAATGGAAATAAAAGCAAAAACAAACAAGTGGGACCTAATTAAACTTAAAAGTTTTTGCACAGCTAAGGATACCACCAACAAAATGAAAAGACAACCTACAGAATGGGAGAAAATATTTGCAAATGATGAGACCGAAAAGGGACTAATCTCCAAAATATACAAGCAGCTCCAAAGAAGACATCCAGATGGCAAACAGGCACATGAAGCATAGGCATCACTAATTGTCAGAAAAATGCAAATCAAACTACAACGAGGTAGCACCTCACACCAGTCAGAATCGCCATCATCAGAAAGTCCACAAATGATAAATGCTGGAGAGGGTGTGGAGAAAAGAAACACCTATGCTGTTGGTGGGGATGTAAATTGGTGCAGCCACTATGGAGAACAGTATGAAGTTCCCTTAAGAAACTAAAAACAGACTTACCATATGATCCAGCAATCCCACTCCTGGGCATATATCCAGAGAAAACTCTAATTTGAAAAGACACATGCACCCCAATATTGACAGCAGCACTATTTACAATAGCCAAGACATGGAAGAAACCTAAATGTCTACTAATAGATGAATGAATAAAGAAGATGTAGTATATATATATATGTGTACACACACACACACACACACACACACACACACACACACACACACACACAATGGAATACTACTCAGCCATAAAAAAGAATGAAATGTCCTTTGCTATAACATGGATGACCTGGAGATCATCATTCTAAGTGAAGTAAGCCAGATAGAGAAAAATACCACATGATATCACTTATATGTGGAATACTTTTTTAAAAGACACAAATGAACTTATTTACAAAACAAAACAGACTCACAGACATAGAGAACAAACTTATGGTTAGCAGGGGGCAAAGGGGATGGGAAGGGATAAACTGGGAGTTCAGTACTTGCAGATACTAATTACTATATATAAGATAAATAAACAACAAGTTTATACGGTGTAGCACAGGGAACTATATTCACTATCTTATAGTAACCTACAATGAAAAAGAATATGAGATGAAATATATGTATGTGTATGTATGACTGAAACATGCTGTATGCCAGAAATTAACACATTTTAAACTGACTATACTTCAATTAAAAAAAAACAGCTTTTGTTTTTACTAAATTCTTTGCTGCTTATCCAAATAATAAAGCTACAGCTGAAGAATTCAAACTTAAAAAACTTGATTCCCAGCTATTGTCACAACACTGTGATGCCATTATTCATTAGAGAACTGCAATACTGAATTGTTGAATTTTCCGAATTTGAGGAGGGGGTTGTTTGTTTTTAACCAAATTATTTCTAATCTCCAAGATGATTAAAACAGGTTTTTTGAAAGCAGCAGGAGTGTTCTAGAATTTAAAGAACAGCATTATTTAAGAAAAATAAAAAGTTTATCATAAAAAATATATCTAGTAAAACATCTTAGAAAAAACATTTTAAATAATAATTAGAAAACCCAAGATCTTATAGAAAATACGTGTATATTTCTTAGACTTCAGCATAATAAAAGATTTCTGTAACAAGACCCAAAAGCATTAATTGTAAAAGAAAAGAATTAATACACTTGGCTATACTGAAACTGTTGTTCATAAAATGAAAGCTTAAATAACATGAAAAGACAGGTTATCAATTTGGGAGGTCATTCACTATACATCCAACTGACAAGGTTTAATATGAAGAATAGCTAAAGTACTTGTACTAATCACGACAAAAAGCACAAATAATCTAAAAGAAAAATATTCTGAAGATATGAATAGGCAATTCACTGAAGAGAAAACACACAATAAACAAGTGAAGAGATATTCATATCACCTGTGATTGGAGAAATACAAATCAGGACCCCAAAGAGATCATTTTATACCCAGAAGAACGGCAAAAATTAAAAAGTCTGATCAAGTGTTGGAGAAGACATGGAGCTACATGTACCTCATGCATTGCTGGTAGAATTCTAAAATTATGCATCAGTTTGAAAAAGAGTTTGGCATTTTCTCCTAAACCTGATCATTTACAAACCTATGAGCAATTCCACTCCTGGGAATACAGCTAAAAAGAAGCCCTTGCCCACATGCAACAGAAGACGTATTCTAGTAGCACTGCTCAAAACAGCAAAAACCTGGGGCAGCCCACATGCCCCTCGACAAGAAAATGGTAAATAAACTGTGGGATACTCACACAGTGGAATATTATACATCAGACAAAACAAATGAATGAGTTGCAGCCATGTGGATCTATCCTGTGACAATGTCTTAAGTAAGAAAAACCAAGTCTCCAAAGACTATAACAGCATGATGCCTTTTTTATAAAGTTAAAAGCAACTAAAATTAAAATACTGGTTAAGAGTGCATAAATATTCAATAAAATTATATAAAAAGAAAGGCAAGTAATGATGAAGACAGAATTCAGGATGATGCTTACCTCAAGTCAGGAGAGGCAGAGTGATATATTGAGAGGTGCCAGCCCATAATGTTAGATGTAGGGTTTTTTTAGTTTTTGGTTAGGGAATTGGGGGTCATATGTGTGTATGACATTATTAAAAATAGCTTAAGAAATGTGCTATGAACCAAGAGTTATAATTATTCCAATTCTGTGCTCCTGTTGTCCAAATTAAAAATAAATTTTAATTTAAGTAAATAAAAATTCACACTTTATGGCTAAAACACTTTAGAAGGCATTTTTTTAAAGAACAAATAATGACCTTGTTTGTTTTTCTGTTCTTTGTCAGATTTTGTACATCAAATATTTTATACCATTTAAAGAATACTTCCAAATATCAAAGTAAAATATATAAAATATAAACATATTTAGCACTAAGTTCAATGGATTTAATCGTTCCCAGACAACTCTAACTTTGCTATAGGAGTAACTACTTTGTCTTTCTCTTTCTCCTTCCAGTATTTTAAAAAACACTTTCCTGGAACATCTTTTCCCTCAAATAGATGCCATCTTCATTTTTTTTCTGTTTTCTCATCCGTCACATCCTATTCACTTTCTTTCTTTGCTGCTGAACTTCAAATATAATCGTCTACGTTTGCATCTCCACCTGTTCTCCTCTAATTCCCGTTCACTTCCCAGCCAACTACTGTGTGGCTTCCATCCCTGGCATTCTATTAAGAAACAATCACCCAAAACCTCCTACTTGTCAAATATATGGTCTTACCATCCTTTTTCTTGCCCAAGCTGTATATATTGGTCTTCCCCAAGATTCTGTCCTCTGTCCTCTTTGCTTCTTGCCTCATGTATTTTAGCTATTTCCCCAGATAATGTCTAGTACTGGTCACTCTCTTGAGCCCAGACCCACACTTTTAACTCTTCATTACATATTTCCTTCTGTGTATCCAATAGATAACTCAAATTCAATTTATTTAGAATTAAATTTATTTTCTTTTCCCCATAACTGCTCCTCACCCTCCTGTGAAATCTTTCAGTAAATGCTACCTACATCTTTGTCTTCCAATATAAAACCTCCACACTACAGTCCACTCTTCCCCTATTCTTGCCATCTACATCTATATCTTTCTAATTTGTCTATGTTTCTTCTTTTTCAGCCCCAGTGCTCTTAGCTACTCTAGAGTCTCACTCGAGTTATTATAACCACCCCCTAATTGTTCTCCATCCTTCAAGCTCTGCCCTTCAATCCATCTCCACATTACTATCTTTCTAAGCATGCATCAGATCGTGCCAGTCTCCTGTTTTAAAATCTTTAATGAAAATTTGAGAGAAAGAGTTCGTAAGAAATAAGATGATGCATTTGAAAGGAAGAAGATAGTGACTTTTAATCCCTGGTTCTTCTCAACTTCTCAGTTAACAAACTTAAGAGATTCTAAAATTTGGTATCTTATAACACTTTCCATGAGAGTGATTGGCAAGACCTTCATTATAGCCTTTCTCATAAAGAGTTTTCCTTTTGAATTTGACACAAAGACTTAATGCAAACTATGGAAAATGAGTGTAGAGTTTTGAATGTTCTCATAGGAACATGCCAAGAGCTTCTATATAAGCATAAAGAACAAAACAATGAAAGAAAGAAGGCCCAAACATCAAAGAGGGTCATTCTGAACAGTATCTGATTGAATTCTGTCTTATACATAATTCAGTGAGATTTATCCAATACTCATTAAAAGAGATCATTATAGCACAGGAACTGAGTAATTTCTCAGAAGAGGCTAGTCTCTGAAGTTGATTGCTGTTCATTTACCAAGCCACACTCTTGCATGCTCTTGTATCCATGTTGAATGTATTCCCTAGGCCTGGATGTCTTTGTCCAGTTCAATATCCAGTTTGTTTTGGGTTTTTTTTTAATTGAAGTATAGTCAGTTTACAATGTTGTGTCGATTTCTGGTGTACAGCATAATAGTTCAGTCATATATATACATACATATATTTGTTTTCATACTCTCAAGGTCCAATTTGAATGGTGACTCCTCTGTATTGTCCCCTGATGCTACATGCAGAACTAATTTATTCATGATTTTTATTTCATAATGTATTGTATATTCCTCTCCTTAAAACTTTGTCACCTTCTTTAATAGTTGTGACTCTGCCTCTCCCATGCAAGTTTAACTTTTTAAGAGCAAAGACAATGTCTTATTCACCCCAGAATCTAGCATACTTGTGGTATAATAAGAAATATATTTGGTCTTTGTCCCTAGTACCTGTACTTCACTGAAGGCAGAGTTTGGCACAAAACTCCTAAATCGTTGGGATTTCCTGAGTGATAGGAGTGTCTTTTGTTACTCATAAGGAGCTTTTTATCTAATGAGGTGACTTAGAGTGGGCCGCCTAGATAGCCTCAAGATGGGGCTGGTCACCAGAAAGAGCAAGTGATTAAAGGGCTGGAAATTTCAACCTCACCCACTGATTTCTTAGAAATGGAAGGGGGTGCTGCAGATTAAACTCTATAAAAACTCTTGAATGACAAGATTTGATAAGCTTCCAGGTTGGTGAACACATCACTTGCTGGGAGGGTGGTGTACCCTAACTCCATAGGGACAGAAGCAACTGCACCCAGGACCCTTCTTGACCTTGCCCTATGTACCTCTTCATCTGGCTGTTCATCTATATCCTCTACAATATCTTTCATAATAAACTGGTAAGCGTAATTAAATGTTGCTCTGAGTTCTATGAGCTACTCTAGCAAGTTAATCAAACTTAAGAGAGAGTCTTGGGAACCTTCAATTTATAACCAGTCAGAAGCACAGGTAACAATCCAGATTTGCAACTGGCTTCTGAAGAAGGGGCAGTCTTATGGGACTGAGCCTTAACTTGTGGGATCTGACACTATCTCTAGGTTGATAGAATCAGAATTGAGTTAAATTTGTAGGCCACTCAGTCAGTGTCTTCTGAGATATGAGGAAATGCTTGGTGGCACTAGAAAAAAACACACTAGAATAGTACTTTTCACAAAGCAAGTGGTGAATATGCTTGCTGAATTAAAATGAGTATCAGAAGCCAATGTTAAAAATTAGGTAGAATCCATAAATCTGCGAAGTGTGGTTGATTTTACCCTGAAATAACTTCCCTAATGTTTATGGACACAATTTGGAAAATTACATGAAAAAAATTCTTACAGTAAAATTGAAACTATAAACAAAAATAATAACCATATGTTTAGCTAAACGTTTCCCTTATTAATGCAGTCTGAGGTTATTTTATAACTGCTTAATATTGGTGTTAATTAAAGTAAGCTTAGCCAAATAAAACCCTAAAGTCTTATTTTTCTGAACTACTATCTAGCTGGTATCACCCATCACCTTATAAAATTGGTTTTTTTAAATTAAATGCAGAACTCTGAATTTACTGGTACAGCTAGGGCCCCAAGGTAGATGTATTCCATTAGAAGGGTAAGTTACAGGGAAAGAATGACTGGCATTTCTAGAAGTCTTTATTTGAACAGCTGTCGTGGGAAGAAGGAGTAGACCTGTTCTGTACTTCACTGAAGGCAGAGTTTGGGTCAATGAGTAGAAATTACAAGTCAGAAGATTTCACCTAACTATAAGGAAATTTTTTCTTGGAGTATTGGTGACCAACAATGAATTTTTTAGATTTTATTGAGTCCCAAGACAAAAACTATATTTTAAAAAGCGGGTTGTTTATTAGTGATATTGCAAAAAGAAGTCCTCCATCTAGGGGCAAGTTGTATCAAATGAGATGTCTCTTTCAACACTAAGATTTTATGATCCCATTAATATTTCCCATATTTTTCAGTTGTTGCCATTCTGCAATCTTATTTTGCACCTAGACTTAATCCTGTCAATTCATGTCTGCGCCCCAAGGGAAATTTCTCTTTATAAAAAGTAAGTCTGTGTTCTCATTGTATATAGATCTATTACAAAGAGAGAAAAAAAGGGTCTCTGGATGAAAATGGGACTTGTAAACAAAATGATTTTTAGTATATGTCTCATCTCAACTCCTAGAATTAATAACATGAAGAGCTTCTAAACTTTAGTTAACTCCTTCCTTGATGGTGACGTGCAAGACCTTCATTATGACATCTCATGCAAAGAGTTTTCCTTTGACTCTGACACAGAAATTTCATGCAAACTATGGAGAAAGAGTGTAGAGTTTTCAGTGTTAGTATAAGAACATGCCAAGACACTTTCACGCATGCATGAAGAAAATAAAACAATCGAAGAACAAAGGATCAGGCCTCAGAGAACATACTGATATTTCCACTTCAACTGCTTGAAAGTGACTACATTCAATAGAAAAACAAATGGTGAAGGGGGAAAACAAAGACTGAATTAATCTCAGACATACATCTGGAGTTTATAAGAGAGAAGCAGAGGAGGACTATGTGACCGATTCATAATAATAAATAACCAAGAAATTTCATGCAGTTATAATGCAGGCAGTTCCCAATTATCCGTAACAGAAGCAAGGAAAGCAAAAAATGATCTGAAATCTAAGTAAGTTAAAGATAAATTTGCCTCAGAATTCCATCCTCATATCCTTTAGAGTTTTCTTAAATCAAAATACTTTATCTTTCCTTTATTTGTATTACAATAAAGGTGGCACTCTGTAGCAAAGGGACTCAAGGACAGACAATGCACAGGGAAATCCAGAATAGATCTCTTAAATATTCATTGAGGGCCTCTCATGTGCAAGAAACCATCAGATAAAATAAATATAAAACATGCTCCCTGCCTTTAAGGAACTTAGCATTTTCTTTGGAAAAAACACACACTCGTGAAAAATAAAAAAAAAATTAAGTGTATGATTAAGCATCAAATGCTTGGGCATTGACAATGCATGGCATTGACAGTTTTAGAAAAATGAAGTACTCATATTTTGTTTGCAGAGAGATACATGAAAACAACTGGACTGAACTAAATTTTGAAGGATTATTGGGGGGGGAATGGCTACATAAGATAAGAAAAGATTTGTTCTGGTGCTATGTTCCTTTAACCTAGCTTAAAACGACCTATTGGACTGGGTTCCCTCACCTCTTTCCATACACACATTCACTCACAGGCTAAGCTTTTAAACAATGTTGGTTTTCTATGAAATACTTACAGGTAGTTAAAATCTCCCAAAGCCCTAGTCCCTAAAGGCTCACTCGTTCTCACTCTCGCTCTCGCTCTCATGCTCTCTCGCTCTCCCCCTCTGGAGTTCAGTGTGGTTTTCCCTGTCCTATCAATTAGCAGAAACTGTGAATACTTAAAAACACCATACTTCCCAGAAAAACATACACATAACAAAATTAAGCAAGTAATTCCTAAGTGTTTGTGCTCATGAAGGTTAAGTGATTTTGAATGCTGTGAAAACGGAAATCTCCAGTGCAACCCTCCTCTTAGATACGAGCAGAGGCATGTTCTGCAAGGTCAAAAGGAAATTTAGGGACAGAGGAGAAACAAAGTCCTAGCACAGAAAAGGAAAAGCCAAGCTGAGTGATAGCGTCTGCATTCTCCACTGCATCCTTTGTAATAAGCCTTTGGGGCTACACTGTCAGGGTTTCTCTTGGCACCTGCAGCAACCTTTAGAACTAAAACCACAATGAAAAACAGCAACATGTGTTGCTAAAAAAAGTCAATCTAAGATAAAAAGCAGCAACACGGAAGGAACTGGAGAACTCCCAGCACTTGAGCTAGATTAATGATTTAGGGGGTCATTGCAGAACACAGACTCTGGAAATGGAAAACCAAAAAATGAGGGGTGGATAGTCATGTTCAGGTTATCTGTCTTCAACAAATGGGAGAGACCGGGAGCATGTCCTGAGGGATCAGTAAATGCCATTGTGCAACTGCTGAGTCATCTCACTTGCAATTATTTTAGTTTACAGATAGCTTTTGGAATATGGACATCAACTTTCTGAAGGTCAGAGATATGGACCCAGGCGGTGCTCTCTGGAAACCACACAGATAAAAGTGTAATCACAATGCCCCCAGGGACACTAACAACTTGAATTTTGCTAGCTCCTCCGCCATGCTCAGGGACACGTTCACTCACATCCTTCTGCAGCTGCCTTCCCAAGGATGAGTGTGGCCCACTGTTCATCCAGTCTGCCTCTATCACTGCTGTTTCCAGAAATCTCTTATGGCAAAGCTACGTCTCTGCCAGGAGCATTTAGGTTCCTGTGTACAAAGCTGCAGAGCTGCAAAACCGTCAAGGGGTTAAACTGCAGTATCTCCAGTCCTTGCTATCCCTTCCTCTGTATGAGAAGGAACAGCCAGAGCACATCTCTTCACAGTGTTGTGTCGCACACTCACCTGGATGCTAGCACAGCTAATACCCTACATTTCACAGAACACAATTCCTATTGCTGCCACCTACTCTCCCACTATTGGAGTGAGAGGTTGTCCCAGGCAAGGCTGGGGAAAAGGCATCTCCATTTCCCACAGGCTCTCCTCTCTTCCACACAACCAAACATGTAACCCACTCTATGTCATGACCCCCATGGACACGTCTTTAGGTTGGATTCACTCAGGACCAGCCCCATTGCCTCCAAAAAATTAAACCAAAGGCCATGTACATGGAATAGATGGTCACGTATATGTAAGTTTCCAACCTTTGAATGTTTCAACACAAAGAGCTTTATCTTTAATATTCTGCTTCTCTCAGGGCAAATTTACAATCAGCAGTACTTTTTGTTGATGCCTAAAGGATGTCTAAGAGTACACATGAGCTTACATCTCAGCACGGAATCATTCCTCCTGGGGCTCTGCTCCTGGCCAGGTGCTGGGCCTGACTAGGGGCTCCTCTGTAGCACAGAGAACGGAACTGTAAACCAGAGGTGGTCATTCCTCCATGCTTCATATTATTTACATATAATCTTTTATATTATGTGGAATCTTCTAAAAATAATTCATCTTTTTCTAAGAACCAGACTAGTTAGGGAATTTTAACTATATTAAAACAAAATTTTATAAACTACGTTAAAAACTGAATATAGGTTTTGTAATTCTTTCATAAATTAAAACCCAAAACACGAAGTCTAGGACCTAAATTTCAATGATGTGTTTCCTAAAAGGTAGGCTTTCTCTTGAAACTGACCCTATAACTTTAGGAAAACAATACTACAATGATATAACCACATTTTTTATATTTTATATATGGCTTTATCATGTACACAACCTATTTTGACATATCTTTCAAAAGAGAGAGCAAAGTTTATTTCTGTAAGATAGGTTTCTGAAAATCTGATTTATCTGAGTATATTGTCTTTTTTTTGATTGAAGCATAGTCAGTTTACAATGTGTCAATTTCTGGTGTACAGCATAATAGTTCAGTCACACACATATATATACATACATGTATTCATTTTCACATTCTCCTTCATTATAGGTTACTACAAGATATTGAATACAATTCCCTGTGCTATTCAGTATAAACTTGTTGTTTATCTATTTTATATACAGTAGTTAGTATCTGCAAATCTTGAACTCCCAATTTATCCCTTTCCACCTGCTTCCCTTCCTGGTAACCATAAGTTTGTTTTCTATGTCTGTGAATCTTTCTGTTTTGTAAATAAGTTCATTTGTCTTTTTTTTAGACTCCACATAATAAGTGATATCACATGGTGTTTTTTCTTTTTCTCTCTGCTTACTTCACTTAGAATGACAATCTCCCAGTCCATCTATGTAGTTGCAAATGGCATTATTTCATTCTTTTTATGGTTGAGTAGTATTCCATTGTATAAATATACCACTTCTTCTTTATCCAGTCATCTGTTGATGGACATTTAGGTTGTTTCCATGTCTTGGCTATTGTACATAGTGCTGCTATGAACACTGATGTACATGTATCTTTTCAAATTAGAGTTCCCTCCAGATATATACCCAGAAGTGGGATTGTTGGGTCATATGGTAAGCGTATTTTTAGTTTTTTAAGGAATCTCCATACTGTTTTCTATAATAGCTGCACCAAACTACATTCCTATCAGCAGTGCAGGAAGGTTCCCTTTTCTCCACAGCCTCTCCAGCATTTGTCATTTGTGGACTTTTGAATGATGGCCATTCTGACTGGTGTGAGGTGATACCTCATTGTAGTTTTGATTTGCACTTCTCTGATAATTATTGATATTGAGCATTTTTTCATGTGCCTATTGGCCATTTGTATGTCTTCCTTGGACAATTGCTTGTTTAGGTCTTCTGCCCATGTTTGGATTGGGTTATTTATTTTTTATTATTAAGTTGTATGAGCTGTTTATATATTCTGGGAATTAAGCCCTTGTCAGTCTCATCTTTTGCAAATATTTTCTCCCATTCCGTAGGTTGTCTTTTTGTTTTGCTTATGGTTTCCTTTGCTGTGCAAAAGCTTGTAAGTTTAATAAGGTCCCATTTGTTTATTTTTGCTTTTATTTCTATTGCCTGGGTAGACTGCCCTAGAAGAACATTGCTCAGATTTATGTCAGATAATGTTTTGCCTATGTTTGCTTCTAAGAGGTTTATAGTGTCTTATGTTTAAGTTTTTAAGCTATTTTGGGTTTATTTTTGTGTATGCTGTAAGGGAGTATTCTAATTTCATTAATTTATATGCAGCTGTCCAGTTTTCCCAACACCATTTGCTGAAAAGACTCTCTTTACTCCATTGTATATTCTTGCCTACTTTGTCAAAGATTAATTGACCAAAAGTTTGTGGATTTATTTCTGGGTTCTCTATTCTGTTCCAGTGATCCATATGTCTATTTTTGTACGAATACCATGCTGTTTTGATTACTGTAGCTCTGTAATATTGTCTGAACTCTGGGAGGGTTATTCCTCCAGCTTCATTCTTTTCCCTTCAGTATTGCTTTGGCAATCCTGGGTCTTTTGAGATTCCATATAAATTTTAGGATTATTTGTTCCAGTTCTGTGAAAAATGTCCTGGGTAATTTGATAGGGTTTGCATTAAATCTGTAGATTGCTTTGGGTTGACTATACTGTTTTGATAAATCAATGGAGAGCTGAAAACCCTGATTCCCTAGGCATTAATACCTTCTTGTCCATTACTTATAAGGCACTAATTATCTTTATGCAAAAATTTTATCCTGAAACAATCTGGAAATTTAGTACAACTGGAACATGTGGGAATTTTTTTCTCTCAAAAAATTTTCTTTCATATTTTAAAAACTTACCAATCACTTTCAGTATTTTTAAATGTTTAGGAATAAAAATGTTACCTAGATTATGTGACCTTGACATTTACTTATTTTATCAGCCAAAAAGAATTATACTGACTAGTATAATCATGAGTGACATGTACATGATATGAAAATTTCTCTTTATATATAACAGTTGGCCCCAAATTAATTCAGAGAATCTTCATTTTCACCAAAAAATACAGCATACTCTCAGACTAGTAATTCTATTTACAAATTACTTCTATAGGAATGATCATTTAAGTGCACAAATATATTTTAGATATACAAAAGTATTCATCTCAGCACTATCTGTAATGGTGAAAAATTATAAATAATTTATATGTTCATTGGGGAATGAGTTATATAAATTATGGTCAATCCATACCATGTAATACTGTGCAGTCACGAAAAAGATGATGTAAATCAGGATTCACTGACAAGGAAAGATGTTCATGTTGTGTGTTTAATAAGAAAGCACATTTAGTACCACTCTTTTTACATAGAATTGACTGTAAGTGTGATTGTCAATTGGTGTGTGTGCAGAGAGAGGGGACTGAGAAGTTGTTCACCAAAGGGTTAATAATGTGTTATTTCTGGATGTTATGATTTTTTACTTTATTTTTATCCTTTTCTGTAATATTTGAATTTTTCTACAACGACAATGAGTCATTTTTTATAATCCAAAAATAAAAGCCATTTTCAGTTCTATTTTAATTTTTTAAAAAAACAGACCTGAATCCTTTTTTGGGATAGAACCACGACTTGATTCAAAACACTGCGCTTTGAGATGCGGAACTAAGCTAATCAAGTCCAAGTTTACCAAGGACTGCCTCCTTTTTTGACACATTTTACCCAAATGAGAGGGGTTTAAAGAATAGATGAAGAATATCAAACACATTCCCTCTCCCCCATCAAATTAGAATTTGTCAGAGAAGTGAACAGCTAGGTCAGAGTGAGCGATTTCATTCTATGTGATAATCTTTAGCCACTGTTTCTCTGGGGTTTCTAGTAGAGTAAGGAAAATAAAACTTAAAGGCTATAAAATCATGTTGAATCTATAGTTTGAGTAAAGAAGTTAGATTTACAAAAACATCAATTGTATTTAAGTTCATGAATTCTTAACGATATTTTAAAAACATGTTGATTACATTTGTGTATGCTAGGGAACTACCTCTTTATTTAGAAAAAAATAAGGAAAGGGAAAGAATAAAGCATTTACCCCCCCCCAAAAGAAGAATCATTATAAAATGATGAATTCAGTAGTAATTCATTGCAGTACATTTTTCAGCATTAAAAAAGGAAAATCTAGCAAACAAACACATGAAATTGATACCTTTTGAGTTTTTGTTTTGCTCATTTATTTATTTATAACATATACATCCTGCAAATGATGATTTGGAGAAGTGAGAAAAAAAGTCCCATAAAAGACTGTATAAAGAATTGCCCTTTCCAGAAAATACTGCTTTATTTTTCAAGTTAACAGAGAAAATATGACCATTCATGGATGTTTTCTTTCATCTATTATCTTCTTGATTTAAAACAGACTCTAGCTGAAAGGAACCTTAGAATCATGTATTCTAAATCTTTCCTTTTATTAACAGAGAAATTGAGAGCCAGATAGTTTTAGTGATATAGTTAAGGTCACAGAATAAAGTCAAGTTAGACCCATGGCTAGAGTTCAAGTCTCTTGATTCCCAGAGTTCAATCAATGGTTTTTTCCACGGGGCATCTGGTTACTACATAATATCAGATAAAAATAGGAACACACACACATAAAGCATATATATCACTCTTCCAATTACCCTTTAAGTACATTGCTCATTAAAGAAAATCAGACAAAGCTTCCACAAAATCAGGTTTTTCAGTAGTTGCCATTTTCACACTAAAGAATAAAAGATGTACATTCACTCATTCATTCATTTATTCAACAACTTTCAAAAAAATACGTAGCTGACTTAAGTATCCACTTACAGATAGATGTATATCATCCACCTTGAAGAGCACTATTTTGGAAGACGCCAAGAGCTAGAATCCTGCTTTCAAAGAGTAAGATGACAGTATTACTGTGGGAAAATGCAAAATTTTTAACTAGAAATACCAGTGAGAAACAAGCCTCTTCATCATAACATTAACTCTATCAAAACAATAATATTTCTTCAGTGCAAATAGGAAGGTATACTGTGGTCTGAAGTCACCCTTTGCTACCTTCACTCCAGGACCCTGGGGCCTTCGTAAGAGGTCTGACTTAATAGTATTGTGAGTAATTATTTTTGACATGTATATTTTATTTTTTTCTCCATTAATAATCAGATTAAATGAATGTTCTTTTTATTTCTTCCATTCCTGTTGACCCAGAGAAGATGTCTTAGAGAATGCTGAATGATTTCTTCCTTCAGGATATTATAGTGTTTTAAGAGCTGCAAATTCTAGAGCATGCCAGACAGGAGCTATTTTATCCTTCTTCAGGGTTAATCCTGAGGTTATTTTAATTGACGAAAAAAAAACAAAACAAAACAAAACAAAAAACAACTCTCAACATGGAAAACAAGATAAATTAAGATGAAAACTACCAAAAAACAGTATTTTGTTTTTAGATTTCTTTTCTTTTCTTGTATTGTGAGTACTTCCAAGAGAAGAATGCCCTTGTTTCACACTGTGCTGCAGACGCCTGCCCCTGCTGTCCCTGTCCCCTTCTGCCTGCTCTTCATCCCCAGTCATGCAGCAGAATCACTCGCATTTATCCTTATCATTCAAAACATTTACTCTTAATGCTTCTGATAAAATTTATGAGCTGAAACAATGTTTACTTGTTTTTGACTGAATGCAATACTAAAAAAAGAGGAATCATTATTAATCTGCATTATTAATCATTATTAATCCATTGTTAATACATAATTAAAGTTTAAAAATAGTCTTTGTTGCATACCTACTATGTGCCTGGGAGAAATAAATAGAGAAACATTCCATTGCAGAAAAGATCATGGGCAAAGTCACAGACACCTGGGAGAAGAATAAACATGTCATGTTCAGGAGAAAATAAGGACAGCCTCCAAGGGAGAAGCAAGCTGCTCGGACAAGAGACAGTGATGAGAGGCAAAGGGCCTTAAAACCTTGGAAAGGAGTTTCTATGAGTCAAAGGCTGGACTGTGGAAACACACTCCTGGAAAATAACTCTCTGTACTAGTTCATCTCAGCCAATCGAAAGATCCAGCATGTTACCTTTCCATGAAAATCAATTAAGAAAGAGAGACTTGACACAGAACTTTCTATTTTGTTCTCTCTCCTCACACACACACACACACACACACACACACACACTATCAGTCCTTTTCCTTCTGCAGATAAGGCAACATCAGATTTGATGTCTTCATTTGCTTAGGAAGCAACAGGGGCAAAGAGAAGCATAACAAGAACTAGATGAAGAAAGAATGAGAATTAAGAGAATGGCGGCAGTGAAGACAGCAAAGAAGGAATTTTCCTTCTCAAATAAGAAAAAGAAGTAGCGGGGAAGAGTAATGGAAGGTAATAAAGAACAGAATGGAATAAATATCCTAATGGGCTCCTTAACTGAATTTGCGTCTACTCTCAGCCCTGCGCCTGCAGCTGAAGGAAACCCTTGGTAACTCACTCAACGTGAAGCTACATAGTCATTTTGGTGCAGAGGAAGCAGACAGCGATGAGCTGGCTCTCCCAGATTGCAGCTCTGCCTCAGGATGAAACTGTTCTGATCAACATTTCCCCATCTGGCAGGCAGGCGGCCAAAAGATTGGAGACCTGAAAATGGATCACTGCGTTTTGACTCCCTGCAGCAGCCAATACGTGTAATATAATATTTACACAGTTCAATCTAATATCAGTCATGCTGAGCACCAACCAGTGGAAAATGTTATGTTTTTCATGAAAGAAATAAAAATAAAGGTGACTGCTATGGTAGTATCTGACTCCCAAGGCCCATGCGTTTCACAAATCGCTTTACATTTTCGCTTGATCTTGACTGATGAAAATAATTCCCCACTGTTTGAAAAGCTAAAAACACCAAGACTTTAACTATCACCATTTACTTAGAAAAAGCAGCCTTATATAGTAATAACTTCTTCTAATTTAGAAGACAAGAGTGCGTGGGTGGAGGTTGGGGAGGGACTGAAATGCTCATTAGCCTCCCCCAGGGGCCCTGGCACGGAGTTCTCCCAACTATTCAGAGATCACGTCCTATGTTTACTTACTAGGGGACAATTTATTTTTCTTTTATATTTTCAAAGCACTTGAAATGATTCCTTCTCTTTGTGATGATTTCCATATGCTGTTTCCAATGAAAGGGCAATGGCTTACTCAGTGAGCATAAGGCCACATTCTGAAACCATTAAGTGCCACCTCACAGGGAGAGACCCCGAGGACTGCAGAAGCCCTTCCTATGACACTGAGATCCGGATCTCAAAAAGCACTGCATAGAAGACAGCAGATAAGCCTTCAATTTTATAAAGGTTGGTTAAATAAAATTAGAATAACCACAGATGTGATAGTAGTAACTTTTTAAAAATCCTGAATGTTTCCCATGTGTGAAGTAATTTGCATGTGCAATTTCTAATCCTGAAAACAAGCCTTGGAGATAGGTGCTAACACTATCCCCATTTTATAAATGAGAAAACTGAGGCACAGAGATTAATGTAATCAAAAGAATTAAGAGTTGGCTTGCTCTAAACAGAGCTCAACATAACTATATGCAACTAATTCTTCAGAGCTTGAGGTATTTCCCCTTTTAAAAATCTCTACGGTTTTTAAGGGGGACAATCATTTTATTTGGCCTTGTAAAATATGTAACTTAAGGATTTACTACCTTAAGAAATCTCAGTCAGTAACTGATACTGCAAACATTTTGTGAAACGTAGCATTTTATCAAAAATGAAAAACTGCTCATGGTAAAAGAATCATCACAAATAATTTATTTGGCTTTTGTGCTCTTAACTTACATGCGTATATCTGGAGTACAAGGGACTAGATGACTGCTTTTCTTAATTTCTGAAGGAAATAGATTTGCGTAGAAGACAATTGCTTCCTCCTCCAATTAGAATAATAATAACAATGACAGACTCCTTTATGGCATGATTACTATGTGTCAAGTATTATCTTAATATATAATCTTTGAAAAGTAGCACAAAATATATTAACAGATTCCTTTGGTCTCAGATTCCTAGCCTGTAAAACTGGTGACATTTTTAATCTACAAAAACAGTAATTCCATTACATAGTACCCCACTTTACAGATGGAGAAACTGAGGCTAAGAAAAATGTGTTTAAAGCTATACAGTAAGTGGTAGCCAGCATTAAAATGCTTTTATCCTTTCAAGGAGTCCGTTTCCAAACAATATCTAAATAAGATCACCTCTTTTTTGAAGGAGAAATCAAATTAAGGCACACTCGAAAATATAATAAAATTCTTCTTTGCTCTATGTCTGATATTGAGGTCAAAATAAACAGGATGTATGTATCAAATTCTCTTTGACACTCCTTAAATTCTTCTTCTCTCACTGGGAGAATCAATTTCAGAGGAAGAGGAAAGATGAATATAATTTTTAGCCAAACTTCTACACAGGAGGCGGTGGTAATTAGTCATTTAAATAAAATGTTCTAAAGACTGGTCAGCAGGCTGCTACATCACAAAAAGCTGAAATGGATGAAGAGGAAATACGAAGATGACAGCTCAAAGTTGTTCTCTAGGACCAGAGTGTTAATCATTTAACAGTGGGAAAATAACCACATGGTCAGGGTTCCCAGGAGAGTTTTTCATTTTTATCACTGTGAAAGACTGGACTTCTTACAGCAATTTTTCATGTATATATATGCCAGCTACACTGGCGTCTTTATGGTTCCTTGAATGTGCCAAGCACACTTCTGTCCTAGGGCTCTTGTCCTTGTAGTGCTCTGTGCCTGGAAGGCCTCCCCAACATATCTGACAAGCCAGCTGGAACTCCCATGGACGTTTATTCTCAACCAAAAAACGAGATGGAAATAAGCAATAACTAATGTTTAATCTGCTTTTAATTTATGGATTGACACCAGTACCCTGGTCTAGTCTGGTCCAGAGAGTTATGAATTTCATATAGTGCTTGAGGTGACCCCACCAAACAGGAGACCTCCCAGCAAGGCAGAGGGGAAAGAGTTTCCATCACATGTTCATTCCCTTTCAACATATTGCAATATATTATGTTTTACGGTGCTTGATTAAATGAATTTCCATGTTATTATCCAATTTTCACCCTTACAAAATGACACAAGTTTTAAAAAATTCCTGAAAGGAAGCTATTGATTAAAGATAACATTTACATTTCAGGCACAAGAGAGAAAGAATATGGCAGAGCCCCTCTCCTGTATTCCTTCAGAAACTCTACATCAGCCATGTAGCAAGATTAAACACCATTACTGTTCAGTCATATGTGACAGGTAAGTAAAATACTCAGACTTACTGAGACCATTATTTGGAATATGGACTTATAGCCACTGTTGTTAGAGAGGAACTTCACCTTATTGTGCTCTATGATATTAGCTAATGTTAGTATAATGTCTAGTTAGGACTAAGAAGATATTTAATAACCAAACATCCAGAGCATGAAAAACTTCAAGATTTGTTTTTTCAACAATGGTTGAAGTCAGGCAGTCCTCAGTTTAAAACATTACAGAATTTATTGAGGGAGGGGTAATTAGGTTTATTAATTTTTTTTTGGAGAGGGTACTGGATTGGACCCAGGACCTCATGCATGCTAAGCATGTGCTCTACCTTCCCCCCTCCCAAAACATTACAGAATTTAAACCAAATGATAGTGTATAGAAAATTCCTCATGGATGCATTTAAAAATTGCTAAAATAATGCAATATGGCAATAAACCTAGATCTATTTTTTAATGAGTAAATATCATTGAAGATACAAAGAAAAAAGAACAAGGAAATTGGTGGAAATAATATCAGAACAACCTACATGTTGGAGGAGTTTTGCTGTAAAGTTAGATAAAACAACATATGTTTTCAGTATGACCCAGGCTACAGTATTTTCTAGATTCTATTTCAATACTGAAATAGATGAAGAACTACTCCTTTGGAAAGCCAATAAGGAAGAATACTGGAGGTAAGTTCTAAAAGTAAATAAATTCTTTAATTTAAAAAGAAATCAATATTTTACGGCAAAATGCAAATAAAAACACTGATGAAGTAGCTGCTTTAACAGGGATTAACAAGGAAAAGATTTTTGGGTAAGGTGGTGAAGATGCCTCACATAACATTCATTCAGTGCATTATTTGTAGGCATGTTCATACAGTAAAATAAATTGAGGGTAAAAGTGCAAAAGTGCTGCAGGATATCTTCAATATGATTACTTTTATAAAAACTCATATTTAAATGTATACTGAAATCTATAAAACATGTTGCAATGATACAGGAAGTGCAGGGAGCCATTCAGAACATGTGCGTTGGGCATCCAACTGGCCTCCGCCCTGGACCTGCCTGGACCTGCTGTATGACCTTAAGTTATTTACCTAACCTCTCTAAGGCTCAGTTTCCTTGTCTGTGAAAAAAAAAAAAAGGATAGTTAGGGCCATTGTGAATGAAATAATTCATAAAGCACTTATTCATACAGAAGTTTTTTTTTCATGTTATGGTTATTTTGATGACTATGATGGGGAGGCTTTGAAGTATTTTAAGCAGTGGTATAACAGGTGATTTAGAAAAATCTCTCTGGCAGCCCTCTGTGGCATGAACCTGAGGAATGTGAAACCTGAAACAGGGAGACAGCTAAAGGCCGAGGTAGTTATCTAAGAGACAACTAGTGAGAGCCTGAGCTGAAGCAGCGGGAGTAGGCACACTGAGCAGGACGTGAAAGAGAGCTATTGAGGAGGTAAAGTCAGTACCACCTCAATGCGTTGGCTTTATACCCCTTTAATATGTCTTGAACTAGATGATTAAAAATTCTCAAACATGGTCCCAGTGCTAGAAACGTATTGCTTCAAAAATAAAGTAGCATCTCTTGTTTTTTAAGAAGATGTAGGAAATCTAAGAAAAAAATTTTAATCTATCTTTTAGAAGACAGAATTATGAAAGTTTCTAGTCTGTTTCTATTTCCTAACTTCATTTCCTAAATTACTTGTTTCTATTTCATTTCCTAAATTACTTGTTCCAGAAATAAAAGTTTCAAATAAAACGATTTGACACTAATTTAAAAATTAGTGAAAATACATTTAATGTCAGAACAGAAGTAGGTTTGGTTTATGGACCGCAAAAATCTTTCCATCAGGGTCTGTTTAGGTCCTTCTTTCCCTCTTAAACTGGCTGTTCAAACTACAGTAGATCCAAAAGTATCGTGTGTAGGAGCTTAGAAGACAAACTTTGGAGCCAAACTAGGTAAACCTCAGGTCTGGCCCCACCTACCCATGTGATCTGGAAGTCACTTAATCACTTTTTGCCTTTGTAATGGGGATCTTAAATGGGGTAATCTCACAAGGTTCTCTCATTATATTTAAAAGGTGATTAAAGAAGTGCCCAACACCCTATAAACATCAATATGAGTTTTTTTTTTAAATAAAATTATCTCCAGAAGGTGCTGTTAAAGGCAATAATATGTTTGGAGGAAAATGACACTCTGACCATTTATTATAGACTTCTTCTGGAAAAAAATAATCTGGGTCCTAAAAAGGTGAAATTCAAGCCAGGTATTCTTGAATTTTGATAAAAGGAAGGAGTATTTTCTAGGCAGAATCAGATAGAACATAAACACATAGTTCTGTTCAGGAAAACTCATCCATTATTTTATCAGGTCAGTACCTGATAAAATTGCTTCCAAATAAAAGTGGAAATGCTAGTCATGGGTAAGTAGGATTATAAAAACCAAAGACCAATGGATAGGAAAAGTATTTGTTATATAATCAAGTGACACAATCTTTCATTTATAATGTTTCAAACAGTAAATCCACCACATTTTTTAGTACTTTATCTGAAACACACCAGATTTATACACTAGTTAAGGAAAACTACATCCAGACCATCTTAACACCAAACTCCATCTATATGGCCAATGATCTGCCACATGCCAAGGGAGTACACAAAGACCTTGAAGATACAGTTTGAGGAGACTCTGGCCATCTCTGCTTTTTAACAATAGGAAAAGAATGGTAAATAATTTAGAAAAATAAAGTGCCTAAGGTAATTCAGTACTACAAATATGTTCTCATTGAGGTGGTCAAACAATGAAATATCCCCCAAAGAGCAAAAGTTATTTCTGTTTCTCAGATGAGCTTCTAACTTCATGAAGTTGTTTACTCTTTCAGATCGTTTAATGAAGCTGATGCAGGAATTCTCCAATTCCTTTTACAAAAATCTCATGGCATTTGGTTTCATTACAAATCTGTTAGAATAGATACAATAAACATTTTGGAGTCCATATATTTTTCAGGTTTATGTACAAGTAAACCAGGTCCCTTTCCAGTCTTGCCTCTCATTGCACATAAACCTAGAGAAGCATTTCCTGTAATCTTTGTCCTCAGGCCCATTGAAAGAAGAAATCATCATAAATGTTTCTAAGGATCAAACCTTAGATGGATGACATTCGATTTGATCCAATTCTGTATCAAAGTCACTGCAGTTTTCAGCATTACTAAATGATAGCCTGTTCTCTTACCCTGGCTGATGCAGAGTGGTATGATGCCCTTGCTAGAGGGAGGGAATTAAGATTTGACTTTAGACAGTTTTATATAATTTTTCTGCAAATAAATTTTCTCAGGATCAATTTTTTCATCTATAAACTAAGAGTAACAAACTTTGCTTACCCCACCGGTATCAAATGACATAACATATGTTAGCAGACTTAGACAGTTGTAAGATATACATACATGAAGTATTTTTAGCTAAATATATAAATTAGCTTATATTCTTAAATTAGCTTATATTCTTCACAACACATTAACCAACAGAGGGCGGTAAATTATTTTGGAAGCTAATCTGTCTTTTAAAACCATTACCATGAAAAATATGCAAATCTTATCCAGTTAGATATAATGTGTATGTCCTAGTGATATCACATACTGACTTTTGGTATTTCCAATATGACTTTCTTTTTTAAAAAATTGCCTTAGTTTAATACCAAATAAAAAGTTGAGAGTACTTACTTCTAACTTGAGAGTTCTAGCCTCTAATGGCAAATGTTCAAGAAACACCTCTTTAGACTAACCGAAGGCTATGCATCTGCTTAATAGCAAAACACATCCCAGGTTATTAAAGTACTGATTGACATTCCACAAAAGAAGAAAAGGAAAAAGGAGTAGTTTACATTTTTTCATTAAGTCCAAAGACAGATTTTCATTCATTCTGTCTAGAAACAATAGCTCCAACATGATCGTTGATGGAAATCATATGAGTTGGTGATAAGTTTTCCAGCTAACATACATTAGGTACATGTGATTGATAATATGAACCTGTGTGATGGAACTGATGTTTTTGAAAAGTGTCAGTCATTCAGTTATAAATGTGAAACTGCTTTACGTCTTCCAGTAAGTGCTTTCAACTACAATAAAGCCAAATACCCTCCTTAATAATACTTTGGTCAGATCCCATGCATTTCTGGTGACTTTCAGCTATTAAAACAGTCTAGTCCGATTACAGCTTTGATCTAACGTCTGGCTGTAAGCTCTCTCCCTAAGCACTGTGGCCGGCTTGTGGCTCCAGGAGTCAGCACAGAGAGGAGAGTGTTGTTTGCTCTTTACCTGCCTCCCTCCAGCTCCTCCCAGCTTGAAGGCAAGAAGGTAGACTGGAGAAGGAGGGGGAAGGTAGATCTATTTATTCATAACTGAATGAGGTAGCATTTCTCTCTTTGTTGGTTGTTGTGCTTCTCTGATTAATGTTGAGTGGCCACACTGTCCTCTCTGCAGCTGGTGTCCAAATGCTGGGACAATTGTGTCATTTCTTCTCGGAGCCCTGGAGGGCTTTGCCCTGCATAATTCCCTAACACAGGAAATAGGGCTCCTGTCCAACACTTCTCTATCCCTTCCAAGCCCCCAGTAGTTCTTTAAGCCAGCTTGCACTGCCAGCCTCTGGCTAATAGCTTGGCCTTTCTGGGTAGGCCAAGCAAGATGGCTCAAGTCTTGCCAATGACTTTCTGTGATAGTCATTCATCCACGGGAAATGCAAGGATCCTTGCCTTACCAAATGGGCAAGTTCCTATTCCATCTCTCTCTCTCTGCCTCTGTCTGTGTCTCTTTTTCTCTCCCCACCCTCTGCATCTTTCTCCAGTTTTATTCCCCCCACCTGCTTTTCTCCACCGCCCATTCCACTGCTCACTAGGCAGGCCAACTGCACTGACAAAGAAGACAGCCTACCAGGGATGTTCCTGGAACATTTCCTGGCACATGACAAGAGCCTGATAAATGCAAGCCACATATGGATTATGTCTAGATAATGACAAAGTTCATGCAGAGTCATAGTCATTATTTTATCTCCTTGTCTTTCAACAAACAGTGATTTGTCTTAAAACATGCAATTCCAAAATAAAAATTTTATATAACATGTGCTTAATAGATTTAGCTAGCATGCACGGACTTCTATAAGCATAACTGTTTTTAGAATTTCTAGAAAGTGCCTAAAAATCAATTTTAAAAAACGAAGTGATCAGTCATATTTACTAATAAAGATGTTACTAGCTTTCTGTATAGTAAGAAGTTTTTATCCTGAAATATACATATTCAAACACATCAAAATCTTTCTTATTTTTCCCTTGAGAAATAGCTACGTTTCTTGAATTATTTTATTTAAAACATTTTAGAAAGCTCACTGATGGCACTAAGGGATAAGAATTATGTTATTTGAATATGCTTTGCCTAAACACATTTTTATTCAAACGTTTAAAGAGAGGATATACAATAATAGATGAAACTCATTAAATCCACCTATGCCTCATAAAGTGAAGGATTATAATTTGTCATTTCAGTTTTAATAAAGTTGTTTGAAACTCTGAATTCACTGTAATAAGTACCATACTGGTCTATATTTTTAAAGAAAGCTTACATTTCTAAGCATTAAAACTTGTAAAGGATAAATAGTCTGAACATTTTTTTGTTTATTATTTTCAAAATGCAAGTTATTTCTAAATTGTTCATAAGATTTGTTTGCAAAACAAAAATTTCCCCCCATTTCTTTATGTGGAGATTTTCCAAAGTGATTTTCCAAGAGTACGTCCAGAGAAATAGCCATTTAAGTACATGTTTCAAAAAAAGAAGTTTTATAAAGTAAAAGTGCTAACATGCTTTTATAAAAACATCTGCAAATACACAGTGAGGTTTTATGTTGTAATTATGTCCAGATAAATTTGTTTCTATGGATGATCTCTTGGAAATATACCTTGCAGAATGCTGTCTTATGACCCTGTATTAGAAATGTTTGTTTCCAATCACATGTATTTACAACATAAAACCAGGATTAGGTTAGTGATTATTTGGGCCTTTAAAAAAATTCAGTGTATCTTGAAAACAAATGAATTTTATGGCCTTGAGCTTCAATGCCAATGAAAATTTTTATTATTAATATTTCTGTTAGTGATCTTGAAAAGTTGGGGCTTTCCTACCGTTCAGCCAGCCAGTCAAATACTAAAAACTTTTAAACATCTTTCAAAAATGACTAAACATATCACTAGAATGATATTTACTGGGAATTAGAAAGCTATTAAATTTCTGATCATTCTTAATAATAGTAGACTAGTTTTTTTTTTTGCTACTTCAGCTTGTTAAACTTCCCTTTTATACAGAATTATTGAAAATCTAAACACTAGATATTTACAAGCCAAAACTTGTTATCTATAGAACTGCTCTGTAACATACCCATTTTAAGGGGAATGATTTTAAGCACTGTCTGAAGTTTTGTTTGAAAATATTTTCTTTAATTCCCAAATTATTCTTCTGTGTGCTCTTCAAAAGTGTGAGCATTTTGTTTGCCAGCAACTATCCCCTACCCAGCCTTTCTGTCTCTTGCCTCTACATCCTCCTACTTGGAGGTAACTTGGCTCTAATAAGTTTCACCAATCATTGGAAGAGGAGAACGTCCATGCCAAGCAACATACACTTCACCTTGAACCTAGTAAGAGACCAGTACTAGAACTGAGTTGACTTAATGTTTTAAATATAAAACAGTGATCCCAGTGAAGCCACGGCCTTGACAACATAAGAAAGTGACAAGCACTTTGTTCCAAGGGTTTTCTAGAATAAATAATGTGAATATAAGAAATTAAATATAGTGTTTTAATTAAGGAAAAACTAGACCAAGAAAAGTGGGCATTGCCATAATAATTTAGAAATTACATCTTCTTTAGAAGGCTCTCTAGTCACTTTTTACACATAGAAAAAAACTATATACTATCATCTTTCTCTCTTTTACACACACACAGTAATTGAGGAAAACATCCAGATGCTTTCATAATGATATTTTAAAATCAATAACTTTAGCTATCATATCAAACTAAAAAATTAAAGCAAACATCCTGAAGCTTTAATATAATGCTCTTTTTAAAACTAAAAATATATTTCCTAGGTATTTGAGGAAAGATGATTTGGGGGAGAGCAGAACTGAATTTTCTGACCTTCATACAGACTAATAGCTTCTCTGAATCCTGGTAATAGAGATGCTATCCGCAGAGAAACGCCTCCAAAGCCCCCTTCACTAGCAATTTGCTTCAATTCTTCAAAAAATCGCCACACAGTGGTTCCACTTTGAAATAAGCACGTCAAGAACTCAGGAGAACCCACTACCCATTCTAAAGATCTGGCCGTGAACGAGCCACCAGAAATCATACCTTCTAGCCACTTCTATCCCTACATTTTAACTGGTAGGCAAGTGGTTTAAAACTGTACACTAGTAGGGCTGTAGAAAACTAAGCAACACAGAACCTCAGCAATAGTAAAGTCTAGTTTCCTCCACACTTCCTCCTTTCCCACCCTACTCAAAATCTTTGTCTCTCTTTCCCTTCTACACACACACATACCCGCCTAGGTGAGTCAGAAAGGGTGATTTCTCTCAGGCCCGGCCACAGGATAGATCAGAGCTGGAATTAGAACCCAAATCTCAGGAATGGGAGCCAGCCAACTGCTTTCCTAGACCCAGCAAAAATCCACTCAGTCTCATGAATCTACATATGCTGAATTACGCATTAATATTTTGTCTGATGTTGCCTGCCATTGACTCCTAAAGAAGCACAGTGAAACCTACCACCTTTCTGTACCCTTTAATCACTCTGCCAGTTCCAAGCCGAAGTCCCAAGGCAAATTACTTAACCTCTCTAGGTTCTTTTCTCATCTAAAATTAGCAGGTTGAACTGGGGATCTCTGAGCAGCTTTCTGGTTCTAAAAATTTCTGCTTTTCATCTCCCATTTTATGCTTCATCCTTGATGTTTGAAATTTTCACTAGGTGGCAGGATTCCACCATCGCATTATGAAAGAATTTTCCGATGGAAACCTGCGAGCAGAAAATTTCAAAGAAATTCCTTTCTTCACAGTGAACATTTTTTAAAAAACAAATAAAAAAGCCAAAGGAAAAGAAGAATAACTACAAAGTCCCGTGGTCCATATATTTCATAAAGATCTAGAACTATTTTTAACGTAATTATAAAATAAAAATTTAATCAAACGTGTTCTTTCATGTAGTACTCCAATTTAGTATTAAAATCAGATAAAAGTCTGCTTATTTTCATGCATTTAAAATTGTGTTTTAACTGAATCACAATTAGACCGTATCAGACCCCCTCAAGCAAACCAGTAAGCATTCTGAACTAAAAACAGCAATCTAAGAGAATCAAAAACATCTAAAATACTTTAAATCACTAATAGATGCATTTCAAAGTTAACTCTAAGTTACTTAACAATATATTCCCAGTGTCTTTGAGTTTTTATTTTGAGGATTTAACAAGAAGAATACACATGATGGAACAGAGTACGTGGATTTTTGCATTTATTTGCCAAAACCTTAAAAGAATATTCTTCAAATCGATTTTATGACATCTTCATCACATTTTAAAAATTACTGCCCCAATTTTGCCTTCTCATGAACGCTGTATTATAATAAATGTCATTACCAACCCTTCATAAGAGTCCTCAAAATAGCCAAGCCAATTGGTTATGCCGAACTGAGCATTTCTTCTCTGCTAGAGCCAAGCAAAGAGACGTGAAACAATAACGTAGCTGTATATTCTAATATTGCCTAGAAGAAACGTTCCCAAGTGTCTTGCTGGTTGTCGGAGAAGCTGATTAACTAGGCTTTTCTTCAGCTGATAAATATAGCGCTCTTTTTTCCCCTATTAATTGCTGGTTAATTACATAATGCTGTATGTTACTCTCCAGAGTTTCTTTGGGGAAAAAACAAACGAACAAAAACACCTAGAAAAATTCTATGTCCGCTCCAAAATCAAACTTATATACGGACTTCTGCATTAGAACTTGAAAAAACCAACAACAGGTTGCTTTCATGCCTTCCTTCCCAGCCCAGATCGGTGATAACATCTCTTCGGTTGTCCTACCTTAGCAACTTGTAAGGGCTGCTGCTGCTCCTTGCCACCTTGCAGTCTGAACCCCCAGGGCGCCCCTCCGGTCATGGAGATGCAGATAAAATCCCCCGTGCCCATTTTCTTCTTTTAATTGGGTAGCATGAAGAGCTTGAAAAGACAGATGAAGCCTGGGTGCGGCTGAGGATGTGCACTCAGCCTCAGGCTCCCGCCAAGAAGGCAGGACTGGGGCGCGCGGAACCTCCGCTGGAGCCGCCGCCGCCGCCGCCGCCGCCCCGGCAGCCGCCGCGAATTTGCTCTGCTAATAGGATCATTCACAAAGCGGCAGAGGCGCTAGAGGCATGGAGGACACAGCCCACTCTTGCGTCACGCTCCTTTGCTCAGCCCACCTTCAGGGAATGGAAAGAGCCTCACACATAGGACAATGTCCCCATTTGGGGCAAGATGGGGGCGGGGGAGAAAACCAAAGTTCTCTAGCTCAAACTGATTAAATCCCAGCACTGGAAAAAAAGTATGATAGGAAAACTTCCACTTAATAATTCTATAAATAGTAGAGGACACATGAAGGTTTTAACCTCCAGGTCACGAGTGACATCCTAAAACAAAAGCTCTGAGAACTCAACTACTAGAGGATTAGATTCTCCAAAATGAATGTTTTGAGAATTACCACATTGATGATCAAAACAGACAAAAGGGAGTTAAAGTGGGTTAAATTACTATTTTCCCAAGCTTTCACTGACTGCAGCCTGCAGAACTAATCCCATAAGAAGAGGAAATAAAAGAAAGCAAAACATTTATTTAAAAAAAAACCTTTGTCCTCTGAAAAGTACTTTTCTGAACTGGTGTGTGTATATAATCAGAAGAAGGAGGAGAAGAGAGACAGACAGACACAGAGAGGGAGAGCAGCTTTTCCCCTGGAAACTGCATTTTTATAACTAAATCTGTTGCATGGTTTGGAGTACTTTAAATTTAAATAAGTGTTTCATTTTCTTCCTTCCTTAGCAGAAGGAAACTTTTTAAACCTGCATAATCAGCCAACTGCATACGATGTCACTAATGTTTCTTATTTTTATAGTCTCTCATCATGTGTTCTGAGTCTGGGTGGTCCAATATAAATGTTGATTTTACATGTGGTCCAAAATACTTCAGTGTTTTAAATCTGAATACAGCCTACCAAAAATTGTACAATGGAACATTTTTATTTTCCCATAATTCTTTTATTTTCCATGACATTCATCTACATAAAAACACACTAAATAAAGAAGAGCCTGGGAAAGTTAGTTCATGTTACATGTGGCACCAGACCAGTGACTTCCAAACCCTCTGCTTGTTTCAGTACTAGGAGGCGTTATACAGTGAACATTTACACAGCCCTGCTCCAAGAACCCAAAAGTGTCCATTTATTTGTGCCTCATCACTGGAGTAAGGATGGACCATGTAATCAGAGACTGCTGCACGGGAAGAGACCCTCTGAAGGTCATGAGAACCAGACTCTCATTCCAAGTTTGATTCTCTTCAGAAAGGTGAATTGACTTTACCAAAAATCTTTCTTTCAAAAAAAGAATTTTTCAAGTGACGTCCTAAAATATGAACTCTGAGAGCAAAAGAAAAAGAAGACTTTTTACATTCGTTCTTTGTGCTTTCTCCTGTCTCTGCTCCTCACCCACTCCTGTCTAGCTTCTGTCCCTAAAACAGGAAAAGTTCTCAGCAAGGTCACTTATCACATCCTTGCTTTTGTGTGGCACTTGTCTCATGGACCATGTCCTGCTTATATTATGTTTTCCCTTAGGCTTCCAGGACACAACATGCACTTGGCCGTCCTCTTGCCTCTCTAACCACTCCTTTCTTGCCTTTGGCAGTCCTTGGCCTCTACTCATCCATTAAGCATTGGTGTTCTGTGCCAGGGCTATGTCCTGGTCCTCTTCTTTTCTTACTTCACACCCTTTCTGTGGGTTCTCTCATTCACCCCACAGAATTTAACCTTCCCCCTCAATCCCAAATCCCTTTCCTTAACTACAGGCCAATATATCCAACTGCCTATTAAACCTCATTTTATGTGAATATATCACAGAATTCTACAAGTCAATATATTCAAAATCAAGTTTATTATTATTATTTGGGGATTCTCTCTCCTCCTCCTACGTTCTCCATCTCAGGGTAATTGACTAACCCATTACCTTTTTCTTATGCTTGATCCTCTTCAACCCTGACTCAGATGTAAAGGTGATACTAGAGGCTGGAACTGGAGCAGGCCATACTGTGACCATGAGGTAAAGGCAAGGATAACAACAAAGACTCCATCCTGACTGAATTACTGCCAATAGCTGCCCACCTCCAATCTTCTTACTGTGCAAGAAAAATAACCCATTTTGTTTAAACTGCTATGGGTACAGCTTATGATGGAAGCCAGCACATTTCTAACTGCTATACTCAATGAATGGCTCCTTCATCCAGTTCCCCAAGACAGAGAACCAGGAACTAACATATTGCTATAATTTAATGAAGATTTATTTGGTGTCAGGAACTTGACATATAATATTTTATTTATTTATACATTTATCCTCAAAGAAGCTATGATAGGTAGTTATTAGTGTCTCTCTTTTCTGGTAATTAATTCAGTCTTAGGTCCTAGGTGGTAGAGTCAGGATTTGAACCTTTGCCTACCTGAATTCAAAATATCTCTTCTAATCATTGCTATCCTATCTCCAGGCCTTATGTATTTTCTTATACTTATCTTATGCATCCAATTACTTATTTAGACCTATGCTCCAACTTCTAAATAGATTGCAAATTTGCCCCTTCATCCCATTTTCACTGGTATGATTACTTCTGTGTCTGGGCTAGACTTCAACAACCTCTTAACTAGCTTCTCTGTCCCAGCCTTATTTCCACCCTCAATTCATTTTTCGCTCTATAGCCAGGGTGAAATTTCTGAAATGCAATATCTACCCTATTTTCCCTCCATTTAAAGTCTAAGTTTTCTCAGAAAAGTCAAAGTTTCTTTATATATATAACACTTTCTGCCTCCCACTCCTCACTTCTCCCACCTCATCTCTCACCTTGAATTTTATGATTCAGACACACAGAACTACTTTTAGTTTCTCTAACTTGCTTTGTTTTCCCATCTGCTAAGGCATTCTTCCAAGCTGTCTAGTTCTCACCCACACATAGATCACCTGATAATTGCTACTCAATTTTTGGCCTCAGACTGGATAGCATGTTTTCCAGGAAGCTTTGTCTAACTCTCTTCCTCAGTGTTCAGATTAGGTGCTCCTTCTGTGTCCTGTATTTTTCCCTCTCATCCCAATGGTCCCTTAAAATGAATCCTTCACTCTGTGAGATTAGGGGTCATTTCTGATTTTTTCAGAGTTGTATCCCCAAGTCTAATATAGTTCCTGACACCTAATTGGTGTTCAATTAATATGAGTAGAACAGAAAAAATAGGTAAGATTTCCCAGAATAAAGCAGAGAAAAGAAAGGCAAAAAATTCTCATTTCTTTTCTTTCTCTCCATTTCATTTGACTTGGAAAAACCTGAAACAGAGCAAAACTCTTAATTACACCACTTAGAGACCATGTGAAGTAGGTGTGACTGCCTCCCTAACATTTTGCCTCTTCCCCCTTAGTAGCTACTGGGTGGGGACAATTGATCCTACCACCCCAGCAGCATGGATGAGCTAAAGCAATCAGGGTAACCATTCATCCTTAACACACAGAGATTAGTTCAGGAATGGGTACAAGCCTAAGCCTGAATCAAGGAACATTTCCTTAGCCCCAGTAATTAATTCATAGATGGTCTAACCACAGGGAAGCTCAAGACTTTTCCAGGTAGCTGTCAGGGCAACATCCTCTCCACCCCACCCCTCGTGGACATTGACAGCAACCAATAGAGGAAGCCAGTGTGAGGATGAAACCATCACAAGGTTGTGGTGGCAGAGAGTCTTCCATGGGCCTCTAGCACTCTGTATAACTTTCTAGGTGTGTCAGAATTCAAGGTCTTAATCCTTCTTTTCCTAAGCTATTTCTCAGGGTTTTGTTTGCAGAAAGTAACCTTGAGAAATGTGGTAAATTTCTCAATCCGGGAGAAAGAGCAAGTTTGCTAGCTGATTGTTAGACAAAAACAAAATAAAAGCAATGGATTGACTAACTCTAGTGATCCTTAGCTGTTAGATGCAAACCAAAACTGTGTGTGTAACATCCACCTGGGTCATATCATGTCAACCCTGTGGAGTTTGAGGCAAGATGAACTGTTGTAAACATACTAGTGGTCGCAATGCTTGTTTTGCCCTGAGTAATAAAGCTCTTTGTCTCTACTCAAGATAGTCTCACATCTGCTTTCAGCATCCATGAAACAGTAACAGCGTAACTTAGTAGCTTGCAAGGAGGGTGAAATCAAATCCCAGATCCAATGGGGTGAACCTAAGACACTAGTAGAGAAATAGAATCAGAGCCCTGGTGAAACAACACACAAGCCTGTTTTTTATTTTATTTGAGATTTAAGAATCAAGTCAAGAGAAAAAAAATTATTAAGAGAAAAAAAGTGACTTAAATGGTTTTAAAAATGATCTTTTTAGACTAACTCTAACTCTATGCTATTTAAATCATTTAACACTATCAGATGTTGTTTTATACTACCATTCATTCATTCATTCATTTGATTTTTCATTCGGCAGATAATATTTACACTATCTTTCTCAATTTTGACAGCAAGGTAAGATTTCTGAGCCTAACGTGAACTGGGAAGGCATATTATGAAGCAAAAATATTCCATTAGGAATAACTTATTCTGCAATAATTTCACATTAGCTATCCATGCCTACCTCCTGCTTCTTTTTTATTTTTCTAATTTTTCACTCAAAAATATCATTACTTTCCATTTTGAGCTAATGTCTGTGATCGCTTTCTAATTATTCAAAAACCTAGAAGTTATTCTTCATTATGAATAACATAGTAAAATACTATTTTGGAGAAAAATAAAGCATCACAGCAAAAGGAATAAACATTTCTTTTGGTTTCTGATCACAATTCCAATGTGTACCTGTGGAGGGGGGGTTCCCCATACCACCAACAAACAATTCTCAGGACACCAGCAGCAGTTCAACTAAATTCTGACACTATCTACCAGGAGATAAGGGCTCAGGCCCACATGACCGCCCCCCACCCCCATTCACACACACTGCAGACATCAGTTGCAGCCCCAGGTTATCATCTTTGCTTCTGACAAACTAACTATAGATCAGAGGTTCCAAAGACTCCACTCCTTGGGGTTGATTAATTTGCTATAGCAGCTTGCAGAACTCAGGGAAACACTTGTTTACATTTACCAGTTTATTAAAGGATGTAATAAAGAATACAGATAAACATTCAGGTAGAAGAGAAGGGTAGGACAAGGTATTGGGGCGGAGCATGGGACTCTCGTGGCCTTGCCCAGGGCACCACTCTCGCAGCATCCCCATGCGCTCACCAACTCAGACGTTCTCTGAAGTCTATCTTTTGGGGATTTTATGGAGGCTTCATCACATAGACATGATCAATCATTAACTCCATTTTCAGCCCTTCTCCCTTCTCAAGAGAATGGAGGGGCGTGGCTGAAAATTCCAAGCTTCTAATCATGGTTCTGTCTCTCCAGTGACTAGCCCTCATTCAGGAGCTATCCAGGAACTCACCCACAGTCGCCTCATTAGAACAAAGGCTTGCCTACCATCCAGGAAATTACAAGGGTTTCAGGAGCTCTGTGTGAGGAACAGAGGTCAAATACCAATATCAGAACTAGTGTTCTTATCACTTAGGAAATTACAAAGGTTTTAGGAGCTCTGTGTCAAGAATGGGAGGCAAAGACTAATACATATGTTCTGTTATCTCACAACATTATTGTAAAATTATGTGAAATTTAGAATGACCAAAACTGGAAAAATGCACCATAATTTCAATATCTAAACCAAACTTAATGTTTTCTTTACTTTTGGGCCACCAAAACTTGATGCTTATTAAAAGGCCTTAAAAAAAAGTAGCAGGCATCTTACAACATTAGCTAATCTATTTATGTGAGTTAAATTCCAACGAATCACCAAATGAAGCCACATGGATTAAAGTCCTTGTAGGACAAGTATATATTAAAAGTTTCATTTTCAAAAAGCATACTTTATAAAAGTGGCGTGTGTGCGTGTGTGTGTGCATTTTAGGACAATGAAGATGGAGTTAAATAAACTTATTAGAAAAAAAATAGTTTTAGGCATCTGATTTTTCCAAAACATTGGAGGTCGTTTATCTGTAAGGTCAGGGAATGAAATACAATGTTATGACTCATGATGTCTACTAACTATATATCATTTTGCTGGTTATGTTTTTGCTGATAAATATTCCCTTTTTTTGCATTTCAGATAGTACTGAAACAGCAGAAAAAGTAAAGATAATTTTTAAGAAAAAATGTAAGGTAATGTCAATGAATTATCAAAGATGAGATTTACATGATATCTTCTGTATCTTTATTGTTGTCATTGGTGGGGCAGCTGGGGTGAATAGGTTTATTTATTTATTTATTTTAATGGAGGGACTGGGAATTGACCCCAGAGATAACAGACCTTTTTCTAGGTGTTAAAAAATACATCTACAGATGATGGATTTGATGGTAAACATTTGTGAACTCATATTTAACAGTTATGCAACTCTCTGACTATTGGAGAATCACTAATGCATCATCTGCTGGCCTCGCTAGGGCCTGCTGCCACTCGAGTATTTGTGTTGTTTCCTGGAATGCACGTGCATGAAATGCCATGTGAGCAGGTGGTGTGGGGGCTCTGCGGCATTCCAGTGCAGGCGACAAGGAGCCCTGTGAAAGAAGACACCCTCAGGCCCTCCTGAAAGCATTTTCCCTGCTCATTTACGTGCCCGTTCTTGCTTTGAGGCTGAATGTGGTTTGGGGAGAAACCAGCTCTGTTATGAGTGCTGGTGATTGCAGGGCCTTGCAGAGCTAAGGAGATGCGTGCTAGCAACTCCGACCTTTTCTCAAAGCCCAGAGTTGCTGCTTTGCCCAGCCTTACAGCATGAGGGAGGATATTCATTTGCTAGGCCTCCATTACAAAGGACCACAGACTGGGTGACTTCAAGAACAGAAATTTATTTTCTCACATTTCAGGAGGCCAGAAATCTGAGATCAAGGTGTCAGCAGAGTCTTTTGAGGCCTGTCTCCTTGACTTGTAGATGGCTGTCTTCTCCAAGTATCTTCACATAGTCTTCTCTCAGGTACCTGCCTGTATCTTAATCTCCCCTTCTTATAAGGACTCCAGTCATATTGGATTAGAGCCCACCCTAATGACCTCATTTTAACTTAGTTAACCTCTATAGCCCCTATTTCCAAAATTCTAAGATACTGGTGGGTAGGACTTCAGTGCATGAATTTGAGAGGATAAAATTTAGCCCCTAACAGAGAGGCATAGCATACAGACAGCCAAACTGCAAGTTAGTTTCCTTTTCCAATACACAAGAATTTATAGAGTATGTGACAGGATAATTTTTGAGATTTTGATAGTTGTGTTTGCTCTTAAGATTTCTCCTTTCTTCTTATTTCAAGAAAGTAGTCAGACCTTTACAATTTCCTTAACTCGAGGATTTTCTGAGCAGAAACAGAAGGTGTTAACAGCGATTCACAGTCTTGTAAGGTCTAAGTGCCATAAAATTATTTTGCAAGGTATCCCAGAGCAGTGCCCTTGAGAAAAGCAGGGGAGGTTGTTAGTCCTGACTGGGAGGGTCTAGTGGTCTGTGGGTCTCTCGAGGAGTGCAGACTGCCATGCTGCTGTCAGGGAAAGAAGGGCAAGGCCTCAGAGGGAAACAGCTGCAGGGTCTTTTAAAGGTAGATGTGGCAGGAGCCGGGGGTGAGGGGGTATGTCTCAGTGCTAGAGCACATGCTTAGCATGCACGAAGTCCTGGGTTCAATCCCTAGTTCCTCCATTATGAAAATGAAGAAATTTTTTTTTTTTAAAAAAGAATGAAATGAAAGGTTTAGCTGCTGGACACCAATAGCAGGGCTCCTTCTCACATGCGTGTTACAGAAGCTGCAGTTGGGGCCTGTCTGCTGGTCAAGACCATGGACAGTCCGGTGACTGATGACCTGATCCTCTATTGCAAACCCCTGGAAGGAAGGGGCCCTAACCATACCCGAGACTGGCTTTCTGCCAACCCAGTGAAATGGGAGACTAGAGTTGGAATAACTTGATTACAATGATAAAACCATATTCATAGCTAATTAAAAAGATACTTATGCACTTTTGAGCTTATAGTTCATTCATTCATTCAAAAATCATTGGAATGAATGTGTGCCAGATGCTCTTCTAGGTTCAGATGGTGTAGCTATAAGAACCTCAGGCAAAATTCCTCTCTCTCGGAACCTACAGTTTACTGGAAAAGCCAAACAATAAATAAGTAAACAAGAGAGCTTCAGAGAGAAAGGAGAGCTAAAAAGAGAGAGGAACAGGGTGACATGGCAGAGTAATGGGAGTGATACCCATGGGAGATCAGAAAAGGCCTCCCTGAGCTGAGACACAAATGGTAAGGAGATGGTTATTTGAAAGGCAGGAAGAATGAAAAGAAGGGCAAAAATAGTCCTTATCAATACAAAAACGAGATGGAGATTAGTGTAGCTGAAGTGTAGTAATGTGAACCCATTCCTGGAGAATCTTTTATGAAGTTAAAGAAGCAGAAGCTCAAGACCCACCCTTCCAAGATCCCTTCCAAGGGCCCAGAAGGAACACCAACAACGTGTTCACATGTTCATATGCCTTTGTAAAATCTGCCAAAGTAATATACTTGAACTGAATTTGGTGAGGATTGTTGTCTTTTTTCACTCCAACTTCCCAGCCAAGTGGTGGTGGAGTACCCATGAGCATTTTTGGAATCCAGCTAAAGGGAAGATGAGTTGAAGATTTGTTCCTCTTGGTTTTGATGGAATATGTTTATGTAGTTCTCAGTTACATTCATGTCAAGTTATTGCCAGCTGCGCCAGCCTAGGAATGAACAGCTCCCAGGCATACTCCCACCATTTGTTGTGCCGATTCACCTGGTGTGGAAACACTGAAGGGCAGGGTCAGAGATCTTGTAACATCGACCCATTCTAAGATGCTGCCACTGTTAAGTAGTTGGGCAGTAGAGGAGACACATAGGCTGAAATGTACAGCACCACAAACTAGTCTGTGGAAACTTTTTCAATAGCTAAACATAAAAATCTCCAGTGAAGAATTTGTTTCTTATTGATGCCTACTCAAATTCAAAGGTGTCTGCTTTCAGGAATTTGTTAGATAATGTAGCACAAACAGTTATAAATGCACCATGTATTTTTTTTTACTATTATATATGAAAAGTAGAATTTATCAGAATTTCTATGTTTATGGGCATAAACCTAGAGCCATGTTACAGTGCTTACATGAAAAGTCTCATGTAGTATGCAACCCAGTTATCACTCATAAAAACTAACATCAATTAACCGTGCCAGAGGCTAATGGAAAAAATGATATTACAAAGTTATTGTCATATAAACAAGAAATCACAGAGAATTCAACCAAAAATGTAGGGGGGAAAGGTGATTCAGTTAAATAATAAAATATCGTTATTTATCTGGATTTTACAGTGTTTGTAGTAGTTATCAGCTAATTTGTGTGGGGTTTTTTCATAGATAATACTAATACTTTTTGGAGTTTCATAATTTAGTTATCTCTCTTCTGATCTTTTCATTTTTCATCAATCTTTTTACCCCCTCTCTAACTTCATAGCATTACAAGGTAAATTAAAATGTCTGCTTAGCCCTTAGGCTTCTGGAAGGTAATAAAATTTAAAATAGACTTACATTTACAGTGACAAAATATCTAAAGTTGCAAGAGTAGTATTAAAAATGCCTAGTAAATAAAATAAATAATGCTGATGAGATTCTTGAGTGAAGCCTTATATTGAAGAACCAAATTTTAGATAATTTTAGGTAATCTCTTAAGTTGGGAATCACTTTTAACCTATGAAGCAGAAATTTAATTCAAATTCCTGCATTTGTTGCACCAAAGTGATGCTTTCCAGACTAAACCATACTGTGCTGTTAACCTGTCACGAGTTTGCTATCTACCCTGCCTTTAAAACTGCTTTAACTCATTTACTTAACAAATGTTTATTATTTCTAATGTTATTATTTATTATTTCAAATGTTCTAAGCATGAGGGATATGGAAATTAACAAGTCAGATGAGGCGCGTGCTTTTTAGAAACTCATATCTTAGTAGGCAAGAGAGACAACAAAGACAAATAATCCTATGTTTTGTCCGAAAGTGATAAGCACAATGAAGAAAAATAAAGCTGTCAGTGTGAGGTAGGGAGAGACTGGCTACTTCAGGGGAAGCTTTCTGTTGTGAGGAGGTGATATTTGAACAGAGACCTATCCTGTGTCGTTGCAGTAGTGGTGACTGGCACTGCTTATTTAAATCATAAAAATATTTGACTGAGCAAGAAACCATACGTCTACTTTCTTCAGAGGCAGCACGGGTGGTGGGGAGAGGTAGGAGCTGCGTGTGAAGTCAAACCCCAGCCCTGCTGCTAGTTTCTGTACAGCCTTGGGTGCATCGTTTGTCTTTTCTGAACCTTGGTATTCTCCTCTTTGGAAGTTGCTCTGAGCAGTAAATGAGATGTTTCCAAACACTTGTTTTTTAAGCAAATTTTAAACAAGTGCCTGGCCCACAGTAACTTCTTAATAAATTTTTCCTTTCACCCTTCTCTTTGCTTTCTAAGACGATCCTTTCTGGATGGAAACACAGATGCCTTAGCTGAAAGTTTTTGGAAGGAGACAGCTTTTTATTGCAAGTCAGTGCAACGGACTTCCCACAAAAGTGAGGAATTTCCTGGGAAATTGCTAATTATTTGCAAGGCAGCTGGCAATAACTAAGCAGAGGGAGGGTAAAATGGCCATCACTGAGTTTGAGAGCAGGTGTTCAGCTGACCGGATTTCATTACACTTCATAACCCTTTGGAATCAAGACAGGCCTGGATTTGTGTCCTGGTTCTGCCAACCACTAGCTGGTTACCTTGGCTTCCATGCCTCAGTTTCCTCCTACATGGAAAAGAAAAGGCTGCTGTGAAGCACTGATGATGCTGGTGATGCTCAGCACTGTGCTGGAGTCAGGAGGCACTCAGTTTATTTGGATGTTATTGTTATTAGTAGTGGTTTGTCACTTTTTTAACTCAGGATGTTTTCCCATTCACAATCCTACCATGAAGTAGTAGAAATAGCATCATACCCTTTAACAGAACTGTGAAATGAGGTCCTGAGAGAGCATGGTTTCACCTGTAGTTTCATCCACGACTGGGATTGCATTTCAGTCCGAACTCCCCAGCATCTAGAATAGTGTCTGCAACTCACTAGGAACTCAAAAATGTTCGTTGATGCATTGACTATCCTGTCTCCCACTTTTTCCACTGGGCTTCACATCTGGATATAATGGAATTGCTAGACCAGACAGGGATTTGGGAGATTCTTTTTCTATCCTTCAAACAGGGGAATCCCCCTGGCCTTCCAACGTGGCGAGTGAACCAACTTCTACAGACCCTGGATTTTGAGTTTTCTGAAGATAATAGTAGCTGCTCAGTAAATACACATGAAATGAAATTGCATAGAATCAAATTGAATTAAATGGAAACACAGTAAACGCAAACTTAAAACTAACATATTAAACCTGATTTGGACTTTATTTCCAGATTTCAACTTTTGTCGACCAACAAATGGAGTGACAAGGAACAATGCTTTTTTCATCTTTCATAACTTTCTCTTTGGAATCTTGAAGCGGTTATAAAGCCCCACCAAGTAAGTGTCATTTTCTAGACCCTCTGGGGAGAGGGAAACGTGGCAGCCAGGTGAAGCAAATTGCCTGAGGTCACCCTGGCATCAGTGAAAGTGCAAACCAGACTCAGAGCCCTCTTACCCCACCAGTGGTGCACAGAAAAAGCTATATGGAGGACACTTAGGCCATTGCCCTGACCACGTATTCAGGGGGTTTTCCTGCATTTTGTTTTCCAGCACTTTGGCAAACCTGGCCTTAAATATCTCTAGGGATAGCATTTCCTTCCACTTTCCTTCTTCCCAACTTGGGTAATGATGCCAGCATCCAAAAGCTTCAACTGCCAGGAGAAGTTTGTCCATCATTTAAAGTGTAACTTCCAGATCTCTTTTCCTATTTCTATTCTCCTTATTACTATATATTTCTTCGTTTTTTAGTGTTGATATTAGTAATGATTAGGATTATTGGGAATATGGCCATCATATGTAAAAAATTCCTTCTCTGCAAGAAGTTTAAATGCCATTGAAAACTTTTTTTTACATCTTTATAAAGTAGGTTTTTATTTATTTATTTATTTTTTTATAAAGTAGGTTTTTTTAAAAATCAAAATATCAAAGTAATGTTTGAGCAAGTCATCTGTTCTGCAAGATATCTGTAGAATTTTAGGAAAATGTAAGAAAAGTTTTTGAAAGACATACATAAATAAACATGCATAAAAATTTGCACAGTTTGACAATTTTAAAATGTAACATTATGTTATCATTATAGGAAAATTTAATGCACACATGAGATATTTCAATACATTGTTTCTGATGTATCTCATTCATGAGTGCATTTTTAATGAAATATAGTCATCTTACAATGTGTTAATTTCTAGTGTATAGCATAATATTTCAGTTATACATATATATTCCTTTTCATATTCTTTTTCACTATAGGGTATTACAAGATATTGAATATAGTTCCCTGTGCTATACAGTAGAACCTTGTTGTTTACCTATTTTATATATAGTATCTGCAAATCTTGAATTCCCAATTTATCCCTCCACCTACCCCCACCCCCCTGGTAACCATAAGTTCATGAATGCATTTTAAAAATCCAAGAATCACCTGAATTTAGATAATCAATTTGAAAAGCTGTAAAATCCAGACCAAGTGTGTTATATTTTTGGAGGAATAAAATATTTTAACAAGTGCAGGCAATTAAAAAACACATACATGTGAAATCCAACAGAGCCACTGCACGGAAATGTCAAGAAAGATTATGTCTCTTAGTCTAACATTTTTTGTTAAGTAAGTAGTTTTTTAAGAGGTAGAAGAGGAGTGGATTAAGTCACTGTAACTTTTACTCCTATGAAGCACACACTCAAAGTTAAGCATGACAGAACCTGACTCGGAGGGAAATTTTCAGTTCAAAAAAAAAAATCAGATAATGATCATTAAAACTGATTTCACTCCATTCTTTCCAAATCATCTTATCCTGCCTTAGCAATAAATGAAATACAGATGTTGGAATAAGGCGAGATACTTTGTTTTAAGCCTAGTAAAGCAGAGGCATGCTTTCTAGTTAGTATAACTATTCATTTGAAAAACAAACCCTTTAGTTTCTTTACAAAATTATTTTGGCTAAGGAAACCCTGGGACGGAAATCGTTAAGAATTACCAATAACCCTCAGGAGACAAGCAAATAAATAACAGATACTACCCAGGTACAGTGGCAACTCAGAATCATAAAATAACCCAGTTTCAGAATTTTAAATAACTTTTGTTCGAAGACTGATAAGATTTACAGTATGATAAATATGCTTTTGCCACAGAATTAACGAAATTACAAACTTACACACATTAATATTCAAGATGCAAAATGAGTTCAGGATAACATCTGACTAACAATGTTCCTCATAAAAGATTAGCAGAACAAATCATTAAGAACAATAACACGGATGGACCTAGTGATGATCATACTGAGTGAAGTAAGTCAAAGACAGATATCATATGATATCACTGATATGTGGAATCTATAAAAAAAAAGACACAAATTTTATTTACAAACCAAAAACAGACTCACAAACAGGAAACAAACTATGGTTACCAAAGGGGAAAGGGTGGGGAGAGCTAAGTTAGGGGTTAGGGGTTAACAGACACACATGTTACTGTATATAAAGTAGATAAACAACAAGGACCTAATGTATATCACAAGGAACTATATTCAATTTCTTGTAATAACATATAATGGAAAAGAATCTGAAAAGAAAAAGTATATATGTATGTATATGTATAACTGAATCATTTTGCTGTACACCTGAAACTAACATTGTAAATCAATTATGTTTCAATAAATTTTTTTAATGATAAGATTTTGATGTGGAAGCATATAGGCAGCAGCTGTATTTGGTAGACAGGGTACATAAATATTATTTTAGTCCAAGGACAACTAATCTCAACAACTTGGAACTAGTAAATAATTTCATTTCTTTGAAGTATGAGTCCATTTGTGACATACAGTTATACTAATTATCACTTGTGCCTATCATATGTGCCTATGAAAGGTGGGGAAGAAAAATGTAACTATTTCAAGGGTTGTCTACTTTTGAAAGAAATTCAGTGGAAGGCATTCTTATTATCAAACAATACATTATCAAACATACATGAAATATAAATGATTACATTCTTCAGATAAGTTTTGAAGAGTACACATGTAATGTAAATATGTGTAATGTAAAAAGATATATAAGGAATTCTATTAACAGAAAGGTGAATGACCATCTTTCATAAATATACTTCTTTTAATCTGTAGGAATGACTAATTTGTCCTGATGCACTTATTCACTTTGCCCTAGTCTCCTTGGAACAAATAATACATTTTAATTGCAACACAGGTAGTGTAAGAGGAAGTCTGTGACTGAAAAAAACTAAACTAATAGGTACAGCCAGGAATTGGGTCCATATTCTTAAAATTACACTCTTTGGCATTATTCTTTAACCAACCTTGCCATTTGACTTAAATGATACGTAACAATGCAGACAACTACAGCAAAGTCTTTCATTGTCATTTGAAAGAAAATGACTGAGTTCAATATATATTTTTACATAATCTAAGAAAATTTGAACATGCAGTCATCCAGCCATAACATATTAGACCTAGAGATACAGCTTTCAAAGTGTCCAAGATCTAGAGCAAAGACCAGCAAACTATGGTCCAAGGGCCATAGATCTCTGGCAGCCACTCTGCACTCTTAGTGCAAGAGCACCTGCGGACAATATGTAAATGATGGGGTGACTATGTTGTCGTAAAACTGTATTCCCAGAATAGGCAAGAGCTGGATTTGGCCCATGGGCTGAATATTGTTGATGATTTGGTTAGAATAAATGAAAAAAACAGAACTAAATCAATGAATTTTTAAAAAGAGAGTTCTTTGGAATTGTGTCCTGAATGTTAGGGGATAACTTTCAGCAGAACAAAATTCCCACAGAAAACTACTGGAAAAGCCAAATAAAAATTTTTTAAAAATCTATTTAAAGATTTCAGAAGTGCTGAACCTAACCTACCTAGTCCTAACTAGGATTAGGAACTGCCAAAATTTCAGAGAAGGGCAAGAAGCTGAGAGTATAGCCTTTGCCCAAAGAGAGGACTGCTGCTGGGAGCAAAGAAATCAGCAGAGCCTTCATTGAGCTCATGGAGCTAGGGCAGTAGTGCTCAACCAAGGGTAATTTTCCTTGCAGGGGACATTTGACGATGTTTGGGGGCACTTTTGACTGTCATGATGTGGGTTAGGGGATGGTTTGCTGTGGCATTTAGTGAGTAGAGGCCAGGATGCAGCTAAACACCCTACAATGCACAGGACAGCCCTCCATCCCCAACGAGAAATTATCTGGTCCAAAATGTCAATAGTACCTCAGTTGTAAAATCCTGGACTACAGAAACAAAACGAAATTGGAGGCTTAGAATCTTAGACACATACACGCGCGCACGCACACACACACACACACACACACACACACCAAAGTGTATATTATTCTTATTTCTGGTTTGGTTCAGACATTTGCTAGGGATCATTTTGTTTAGATACTTACATTCTCAGGTATGGAAGTTTCCTGCCCCTATTAAATCCCATGCATGAAGTGTTCTGAACCATCTTCATTCACTCAGGTCCCAGTCCCACCTCAGCAACATTCATCCTCAGCAAAGCGCCTCATCACTTACCCTATTTGATTAAAATCATCCTACCAATGTTTTGTCTACTCCCTTCATGTCCACATATTTTTTTCTAACTTCACTCATTCTTTTCCATCTTTAAGAAAGTATTTCTTTTTTATCAAGAAAATGGCTTATCTCCTTTCTCCCATCTCCTTCTCCTTCAAAATCACTTTTTCTTTACCCTGCTATCTTTCTAGGTTATTCCCGATCCCTCTCCTTCTTTTTTAGCCAAAGTCATGGAAAGAGCAGTCAACATGAACTGTGTCCACTTCATTATAATCCAGAGACTGTTTCAGTGACTCTCTGCAAATGCCTTTTTAGTCAAATCTCAGCTGTAAAACCAATGGTCTTCCTTTAGTCACAATACTTACTGTTCAAGATCTCCTGTGTCCTCCTCTGACACTAACTTTATTCCCCTTCTATCATCATTTTTTTGCCCCGTCACTATCCCACCCACTAAATATACCCCACAAGATTCTGTGTTCAGTATGTCAGTTATCACAGTACCTCTCAGCTTCAAATCCACCCTTCTACATTTTGTGGTGCTTGAGCTGGGACTCAGGCTGCATTTCTGTTTTGCCAGCACCTCCTTATTAGGTCTGCCAATAGGGGGCGCTAGAGGGAGCCTACAAGGCCAGAGAAGAGAGAAGGGACTTGGGCCTACCTGTTTCCAGTTCCTATAGCAGGTTGTTCCGATAGCGGACTTTGATTCTACTCTGTAGCTACTCCCACCCTTACAGAACCAGTCTCATGACTTCTTGCAGTTGCTACCTGCATGATGCCTTGGTGTTCTTACACACCTTTTCAGTTGTTTAATAACAGAGCCAGTAATACATAGAATGGACATTATTATAACCATCATCACCTTATTTATTCAACAGCAGAGTAATGTTACTTGCTTATATCTTAGAACATTTTGAGCTTACTTTTCCCCTGACTGACATGAAGGGTATATGGAATTTTGGCATTCATTTAGTATACTGATGTTAACCATGAGGAAAGATGTGGCCTCTAAGGTGTAACTCGCAGCCAAGTTCACCCTTCCATCATGCCTCCAAATAAGGCTTCCATTACTTGTTGTGGGATGCCAGAAATTATGGTAGGAGTGGAAGGGGGACCTAAAACTGGGAGAAGTTTGAAAAGTTGAATGATGGAGGGGGTTTCAGTGTCTTCTACATAAACTTTGATGAAATGAGCACCTTTGGGCTAAACTAAGGACATACATAGCCTCTGTCTCAGGATGTAGTAGGCGGCATTGATAAAACTGAAGATTTAGTCACTCAGGCTTACATATTTTTTATATCATACCTAAGGCCCCCAGGAACCACAATTATTCAAAGAAAGCTTCTAGGTGTGGTAACATCATAGGGGAATGTGTTCTGTGTTGAGTTGTGAGGTCACTGAGAAGGGAGTCAAGCCTGGAAGGCTCTGAGACAGGTGCCCTCGCACTGACTCAGATTTACACCTTTCATTTTGCATCTTCAGGCTTATATAGGGAAGAAGGCCTTGATAGAGAAAGGGATCTTTGGGCCTAGAAACAGGAAAGCTATGAACACACAAAATCTGCCACCAAAATAAAAGAGCAGATTAGGAATCCTTAGAGTTTTAGGCCTCCCAGCCATATGGGGAAACTGAGGGGCAACATGTATTAAAATGTTATAAGGGGGGCAAGGCGACATATGGGAAATCTCTGTACCTTCCTCTCAATTTTGCTATGAACATAAAACTGCTCAAAAAATAGCCTTTTTCAAAAATGTTATAAGGTTTTAAAAAAAATTTGTAATTGTCTTAGCCCAACTATTTTTAATCAAGATTCTATCCCACAACGAATAATAGTAAAATCCTCAAAGGAGAAGTGTCCACTGTGCTTGTTTTCAGGGCAGCAAGGCAGTGGGAGCTGGAGAGACTATATATATCCTCCTCATTATGTGTCTAGAATCAAAAGACCAGCAAGCAACAAAAAAGATACCAGTAGTGTTCAACAGAATGGTGAATAGGGCTACTGCCCGTGGTTCCTGTGCAGCAGGAAGAAATGAGAGCACGGAAAGCCAGCCTAGCATCAAGAACTGACCCTGAGGGCTTCATGGCCAGGAAGCCCTGTGGTTTTCAACTATGTGGAAGTACAGATTCTAAAGAAAGCAAGAGAACTGTAAGTTATACAAGAAATCACCACCACTTCTTGATTCTTGCAATTTTATCTCACCACTATTTCTCCCCAAATTACTTTTATAAGTCAAGGTACCCAAAAAACCTCTCAAAAAAAAGCCCCTCACTTTCTTTAAAATGAATAGAAACACTCTAAATGTATCTTAGTTATGATATAATGATTAATGTTATTCAAATAAATGGTTCTAGGAAAATCTACATGACTGTTAGTATGAAAGCATTCTACTCAACTGGAAATTAAAGACAAGCTTAAACTTTACAGTGGAATTCAGTGATTCTCTTTTAATTTATATTCATCTTATATTGATCAGTGAAGAAATTAAAAATTGTAGCCATTTCACAGATTATTTAAAACATTTGGTTAAAAACATCTATCCTGTTTCCGTGAACTGTATGCTTCTCTGTAATTCTGGAAAATCCAGAAATTTTTCCATTGAAGGTTTTCTACTGTCAAATGCAATCCAGTCTATTAACTTACTATGTCTTGGTTGGCCTTTGGGGTTATCGGGTGTTTTTAAAAATTATTCTGTAATATGCACACCCATCACAATCTATCGTGCCCTCAGTTTAATATGGGTACCGTTTATGAAGTTTCCTGGGGAGTTGGGTTGCTCTTTATGGTTGTTACTTATATTACTGCTACTAACAGTTTCTTGAGATAAAGAATTTTCTCACATTTGGTATTTCTTTTACATTGCTTTTGCATTGATCATTATATCATAACTGAGCAGTACAAAAGAAATTACCCAGCACTTTTAATGTAGAAACGCCAAGAAGAAAGGCTTGTCTTTATTTTGTTCCTTTAATGTTTGAAAAAGAATGGGGGATGACAGGTTCTGCAAAAATTGTCCAAAGTTTAACATAATATAAATAGCTCAATTACACATTTATTAATAAATTATTTTGAAGCCAAGATTTTTTCACATTATAAAAATAAAAGCCTATATTTTGGGCTTATACCTATACAGAATAAATTTGTTGAAAAATTTTTGTAGATTGTTTTTAAAAACAAAGCAAATTCACATCCTTTATTTAAAATGCCACATAGAACTTTTAAAAAGGAGGATGTCTGTTATTTCTATACAATCGAAGGCTCTGTGCACCTTCTTCTTCACATTAAAAAGAGAACAAGAGGAAACACTGGTTTTTTTAGAACATACAAATTTTAAATACTCAGTGATCTGGAGTGATTTCTATGCATCCAGATACAAACAGTGGCATAGTATTAAGCTTTGCTAGTGAGGAGGCCTTGGTCCTGTCATAAGCTTTTACAATCCTCCTTGATAAATTTAGACATCTCAGAACCAGACATTTGCTAACTCTGAGGAAGAAGAAGGTACAAGGCTACTCACTTCAAAAAATGATTATTGAGAGCCATCAATGTGTTCAACCCTATTATGTGATCCAATAGATAAAGAGATCATTCATTTCACAGGACATTTGTTGAATACCTACAATGTGCCTGGCACGAAGTGCTAGGTGCTGGGAATAAAGGTAACATATGGTCTCTACCCACAACTCACTGGCTAGTTGTGGGCCCAAGTATAAACGCAAATCACAATATGCCATATGATGTGTGCTATAACAGAGGTAGATTCACTAGGTTATAGTATCTCAGAGGAAAATAAAATAATTACACTGGGGGTGGTGATGAAAGGAGTGCTTATGGAACGCTGCTAAAAGAAGAAATCACATCTGGGCTGGACTTTGTAGCCAGAGAGAGAGAAGAAAGAAAAGTAGAAGTAGGTAAGAAGGGAAGCAGAGAGGAAGAGAGGGAGGAAAGCTGAAGGATAATGCAAAGGGGGGGGGGGTGCTAACTAACAAGGACATGGAGACATAAGTAAGCATGTACATTTAAGGACTACTGTGAAAAATAAATAAATAAGCAGAAACCTCAATTACACAGAGTTAGGAGACCAGACAGGTGAGCTCTCATGCCCTGTGACAATAGCAAAGCCCAACAGGAAGCAGAAAGACCTCTTCTTTCCTGGCAAGGGCTCATCCAGTGAGAAGCCACGGGACTCTGTCTCCTGGTGCCCTCCCAACTTCCTTTCCCCTCTATAAAAGTGCTCTTCCCTTGCCCTGCTGGAGATTGCATGTGGCTCACCATGGTTGTAGACCCTGAAGTGCAGTTTTCTGCTGATCCTGAGTAAACCTGTCTTTGCTGGAGAAATTTCTGGCAGTCTATTTGTTTTAAATCAACGCTACTAACTGAGAGCCATGGCTATGGAACAAAGGCTGGGGTGGGGGCAGTGTTGGAATGCTGGAGCTGAAGCTGGAAGCCTTGACTATGGAATATAAATGACCGTGGTGCTACGGTAACTTTGGACTTTGTCTGACAGGTATGAAGAGCTGACAAATGTTGTTAAGCAAATAAATGAGAGTTTGAGGGGGGGTTTGGTGATTATTTTGTTTTGTCATGTTGGGATGCTGTTTAGATGCATGCTTTAGAAGGTTCCTTTGGGAGTAGTGTGGGAGCCAGAAGGTATGTCCTGGTGCCTCTGCTACTAATAGCAATTAGTCAGCTCTTTTTTTTTTTCCCCAGTTTTTTTTTTTTTTTTCGGTGGGGGGAGGTAATTAGGTTTTTTGTTTGTCTGTTTATTTATTTATTTCTAGAGGCAGTCCTGGGGATTGAACCCAGGACCTCATGCATGCTAAGCATGTGCTCTACCACTTGAGTTATACCCTCCCCGCAATCAGTTCTTGAAAAAGAGCTGTGAGAGATGAGGGGATCCAAGCTACATCAGTGACAATAGAAATGAAAAATTATTGTCAGCTCTTGCCTGAGGTGACATAGTGTGGGGACAGGCTCTGGAAACAAACAATTAGATTGGAATCCTGGATTTCCAGTTATTAATGGCATAAACTTTGAAGTTACTTAACCTCTCTGAAACTCAGCTTTTTTTTTAAATCTGTAAAAGAGTAATAAAAGTAATATCTACCTCACAAAGTTGTTAGGGAGATTAAATGAGTTAACATATTTAAAGCATTTAGAATGAATAGTATCTGACATGTAGTGATTATCATATGTGTTAGTGATTATTAATATTTTATACTCAGAGGAGAAATAAATCTCACATTTTTGGAATGGAGGAAGAAGAGAGCATTTAATTTGGAATGTAAGGTGGAGGAAAACTGCCAAAAGGCAAAGACTGCTGGAGTGCAGAAGGTACTCCAGGTGGGGGTAACAGCAAGAGCTAAGGCTCAGAGCAGGGAAAGGATAGGAGATGTTCAGCCTCCAGTACAAGGTTCAGAGGTTCATTCTTCAACAGGAAAAAAATTTTTCTTTATCTGGGAATCTAAGGGCCAGGAAGAATCAACCTTGTCTCTTAATAAGGGTCCATAAAAATTTAACATCCAATTGTGATACTTTTGAGAGAGAAAAGAACACTAAAATTGATGAAAATTAAATAATTTAATATATTTCTAATATATTTTTGAAGTATTTCTTGTCCAAAAATTTTTTCTTCAAAAATTATTTTAAAATATGTCTTTCTAGGAAAAAATAATATCGTACTATGTACATTAAAGGAAATTTTTTTAATTTAAAAAGTTTAAAAACTTCCATCTGAACATTTAGAGATGACTTTAGTGTAATAATTACAAGAAAAGAAAATTACAGGTTAATATCTGTCATAAGCACAGATGCAAAAGTCCTGTACACGATATGAGCAAATCTAATAAATCTAATAAACATCAAGACCAAATGGAGTTTGTTCCAGAAATGCAAAACTGATTTAATATTTAAAATTCAATCAATGTAATTTACTACATTAACAGAATAAAGGAAAAGAACATAAAGTTATTTCAATAAATGCAGAAAAACTATGATCAAGGTGGGGGGAAAAACAGCCTCTCAGCAAAGTAGGAATGGAAGGGAACTAGGGAACTATCTTATTTCATCAAGATTATCTTTTAAAAAAATCAACAACTACATTTTACTTAATGGTGAATTTTGAACATTTGCCTCTTGGGTTGGAATTAAGATAAGGATGATTACTATAACCACTTCTGTTCTACATTATACTGGAGGTACTAGTCAATACAAGGCGAGAAAAATAAAACAGACAAAAGATAAAAGAAAAAGTATTTTTTTTGAGAAAAAAAGTAAAGTTGTCATTTGCAGATGACATAACTATGTATGTATGTAAAAAATCTAAAAGAATGTACAAACTATTAGGGTTAATAAGCACAGCTATTGGAAATAATATAAATATCCAAAACTCAATTGTATTCTATATACTAGAAACAATTAGAAAACGAAAATAAATTTTAAACAGCTTTTAAAATGGTACTGAAAAACAAAACATAGTCTTTCATATTAACATAGCTGGTTAGTCACAGTTCATTTTAAAAAGGATTAAAATTCTTAAGCAGCAACATCATAGCTCTATTTGCCATTCCCTGAATTCAAGTGATATCAGAGATACAGATAAGGCTGCCAGAGACTTGCTTCATTTTTGGGCTCAAGTCCCCCAAATCATTGAGCCCTTGTAGCTTTCTGTGAAAAATACGGAAACTTGGAAGAATGTTTTATGAAGTCACTTTGAAGAAATGGAGTACGCTCAGTTTTACAGAGCGCCTTAAGTTAAATGATTCTCCTACACCTGTTAGTATATGTGAACCCCCAATGACTTGAACTTTAGAACTTAAGAGGCTTCCAATTCTAGTACTAAAAATAATCTGTAAGAAGAATTTTGTCAAAGATTTATAATTAGTGATAAAACAAGGATGTTGTTCTCATACTTAAATTCTCACTGTGCTTTGCTCTCTTGGGCTTAAAGGCAGAATGCTAACATGATAGCCTTAACAATTAGTGCCTAGAGGACATGTCAGTTTGAAAATTGCCTAAATATAGAGCAAGAAATAACTTCTTTAAGACTTAAAAAACAAAATTCAACTGAATAAAATTTAAAGATCTTATTGGCTTTATTGAGCAATTCATAAATCAGGGAGCATCCGATCTAGCAGATAGAAAGGGCTTCTGAGGAGCTGTTCAAAATTAAAGGCTTTTATAGGCAGAAGGGAGTGGGAACAAGAAACTTATACTAGGCAAAAAGCAGATTGGTTATCGCAAGATTATATTCCTTCAGGGGATGGCCAGGGTCTATCAGGCAAATTACCTGATTACTGCTGAGCAGGTGATTCCTGACTGAATGATTTAAGATTCCACTTCTGTGAGAGCCCAAACTGTAATTAAGTCTTGGTTTGGTGACATGGGGCTTAGCATGAGTGACTCCATTTGGGACTATTGTCTTATCTTTAAAAAAGCAAATTTTGATGGTGATGTGTATGATTTACTGAGGAAGGGCAAAATGTTCACAGCTTTTATGCCCAATTATATGAGGAAGGCATTCTCTTCAGTTACAAAAATGACAGGTCACACATTTCCATAGGAGTCTTGACTTCAGAATCTATCGCATGCATGCTAAGAGCAGAAACAACGATTATAAAGGCAGAGAAACACCACTCATTTGCTAACTCAGGTGATTCAGTGACATGAGGTTTTTTTATGAGCCCGTAACTGTAGTGATGTTTTTCAGAACCTTGTAGGCCCCTGATGCTTGGAAGTAGGGAGCTGTTTCTCTTAAAAGGGCTAACAGAGAGAGGCAAGAAATAAGTAAAGGAAGCAAAACAGTTACAAATTAGAAAAGAAAAAAGATTATGTGAAAACCACTTGAGAAATTAGCTGACATCTGTGGAGAGAATATTGAGAATGAAAATAATCAAGATTTAACAAAGCCAAAGTTTTATGACAGAGGGGTGAAATCTCTGACAAGTCAGATTTTCCCTCATTTATATTTCTGTTTAAAAGAGTCTTTCATTGTCAACTGTATGGTGAACTTAGTGGGGTAACAAGTGGTTTGAAACTATGGTAGGGACGGTAGAGCATATGGTAATACATTTAAACTAATTAAACAGGACAGAAAGCTCAACCCCAGAAATAGGAGTCTGTCTCACCTCTCTTTGAGAGTTGATGGAAGGTCATCCTCTCTAAGATTTTGGTTTCCCACCTTCTGCTTCTCACTTAGAGACACTTTGCGACTGCTTTCTGTAAAGATGGGATCTTAAAGCTGAAATTTAGAGGTAGAAGAAGTGGCCTTCATAGTTAAAGCATCGTTCTACAAGACCAGATTCACACCTTCCCTTGGATGGCTTGGAAACTGTCGATGCAAGTCACGGTAAGAAGGCATAGAGCCTAGAAAGGCTGAAGCTGAGAGCCAGATTCCTAGGAACTCAAGGACTGTGTACAGTGTTGGGTTAAAGTAAGGCATAAATGGATGACTTCCCGTCCCCTCCCTTCTTCTCCTCCCCTCTCTCTCTGATTTGGGGGGGGGGGGTGAGGGGGAATGTGCCTGCATACACACATGCATTTTAATGTGTGTATGTGTATATATTGATCTGACTCTTTTTTTTTTTAAGTTTGCTTCAAAGTATCCTCTGGAAATGCAGTTATAATTCAAAGTTTGCTTAACTTTTAAAGTAAGCTTTTTAAGAAAAATATGGAAAATGTGGAATCAGAAAAGGCACTGGAGCATAGATTGAGAGATCTGGGTTCTAGTCCCAGCTTTTCAAAATCCATGTGACCGTGAGCTTGACTATTTAAACCTCAGCTTTCCCATCTGGGAAATGAAAGTATTGGATGGACTAGAATGATTTTTAAGGGTTCTTCCAACTCTGATATTTGATTATTCTATGAAATCTGAGTTAAGCAGAGAGGTACCTTTGCACAGCACATTAACCTCTGGTAGAGGCATACCTAAATTATAAGAGCAGGGAAAGACAAAATCAGCTTCTGAAATACTGAAATTGTCCCCCTCAACAAATGAGTCCTTGCTTGTAACAAAGTAAGGGGAAAAAAAAAAAAAGGATCACGTTATAGCAACATGTAGTATTTGTTACAAGTGAAGGGGCTAAAATTAGCCAAGTCAAAGAATATATGCATAAAATCACCAAAAGACAAGTGCCAGCATGTATGCTGGGCTGTCCTTACCAAATCTTCTAAGTGAGATAGATAATGCAAATAAAATTTAGGTATCAAATAATGCAATTACAGTAACAAATAACAGTAACTGGGAAGCAAACATGCTCACTAGAGAACAGTGTTTTGACAGATACACTTGTGTGTATCTACTTGGCTTGACCACTTACCAGCTCTGTGTTCTTGGGTAAGTTAATTATGTGTTCATTGCAAACAATTTGAAAAATATAAAAAGATGAAAAAATGAAAAAAAGCCTCAATGCAAGGAATTCTGGAAAATGTTGTTTTTGCTTTCCAACCTTGATACTAAAAAACAAACCAGAACAGGTGTTTCTGTATTTGTGATGCTTATCACTTTTACCTAGAACATCATTTAAACACAGGTGTTAGAGTCATTTCCTTTAAGAGCTCAAGCAGACACAAATGTTCACTGTCAAGTTTATTAATCAACATTATTCTGGAAGTTTCAATGAATGTAGTAAAAAAATGTTAAATTAAATAATTTGTGAAACCACTGGAATCAAAAAATATAGGGCTAATGATGAGCTATGTATCTTTTTTAAAAACCCAAATTTCAGTTTTCAAGTAATGAAATTAAAAACAGAAGTTGATAATGCAATCATATGTATTTAGAAATCAATAGCTTTTTCTTTATTGGCAATAAAGAGACAAAAATGAGAAAAAGCAAACACACATAAAACAGATAGTAGGAAAGAATTAAGTTAAAAAGAAAAATACAGGACCTATATTTTCTTTAAATTCCCAGAAACCAAAAGAATTTATACTAACAATTGAAGGGCCCAAGGGCAAAACAATCAACAGAGCATGTTCTTGGCTGGAAAAATCTTAATATCACAAAAATATCAAGCCTATAAAAAAATAAATTCAATTAAAAATATGTAATAGCTTGAGATATAATGAAATACAGTAAACTGTACATATTTAAATATACAATTTGATATCCACACACCTGTAAAACCATTATCACAATCAAGATAATGAATGATATCTTCATTAATTTACATAAGGCTGTTCAGCCTTCCAACATCACTTGCTGAAGAAACTGTCTTTTCTGCATTGCATATTCTTGCCTCCTTCATTGTAGATTAATTGGCCATAGATGTGTGGGTTTATTTCTGGGCTATTTTGTTCCATTGATCCATGTGTCTGTTTTTGTGCCAATACTATGCTGTTTTGATTACTGTAGCTTGTAGTATTGTCTGAAATCTGAGAGGGTTATGTCTCCAGCTTCATTCTTTTTCTTCAGTATTGCTTTAGCAATTCTGGATCTTTTGTGGTTCCATATACATTTCAGGATTATTTGTTCTAGTCCTGTGAAAAATGTCCTGCATAATTTGATAGGGATTGCATTAAATCTGTAGGTTGCTTTGGGTAGTATGGCCATTTTAAGGATATTATTCTCAGCATGTAAGTCTTTCATCTCCTTGGTCAGGTTTATCTCTAAGTAATTTTTGGATGCAATTTTAAAAGGGTTTTTTTTCTTTTTACTTTCCTTTTCTGATATTTCATTGTTAGTGTAAAGAAATGCAGCAGATTTCTGTATGTTAATCTTGTTTCCCGCTACCTTGCTGAATTCATTTATCAGCTCTAGTAGTTTTTGTGTGGAGTCTTTAGAGTTTTCTATATATAGTATCATGTCATCTGCATATAGTGACAATCTTACCTCTTCCCTTCCAATTAACATTCACTCCTTCACACCACACACAAAAATAAACTCAAAATGGCCTAAAGACTTAAACATAAGACGGGACACTGTAAAAACATTCTCTGACATAAAACGTAGCAATGTTTTCTTAGGTGAGTCTTCCAAGGCAATAGAAATAAAAGCAAAAATAAACAAATGAGACCTAATCAAACTCCTAAGCTTTTGCACAGCAAAGGAAACCAGAAACCAAACAAAAAGACGGAATGGGTGAAGATATTTGCAAAAGATGTGACTAACAAGAGCTTGATTTCCAGAATATGCAAACAACTCATACAACTCGGTAACAAAAAATAACCCAATCAAAAATGTGCAGAAGACCTAAATAGACATTTCTCCAATGAAGACATACAAATGGCCAGCGAGCACATGAAAAGGGGTATTGCTAATTGTCACTATTTATCAGAGACTATCGCTAATTATCAGAGAAATGCAAATCACAACTACAGTGAGGTATCACCTCACACTGGTCAGACTGACCATCATTAAAAAGTCAACAAATGATAAATGCTGGAGAGGTATGGAGAAAAGGGAACACTCCTACACTGTTGGTAGGAATGTAATCTGGTGCACCCATGATGGAAAACAGTATGAAGATTCCTTAAAAAACTAAAAATAGACTTATCATGTGATCCAGCAATCTCACTCCTGGGCATATATCCAGAGAAAACTCCAATTGGAAAAGATACATGCACCCCAGTGTTCATAGCAGCACTGTTTACAATAGCCAAGACATGGAAACAACCTAAATGTCCATTGACAGATGACTGGATAAAGAAGATGTGGTATATAATATATATAATGGAATACTACTCAACCATAAAAAGAATGAAATAATGCCATTTGCAGCAACATGGATGGACCTAGAGGTTATCATACTAAGTGAAGTAAGTCAGACAGAGAAAGACAAATACCATTATGACATCACTAATATGTGGAATCTTAAAAAAATGACACAAGTGAACTTATTTACAAAATAGAAACAAACTCACAGACACAGAAAACAAACTTATGACTACCAAAGGGGAAAGGGGGCTGGAGAGGGATAAATCAGGAGTTTGTGATTAGCAGATACAAACTGCTGTATATAAAATAGATAAACAACAAGGTCTTACTGTCTAGCACAGGGAACTATATTCAATATCTTATAATAACCTCTAATAAAAAAATATATATAACTGAATCACTATGCTCTACACAAATTAATACAGTATTGTAAATCAACTATACTTCAATTAAAAAATTAAATTAAAAAGATAGTGAACATATCCATCAATCTGAAAAGAATCCATTCCCTCTTTGTAATCCCCCCACCTCTCTCTGCTCCGCTCCCCATTTCCAGGCACTTACTGATCTACTTTCTGTCACTATAGATTAGTTTGCATTTTTTTGTGAAATTTATGGGAATGGAATCTTATAACATGCACTCTTTTTTGTTTCCCTTCTTTCATTCAGTACAATTATTTTGAGATTTATTTATTTGTTGCATGTAGTTCATTCCTTTTTATTGCTGAGTATTTCATCATATGGATAGACCACAATTTGTGTATCTATTCACAATTTGAGTTGTATGAGCTGTTTGTATATTCTGGAAATTAAGCCCTTGTCAGTCATATCTTTTGCATTATATGGATAGGTCACAATTTGGGTTAATTTCAGTTTTGAGCCTTTACAAATAAAGCTGTTACGAACATTTGTGTATGAGTCTTTGTATGAATATATATTTTTGTTCTTGGAACTTTAAAGTCTCTACAAGAAAACTGGAGAAAAATATTTGTGATTTTGATTTTTAAATTTTAGGTTATTCGTTAAAGTCTATGCTCCATTTTGAATTTTTTTTAATATGATGTGAGGTAGGAGGTACAGATTGAAGTTAATTTTTTTGCATGTGGATATCAAATTGTTCCCGTACCATTTGTTGAAAAGACAAGAAAAGTCTGTTCTGTCTCTCTCTCTCTCTCTCTCTATATATATATATATGGAATCTCTACTGTCTCCTTAATGTTTTTGTTAATGTCTAATACATATATATACACACACATATATAATGTATATATATACACATATGTATCTGGAATCTCTAACTGTTTTCTTAATGTTTTTGTCTATTTTGATGCTAAACCATACTGATCTGATTATTGTACCTTTATAATACATCTTAAAGTCAGATGGTATAAGGCCCCCAACTTTGTTCTTTTTCAAAGTTGTTTTGATTAATATAGGTCTTTGATATTTCCATATGAATTTTTGAATAGCTAGTCATTTTCTCAAAAAACATTTTGCTGTATTTTGATTGGGGTTGCATAAAATCTATAGATGACTTTGGGAAGAAAGGGCTTTTTAATAATATTAAGGCTTCCAATTCATCAAATCTAAACCAAGAAAACCCTGCCCTCCCCACCTCTAAACAATTGCTCTCGACTCTTGTTTGTGGAGATCAGTGGGACTCAGAAGTGCTCCTAGGAGGCTGCGGGGTGCTCCAGGGGAAACAGGTTCCTGCTCTCACTGCTGCCACCAACACAGGACCTTGGTGAACAGGATGAGCTCTCCAGAACTGTTACCCTGGAATAGTGGCAGGCTTCTCTGTATCTCTAAATATCACTGAACTCTTAGATCTAGGGGGAAGGGGAAAGGGAACCCTCTCCTTCCTCAGGCCTAAAAGTCACCGTAGTTCTTGGCCAATAAAACACTATTTTGATTAACGATAGAAACATCAGTTCCCTTCAAAAGAAAACTCCATCCTTATCCATCAGGGTATGATTTTAATTAAAACAATAGGATCATGAAACTGTGTACACATTTTCTCTTATGTGATTAATTTGCTCTTATCCATAGTTTCCTTGTTATTCTAGTATATATGCTGATCTGTTTATTTGTTAGTTTATGGTATATTTACTCTGACTAGTACAATTTACAAGTATTATTTAATTTTTTGATATACTAATTTAAGAAATACGATTATTTGTTGGAAGATGTCCCTACTCCACCCAAAATCAGTGGCTTAAACAAGAGTTTATTTTTCTTTCATGTAACAGCTCAGAGGTACACATGGAGTTCAAGGTGAACAGATGGTTCTGGTTCATGGAGATATCCAGGAGCCAGAGATCATTTCATCTTATTTCTTGCCATCAACCCTAAAGGATTGTCCTCGCCTAGATGATTAATTTTGCTTAACCACTACCATGTCTACATCTCAGCCTGCGGGAAGCTGAGAGAATCAGGATGAAAATTCTAAAGATGACACAAAAAACATGTGCACATAATTTCCACTCTAGTCAGTGAGTCACAAAATGACAACCAGTTGTAAGGAAGACTGCAGCTGCAGTCTTTGGTGGAGCAATCACACACCAGCTAAAACTCAGAAGAATGGATAGGATTCTGTAAAAATAAGCAGTCTCTGCCACAAACGTAATATTCCAAAATCTAAATATATGATATTTTAATTTATAATTAGCAATATAAAATTGCATTATTTTTCTAGGTAACCAAGTAAATGGATTTGAGGAAGGAATCAAAGGAAAATAATTTCTTCTTGTTAATGATCATATATTCCAACACTGACTTCAGTTAGGTTGTTAGTACCATTTCTAATTCTTCCCAACTATTTTAGTGACTAATCAGGTGCTTTTTATTTCTTGATTCAATCTTAATACAAGAAGGGAAATACAGAATATCATATAATAAGCTTTCAATATTATGAAGGTGAGAGTACCTTTCTTATAAGCCTTTGGTTACATAAAATGGGGTTTCATTTACCTCTTAAGTGCCTATTCTCCTGCCTTCTTTACTTAGATCAAGAAAATCAGTGTGATAAAAACTCTGAGTCAGATATCATTCATCAACTGGAAAATCTTTAAAGTCAACAGGAACATGGCATGAGTAAGGGGTGAGCTATGAATACAGAACTATGGCCATGCAGCTGTCACAACTCAGTCTGCCTCCTACTTTTATAGTAGGTCATAAAGCTACATTTGTTGTTTCTCCTTAAACCTGAGCCACCATCAAGAAAACTTACGTGAAACCAGATGATTGAAGGATAAATTTCTGAGGCCTAAAATCTCACTGAGACTCTGTAAAATAAACGTTTTCTGAATCTCAGATTCTTTATGATGAAATGTTGTCTCCCATATAAAAAATATATGAAAATTGAGTCAGATCATGTCATTCCTCAGTTCAAAATCTGAAGTGACCCCTTTGAAAAAACAGAATGAAACCCAAACTCTTTAAATGGCCTAAAGGATGCTATGCCAGCTGCTTCCCCTCTACCTCTTGGCTCTCCTCTCCTATAACTTTCCCCTCATTGTCTCTGCTTCAGCCTTGCTGGCCTCCTTCTCCCCCTGGAGCATGCCTTGCACCCTCCTTTTTAACATGGGGACTTTGGAGGGGGGTGCACTCCTTTCTGCCTGGAATGCCCTGCCCCCAGGTGATCTGCATATTTGACTCCATGATCTCCTTCAAGGCTTTGTTCGGATCTTGCCTTCTCTGTGATGCTCTGTGCATTCAGGTCCCCTGGAAAGCAGACATCAATGTCGAATTAGACATACAAGAGAGTTATTGAGGGAAACAAGTGTGAACAACAGAAGACAGAGGGAACAGGAGCAGGAGAGAAAGATTTAGGTGCCATGAAGATCCAACACCTGTGAAAAGAGGTGGAGGAAGTGGGAGGATTGGATAGGATGAGCCTCAGATTGCGGCTCTGAGAAAGTCTCAATCAGGGCAATGGGAGCCCCAGAGGAAAGATTTCTTACTAGAGGACTCCCATGTTGGGCAGAAATACTATGACTTTAGTATTCCCACCATTGCTTGGTCATTGGCTTGGAACTTCTGAGAGTGTTTGCTTTGGGATGAATGCTGCAGTAAGCCTGAAGGCATAACAGTTGAAGGCTGACAGCCCCTTCAATTCCTTAGAGCAGGTTATCTTGAAGAGAGATTCGAGTGGCTCACCTCCTGGTCCCACGGAGCCCTACTCTACCCCATGTAATACTATAATTGTTTAATTACCCCATTTAATGCTGCTCACCACCAGCTGGGCATTCCCAATCCTCCTTTCCCTGCTCTGTTTTCCTTTATTCCATAGCACTTCATTTATTTTATATCCTTTCATGTTCATGATCACAATGAAAAGAATGTATATCTCACATTTACAACAAATAAGACAAGGTTAGTAAGCTTAGAAACTGCACCGTTGTAGGTTTCCCTGAGATTTCATCTTTAGACTTTATATACGTATGTTCAATTGTCACAAATATGCTATTAATAATGATGATTATGATGATGGGACTGTAAGAACAACATTATTGAGTACTTATGTGCCAAACACTGTACTAAGTGCTTTGCCTGAATTATCTCATTTAATCCCCACAACAGTCTTTGAAGTTAGTGTTATTATCACTCTAATCTGTGCAGATGAGGATATTGAGGTTTACACAGGGAACACACTCCCTCTACCAGGAGATATCTTTTACTTTCCAAGTCTGGGTTAAGTGTCTCTTCCTACATTTTCCTATGGCAACTTGTGTCTCTTCACAGAATGCTAATCCACTGAACCATAACTGTAGGTCCACCAGATCAGGGGTTGGTAAGCTTTTTCTGTAAAGGGCCAGGTAGTCTATATTTCAGGTTTTGTGGGCCTTGTGGACTCTGTCACAACTACACAACTCTGCTATTGTAGTGCAAAAGCAACCACAGAGTTCGTTAATGAAAAGCATGGCTGTGTTCCAATAAAACTTTATTTATGGGCATTGAAATGTGAATTTCATATAATTTCCATGGGTCACAAAATATTATTCTTCTTTTGATTTTTTCAACCAATAAAAATGTAAAAGTCACTCTCAGCTTGCTACAGAAACAGACAAGTGTAAAAATCATTCTTAGCTTGCTACAAAAACAAAACAAAACAGGTTTTGTATTTTGCCCATCCCTATACTATTACGTGAACTATTCACAGCCAATGCAGTATCACATCTGTGGCACTTAGTACAGCATCCAGCTTATAGTGGATGCTTAATAAATAATTTTTGTATGAATAAAACTCACATAGCTAGCAGTGAGTGACAGTGTTACCATTCAAACCTGAGTCAACTGGTTTGGCAGTGTAATGTCACACTACCCACTCTGTGGCCAAAGCCATAAGTGATGAAGTTCACTCAGAGCAAGATACCGAGATATTCAAAAAGTAATTCTACCTAGGAGTCAAAGTGCTGGGTCATATGGTAACTCTATGTTTAATTTTGTTCTATTTCTTTTTCTTCTCCTTTTTTTTTTAAACTGAAGTATTGTCATTCTCAGCAGACTTCAATTTTAATTAGCTTGGTTTTTTAAGGGGGTGAGATTGCATGTTTTACTTTAAAAATAAAATCTCATACAGAATAACAACATTGCATAGTTGCTGAGAGCACAGCCTTTGGGGCCAGATTGTCTGAGTTTATTTTTTTTAAGTACATTATGTTTTTCAAGTTCCCAAGAGAAATGAAAACATATATCCAAACAAAAACTTTTATAGGAATGTTCATGGCAGCATTATTCATAATAGCTGGAAGAGGAAAGGAAGCAACCTAAATGTCCATCAGATGATGAATGGATAAAGGAAATGTGCTATATCCATACAATGGAATATTATTTGGCAATAAAAAGGAGAGACGTACTGATACCTACTACAACATGAATGAACTTGTGAAATGATTGTCACAAAGGACCACACGTTGTATGATTCCATTTATATGAAATGTCCAGAATAGGTAGACCTATAGATAGAAAGTAGGTCAGTGGTTTCCTAGGGCTGTGGAATGGGAAGGTAGGGGGAAAGGGGAGTGACTGCTAATGGATGGGATTTATTGGAGAGGGATCAAAGTGTTCTAAAATTGATTGTGGTGATGGGTATACAACTCTGCACATCCTAAAAGCCACTGGACTGTATATTTTAAATGGGCGATTGTTAATTACATCTCAATAAAACTGTAAAGCTGTTTTTTTTTTTAAAGTAATTCCAGAAACACCTGGGTGTTGGGCCTTGATAAACACTTGAACTCTACTGTTACTGTTACTGGTTGCTACTCAACTTAGCTTACCATGTATCTTTTCTCCTAGCCCCCTTTAACTTGGCCTAATTTATTGTGATTCCAGTATTTAACATAGTCCAGGTCTTGGCCATTTCAGTTTTTTAAATATATAGCTTCTTCAAACTGTAGTTTTGGAATCAGAAATCTCCAAACTTCTTAAGTTATGTAAATGCTTAGAGTATCATAGTTCTGACGTTACAAAGGCCACCTATTAGACAGAACCCTGAATATTGCGAGGAAATTCCTTCTCTTTCTATGTAGTCATTTGCAGAGTTGACTCTCTTCTTTCTTTTTCTTTTAAAGTTAGAACACAGAACCCTAGCACATAGACATTCCACGTGACCTCACTTTTTCTCAATTAGTTACCAGGGTGATCAAATTAATTACATATGGAACCTCAGAGGCAGATCTGAGGTGGAAACAGCTCAGGTAAGATGCAGGAAGGCTGTGAATCCGGGCTGACCCTCAGGTCTAGTGAAGGCCAATGACTCAACCACAGAAATAAGATAAGAAGTTAATCACCTAAGGGATGGGCACTTGGGGCCATGAGAAGGGAAGCAGGACTGGAACCAGAAGTCCAGGTCAAAAGAAAAAGAAATTTGTGATTAGTAACTCCAATCACTGGTGGAAATGTGTGGTCAATTAATATTTTAGTTATTTGAAAGCTTGAATATAAAGTAGTAATGAGAAAAAGACAGAACCAGTTAACAGAGAATAGCAAATCAGAAAGAAAAAAATACGAGGCGAAAAGAACTTTAGAATTATAATCAGAAGGCATGACTTCCAACTGACTCTAAGATTAGTAAGTCATTTTCATTTCCTGAACCTCAGTTTATTAATCCATAAAATGACTGAGTTGAATTTAGTCCTCACTGAATGCTAAACTGAATATCCGTCTCTGTAAAATCCCTTACAGCTTTAAGCATTTAGGCATTCCAAACTGTCTTAGAACTGAAACCACTAGTTGTTTGTTCTGATGCTACTGAGCAAGGGAGAGAACAAATGTACAAATTCAAATTTAGTGGTCTTACAGGGGCCACAAGCCAACCAAGTCATCATATGGTGTTCCTATTTCCAAGGGACTCTACTCTCTCCTACACTGTGACATAGCTGTGATACAAAGACTTTTTTTTTAAATTGCTTTTACAAGTTGTACTGCTTCAACACAGGCCAAAGCTTCTTAAATACCATCAAACATTTCCATCATATTTAGAATATAGAAACAAATTTAAAACAAAATTTTCATTGTGGATTTTCAAAACTGACCGGTATCAAAGCTGGACATAGGCAGGACATCACAGCTTAACATCCTCTAAAAGGAAAATGGGGAAAGGGACCATTTGTCTTCACTGGGCTGGAACAACATAAAATGCCTGCAAAACCCATGGAGCATTTCAGCAGAAGCATCATTCCCATGTAAGTTTTTACTAATGCATTTCATCAGTAAAGGAATTTGTCAAGTAGCTTTTACCTTCTTGTAGCCCAGAAGAAAGTATATTTTGAAAACAAAACACTGATTTGGTTTTACTTTCCTAAGTTTGAGCGAAGTGGTAGCTATACGAAACCTCAGGTTAACTGAAGGCTTTTCTATGTAGCAGTGGGAGGTTGTGAGAAAGCAGCCAGATGGTCCTGATTTTTAAGGCTAGATAGAGAGGTCAAGTTCCAGGCCTTACATAGGTTGCCGTTTTTCTCAGCTGTTTCTCATAGCACAGTGAGCTAATGCGCGTAGCAATCCCTATTTTGGGGTGGGATCAGCCATCCTATTTCACAATGAATATGTAGACCTTCATTGAAGGAATACACAGAATTCTGGCAATCCCAGTTTCACTGAAGACACCTTTCCCCATACTTTTCAGCTGGGGCATCTTTTCCTCCTCTTTTTGTGCCGCGTAGTCCGCTGCCGTGGGCGTTCCTTCCTCTGTAGTGCATCGCACGAGTGCGTCATCATATTGTCCGTGTACACGTGCCAGATTCGCCCTTAGACTGAAATCTCTTCGAGATCCGGAAGCGTATACCCTCCTATATTGGCGGTGCAGTATCTGAAGTAGCCTAGTTACTTAAGTAATATGTAATGAATGAATAGCTGAATTTGCCACCTGTTGAATGAAAGAATGAATGAACCCTCAATACGAACTCCCTCCTTCCTGTGGGGCTCCATAGTGAAAATGCTGCTCTGATTTAGCAACAGCGTTAAAATCTTTAACTTGTTGGACGGAAACGAACAAACAACACGGACAGGAAAGGGAGAAAAGAGAAAAACGGGAGGACGGGCGGCCAATAGGCGGCCGGCGCTGGGTGGCCGGCCCCGCCGCAGGCCCCGCCCCCGCCCTGTCGGCGTCTGTGCGCGTGCGCCGGCGGGAGCGCGGCCGCTGGTCGGAGCCGGGGCTCCGGGGGCGCGCAGCCGGGAGAGTGTTTGACGTGGCAGTTCCCAGCCCAGCTGTAACTCCGCGAAAGAGAACAGCCTGTGGGGACACCCGCCGCAGGAAAGGCGCGGGAGCAGCGGCCGCTGCGGGAGCTGGGTCACGGGAGCAACCGGCACTGGGAGCAGAGCTCGGGGTCTCTGAAGCCCGGCGGCAAGTGGGAGTCGACCAGGTAATGCCTTGCTCAGCCTAGTTGAGCTCAGGCGGGACCCCCTCCCCAGGCACAGCTGGAGTTGGGTGAGGTGCCCGGCCTGGGGTGGCGGGTGGCGTGAGGTTGGATGCTAACCTGTGGCAGGGCAGCGGAGGCGACCTCCTCCTTTGCTCCTTTAGCCCTTTGGTGCAGTTCAATAATGGGGGTGGGGTGGGTGGGCGTGGGCATTTTTTACCCGCCCTCGCCCCATCTTTGTGTCTAGGGATACTAGAGCTCCCTGGTTGGGTCCTCAGTAGCCACAGTATTCTAATAACAGGCCAGCGGTTTTCTTGTCTCCGTATTAACTTAATTTCCTCTTCCTTGGAGGAAGGGAGTGTTGTAAATACTCATAGTAATGATGGCAACTGTATCTTGAAGCTTCAGGACAGCCTGATAGTGAAACTGATTTGTCCAAATCCGAACTTGATCGTGGGTGAGAAGTGCACCGTGGCTGGAATGGTCGAGTGATAGTGGACTGGGGGTTGTTCTGGGATTGAAGCTCCCCAGATTTTGATCTTAGGCCTGCTCGTGCCAGGTGGCTTTCTGCCATGTTGCCACTTGAAGCTGAGTCAGGTTTCTATAACTTGGTGCTCCGTGTGAGGAAGTTTGACGTGGCACACTGGGTTGCATGAGGAAGCAGATTCCTGCCAGGACCAGTTAAGAGGGACCCGACTGCTTCCTGCGCTTTGGAGTGAACATCCCTACCTTTCCTTTCTGTCACCCAGCAACAGGCAGCTACGTAGGTGTGTTCCTGCTGACTTTCTAAGTGTGCTTGGTTGGATGAGCTTGACCAAAGCTCAGGCTGCCACGTCTCTTTCTGCTAAGTGGGAGGAGGGAAAATGTGTTGTCAGTAACAATGTGGACCGGCAGGCCTATTTCTCCTCTCTTCAGAGCTCTGCTTCCAGGAAGAAAGTGATCTTTTAAGATTTGTACTTCGTTGCTTTAGTTTTGGAAGCATAGTTTATATGAAAACGAAACCAAATGATGGCATGTACTTTCCTGAATATAGATCTATTTCAAATCTTAGCAGGTTTCATTGAACTTTTACCTTAAAAGGTAATATCATAAAATAACAAAAGGAAGAATATTCCTATGCTGGGTGAAAAAACTGGAGAGAAATTGCAGACTCGTTGTTCTATATCTGGAAAGGCTTTTAGAGGCTTCATTTTGTAAGAGGGAACTGAGGCCCAGAGAGTTTCACCAGCTTATTTCATGCCACACAGCTAAGTATTGGCAGATTAGTAGTGAAAACCCACTTTTTTCAGCCAGGATTCAGAGCTTTTTCTGTTATAAAAATTTTTGAGAATATTTCTATGAAATATTTCTTATTTATGAAACCTGGAAAAAATGGAGAACTTAAATTGATGTTTAGGTTCTGAGTAGAATCAAGATGAATCTGTTGTATTTTTGAGTTGTGTGTGTGTGCCTAGACACATGAAATTGACTTTTTCCCTTAGTTCCTTAAATATATATGCATATATATTTCTTAGAGGTAAGATATTTAAATCAGAAAGGAAAGTTTCATCTTTGACTGAGAAACCACTGACAACTCTCAAATAGTTGTAGGCAATATATAGTTGTCATCAATATAAGACTCATAAAATCAGTCCATTATCAGCTTATCTTCTGCTGTATTTGTTGGACTATTGATTTCTCTTTATCCTAACTGGCTGGTTAAAATTACTAATCAGGATAGCACTAAAATGACACAAGTCAAAACATCTGATTGCAGACTAACAGCAGTTCTGCTGGTCAATCAGTTGAATGACGTGTGATTATTGTGATTATCTGTGCTTAAACAGGGCTGGGGGAACCAAAGGCACCAAAATAGTAGATGCACTTATGAGAGACTGTGAATGAAAAAATCTGTGAATGAAAAAATAATTGGCAGCTGTTATTCATGTTTTCGTGCCTGGGAATTTGCCTAGGACTGTAGAAGTGAGTTACTGAGTTCCACAGAGCTATGGTTAGAGCCTTTGTAGCAGATAATGATACTATGTGTTGTATGATAGGAAGCTGTCTCATGCACCTGATAGTTGTACCTTTCCTCAAACCATCATGCACATTTATTAACAGTGTTTGTAGTTTTAATAGCATTAAGTGACTCAAACCTTCTTGTTGACATTTTTTTCTTCTTTTGCAGGGTTCTTTTATAGAACTATTCCTTGGAATGATATTTCCATAATGAGTCAACAAGGTTATGTGGCTACACCCCCCTATTCTCAGTCCCAGCCTGGAATAGGCCTTTCTCCACCAAATTACGGGCACTATGGAGACCCATCTCATACAGGTTCTCCACCAGGTAAAGTGCATTATTTTGACTTGAATGTGATTATTGAATCTCAAGCTCAGAGACATAAGGTGTTCTGAAAGAGCTTCTTTGGGAGACCTGAATGGTCATTATATGCAATGTAATGTTCTGAGGTAATAGGATTGTTTGGAAAAGTCTACCTCATCAGTTTGGTTATGGCATGAAATACAACACATTTGTTTTTTAAATATAGATTAAAATAAAGAGACTTTCTGGTGTTTTGTTTTTACTGTTAGAGTTTCTATTGCTATTAATCAGTGGCATGAGGTTGTTGTAAGCTCTCAATAAAAAAACAAATTTTTTATATATATATACACACTACATACTAAATATATGGATATTAAATTTTTGTGTGTATATATATATATATGTACACACACCAAAGTGGTTTTGGCAATCATATCATAAAATCAATTTTGATATTGGAAAAATATCATTAGATTTCTACACTAAAGATTATTCAATGATAATTATAACAAGAAAAAACATAGCCTTGTCTTGAAATCATTATTGAATAATATTGGTTGCTTTAAACTATGGTACCCAGCACGGAATCTTGGCTTTTGAGGCAGAGGTAGAAGAAGGAGTGATGAGTGGGACTACTGTTGCTCTGATGGCAGTTGACATAGTAAGGTCACCTCCCATTATCAAAGGCCTGCTTTGAGGGACCAAGTTTCAGGGTCAGAGGTGAGGCTAGTCATAGCTTGTTTCAGTACTGATGATCCCAAATTCCCTAAAAATATTTGTGTAAGACAGTTCTTGGAAATTCTGGAATCCAACTAAAATCCTTGGTGGAAATGGGCTATATATAAATCAGTGAGTGCCTCTTGGGGTTCCCCAGGACGGGCTCAGATGTGTGGCATCCAGGCTGCACTGGGCAGCATGTATGGAGTGCAGGGTCAGCGAGGGGTTAGGAAGGCCCTCTAGGGAGGCTTGGTGGTAGCAGCCACACAGTTTGCTGCAGAAGATGCTCTAAGATTGTAAATTTCCTGTGGGATGCCACTCTTATGACTTAGTCTGCCCATAATTTTCAAAGACCTCCAGATGCGGTGGCATCCTCCTCTTGTTCAGGACCAGTCATCCCTGTAACATTTATAGCTCCGGATCCTGTAGGAACCATTTAACCCCTCTTTCTCCAGTTTCTTTCTATCTGCTGGTTCATTCCCCCTCTGCATTTGTGTGTAACGATAACTGTACATTACTCTTTTTTTGAGTGCTTACCATATATCAAAAAGGTCCTAAAAGATTTACATGTTATTATCTTCTTTAATCCTCGAGCAATGCTATGCAGTAGATTATTAGTCCCATTCTGCAGCTAAGAAAACCAAATGTCTGGTACACTGCGACTTATTCAAGGTCACAGAGCTGGTGATGTAGCTAGGATTCATACCCAGGTCCCTCAAGAAAACAAATAAACTCCAATACACACCCAGGTATAGCACTCAGTATTATTCATCTTGCCTTCCTCTCATCATAGCCATCTTCCTAAACAAGTACTCACTCCACTCACTCACTCTCCATCCTTGACTCAGTCTCTCCATGGCCCAGGGTGGTCTTCAATCCCTAGCTTGGGCCCCATTTCCCCTTCCCTGTCTCCCATGGGAGTCATTGGTGGTCTCCTAATACCAGATGCAGTAGAAACTGTCCTGTCCTCTTTTGAATTTGACACTGTTTGCTGCTTTTGTTTGTATAAAACTCTCTTCTCCTTTGGTTTCAATGATACTATCCTTTTGTTATTTTTCTTGATGGCTCTCTGGACACCTCCTTCTGAGGAGTCCCCGCTCCCCCACACGACCCTTAAGCAGTACTGTTTCTCCTTCTTTGTTTTATCTTCACCCCTCTTTTCCTCTCACTCCTTAGATTTTTCCTTAACCATGTTATTCCATGTAAAGTGCTAGCCTCTCAGATCTATTTCTCCAGTCCCTCCAACACTCCAGATCTATGCCTTCAATTGCCCGCCTGTTTAAATAGGTACATAAAACTCATCATGTCCAAAATAATTCATTATTTTTTTCATAAAACCTATTTTTTTCTGGCATTCTGTGTCTCACCCAGCAGTCATCATTCACTCAACTACCCAAATAAGAAAGTTTCACTGTTTAAAAAAACTCTCTCTTTTACCTTCTCCAATCTGAATCCTTTGGGGTAATTGTAAATATCTTTCCCACCTGCTTCCTTCTTTCTATCCTCTTGTCACTCTTCTTGGTCAAGCCATCCACCTCTCACCTGGATGACTAACATGGTCTCTTAACCGTTGTCCCTCTCCAGTGCTGCCTTTCTCCAAACCATCTGGTCCTGAGCTGGAGGGACTTTTAGGGCATACATATCTCATTCTGACTTTCTTTTGCTTCAGACCTTCCTGGCGCCACCAGAAAGCCAATTCGTGCCTCTACGTGTACCCTCACGCTCCTCCTTCACTCAGCTCACGTGTGGTGCTTGCAGGGATTTCGGACCACTGTTCTTCCTCCAGCTTATTTATAAATCTTCTTCTTCGGTCTTCTCTAACACCCATGCAGCCTCTCTCCCTTTTACCACACTGTATGTAATAAATGTTCCTGAGCAGAGAAGGCCCTCATTCAATGACTGAGTGAGTGACCAGCTGCTGCATTCATCAGCAAAACACACAGGTGTTTATTAAAATACCGTCTTCATTGGGTTCAGTCCTTTATGCTTTAATTGAAACCTCTTTCTCCTTATTCAATTCTCGGATGGATACCAGGCTATCAGACTCTCTAAATACACCTTCCTGTAAATTGTGATGTTTCTGTTTAATTATTTAAGGCTGTCGCTAAATTACCCTAGACTCTCTTTCTCTCTGTTGAATAACCTTAGATCTCTTACTCTTCAGTCATCATGTGCCTTCTTTTCTCTCCTTTTGGTGACCCTTTTGTCAGTTTTTTTGTGACAGACACAAGCAACCTAGTTGTGGTTCCTTGAAGTAACTATTCTACCCTAGATCTGGCCCGTGCTAAGTCATGTTTGTATTGCTTATGTACCGTATCACCGTTAGTGCCATGTACTAACATGTTTAACAGATCTACTGAGTGAGCAAAATGCTTGTAGCGCTACAACAGTGAATACAATGACGTATGTACATGTCTGGTAGGACGCACATTAAGTAAACTGACACCGACCATGCAGGGGAAGCACCGTCTTAAGAAAGTGGAGGGTGGGGTGGAAGCATATGGCAGGGGCGCCTAACCAAGACCTCCAGGTGGAGTGAATCTTCCTGGAAGGAAGGACCTGAAAGATGAGTGAGAGCTGGCCAGGGAGGCGGCTTGCTGGGGCTGGGAGGTGGCACTTCTGAGGACCTGCAAGAGGTTCAGTGTGGGTGAGGTGTAGAGTGTGAGCAGAGGGGTGCCCCCCCAAAGTGGAAAGTGAGGCAGCTTCAGATTTTATTTAGGCTGTATTCTACGGGAAGTAGGGTGCCCCTGAAGCATCGTAAACTGGGAAGGGTCACAAGCCCGTGTGTGTTTTTGAGTTCCATGCCACATAAGAAAGCGTGGAGAAGGAATCAGAGTGGGCACGCTGCTTTCTGGAGCAGGGGTTCTTATCCTCAGCACTGTTGACGTTTGGGGCTGGCTCTTTCTTTGTCGTGGGACCCTGTGCTGTGCCCTGTGGGTGCTGAGCAGCGTTCTTGGCCTCTACCCATTATTAGATACCAGTGCTCCCTCTCCTGCCCTGACCCCCGACCCCAAGTAGTCATGGCACTCAGAAGTCCTCGACGGGCCAGATGTCCCTTCAGGGGCTGCATCACCCTTGGTTGAGGACCACTGGTCTGAAAGCTGAGAGGCAAGGACTGTTGATGTTCTGGAACAAGGGGTAGGGGCTGAGGGGCTGGTGAGGCTTCTGTAGGTGCAGCACCAGGCACAGTGTCTCAGGAATGGTAGTCCTTACGGTTCTGCCCATATAATAGGGACTGTGTTTATTTTAAACTTCTTTTTTTTTCACAAATGATTTTAATTTTGGTTTTAGTTTGTCAGATCCAGGGTTAAATCCAAGATATGCTTTTCTGTGGTGTTGCTTTGGTCAGGGTTCTTTTGCTGATAGCTGAAACCCATAGCGGGAAGGGATTTGTAAAAGGGTATCAGGAAGCTAAGAGAATGTTAGAGAGCCAGAGAACTAGGCTTGGGACCCTGCAGTCCACAGAGTGCACACCCCACACAGGACTGTTCCATCAGCAGCCACTGCCTTTCTACCCCAGAATCACTGTCTGTGCCCCTGGCCAGGGTCTCCCAAAGGTGTGTTGCTTTGCTGAAGTCAGAGCACATGGCAGCCTGGTTTCTCAGGGAGTCTAGGGAGTGGAGATTCCATCTTTCCAGGTCAGGGCCGTACAGAAAGGCAAGCCAGAAGGGAATTGGAATTGGCATTGAGTAAGCTAGTCTATAAAATCTGCCACTGTATTAAAGGCCAGTTTATGATTTAAGTATTTTTCTTTTGGCATAAGCATAGTTAGATCTTAATCATGATATGGTTTTCCTTTCCTATTAAGATTCTCACACTGCTCTATAAAAAGCCTGATTTCTCTTTATCTCTGATCACTTTTGAAAATGCCAGTTATGTGGCCAGGCGGAAACTATGACTTTGCAGATAACAATGATACTGACTTCCCTTTGCCATGAGAGTGGAGTCCAAAAGGCACCCAGGACTTTTCAGTCTGATCCCAACCAACCTGGGCAGCCTCTGCTCTGGCCACTTTCCCCACCATCCGTTGACGCTGAACCCTTTGCAGTCCCCCATCACTCCATATTCTCTCAGGTCTTTGTCAAGCTTCTGCCTGGAATTCCCTGTCCTGTCTCTCTACTAATGCAACTCATGCCTGTCCTCCAAGATTCAGCTCAAGCAGCCCTTCCTCTCTGAACTTTTCTTGATTCCCCAGGAAGCATTAGGTAGTCCTGCCTATTACAACGCTCAGCCCAGGGCGCTGTAATGTTTGATTACACAGTTGTCTCTTCTACAAAAGCTCTTCGTGCCTCAAAGGCACAGTGGATGTATGTTGAACAAGAATGGGTTTGAATCACTGCTATAGAGTTGATTTCCAAAAATAAAAGGGAGAGAACCTTTACTAAGATTGGTGTGTGACAGTTCTGCTTGAGTATATAAGAATATAAGAATTGAGTTTTGTTTTAGAAACAAGTTTTTTAAAACGTGCGTCTCACATACACATGAAAATACCAGGACATGAGTAACTCCGAAAACTGCTTTTTGATTCTCTGGATGTATATATGAGGGTTGCTGATGAAATTGCTCTTTACCTTCTTATTTAAAAAATGAGAATATCTTTGGTTTCTTGTAGTGCATGTATTTACTGCTTTAGCACTAGTGTTGTAGTTTTTCGACTATCGTCCAAAATAATGCTTTAAGAATGAAGATACAAGCGTGCCTATCATTGTGGTGTATAAGTCTTGTGAGAATATAATTCCTTGAAAAAAAGGAGAGCAAGGGATATGGCCAGGGAAGAGGGAACTAAAGTTTTTTGACCATTAAGTTTATCTGTCAGGCATTGTTCTGGATGCTCTTGTACCATTGCCTCATCTAATTCTCAAAACAGTCCTCAGATATCTATCTTGATTGTGAGGGTGGTTTCATAGGTGTATACATCTATCAAAATTCATCAAATCATACATCTGAAATATGTGTAGTTTACTGTATAGGAATTAGACCACAATAAAGATGTTTAAAAAAAAAAAAAAGAACAGTCCTCAGAGGCAGGGGAAATTATTACCATGGAACAGTGTTAAAAGTCTAGGTTTCAAAAGATCAGAGTATCTTGTCAGGGTCACAGGTGTTAAATGGTAGGGGAGGAATTCAAACTCCAGTCTTTGTGACTGCAAGTCTCATGTTTTTCTAACTTAGCTGGGTTTGGGGTTTAAACTCTATATAAAAATAAGAATCATATTTGTTGTTTTTGTTCTTGGTATATGGAAAATGGCTAAAAGAAGCGCGACTGTAAAGTCGTTACGACATTTTTCTTAAGCTTGAGGAATCCTGTGTTAAGAAACCTTTGTGAAAGTTTCAATAATATTATTCATGAATGCTGCCTCTTCACTGGTTATATTTCATCCTAGATTACCCAAGCATCTGAAAGCATGCTCTCCAGAGTATTATGACGACAATATAAGAAACTCTTCCTGGGCGACTGCAAGGTCGTCCAGTCACTTCCCTTGCTGTCCAAGGGAACAAACTTTCTTGAGGAAGATAAAAGGAGAAAAGAGATGTTGAGTGTGAAATACTGTCATGAGGTCAAATAGAGGCGTGCACAGAGGGCAGCCAGGAGGTCACTGATGATGGCATCAGAGAGGAGGGTAGAGTCAAAAGTAAATTGAATGGCCTGGAGCAAAGACAAGCAGGATGGAAACAGAAAAGAGCAAGTAGAAGAAATGTACTTTTTCTTTTCTTGTCTTTTTTTCCTTCGAAAAGGCTGAAAGGGCTGTTGCAAGTAGTCTAGTCTAAGCCTTTCCTTATGTAGTGAGGGGAAACTGAGATCCCCAAAGATAAACTTCTTGTCCAGCACCATGCATCCACTGGTGAGTGGCCAGATGGGGCATTGAACCGCTCTAACCCAAGCTCAGTAATTTTCCCCCCATGCCACAATTCGTCTGGAAGAAAAGAGAAAAATGTCTGAGAATAGTTCTAAAGAAAAACTTTAAAGATCTCAATTGGAGAAGAACTACTTATAAATTAAAACACGGTCTCTGCCAGGAGCATCTCTTAATCGTATGTGATCCCGTATTTGCATGAGTGAGTGTGATGACTTGAGTTGTTTATCACCCAACTCTTTGGAATCCTGGAACAATTACTAACTCTGAAGCTGTGCTCTGGATTTGTTGGAGAAACAGATGCTACTCTCCGTTTGCTTTCATCATGCTGTAACTCAAATGCATTTTCAGAGGTTTTTTTTTTCCCCCATGGTTAGAGTTAGGATGCTCTATGATGACTCATCCTGTTTTCTTCCCCAGATTTATATTCTGATATCCAACTGGCACTTTTCATTGTGTATTCTAGTACTGTTAGTGTGATAGTGTGTCCCATCAAGTTACCTCTACCAAATGCAAAGTTTTATTTCTTCTGTTTTAGTTTATGTTTAATGTTAAAATGATTTCTTTATTTTCCTCTTTCCCATCACTGTGATGGTCAGATAATGATGCCAGAGCCTGGCATTGGGAAGTCTGTGATGATTAAAGCAAGTGAGAAGAACTTGTTCCAGCCTGTTTCTTCCTCTCTTCCTCATTCTAATTTGTATTTTTAACCTAATATCTTTGCATCCTCTGTCTCTTCACACTTTCATACTCTTCTAAACTCATGCCCGTCCCTTGCAGGTGTGATGAAGCCAGCAGGGCCTATGGGGGCTGCTGCCCCCGGGGGGATGTTGTCTCAGGGCCATCCACCTCCGGGACCTCATCAGTTTGGCCAGAATGGAGCTCATGCCCAAGGTCATCCTCCTCAAAGGTGAGACAGATGCCAACTCTCATTTTTATTTTACATGTGAGGTAATTTTAGTAAAATTACCTCACATGTCCTTCTAAACTTGCACGTTTATTTATTGAAAATTTGACCTCTTGATACTACCCACACCCTCGAAAGCATCTACTGGAAAACTGCCCTAGGAAACCAAGCATTTAAAAAAGTTAGGAGGGAAAAAATCCAATACTAGTACATATTTTAAAAAATATGAAAATTTACTTGTGTCAATACCACACATTTTAGTTTTGGGTTACATGTAGTCATCTTATTGTAGCGTTTGTGTTAATCTCCAATTCCTTCAATGCCTATGGCTTGTGTTCCCCAATGAAATTTTAAAACACCTGGTCTGTTGAATCCTTTGTAGGATGGAGCTCAGTGCCAGTAGGTGTGATAAATATCTTTTAAAAAATTTAATCAGATTAGGGCTAGTGGTAAAGACTGTGGATTTGATGTGGATGCCAGTGAGGGACTCTTGAAAGGAAGCTGATAGTAAAAACAACACAGGAAAGAAATCTTTTGTTTGTGTTTATGCGTTAAAGAAGGGAAAAGTTGGAGACAGGCCTGGAGAAGCCAAGGGATGAGATGTGGGAGATGCTGGGAGCCCTGCAACCCCTCAGGACCGTCCCCTGGAAAGGGAGCCCGCATCACACCTGCCCTGCTGGAAAGCTGGTTATTGTTTGTCCTGCGAGGCGCTGCTGCTGAGAATCCAGTGCCAAGCTGTAGACAAGTGTTTACACTGGAATTTCTCCAAGGATTACCCAGAGACTTTGTTTCCCAGGTTGTCCGGCTGCACAGTTGGGGTGGATGGGGGTTGGGGGGAGTAACCCCTCTGAAGGACTCTGGACCCTGCTGATGGTGAGGCCATTAAGTTACCCTTTCAAGGAGCCTACAGTCCCTCATATTGGGAAAACTCCCTCTGGAATGTCTCTTATCATCAAGTTCATTCTCTTACAGGGCATTTGTGAGATTGATGTTTCCTGGCTCTTGTTTGTTGTGATAACATTTGCCATTGAAATGGTAGCTCTGAGATGCAGAGTGAAGGTTAATGCAGGGAGCGGTGGATGAGTGAGCCCGAGTAGTTTGGTTTACATGGGACTGTGGTTTGAACAGGGAGCACAAGGTCAAAAAGCCGTACTTGGGACCTGCCTCCCCGGGCCCTAGTCTCAGGAGCATGGTGGTGGGGCTTGAGGGGAGAGCAGAAAGAGTGAGCCAAGATGCTGCCACCCCTGGTTCAAGCTGTTAGCTCACAGAGTAATGTTGGTGACATTCCTGGGCCTCTCAACCTCAGTGTCCTCACTGGTAAAATGAGGAGGTAGAATTCTCAGTCCAGAGGATAGGGAGATGATCTGGAGAAGTACATTGTTGTGAATTGCCAAGCAGGTCAGATTTTTTTTTTTTTTTGAGGAAATGCAAAAATCGAACACCTGCTTTGAAGTTAGAAAAGATTTGGTTCACTGGTGTGAGCCTAGATTAGATTCATCTTTTTGGCTGTTTCCATTTGTTTTGCATGAATTAGATTGTTTAGGTGTAAGTAAAGCTGAGACTTTGCCATCAGACAGATCTTAGCTGTGTGGTTGGGAGCTCAGCACAGCATCCACACGGTGCCAGGTAGAAACTCTAGGGTTGGGTCTTGTTGATACTCTTGGCTCAGTCAGTTCCTGGCTGGACGAGTTACTCTGCCTCTGTGCACCTTGGTTCCCTCATCACAATTATAACAATAATGGTGGGGTTGTGAGGATTTGATCATTAATGCATACAAGGAACCTTGCACAGTGCACAGCGTCCATGAGAGACTCAATGTGTGTTGAGTGGAACACCATTTCCACTGGATATGGAAAGTCTACTGTCTGTAGCTTGCCCTTCGTACTAGCTCAGTGTTAGCACCCATGACAGCTCAATTTAGGAATTTGCTTTCATTGTGATTCCCAGGGAAGCACTGACAGATTTTGCCCCATCTCCTCCACTTCCTCCACTATTCATTTGCTTTAATTGGAACTGTGGATCAAAGGTTGCGAATGGGGTTAAAAAATGGTAAAGGCTAGTATTCAGGCCAAGCCTTCATGGTGACCCTGCTGCCTGCCCTCATGAGACCTGTGTCTGTGTATACAGTTCGGTGCCAGGCCAAAGGGTGCAGTGACTGTGCAGGTGAATCACACCAGTGATGACAGGTTGTCAGAGAGCAGAGACCACATACGACCTTTCTAAGGTGGTCACAGCACATCATGGAGTCCTTGTACTTAGAGGACCCAGGGTAGAAATCTCTTAAAATTTTACCATTATCTAAACTGCCGAATAAAACAAGATCAATTCAGAGTCTTCATGTTGATTTCAATTTTAAAATGGATAATTTTTGTTTTTAAATATTTGCGATTTCAGAGGTAATGTTTCATAAAATTTAAAAAGGCATACCGAGTCATTTGTCTTTTTGATCTTGGCTGAGGCAGAATAAATGTGGTAAACTTGTAAGTGGTACTGAAGTTATCTACAAAGGGTTACTGCTGGAAGGATTTAATCTATGAAATGAAATCAATAACCGACAACTCCATTTTTTAATTATGAGGAGAAGAGCCAGTTAGTCAATTGTAATTGTTCTGTTTTGACTAAGACGTGGCAAACTGGGAGAAGCGAGGGTGGGAAGGAGGCTCATCTTCCCAAACTGAAGCTATTATGGGGTGAATCTATATTGGCTGCAATGGAAAAGGAGGAAGCAAGAAAAATAAGAGAAATACATAACTGCTTCTCTTTTTTTGTGTGTGTGGGAAGCAATGATATAATTTGGCAGAGTTTTTGTTTTTTCTATTCTATGGGCCGAGAATTTAAAGTCTAGATTTTGTATCAATCAAATCTTGAAGAAATTGGCACCTCATCTCCACATTCTAATAAACTTCATCATCCATCTCACTTCTTGAGTAGTTCGTTGCAAACTTGAAAATGTAAAGTGTTTGAGGTTGAGCAGGCTACAGACAACTGAGTCAATTCTCTAGAGGTTTAGGGTTAAATTTAAGGCTAAATTTTCATGTTCTATTAATTCTCTGGTTGTCATTATTGACTATTTTTGAAACTTCCTTCTTCTGACACTCAATGAAATGGTAAATTAAAAGATATATTCGAATGTTTCTCAGCCCAGAAACACGTTAAATGAAGTAATCAATGAGAGCTATTTAAATCTATATGATTTTAAATTCTAACCACATTATGTTTACAATAGGGAAAGGATGGCTCCATTCCCTGTGTTCATTTTTATGACTGAAAGCTAAGAGCTCCAGGAATTACATGGCTTGCCTGTGCTCACACACTGGGTCTTCAGGCTAGGGGTCAGGGGACCTGGATTCTCACCTGAGCTCTGACACCTACATGTTGGGTGGCCTTGGATAAACTAATTTAGCAAAGTAATGAAAGTGAAAAATATTAAATCACTTTGTATGTTTAATATGTTCTGTTAATTTCTTTTTCCTTATATATGTCAGTTTAAAATTTTTTTATTAAAAATTATTTAACAAAATTTACTCTTTTAATACTATTTTATTTTTATTTTTAAGTTGATAATATTGCTTTTAAAGTCCAAATCTGTTTAAGACTTAGATTGATCAGAAAAAAAGTTGTGAATTTCTGACACCTAACTCCTAGGATGTATATCAAGCAATGAATGATAAGTCAGTACTTATGGGTCAGAAAGTAATAACTAATTGTTGTACATGGTCTCATTCTATATTTTAAATCTTTAACCTTTTGTTAAGTTAAATCCTTGAGGATGCTTGTCATAAGTTCTATTTGAAACATATTTTACTCTACCTGTACTATCTCTGTAAAAAATGATTCACAGATTTTCGGTTTTAAAAATATTATTGACATTTGTGAAATATCTCTGAACATGTTTTGAGGAATTTTTTCCCCAAACGATTGAATAACACTGCCCCTTCCCCCTATTAACTGCTGGCTAACCCAAACCCTAACCATACCTCACACTGCATCCCCTAGTATATTCTTATGGAGTATGCAGGGTCTGCCTGTGTGAGGTGTTTCAGATGTCTATCTCCCATGAATAAGTTTTAAGAAAAGGACAAGAAACATCATTTCTTGAAAAAAAGAAATGATTTCTTCTTATGAAGCAGTGGCTTTACAAAAACATGTCTTTAAGAAAGTTCTTGAAATCCCTTCTAAGTGATCACAAAGATACAACCACAAAGCATTTTCGTTTTCTTGATTTCTGTCCTGTTGACCGTGAGCCCTCATATAGATAAAACTGTGATGGGCTCAGCTTCCCAAGATGATTTCCAAAGCTTGTTCTGAGTTTACATCTGAAATTTTGGGGGTGGGGTGAGGGGGGGCAGCAGCTAGGTATCTTGACATGTTTAGCACATGAGCATATATATGGGATGATGCTACATGATTCATTCTGAGCTCACATTGAGGTTATTTAAAGATATAGCGTATACTATCAGTCATTTTCCTAGTGCCGCCTAGATTCGCTGATTTAATTTTACAAGTTATTGACATTTGTTGTATGTCATTTGCATGTGAGACCGTATGCTATCAACGCCCTTTTTCTCTCTCAGATTTCCTGGCCCTCCACCTGTCAGCAGTGCAGCCCCCTCCTATGCACCACACTCGCCGTCTACACAGTCGTCTTATCCAAGTCCGGTGTCCACTTCATCCGTCGCCCAGCTGGGCAGTCAGCTCAGCACTATGCACATCAACAGCTATGGTAACAGTTTCATTATCGGTGCTCACTGACTGCCTTGTCTCATGAATATTTTTAGTGAGAAAGGCTTTCTTCAGTTTCAAAATAGACGTACCTCTGGCATACCATACTGAAGCAGGTTTTTGGACATTTTCATCTAAATCATATGTATTCTGTATGGCAAGCATTATTTTTTTCCAAATCATGCTGCCATATATTTCAGGATAACTGCAGGACCCTCAGAATACCTTAGACCAATAAAAAACAGAAAATACTGACTTCACAAATAAACAGTCCAACAGTGAAATTACTTTAAGAAGTATGAGGATAGTTTTAACGCTGTGTTTATTATGAAGCCCCCAAGTCAAAAATATAATCCTCATTGTTTCACAGAGCATTTTAATTCTGTATTTAGATCTTGGGGAGAATGGAAGCTCACATGTCATGAGGCAAAAGAGAGAATAATAGGAGAGTAAACAGTACTGAGATTTACATCAATAAAAATGCTTTATATTTAAGGAGTCATAGAAATCGCCCCTGTAATAACAACGTAGTCAGCCATTTATCTTGATGAAGGATGTTTCCGTTACTTAAAATTAGTTTCTTAAAAGTATCCATAAAAACTCCTTAGAGTATTTCTTTTTTCTAATTTCAAAATGGATAAGTGTCCAAAGCAACAGCTCAATTTCACATAATCAGAGAAAGGAACAGGTAATCTGGTTTTACAACGATTTGCAGTATGATTGGATAGAGTGTTAGTGGCCCATCCCTTCTCCTTGGTTATGTCTACCTAGTTCCAAAATCCTTTTGATCAAATCCGCACAGGCTGCAGATAACTTACTGAATGTATAAATGACCTGAATGAATAATGCTTGTTATGCAAAAAAAAGTTTTTCTTCTGTATGATTTTCTATATTTTGTAGCAGATACAGTTCCTTAATTAATGCCATGTATCATGTGAAGTGAATGCAACTGAATTAAAATTTATCTTACTAATTTTCTCACTATAATTATAAATGTTGCTTTTACATTTTTTAAATTCTCCACTTGTGTAAAATACCTCAAATAGCATTTGTGTCACTTTCTAAACGATAATTTCATCTTGTAGGGGAAAAAAATAGTGATTTGTGAAGGTGCCTTCTTGCTTTATTAAGGAAAACAAGTGTCCCTGTTGTCTACTTGGTAGAAGTTAAAGAGCTGAGAAATGTGGCATTCAGGTGGGCTGGCTTTCTTTTTTTGCCTAGGTTCGGGCATGGCTCCCTCTGGCCAAGGTCCCCCTGGCCCTCCATCAGCACCGTCATTCCAGGGTCCTCCCCGACCTCTGCAGCCGTCCATTGTGCAGCCTGGATCTCAGGTTCTCCCACCACCACCCACTGCACTCAATGGCCCTGGTGTCTCACCTTTGCCTCCGTCGGCACCCAGACAAGACGGGCTCCCTGGGCCTGCTCCTCTGAATGCCCAATACCAGCCCCCGGCTCTTCCAGGACAGACCCTGGGCCCTGGATATCCTCCGCAGCCAGGTAAGATGGGCCGAGCTCAGAAGAATGCCTTTTGTGTTACCTTAATTGGAAATCAGCTTTGTTCCTATGTTACTAGACCACTGTCACTTGCTATTTTTGAATAGTGTGGCAAGTGCAGCAAATGCAAAAAAAGGGGAACCGTAGGTATTCACACTTAACTCCTTGCCTTATTTAAGATGAAAAATGCAACATGCTTGACTGAACAGCATAATAATGTCAGTGAGTGCAACATCTGGGATTTGGGGTTATAGTCATTTCTTTGTAAAATTCTTTCCGAGCAGCCAACTCTGGCCCCCAGATGGGAGGTGCGCCGCTCTCCTACCCAGGAGGCTTCCCTGGAGGTCCTGCACAGATGGCAGGTCCACCGCAGCCCCAGAAGAAGCTGGAGCCTGCCGTGGTCCCCAGCCCAGTAAGTGCTCTTCTTACTCCCACAGTCTCCCTCACAAAGGACCATTCTTCATTCATTGTTCTCAGACACTCTTCAGTTTGTGAGCATTTATCCTGTCCTTTATTGTCAAAGCACAATACCCATCACATAGATAAGGCTTGCTTCCTTCTGGGTATGTATGGGGGTGGGGAGGGTGGGATATGGCATACCAGCGGCTCCATGAGAGAGACAGCCTGTGTAGATTTTTTGGTATCATATAAGCTTTGCAGTATCTATTGATGTTTATATTCACACATATTGTCAGTATTTATTGAAATTTAATGAATAATCAGTAAGAGTATATTCTATATAGAAATGCTATTTTAAATAACTAAAGGACCCTTTTTAGGATCCCCATAGGAAAGAAAGTACAAAGTATTTTACATGTTAAAAAAATTGTTTTAAATAAAATTAGAGCTGTAATTTAATTCTGCACCCAAGTGATTTTCTTTGAAGGATTACTCTTGAGTTACTGTATCAGTCATCTTTTATTAGGTTAGTCTGCATAACAGATGATCCCCAACTTTGCTTGTAACCACAAAGATTTACTTATCCCGTAGGTTACATGTGGGCTGCAGTAGGTGCAGTTTGGTTTTAAGTTCTGCTCCATGTGCCCTGATCACTCTAGAATCCAAGGTGAAAGCACCCCTGCTGGGGACATGTATTCTCATAACAGAGGGAAAAAAGGAGGAAAACTGGCCAAAAGGTGTAATAGCTCTTAAAGCTTTCAATCAGATGTGGCACGTGTCACAACAACTCACTCCCTTGGCCAGAGCAAGTCGTTTAACAGAGCCCGATGTCAGTGGGGCAAGGATGAAAACTCTTCCCTCAGGAGAAACTGCAAGTCTTATGGCATTGAGCAGGGATGTGAAGTCCTTTGGAATTAAATTGTCTACAGGAAACTTTCATTTCTGATGTGGTTCTATAAACATGAGTCGAAAAATTTAGAAAGAGACTAAAGAGCACGAAGAGCTACCTTATTATTTAACTTTTGCGTGTAACAAGCCACGACCAAACTCAGTAGCTTACAATCACTGTTTATCAATGCACATGAGTCAGTAGGTCCTCCGGGCAGTTCTGCTAATCTGGGCCAGGCTCAGCTGATTTTGGCTGGGCTTGCTCTGTGCTTCTGGGGTCAGCTAGAGGCCTGGCTGGAGCCTGAATGGTCTAAGATGGTGTAAGAGTTTTCTGTAGTTGCTGTAACCAGGTACCACAAACTGGGTGGCTTAAAAAGACAGAAATTCATTTTCTTCCAGTTCTGGAGGCCACAGGTCTGAAATCAACATGTTGGCAGGGCTGTCCTCCCTCCAAAGGCTCTCTGGGAGAATCCATCCCTTATGTCTCCCAGTGTTTGGTGGCTTCAGGCATTCCTTGGCTTGTGGCCCCATGACTTCAATCTCTGACTCTGTTGTCATATCACCTCCTCCTCTTCTCTGTATCTTTTCCTTTGAGTATCCATCTCAAAACTCCGTGTTCCTCTACATAATATTTCATTTGATTTCACTAAGGGCCCACCGTGATAATCTAGGATAAGCCCCTTCTCTTGCGATCCTTAATTTAATCAATTCTTTTGCCATATGAAGTGACAGTCACAGGTTTCAGGGATTAGGATACAGACATATCTTTTAGGGGTTACCATTCAGCCCACTATAAATGGTGTCATTCATGCATCTGGTATTTGGTACCCATCTGTTCGCTGGGGATGACTGAGTCCTGTCACTGAGCAGGACATCCTGGGTTTGTTCCCTTGGCAGTGCCAGAGATCCAAGAGGGAAGGTAGGAATACATAAGGCCTTTGGGGGCCTTGGCTTGGAACTGACACATTTCCTCATCTGCGACATTCTCTTAGCCAAAGCAAGTCACAAGACCACCTCAGAGTCAAGAGGTAGAAAAATAGACCCTGCCTCTTGATGGGGTGAGCTGCGAAGTCCTTAAAAAGAGCACCAGTACAGGGACAGGTGGAGGATTTTGGCTATTTTTGTAATCTCCCACTTATTCTATATTTATTTGAGTATAAGCTTGAAGATTTGTGATAAAGTGTCTGATGCTGTGTTAGAAATTAAATTTTAGTCACTCTTAGTGCCCTTTTGATGATCATATTACCAGCCATTACTTTTCTAGTTTAATATTTATTATTTGATTATTCCAGTTGGAGAAGTCTCATGTATTTACATGATTTACGTTTTGTCTTCTTGTTTCTCTGCGTATGTATAACATCTGCAGACTGTTTGCCACTGCCACTTAGTTCTCTGAAGTTTTTTGCTCCTGGTTCATTGTTAATCTCTCCAGTACTGTTTCTGTTACAATTATTGGCAATTTTTCTATCCATCTGTAGAGCTTTCCATTTCCCTGGCCTCTCACTTCTCGGTCTTCTTTTCTTCCAATGTGCTTTTCATCTACCCTACTTCAGTTACCCAGGGTCTTACCATAGGTCCTGTCATTAGCAATCACTGTGCACCTTCCAAGTCTCAGGTGAAAGCATCCACTCCTCCAACCATCCTGCCTCCTGTCTTTTCAGCTCATTCTCTTTAGGACTCAAAACTCCAATAATAATCCACCCCTCAGGATTTACCACCTACCCCCCTTTCTTGACTCATGTCACCTTATCTTCTCACTTCTCTCATGCTGCTTAGATTAGTGATCCATGATTATAAATCTGTCCCTTGCATCTTCTACCCTCAACTCCTTTGCCCCCTCCTTCCACTGAATTCACCTAAAAAATTCCCATTTGTTGTTAAACCATCTCTCCACCTATTCCATCACAGATGCTGAGGCAACTTGAGAAAGATGCCCACCGTACTTTCTGGTCTTTTTCAATTCACAGCCGTTAAACTGAAGTGAGCCTTTAGTTGTGTGTTTATGAAACCTGGCTGCACAAAAGAATAACTGGGCTGGAGCATTTAAAATGACTGATGCTTTGCTCCCAGCCTCCCAAATTCTGATTTAATTGGCCTGGGCACTGGGATTTTTCACAGTTCCTCTGTTAACTCTAATGTATAGCAAGTTCAGAGACTATCACCCAACTCAACTGACCCTCCCATTTTCCTGGATGACTATCATTTCTTCTCTCTTGAAAACCCTAACACTACCTTCCCCTATTCTGACTCTTTAATGATAACCTTGCTTCTTATTCCACCGAGAAAATAGAAGCAATCCAAAGAGAACCTCTGCATGCTCCATGGAAGGAGATTGTATCTGTGCCCATTTCTTCCCCTTCCTCCTGTTACTGGGGGTAAGCTTGTCCGTACTCCTAACTATGCCATCATCTCCACTTATGCCCTAGATCACATCCCTTATGGCCTGTCAAGAACAGCCCTCCAGAAAACATCCCCTGTATCAGTTAGAGTTCTCAAAAAAAAAAAAAAAAGAACCCCAAAAACAAAACCAGTGAGATATGTGTCCATGTATGGAAAGAAATTTATTTTAAAGAATTGGTTTACTCAGTTTTTGGAGACTGGCAAGTCCAGAATCTACTGGGCTGACCAGCATGCTGGAGACATGGGGAAGAGCTGATGCTGCAGCTCCAGTCTGAAGGCATCTGGAGGCAGAATTCCCTCTTCCTCCGGGAACTCAGTCTTTTAAGACCTTCAACAGATTGGATGAGGCCCACCCACATTATGGAGGGTTCTCTGCTTCACTCAAAGCCTACTGATTAAATGTTAATCACATTTTTCTTCAAAATTGAAATATAGCTGATTTACAAAGTTGTGTTAGTTGTGTTGTGTTAGTTTCTGATTACAGCATAGTGATTCAGTTGTACATATATATATTCTTTTTCATTATAGGCTATTACAAGGTATTGAATAGAGTTCCCTGTGCTATACAGTAGGACCTTGTTGTTTATTCTGTACATAGTAGTTTGTATCTGCTGATCCCAAACTTTCAATTTATCCCTTTCCCTCCTTTTCCCCTTTGGTAACCGTAAGTTTGTTTTCTATGTCTGTGAGCCTGTTTCTGTTTCATGAATAGGTTCATCTGTGTCATTTTTTTTAGATTCCACATATAAATGATATCATACGCTGTTTTTGTTTTTCTCTGCCTGATTTACTTCATTTAGTATGATGATGTCTATCTAGGTCCATCCACGTTGCAGCACATGGCGTATTTCATTCTTTTTTATAGCTGAATAGTATTCCATTGTATATATGCCACATCTTCTTTATCCATTCATCTGTTGATGGACATTTAGGTTGCTTCCATGTCTTGGCTGTTGTAAATAGTGCTACTGTGAATATTGGGGTGAATATATCTTTTTGAATTAGAATTTTCTCTGGATATATGCTTAGGGTGGGATTGCTGGGTCATATGGTAAGTCTATTTTTAGTTTTTTAAGGAATCACCATACTTTTCTCCATAGTGATCACACCAAATTACATTCCTACCAACAGTGTAGCAGATTTTCCTCTTCTCCACACCCTCTCCAGCAAAATGTTGATCATTTTAAAAAACACCTTCAAAGCAAGATCTAGAGTGGCATTTGAAACTGGGTACCACGGCCTAGCCAAGTTGACACATAAAATTAACCATCACATCGCTTCTCTCCTGTGTTATCTTTACTTATTTGAAGATGAACTTCATTTTTTCCCTGTCTAGATCATTATTATCAGAATATAAACATTCTGTACCACCTCTCATTGTTAATAAAAGAAGCCTCCTTTGTCCCTTCCCAGTATCTAGCCAGTTTCCTCCTCATTTTGTGTCTCTCTTCTACAGCAAGAAACCTCCAGAAGACTTGCCTTTACCCACTGTCTTTGGTTCATTTCCTCCTATTCCCTCCTGAACCTGCTCCAGTTTAGATCTCAGCCCCACCCATACTGTGCTTGTCCAGGTCTCTGGTGACCTCCCACTTCCAAATCTTATGGCAAATTCTCAGATCTCTTCTGTCCTGACCTGTCAGCAAGAGATATGACACATCTGCTCATTCCATCCTCCTTGAAACACCTTTTCAGTGGGATTACAGTGTCCCCAACACATACACAGTGTGCACTCATATTTTTGTTAAATGAATATTAAGAACCAAAGCAGTTAGCAGTGTATCATGTCATTCATCCAAAGCCTTTAAAATACACATGTACAAATCAGTCCAATGTTATTTTATCTTAAAAGTAATAGCAACACCACTCACTCATTTACAGCTCTTTTTACTTCACTGGTGATCTTTCTTGTCTCCTTAGTTGGTTTCACCTTATCTCTCTGACCTCCTAGTGTTAAAAGTGTCCCAAAGTCTTTGGACCCATTAATTTAGAGTACTCTAAATGAATCCATTCTCGTGGCTTTAAATAGGAATGCAGATTTTCCTGGTCCAGACCTTGTCCCTGAAGTCCAGATTCCAGCCCCAATTATTCTGGTTCATCTGGTCAAAAAACTAGGAGTCATCCTTGATCCTCTCTTTCTTGCACATCTCACATTTAGTCCTTCGGCTAATTCTACTGCTTCTGCCTTTGGTGCTCATCCTGGTCCAAGCCTCTACCATCTATCCACCTGGATTATCATAAGAGCCTCTTAATTGGTCTTTCTGCTCTTCCAGTCTGTGATCCATTCAGATGCTAAGTCAGATCGTGTCCCGGCTCATAACACCCCCACAACAATCCTAGTTAAAAACCGCAGTTCTTACCATGGCTTGCGAGACCCTACGTTATTTGCCAACCCTGACATCTCCCACCCCTGCCACACACATGCACACGCACACACACACCCCCTTCTGACCTGGTCTCTTACCACTGTTCTCTGTCACTTTGCTTCAGTCACACCAGCTCCTTGTTACTCCTCAGACACACCAAGCATACTTCTGCCTCTAGGCCTTTGCACTTGCTGTTCCCTCTGCCTGGATTCTCTTCCCCTACATACAACAGGGCGTGGCTCACTCCTGCATTTCCTTCACGTCCTTATTGCTCGTCCTCAATCCCCCTGTGCCCCCTGTCCACGTCACTTTATAACCACAGGACTTATTACCTGACAAAGGAGCTATCTTACTTGTACATGTGTTTATGGCCTGTCTTCCATCCTAGAACAGATGGAAGCTCCAGGGGATCCAGGATTTGGTTTTGTTCAGTATTGTGTCCCTAAAACAGAGAACAAGGAATACCACATCATATGCACTCACATATTTGTTGAATGAATGTTAACCGCAAAAGCAGTAAGCAAGTAAATGATGTGATTTATTCAAGCCCCTTAAAATACACATATACAAATCAGTCCAATATCATATTTATCTTAAAAGTAATAAAATAGCAATGCCATATGGAGCTTGTTTATGTTCCTATTACCAAAGTAGGATGCTTTTGCTAACTAAATTAATTCTTCCTTCTGGAAAGAAAGATGTAAAATCATGTGTACTGAACTCCTGTTGCATGCCAGGCCTGAGCTGAGTGCTCACTGCAGCCTTTTTGGATGGTGGTCTTATCCACATTTTGAAAGTGTGGAACCTGGCATCACATCAGATCTCTTCCTCATTCTCTGCATCTGCAGGGAGATTCTTCAGAGGTGAAGCTCCTCCTACTCCCCTTTCTCTCACCATACCACCACGCCAGTGTGCAAATAACTCTACTTTAAGCAGCCCGCCTTAGCTGTGCACACGCACCTTACTATCTTGTTTCTCCCTTTTCCTTCTTGTTCATTTATCTCAAGACAATCAGTTTGTTTTTTTCTCTTCCCTGATTCTATTTTATGAAACCAGAATACTTGATTCATAGCAGATAAGTGTGAAAGTAATTTTAGTGGTACATTTTCTGAAGGAAAAAGAAATCTATATGATTTGAAGTAGCTTTGGCATTAGCAAAAGTCACTGTCATCAAATAGAAACCCTTTAAGAACTGAGGCACAGGCAAAATCTCTGTTGATATTTCTGTGTGTTATTTTATCTCTAAGCTGTTTTCCGAGAACATGTATTCGAGGTTTAAAAAAAAAAGTCTATTTTTAGGAATTACTAGAACTGTGAGGTTTCTTACTCTCTTTGTAGTATTCTAGCCAAGATGTTGATTAATTTGGAAATGTAATTACCACCAAGGACATTGTTTCTTGGGAGGCAGTGCTTTGTAAGTTGCAAATGGCTACTTTAAAATAAATTTTCTGGAAATAGAGTCTATTTGAAGACTGAACGCTAACTATGTTAAATATATAGATTATTATGACTTTTACGTTGCTGTTACATTGAACTCATTGATTGAAATGATGACAATAAATATTGATAATATGAAAACTACTCCAGTTAACCTTGTGGTTTAAATATAGAATGTAACTACAGTGTTTTGATTTTTTTGTTTGCTTCTTGTCTTTGGCCATGGTAACTTTTTAGTCTAGTTTTTATCTTATAGTAGTTGTGTTTGGAGCATACTCTATATCCTTAATTTATAAGAATTCAAATCAAGTGATTTTTCTGTATCTATTGAAATGATCGTGTTGTTGTGTCTTTTCTTTTGTTGATGTAGTATATCACATTGATTGATTTGCATATGTTGAACCATCCTTGCAACTGTGGAATGAATCCAACTTGATCATGGTATATAATTCTTTTTATGTATTGTTGGATTTGGTTTGCTAATGTTTTGTTGAGAATTTTTGCATCTGTATTCATTAAAGATATTGGCCTATAATTTTCTCTTTTCTTTTTGTTATGTCTTTGGTTTTGGTTTCAGAGTGATAGTGGCTTCACAGAATGACTTTGGGAGTGTTCTTGTCTATTCAGTGTTTTGGAATAGTTTGAGAAGGATAGGTATCAGTGTTTTGTGTGTGTGGTAGAATTCCACAGTGAAGCCATCCAGTACTGGACTTTTGTTTGCAGGGAGTTTTTTTAAATTACAGTTTCCATTTCACATCTAGTGATCAATCTCTTCAAATTATCTATTGCTTCTTGACTCAGTTTTGGCAGGCTGTATGTTTTTGGAATCTTATCCATTTCTTTTAGATTGTCTAATTTGTTGGCATGTAACTGTTCACAGTAATCTCTTAGAGGTTATTATTATTGTTGTTTGTATTTCTTTGGTGTTAGTTGTAATTTCTTCTCTTTCATTTCTCATTTTCTTTATTTGGGTGCTCTCTGTTCTTCCTGGTGAGTCTGGCCAGAGGTTTGTCAATTTTGTTTATCCTTTCAAAAAACCACTTCATGGTTTTTTTTCCATCTATTTTTTTAATTTCTATTTTATTTATTTCCTCAATGATACTTATTCTTTCCTTCCTTCTGCTGACTTTGGGTTTTGTTTGTTCTTCTTCTAATTCTCTTGGTATGTTAGATTGTTTAGTATTTTTCTTGTTTTTTGAGAAAGACCTGTAATGGAATGAGCTTCCCTCTTAGAAATGCTTTTCCTACATCCCATAAATTTTGTAAGGTTGTGTTTTCATTGGCATTTGTCTTAAGGTGTTTTCTGATTTCCTCTTTGATTTCATTGTTGACCTGTTGGCTTTTTAGTAGCATATTGCTTAGTAATCATTTTTTCCTCTCATTTTTCTTTTTGTAGTAGATTTCTATTTTCATATTATTGTGCTCTGAAAAGATGCTTAAAATAATTTCTGTCCTCTTAAATTTGTTAAGGCTTTTTTATGTCCTAGTATGTTGTCTATCCTAGAGGATGTTCCGTGTGTACTTGAATGTGTATTCTGATTTTTTGGATGTAGTGTCCTGTAGATATCAATTAAGTCCAACTGTTCTATTGTGTCATTTAGGATCTCTATTGCCTTAGTGATTTTCTGCCTGGAAGATCTGTCCATTGATGTCAGTGTGATAATAAAGTCTCCTAGTATTATTGTATTCCCATCGATGTATTCCTTTTTTGTCTGTTAGTATCTGTTTTGTGTATTTAGGTGCTCCTATACTGAGTGTATATATGTTAACTGGTATAGTATCCTCTTCTTGTGTTGATCCCTATATCGTTATACAGTATCTTTCTTTGTTCTTCTTTATGGGCTTTGTTTTAAAATCTGTCTTGTCTGACATGGGTATTGCTACCCCTGTTTTCTTATTGTTTCCATTTGATTGAAATATCTTTTTCTCTCCTCACTTTCAATCTGTATGTGTCTTTTGCCCTAAAGAGGGTCTCTTGTAGGCATCCTGTTTGTTTATTTAATCTGCCACTCTATCTTTTGATTGGAACATTTAGTCCATTGACATTTAAAGTAATTATTGTAAGTATGTAAGTATTAAAGTAAGTGTATATTTATTGCCATTTTAAACCTTATTTTCCAATTGATTTTGTAGTTGTTCTTTGTTCCTTTCTTCTTTTTGTTTTTGCTTTTGTGGTTTGATGGGGTTTTTTTGTTTTGTTTTGTTTTCTGGGGAGTTTTTTTGTATTATGCTTGAGTTCCTTTCCTTTTTTTTTTTTTTTCTTAGTTTAAGTACAGTCAGTTACAGTGCGTCAATTTCTTGTGTACAACACAATGTCCCAGTCATGCATACACATACATACATTCATTTTCATATTCTTTTTCATTAAAGGTTATTACAAGATATTGAACATAGTTCCCTGTGCTACACAGAAAAAAACTTGTTTTTTCTTTTCCTTTTGGTTTTTGTAATCTACTGTATATTTTTGATTTGTGGTTATCATGTTTTTCGAGTATGTTAACCCATAAACTTATCTACTTCCTTTAGACTGATATCCATATAAGTTCAAACACATTCTAAAAGATCTACATTTTTTACTCCTTTCCCCCACATTTTGTGATTTTGATATCTTATTTTACATCTTCATATTTATTCTTTTGCTGTTCATTTTGTTTATAATTGCTTTTACTGAAAAATTTTGATTGTTTTTAAAATTTATATACCGGCAGTTGAGCTAATTTTGGTTAGTTTCTCTTTACAGTTTCTAGTTCTTTGTTACAGTATTCTGCATTTCTAGTGATAATTTTTCTTAATTCCTTTAACATTTTTATTACCTCCTTTTTGAATGCTAGGTCTGGTAGACTGGAGAGGTGTGTTTTATTGTTCGTTCTTTCAGGGGATTTTTCTTGTTCCTTTAATTGTGAGTAGTTCCTCTTTTTCATTTTACTTAAATTTCTCTGACTATGAATTTAGGAGAAACACCTATTTACTGTGGTCTTGAAGGGCTGTTTTTATATGGGAGCATCCCTGTGTAGACTGTGTGAGTCCAGTATTTTTGGTGCAAGGGCTGTTTTTGGTATGGATGCCTGCCACATCTTTCCTCAGAGTGTGCTGGTTGTTGTCCCCTCAATAGGGTGTGTGTTTGGTGCTATGGTGACCAGAGCCTTCAATGGTTGTTGTGTGGGGCCTCCTCTTTGCTCTGTGGCTATCAGGGCAGGGTCTGCTCCCTAGTTGTTTAAGTAGAAGCCCCCAGATCTGGTTCTGAGCTGCAGAGTAAGGACGGCAGGACTGGAGCACTCCCACTGGAAAAGGAGCTACTGCGTATTCTTCCCCAGAAGCTTTCTGCCAGGGATGTACAATTCTGTGACGCTGACTGCCACCTGGTGTGCTCGCCCACAGAGGCTGCTGCTGCTGGTACTGCCACCCTGACTAGCCCTCACTGTGAGAGTGCTGATAATCAGCTGGGATGTCAGCCCCATGTCTGCTGTGTGCATGCTTCCAAAGCCCGCTGCCACCAGAGCTGCACCCCGCCTTGAGCATGTTGACAGTGGGGCCCCTATGGCAGACCTGCGCTCCATCCTCATGTGCCAACAATGGCAGCCTAGAGCACACTCCAGTCCCCTTGGGCTATCTCTGTGCAGCCAAACCAAATCCCCTCCCTGGGCCTGTCTGCTGAAGTCAGAGTTTCAGTGCCCAGCCACTTTGCATACCAGCAGGTGTGTGTCTTGGGCTGGGAAGTGTGGGACATGGCAGCTGTCAGAGTCAGTCCCTCTCTACCCTGCCCACCAGCAAACCAGCACCTGCACACTCCTCCCGAGTGAGGTACAGGCCTCTCCAACTCCCTGACTGTCCCAGCAGACCTCCCAGCAGGTGCAGGAGGTCCCCAGGGCGAGGAAACCTTTCCTCTTTCATAGCTCCTTCCCAGGGGCACACCGTCTGTCCTGATTCCTCCTCCTTTTTATTTTTTCCTTTCATACTATGCGGTTATGTGGGGATCTTTCTTGGTTGTATAAGAGATCTGCCAGCTCACAGTTGCTATTCTATGAAAATTGTTCCACATGTAGGTATATTTTTGATGTATTTGTGGGAGGAGGTGAGCTCTGTGTCCTTCTACTCCTCCATCTTTCTCTCCTGTCGTGTTAATAGTTGTGTTAGGACTGTAAAAACTGCATATACTCCAGTGCTGCATATTCCAGTGTGGGCACTCATCTCATTTCTCCCTTTTCCCCTCTTCTTTTTATCTCTTCTTCTTCTTCTTCTTCTTCTTTTTTTTTTTTTTGTCCCATCGTCTGTTGTCTCTTTTATGAAGAAGGAAGTCAGGGCAGGGAGAAGATAGAGAGGAAGAGGAAGATCCTCTTATTACTAGAATTTCTTCTTGGCTCCACACAACTAGATTTTGCTCATTATTTTCATCCCTAGATAGTTACAACAGAAAGACAATATTTTAGCTCTATATTCTTCATTAATAACTGTTTTAGTAGAAAAATATGTTTCCAAACTAAAGGACAAAACTTAGGGGCTTTTGTTTCTTCTGATTTTTATACAACAGGCAAAAACTGCAAACTTGATATTGTGTGTTTCTTATGTCTCAAGGAGCAGGGGTGTGGCGGGTGAAACTTGAAAGGCAAACTGAAGATCAAGAGGGATTTGAGGGGAAAAGTTAAGGCTTCTTTTCGTAATCATTTCTTCTGAATTTAATTATTTTTAGACTTTAAGTGTTTGAACTGTAAAAAAAAAAAAAAGTATTTTCTTTGAAAAAGTTATTTTCAATTTCTTTCCCTACAAGAATCTTTTTCTAAAATATTCTTACCCATGATCGCAAGAAACAAATTGAATAAAAATCAAGTTCTCTGGAAGATCAGGGTCAGAGCTCAGGTTATTACAGAATAGAACTTGGAAGCTACTCATCTAAAATTGTGAAAGTAAACAAAAGTGGAACTGAAGACATGATAGGTTCTCAATGAGAATTTGATCTGAAATGAATCGAAAGGATTTAGAAAATGCTGTTTTGTGTATGTATGACTATTGAGAGGGGAATGTTGGGGAGTCTTAACTTATTTTAACTTGCTCTTGATATCTTATTTATCAGATCCAGGTGATCGAGAATGACAGAGCCACCAGAGGGGGACAAGTTTATGCCACCAACACCAGAGGCCAGATCCCTCCCCTCGTCACTACAGATTGTGTGATACAAGACCAAGGTATTTCTTTTCAGTTATGTTTTTGATAGAGGTCTTAGTATTTCTCACTATTTTTTTAAGCAAAAATACTGACAGTCTTCAGTAATGCTGTCTCTGGTGGGCAGCCCTGTATAACTTGTAACAGAAACTAATTTGCTATCAGTCAGTCAAGCATGGAGAAGGTACTGTCAACTGAGCTCTGTTCTCTGCCTGTAGAGGTCTAGAGTTTCTGGTGAGATACAGCACAATATAGCAGTTTAAGAAAATTTAAATTTTAATGTATGGGTTAAAATTTGTTTGTGCCCCACTTTGGTTTACTTTATTTAGTACAGCGGACACCTGGCAGGGCGGCATGAGCAGAGCAGTAGGGGATTGCATACTTGAGTCCGCAGACCTGGTTCTAGCCCCAGTGATGTTTTCCAGCAGGTCCTTTAACATTTGGGGTTCTGTGTTCCCACTTTTGAACTGGATGGGGAAAGGCTGAGCTTTGTCTCTACTGACTCTGTCCCACATCTGCTATCAGTTTTATACATCTGTCAAGCCTTGTTTGATCTTTCTGAGAATATATTATTCTGTTGTTGATGGCAAGTTAAAATACAGCCTGATGAAATGTGATGTCTCAGATTCTGAGTATACCATTTTAATGGGTCGTAACTCAGTTCTAGAAATATGACATTGGCATACAAACGAGTGTATCATCATCTCACAGCTGTCAAGCCAGCCAGTTTCCAGCTGGGCTCCCTTCTCTTTAGTCCATCCACTGTGCTGCCTTCAGCACTGTCCTTAGAGAGCAGGTAGCGCAGTGAGGCAAAAAGAGCTCTGACTGGGAGCCTTGCACATCTGCACCCACATCCAGGCTCCCCTCTTACTGTCCTGAGCTTTGCTCATCCCACCTCCCTGAACCCCAGTGTCACCCTCTGTGAGATGTCAGGATTAAGACCTCCCCTGCAGGGCCAGTGTGAAGAATAGAGGTGACTCTGTGTGTGTGTGTGTGTGTGTGTGTGTACGCACACGTGTAAATATGCTTATATGTATGTAGGGTGCTAGACCTGTACAAGTGATATAAACTACAGATGATGTTACTGTTACAGATATTAGTATTAAAACATAATTTATCACTTCATTTCCTATTCTAAAAATGATTTCTTCCTGACTACTTACAGAATCCATTCAAATTTGTTAAATGAATTCACATTTGTAAAGCACTTAGATTGGACTAAATGAAATTGCTGATTTTTTGCTATTATTGTTGACCTACAGAAGTGGAAGCTTCATTTCAACCCAAGTTAGTGTTACATTAGTGTTTAAAATATTTATTTATTTTATTTTTTTTATGTGGATTAATTCACTTAATCCCCCTGCATAACTTTATGAAATAGGCATTGATATTATCCTCATTTTACAGAATGTGAAACTGAGGCACAAAATGCCTAGGTAACTTACCCAAGATATGTAGCTGGTGGAAAGTAAAGCTAGAATTTGAACCCTGGTATTCTGATGCTAGAACCCATGTTCTTAACCTCTCATTTACTGCTCTGTTCAGAAATAAAAGACATGGTTCTATTCTTAAATGAGTGTACAGTCTGGCAGGGAGAAAGGTAGCCAAATGTTAATCCAGTGTGATAAATGTTATACTGGAAGGATAAATGGCGTATGGCCATGGGAACTTAAGTGTGAGGTAACTAACCAGACAACCCAGCCTGTCCTGCCAGAGTGGGGACAACTAAACGGAGTCTTAAGTGAGGAGGTATAAACCAGAGCAAAAGTGGAGAGAATGGGAGAGGAGAAGGTTGCCAAGTGGCAGAGACGGGCATGCTAAGGTTTGGTGGCAGGAGAGAGTGTATGTGTTAAGGAAAGTGCAGGTTTTTTTTGTTTGTTTTTGTCTTCTTTTTGAACATACGGTGATTTTTTAAATTGAGGTTAAATACACATAAAATAAAATTTGCCATATTAATATAATTTTAAGTGTACAACTCAGTGACATTGATTACATTCACAGTGTTGTACAACCATCATGATTATCCATTTCTAGAACTTTTTCATCATCCTACACTGACACCCATTAAACAGTAGCTCCCCCTTCCTCCACTCTCCCAGCCCCTGGTGTCTCCTGTTCTCCTTTCTGTCTCTACGAATTTGCCTCCTCTAGGTGTCTCATATAGGCGGATTCATACGAAGTTTGTCCTTTTGTGCCTGGTTTGTTTGACCTAGCGTGATGTTTTCAGAGTTCATCCATGTAGCATGTATCAGAATTTCGTCCCTTGGTAGGGCTGAATGGTACTCACTTTTATGCGTATACCACATTTTGTTTAGCCACTCATCTTTTGAAGGACATTTCGTTGTTTCCACCTTTTGGCTGCAGTGAATACTCATAGTTGTGACATTGGTGTACAAGTGTCTGAGCCCATGCTTTCCGTAGTTTTGGGTGTATACCCAGGAGCAGAACTGCTGGATCATACGGTGCACGTATGGAAAGAATATGAGGCAGGAGTAGGGAGAGAAGGGAGGACCAGGAGGTGGCGGGGTCCAGATCGTCGTCATCTCTCCGTAGCCCGCAGCCCGGCCCTTGACAACACGAGAGAGCTGCCTGGCACAGAGGGCACCCCTTTGCTGTGAAGCCCCTTCGTCTGACTGGCTTATTTGCTAATTCTTACTAGTTGACTTTGTAGGATGTAATCCGGATCTGAGACACATATAATTCACAGGAATTCACAAATAGAAATAAAATGTAGAGCCAGAAGGAACCTCAGACTTTGTTTGCTTTGCTCTCTCACTTTACAGATGTGAGGGCACTAAGGCCCAGGGAGGCTAAGTAACTTGCCCAGGGCCACACAGCCGGTTAGTAGCAGAGCCAATAAGGAGAAGCACCTACTTTAAGAACATTACTCCTTTGCCTTTGGCTGCAGGGTCTAATTTAAGACTCATCTTGTCCCTTGGGTCCGTGCTCCTGCCCATCCTACAAGGCTGTGTTTAAGTACTGCGTCCTTTGTTGAGTCACCTCTGACCCATGTGGCAGACTCATTGCCTCCCTTGGGCCACTTCTTAACCGATTTGCTCTTCTGTGAGCCTTGCCAGCCATGTTGAATTATCTGTTTCATTATCATTCTCTCCTACCTCGAAGCTTCACTCTCTTCTGCCTCTAGGCCCCTAGCATGGGGCTTAGCGTCATAAATGTTTGTTGAATGAATAATTTATTGAATGCTTTTTAGTCAGATTATCCCATAAGGTTCTTTATTAAGCATCTCAGAGTTTTAAATCTTAAATCACCGAGGCTGCTGAATTGTCTACTATAACCATTCCTTTCATGCCCCACTTTTGCATACCTGCTTATAAAAACAGATTCTCCATTGCTTCTTTAAAACTTCATGTTTTGTGTGCGTTATGTTCTTGAAACAAGTTTGTTTAGTCACCTTCATGAGCTTATTCATATGCCTATTTAACTGTAAAAAAATACCTTTTTAAAGATAACAGATACTTAATTTCAATATATTGGCAGTGCTGACTAGTGAAAATTGATGAAAAATTAAAATACTCTTTAAAATATTCAAAAATTCTTATTTCCCAGTATGTGTAACATTGCATGACGACAATAACGAGGTAGATTTTGTCTAAGTTATGTGAAATATACAATAATAGGGGTTCAAGCATGTTTACATTTATTACCTAATATTTCTTTTTCTTCTATTCTTGCTGCCAAAACCCTTGTCATACCCTGTGTTTAGTATTCATGTGGATGCAGAGCAGTGGCCCGTCTACCTGTCTCTGATCTTTTTTTCCTTCTCCCAGAAGCCGTCCAGTACATTTTTAAAAATATATTTTTATTGAAGTATAGTCACTTTACAATGTTGTGTCAATTTCTGGTGTACAGCACAATACTTTAGTCATATAGGAACATACATATATTCATTTTCATATTCTTTTTAGCCATAAGTTGCACAAGATATTGAATATAGTTCCCTGTGCTATACAGTAGAAACTTGTTGTTTATCTATTTTATATATAGTAGTATCTGCAAATCTTGAACTCCCAGTTTATCCCTTCCCACCCCCTCCACCTCCTTGGCAACCATAAGTTTGTTTTCTATGTCTGTGAGTCTGTTTCTGTTTTGTAAATAAGTTTGTCTTTTTTTTAAGATTCAACGTATAGGTGATATCATATGCTATTTCGTTCATTACATTTTGAATAGATTAATTTTCTTCAAGTATTTATTTGATCATACTGCTCTAAAAATGTCACGTTATTGCCCATGGGGAAAAAAGATTGGTCTTAACTCCTCATCCAGAATTCAAGGCCTTCATGACCCAGAGCAGCTTACCTGGGATGTAGTAGAGAAGTCTGATAGGTTCTAATACCACTTTTGCCATTTACTAACCCTTTGACTTTGGTAAGTCACGTAACCTCCCAGTGTCTCAGTTTCCTCCTCTATAAAATGGGTCATGAGGGTATCAATCTCATAGACGATTGTGAGACTAAAATGAATTTACATATAACAGTCTGAGAATGATGCCTAACCCATGGGTAATTACTGTTATTATTTTTGTTGTTAGTACCATGTTTCTCCCTTTTCTCAGACCCTCTGCAGCAGAGCCCAGAAGGCTCTGGATTTAGCCTACAGTCATGTTAACTTGTCATACAGAATATTCTGTTTTGTTTCTATTTGAATTAGTTGCCATTATATAAAAATCAGAATGGTCTATGTAAAAATCCAGATTTCTAGGTGGTTCTAAAAAGTGTAAAATCTAGCAATAATAGATTGAAGATGAAAGGAAACAGCTTTCTTAGGTCAAGCCTTCCCCTCATTCAGGGCCCCTTTGTGGTAAAACGTGACCAGGGAAAGGCTCACAGCCATGCTGCAAGGTCTGTATCAGTTCAGGACCATAGACTTCCCAGCACACTGTACTTCCCAAGTCCTTTCACTTTTCCAGTCTCTTTAATAACTGTTTCACAGTCCCTTCTGAAACCTGTAACCTCCCATCCTTTTTTTTAGCTGCTCTTACTTCTTCCTTTCTGAGAAAATTGCACAATCAGGAGAGAACTTCCACGGATTCTCGCCATCACATCGTCCCTGTTGAAACGTGTCCTGGGACCATAAACGTGCTCTAGCGGAAAGCCAGCCTCTCCGGCTGTGCGCTACGCGAGCATATTGCTACCATAAGTCTCCTGTCTTTCCTCTCATAGCATCAATATTTTTATTTTTACACAATTTATTACCGTCTTTTAAAAAACTTTCTCCTGTTTTAAAAAATAAAAGTGTTTTCTTGATCCACTTCCTTTACCAGCTTTCCCGTCTACAACAAAACTTGAAGGGATTTTTGCCAATTCCCCTATTGCTTTTCTCTCTTAAACTCACTCTAGGGAAGCTTCCTACCCCACCCCACCTCCTCACTCGCCCCGCCCCAAGTTCCACCACAATTCTCTCTTCTGGGTCTCCGGCACCCTCCACATTGGTTACCCAGTGGGTCACGCTGACCTGGTAGCATCACTTGGCATAGATGATTGTGCCTTTTCCTTGATGAGCTTTCTTCACTTCACCTCCAGCACACCAGACTCCCTCATTTTTTTCCTTCTCTGTCCTTTAGCTGATTTCTCCTTTTCCTTTGGCCTCTGTCCTTTTCCAGGGCTCTGTCCTCAGAATGATTCCCTGGGTGGTTTTAATTTAGTTTCATGGCCATCTATATGCTAAGAACTCCCAAACGTGCATCTCCAGCTCAGCTTTCAGCCCAGTGCCAAGACTCATCTATCTAATTGTTTACTCAGCATCACTTTTTGATTGCTCACTAGATTCCCCAAATGGCCATGTTCGAAGCCAGATTCCTGATCTCCACCCATGCACTCATTAAAACCTCTTCTCTTCCTGCAGCCTTTCTCTTTTCAGTTGCTGGCAGCTTCATGCTTCTGATTCCTCAGTCCAGAAACTTTGGAGTCATCCCTGACCCTGTCTTTCTCTTGTATCTCCCACATTCACACCTCATGCATCATGCCCATCGACAAGTAAGTCACTGTGCCTTCCAGAGATGTCTGGGGTCTGGCCACTTGGTCAGCACCTGCTCTGCTGTCAGGCTGGTCCCTGCCATCACCACTTCTCACCTGGTTACTACACAGCCTCCAAACTGGTTCTTCTCCCCATTACAGTCCATCCTCAAACCATAGGTAGAGTCAGCCTGATCACAACACTTTTCTGCTCAGAGCTTGGCATGTGTCCTCATTTCACTCGGAATAAAAGCCAGAGGGTTTAACATGGTCTCAGGCGTCTGCCTGATCTGGCCTCTGTTACTTCCCTGACTCCTCACCAGCTGCTGTTCCCCATTCCAGCCACACAGCCCTGGGTGTTCCTCAGCCAGGCCGGGCACACCCTGCCCCCAGGTGCCTGCTGGGCAGTCCCTTGCCACCTTGGAATCTTTGCTCAAATATTGTCTTTTGAATAAGACCAACTCTGTAACTATTTAAAATTGCAGTCTGCCTCCCACTCTGGTACCCGTTAACCAGAGGCACTTTTTTGGTAGCATTTATCATCTTCTAAGGCCCTATATAATTTACTCATTTATTAGGCTGAATATTTATTGTTTGTGTCCCTCTGCAAAAACATAAGCTCTACAAGGAAGCACCCAGGACAGTGTCTGAAACTTAGTAGACACTCAATAAATATTTGATAATTACGTTCTTTTGTCAAAATGTATTACAATTTCAAAATTTATTTTAGGTAAGTTATTCTAGTGATTTAAAAATACTCTCCATGCCATGGATATTATTTTAATACTCACATATGCCATGAAAAAAATTTGTTCAGGAAATGTAATGTATTTTAAAAATAGATTAGGGTTTTTAAAAAATTATATTTCTGTATTCATTTCTAAATTGAATTTCAAGTTTCAGAAAAAAAAAGACATGGTCAAGTGGGTTTGTATTAGACAAAGTGTACCTTGCTGATATGAGATGGTAAACGGATGCTCACCTTTCCCATAGCAGATGTGCTGATAGAAGAGGGTGAAGAAGAAATTGTATTCTTATGTTTTAGGCCTTTGCTTTATTTCTTCCACTGAATCTAAACACCTTTTGAGTCGATGAGTGGCTATATCAATACCCTGCTTATGGAAAATAATAATAATAAACTTAAAATTCTACTTTTGCTGTAGAATTCAGAGTGTTTTATTTTACAAGAAACTATAGTGTCCCTGGAAAACAGACTGTAGAATTACACAATACTACTTTTGTTTTTAAGAAATCATAAAGTTTTACAAATAAGGCAATTCATTATCTAGAAGTACCTTTATAAATATTTAAATACTATAGGGCAGCTTTTCTTCTAAGCAGATCTTAAGCGTGCACTTTGAATGTTTCAGGCAATGCTAGTCCTCGATACATCCGCTGCACAACATACTGTTTCCCGTGCACGTCAGATATGGCCAAGCAAGCTCAGCTCCCATTAGCTGCGGTCATCAAACCCTTTGCCACGATTCCTTCAAACGAGGTAAGAGTGATAAAAATAGCAATTCAGTAATTTATCAGTTCCCAAGTTCTCCTTTCATCATTATTTTCCCGTGCATGATTCAAAAAAATAAGAAAGCAAAAATCTGACAAACTATGTCCTTTGTCATCCTGTATTCCAAACACTGATGGACTGGGTCACTTTTTGGCCTACTGTAACAAGCACACACACAGGAAATATGGGCTGCCACACAGTGACAAATACCAAGACCTCTCGTGAGGCCCTTATACCCTAGTCCAGGGCCCCAATATCTAGGTGTTCTGGTAAAGGAAGATAATAGAGCCTTAAGGTCCTTGGTCTTACTGCAGCTGCTTTAGTAATCACTGGGCCAACATGCTCATAAACTCCTACTTAAAGTCAGCGTGATTAGAAAGCTAAGGTAAATAAATCTGTCTGTTTCAAATGGGAAAGATGTGCCCAATTTACAGTTAAGTGGGGAAAAAGACAAGAAGTGGTGTATGTTGAAAATTTCTGATACTATGATGCTGTCAGTAGACACTGTGATCAAGATGTCCACTCAGCGCAGTTGCCGTTCCTCCTTTTGACGTCCCTGAGTAGAGAGTACCCACATGCACACTGAGACAGACACAAGGTACTGTAGCAGAGCCCGTCGGATAGGAGGTGAAGAAAAGCCTTACTTCTGGCTGGAGCTTTGACTGTAGCCATCTTGCAGTGGTCCTGTAAGCTTGCTAAAAGCTAACATCTCAGATTCTCTTCCCCACTTAAACCTCAGCTTGGGTCCAGTGATCCTTTGAGGTCCCTGATCTAATGCGCATGAGCAAGAGGCAGAGCATCTGTAAGAGAGAAGAGATTTGTACCCTTCCTTGGGCTGGCCATGCCAGCTGGGATGGGGGGTAAAGTGGTGGAGGAAGGGGAGGGAGGCCTGCTTTATGTTCCCCCCGGGAGGGAAGAAAGAGCGGGGACGGGCGTGGTGTCCACGTGCAAAGTGGCTTTCATCTCCTTTGAGATGTACACTCACTCTTCTTATGAGTGTGGCAGAATCCTGTCCTCTCTTCTTTTGGGGAGTCCAGGAAACTGGTTAGAGCTGGGCAGAGAAGACTGGGCTGTTCTTAGAAGCCAGTCTTACATGCAGTATGGTCTCATATTTGTAAACCAAGAAGTGCATTCAGTATTTACTTATTTTAGGCATGATGTTTTCTATGATGGTCCCAGAAATTTAATATAATGCTCATAAATTTCTCTTTAAAATCTCCATGCTTCGTAAAATAGACCAGTATGTAATGACAAAGAGATCCATACTATATGTGATATACATGTGTTAAATAATAACTAGTTATTTTAACTGGCTATTTCTCAATACTTTATTATGAAAATTTTCAAACATACAGAAAAATCTGAAAGAATATTCCATATACCTGCTGCCTAGATTCTGCCATTAACATTTAACTATACTTGTTTTATCACACACTGATCCATCTGTCCATCAAGCCATCTTTTTTTTATGCATTTCAATGTAAATTGCAGATATCAGTACACTGTCATCTAAACAGTCCAGCAGGCATAGCATTAGCCAGAGTTCAATATTTGATTACAGATTCTTTTTCCTTTTGAGGTGAAAATCATTTATAATAAAATGCACATGTCATAATTAAACATTTTACTGAATGGTGGCAAGTGCATACACCTGTGTAATCCAAACCTCTATCAAGATATGAACTGTGCTGTCACCCTAGAACCTAGACAGTTATCTTATGCCCTTACCCAGTCAGCCTCCCAGCCCTTCTCACAACCTTCCTCCTCCAACAACTATTGTTCTGACTTTTTTCCACCATGGATTTGTTTTGCCTGTTCTAGGTCTTCATATAAATAGGCTTGCAGAGTATGCATTCTTTCGCTCACTCAGCATAAAGTTTTAGAGAGCCATCATGATGTGGAGTATATCAGTGGTTTGTTCCTTCTTTATTGCTGAAATGTATTTCATAGTATGGATATACCAGTTTGTTTATGGACACCTGGGCTTTTCTGCTTTTAGGCTTTTGTGAATAAAGCAGCTTCTATAAATAATTCTACTACAAGTCTTTCCAGGGACATGTATTGTCTCTTGGATTAATACCCATGAGCACATTGCTGGCTAATGAGGTACATGTTTATTTAGTTTTATAAGAAACTGCCAGACCATTTTCCAAAGTGTTTGTACAATTTTACAGTCCTTTTAACATTGATCAGAGTTCCAGTTGCTCTCCATCCTCTCCAACCTTTGGTATTGTTGTCTTTTTAATTTTAGTAGTTCTGATGGCTGTGTCGTAGTATCCATGAGATATATTTTTTATTTCAATATTTATCCTTTGAGCAAAATTTAAAGTCCTAGTGAATTATATCACCCTCCTGTACATACCACCATCATTAACAAAAGTTAATATTTTGTCATATTTGCTTAAGATCATTTTCTGAGATTTAAAACTTCATAGCCACATAGGATGTGTCCTCGAATCAAGCCATTCTTCTCTTTCCTCCCATTTCAGGCACAAACACGAATGAATTTGATATGTACTCTTCCCATATGTGATTTTACATATTGACTTCATATGCATGTATCCATAACAACATGTAGTAGTTTTTTTTTTTTTTTTTTGCTTTTTAATGGGTCAGTTACTTCTAAATAAGTAAAACACCAACATGCAAAAGATGGAAAGGGTATACAATGAAAAAAGATCCCTTCCTACCCCACAGACCACAAAGGTCCTCTTCCTCCCCTTTACAGACAATCTACCCGTTCTTTGTGATTCCTTCTAGAAAGGAAATATGCATATAACAGCATATGAGCATCCATCCTTTAAAACAAACAGATAAGTGGCAGTGTAGCATGCACACTCTTCCCCACACTTTACTTTTTCCAGTTAATATGTCTGGCATTCCACCCATGTTGCTACCTATAGAGATGCCCCACTCTTTGTAACAGCTGTGTAACATGATATATTAATAAGACAAACACTGCTGTAACTGTATGTGTCCATTTGAAGTTGCATACAGATTTCAGAAATGTGAGAAGTTAAAAATATGAATCCTAAAGTTGAGGGAAATATATTAACATAAGGGTACCTGGAAGAATGACTCCCCCCAGGGGATGGGATCGCTGCAGATGTGCCCTCCCCACCCGGCTCGTTCCCATGCTGTCTGAGTTGTTCTCTAGTGACTTGTTATTTTCAGTCTGGAAAAGATGACAGTTCTACCTTGAAAGAAGTCTAGGCAGCAACAGAATTTTGTCTCAATATGGGATGTAGGCAGGGTTAGCTCCAGTGTGCCTTGTTCGTGGCAATGAATTTGCAGTTTTCAGCTGCATACCAGCAAAAGGCTCTGCTCCCTGCCCCCTCCCCATGAGACAGCTGCCCTGGGTCAGGCCTGCATGGAATGGCACTAAACTCAACGGTTCTTCAGACCCGAGACCAGAGTGTGTGACCACCTTCTTGTTATCACCATTTAATAGTAACCATGAAATTATCTTTCAGTAATGCGTTCCTGAAAATGAAACCTGGTATTTCGGGGGCTTTTGGTGGAAAAAAGGTTTCAGATGTTAGTCCAGGCCTCCCCTCAAATGTCTATACACATTTCATGCACACACTGAAGGTGTATGCTTTCTAATTGTCTAAGTTGTTTGATCGAACCAAATACTAGCTCCTCAGCAGCATAAGGGCTTCCTTTAGTGAAACTTTTCAAAGTAATAAACAGATGAGTTTAGAGTGATGGCTTATTTTTGGAATCTGACCTAGGGGGAAGCTGTGCTTGAGAAAATAACACACTCTAGTCTTTTAATGTTGCTAAGATTCTACCTACTGGCCACATACGTATTTTCTCTATTCCGGATCTCTACAGAAGCCCTTCCTTTTTTCTTAGACCTTCAAAAACAGGATTACTCAATTGTGTGTGTGTGTGTGTGTGTGTGTGTGTGTGTGTGTGTGTAGACAGGGAGGTATAATTGATGAATAAAATTATAAGAATATTTAATGAAAATGTTGTATTTTGGAAGGATTACTATCTCTTATGGTGTCTCCTGGGTTAATGAAGACATTCTCTGTTTAAAAAAAAATACTTCTATTTGTTGAAATAGACTTAGAGGTGAAAAAAAATTTTTAATGGGATGCTAAAACACCAGGAAGAAAATTCCTAAAGACTATGCCGTCAAAGACATTTTCTTCGTCTTTGGGCATCTAACTGGACCTGAATGTGGAGGGTCACGAGCACTAGGGAGCCCTCCTTGCTGCACGGTGCCAGCTGGCTGGGTGAGAGTCTAGGTCACCAAGGACTTGGGCCTTCTTGACTGCCTCCCGTCCGTGGCTTCCATGACACCTGCCGGGTGTATTTTTCCTACCTCACAGGCAGGGAGCATTTTGGTTCCCTTTGTTGTCTTCCTGACTTCTAGTCTTGGGGTTCTTCAAGGCTTGGACTTGGGGTCTCCTCTCTGTCTTCAGACTCTCTGTCCCCTCAAAGACTGCATATCATCTGTAACAGCTACTAGAGTTACTGGGGAGAATATTAATAGTCAAAACTTAGCACTCAGTGAGCACAATTAGACGTTCCTTTATGTGTGTTCATTTATTTAATCCTCACGTCCACCTGTTTATTATTCAATTTTAGATATAAGGAAATTGAAGCACAGAGTTAGAGAACTCATTAAGGCCAGTGGCTACTAAGTGACAGAGTTAGGATTCCAAGCCATGCAGTTGGATACCCAGGTCCATGACTCTAAGTCACTGTGCTGTTGCTCATTCATTTCATGCTACATCTGCAGCCCCATACTCGCTGATCCACGTGCCTTTCTGAAATGTCTCCTTGGGTATCCTCACAGAAACCTCAGACTTAACATGTTCAAAAGTGGATTTTCGATGTCTACTCCCTAAACCTGTTCATTCTTTCATGTATCCATAAATGGCATTTTAATGCTCAAGCCAGAAGCCCAAAACTAAACAATTATAGCTAATAATAGAAAATAAGGGACGTGCTAATTTTTTGATATTTACAACCTGTAAACAAGGAAGTAAGTTTTAAAATGTTTCTTGAAGGTAAATGATTACATGAATACTGTTACTCTCGCTGTGAATGGCATTTTAATTTATTTTCCTCTGTAATAAATTACTTACTTATTTTTAGGTATAGTAAAATTTTAGGATTTTTTTCCTTATCTGAATAATACTGCCACGATTACTGCAATTAAGAAAAAAAAACCTTCAAAATATCCTGATTTGACCTCTATCAGGAGAATTTATTTAGTACAGTTGTTTTTTTTTTTTTTAAAGTCAGTTCTGTTGTTTGACAAAACCTTTAAAGCATGTCATTGTGTTAGCAACGGACTATAAAAATAAACCTAACCCAAGCAGAATGTTCCCTGTGAGCATTTGCTTTGGAGATGTATGCTATTTCCAAGGGCATATCTATGTCATCTGTGTTTAATATTTCATATTCTGTTCATAAATTTTAACTTTTTTGGTATGAATTTTAAGTGAAACTCATTTCCATATTTAATATAATTTAACTATGAGGTATTTATTCAACAAAAGTAATCAGTTATCTTGGAAACTCTTTTGCTTAGTAACCTGTGGTTTTATTTTTGATGCTGTATTTTTAAGAACTGAGGTGAGGTAGAAATGGCATAGATTTCCAGTGCAGGCTCTGAAGTTTATCACTAATTTTGCATTTCTTTAACATAGGAAATCTTTACATTTTGGATAAGTGCATACATCATCTAATTATATATGAAATGAAGTAATTTCACCTATAAACCAGATGGCAGAAGCTTTTACTCCATCTGTGAATAGATTCAGGAATATCTGTGTGTATTTTTTTTAGATTATAAACGGATATCATAGTCAAACTAATTTCCTTTCTTATTGAATTAATTTAATCAGATAAACTTTTATCCAAGACTTTAAACTTCACTTGATTTATAATCCCCTACTTACTCTGTAGGAACTGAGCTGGACTTTAGAGACATGGAGAAAAACAAGACCAGTTATTCTTGTCTAGAACTTACAGAAAATCTGCTAGTACACAGCTAGTTTTTGTACAAGGTGGAAAAGGCTCTGATGGGAATAACCTCGTTCTTTGGAATTTTGGTTCAGGGAAATTTTACCTTAGTTATGACTTAATGAATAAAGACGTTTGACGTTTTTGCTGTTATTAAATACTGCTTGTTTTTTCTTCATGATCGTTCATATTCTGATAGATGCGGTAGATAGGAAGAAGATGCCATTGGAAAGAAAGAGGAAGGGATGTCAGTGAGCTGACAAATGGAGTTAACAAAATAGGAAAAGACTGTCAGAGACTAAATCTGACACCGACACATGACCTCCACATCCCTCACCTGCAGAAGGGATTGCTTGGTCATGCATTCGACTTAGCCACTCTTGCTGGCATGAGTTGGCAGAGTTTTGGCAGAGTTTCCACTGTTGCTTAATGCACCAAAGGAAGAAAAATTCTGCCCCACTGTAGTATTTTGTCTGTGTGCCAGCTTTTCTTAGGAAGAATAGCAGCTTATGAAGCAGGTGTGTATCTGAGTTTATAGATGTAGAAGTTCTACACGTTCTGGGGCTATTAAAGTCATACAGCTAATGAGAATGCTGCTGGAACTCGAGATGCCAAATATCAAGTTCTTTCAGCAACATCTGGCTGTAAAGGAGCTCGTTGAGGTTTTATTTGGTTAAACACATAGGATAGCATTCCTTTTTTCTTGCTGGCACTAGTTTTAGCATTGGGCTTCTAGTTCCTGCAAGCTTGTGAGTTATCCTGACATGTCCATCTGAGACCTATTTTCTTGAAGTCTTTTGACTTCAAGCTACTGCTTAGTACTTCTCGAAGGTGAAGGCCATGCAGACAGAACCTGGCAGTGGGCTGGGCACATGGTAAAGGTCTTAGCTGAGTAAATGCGCTCTCCTGAGGGTTGGATGGACATTTAAAGGACAAAGACAAGCCAAACCACAGAACTGTGGCACAGTGGTTGACTTCTAGGTGTTTTAGGCTTCAAACAAACTCTGGATAAAGAAAAAATTGTTTGTGAGGTCATAGATATATTCTATCACATATTAATAATTACCCATATCAATATATTCTATCACATTAATGAGAGAAGTTGTATTTCATTGTAAAGAGCAGAACAGCAAAACAGGTAGGAAGAATTTTTGATCATACAAAGATATTTCAGAAACCAATAAAAATGGGCTACTTTCTCCAAAGCACAATAGAGAGTGGCCAGTAAGTGGAACTCTGGGTTAGGAGCCAGGAAATGACTTTAGGTCTCCGCCGTGTCTTGTATTGTGACTCGGGCCTCCGTTGCCAAGAAGTAGTCTGGCTCTGATGTCCTAAATCTAGAAGTCTGCCGGTGTCTACTTTACTTTTCTCCTCTTTATTGGGCATTCAGCGTGGATTACCATGGATTTGTCACACATCCTGTATGTTTTTGGAGATTCATATGAACTTACTGCACAACCCAACCCAAAGTGGTTTCATTTATATTATACTTTTAGTATAAGAAATCTATAGTATATAATAATATAATTCACTTAAAAAGCACGTGAAGATTGTGAGACTGTGCATTTTTTCATATAGTCCCAGTTCAGCTAGCTTTAGTGATACATACGCTCTGAAATTAAGCTTATTACTGCATAATATCGTGCCCTTTAAAGAACTTAAACTTTGACTTAGATCTTAAATTCTTTTAAAATGAAAGCTTCAAAAGCCTGAATCCATTTTTAACATGTGGTTATAGTCTTAAATTGTTTGCTTCAATGCAGAATTTTACAAGTATTAACATAAAAACTTGGAAAATTAAAATGTATGTACTCATGTAGAAATAGAGTTGTGAGTACAACATTAAAATGCTTAATATATAGAATTATTTTGGAAACTGAATCTTATCCCTTAAGGATTTTGGCCATTGTTCATATAGTGCTATGAAAAAGTACTATGAAAAAGTTTGGCAGCTGAAGAACAGAATGTTATCCCTTTTTAGAATGGTCTTACAGCAGACGTACAGGGGGCAGGGTGGGGTGCGGGTCACATTTGTCAGGGCAAAGGTTGTTAGAATTCTATTTTAAGTTGCAATTTAGAAGCCGAATGCCCCAAGCTTATTTTCTCAATCACAAAATTATTCATGTAAATCTTTGGTTTTTTTTATTAACTTCAGGAGAAACAAGAATAAAAAAGGAAACATTCTTCCTTGGTTTAATTTTCAGGGAATCTCAGTGTGGGTTTTATGACCTTCAGTGCCTGGCAGTTGAGGGTACAGCATCCGTAACATAGGAGCCAGGAACACCAGGCTCCTTGGATGCTGAACGCTGGGCATCCATGAGGAGCCACCATGGGAGAGGACGTATGTTAGAGCCTCTTGCTATCATTGTCACCATCTCTAAGGCCCACATTTTCTCACATTTTAACATTTACAAAATGGGAATATATCTTATGAACAGTGACTTCTTGGCATTATGTCATGTTCAGTTGGAAGTTTTGATGATGTCCCTTATAATTGATGGGATTTTAGAATCAGTGAAATACACGATCTATACCCTGCTTCATGAGTCCTAACTTCAGTCAGATTTTGTGGATATTTAGATAATAATACAAGGACTTAAAATTTATGCAGTTGATAAATTTGACTGATCAAGTGTGAGAAAGCCAAAGTTTAGAAGATTTTCACTTGAAAGTTTCCTGAGCAACAGTTCTCACTAAAGAAAAGGCTAAAACACCTCAATAAAGTCCTATTTTTAAGGAAGGAAGAAAAAGAAAGCCCTATGCAAATCTGTGCTTTTTATTGTTTTATGGAATGTTTGAATGCAGCACCCAAGTTTGTCTGAGACATGCGTGATTTGGGGAGCGATCCTTTGTCAGGAGTTAACATTGTTACAGGTAACGGGGTACAGGCAGGAATTTGAGTGTCAGATGGAGTTGGGTGCACAAATCAGCTCTACCACTTCCAGCAATGTGACCTTGACATTTTACTCAACTTTTCTGAACCTCACTTCTCTCCTAAAATTATAACATTACTTAACTCTTAGTTGTTTAAAAATAGAAGAAGTTGGTATAAGAAATGATCTCTCTATCATTATTGCTCTGATTATTTGCTGTACAATATTAAAGTCCTCTTTGGAAAATTTCATTTAATCCAACCATCATTGATTTTGGGTGTCTACCATGTGCAAGGAAGAGAAGTGGGAAAAATACAGTAACTTTAATTTACCTGAAGTGTATACGTCTAAGAGGGATATTATCACACCCCTTCAGTGATTCCAGCTACATAATCCGGTGTAGAAAGAAAGAGGAGACGGATGTGGATGCCACAATTCTATTCGTATACAAGGGAACGAGTTAGCTACTCATTTGTATTTAAAAAGAGAAATTTTGCATGGTCTCTGTCATTTGACAATATATCATTGTTTTCTATTTTTACTATTTAAAGATAAGCACCCAGCATTATATAGACATTTCTGTAGCTTTCGTTTTTTCATTAGATGCTTCATGGGCATTTGCTGGAATAATTTTCCCTCAGTCTCCCATACACTGTCCTGTCCTTTTAGCCAAGGTAGTTCCTATTCACTTTAGATTTTAGTTCAAAGTCACATCCTCGGGAGAGCTTTCTGATACCCCACATTATACTCCCTGGAGCTCTCCTTGTGCCTCTTTGTGTTTATGTGTTTGATTCCTGTCTTTCTCCCATTAGCTTCCATGAGGGTAGGGACCACATGTAACTTTTCCTCACTATATCATTCCCAAGATCTAAAACTATTCCTAGAATATTTTTGCACTAAATAAATATTTAATATGGTATTTTCATTATACAATATTATTGATGTACCGGAGTCAGTTAGAATTTTGAGGCCAAGGAATTTGATAAGATTTTCATGCAGAGTTCTGTGCTCCAACACTTCCTGAGCATCTAGTTTATGCAGACATGCTGCATTGGATACTGAACAAGTTCCAAGAGAATTTAAAAAGCAGCTGACAATCCAGGAGCCATGCTACGGTTAGGACCTCTTTTTCAGAGTCATCTCCATCCAGGGATCAGATGTTTACTTGAATTTCTATGTTTTCCATCAAAGAAAATCCTTTATTCCCCATACTTTTGTTCTTAAAATATTCATTTGGGGACTTGCTGCAAATTATCCTTTCTTTTCACATTGATGGCAGACAGAAACAGTTATGCCAACTAGGATAACAGTTGCTTAAAGAATTTCCTGGACCGTAAGATTCTTCATAAGTTTAGTTTACATTTCACTTTTATTCTCGTCTCCAATACTTGTTTCTTTCAGTATCACTGCATTATAAACTGAAGATACAGCGTGTGTGTGTGTATTTATGAGAGAGAGAGAGAGAGAGAGATGGGGAGGGTATATGAGATATACATGTTTTTTAAAAAGAGGCTTAGAATCTTTAAAATGTTACTGTTTGGGAAAATAAGAGCATCTTTGACTTTCTTGAACAACTTCTGCAAAATACAAGTAAAACAGAAGAACTATAATTATAAAACCTAGCATATGTAGTCACCATGAAATTCATCCAGCACAAAGTTCACTTGTCTTTATCCTGAGCTGAACTGCCAAGGTCAGTCTTCAACATGGGAATGGGAGTTAAGTCTCTTTTTGTTTACTACATTCCATCCTCTCTTGTCCTCCACAGCTTAAAAAGTTTTGAAAACCTCTTTTATGTAACTACTTCAAACATACAACTTTCTCCACATTCCTCCTTTCCGAAAGAAAATCTATTGGCTCATATTTATTGATCTGTATTATTTATTTGATAAATTAAGAATTTATCTCCTCTCTCCTTCCAGCTCACTACTGATATATAGTAAATATATAAATGCATTTATTTCTCCAGATGCTTTCAAATTGGTCACACATTTTAAAAATTGAATATTTTTTTCTCAGCCTTTTTTTTTTTAATCCATTTTCAAGTCTTCCCTCCAAATGGCTTTTGGCTGTTTGCCCAAATCAGATTAACTCACAAGAGGTGATTTGCTGCATCGCTTGAGGTGGCCCAGCCAGCTCACAGGGCTGCCCGCCAGGGATGGTGACACTGACAGCCGATCGGACTGCAGGGCCCTTAGACTCCTGTGTTGCTTTCCTTCTGGAAGCAGTTCATACAATAAGCATCAGATAGGCCTGGTTAAACATACAGCTTCCGTCGGTGTCAGCTCTGAACAGGGAAGTGGTAATTTGACTTTCCTGTTATCCTTATTTGTAGAATCAGTTCTAACTGTATAAGCACACCTGGGTTTTAGGGATATTTCAGTTGTCTTGTACAACATAATCTGTGCAGTGTTCATTTTTATGAAGGATTATGAATTTACCTATTCTACTTTATTTCAATGAAGATTTAATTAAACAAATATTTATTGTTCACCCAGTACATGTCAGATACTGTTCTTGGTCCCAAAATAGGTCAGTGAACAAAACAAAGATCTTTGTCCTCATGGAGCTCACAGTTTAATGCAAAGAGGCAAGACAGTTAACCTGATGTAAGAAGACTGTGTTGTGGTAGCTCACAGTGAAAAGAAAAATGTGACAGTGAATATATGTATGTTCATGTATAGCTGAAAAATTGTGCTCTACACTGGAATTTGACACAACACTGTAAAATGACTATAACTCAATTAAAAAAAAGGTTTAAAAAATTGTGGGGGTGTGGTGCGGCGGGAATAGCTCAGGGTAGAACACATGATTAGCAGGCGTGAGGTCCTGGGTTCAGCCCTCAGTACCTCTGTTAGAAAAAAATATATATTTAACATTTAATGAAGGGAGGAAGAGAAGGGAGAGCCAGCGGGGGATGAGGACTGCCTGGGGGGGGGGCGGGTAGAGTGCAGGGCAGACAGGCAGGCTTGACTGAGGAGCTGTCAGTTAGATACGGACTTGACTCAAGATAGGGGGATATCTTGTAGGTGTTTTCATGGCCATAAAGAAGGGTGATAAATGGAAGGAAGACTTCCGCTAACTTGTAGTTCTGCCAGAGAGACAAAGGAAGTTTGCTTCTAGGCTTATTATTTTTGACACTTTCATCTTTAAAGTGGAGTATTTTACAACTTTCCTTTGAGGAACAGAAAACTGCCAATTATTTTGTTATGGAAGAAACAAACTTGATTCATAGGTTTTTAAGTCTAAAGTATATTTTCATCATCGGTGAACATTGTGCATTCTTACAGCAATTAAACATGTCTTCTGCAAGGGGCCCATAATTGGACAACAGAATACAATTCTTCCTTAGGGACGGGCGATAAACTCTAATTGGTCAAGGTTTAAAAGAAAGGTGGGAGCTCTGCTATGCACACGAAACTAACATTGTAAATTGACTATATTTCAATAACAAATAAGAATTAAAAATTAAATTAAAAGAAATGTGGGAAAATGTCTCTCAGCTATAGAATTCCTGACTGTCCTAGCTCCTTGAGAAGCAGTGCCTTATTCAAGAGTTTCTAGCATCTGTTCCAGCGAGAAAAACAATGCTGATCTTTGTGAATATACCCATAACTCGAAAGACTGCATCAGCATAACCCAATCCAAACAGACCACTTTGTTTGTGTTTAGCATACCATTTGTGATGTAGCCAATGACCTAGGACTGCCATTCAGGAAAACTGATACTGTGGTGCTCTCTGAACTGCACCGGCATTTATTTTCCCTTTTGAAACTGGATGCCCTGTCACCAGGAGCAGCCCTTTCATAGACTTCAGCGTATAGTCCAACTTGACCTTCCCACTGAAAAGCCCTCCTGGCATTCGAGGACCTGGGGAGAAAGGTCACAGCTGCATTTGCTTTAAGATGCTATTGCCCATTGCAAGAGAAGAGCCTCCCAGTGAAGTTATCTGTGCGTATATTTGGATGAACTTAACATATTAAGGTTTATCGCACTCAGACTTAAACTTCTGTGATGAGAGAACTGGCAAATATCCTCCTGTCTAAACATGACTTCTGTGTTTTTCTTCTTCCTTCACTTTTTTTTTTTTTCATTCAGACTTCAGTTTTTTCCCCTTCTTCCTGCCTTCCTTTTCTTGTCATCTATTCAACAAATATTTATTGATAATTTACTCTGAACTGTAAGTCCAGGGGATCGGTGGTGAACCTGAGGTTTACCTAAGCTGTTAAGGAGTGAACTTTTTTATTTAGAAATTTACTTTAAAAACTAGAACTAACATTCAAACATCTTTTGAGTTTATTTTTAAAAGAGTTTTTAGGAATTGAATAAAATACAGGAGATGATGAAACAGAAATTCTAAAAATCCTTCATGGTAACTGTAAAAAAAAACCTGATTTGCTAATTTATGAGCAGGTTTCAAAACCTATACCAACCATTGTTCCAAGGACATTGTTTTAGTTTAGTGAGTGGTAAAATCTCAACTATCTTGTCAGAGTTGTTACCATCTAGTAACAGCTGATCTGAGGTGTGTGTGTGCGTGTGTATGTGGACCTGGCTTTAAAAACTCTCTATTAAATCACTCCAACCTTCCTCTTTAACTTCCTTCATCTCAGCAGGACCAGGCTACTTGCCTGCTGACCACCGACGTGCCCCAAGCTCAGATTTGTCTTCTTGAGCTGTGTTGTTCTCACTGTTCTCTGCCACTGGAATGTAACTCCTTGTAACTGCCCACCTCTTCCTCAAAAGAAGCCTTTATTGATCCCCCATCACAAGTGACTTCTTCTTTTATTTGTGCCTTTTGTTTAGCACCTACCATGAACTGCCCTGAGCTTATGACAATATATTTGTGGGTACCTGGTTGATATTTTGTTTGTTCATTCAAAAACTCTGGACTGCCCATTGTCTTGGGTATTGGGATAGAAGAGACACAACAATAAAACAAAACAAAACAAACAAGTTAGACCTGCAGGGCATGGGTCTGAGAATTTAGTCATGATACCAAAAAGTAAGTGATGAGTGCTGTCAGACACTGGGTCACACGGAACACATGGCTGAGAGGCCCACGCCTGTGTGGAGCGGCCCAGCGGAGACTTGGTCCCAGCTTAGATGGGGTCTCTGGGAACAAGCCAGGAGGAGAGAGGGGACCCCTTCGACTGTAACGGAAGAGGGGAAGGGAAACGTGAGGTAGGTGCTTGCAAATTCGTGAGGAGAAGTCAGGGGAGTTCCTGTCTGAGGTTTTCTGTTTTCTTTATGAGCAAGGAGGCGGAGTTACCTGCTGAGCTTATCTGAAGGATGAAATGAGGTTGAAAATATATAAAATAGCTCCTTAGAGAAAGAGAGAGAGAAATGGCAGGAGACCCTTCGTGGATACCAGGCACCGCAAGGGGCTTGGTTCACGTCGTAGATGGCTGATGGCAGCTTCTCTGAAACTGCTTTTCTATGGAAGTGATCTGCAAGCTGCTTCTGAACATAGAGCATAGAAATGAAGGGGGATGGAAGCTTCAGCTCTGCATGTTGTTGGACAAGTGGCTTCCCTCACTGATGTCCATTCCCTTTTGAACCACATGGGTGGTAATTCCCACCCGTGGGGTTGTCACCATCTCAGCATCACACTGAGGCTTTCATACATGAAAACATTTTAAACTACAAATCATACAGGTAATCGTTATGATCTTACTTATATTATAAGTTTGAATTGGTCACATTTGTCAGGATTTTGCAATGCTGGATAGACCAAAACAGAAACAATGGCCCCAAATCAAGAAAGACTAATTTCCACATTAAAGACATGTTCACATCCAACATACACTCTAGATATAGTTATAACAAGAATAGACGCCACAGCAACATTGAAGGGAAAAAAATCGAAAATAATCTCTCAAGTGCCACAAACACTCCAACTAGAAAGAAGCTAATTTTCTGGAGAACACGATGTTTTAGGTCAAAGGCCAACTGAAAACATCCTGGAAAAGTATAAACATATTCTTGTAATTAATATAATACATTGAAGTTTTTATTATCAGGCTCTCTTTCTTTTTAAAAGATGCATAGCATGATTTTTTTAAAATATTTTATTTCTTATTGTATTATTTATTTTATTTGGTGGGGGTTATTAGGTTTATTTCTTTTTAGAGGAAGTATGGGAATTGAACCCAGGACCTTGTGCGTGCTAGGCATGCACTCTGCCACTGAGCTATACCCTCCCCCCTCATAACAGGATTTTTGAAAGGCATTCAGAAAACAGAGTTCTTTCATACTGTACTCATTATTCTTAAAAGTTCAACAAAATAATACTGCTGCTGAGAAAACATATGCCCAGTAGGTAGCCTGTTGTCCTGTGCCTTTTCCGTCCATGTTGGCTGACTGAATGTCATATATGGTGAAGCTAAAAAAAGGAAACACACATAAGCTGCTTCTCAGTTCTCTTTTCCTATGGAAATATCTTTAATAAGTGCAGTTGATACAGACACTCTCTGTTTTAGCTGCTGGCCATAATCCTCTGGGAATCTGACTCTGCTTGTCTTCAGCACGCCTAATAGTCTGAATGTTTAACATTTTAGAGGGTGGCTGTTCATCACAGGTTCTGGATTATCTTTTCACATACCATTGTTGTGCTTCTACTTATATCCCTCAATTAATCCAAATTACCAACTGACCTCTCTTGAGCTAGATCAAAAAAAAAAAGCAGCACCCCGACCTCAAGAAGCCGTGTGCCAGAGTCGCATTTGACGATAGGAAACCATTGCTGCGAGAGATACAGCTTCACAGTGGTTCCCTGGGGAGTATAACCTGATGTTGAGTATGATCCTGTATCGGGCTGGAGGACCGTGTCACCTTTTGGCAGGTCTTCTTGCTGGAAACCTTCTGGTCAGATTTAGGAATCACGGTAGGCAAAAATATATCTCCCATGACTGGTCACTGTTTAGCCTGGTATTCCTTCAGGCATTTAGTAAAGTAGAATATTGGTCATATGGGGAACAACTGTGTAGTCCCAGGACACTGATTACTTTCCTGAAGACTTCTAGTGGAGGAAATAAAAGGGGAGAAAAAAGGGAAGAGAAGTAGACATGGAAAATGGGAAATGTGTATTTTTTCAAAATCGGTAAACATGTATTAGAAGACAGGGGAAAGTGGGTGGTTAAAGGGTGAGCTTGTGTATGTGTGTGTGTATTGGGACTTAGGTGAACTCGGGTCCTGAAAAATGAGGTGGGCAGTGAGTGGGGCAATGGAAGAAGAAAGCGGGGAGAGAGGCAGTTTTTACCTGGGAATATTCTAGAGATAGGCAGGAATACCTTCCCAAGTCAAGGTGTTCCTGCAGTCTCCGATTTGGCCACTCTGTCCTGTCTCTCCCCTCATTCACACCGCTGCCTGTGATTTGATGTTCCAGCAGGAAGCTAGGTGTCTGCTTTAGAAAATCGTTTCTCCATCACTGTGCACTGCTGAGCAGCAGGATGCAGCTTCATTGTCTTTGCTTGGTTATTTCACACCTCAGATGCAAATGTGGAGGGAGGGGGTGGGTGCTGGCAGTGGGAGCGCTGGCATCCCGGTGCCTCCGCCTCCTGGGCTACCGTCAGCCTGCCTGCTGTGCTCGGGGGGCTGCCGGTCCCTAAGATGCCTGTTTCCATACGTGCAGTCAAGGAAAAGTTGGGAGAGGATTAGAAGCTTTTAAAATATGTTTTCTCTTGGCTATTATATTCAATAAATTTGGCACACTCTGGAATTTCTATATAATTGATGCTTAAAAATAGCCTGCATTTCATGTTTAATCACATTTTGTTTCACCAGCAATAGTTTTAACCATTATCAAAGGATTTTTCAAGAAAAGTATAGGTTTCTTAATTTTGTGATTGTAAGAACTGACATAAGTTCAGTTAAATGTTATTATAGTTACATAAAATGAGTGTAGCATAATTACCTTGATTATTTTATTACCTAAGGAAATTACATCGTTCTGTTTCAATTTTCAGTTGTACAGTGCCACCTACTGGATCTGTGCTGTAAGAACACCTTCATTTTCAACTTCCCAGATCCAGTATAATCAGCTTGTAGGATTTAGCTGCCTTCTGTATAGACTATATAACAAGAATGGTGTATTCAGACTTTTCTTCGTTATAGAGATGCCAAGACCAAACCACACAGACTGCAAACTTTATCAGAGTTCTCCCCGTGGGATCTTTCTAGGTTGCGCCTCATTTTCTTTGAGCATCTATTTTTATTTTGGATTACAATCTGTGAACAGTTTAACATTGCTTTCATTAGTGATGATTTCCCAAGTATCCTCTACCCCTACCTTGCTCTCTTAATTGCATATTTGCATTATTGTTTGTTTAATGTCTTTCTATGCTCCTGGGCTGTATGTCCTACCAAGTCACACAACAAACCCGGCACCGATTGCACAGATGTTAAAGAGAATGGCAGGGAAACTGATGGTATATAAATATAGGAAGACTTCAAACAATGTATTAGTAGTGCCAAGGAGTTATTGATTGATATACTTTGTTGTCTACTGCTTTGACATGGAATAAGAACCAGAAGTTCTAACACTGAACCTGATTTCTCAATTCTTGCCTGTGGTCCATATGCACAAAAAAGAGATAGGTTTTATTCAATTGAAGTATTTTAATTAAAATTTAGTACCAATAAGATATTTGGCATAACCCTTGTAGTCCAAAAGTATAAGCAAAAGGTTCAGGTATTAGTCTCCCCTGCTTCCTTCCCAGCACCCCCATCACTTGCGTGTTATGTAAACTCATGCTACACAGGACCAGAGCCAGGAATAGCCAGATGAGGGTTTTAGAGCTGGACTCTCCATCCTTTCACTTTTTCCATTTAAGAGAAGAACAGGAAAGAAAGAGCCGGCAGGGATATACTGGAGGCCAAAAGATTAAAGCACATTTACACACAAGATTATAAAATGTGAAAACATTTCTGAGGTAAGTATGATATAATGCCTTGGTAAGAAGTAAACAAAACTTAGTTTTTGGAAAGTCATCTAGTTTTTGTTTTTGTTTTTGTTTTCTTTAAAAAAGCCATATACAGTAAAGTTGAACTCAGAAGAAAATTGAGACTAGCTCTTTCTGGGCTCCTGCACACTACTGGAGAGCAGATAAGCAGACATCTGGAGAGAGCAAAGAAAACCCTCTGATGGTTTTCTGCACGGCCTGAGAGAGATGAAACAAGGCAGTGGAATTTAGAAACCCAAAAAGAAAATGTAAACAGTTCAAAAACTTTTAACATTCTTTACTGTCACCTCAGTTGTCTGAAGACCCTTCTTACTGATCCATCATCCAGTTTCCAAAAGAGTGAAAATAGAAAACAATTAAATTCAAGTGTGTTTAACAGCCTCAATACAGTCATAACTCGACACCAGTTTGTTCCTAGACATTCCTTTTCAGTTCTGCAAGTTTGAATCTGCCAGGACTGGAATGCTTAGGTGTTAGTGGCCGACAATTTCAGTAATTTTAGGCTAGGCCTGCCTTTGAGTAAATCATATCAGTAAAAATAAGGTTAATTTTCCTTCCATTACCTCTGCTTTGTCTAGCAAATAATTGCATCAGCTTTCATTTCTAAAGTATCTCAGGGAATTGATTATAGTCCTTGAACTCTTTGAAAATAAAAGGATGAGTGAAGTAAACTTGGCTGGAGTTTATGCAAACTGCAGACTTTAATACTAGCGTAACTCTTCTTAAAAGCATCTCCTGATCTCAGAGGTTGAAGTTGTAAAACAGAGCAGCAACCAAAGTCATGATCGATGATTGGATTTTTTTTACCCAGAAAAAGCTACCTTATCCTTAGATTTTTATTATCTTTCACTTCTCATTCTGATTCTCCGTTCATTGTCTTAAGAACCTCTTGTTGGCACCTATAGCTTGTTTGCTTCTCTTTTGTCCCCTCAGATTATTTCTTACTATTACCAGTTGAAGAGGTTACACATTTATCACTTTATACCTTTCACACAAGAAATTTTTATTTGAAAAATGTTACTTATGTCAGTATTTGAATATGTATATGTGTATTTCAATCAGACTCCTCGAATGGTTTTAGAATCTACTACGACTTCCCAGCTGTGAAAGATGTGTCATGGTTTCCACATGTGTTTATGAGGAAGAAGCAGCTGAAATATTTATTGTTTTGTTCTGGCAAAGCCTGACTGGCCACCTTGAGAATCTTTTGTGAGACACTGTGTCATGGGATAAAGAAACAGAAGAGGCAGAGTCAGCCTCCTTGCCTAAATAAGTGAACGTTATTACGTATTTCTTCAGAGTTGCATTTTTGAAGAAATATTTTGTATACTGTGCCTCTCAACTTTTTTTTAACCATCAGATTGTATCAGAAGTTCTTGAAAGGTAGATTCCCTGTCTTCTAGGTCATTTTTACAATAACGTGTTACACTAACAAGTTAGCTAATTTAAATACTTTTACTAATAAACACCTTTAGAAACTCAAGCCTGTCTCTAACTCTGCTGTTAAATATCACGCTCTCCTGAGCTGAGTGGTTTTGAGAGAGGAAAGGTGGTTCTGTACAGATCTGATAACAAGTTAGTTATCTCATATCCGATAATGTGTGCAGGCATAGTACTCTGTCCCACACGTGGATTCCTTGTCACAGCCCTATGGGTGGGACACCAGAGCGACACCCATGCTGTAGATCAGAAGAGACCAGAAACAAGACAATCCAGTCCATCTCTGGCTTCCTGGAGGCAAGAGGTGGGGGAGAGGGCAGTGCAGAGGGAGTGACTCTGAATATATTTGTTTTTTATCCTTTCCTTGATTCTTTTGTATATTATACTACCTGGTTTTTTTTTTGTTTGTTTTTTGTTTTTTGTTTTCTGCTCTGAGACCTCACAACTCATTTCTGAAACCTCACTAGTGGATTAGTTCTCATGTTGAACATGTAGGCAAGACAAACAGTAGATCTCTCTCCCTCTCTCTTTTTTTTTCCCTAAGAAAACAGCAGAAAATGGCCTTATGGCCCCACCTCATCGCCACTTTCCTCCCGCTCTGCGTGTCTGACTCCATTAAAGAGCAGTCAGCTTTATTTACGCCTTTTTCTTTAAAGGAAAACTTAGTTGATGTGCCAAACCCGGTAGTTGTCAAGCTTTTCTAGACATGTTATCTTTAAGGAGATTTACAAAAACAAGAAGAATCTTTGTGGTTTTATTCTGAGAGCCAGAAGCGCTGAGAAACAAGGCAGACTTCTACTGCTGAGCATTTTAACTTTCAAGCTGCAGAAGATGTGTTATGGTTTCCACGCATGTTTATGAGGAAGAAGCAGCTGAAATATTTATTGTTTTGTTCTGGCAAAGCCTGACCAGCCACCTTAAGAGTCCTTCGTGAGACATTGTGTCATGGAATAAAGAAACAGAAAAGGCAGAATCAGGCTCCTTGCCTAAATAAGTGAACATCTTCAGACAGTTGCATTTTTGAAGAAACGTTTTGTATACTGCAATGGAACTGTCTAAACAGCATACTGCTGTGCAAACTAGAGCCTTTAAAATCAGACCCAATTCCCTTCTTTATTTACAGTTAATGAACAAACTTAGCGAAATATGTGATACAAATTGTCCAGGACATCTTCAGCATAAGCTTTGTTAAGTATTATTATCATCATTGTATTTTTTCTCTTTCTGTCTCCACACACGTAGGTAAATATACATACACACATATACATTAATATGAGTATATGCTTATAAATTAGATGTGCAGTTAAAATCATTTCTGTTTGGGTATCGCCTTGAATGTCCAGGGAGGCATCCTTACTCCCCTGGTGAACGCTAAGGGTTGAGTTCCTTAACGAGCCCATTAGAAGAGTTTTCCAGTTACAGTTAACACCTAGGACTTCTGAAATACCTGGAAATCCCATGTGCACCTGTCTCTTACTTCACTTGCTTCCTGTAGACACCCCTCTACTTGGTGAATCATGGCGAGACCGGACCAGTCAGATGCAACAGATGCAAAGCCTACATGTGTCCGTTCATGCAGTTCATTGAAGGAGGAAGGAGGTACCAGTGCGGATTCTGCAGCTGCGTGAATGACGGTAAGGAGAGCCAACGTGTGCTCTCAGGGAAATGGAACGTACTGTACTTCTTAGCTCAGGAAAAAATAGACCCATTAAAGCTCTTAGTTACCCCGGAACTTTTCCTAAACACCTTCAATAATAACTCAAAGGAATGATGAGAGAAGGAACAGCCTCCCAGGTTTATCATCTGTAGACAGAAGAGGTAAAATTTCCTTTCGCCTCTGACTGAGGCTTTGTGGAGAGGAATTGGGAAATGAAATGACTTCCCTACTTTGGAGTTTTATGAGAAACATAGCAACTTCCCTGTGGAACTCATGCATTCATATGAGACTCCGGGGGGCTTGGATGTCCTAAACTGAGTGTGCTCTGGTTGGTTTCTTTCAGGGAAATTATAAAGAACTTTCTTTTATGATAAACTTGAGAGATGGTTCCCTTTTTCACCGTTCCTCCCAGTTATTCTTGAATGTGAATTCATCAGTATTCAGGAAAAGCTCAGGTATCACTACGGGCTCTAACATGTATATAGATTTCTTTTCCCGCCAACATGAGTGACAGATTGTCTAACAAAGAAAAAAAATCATCGTAACGAGGGGCTTCCCCGGATTCACTATATTTTCAATTTCATTCCAATATGAATTCACTGATGTTGAAAAGTAACTTCAGGCTTGCCAAAAGCACTTACATTTGTTATATTTATAACATCTATTTTTAGTTCTTTGGTGTCAACCAAAGCTCATTCTCAGGCTGTGAACATCCCCACGTTCATTTACATTTATAGTTTTTCTAGAACTGTGCGATGAGTATGAGAACATGAGTCTTTTCTGTGTTTTCCTCGTCTTCTCATCCTTGTAGACACCCTTCCCTGCAGGTCCCCGATCTGAGGAGTGTATAGCACTCTGCCCAGGAGCCACGTCTCCTGTGGCTGCTCCCCGATGGCCTGTGAGCTCAGGCACAGCTTTGTGCCCATGTCGTCACGTTCATGGCCTCTGGGCTCCCTGTATGTTCATCCTCTGGTGGGAGAGTGATACTGTCCCCTTGTTTACCTGCCCCCTGATCACAGTCCATGGCTTTGCCCAGCTCCCAGTGCCAGAGACTTGACACAGTGAGGCTTTCTCACGAAGACCTCCAGTCAGGTCTTGGAAGTGCCTTGCTGTGGAGCGGATTCATTGGTTTCAGCCTCATCTCGAAGACTGGGTTACGGTCCTCGTGGGAGGTCTCTCTCCTTACTCCACCTGGGGGGTCTACTCGGTACAAATTGGGTTTAGTGGTGAGACCAGATTCTGCTGCTTCTCCACCCTTACTTCTCTTTCTGAGGAAGATCTTATTCCATCTCTCATCCTGGATGGACTCTGCCACTGAATCTGGCTGTCACACAGTCGTGGGACCTGGATCTCAGGGACCCCATGACAGTGCACTTCCCTCTTATTTAGTTTGGGGGAAAATGTTACAAGAAGGCAGAGGGCTCTCCCTGAAGTATTTTGATAAGTGCTTCCACCAAGGTCACTAGATCTCAGTGTCTTCACTCAAGCCCTCAGCTCTCCAGCAAGGTGATCAGAAATTTATCCAGGACCTATCCACTTGGAGCATCTAGGATCTTTAATTTGGTGTGACTCTCTGGCCTCACACCCAAAGTGTCAACTCAGAGCCTTAAAAGGCCCTGCCACTTCCCGGTAGAGGAAAAGCGCTCAGAGTTCTTATATTTCTGGACAATAAATTCCCCTCCCTTGGGCATCCACTCCTAGGAAGCTTCCATGTTCATTTTTTGATAGGGTTATTCATAGTAGACTCCAATATTTGTTCCTACAAGGAAGCCAGACTCCCTTAGATTTATTTACATTGACAGCTACATTCTTCATTTAGGTTTAAAGAAGACAGGACTTTGTTAGGGTTCGAGAAAACCCAGCAGGTGTGGTCACATGGTTCCACTCTATTTCCCTTCCAAGTGTCCAGAGGTTGCACAGTGGGAAGTGTGTGAGGCCAGAAGACACACAGGAAGATGAGTGTCGTGTGGCAGTGCATAATTTATGGGGGGACTTGAATTCTGGCTTATAAAACATGACACATGATATTAAATGCTAACAAATATAAAACTCATTAATTTTAAGTGGAAAAATGTTCACATATTACATGCAGATGTGTGAATGAAAATAAATTACAGAAACGACGTAGAAATGACCACCTATACATCCTAGAACCAGCATATCCATCTCATCTGAATGTCACAAAATAGCAGTTTAAGACCCTCATAACTTTCTTTGCTCAGCTGAGACTTTCAGTTTCCCACTGCTGTAATCTTCCCAAGACAGTGAGTTTTCCAAATCAGAGATCCACACATACATATGAATCTTAAAAAGGTTTAAAAAGAAATGGCCACAATGTGGTAAGAAAATAGAAAAAAATCAAGCTTAGTGATTTTTTTAAGTCCAAACTGAGAAAACGGTCCTGTTATAATCCATGCTAGTTCAAAACTAAAAAGAAAGAATACTGAGCTATTGGTTTTAAAACAAAAGTCATTGCTTCTGTGGTTTTACAAATTTTCTATGAAATGCTGAAAAGCAGAGCATTGCTGGTTATTCTAAACACGTCTGTTGTCAGTGGTTTAATCGCCAGCCCTATTAATCTCAGGGCAACAGGAGTTCGTTTGCGCGGAGATGCCAGGCCATATTTGTCCAAGTGTTCAGCGTGTGACTCATAAGTGTTCCTGTGCTGTTGGATGACTTCCAGGACTTTGCCAGAACTAACCTTCTTAGACATTTGAATCGAATTAAGAGTTCCTCAGCTGAGATCTTAGTGGTGTAGTCTTTCCCTAATACAGTAATCTTCTCCACTCTGAAGCCCAGACATTAAAGATTACCATGCGAACTCCCCACGGCTGAAGACATCTCTTAATTAAAGGATAATAAATATTTTAGTTAACAGTACAGTCCAAATAACCAATGTATGTTTGCTGATGCAGTGAAAATTTAAATAGAAAAGCCGGGATTCCTTTTAAAAGAGGTAATTAAATAGGGACAATTAAATTTTGGTTGCGACAACTGAAAAACACCAGTACTTTTATCCCCTGTTTCTCTGTCCAAATAATTGACGGTCTTTGTCATCAAGAACTTGTAGAAGGATCGAATGGGTATTTTAGAAAACCCTCATTCTTTCCGAGCATGCTTTTTAATGGTGGGTATTTAGAGTATACTGCAGTCTAGCTGTAAAATATTTTTTTCTTGTGCTAACTCCTTTCTTCCCATGATAAATTTTGAGAACTTACTAAATTGTCTGTGTTATAAAAACAAAAGATTTCCTTTCCTATTTTGTTTTCATTAGTTCCACCATTCTATTTCCAACATCTGGACCACATTGGAAGAAGACTGGACCACTATGAGAAGCCAGAGCTATCTCTAGGATCTTATGAATATGTTGCTACTTTGGATTACTGCAGAGTAAGTGTTCCCAGGGCTTCAAGTGTTTACACATGGATGTCAAATACTAGTGAATAACTTTCATATGTAATGAACTGACTCTTGATTCACAAACAGCTTTTTGGTGGTGCCACGGGGATGGAGCAATGCCTAAGACACAGACCAAGCCTTCTAGGCTGTTAACATAATTAAATAACCAGCCCATCCACTGCAGTGATCCTTTTTAAAAACTAAAAAGAGGTGGCAGAAATAGAAAACAATAATTTAATTCTATGTCCCTGTCAGATAGAATATGCTAGGTCCTCAATACAACAGTTCCATGTAAAACCTCTGCCTGATTTGTTTTGTCAATCATCTCAGAAAAATTTCCCTTCCAAGGCAAAAGCTCAACCAGTATGGTCATCAGACTGTTGATGTGTTTCTTCTGTATCACCCTTCTCCGCTCCAGTTGTCACTGCACTGCTTGAAGGCTCTCAGAATCTCCCTTAGTCTGTTTCAGCAACAGATCCTGGGATCCTGGCCTCTGGTTTCCTCACTTTAAAATGTAACCATGAGACCCCCCCCCCCATAATCTAAAAAATTAAATTAAAAAATTTACGTTTCCTTATCAGAGCAGCAGTAGCTGTTGGACCCCAAACTACCATTTCAGCTGTGTCTTCAGTTGTACAAAACTCTTACCCACATACTCTGAACTCATCACTCCCCTGCTCAACTACATGCTTTGATTTAAGATATTCTTTTGACCCGACTACCTTCCCATCCTCCTGATACGTCTGTACGGACCCCACCCAGCAAACCCCGACTTCTTCTCTAATACCTGGCTGAAATTTTAGTTAATGTGAATGTGTGTGTGTGTGTGTGAGCATGCAATGCAACCCTCTCTGACTTCATCAAGGTTGTTATTTACTAGTTCTTCTGATTTTTTTTTCCCCATAGGATTAGGTTCATATATCTGTTTTAGCAGTTCTCCCCATAGAACTTAAATCCTTTGATATTTTCCCTCTGCATGGATTCTGGTCTCTTTGGAGACAAGAATCTTGTCGCAGCTGTCTTTACGGCATCTACCACAGCGTCTGCCATGGGGTGGGCAGTTGATCAGTGCATGTGGTTGGCTGGATGGGTGAATGGGTGAATGAGTGAATGAATTTGCAGGTGTGTTGCTATTCCCAGGACTGGCTGTTTCCCTTCTCCAATGTCATAGTGACAGTGTTAGTGACATCATGATGGGTACCTTGCAGGGCTTTGAAAATCTTCAATGATTTGAAATATCTTATTGGGTAATCACTTCAGATTTCAGCTTGTATATGAAGGACCAGGTATAGACTTGAAGAAACAAAGTCATTGTGACTTACTTCCCTTTCCAAAAATGAGTTCCTCCTAAGGCCCAGTTCTCAGAAAACACCCTCTGACTCACAGATTTCTGTCATAGATGTTTGCTAGGGGACCAGTCCATGTTGCACTGAATGTAAGTTGCAAAGAACATTTTTCCTAACTAGAAGTTTTTCAACTGAGTGGATTTTAAAATGTTTTTCAATTAACATAACTTTTGCAATTGTTCTAGTGTTTTGCATATATTTTTCACTGTATTCCCTAGAACTACTTAGTAAAGGAAAGTTAATCTGTTATTAGTCTTAAATGTAATATTTGAACATATTTTGGGAAACATAAGAACTTTTTTGGTGCAAGTGCTTTATCTCAGGCAAAAAACATGTTCTAAAGTACCAAATACTTTTGGACAGTTTATTTTTTCTCCACTGCTATTGACAGAAGGAGAATGATTAGGCAGAACGTAAACATTTGAAGTTAATTAAATGTAATAAGGCCGTTGTATCTAGTGATGGAAAATTTATTCACTGATCTTTGCAACTGTAGTGTAAATCTAACTATGAGTTTCCAGTGCTCTGCCAAAAAGGCTATATTATCTTGATTTTATGCTTTTTGGGGGGGGGGGTAGAAACTTAGGCAGGGAGTCAAATCTATTTCTGGGAACAAAAGTCTCAGTATCTTCAAACTGTTATCTGGAAATATTCCAGATGTCTAGTTGATGGGAAATCTCACCCAGCAGGCAAGGGACCAGATAAAAACCGTACATTTTGAAGAGTTTTTCCTAAGCTCAATCTTCCTTTTATTATTCCAAGTAGAGTTCATAATAAAAAATGCTGTGACTATCTTCAAGCTTAATTATATATTAAAATAGAGTATAAATGAATTGCCTTAGGGATTTGGACGATGAAAAAGAGCTTATTTAACTTGTATGTGTATTTTTTAACACTGCACAAACTCAGAGGAGAATTACAAAGTCACATTTTCCCTATTCATTTTATTTTATCTGAATACCAATTTCAGATAATAAAGTTAGCCTTCATTGAACACTCACTGGGTGTGATGCTCTGTGCTAAGTGCTTTCTATGTATTGTGTCATTTAGTTCCCACACTGAACTCGTGTGGTGAGTACCACCATTAAGTGGGGAAACTGAGGCTTAGAGAACTTAAGTACCAGCCTCAGGCCATACATACCGGAAGTGGTGGAGCCAGGCTGAAAGCCATGTGTGTAAGAACAGAACCCCTCTTCTCTATCGGTACACTCTTCATAGGTAGGCATGTATTTACAGAATCACCATGGAGTTCCCCCCCGAGGAAAAAATAAAAACCCAGCTCTATCTCATAATTGAACGTTTTTCACTTTAGAAGTTTACAGAACATATCTACATACAAAGTGTACCTGAAATGTAAAATCTCATTCCAAACTGGCCTTTTATTTTCCTAAGTAAAAACGTAGTTTCTCCATTTAATTTTAATTCACACAGCATGTCCAAGGCACTTTGGCGATGTGTGTGAGTGATACCAAATTAGCAAGAAGGTGAACCTGATCTCAGAGTCCTTCCCATGTGTAGACCTGATAAGAAAAGTATGTAATTATGATATAAACCCAAATAGGATAAATGCTGTGAGAGGGGAGGAATCAGAGTGCTGTAAGAAAACAGAGGAGCAATAATTTCTGATTTGGAGGATGGGGAAGGCTTCAAAGAGTGAGAGACACTTAAGCTGGTTAAACCAGCAGCTGAGGATGGACATGTGGAAATGGAAGGAGAGCTAGATGTTAGCAGAAGCAGTTTCTCAGAGGTATTCGCACTCACTGCGATTTCTTCAGTGGCTCGGTGGGCTTCATAGATGAGTGATGGGCACCCAGTATAGGGACTAAGATAAGTGGAGGGTGTGTCCCCCCTTCCCCCCAAACACATTCAAATTCAAATATTTTTAAAAAGCACTATGCCAAACAAAGTATTTTTTTCTGCCCAAATTCTTGGCCCAGGCCCACCAGATTGTGACTTCTGGGTAGGAAATGTTTTGAAAATGGCAAACACTTTAATTAGTTGGAGGAATGTGTATTAGGGGATAATGGGAAGTGAAGCTGGGAAATTGTTTGGAGAAATAGACCATCGCTTTAATTTCCACTGGGTTTGACATCGTAGCTTTGATCTCTTAGGTTTTTATACATTTTGCTAAATGAGTATTATGGGGAACGTCAAGTGCCAGGCCATGGAAGAATCTGTTAATTTAGTAGGGCATGAGGACAATTAAAGTTTGCAGAGAGGGAGTTGTTTCCATGCATCCATCCATCCACCTACACATTCATTCACTCGGCCAGCATTATTGAGCACTCCATTGTGCTAAGCTCTGTGCTTGGCTCTGGGGACTCAGTAAACTTCCTGTCCTCAGAGGCAGTAGCATTGTGATCTGTATTGTGTCTTGGTCAGCCATCTGTATAATGAGAGGAAGGAGAATGGAGGCGGGGAGATATTAGAAGTTAATGTAGTTCAAGCAAGAGAAAATGAGGGTAGGAAAGCAATAACTCAGAAAATTAAAAAGTGAATCACTAAAAAAAAAAAAAGTGAATTACCAAATGATCCAGTAATTCCACTTCTGGGTATATACCCAAAATAACTGAAAAGAGAGTCTCAAAGAGAGATTTGCACACCCATGTTCATAATAGCATTAGACATAATAGCCAAAAGATGAAAGCAGTCCAAATATCCATATATGGATGAATGAATAAACAAAATGTGGTGTATACATCCCATGCAATATTATTCAGCCTTAAAGGAAGGAAATTCTGGCACATGCTGTAACATCAATGAACATTCGGGACATTATGCCAAGTGAAATAAGCCAATCACATAAAAGACAAATACTGTATGATTTTACTTATTTGAAGTACCTAGAGTAGTCCAGTTCACAGAGACAGAAAGTAGAAATGTAGAATGGTGGTTGCCAGGGGCTGGAGAGAAGCAGGGCTGGTAAGTGATTGTTTAATGTGTACAAAAGTTTCAATTTTGCATGATAGAAAGAGTTCTAGAAATGGATGGTGGTGATGGTTGCACAGTGTGAATGTACTCCACACCAATGAACTGTACATTTAAAATTGGTTAAGATGGTAAATTATGTGTATTTTACACAGTTAAAATTAATTTTAGGGAGAGGGTAACAGCTCAGTGGTAGAGCACAGGCTTGCAAGCACGGGGTCCTGGGTTCAATCCCCAGCACCTCCATTAAAAAGAAGATTTTTTTAAGGAAAAAAATGGGTGTCTAAATTTGGGTACTGGAACTAGAAGGAGCTGTAAAGGGCTTCATAGTGAACCGGGTGTGGGTAGTGAGGGAGATGGACAATTCCACAGAGAAAGTGAGATTTCAAGCCTACGTTATTTTAGAGGATCATGTTTTCTGTAGGTTCCTTTTAGAAAAGACCAGCATAGTGGGAGAAATGTTGTCTTAACTTCTATGATTTTGAGTGTAAGGTGCTGGCAGGACTTTATGGGGAGATGTGCTATAGCTAATTACAACGCTGGTCGGAGGCTCTGAAAAGGGACCATGAGGGGAGAGAATTTGAGTCGCCGCCTGTGTGGAGGTGCTGGTTACAAACGAGCAAGTGAGATTCTGTGACGGAGCACAGGGTGAGAAAAGGGAAGAGGGTGCCCTTTGGAGAAAGATAAGAAAATGAAAAACAGAAACAGTGGTCAGAGAAGTGGGAAAGGGGATGACACCACGGTGCCTCGGCGGCTGAAAAATTGAAAGCCGTCTGCCATGCCTACAGCTGCAGAGATAAAAGAGATTGAGGATGAGAGCCAGATTTTATTTCAAATCACTGTCATTTGCAACCAAAAGCAGTTTTAGTAAGATGTCACAGTAACCAGGTTTTTACAGAGTTCATACTTGTTAAGCTTGGCTGGACAAAGGAAGCTGGATTAAATGGGTAGAGTCATCAAGGCAGCCAGTGACCAAGCCATTAGAGATGTCTGGGCACAGGATGACAAACTTCCGGGTGGTTAAGAGTAGAGATGGGGTAAAATGTGTGAAAGAAGCATTTTGAAAGAATAAATCAATAGGATTTGGTGATTGAAAGAAAAGGAAGAGTCAGTTTCATCTTTTCAAGCCTTTGAGTCGATGTGTGGTGATGTCATTGATAGCGCAGGGATATTGGAAGAGAACGTCCGTCATTTAGAGGAGTGGTGAATTAGTTTTGCATACATAGAAAACAAGTTAAGGTGAAGCATTCCAAAGAAACGTGTAGGTTGGAGATGTGGGAAATGGTGGGGAGCTGGTGGTGCTGAATTCAGGGGAGAATGAAAGAATGGTAAGGCACGTTTGGCTTGGTCGCAGAGAGGTTTTGGTTTAATTAATGGAAACTGTTGCTGTTTTCATTCTAAATAAATCAACATAAATCTGTGTTATTTAATTTGGTTTAATTAATGGAAACTATTGCTATTTTCATTCTAAGTAAATCAGCGTAAGTCTGTGTTATGAATTAGTCTAGGTGGGATTCAGGAATGATTTGCAGTAAAAATCACAGCTGACATAGACAGCGGTAGAGTTCTTTTTTTTTTTTTTTTTTTTTGTTAGTCTGATTTTGGATGTGGCAAAAGCAATGAAGTTTTCAGGTGGATAATTTTCAAGTCCTGCCATTTTTCTTCTTCTTTTTTTAAATGAAGGATGTTCATTAGAAGACTGTTACATCTAACCCTGTAGGGGATAGAGGATGAATTAGTAAGATAATTTGGGGATATTATCATCTAATTTTATAATTGTGACATTTAAAATACAATTTTAGAACCGTTTTGTCATTTATCATAAAGTTAAAAATTAAGTTAACCTTAATTCTTTATTCTCTAGTGTGAGTTTCTCAAGTTGTTTGCCTGTGGTTCTGTTTTCTAAATATTTTGTGAGATCCAACTGAAGAATTGCTTCCTAAAAGCTGTTTGAACACAAGCCAGTAAAGGGACCCACAGTCACAACACATTTATGTAGCAGCTGCTTTATGTTATAGTGATTGCTTTAAACAGATAGAAGGCCCAATATTCAATTTTGTTGCCATAAAAATGTAAGAAATAGGTATATATTTAATAATACAGTACAGTTTTTTAAGTATACAGTTATATGTTACTATATAATTTCATATCTTTAAGGCGCTTATGAAGGAAAAGGGTTGAAAATGATGATATCAGATTAATTTTTACTACAGTTTCAAAACCAGATGCTAATTATAGTTTCGCACTATTTGCGGGCACAGTTTTCCAGTTTATGACTTTTTTGCTATGAGGCCGTGTTACAAGCAAGGCCGCCACAAGCCTGTACTCAGCTTTGGACAATTGTGGTAATGAGGTCTTCCAGGTGCTGCGGAAGTGAACCTTCCCTGCTCAATAGCATAATCCTGAGTTCATAGTGGGACTCAGGTCAGACCCTAGAAAATAAGCAATTTTTCTGTTTTTTATAGCATCAGAGACTATGTTCCAGAAAATGATTTAATTACACAGATGTTAGGTCACAAAATATTAAATGAGCCATCTGATTCCGTTCAAGAGTTTCTGGATGTTTTAATTGGATTATGAAATGTATACACTTTATAATTATATGTATATGATTTGTTTGCTTTCCTGTAGAAGAATAAACCTCCCAACCCACCAGCCTTTATCTTCATGATTGATGTTTCATACAGTAACATCAAGAACGGACTTGTGAAGCTCATATGCGAGGAACTGAAGACCATGCTGGAGAAACTTCCAAAGTAAGAGAACTCACATTCTTTTTGTAATTATACACTATTGCTGAATTAGTTTGTTGGCCTGAAAATAAGTGCTGAGTGGCCCATTGATAGCTTTTGCTATTGGGAACACTGGATAATTATTTATAAATTAAACAGCATCAAACAGTCCTTAAAAAGTCAGAGTGACCTTTTGTACAAAGCAGAAGAAACAAACTGATAAGACATAATGCTATGGTAAACAACATTTAAAAGACATTGTAAATTATAAGGAAAACCCCAAGAGTGTGATTGGAAAGACCTTAGAAGTCTGTTAATTCACTTTGCAAAAGCGTTGATTTTCCCGTGGAAGCTGGTAGTTGCTGGGTGTGGCAGAGAGTTGTAAGGAATGCCAGGAAACTGAACTGCTGTCTTATGGCAGGCGCCGTGGCTTTTTAGCCACATTTCCTTTTACCCTTAGGATGAACTGTCTAACCCCTCTGCAGCTTCACTGCCTCTATGTCCTGTAACAAGGGCACAAGGTACATCACTTGTCTTGCCACTGCAGCAGGCAGTGCATGAAAGGAAAGGTTGAAAGGTCTTTTAGCAAACAAGATTGTGTTTCATAGTGTACAATATAGAGTGTCTAGTACGGAGACTTGGGAGCAAGAGGAAAGCCTTCCTTGATGAGAGGAAGACATGCTTCAGAAAATAAAAGAGGCTTGGAAGGATTGTCTGAAACCTAGTGTCTGCCCCAGTTTAAACTCTTCCACCCCTCCTTAGCTCCTGAATGTGAGCAACCTCTGTCCTGGAAAGGGGTGCTTTGAGAGGTGAGTTGTCTGTAGCTCCTAGGTCGCCCCCAGACCTCAGGTGCCCACTCCTCTGTATTTGTTCCACATATGTCTGGTGTTTTGGTGCGTGTGAGGCTCAGATGAGTGAACTCTGGACCTCCCAGGAATCATTTTGTTTGTATTCATGAAGCTGAAGTCATAATATTCTCAAGGATGATTTGGAAAAGCAGTGGGGATGTTTAAAAAACATTGAAGTGATTTCAAACTGAATGCTCCAAAGAAGAACGAGCTGGGAGCAAGTTGAAGAGGAGGCATAAGAAAGGCATCTGACGCTGCTAACTGACTGTGGTTCCTCTTACTTCATTCTCAGGGACACTTGAGAAGTATGGGCTTTCTGCTGAAAATGACTTTTTTTTTAATTGAGTTATAGTCAGCTTACGATGTTGTGTCAATTTCCAGTGTAGAGCACAATTTTTCAGTTATATATATATACATACATACATATATTCATTGTCAGATTCTTTTTCACTGTGAGCTACCACAAGATCTTATATGTATTTCCCTGTGCTGTACAGTATAATCTTGTTTATCTATTCTACATATGCCTGTCAGTATCTACAAAGTTTGAACTCCCAGTCTGTCCCTTCCCACCCCTCTCCCCGCTGGCAACCACAAGTTTGTATTCTATGTCTATGAGCCTATTTCTGTTTTGTATTTATGTTCACTTGTCTCTCTCTCTTTCTTTCTTTCTTTCTTTCTTTCTTTCTTTCTTTCTTTCTTTCTTTCTTTCTTTCTTTCTTTCTTTCTTTCTTTCTTTCTTTCCTTTTTTTAAGATTCCACATATGAGCAATCTCATGTGGTATTTTTCTTTCTCTTTCTAGCTTACTTCACTTAGAATGACATTCTCCAGGGACATCCATGCTGCTGCAGTGGCATTATGTTCTCATTTTATGGCTGAATAGTATTCCATTGTATAAATATACCACATCTTCTTTATCCAGTCATCTGTCGATGGACATTTAGGCTGTTTCCATGTCTTGGCTATTGTAAATAGTGCTGCTATGAACACTGGGGTGCAGGTGTCTTTTTGAAGTAGGGTTCCTTCTGGATATATGCCCAGGAGTGGGATTCCTGGGTCATATGGTAAGTCTATTCCTACTCTTTTGAGGAATCTCCATACTGTTTTCCACAGTGGCTGCACCAAACTACATTCCCACCAGCAGTGTAGGAGGGTTCCCTTTTCTCCACAGCCTCTCCAGCATTTGTCATTTGTGGACTTTTGAATGATGGCCATTCTGACTGGTGTGAGGTGATACCTCATTGTAGTTTTCATTTGCATTTCTCTGATAATTAGTGATATTGAGCATTTTTTCATGTGCCTATTGATCATTTGTATTTCTTCCTTGGAGAATTGCTTGTTTAGGTCTTCTGCCCATGTTTGGATTGGGTTGTTTGTTTTTTTTCTTATTAAGTCGTATGAGCTGCTTATATATTCTGGAGATCAAGCCTTTGTCAGTTTCATCTTTTGCAAAAATTTTCTCCCATTCTGTAGGTTGTTGTTTTGTTTTGCTTATGGTTTCCTTTGCTGTGCAGAAGCTTGTAAATTTAATTAGGTCCCATTTGTTTATGCTTGCTTTTACTTCTATTGCTTGGGTAGACTGCCCTAGGAGAACATTTTTAAGATGTATGTCAGACAATGTTTTGCCTATGTTTTATTCTAGGAGGTTTATTGAATCTTGTCTTATGTTTAAGTCTTTGAACCATTTTGAGTTTATTTTGGGGTATAGTGTAAGGGAGTGTTCTAGCTTCACTGATGTACATGCTGCTGTCCAGTTTTCCCAACACCATTTGCTGAAGAGACTGTCTTTATTCCATTGTAAGTTCTTGCCTCCTTTGTTGAAGATTAGTTAACTTCTCACTGGGCTGCTTTAATTCTAAATCTGAATTTTGAACTGGAGCAGTATGAAAGAAAACTACTGTGATTTCTGGAAATGGGCTCTCCCTCTCTTTCCTGTCTCCCAAACTGGTTCAAATTAGTTTTTTGTAACCGATTTTCACAGTCAGTTCACTAACCGCAAGTCCCTTTTCAACACACTGGTGATAATGAAGCTTGTAACCTATTGGTATAAGTTCTGAAATCACACTGTTAGGTGTCATCATAACTTTTATATTGCATTGGAGCAGACATGTGACTTCAGCAAAAGACAGGAAACCAAAGGATACTGCTGGCTGTTCCTTGCCACTTGTTAAATCTCTCTCTTAAAAGTTTTTATTCCAGCTAAAACACCTTCTCTTGTTTGATCTTTTAAAACAAATCTTGTTTTTCATTTTCTCCCCTGAAATTTATTTTGGGCTCTGTGTATATAACTTTTTATTTTTGATGGTAAGATTGCCTTCAGTTTGATTTACCTCTTTGAACTACAGTAGGCAATATGCCAAATAGCCTATTTTTAATGCACAGTATAAGTCTTGATTAGTGTCTAAGCTGTGTTCATCTCTTAGCTAATCTTTTGAAAAGAGAAAGCTAATTCCTTACTATTTAACTTTGAATTTACATCTTTAATATTGCCAGGTTGCCAGACTTTTCTGTCTGACTTCTCTGGAACAGGAGGGAAAAAGATTTGAAGTGTTTCACTTGTTAAACTTTTTTTTTTTTTCTGGCTGGTTTTTTTTTTTTTTAATTCTTATTTTATTTGAGGGGGAGGTAATTAGGTTTATTTATTTATTTTTGAATGGGATACTGAGGATTGAACCCAGGACCTTTTGCATGCGAGGCATGCACTGTGCCATTGAGCTATACCCCCCCACCGGCTGTTTGTTTTTAAGGCTGCTGTAGCTAAAATGTTCAAAAAGCTTGATTTTGGAATATTCTGGTTCTTCTAGTTAATAATATCTTCAGTGTTGCTGTGTCAGATTCATTCTATTACAGGGGCAAGTGTTGAGGGAAGCAGTCATTGAAAAACAAACAAAACACATTGTTCTTTATGATGTCCCTTATATAATTTTACAAACTTTGTACGGAATTAACATGAAGGAGGACTGATTCCATCGTCTTCTGGATATGATTTAACAAGACAGCTTTGCTGTTGAAAAAGAAAATTGGGGGATGGTTCTTTCTTTGTCAAATTAAAAAAAATTGTTCCCATGAAAACATTACTAATATTTTGTAATAATGTGAGATATCCTGATTAGATGTTTTTTTAAAAGTGTTACTTAAATTTCAAGTGAACCCAGTGAATCCCAGGATACTTATTTCCCATCACTGAAAATATCCAAATCCAGTGGGAAATAGCAATCCAAATTCTTCTCTGTAATTTTTCTTTTGTGTCTTTTGCCTTAGTTGACTCCAGATTAACTATTAAAAGAGAATAAATGCCCTTCATGATTTGCCAGACATTTTTCACCTTATGTAATAAAGCTTTACTGGGAACAGGAGCTTAACCAGTGGTGTGCTGGTAGACTGGCTCTCAAATAAACAAAGCCTCGATTTGTAGCATCTGCTCATTCCAATTGTGGAAATACTTCCAGCCAGCTGATTTTAAACTGTCAAGTCAACATCACTCAACTGGAGTTGGGAAGAGATGCAGACAACCAGTTTATCAATTTGGGCTCTAACTTCCCATCCCAAACACAGTGTTTCACCATCTTAATAATCTTCCTCAACAAGTCTTCCACCTCCCCACATTGTCCTAGACCTTCTGGGAGCAGAAAGCATAAGCTTTGAATGCTGCCCTTATGGTCTATAATCAAGGATTCATGAATGTTAACTAAAAGGCACTAAATACCACGAGCCAAGTGAGAAGGAGTTATAGGACTTCAGGAAGAGGAAATAACTTCTGGTTGGTAGCATCGGGGGAAGTTTCACAGAAGAAGGATTTTTGCTTGGTCTTGAAGAGTAAAATTCTAATAAATGGGGAGGGGAAAGGGAAAATGTGGATATGGTATAGTCATTGGTTGCATGAAGTCAGTTTAGGATGTGGAGGGTGTCTGTGTGTGTGTAAGTCTGTGTATGTGTCGTTACAAACGATAAGGATTCCCACTTCTAAAAATTTTGCAAGAATCCAAAATATAAACGTTTATAAAGTGCTTTGGGAAGGGATTATGAGGATCTATTTAAAATGCCCACGCGTTTATCAAGGCTCCAGTGAAGAGCCGGTACCTCCAGTTAGCGAAGTAAGTAGAGAAGAAATAAAACGGTTGAAAGCCAGTGGTTTGTCAGCCTGCACCCTGCTGAAACATCAAAGAAACTGGGAAGTCTGTGGTGGGATCAGCAATTTGAACTCTGGGTCCTTCCATTTTCCTTTCTCTTGTACTCCGATAACTCTTTAGGCCATGTGCAAAGTGTAGAAACTGAGCAAACAAACTAGGGTCTTTTTCAAAAGAGTTGTCCCGTAAGCAAAATAAGTTTTACCGACATCTAAGGGTCAAAGAAAATGGCATGTGTCTCTGGGGGCTTTCACGTAACCACTGAGCACTGTTACATCCACTCTGGAAACTTATTAAGAGCATCAGTCGTGTTGAGGTGTGCGGAGGGAGGAAGGGTGGGGAGAAAGAGAGAGAAAAAACACTAGAATCCAGACCATTCAATTCGGAATATACTTAGTATAGACTTGAACAGGGATATTCATGCTTTTATACTCCTTTCAGGAAGATTAAGGCCTTGTTCTTAGAACTCCTCCCCCAAAATTTACTTTGGGGGCTTTTAATGCTTTTATTGTGTAGCCGTGACCATCATATATGTGATTTATTTTACGTATTTACGCTGTATGTTTGTATGAGGTACAGCTTTCAAAGTCTAGCCCGTTTTCTAACTATAGTCCCTAGAACGTGTAAGGAGAGAAGCACACAGGAGGAGCAAGTCCCTTCTTGATAAAAATAGCTGTCCTGTTTGTCACCTGAATGTGCTTTTCTCTTGCTCCAGATGTGCCATTTGTTACTCTGACCTTCTGATGACTTCTGAGAGAGCTTTGTTTATAAAGAATGTCATAAGCCTAGGTTGTGTATGAAAAAAAAAAGCTCCTTGTAGTTGCCATGGCTTGAGAATAAATATATTAAAAAAAATGAGCAGATGATTTCATAATAGCTACTGGATTTTTTACCTAGAGTGTTGAGAACACTTTTCTCGATCCATTTAGTTCTGTAACCTCTCCCACCCCTGTCACTGTGCGCAGTATTGTTTACCCCTGGTAAACAATAATTAAGCCCAAAAACCTTTGAACATGTCTTCCAGATATTTTACAGAAGGTGTACTTACTGAATTTCTCATAGTAACTTCTCTCTCATAAATTTATCAGAGAACCTCAAACACTTTTTTTGTTTTTGTTTTTCCCCTCCCAGGGAAGATCAGGAAGAGATGTCTGCAATTCGAGTGGGCTTTATCACATACAACAAAGTTCTCCATTTCTTTAATGTAAAGAGTAATTTGGCCCAGCCTCAGATGATGGTGGTGACCGACGTTGGAGAGGTCTTTGTTCCTTTGTTGGATGGTTTCCTTGTCAACTATCAAGAATCCCAGTCTGTGATTCACAAGTAAATATAAGTACTTTATAATTTAGTTACAAATCAGGTGTCTATTTTTGATGTTTTGATTCAATCGCACGCATTTTATCATTAACGACAGGGTTTTTACACACAGATGATAAAACTCTACTCTTTATGTTAGTTCTGTCTCTTTTAAATGTAGACCTGTATCTAAAAGTGGGAATTACTTTTTTAGGACTCACACTCAACCCCAGCAGCCCCTTCTTTTTGCTGGAAAGGCGACACAAGGGAATTATTTCCTGCATGTGCATGAGATTATTCAGGGATGATACAGCCCCTGTTCCAAGAATTTATAGTCTGAGGGATCAGAAATGTAGTAAATAGGAAAAAACATCCATAAAGTGTGTGATTTTGTAAATGCCTCAACCAAATCATACATTTGGGGGCCAAACCATGCCAGGGTATCATTCCTGGAGGAATGACCTGTGAAATTCACCCACAGGTGTTCAGTGAAATAGACACCATCTGTATTTAGGCTTGACATGTTACTTATTTCTTCCTTGATGTTTATTACAATGTGCAAAATATTTAAAGCCTTTTGCTCATTCATTTCTTGCAGTTTATTGGACCAGATTCCAGAGATGTTTGCAGACTCAAATGAAAATGAGACTGTCTTTGCTCCTGTCATCCAGGCTGGCATGGAAGCGCTAAAGGTGAGAGGTAGACACTTCTAGTTGCTAGTAATTACATGTTGAAAACAGACACACAGACACACATACACACACACATACACAGAGAGAAAATTTCATCTGTGAAAGAAAAAACAGCCTTCATTAAAACCTGTAGGTTGCTGGAGGCTATTCCAAACTTCCCTGCAGATCTCAGGAGGAAGTGGCCCAAACCACGGATCGCTCCCAGCGTTTACATTCCAGAACTATTAGCATCTGAGCCACTGATTTTGTCAGGGTTTCCAGTTTAACTCCTCCCTTTGGCTTTTCTATGAACTTTATGTGATCTTTTTAAAAATTGTTTTAACAATATCTGAACTACCAGAGATGAAGAGAAAAATCCCCATCTCTCTTCTTCCTTGGCATTTTCAGACACGCAAAGGGCAGGGTCGTGACAGCGACAGAAGTGAATGGGGGCCGACTGCCAGAAGCAGACGCAAGGGTGGCTGGGTGTCTGGTTGGGAAGCTGAGCCCCAGGGACTCTGGCCATTTTCATAGGAATAAAGACAGGAATCTGAGGAAGGAAAACGATCGAAAAGTGCTTATTCTTAATCATTACTACCTTAGCACAAGAGTCAAACCACGTTGGCCTAGACAGCTAGCTCGTAACGGTGATTTTTAAATGTTAATATTAAAGTTACATTTAAATTAATTTCTAAAATGAAATGGCTGGCAGTAATGACCACTAGGAGCAATAATACCACAGAACTGAGTTTATGAGATACTTCCACATAAATTTTGCCTCTGAACATTGTCATCTGGTTGTAGTACAGTGATTCGTGCCTGGGTTTTTTGATCTTCAGAATATTCACTCATTGAATCAAAGACTTGTAGATGTCCCTCAAAAAGGCTCAAAACGTGTTAATGTCACGTGAAATTAAAGATGAATTTTATGTCGGAAGGCAATTTGGAGATGTTAGCTTTCATCCTGTGAAAGCCAGCAGCAATCATTGTTTCGGCTACAGAAAGACGTGGGAATTCCTATTTTATTCCACATGACTAACAACAAATATCTTCTGTTTCAATTTGAAACGGTTTTGCAATTGTTGTTTTCTCTTCCAATAAGGGGTCTAGAACTCCGTATGTAAATTTCCCGATATAAGTTATACATGACACCGCAAGTCTTTCCACGCCAAGTTAGTACCGGGAGTAAAATTATATTCACGTGCTTGTGCCTGAGAGGACAGATGAGTGGATGTTTTTCAGCCGGTATGTCATCAGTTAAGACAGGAGAGTGGAAGGAAGAGCCCAGGCAAGGCTTCCAGGGGCTCTGAGTCCAGATCCCAGCTCAGCCCCACGTATCATTTCTAAAAGGGAGCAGTACTGTCTTATCCCAATGGGTTCCACAGGGGCTCTCGAGGCTGCTTAGGAGGCTTCACAGAAAAACATAAAGCAAATTCGTGTGCATGCATTCCACGTGTCTAAGGTGTGATACCGCAGTGGAAACGTAACTGAAACCCACTGTGTTCGTAATAAGAGTAACGTTCTTCGAGGTGACTGTACCACAGCGACTGCGGCTGTCAGTGTTCTTAGCTGCCTGTCATCTGCCAGAGGCCAGTCCATTTCAGCCAATCTATTTTCATGTCTTTTGCATGTTGTTTTTGGTTAAATTTGCAATTTTAGTGTTAGAGTAACATATGCTTTTACAGTGAGGTTTAAGAATGAAAAGAAACTAATATCTAAACATAGCTAATCAGAATAACTTTACGAATATCGAAATTAATAAGTAGCATTATTCTTACAAAGTAGGACGAACTCCCTTTATAGAAGGTAAAGAATTGTCCTTATGTAAGGATAAGGAAGTACCTTTTTAAAAGAACGCTGTGGGACATAAAGTCAGTGGCAGTTACTGCCGGGTGTCTGCTGGCGGACTGTTCTCCCAGCGCCAGTCTTCATACAGACCCCACGGCTGCAGAAGGAGCAGGGAGGCGGGGGCTCCCCCACATGTTGAAGGGCAGGTGCTTTTTAAAAAAGCAGATTTCTGGCCTCACTCCCAGAGATCCTGACTCAGCAGCTCCCCAATTTGTCCTGCTAATTATCCATATCTGGGAACCACCAGCATAAAGAATTGTTGTTCACTCTGCAGCCTCCAAGAGTATCCTCACACCAGGTTAACTCACCAGAAAATGGCATACCTGACCCGTACATGTCCTATGTTCCACTTGCGCTAAGAATGCTTTCAGTTACCCTTGATTTAACGTCTTACCCTAAGCTTTTACTTAATGGTTAAATTAAGGAAGAACACTATGGAGAAAGTTTCTTTCTTGTGCAGAACATTAAGTGGAGACATTATTGCATGATTCAGTTTCTCACATGTAGAAAGATTCGCTAACTGGTTTCCTAGAGTCAGTTGCTACACTCATTCTAACTCATGATGTTTCTTTGAGCCTTAGCTACCAAGAAAGAGATAACTTCTTCTACTTAGAGTAGATTTTCTAATATAATTACTTCTCTCCCCGACCTTCTTACTGATACCTAGTTCTTTACAGTTGCCTTACCGATTCTATGGTATATTGCCTTTAATTGTCTATTTCCTCAAAGCTTTTTTTTAAATAAATAAATTGTTGCTATAAATAACAAATTAATGAAGAAGTTTCTCCTGCATCTTCCAGGAAGATTCTGGGTGATTAAAATTCATTGCAGAAACTGCTGCTGTTCAATTGATGCTTGTCTCTGCAATTTACACTTTCTGCCTCTTAGGAACTTTATCAGGTTTGGATGAAGAAGGAAAAGTTTTCAAATAGGCTAAAAGTGTGTGTGTGTGTGTGTGTGTGTGTACATGTCTGATGTGTGCATGATAGTTTAGTTACCTCTGACAGGCATATTATATCATCCTCTTTTCAGGTCCCATGTGGCCAAAACTCAGTCAGATTTAAAATTGTGTCACTTGTATACAAGGGTACCCACATTCATGCCTGAAGTTATTAGGCTGAGAGCTACCACTTTTGAGAAAATGCAGGGTAGTATCTAAATACTGAGGAGACCACATCATTCATTCACTTGTTCTCTTAATCTACAAAGATTGACTAAATGCCTATGTTTTATAATGTAAGGACTGCTGTCCCTGCTTCTAAGTTGCTTACAGTGTGGCAGAAAGGATGTAACTCTGTAATACAAGGTATGATGTTTGTTGCTAGTATGTCCAAAAAAGGGGGTGGGGAGGAGAGCAAAGAGTAACTCTGGAAAGTCCAGGATGGCGGCAGTTCAGCCGAGTAGCTCAGGGTACTCTGTACACGAGGCCAGAGGTGAGAGTCTCATCCTCGGTGGATGGGGAGGAGAAACTGGAAGAACATCAAAGTGCAATGTTTCTTATTTGTGTCCAAGTGAAGGCATTTTAGAACTGGACTCCCCCATTTGAATGATAGCTTTACTTTCTGTCAGATAGATGCCAAGTCAAATCTCTATATAATTAGTTGTAATAAAGTTTTCAAGCAAAGACAGTAGACAAAACCTAACACAAAACATATGCTAATTTGTCATAAAGATAAAGAGGGACTGCTTGGAAAGTTCTTATGCATGCTTTCTCAGAAGTTCTTGAACCGTCCATCCAAAGACTTTGATGCACAATTTTCTGTTCTACATGATTCCATGTCCACAGCATCTTGTGCTCTCAGTGTCTTTTTTTCCCATGGTCTTTCAAAATCTGCATCTCTTTCCAAATCTGAATGTCATAACTCAACTATATGTGAATTTCTGACATTGTCTTTTCACCCAGCCTCCAAACAGTTTTCTGAGTTGTCCCTTACTTCCTCTGTAAAACTTGATTAATAGAATTTAGCAAAAAGTCGGAGGGAAATGGCCCTTTGTAGTTGGCTTCAAGTAGATCATTAGTTGGGGGGAATGTTATCTTTCAGTTGTCTTAATATGTGCGTGAATTTGGTTTCAAGGTGATGCCTCACAACATTCCTTCCACAAAGATTGATGGCACACCTGTAGAGTGTAAGGCATTAGACCTGGGGCGGCGTGGAGAAACACATTGCAGAAAAGTCAGAGTCCTTCCTTTTCATGGAGCCTCTGATCCAAGAAGACAGTAGAATAAAGTTGTAACCCAGGGTCATTAATTCTAGAAGAGTCCTATCTGCCAAGTAGAGTGGGGCCATGGAAGGAGAGGCAGCCGGCTCTGCTGAGGGTGATAATAACACATCTCTCAGGGGGAAGGACTTGGAGCTGAATTTGGAACAACGCGTTCCCCATGCCGGCGTTTTTCAACCTGTTTTCCATCCCAATAAGAATGACATGTGTCTTTCATCTAACCCTAGATGATACACTCAGGTGGGCACAATCAGATTTTGGTAAAACCATACGAATTTTGTAGGGCTAGAAAGCATGTAATGCCATAGGTGCTCTTTCTTTTATTGTTACTTATAAAAGATTTTAAGAGGATGTGATTCATGAAATTATAAATGTGAAATTTGAATAGCCTTTATATAAGGAAAAAAAGATAAATATGGCTACTTTTTTTTTCAATATTGAACTTTATTTTAATGGGCCTATTTTTTTCCTTTAGGGTTTTACTCCATAGGTAATATTAACCAGGCAATCATGTATGTTTAATTATAATTAAACCGTATACTGGGTCACTGAATTCTCCCAACAATATTTTATGTCGTTACTGTTTTTCCTGTGTTATGTAACTAGGTAACTGGGGGTGAGAGAAGGTAAATAATTTGCCCGGTGTCACTCAGCTAATACAGCGGCTGGGGTTCTGGACCCTGCAGATGGGGACCAGGGCTCGTGCTCATAACTCCTGTGGCATAAAATCACAGTATTTCCATGAGTAGAGACTATCTAGATGGAGAGAGGAACTTTCGATCGTGAATTCCTTAGGGGAGTTGGGTAGGCGAGGCAAGAAAAGTCAGGGAGAAGATAGACTTTAAAAAAAAGTTTTATACCTTCTCCTACTTGAATTAAAACAAACAAAAAGTACTTTTACAATAGTCAAAGTGCTAGAAAAGAAAAAAAAGAATTTCAAAAAATTTAACACATTATTATCAACATTACTGTACCTTGTGCTTGGATTTGCGTTGGAACTACTGTCTTATTGGGGAAAGCGCGGACAGTGTCTTTCTCCTGTGCAGTGTTACATCCAGGGTGGGTCCCGGCTTCACTCCGCCTTGCCTTGCTTCTTACTAGTGCTGCATCTGTCCGTCATTTCAGTGGGAGACTCACGCAGCCCACTCCTGGCCACACAGCAAAGACAAGACAGGGCACAGGTTATATCCCCTTCCCAGTGTGTCAGCAGAGACCCCGCCACTGGGCCCCACTCCACAAAGCATGTCAGAATGTCACCCAGTGAGACACATCAGGGCAGAGCGACCCTTGAATTCTCTTCCTTGGCTTTTTAAGGAAGTTACTCACAAACCCAAGTACCTTATTATTAGCAAACAGCTTCACAACACATCCTGCAGCTGCTGCAGGCACACCAGTGTCGGCCACTGACCCAGTCTTTGCAAACAGCAGCTCCAGGCCGAGGAAGGGGAGAGGTGGGTTCCAGGCAGAGGGAACACGTGGTAAAAACAAGAAGCTTGTGTGGTGGAAACTTCCAGTGCGGAGGATGGCAGGGGCGAGGAAACGTTGGATGTTAGACTGGCAAGAAATTCAGACTGAACTTCAAAGGGCCTTGAAAATGTTTTCTACAGGCTGTGTGACCTGGGGCAGATTGGACGAGCCTCAGTGTTTCCTATCCTTAACTTACAGGCCATAATACCCCCTTCACCAGGCTGTGACTGTTAAGTAAGAAACGTGTTAGAGGCCCGGCACGGAGATGCACACAGTGAATGTTGGTAGCAACTCATCTCACTGGTTCCCAGCCTTCCAGCTCCCACGCAGATAAAGGAATGTGGACTTTGTCCTGTGACGGGAAGCCATCAGGAGTCTTAAGGAGAAAAGCCCTGTATGTGATCAGAACAGAGGCCTTTCTTTCAAAGACCGTGCTCTGGCAGCCATGTGCCCGGGGGCGGGAGGGCGGTTGGAGGAAGGCAAGACTGGGGGAGGGGAGCGATAGAATATATTGAATCACCTAATTTCAGTCAATTTTGCTTGGGAGGTTACTTCCTAGCTCCTTAAATAAGATTTCAAATATTTTTTAATGCTGATTTGACTCTTGGAGCCTTCTTGGTCTTTCTGTTGCTTCCCAGGGACTACAGGTGTACAGTGTAATCTTGATCCCACATTTTTTTCCTTTTGTCACCTTGCCCGATAGCTGGTTCCCTGTGTCTGCTGTTGCCACAACACCACTGCATTCTTGTGCTCTCTTCCTTGAAATACCACTTCAGGTTTAATCTATATTTATGAACGGTTTCAAAGAAGAGCTTCTGTTGCCTCCTGAGCCTGAGAATCCTGTCATTTACTTTGGCATCGTAGGAGTCACCTAGTCCTATATTGTTGGCTAAACAAGAAAGTATTTTTACCTTGGCACATCATTTTAATAGGTTTTTAAAACATCATGGTATAGAGACCGACATTTAAATATTGGCTTTTTCGTTTACAACTTGTGTGACTTTAGGCAAATCATGTATCCTCTCAGAGCCTCAGTTTCCTGATCTATGTAAGGCACAAGGCTGTTGTGAGGATTAAATGAGATGTATACAGTGCTTGGCTCATGGAAAGTACTAATAGTTTATATATCTGAATCCCTTAAAATAAAACTTTTCCATCCAAGACTCATTTTTTAGATTAATTATTATCCTTATTTTTTTAAGGCAGCAGACTGTCCTGGGAAACTGTTCATCTTCCATTCCTCCCTGCCAACTGCAGAAGCACCAGGGAAGCTCAAAAACAGAGATGATAAAAAACTGATTAACACGGACAAAGAGAAGGTATCTGTGAATGATCGCCCTTTGAAGTGTCTGTATGTCAGTTCTTAAAAGGGAGTGAAGAGAGAGGGAACGTGTGCTTTGTATAGGAAAAGGGGAGAGGTTAAATGTAATGTATAAATCCAGGACGTTGTACGTTGCAGAGAGAATGTGAAGTGCAATTAATTTAAGAAATTGTCTGTTCTACAAGACCTGATGTCGGGAATATACCTGCATTAAGATAAGGTCTCAACCTTTTTTCACATACGATCTGTGTGAGAGACTGAGAGATAAGGCTATTCCAGACACGGGAGAAATGGGGGAAATGCAAACGGAAGATCAGGATAGAGGGAGAACGTGGGGGCTGCACACGACAGCACTCCTGAGCTATCAAGTAGAGGTGGCTGGTGCTCAAAATCCGCTTTGCTCCAGCCTGTGGGCAGTGTAGACATGGGGACAAGTCAGTGGGAAGGATGACCCATGAGGTGGCAAGGTGCCTCATCTCGGTCTGTGAGGGGGAGAGCACTGCCGGCTTCACTAGAGTTGTCGGAGGTCACACACAGTTGGGCACACGTTTCACATGGCACATGCCGGGCACACACGCGGTCTTAGGCAGTGGCCGCCGCACTGATGATACCACAGCTCATTCAGTCACCCCGGGCCACTTAACTGGAAAAAAAGAATTTTTTCCATTAAAAAAAATTCAGTAAGAATCCAGTAGAAATGAAAAACCGAAACCAGAAACATGATGCGGTTTTCTTTCTCCTTGGGTGCATCATTGTCTCCAGATCCTCTTCCAGCCCCAGACAAATGTCTACGACTCGCTGGCCAAGGACTGCGTGGCCCATGGCTGCTGTGTGACGCTCTTCCTCTTCCCCAGTCAGTATGTGGATGTGGCCTCGCTGGGGCTCGTGCCTCAGCTCACTGGAGGGACCCTCTACAAATACAACAACTTCCAGGTAAATGCCAGCACTTTGCTGGCCTCCTTTTTCTGCTGCCGGTTTACTTTGGGTGCTTAGATTGTAGGTTGAGAAAGCTGTGCCCCCTTGTGGGCAGCTGACAGGTGTAAACTCTAGAGGTGACGGAAACGGGTGTACAGGTGATTATGTAACTGCTTTCCTCTCCCTCAGTGTCTGGCAACAGACTGAGCTTGTTCAGCCACAGAGTTGAATGTCAATGTTAGCTTCCATGTTGGAGGGAAAATTTATTTTATGTAAAATTTTTACATTTTTTATTACATATCTTAAGATACTGTTTTTAAAAGTGACCACATACTTGTTTTAACTTGTTATGATTTGGGGGCCAGTTCATTCTACCCTCTCTTCCAAGCCTGAACTGAGAGACAGAGTCAAGAGATGATCAGAATGTCAGCACCGTAATGGTCTGCAGGCAAGTGGGCTTGCTAGACTTCACCCCTCAGTGAGACAGACTCACACCCCGAGGCATAAAGTGGGCACAGCTACAGGCTTCGCCTGTGGACACCTGTCCCTTGCAAGCTACCGTACTGAGGGCCAGGAAGTGTGTGGTCCTGCAGGCAGCCTGCCTCCCCAGAGAGAGGATGCAGAAGAGGCTGAGCTATGTGCACCTGGATCCTGTTCCCACACTTACACAGCAGATAAGTCACCTGCCATCACCGGAGGGGAAGGTGTTGGGGCGAGGGGAGCCTCTAAGATATGTACCTCCACGTGGAAACATGGAGTGTTCCCCCAACATAAATGACAAATGTTAATCATCTATTTTTATTTCTCATCAATACAAAAAAAATCACTGAGCTACATATTTACCCTGTAAACCAGCTAAGGGACTTGATAAGACCAAAGATTACAAATGAAATCACATTGAAAAGGCTTTACGAACCCTAAGATTTCTGGATAAAGTGGGTTTTAATCGAGTTTTTTTTTTTTTTTAAATAAGAATTCTTATTTTAAGTATTTTACTGCCACCTGGTGGACAGTGACCATACTTTATTTTTCAGGTGCACTTGGACAGTCAACAATTTTTGAATGACCTCAGAAATGATATTGAGAAGAAAATAGGATTTGATGCTATTATGAGAGTTCGTACCAGCACAGGTACTATTCCTTTGTACTGTTTTTAGGTCTTTATTGGTCATTTGTTTCCTCTTCAAACTAGTAACAGGCCAACAAAGAAAACAGCAGTAAGATGAGAAGCCAAATTTCCCTTTTTCCTCATCCTTAGGTTTCAGAGCCACTGATTTCTTTGGTGGCATTTACATGAACAACACCACTGATGTAGAGATGGCAGCCATCGACTGTGACAAGGCTGTGACTGTGGAGTTCAAGCACGATGACAAACTCAGTGAAGACAGTGGAGCCTTAATCCAGGTGATTTAAAATGTTTTTGCTTTGTTACTGACAGTGGTAAGTGGGGAGACTCAAATACCGTGAACTATGTTAGTCTCTCTGTTAAGAAATTCAACTCTATTTCTCCAAAGGCAGAAGTCACTAGATTAGAGTGCTCTGATTCATATGCTGTTTATGTGAAGGAATGATGGTTTTGTGTTTGCACGAGGGCCCCGCCGACTTGAGGTCAGGATGGCAGGCGTCAGCGCACTGGCTGCCGGCCCCCTCAGTTCTCTCACGCTCCAGGACCCACTCGCTCCCTCCTTTGCTGCGCTCCTGCCAGACGCCAGACACTGTGCTGAGCACATGTTGTCATGTCACAAGCAAGTATCAATAGGAGTTGGCTTGGTAGTAAATGAAATTTAGAAGCCATGGAGGCTTAGAATTAAAACAGGAGAAATTCTAACAGTCATAGTTTTCAGACAAGAGCATCGTCACCTCCTCCAGGGAGAGAGGCTGCCATCAAGTTAAAGAAGAACTCTAACGTGCACTCCTGAAACGGATACATGTATCATTTGTATAAAAATCGAGTGCATCACCAAAGCTAGTTGTCTGTTTTTAAGCAAAGTGAGCCTTGAGCAGGACTATGAGAACATGCAGGTATTATTTCTGAACCTGAATCCCTGACAGTGAAATCTGAGATGGGAAATGTAGTCTAGTTGTGGAAGTGCAAACAGATCTTTGACGTGAAGAACTGTGTTTAAACGAGTGAAATGCTACATGGAAACCCAGTGTATTCCTCCCTCATGTGTTGTTGTTCAATCCTTAGCAAAAATGGAAAAAATTTTGCAGGCCAAGTTTAGAGGTCTTTTAGCTGCACGCGCCGTTCTGTAAACAGAAGTCAGGCTAGCTTGGGTGAATGTGCTAACCAGAACAACACGCGCGCTCGCTGTTGCCCCCGCAGTGTGCTGTGCTCTACACGACCGTCAGTGGTCAGAGGAGACTTCGGATTCACAACCTGGGCTTGAACTGCAGCTCCCAGTTAGCTGATCTCTACAAGAGCTGTGAGACAGATGCCCTGATCAACTTCTTCGCCAAGTCAGGTAACGCTTCGCTAATCCTGTGCTGCAGGGGACCTTGCCTGGTAATTCAGGCGAGCCCTGTTGGCTGCAGCCTTTTGATGGGTAAATTCACAATTCATAAAAGCAAACAGCGAAGGAGAGTGGTCAGCATCTCTACCTCTAGACGAATAAGGAGAGAACGGAGTCTGGCCCATGCCATCCAGTTTTGTTTAAAGTTTCCTTCCCAGGGAGCTGAGCTGAAACTGAGGAAGATGATACTCAGACCCATGGTGGCGTGTGAGCCTGCCCTCTGGCACGCGGGGATAATGGAAGAAGTGAGACTGACCTCACTCATCCATTCCAAGAGAATTAGGTAATGGTAGGGGCCCGAGGTAGTTTTCTGGCTCCTTCTCCCCCCTTGCCCCAAACCCCAGTTGAAATTCTACACTAAGATTTAGAAGAAAGAACAATCCAGCTGATAGGAATTCAGAACATTTGAAGATGGAAGACTGGTCTTTCTTTTCTCTGCGTGTAGAGTTCTGTTGCTAATACTCTGAGAAAAAATCAGGACCAGTTAACCTGCCTTTTGTTATAGGTACGTGTTGTTCTCCATTGGCCTGATCATCATACTTAGTCAAGAGGAGAGCATTAGCAAATGACTTGAACATTTTTAAGTGCTGTTATTCCCTGCTGAGTGGTCTCAAGATAATAGCAATTTTTGTTCTTCTTTAGTATTATAAAAATAATCAATTTCTGAGCTAAACTTTGATGCCCTTTTCATTGTTTTGTGCAAATAGCTTTTAAAGCAGTTTTACACCAGCCCTTGAAGGTCATTCGGGAAATTTTAGTTAATCAGACTGCCCACATGTTGGCCTGTTACCGGAAGAATTGTGCAAATCCACCTGCAGCAAGCCAGGTAAGCCACCTGCTGTCCTCAGGTGCTAAAGTGTTACCAACGACTTCTGTTCACTCAGCATCCTGCTCGTAAAGGCTTATCATGTTCCAGGCACTTAAATGCTGTGCAGTAAACCATATAACCAAGAAGACTGACAATGCCATTTGGGGGGACTGTGGTATTTTTACAGCTAACGTTAAAAAACTTACTGGCTTTACAAGATGCATGAACCCAAAAAATATGTGTGCAGATTAGGTTGACAGCCACTACATTATGTATAAACAAAAGAATGTTATAGGTAAGAAATGTTAATATAAATGGGATTCTCTCTTGCATACAGAGATGGATATTACATTGTGAAATGTGGATGGGTTAAGTACCTTTTGGACGTATTAACAAAGCTGACATGCGCTAATGGCAGTAATGGCTTCTTGATCTCTTACAAACATAAATACAGTTTATAAATTTCAGAGTTCTTTTTATTTAAAAATTAATAATAGGTATGAAGAGTTTTGAAAGAACTAGTAATTTGTAATAATTTGAAATTTTAGAAGATCCTTCAGATAAGCCTGTCTCTTGTAAAAACAAAAGAGTAGAACTTCTTATGCACATTCATTTTGTACCTGTCCTTTTTCATATTCTTCCGTATGTGAATTAAGATGCCATTTTTCATAGTTGTGTGTTGAATATCCGAGTATAGAATTTGAATTAAAAAGAAGACAGTGAAGAACATACGGGAAAACGTTCTGGTTTTAACTCCTGGTTGATAGTGAGTGCTGAAAGGACACCAGAAACCCCACCCAGGGCAACCCTGCAGAAGCAGCAGTGGTGCAGATACATCTGGGGCCAAATTCATAATCAGAGTGAAGAAGGAAATGAAAACAAATACAGATAGTTAGTTAGCTTGGACTTGACACAAAAATTCCTTTCTGTGCTGTCCAGAGTGATTAAAGCAGCATCCATTCTTTCATCTCCTGTTGATAATCACAGGAGCAACTCTCGAATCTGTATGTCAGTCCTCTTTATTACTCAGAGGAGTTGCCAGTTTGGGGAACTCCGGTATCAGTCCTACTTCAGAGCATGCGTGTTTAATTTCCACAGAGCCCACCAGGTGCAGCTGGACCTAAGCCCTGATCACTTCATACCCCAGTTTTGCTATTTGTTTTTGAGCTCTGGAAACATGACTGTCTCTGGAGTAGCTCACACTTCAGAAGGATTCTTTGAAGAAGAACAGGTACAGTTAGTGTCCTCTCAGGAAGTTTATTTGCTAACCTTTAAACAATTGACTTCAAAAACCTTAAGTTAAAAACAAATCTATTGCCTATTTAAGGAAAGAAATAAAATTTGTTGGTTCCTCCTGGTTTAAAATTAAAAGCTTTGCCTTACTACTAGGTCCTCTGTTTCCACAGTTTAATTATTTCTGGAGTAACAATGTTATGATGCCAATATTTTTCTCAAAAAAGTTGATAAAGATTATTCCTGTTCTTTTGGAGATTTTTCTTTCTCCTCTAGCACATTTCAAGTGTACGTTTAACTTAGGTCCCCTTGGACTATCCATCATGGAGTGGGGAAAATGTAAATAAAACTGTTAGCAACTATATTAAAATATACCATTATTTAAAAATATAATGGTTAGACTTGGAGTTCTCTTTAGAGAATGTAAATTCAGAGAATTCAGATTTGGTGGCCTTCCATAGTTTACTTGCAAGAAGTAATTTCTGTAGAGAGATTCATCAAGGAATTCCACCCTTTTACCATGGACCCCGAAGCTTCCTGGATCCAAGCAAGACTGTTAAGGAGCTTTACGCTCAGATTATATGTTACTGGACCTCAGCAGACCTGCTTTTCCTTAGGGTGCAAAATTTAAGGAGGCATCCACTCTGGGGGCCATGGATGGATGCTGGGTTAAGACACATAACCAAAAACAGCATGAAAACAATTTTTTAAGCTTACATAAGCAACATAATTTCTTTTTTAAATTAAATCTAACAACTCACTGTTCTGAACTTAAATATGTTGCATCATGTGGAAGTACACCGACTTCAAAAGGCAAGTCGATGACCTTAACTGCAGTGGTTTTTTTTTTTCATTACCACATCTATTACTTCAAAACCCCAAAGAAGAGACAGATTCTGCAAATTCAGTCAAACTGGATTCATATGAATTTCCACTCCCTCCTCACTCACACCTTTTCTCCCCTAGAATAATACCGTTATTTATGGAGTGGATCAGGGAGGTGGGGAAAGATTTTAAGTAGTCATCTGTTGCCACCATTTTCTTCCCCACCTCAAAAACACGGACTGATACCGTCTTTCACTTCATTTTTCTTTTTTACCATAAATTTTCCTTCTTACTTCCTCTGTTTCCTTTCCTCTGCCTCCATAATCCAGTCACCTCTCATCAGACTTAATAGTCCTGATACTGTTACCAGGAACCAAGCTCATCTTTTTGTGGTATTTAGGACAACAGATTTCTAAACTGTATTAATATGACCTGATTAATGAGAAGCCACCAGTGACTTGCAAGATATTAAAAAACTGCATGACCATGCTTCTGTACGGGAGTCTAAGAACATTCTTAATCCATAACATGTAAGATGCCTAACTGGTAATTAGCCCAGAAATAGCACTGAGGCCGCATGGTTCTGGAATATGACAATGATCTGTGTCCTCCATCTCTGGGTCTTAATTTTCCTCGGCTGAAAACATAATCCACTACCAAATGTCAAACAAAAGTGCTTTCTGCTAAATAAGTCAGAGAGAGACAAATACCATATGATTTCACCTGTATGTGGAATCTGAAAAACAAACAAACCCCCAAAAGCTCATAGATACTGAGAGCAGATTGGTGGACCCCATAGGCATGAAGGGGGTGGGGAGTGGGCAAAAAGGGGCTCAGAAGGTACAAACTTCCAGTTATAAAATAAGTCACGGAGATGGACGGCATGGCAACTCTAGTTAATAATATTATCTTGCATATTTGAAAGTTGCTAAGAGAATAAATATTAAAAGTTCTTATCAGAGAAAAAACATCCTGTAACAGTATGATGACAGATGTTAACTTGATTTATTGTGGTGATCATTTTGCAACATATAAAAACATTGAATTATTATGCTGTATACCTGAAACTAGTGAAACCTAATGTTGAACATTGATTATACCTCAATTAAAAAAAAATAAGAATGCTAAAAAAAAAAAAATAAGAACTTTATGCTAGAGGAAAAATCACAAGAAGACAAGAAAGTGTCCTACTCACATGAGGAAACATGCATTTATGTAAGTCTTTGGTTCTTTGAAAGGAGAGAAAAGTTGAGAGGGAAAACAAACTGCAAAGTAGAATTGCTCTGAAATATTTTTGCCTGAGCTAGTTAGTTCTGTCTCACCCATTTCTTACTTAGTGGATCATGAGAAGACACCTGAAAGGGATTTTAGTTGAGGAACAAACCCTAACAGAGCCTTGAGGGAATGTTTCTTTCAGTGTGGATTCTGGTCAGTGTATATTCTTTTTCATCATTAAGATAGCTAAAAAGAAATCAGGAATTTATAGACCAGATATTTCTATTTGCAAATTATCATTACCTCCTATATATATATTTCTTCTGGATACTTCCTTGTCCATTGATTTGCTGTTAAATGGAAGTGACACTCAGACCAGTCAGTCTTGACTCTTAGCCACATTTATGTAACTGAGTTGAGAAGCAGTTTAAACACACAGGCAAATTATTTGTAATTTCTTTTAACCCATCCAGTTGTTTCTAGAATTGCTGCGTAGTGTTATTATTTGTAGCATCACATTATGGTATGTACTTTGAAGCGGTGAGCAGGAAGTCAGAATGAGGTCAGGTGAGCTAAAGTGAGGATGGAGAGGAGGGTACAGGTGGATTATAAAGACAGAATAGAAAGAAGTCATTCACTCATTGAAGGTGAAGCAACAGTGACGTTAGGGTTCATCTGGTAGTTCTAGTATCTAAAATAGGAAACACAGAGGAAGAACATGTTTGTGGATTGTAGGAGTTTGATTTTTTCCTGTTATCATTCAGTAGTGACACACCTAATGAATTCCCGAAGCATCTCCTGTTTTAGTTTCTCTCTCTCGTATTGCAATTTCCTTATTATAGTTTACCTATTTATATGTCTGTTATCCCCAGTGGGTGTTAGACATCTTGTGACGTGGACCATGCCTCACTCCTCTGTAGCATGTTGATACTTTGCTTGGAACCTGACATGTGGCACTCGTTCAGTGTGTGACGAGTCTGTGCGAGTTTAAGATGCACAAGGCACAAAAAGGAAGTGCTATCTTGTGGGCAGCTGGAAATGCTGTTCTTGAACTCCAGTTATTTCCTAACCTGTGTTACCAACTTCTACTGCTTATTTATTTCATTTTTATTTAGTAAATATATATATGATGCTATGTGCCAGGCATTATTTATGAGTGCTTCACAAATTGAAAATCATTTAATTCTCGTAACAACCCCATGATTAGGAAGTAGAGGTGCTTCTCTTTTCCTCAGCAGAGAAAGAGGGCAAGTGACTTGCCAGGGTCACACATCTGGTAGGTGGCAGCGCTTGGGCAGCCTGGGCAGGGGTTGCGCTGGTGATGCCGATGCCAAGCTGCTGGGGCACCAGATAAAACAAAACCACTGCCGTCCTCTGAACGTCTACTCTGGGCCAGGTTCTGCACTCTGTGTGCTTTGCAGGGGTTACCATTTAGTCCTCTCCACAACCACAAAAGCAAATGTGGCTTCTATTTTACAGGTAAAGTGCAGCGGGTCTTAATTCTCAGTAAAAACCAATCATCTGAAACAAATGTCTCTCTCTCAGCTTATTTTACCAGATTCCATGAAAGTACTGCCGGTGTACATGAACTGTTTGTTAAAAAACTGCGTGCTGCTCGGCCGACCAGAGCTCTCGACGGACGAGCGGGCGTATCAGCGGCAGCTGGTCATGACCATGGGCGTGGCCGACTCGCAGCTCTTCTTCTACCCGCAGCTGCTGCCCCTAGTAAGCGCGCGGCGGCGGCGCACTGCCGGGAGGGAATCGTACTTTGCCCTTACTTAGTAGATCATGAGACGAGAACTACGGTAAAAGGTTGAAGTTGAGGAACAAATACTAACAGGGGAGGGAGGGAAGGAAGGAAAGGATGGGTGGATATTCTGACTCTTGCCTCTCCCTGCACAGCACACGTTAGATGTCAAAAGTACAAAGTTACCTGTTGCTGTTCGTTGCTCTGAGACCTGTCTTTCAGAAGAAGGAATATTCCTGTTGGCTAATGGGCTAAACATGTTCTTATGGTTGGGAGTAAGCAGCCCACCAGAACTGATCCAAGGAATTTTTAATGTGCCGTCTTTCGCACATGTCAACACAGATATGGTAAGTTTATTTTTTGCGTATTTTGTGGTGATACACTTCTTAAATGTTTTTGTTCATGTGCAGCTATGTATCACAAAGAAAAAACAAGGTATAGTTCTATATATGAGAGAATTTCATGTTTCATACACGTTTAGCTACAGACGTCAGTTTAATTAATCACAAAGTAATAATCCCACAAAAACAGATTATGTGCCCCTCTGTTTCAGTTATTACAAAAGAGCTTGTAGGTTTGATGTGGAACAAATGACTTTATTTTTAAAGTATATTAGGAAAAACCAACAATTATAATTTGCTTGAGAGTCAACACTGATTGCATGCCTTACTTGCAGACCACTGTTGTGTGAGCACCATCGCTATGATGGTTGTTGTCTTATTCTGCTTGACAGTGGAGTCCTTATGAATTAACACGTAGAACTCAGCAGATGGTATGTTCCCTGAGTCCTTATTTGGGCAAGATGGCTTAAGGCTAGTTCATCCCTGAATTTCTGTTATGAAGGTAGACACACAGCATCTTGGAGGAGGGGGTAGGATTAAAATTTCAGGCTAAATAGACAGGTGGTCAGTTTAGAGAGCTGCATGTCCATTATGAATGTCAAAAAAATGTCTAAAGGAATTAGAGGAATCCATATCCCATTAAGATATTAAGAGAGAAGATACCATTCAAAGACCAGTTTTAAGATGATGAAGAGAGAAACAGTAAGATGTCTGTATGTTGAAATTAAGGAATGATACAGGTTTTTAAAAATTAATTAAAATTCAGTGGCCAAAGACCTATGAGCCTGACGAATGTTTATTAAGGAAGCCTCTTATTTCACAGGGTATTTATCAAAGTAAATGTCACATGTGTATTTGCTGAGTTGAAATAGCCGAAGTCTGTCCCCTACGGAGCAGCAGTAGGCTGCTGGGGGGTGTGCTTGCGTCCAGCGCACCTCTTCCCAGCCTTCTTCAAAAACCAAAAGGAAAAACCAAATGTTGCTTTCTTTTTAGAGGGAGCTGGCACTTTGAGACACATGTATACTATATATACTATATATAGTATAGTTTTTTATTTTTAATAAAAAGGTCTTTAATATTCTTAATGTCAAAGAATACACATGGAGTGTATTTAGTAGAGTGACTAAAAATTATTAATTTTCTGCCTTTATTTATTTATATTTTTTACTTACAACTTATGTGAAAATCTTGGCTGTGATCTTTTTCTGAGACTTGTGACTTTGTGGTAAAATGTTCTAACTCACTTTCTCGATGGCTAACTCACAGATGATGTATTAACTCTTGGGATCTTCTTGCTTAGAAGTAAACATTAGCTTTTTACTGTCTTAATGAAAGAAATCTAAGTCCAGATTTCTCTCATCCCCAGAGGCCATATGCAGCTGGGTAGTTATCTTTTGTACACAGTTAACCAGCTTTCAGGGAAATCTAAGAGGCCACATGCCCTTTGAGAAATCAGTGTTTGGTAGTTTGTTTTAGTGTTGAAACAGTGGTACTTGGATGGCATTTTCCAAATGTGGTCATGCCTCAGGGTCCTACAACTGATCCACTGCAGGAATAAAGTGTATCTTTTTCTCACAGAAGGAAATAGCCATTTTGCAAAGGGATTAAAATCATGGTGAATGGGCCAAAAACATCCTTTGCAAAAAAGATACACCCTTTGGATCATTTCAGTGATAGACATATGTCAAATTCCAGGGAAAGATTTTTATTTTCAAAAGACAGGAAGTTCACTGGTAGAAATGGCATGCTGGTAAGTAAGAATAATTTTTAGTATATTTTTTCACATTTTTGGTTTTTAGGTAGATGAACTAAGTCAATAGTTGAGTATAATGGTTTAGAAGGATGCTTTTGAACTTTAACATTCTAATAATCTCATTCTATCTAAATGTTATAAATTATACTGAAACTTAAACTTTGATTTTCTTAAATGTAGACATTACTGCCTGAGGTGGGAAACCCATACTCTCAAACACTCAGAATGATAATGGGTATTATCCAACAAAAGAGGCCATATTCAATGAAGGTAAGAATGAGATTTTATTTTTTCTTTCAAGTTTTTTTTTCTAATTTCATTGCAAACTTTTAAAATGCATGTCCTGTATTTTTCTAACATGATCTTTGGTAGAAAACTCACATGAACCTCTACGTGTATCGACCTACTTATTAATCACAAACATAATAACCAGCTATCACCATAGTTATCTTACTAAGTAAGTATTAACTTAGTAGCAATTGATAGTAGCAGGCTTTGAAATGACTTTTCCTTCAGTGTTTAAAATTAATTATAGAAGTATCAGATCATCATTTATATTTGATTTTTACGGCTTTTGATTATTTCTGAAAAGTTTTGTTATCCTAGTCATTCTAAACCTTCTAAGCCTATTTCAAGTTTGAGTAAAAGAATTTAAAACGTCTGTAACTTAGGAAAATTATGCCTTGTTGCTAAGCCCCAAGTACTCACCTCTGACTTCCATCTCGAGCTCAATATTCGGATTTCCTGGACTTTGGAATGTGCAGGGAACAGTGGTCTTTTCTGTGCTACTTTCTGCAGAGGAATAGGACACTCACCTGGAGGCAGGCCTCTACAAGAGCCAGGGTATTACAGGGCCTTTTTCCCCCTGAAACATAATATGATGTCAGTCTAAAGCAGCATTCTTTACTGTGAAAATACTCATGCATGCAAATACCAACTTTAGTAGAGCTTAGGAAAATTGAATAAAGAGCTTTATAATCTCTAGGACATCTGAGTGAACATGAAACCTTTCCAGACCTGTTTTATACCACTACTTGGATTCAGTTTTAGGGCAAGACCTAGAGATGGCAGAGAAGGCTCAGACATGCTCCTCACACAACACTCTCTGAACACCCTGGAGACATGTAATGAACTCTTAAGAGTCTCATGAAACACAAAGTGAAGGCCACTGGTATTCAGAATGCACAGCCAGGGTGACAAAACTCTGTCCCAGCTGCAGCAACTGCATCTCCATTTACAGAGAAGGTCACACTAAACATGGAGTTCATCCTTTGCTCAGTAGCCCCTCCTTCCAGGAAAAAAACAAAACAACCTTCCTCTCCTCTGCTTTCTGCTGCCTGCTCCCATAACCCCGTAACAAGGGCATGTCAGCTTTGGTTATTAAAACATGTAAGCTCCAAGTATGTATGATATGTAAATAAAATATAAGCAGTTGTATAATAAAAGAATTTCAGGTTGATTGACATGTTCAGGGTATCAGCTGTATAAAGAATATGAAAATCTATTCTCCCCCCCTCCACTCAGCATACGGTACAGGATTACCTCTACCACCATCTCTACCATCCCCGCCTCCCTCCACTGTGGATAACAGGAATATTCCCATCCTCCTCCAAGGCCTCCCCATCCCCTTCTCCCACCTCCCTGTCAGTGCCTGCCTCCCTCCACTGTGGATAACAGGAACTTTCCCATCATCCTCCAAGGCCTAACACAGTAGACATTCTGTAAGTTTGGGGAAATTGAAGCATAAAAATTGAGGCACATTCGGAAAATGGTTATGACCGTGGCTATAACCTTGTTTTTTCTAGCTCACTATAATAAAGCAGCGAGAACAGCCAGAAATGGTTTTCCGACAGCTCCTGGTCGAAGACAAAGGACTTTATGGAGGCTCATCTCATGTGGATTTCCTTTACTATATTCACAAGGAGATCTGTCAGCTGCTTAACTAACTGAACCTTCTGGACTGTTGAATCTGCATTTCTAAGGAGATAATCTCCTTCTTGGTGCCTAATTCTCCAGATGCTAATAGGCTACTTTTAATTTCTTGCTCATTTTCAGAATATCTTTCCAAGATGGCATTTAGGACTTCATCTTTGGTGCTCAGGTATAAAGCCAGTGAAGGTACACTTGTACCTTAAAGGGAACAGTCAATTTCTGATTGCACAATTTTTACCTGTTAAAATTGATACACTTTGCATTTCATGGAAGGCATAGTTTACAGAACTTGTAAACATTCTCAATTTTGTGTTAGACATATAAATTATTTTTCAAAATGTATACATTTGGGGTAAACAGTTGTTTTGGTTCTTCTCCCATTTGCAGTGAGGGAAAAAAACCTTAATTTTTACATTGTACTTTTTTTTTAAAACCATGTAACCCCACTGAACATGTTTTTCAACTTAAGGTTTGCATAGCAGACTTTTAAATAACGTTGGAATCTATTTGGTAGAACAATTTGTGTTCTACATTTTTTTCATAATTGTATATTAAAACTATTTTCCAGTTGTTCTGTCTATAAAAACTGTCTTTATCAATATTCTTAATGGTTCTCTGCACAATTCTGAAGGTTTCTACCTGTATATAATGGAACTTAACCAGTATCAATAAATCACTTCATATGCTCTTAGCCACTAGAATTCATTTTTTTAGGTATTTTGAGATTTTAAAAAGAAATAAGGGTAGTATTTAAAGTGTCTTAGAAAAAGCTGAAAACTATTTTTTTTTGAGAGTTGGGGATAATAAATAAATCAATCTAAAATATCAGAGACCATATACTCAAAAAAGGCAATTTAAAAGTTCTCCGGTATGTTCTTGTGAGCAAAATAAAAACAGGCTACATGAGACTATTAATGAATATACATAAACCTAGGAGAGTAGTTTTAAGTGGTGTGACAAGTTATCTGTTCTTATTGCTCTCTTCGACTTTGATATCAATGATGTGAATAAATAAAAGCTAAAGTACACTGAATGCATATGATGTCCCAAGAACTGCATTACCTATTTTGTGAACATTTCCACATTTAGTCTTGACAGCAACCCTAATCTTATTATCAGCCCCATTCACACATGAAACAGGCTTGAAGTAGCTAACTACTTTGTCTATGATTATATGGCTAATAAGGTGTATTTTAAAATTTGAAGATAACGTGAAATTGAGTAGAATAACAAATATACTGACAGGATTAAAATCTTCCCACAAGTTAGCCATCTGGCATGATGTTTCAGATTCATCGATTTGGATGAGTTTAACAAGAAATGTAGGATCCTGAACTTGTGTCCAAAAAACAAATGCACATGCAGATGCTTCTTGGAAACAACAGGCATTTTAAAAAGAACTTAGGGGATTAGTCAGTATGAACCTATAGTGGGATGAAAGCGTATATGGTCTCAAGCTACTTTTTACAAGGATGGCCTGTCAAATGTGTCTGGCGATGGTCCCACTTTGAGGTGAGACCACACCTAGAGCAGTTCTAGGCACCAGGCTCTATGTGAGACAGAAGTCCAGAACACACTCCTAATTCACTTGAAGACAATCTAATGAATCAGCTCAGCCAAGATGGCAGAGTAGAAAGACCTTGAGCTCATCTCCTCTCACAGGCACACCAGAGTCACAGCTATTTGCAGAGCAAACATCAATGAAAAAGACTGAAACTTCTAGAAGTAAAGATATAAAGAAGGAACCACAAGTCAGGTAAGAGGGGTAGACTGGAGATATAGTCAAGCCCCATACCCCAAGATGGAAGAATAATTATAATTGCAAAGGTTCTTCCAAAGGAGTGAGAGGTCTGAACCCCACACTGGGCTCCTGCACTGGGAAGATGAGCCCCCCAAGAGCATCTGGCTGTGAAGGCCAGTGGGACTTAGCTTTGAGAGTCTCAGGGGGTAGGGGAGAACCTACCTGCTGATCCTGGAGAGTCTCCCTGAGAGACAGGAGGTAACTGCAGCTCACCCTGGGGACGCAGACATTAGTGGCAGTCATTTTTAGAAGCTTGCTCTACCACGTAGACTGGTGCTGGCAAGTAGCACTTTGGAACCTTCCCTGTAGCTTATTAGCCCCAGGACCCAGCCCTGCCCTGGCACCCAACAGCCTGTACGCACCAGTGTTGGGACACCTCAGACCAAGCAACTAACTGGGTGGGAACACGGCCCCACCTACCAGCAGACAGGCTCCTTTAAGAGTCCCTAGACATTGCCCTGCCCACCAGAGGGTCTAGGACCTGGTGCCACACACCAGGCACAGGCACTAGACCCGGGATTCCCAGAGCCCTCTAGCCAGAGACTCAGGGACCCAGCTCCACCCACCAATGGACAGGGACCAGTCCCAGAATCCCCTGGGCCCTGGCCCCGGCCCCGGCCTCCAGGGAGACCGCTCTAGCCCAGAAATAAACCCATGAACTTATGGTCAGTTAATCCATGACAAAGGAGGGAAGACTATACAATGGAGAAAAGGTAGTTTCTTCAATAAGTAGTGCTGGGAAAACTGGACAGCTACATGTAAAAGAGTGAAATTACAACATTCTCTAGCACCGTATACAAAAATAAACTCAAAATGGATTAAAGACCTAAATGTAAGACCTAAAATCATAAAACCTAGAAGGCAACATAGGCAGAACACTCTTTAACACAAATCACAGCAATATTTTTTAAGATCTGTCTCTTAAAGCAAAAGAAAAGCAAAAGCAAAAACAAGAGGGACCTAATTAAACTTAAAAGTTTTCACACAGCAAAGGAAGCCATCAACAAAATGAAAAAACAACCTGCTGAATGAGAGAAAATATTTGCAAATGATATGACAGATAAGGGGCTAATATCTAAAATATATAAACATCTGATACAACATCAAAAGAATAAACAACCCAATTAAAAAATGGGTAGAAGACCTGAACATTTTTCCAAAGAAGACATACAGATGACCAACAGACACATGAAAAGATGCTCAGTATTGCTGATCATCATAGAAATGGAAATTGAAACCACAATAAGGCATCATCTCACACCCACCAGAATGGCTCTCCATCAAAAAGACCACAAATAAATACTGGAGAGGATGTGGAGAAAAGGGAACCCTTGTACACTGTTGGTGGGACTGTAAATTGGTAAAGCCACTGTGGAAAACAGTATGGAGGGTCCTCAAAAAATTAAATAGAACTACCATATGACCCAGCAATTCCACTCCTGGGTATATATCTGGGGAAAAAAAATTACACTAATTCAAAAAGATACACACACCCCAAAGTCCACAGCAGCATTATTTACAATTGCCAAGATATGGAAACAAGTGTCCATCAACAAATAAAGGAAAAATACATGGTGTATATATACAATGGACTACTCAGCCATAAAAAAGAATGAAATTTTGTCATTTGCAACAACATGGATGAACCTGGAGGATTATGCTAAGTGAAGTAAGTCAGAGAAAGCCAAATACTGTATGATATCACTTATATGTAGAAATCTAAAAAAATAAAACCACCACATGGATTTCTATACTAGCTCCACCACTAGCTGTGTGATACAGGTGAGTCAGAAGGCTTTCGGTACCTCAGTTTCCTACTCATTTGTTCCAAGGATTAAGTTAATAAGTGTAAAATGCTAGAACAGTCCCTGGCACACAGTGCCATCCAGTCATCACGGTTCATTGTTGTTACTATTTTATTAGGGTTTTAAATTAAACTTGCTAAGGATCATGAAAACTAGGACTAACCTGACTCCTATATGCCATGAGTATCTTAACTGATAATCTCAAAACCAAGCATCTTTAAATGCTATAGAAGCATCTAGTTAAAAGATAGTTTCAGCAATTAAAATAAACTCATCAATATGAGAAAACTGCAACCCAAGCCGTTTTAAATGTTGAATCAAAACTTCAGTAATATATAAACCAAAGGGAAGAATCTGACTTTTGATTGTTGGAGAACCGTTATCAAAAAATAAGAGTTCACTCATTCAAGAAGTTACATGTTTGAGGGTGTTATTAAATGGTACTAACTCTACTTCCTAGAAATGGAACCTAATGACAGTAGACTGAGAATAATTAGGAATAGTTTATCAGTCTTTTTTTTTTTTTCAAATGTTGTCAGATGGAAACATGTTTCTCTATTAATAAAACGACAGAGTAAAGATCAAAATTCAGATCATGGTCAAAGATAATCTGAAATTGAACTTCACCTCCACTAGGAGGCATTATAGACCGTTGTCTGAAACCTCCCAGAAAGGTTAGTCAGTAGTCTTCCAGAGAAGACAATTCTTTGGGGAGAATTAACTATGTAAATTATAGCTGCTGAAAACACAAGATGTAATACTGAATAATCTCGATAAAAAGGAAAAAAAAAATCTTAGTTGAAAGAGGCAACAGAACCCCCTAGTCATCCTCTCCAGTGGGTGTCTCCTGGCCTCTGCTTAAGAACTAGTGATGGACAGCTTACTACTTCTCAAGCAGTCATTTGTGACCAGTTCTGTTTGTTAGAAAATTATATTAAGCAGACTGTTTTTCTGAAATTTCCCCTTTTTGTGCAAACTCTGTCTTTTGAGGCCACAGGTGAATTCTTCCACTTGATGGCAGTTTTCAGATAGTTCAAAGGCTATCACATATCCTTATGTACCTTGTCCAGGCCAAACTCTCCCAGTTCCCATAGTATGTCCTTACAATCTCCAGAGCCATTGTCATCCAAACTTAAAACATGACAATCCAGTTTTAAGTCACATAAAGAAAAAAGTCAATTTGGGGAAGCAAAGTGACTAGTGTCTAGTTAAAGAACTGGCATTACAATAGTGACTGCAGATCCAGTCTCAAAAATATAAGTTGTGCAAGAATTTTTATAGTGTGCTTTTTATTTTCATGACATTAAAAAAAATTACCAGTTATATACACAAAGCTCTTCTGTCATAGATTTTTCAATTTTAAGACCTTTTACAGAGTAAGACTTTAAGTTAGTGTTCTTCAAATTGAGGTATCCCTTGGTTCCATGAAAAACTGTTTCTTTAAAAATATATTAATGTTTGAAAAATACAGTTTTAGCATAACGCATGGGTTTTAATGCTACCCCACTTAAGGACTTACTATGCCTATTTGGCAAAAAGGCTATTACATTTATGAATTAGGGGGAACTCAGATTCAGCACATTGATATGTATTTGCAAGAGCAAACTCCAGTGTACAAAAAAAAAGTCATGTGTTTAATATCAACCTGATTGAATCTGAATCTGTTTCACAGGAGTGGCAGGGAAGCTTTCCTATCTCTGGTGCACACTAATGACTGATGTCAAAGCCCCATTGTCTCCTGAAGTCCAGGGCTCCTATGCTTCCATACTGTGTGGGGGAAATGCAGGTGTAGTCTGGGGACCAGCACTTTTCTGGGTGCAACACCCAGCTATTTCCTGGTGAGGTCATCTCTCCCTGAGGCAATGTTACCGATCCACAAGCAGTTTTCCCAAGACTCCTGGGTACCACCCTGTGCCCATCATCAAATGTCCTGTCCTCTCCTCACTCTCAGGCAATCTCCTCTCCCTCAGGTCCACTATTACAAATAGGAGGAATGTAGTCTAACTTTTTCCTTAAGCTATTATTAACAAGGTGAAACAGATGGGGTTAAATAATTTGCCTTACTTTAATAGCTTGCATTTGACATAATTATTTAAAAATGTTTTATCTTTAGGAAAGAATCGTTTATAAGTGGAATCTAAAAAAAGGGACACAAATGAACTACTTATTATTTATAACTTAGGTGATTGATTTCCTGAATATGTGTAAGGACATTTGACTGTCCTTTATGATTGGGTTACTGCATTCTGTTGATTCTTATTTCGTGGTTGGCTTTATTCTTTTGATAACTATGTAAGTTTAAAAAGCTAAAGCTCTAAACTGTTCTTAGAAACAATGCAGTACACATATGTAAATCTTTAAAAAGTTTATTAAAGAAAGAACTTAAAAAAAACCTTTATATCTTAAGAAAAGAGTCAGATGCTTTTAAAGTCAGACCAAAGGAAACTGACTCTGTAAGTCCAATGACTTAAGGAGTCAGTGGAAATTACTTTGTTTCCTCAGCCTCAAAGATGATGTTCTCTTATTTGAGAGAAAAAAATCCTTACTATAAAAACACTCCTGTTCTGCAGTAAGAAACAGTAGAAAGGAAAAGAAGTAAAAAGAGAAGGGTATTAAAAATCCTCCAGGAATTAGTTCCAATTACTAGTCAAGCAAAGAGTAAGGGACCATTTATTTATTGAGCACTTACTATGTGCCATACATTAGAAGCTGAGACAGCACACTGCTTCCTTTATAAAGTTAATGACAAAGACTAATTTCTAAGAGTATGACCAGCAGGTTATAAGCTCAGAACTAAAAGTAGGCAAAAGCCAAGTATCAAACGGAATGGCAATCTTTCACCTGAAAGCAATTAGACAACTGGGACTGTTCCCCAAAGAGGTCCTGATGCCATTCTGATCCAATATCCTGTCAGTATCATCTCAAGGAGGTGGTGGGATTTAAAATTCAGGGAGTCAGTTAACTGACAAGCTTACATTTGTGATTATATTTTCTTATATTTTGCTTTGGAAGTTTTTTTGTTTTTTTTTTTTTACACTACTCTTAAATCATGCTTATATGCTTTAAAATTTTTATTTCAGTAACACAGCAGTACAAAAGAGAGCTATAGTCTTGAACTCCTATTTACCATGCATATAAGCCTTGCTTTTTGGACAAGGCCAAATAATCCCTCCACCTGTGCAGCTTATCTGAATCATGGGCAACATCATTACATTAAAAATCTCTCCTTTACTGCATATGAAAGTATGTACCTACCCAGAAATCGTTTTGAAAAGCATAAACCTATAAAATGACAGCAAATTCCATAAGACATTTACCTTAGTAATTTAACCAACATAAACTACTAAACTGGTTATCTCTAAACAACATTGTGTTTGACTTTTTGTCCTCTGCTTTAAAAAGACAAAAAAAAAAGCAGAAAAGGCAGAATAGTGATATAGTTATTCACTTATGACATTAACAACTCTTAATTGTAAACTAAAAACGTGTGCAGGTGTGGGATTCTATAAAAGGCTTGTTATGTGACAATATAGACCTAGACCCCTACATTTTCTCCACTGGACAGATGAGTAGACTGCAGTCACATCACTGTATGCAACTTTAAATTATTAGTCTATGTCTGCAATCTTATTTGTGTGTTCCAAAGTGTACCAACTACATAACATGTTCTCAAAGGTGAAAGTTTCCTGCCCCAATCGAGTAAATTTTTTTCTTAAGTAAATTTGGTCACATAGTATTTAGAAGCCAGAATTTAAAATATGCATGCAATGGCTAGCCAAATTAATTTTTAAAAATTTTAATTCCATGAAAGGAAAATATAAGCAAAGAACGCAAATTATTTTAACTGCCAACATCTAAGACAGATTTCACATGAACACTTTAGACTTACCATTTTCCCTCTGTGATGACAATTAGTTGGAGCTGAGCAGTGATGTCCACCTTACCAAGGGCATGAGCTCTGTCCCCAACCTCTTTTAGGTCTCCACGGTCCTGAGATCAAGTCAGTGGCTATTTACTAAGGTGCTCTGTGCTGCTCCACTTTTCTTAGAGAGAAGCTGAGAAAACTCACCAATGTACGAAAACAGCACAGATAAAGATAAATGGGAGAAAGTAAATGTGAAAGTAAATATTCCCGTATTTAATATGTAACTTAAGTGTGTCTAAAAAAGCATTAGGCCACTAGAAAACAAACTCATGGCTTGCCTCACTGATTTATATTATAAGCTTAGTTTCTGTATGCATTTTACATTGTTGACTTCAATTTTTTAGAAGTATTTTTTTTAAAAAAACCTACCGTATCTGATTTCACAGGTACATGAGCACCTCTGGTTACAGAAGCATGAACTGTAACAAATACTCAAGTTGATCACTTCAACATTTTGTCCAATTCTAGAAAAGGAGTTTACTTCAAAAGAACATCTAGATTAAATGAGGTATTTTCTTTGCATGTTGTAGCTAGTAATGTTTATATCTGAGTAAATGATTGGGGGCCTTGAGAGTAGAAGCAAAGTGGCTTTTCCAGAAATGGAGTCTTCAATGGGCTCAATTTTCTGGATAATTGTTCTAACCTTCTGCGAAGTCCTAGATTTATAGCTTCAAAACTGATAGCATATACTTGGGACACAAGCTGGATAGTTCAGTCCCTATCACCAACATCAAAGATAGGATAATACTAAAAGTCCCACATGGACCCCAAGATTACATGACTGTTCTAAGAAAGGCCTTTCTTATAAGCAAAGGCTTATGTTTTTAATAGCTCACTGAAATGTGGGACACTTTCAGATCAGAGACTACTATTTAGAATGAACCCTAACTAGGCAATCATTTTGTCTAGTTAATTAAATCAGCAAAATCTGGAACTATACTTTAAAGACCAAATCTTATCTTCTTAAATTCAGGATGAAAATAATATGAATTTTAAAATTAGCTGCTGTAACTAATCAGAACATTGTTAATTTAGCAATTAAGATGGGTACAAAGTATTTTTAAAAATACAAAAGGGAATCATTCCTAGTAACAGCTATGACACAAGACTCTCAGCTATGGGCAGCACACTGTAACTCCCAGGCATCCTACCATTAGGATTGTCAATTTAAAATGAAACTATGGCCTAACATTCAGTTTTCAGATAAGAGAGAGATGTGTTTAAGTTTCCACATTTATGAGCTAAGGACTCATGGGTGGCTCTTCTACTTACCAAACTATCAGCGGGATACTGCTGATGTAGTTCTTATCCAACTCTGGACATAGGATCTGGCTGCCATGCCAGACTCCACACTCGATCTGCCCCCTTCCCAGCTTGACACCTCTCATGCTGTCTTGTCTCATGGTGACCATTCTATACTTTGACTGATGTCCCACAATTCCCTGGAACTAATCTGGTTTAGCAGTGTTTGGGTATGGTATCCCCGACCGCAAAATCCATTCCAGCTGACTTCATCAACCTCTTCCCTTTTTCTATTCTATACAATGAAGACAGTCAAAAAGAACTGTAATACTATGGGCCTTCTCATCTCCATCCTCTGAAAGGAGAGTGGTTAACAGAGATAACTGCTGTCAATGAAAATAAACATCAACATTTGGCTTAGAATACCTGGAACTGTAATTATGTATATTAGGTATGCAGATCTTAAAATTTTTAAACTGAAAAAGTATAGGGTTATTACAGAGTTATTAGCTTCTATCTCCAATAAGAAATCAGTAAGTAAAGCAACTACAACTTATTTTTGGTGATCCCTAGATAACTTTGTGAAAATTAAGATGTACATATATAGATGATCAAAACTCAGAAAAGGTCAGTTTTCACTGGAAATGGTTCCTCAATGAATAAAGAAGCTATTGTAAAATTGATACCCAACATTTACTGAAAGTGAAGGGTAGCAAAACTAGTGAGTCAATTCCATCCTATTATAAAAATGGCCATTACATTGCTGAAGGGAAATTCTAGGCTTGCATTTTTTCCTATCACCTACTCTTTTCTTATTTGCTCTGTACTGAATATGGTGGGCTGTGGCCCCCTTTAACTTTCAATCTACAAAAAGCCATTCCTAACTCTCTATAAGATGATATCATGATACAGATCTCACAGATGACTAGGCCAGGTCAGCACTAGAAATGCAGCCATCCCTTGGCTAGCCCCAGGACATGGACCAGACTCGAGAGTCCTGTTTATAGGACAGAGTCATTAACTAGCTGATATTTCTAAGGACCCACAGTGGGCAATTTGAACATCTTTGTCTTCATCATTGCCAGGTCCACTTTGGCAAATACAGTTCTATCTCCAGATAACTTTTAATTACTGAAGTTGAAGATACACCCTCATTTCAGTAAAAACTCTAACCAATTATTCTATATCCTGTCTACATCAAGAAAGACATCAGTCACATGCTATCTATACCAGAAAGCACTAACAGGTTGAGCAAGTTAATTCATCAGGCTTTTAAGGATTTCAACCCTATTTCTATAATTTAGCCCTTATCTTCACACTGAGTCTTTAATGGATATAATAACCTCATTTTATAAGCCAGTGAAAATCAAAGAATGGCTACTCACAGACCAAAGGAATAGTCTGATCTCAGGTCAGTCCTTCTTCATTTGGTAACAACGGCAATTCCACTTACAGAAAACAGACTCCCAAATGTCAAAGGTTTAGTTTCATTAGAAAAATCATACACAAAATAAAAAATATATTTATCAAGAACAATAATGGTATTATTTCATTCATCAAATTCAGCAAATTCATTCAAAACATGAGTTACAATATAGAAAGAAAAATGACAGCATGAAGTCTTACACAACCAACTGATCTGAAAAACCAGTCCCTTAAAATGCAACTGCAGTTTCATTTTCCAAGCAGTCTTCTTAAGTTGAGGGTTTTCTGTACCTGATTTTACATTAACTTTTCTCCATAATAAGTTTAAAGCTGAATGTCGTTTCCTCACCAAGTACCTTATTCCCCAAAATGTTTAAACCAAGTACCTGATAACCAGGTGTCTCTGTTGCCTTTGATTATTTTATTTTGCTAAGGAATATGAAACTGCTATGAAAGTCAAGCCAAGGTCAAGTACACACCAAAGTTCTACCACTTGGGTATCTGCCCTCATTTGCTTCTTAGAAGTATGATTAAGAGTCATCCATACTTGCACAGCTGATTATGATGAGCATTTTTTTCTCTTTTTTTAAGTCTGCCTACTAGGTTCTCTCTCTTCCTCTGTCCACCCCTGGGAGCTCCACCTCCCTGATCCGATTTAGATTTGGAAGGAGGTGATATCGTTCCAAGTCTCTCAATTTCTTCTGTAGTCAAATTACACGACTTCAAGAATTTTGAAAAAGAAAGAAAAAAGAAGTCTCTTTTTATTGCTTCATTAAGAAAACATTAAAACCCTAACAGAAATTTACCATCTGTTCCAACTCCATTCCTTCAAGGCTCCCAAACAGCTTCCCGCTTGCTGTGACGGCAGTGGCAGGATGCCCATTACCAACTACTGTCAGCGCTAGTATGATACTCCAGATTGGGTCTTTTTTCACTGTTCACTTTCTTTCTAAAAAGCAAAAGCCTTGTTAATTAGATGAGCTCTATCAGAATAAATTAAGTCTCTGAAAGTGAAGGTATTCATGTTGTTCCATTCTGTTCAATTACATGCACATGACAAAAGACAGGATGACTCGTTTATCCTGGACAAAATTAGACAGTCACAACTTCAAGGGAGGTTGGCTAAAATATTCCTGCCGCTTAGAAAAACTAAAGCAAAGTGCAAGCTGAAATGGAGTTCTAAATGACATCTCCCAGTTGAAATGCAAACTATAAAAAGAAGGTAAAGGGGCATTAATAGGATCAGTGTCCTAAAAAACTATCGAGGTGGAAAGCCACCTCTGTGTGCTCCTCCACGGCCCCCCCTGAAGCCACCTCTTTCTCCTCGGAAGTTGGATCGATTTCTTTCTCTCCCACGGCCAGCAGAAGTTCCACCTCTTCCTCCTCCTCTGGGAGCTCCACCTCCTCGATCAGATTTAGATTTGGGAGGAGGTGACTTTGGTCGAAGTCTCTCAATTTCTTCTGTACACCCAGTCAAGTAGGAATTCGGGGCACTGAAGTAGGATGCGTATGTTTCTGCATTGTAGTTGCTATTTGTAAGAGTTGGTCCCACTGTAAGCCAGCCTGAAATGGAGTGGAAAAAAAAAAGGTTACTTTTTTTTTTTTCCAATTCTCTTATTGATCCGTTAGGAGCTACTTCAAATTTCCAATGCATTCTTAAAGATGTTCCTATCACTCACCCAACACTGATCTTTTTTTTTTCAAAGAATGCATGGCATTTAATCACAGTCATAAAGATTTCATATGTATACATTTTGTTTCTCCTCCTAGACCGTAACTTTTGTACCATAACCCTCCTCACTGTCTCCGTCCATGTTTCACATTCTGTGAGAACAGTACTTAGGAAAAAAAACATACACTACACTAAGTTTGGGCTTAGTGAAAATTTAATAAATTTTATATCACCTTTCTACTTGTAGAAATGGTACCATAGTTTTCTGATTAAAATCCTGAAATTAACTGTTGCCTCTACTCTTCCCAACAACACTAACCCAGCTAACAGATCTTAGAAATTCAACCACAACCATGTTGCTCCTATTCATTCCTATCTGTCCATTTCTACTGCCGCCCTTAAATTTAGGTCTTTATTTTTCTACTTCACTAGTCCCCTACACATTTAACAGACATAAAAATACACTGTAATGCTCTCCCAACATCTCCTCCTTCCAAAAAAGGAAAGCCTAAAGCAAAGCTTAGTTCATAAATATGGAATCTAAGCTCTTTTATGAGGCTTGAGCTAGCTTTCCAATCACACTGCTCATTAATGCTTTTCATAACACCTTCACTTGAGTAAAAGCAATGAATCACTTCAGTAACTGTTCCCATACTCATCATCTCTGCCTCTGTGCCTATTTTTTTTCCTATCCTGTCAACCTGTTAAAAAGTCCATCCTTCAACATCCACTTCAAATATACATCTTACTGTAAAATGAAAATACTTTCTCTCAGGATTTCCATTACACATTGTATTTCTTTTGGTAAAAAGGTATTTCTGTCAACTACTTGCTAGACAATTTTGACTGTATAGGAATGACCTCTGTCTGATTAAACTGTATCTGGAATGGGAGGAAATACAAATTAACCGTAATGCCTGATAGAGACATCATGCTTGGCATTCCCTGAGTGTGGCGATCCTTGCTCATTGGAGCAGGATGAGTAATACCTAAGAACTAGGTTCTTCATTTGAAAAATTAGGTTCACAATATTTCTACCCTATCATCATCAAGGTTATTTCTTAGACTATTAAGTCCATTATAAAATCCTATAAAATGTAAAATATTTTACTAAGATCACATTCTAGAACGTAGTAGCCATTTTTGTACAAAATTTTGCTCATTTAAAAAAGTCTTCAGTATCTAACAGTGCATAGATATAAGATTTATAATATCTGAAGAAAAAAAAAACCAGGTGAATCATACTGTATCTTTCATGTCACATCTAGCAGATAACCTGACAGGCAGAGAAGCACCTCATCAGTTGAAAGAGCACACTGCACACCTATGTGGTCTCACTGACAATTGAATCGTTGAGATTTTTACTTGCTACCTTCTGGTTTGTTTTTTGGCACGTATGTGGTATGACACAACACACAAGCAAGGAATAAGAAAGAAAACTTAAAGATTTAATAAAAATAGCTAATACTGTTTCTTTCATGCTATATTGCCTCTTACATAAATACGATATGCACATCTTCATAGAATGAACTGTAAGGAACTCTGCCTCCCACCCACACGTTCTTTATTCCTAGTGTTTTATTATACTTTCTAAAGGCATTACTAAGAACCAAGTAAGTTTAAATTAGCCTAGCTTCAGCATATTTGACACACATAGCAATTTTTAAACCTTTCAAAGCAACAATATATAGTATTCCTATGGTATGTATGATATCCCTTAGACTATCTCCTTAAGGAAGAAGTGTATTTGAGATTCAAACCAAATAAGTTAAGGCCCTTAGCAGACTTCTCTCAATTGCTCCTATTATTATTTATGTGGTTAATCTCCAACTACTTAATAATCTCCCCAAGCAGATATTCTTTCTTAGTTCTGTTTTACTATAGCTAATATTAGAATAATTTTTCTAAGAATGGGCAAAGATAAAGAATCAGATGGTAGTTTACAAGCAAAAAATAAAATCTGCACCTCCAAGACTCTGTTCAACTGGCATAGATACAGACAGAAGGATATCCTACATGAAAGAGATAATGTATAATCTGAAGTGGGTTAAGTGGCCACGGCTAAATGGATGGAGAAAACCCCCACTATATTTACAGTTATAGAATATTCGAGTTACAAATTGGCATCAAGCAAAATCTCTATTTTAGTTGCTGCTTATGCTTACACCTATACTTAACAATGATCTATTCTCTCTACTCAGGTTCTTCTACTCATGCCTCTATAACAAAAAAACTTTTGACTAAAATTATGCTATAAAGCCATTAAAATGATTAAAACTAATTATTTTAAATGTAGAAATATATTTAACATAATATTGAGAAAAATACAAAATGACAACTACAGTTATGTAAAAATTTGTATGCACAGGACTGGAAAGTATTATGTAAAAAAAATGAAAATACTTTGAAGTAGTGAGACTGAATCCTTTTTCCTCTTCAAAATTTTCATTAATGTTATACTGACTTTTCACTTATTAAAAGATTAGCATTTGTTTGATGTTTGCTTTTCCTCTTCAAATAGTTTTGCTTTTTCTTTAAAGTCTTCTACTTCATTTAAACAGCAGTTGCCACTGGAGATTGTTCCCAGATTCAGGAGCTATTTTTGCGTAGGACAGGTTAATGATGGAAGAGAAAAATCTGTTCATTTCCTCACATGCTAGAACCATAATCTTGATATTCAGTATCTATGGACATCTACACTTTCTGAAAAACACACCCTTCCAGTTGAGTATCTAGTGATGTTAGTTTCTTTTAAGCCAGTGAAGAGGAAACATTTGCTTGCCATAAGCTCTGCTGACAAAATATTTTACTTTGATAAAAGAGTAAAATCATCCACAAAAATCCAAACAAGATGTTCATGTATATGTACAGCGGAAAGCTATAAACAACCCAAAGCTCATTTTATAGCTGTATATGGTATGTATATAATAACTTATACATGAACTGTACATGTACTGAGAAAACTGGTTTAAAAAAAGTAAGAAAACTATGAAGTTTAAACCACAGCATTCCCACCCCTTTAAAGAAAAAATCAATAAACTACTTTAAATTAGAATTTAATAATTCAAGGATTCATGCTGCAAGATAGCCACTGAAGGTACAATAAAAGAATACCTAACTAACAGGCTAATAAAAAAGAAAAATTGAATAATATAAGAATAGTTAATCAATCCAAAAGAAATAAGAGAAAAAGGAACATAAAACAGTTGGTACCAATGTAAAGCAAAACAGTAAGATGGTAATTTATGCCCAAATACATCAGGAATTACATTAAATATAGACTGACTAAACAACTCAATTGAAAAATAACGATAAACTAGATGAAAACCAACTATTTTTGTTCACAAGAGATACACCTTAAATGTATGGATATGGAAGATTATAAAGAGACGGATGGAAATAATACACCATGCAAACACAAGCCAAAAGAAAGAGGAGTAGCTATAATAATGTCAGATGAAGTAGGATTTAAAGTAAGAAATACTGGATATAAATAAGGACATTTCATAATACTTAAGAGGGTTAATCTACAAGGAAGGCATAAAAATTCTACATTTTATAAACACCTAACAACAGAATCTTAAATAGCTCTAAACATAAAACTGATAACTAAACAAAACCACAAACCCATAATCATAATATATTATAACATACCTTTCTCACAGAGTAAGTAAAATAAATCATTAAAGACATGGCCAATACAAACAGCACACAATTAGTAAATATTATCTACCAACAACAAGAACAATATACATTCTTTTCAATTGGACTTGCAATATTTATCTAAATGGGTCAAAAACAAATCTCAACAAATTACAGATAATTAAAATCTTATGGTGCATGTTATTTGACCACAACATTAAACCAAGAAGCAATAACAGAATGGTAACTTATGCAAAACAATTCTGAATAACAAACTGTCAGGAGGAAAAACATTTATTTTTAAATATAGCAAAGCCAAGCCTCACAAACATTTCCCATGTAAAATATTTCTTTACATAGAGAATATAGTTTTACTTTTCCTTTATCATTTTATACAATTTTATGAAATTCAAGACCACCAGTTCCTACAAGCAAAATATTTCCAAGTTACTGTGTTCATCAAAACACACCTGAAAGAAACAGCTGATGGGGCTGGGGGGATGGGGAGAGGTAATTACGTTATGTATATAAGGCAACTTTAAGAATTACTTTTTTTTAGAATGAACATCAGAGTTTCTTCTAAATTCTTAGGTACTTTTAAGGCCAATTATTCTACTGTAACTTCTTCAACTTTTACTTTTTATGAAATGTAGATTAAAACAAATAAGATCCTGACTCCTTCCATCTTTAAACTTAATTTCTAGCATGGTAATGCCAAACAGATCGATTTTATATATTGTGACTGAAGTAATGCAATGCTCTTAAAAGTTACTTTTATATTTTCTGAGAAATAAAAGAAATAAGATGTACTGTTATTTCAACAATGATTTATAAACAAAAGCTGTGCCCTCTGAAAGAAAATCCTAGTCCCATAAGTTTACTTTTTACTCATTTTTTTTCAAAATAGTAAATTCACATTATACCGATTAAGTTAAAAAAAAAAAAGTTAGAATTCTGAAAAAAGCAACATCATGATACATGTAAGGAAACAAGCCAGGTACATTAGTTTCTAATAAAGCTGAGATCTGTATTTCACAAATGCATGGTTATTTTCTGCAGGATCATTTGGTTGGCAGACTTAGTCCTATCCAAAAAAGTCAGTAAGACATTTGGTCCATGCCACATGGTCCCAAAAATTTAGTCCTTGCCAAAACATTCATGAGAAAATTCGGTCCATGCCAAATGATTTTGGCCAAATATCAAGGACCTTTTGGCATGGACTTTACAAACCGATAAAGAATAAATGCTATGAAGAAAACGAAAACAGATTAAAGGGAAAGAGTGGTGGGAAGAGGGGAGTGGAGTGGGAAGCTGCCTAATTTAGACAGGGTTGTAAGAAGTCAGTCAGGTATTTGAAAGGAGAGAGGACCATGGAAAAGGACTGACAAGAATGAGCTTGGCAGGTGTGAAGTACAGCAAGAAGAGGAATCAAACACATTAGATGAATTTTATGCTACATAGCACCGTGTGCTATTTCTTAACATCTTTATCCCACAGAACTATACTGCTTTCTTTTTTCCCCTTACCTGGTCGAATTGTACTATCTCTCCCAAATAGATGAAGGCGTCTTCTACCAAGACAAAAATGTTCAATTATATGAAAAATTTCTACAGGCTTCTCTATATTGCCAATTTCAGGTTCTTCTGTGATAATCAAGTCAATGTCAACATTAGCATGAATGAAGTCCCCGTCTGTGCTACGCTTAACGGTTCCTTTGATCCCCATGAGGCAGTGTTCCTAAACAACAGTAAGAGCAGACCAATGAATCTCTTTTCATTAACAGTCATAGTTCATAACATTTTACATTTCTGATGTTCCCAATTCAAAGACAATCCTCGTTTCTCTGAATCTTTGGGATATGGTTCTAAGGGCAAAAGTACAATAAGAAAAATCTGGATCTCTGGATATGGGAAGATTGCCAGGGAAGCTAGGCAATAGAATATTAAACTTGGGGTCATCACATTTTAGAACTGAGTCAGTGACCATGGAATCTTCTTTCCATCTGCAACACTTGATAATAACTTGTTTTCAGCAGTTATGGAAACATGGCACTTGACTTTGGAATCTTCAAATGTTATACTGGGCCTCACATAATCCAAGATCAAAACTATCTACAAGATGTAAGCCTTTTCATATGGAGCACGGACTTAAAGGATGGACTTAAAGGATGGATACAAACTTCTAAATACTCAACATAAGTAAATGTGAAAAGTCAGTTTCTCTCTCTCTTTTTTTTTTTTTTTTGACCTCAATTCAATCTGGAATGATGGGAGTATGGTTTAAATAAATGTAATCTCACCTGACTGCATGAATTAATAATAGTAAGGATGGCTTAGATTCCTTTCAAGAGAATTTCTAGTCTAAAAATATCCTCCATCAGTGGGTCCCTGAAGAATGCAAGACTGGAGCACAAACTATTAAAGCCTGATAACTAGTAAGGCAGTCCTAAGAAGCAGAGGTTCTCAGGGGTGCTTGTTTAGGTTTTTAGGGTTCTTATGTAGGAAGAAGAAGCAAAGGGGAGAGAAGTATTTATCTAGCTGGCCAGCTATGAGTCCTGCTGCCCTTTCTTTACTAGGCCTAGATAAAAGGAAAAAAATCTGGGGGTCAGAAGTACCAAAAGCCCATATTTGACTCAGTATTACAGCAGTTTAGGACACACAGGAATACACACTGCCTTCTCCAGCACAGTATAGGTTGATCTAACTGAGTGAATAAAATATTTTAAAATTAACTTAGATGTATTACTTTACTGCTCAATGCCATTTTTTGTACAAGTCTAGGAGAAGGATCTTTCCACTAAAATTAATTAAAAGTATACAGTCATTTGGAAAAGCTTAAGAGAAAATAACGAAAATAAAGAAAACAAAGCAGTAATGGCAGTACCTTTGTTCTCTGGAAGACAGCCTTTGGATCTAAAGTCTTAGTCTTCCCTGGATTGTTTTTATTGGTTTTAATCCAACAAATATCTTCACATCTTCTATAACCCCACTTGCGTAAACACTAGAAATGAAAGAATTAAAAAAAAAATTCTTAGCTAAAAGAAATAAATAACACTTAAAATAACCAACCAGCATTAAAAACTTCCTAAAGATCTGAGCCACTAAATTCCAAGGTGTCACAGTAATTTTGTTTTAGTGCAGGAATAAAGAAATACTAGTCTTTAAATATACAGCCATTATACAGACTTCGTATATATCTTTTGGATATTAATGTAATAGATATAGTTAATATCAAAACATAGAAAGGATTACATAATACTTCAATTATTTAATACTACCTTCCACTGTCATCAGTAGAAAGTGGGTTTTAAGGGATAAAACACTCAGCCTCTCTTTAATCAAAAGTAATTCAAAAGATAGTTTCCTTCCTGCCACCTCAATTTTCTATCCTCTGACAAAGCTAAAAACTGTTGAAAACGCTCTAATCAATAACTCATTTTCAAGTGAGAGCCTTCTAAAATGTTATTTTTAATATATTTAATACTAAATCTCAAAAATTCAGACTTAAAATTGTTATGGATATTTCTTTATTGGGTAAATTTTACTTTCATCTTTTCACAACCTAGACAATAGAGAGATCTGAACCTTAGTGTTCTAGAATCAGTCACATGTGAACATGTAACAAATACTAGCTAACTCATCACTCAGAGTGGCATTTTGAGGCCTGTCATATGTAGGTGTTGGCTAGCTGCTCGGAATGAAAATGTGAGTAAGATATAGTCCTTATCCCTAGCTGATTTAAGAGCCAAGTAGGAGAAGTAAGTTAATGGTGGCACAATATTGTTGGTACTATGATCAAGTATAAATAAAGATATCGTGCAGCATAAAACACACTTTTCAGGAATGCTCTCATTGTATAAGCTGAGATACACCTCAAGATGAAACTTAAGATTTTTATTTTAAAATCTCAAAAATCAAGATCAGTATCTCTTCCAGCTGCTAAATATCTGTTCTGTATTGAATGTTCATTAAAATCCAACATGTCCTAATCAATTTACTAAAAGCTTATCAGTATTTCTCATGCTGAATTATTTTTGTAATCATTTTTGGCCAAAATCTACTTTCACCGATATAATAAACTGCTGCATAAACAAGTAAGACAAATCCTCCTAATCAATTTCAACCTAATTTGGGGACTAGGGGGTTGGGGCGAAAGCTCCAAGCCAGACGTTAAAGCTAAAAAAGGTAAATACGAATATACCTATAAAAACATACAGGATGTTTCTCTCACTTCCTTGGCTTTTCTATTGCATCTTGGGGAGGTGCCAGCAATAAAACAGATACACAGTTGGAATAGTTCTAGTCTTACCATGGAGTTAATAAATGACAGAGGTAATGATGTTCTCCAACATGCTATTTATATAAATACAAAGCAACTGCAGAATTTCAGGATTTGAGCACAAATATATCTCAATATAATCCTACTTAAATTCTTTATCTGTCAAATGGACACCTCCTAAAATTGCCAGGATTAAATGAGATCATTTATTGTATATCAAGTAATATGTCCTAAAAATGTAAAGTATTATCCAAAGACAAGTGAGGGAACTGAAATCCACAAGAGTAGTATCTCTTTACCCAAAGTTTCACTGTTGGACAACAGAACTGAGAGCAAAACTGAGGACTCCCAACACCTAGCCACAATGCTCCTATTATTCTTGGATAAAAAAGTTTGTATTATTTTGTTTCCATTTAGAATCCAAAACACTCCATTCAAAAAAAAAAAGTTCTGAAATACAATAAATATATGTACTTAAATTGAGATGTTGCAACTCCTCTCTTACTTTCATTCATTCATTTAAACTATGTGTTCCAGATACTGTGTTATTTGTCTTATCTGATTTGGCTTCCATCTGGAATGCAGGAGTTAATGCTATTCAGAAGCATACTTCTCAGCTACTGATAATGAGCAGTAAATGACACTAAGCAGCTTGTTTTTGAGCTATAATTTAGTTTCAAATCTCTAAACTGTTCTCTTCCTGCAGTTATAATGAATCATATTTTGATTTAGTCATTCCTAACACTAGTTAACTAAGGGGTACTGCTGCCTCTTGCACATTCTTTTCTAAACATTTTTCTTCTTCTGAGTACTTTAGTACTATTCAAGAAACAAATGACAAAATAACATTAATCTTCAGACTTCTTATGCAACATATCGTGTTATATTTTTTTCTTATGAATTTAAAAATCCACCAAAAAACACCACCTTACCACTCTTCCAAGGTCCAACCCCTCCCCGGAACCACACCAGAGAAAAATAAATGACCGAGGTGCTGCAATCTCATCAATCTCTAACTTCATAATCTGTAAGAAACCAAGACAATATTGCATAAAAATATGCAATCATCTCAAATCTATTTTCCCATTCATCCTAAATCCAGAAGAACCACCATTGAGATTTATCAAGACTTGGAGTAGATATGTTCTTTAAATGTACTCATTTTCACTAGGAAATACCATGGGAAATAAATCTCATCCTTAAAACTTGCTCTACTGTTGTTTTCTTATTCTGTATTAGGACAACACACACACATGCACACATACACTACGTACAACTTGATTTTATATGGAAAGAGGTAAAGGGAAACCATATTTATAGAATTATGTAGCTTTATAAGATACAGTTTAGAGCAGTCTGTTACTATTTACAGAAAAAGAAACTGAAATAAAAAGGGATTAAATTACCCCAAAGTTAGAGCAAAATTAAAACATAACAAATATTTGGGAAGGACTTGGTTTCCAGTAGAACAGTTCTAAAGAAAATAAATCAATTCACACATTTCATTATAATGATTGCTTTCAGTCTGAAATGTCAAAAAATCGAGATTACAATTTGTAATGTGTTGAGTGTATCACATTAAAAAAATCTTCAATACTTAAACCTCTAAATTTTGAGAATACTGTATACTTATAAATATGACTATGAAAGCAACCATTTTATATGGTATTCTTTTCCTTTTAGCTTTCTGTCAGTTAAGTCCCAGAGACCATGGTTCAAGTAAATATTTATTAATTTTATTTATTAAGAAAATCTTAACTTCTACCTGAGTAAATGATCATAACCATATCATCTATAATTTATCTAAGTAAAAAAATAAATACTTGACAGTAATAATGGAAATGAATTACAAAAGGTATAAACCTATTCAGTTTTATACTTCTTACTCTTTAAGTCTTGATATCATCTCATCTAATATTCTCATAGGAATATGAATAATATGTAATACACACAGGCACACACATATATTCCTATATACATGTATACACGGTATTGCTAAAGGTAAGTGATGACACACATCAGTGAAGAACATTAAGCAAGTTACTATCTTGACACTGCAGTTATAAATGCTAAATGTCGGTATTTTAAATAACTATCTCTATCCTTAACCAAAACACACTGACCACTACCGACTCTCTAATGTGAAAAAGAATACTTGTGCAACCCAAATGCCTTTCTTATTTATATTTTATTAATTACATTAGCTAACAGCACTTTCTTTAGGATATTATCACATGAAAGTTAAAAGCTTAGGGCTCTGGGGCCAGACAAAACTTTTTTCTACGCTTGAAATTCCTTTATTTCAAAGACTCTATTACCTTGTCATATATAATTGAATCTCTTGCATCTTCTCTGACCAAACCTAACTACTAATCAAAGATATCAGATTAATTTTTTTCAATTTTCCTTTGACTAAACAGAGACTGTTTTTATATTATTAATCAGTTTTGATGAGGATACAGTGCAATAGACAATTCTTAAACATTCCTGGAAAGAATGTAAATTTCTGCAACCTATCTGGAAAACTTCTCAGCAATAAATATCAACAGCATTACATCTTTAACCTTAAGTTATGGAGATACCATACACTGTACTTTTCTGAATTTCAACAATATACACAGATCACACTTATCAAAGGAGAGGAAAAACTTCTGTAAAGTAAAATAAAATAGAAATAAAAATGTAAATAAAAGTGCCGAAGGTATTGAACCTCCTAAGGGAAAGCTTCAAGGAAGAAAACCGTAGGTATATCTTGAAAAGTAACATTAACAATAACAACCATTAACTCAGAAAGGAGGTGCAAGATTCAAAGCAGCTTCCTATGAGACACCAGTCTCACAGTTTCAGTCCTTTCCCAACCTCTCTTGTGTTCAGTGCTCCCAGTCACTCTCTCCTTGAAATGCTCTATTCCCTTGGCTTCCCTTACAGTCACACTCTTTGTTCTCACTCATCTCGGACCTATTCTTTTCACAACTCTTTTATATGTGTATCTCACATGTAAGTTTCCTGAGGCTTTACTGTCAATCCACGTTGTATCTTAATTGAGACACTAGCTCAAGACAAATTCATTTATTCTCATAGGTTTAATGTGGTAATCCTCTAAAATCTGCATTTTGAGATGACCAGATCTGTCTGTCCTTTAAGTTTCATACTGCTGTTACAATCTATGCTTGAATGTCTCACATACACCTCAAAATCAACACATTCAGTATTACCTAATCCCTCTAACCCTGCTCTTCTTCTTAAATTGACTCTCAGCTGATGAAAACTCACCCCACTTATCCCAAGACTCAATCCTTTGAGTCATCTTTAACTCCTACCCTCATCCACTAGACCTCACCAAAAGTATCTACTAAACATTAGTGAATTTATAATCTCCTTCCTATTCTTACTACCATCACCCTAATTCAGGTTCCTTCATCTTCAAACGAGGCTACTGCAATAGCCTTCTAACTGCTCTCTCCTCTCCAGACTTCATTTTTTCTAGTCTATCCTCCTCCACATACTAATCTGACCATTTCACTAAACTGGTTAAAAACCTTCAAACTCCTTAATGCCTTTGGGATAAAAGTCCGACCCACTAAGACAGCATCTCAAGAGAGTCCCAATCTGTGTTCCAACAACATCAACTTACATACAGACCTCCCCCACCCATCTCTTTGCCTCCTCCATTCCTTCTGCTCTTGCTGTTCCTTCTGCTTGGAATCCCCATCCCACCCCTTCCTTCATCTGGCCAATTCAAACTAATATATTTACACTGTTCATGTGTCATTTCCTCTTTGTTTATGTTCCCCAGCTTCCTAGGCTTGGTCAGTTTTTTGCAAATTGTCTTATGCAGTCCTCTATTACTGAACTAACAAAATGATAATGCAATTACTTGTTTGGGTCAATGTTTATCCCATTAAACTGTGTGCTCCTTAAGGCCTAGTATATCATGTTTTTAGACTTATTTCTAGCTATACATCCAAGGACCCTGAGACTGGAATTGCCAGTCTACAGACTATTTATTCATTACTTGCTCAACTTTTGCCTCAAAAAGAAAAATGAGACTAAAGATGTCTTAATATTTGTTAATGTACCTTAGACTTTCAGCCATAATATATACTATAAATTTATATTTATGATTCCTAAATCATTAGAGATATTTATAATCTTATTTTCTGATCAGGTAATCATAAATTCATTTGAAGAATAAATAACTCATTACAATGTAGAAAGGTTCATCGTACATCATCCCAAGTCCAGCATTTTTCATTAGCAGTGATGCCAGTCTCTCTGTAATATTCTTCTAAAGGGGGTTCCAGAAGAATCACATCAAATTTGGGCGTTAGTTCTCTGATGTCAAAAGCTTCTATATCTGCTTGTAAGTACCTATTTGGTTAAAGCATAAAAAGTAAGAGATTTTTCTAATACTTTACAGATACTACAGAGAAATTTTTAAAATATTTCCTAATCACTGTTTACAAAGTGAACATGAGCTAATTACTGAATACCTTTTTATGGAGGGGCATCTTTCTTCAGTACAGATGTAAACCATCTACCAATGCTCTTCCCTAGGAAATGGATCTAATCACACTACAAAGTAAAATCCTAGTCCCCCACGAACATCCAGAACATAAACTTCTCTCATCTTTACATGGAAAATCCATACTGTGATGTAAATCTCTGAGCCCTTTTCTGTTATCATCTGAAGTTTCCAAGGACTATCACATTCTTCCTCAATTATTATTAAGTTAAACAACTAACTGTGAGTTTTCAATTCCTTTTAAAAAGAGCTTCTAAAGATGGACATAATTTTTTTTTTAGTTTGTTAGTAATATTATTTATATTAGTCTTTTCCAGCTACTTAGTAAAAGTTACTACTAGCCTTTACTTAAAGGTTATTTCCACATAGTATCTAAGTATTTTAAACATAAATACAAAATACTTTAAATGTAAGAATATTTTTAAATAGGATGAATATTAGTCTGCTAATCTTTTTCCCCACAAACTCGTACTTTTTGTGGTTCTTCTAATCATTAACAGTATACATTTTAGCAAACTGTTAAACATACAGAATGCTCAAAGCAAGCTAAATATGAAATAAACAATGTCTCCAATTTCAAAGATCTTATACACGTTTTTTTGAGGGAAACATTCTGTTTAGCAAAGGTTAAAATGAATTTTTGTATTCCAAAATATTAAGAAAAGTATCCCTGGATGCTGAGTTATAATTAATTTTCATTTTCTTCTTTTCCTTCACTAAGCTTTCTAAACATTTTTTCAGTAAGTAACTTTTGAGAAGAAAAGTCATTTAAAAACATTTTAAGATAGTCGAGAATACAAGTAGTATGACTTTCCAAGAAAAAAATTTAAAGACACTTTAAGTAAATTAGCTAGAAAGTTGAAAAAAAAATTAAATGAGAACCCACTGTGTACTCAGCACTGGAGTTTCAAACTAATACAATTTTACTATACAGAAGAAAGTGTGTGTTAACCTTACAAAAGTGCTGAATTTTTTTTTCAAACAAAGCTTGCAGGATAAAAAGACTGATATTTTAAGCCTGAGTTGGGAACAAACCCACTTACATAGGAGGAGTGTTAGATTTAGCTATTAACTCATCCTTCAGCCTGATGAGTTCCCTCAGTTTAGGGTATTCTTCAAATCTGTCGGCCAAACCTGAGGAGGAAAAACAGTAAATTCTAAATGTCAATATAACTGAGTATCAGTGAATTTACAGGTGGTGAGCCCTCTCAGGAAAGCAAAACCACCTCATTATCCTCACATCCTTTTAAAAAAGTTAATTTAGGGTGTTTAAAAATAATTCATATATACACTTTATACCTAATGATCCTATCCCCATATGCAGGCAAACACCCAAATCACTCAGATGTTTTAAAGCCCAGATCAAGTCAATAAACAATTTAATTTCTCATATTTATTAAATAATCTGCTTATAGCACCAAGTTTAGCCATTCTGTTCTCAGGAAAAAAAAAATTTGTATCATGCTTTTTTTCCCCTTTTCTTTTTACTAAAAAAATTTCTTTCTCCCAAAGAACCTAGTTATTGAATCAGACTTTTACTTAGTTTCTTAGACAGTTACCCAAAGCAAAAAAATGAGGATTTCTTTTCTTTACTACTGATGATCTTAAATTAACTGATGATGCCTTAAGGACACAATCAATCCCAGAACAAATCAAGTTGAAAAGATAATGAATTCCTAATAGTAGATTACCAATCACTTCACTCACTCTGATTGCTTATCTAAAACTGTACTACCAATTCTAAGACTAGTTACTTTCTCTAAGAATATTTCCTATATCAATACTTACAGTTTCAAAGATCTCAGATTTCACATTATTATAAACAAAACCTCACATATATTTTCAAGCTGAGGACCTTGAAAAACATCCACAAGTTCCATAAAAGTTAAAAATAGGAGACTCACTATTCCCATATCCTAAAAAATATTTAAATCTTTGAGCCTCAGGAGAGATTTTAGATAAAACAGCATAATGCCTGTTTAAACAACTGTAGAGGTAAGTAGGGCTTTGAATATCAAGGATTCCTAAAAGTTCTTACTTGGGTTTTTTTTTTCCCTACAAGAAGCATATTCATAACAATATGAATTATGTAAATATTTTAAGTTAAAAACCAAAAGTACATATTAATACCTCTAATGTTAAAGAGTAAAAAATGTGAAAGATTTTGTAAAGCTTCCTTAATTGGTGGCTATAGATCAAATTGCAAATAAAACAAGTTTGAAGATTTCATTACAGTCAGGTTTCAGTCACAGTTGGGTCAGCTCTTAATCACCTACAAAACAGAAGGTATAACTTTTTCTCAATCTATAATATTTTCTTAAGTACATTTTCTTTGCCTTGGAGACAATGTCTCAAAAGCAGAAAGGCTGATAACGAAATTTGGTTATACAACTTATAACTTTAACAAAAAATAGCTTTATTGTAGTTGACAAACAAAAAACTTATATATTAAACTTATACTTAATGTATACCATTTGATGAGTTTGAACATATGCATACATCTGTGAAAACATCACCACAATCAAGGTAAGACATTATCCATCACCTCCAAAAGTTACTTTGTGTTCCTCTGGTTTTTGTGTGTGTGTAGTAAGAACACTTAAGATTAGACCTACCCTCTTAAAGTTTTTAAAGTCTTGTTGACCATAGTCAACAGTACTGCTAACTACTGGCAATTTGCTATACAGCAGATCTCTAGAATTAATTCATTTTGCATAAATGAAAACTTTATACCAATTGAACAACTCCCCATTTTCCCTTCCCTCTAGCCCCTGATTACCACTGCTCTATTCTCTGCTTCTATGAGTTTGACTATTTTAGGTATCATATATATTTATATACATGTACTATTTTAGGTATCTCTATGAGTGCATGCATATTTGTCATTCTGTGACTGGCCTATTTCATTTACCATTATCATAACCTTTTGTGCTACATCTAAATTTTGCCCATGAAAACATTAAAATCAGTTTCTACATGTTGCTTACAAGCAAAAGATAAACTTGATTAACATCAAAATTAAAATTTTTGTGTTGCAAATGATAACATCAAGAAAGTGAAAAGACAACCCACAGAATGGGAGAAAAGACATGCAAATCATACATTTGATAAGGGACTTGTACTGCGAATACGTAAAGAATTCTTACAATGTAATAATAAAAAGACAAATTATCAATGAAAAAATAAGCAAAAGGATTAGACATTTCTCCAAAGTAGGTATTTAAATGGAAAAATAAACATATGAAAAGATTCTTAACATCATTAGTCACTAGGGAAAAGCAGATCAAAACCACAGTGAAATACTACCTCATAGCCACTAGGATAGCTATAATCAAATAGACAGATAATAAGTGTCAAGGATGGGAAGGAACTGGAACCCTCACATACTGTTAGTAGGAATGTAAATGGTTCAGCTGTTTCAAAAAGCAGTTGGGCAGTTCCTCAACAAGAAACACAGAATTACCACATAACCCAGAAAATCCAATCCCAGGTATATACCCAAAAGAAATGAAAGTGTACAGCCACACAAAAATTTTACACGAATACTCATAGCAGCATAGTTTGCAACAGCTGAAAAGTGGAAACAACCCAAATGAATGGTTAAACAAAATGTGGCCTGTACACACAATGGAATATTATTTGGCAATAAAAAGAAAAGTACTGATATATGCTACAACAGCAATGGTCCTTGAAAATGTAAGTGGAGAAAAAACCCAGTCACAAAATATTGTATGATTCCAATTACATGAAATGTCTAGAACAGGCAAATTGATAGAGACAAGAGTCAATTAATGGTTATTGAAGGCTGGGGACAATTGTGGAAGAAGGAATGGGAACTGACTGCTAATGAGTTCTGGGTTTCTTTAGGGGAGATGAAAATGTTCTAAGAATGTGGAGAAAAGGGAACCTTTGTACACCGTTGGTGGGAATATAAATCGGCACAACCACTGTGGAAAACAGTACCCAGGTTTCTCAAAAAACTAAAAATAGATCTACCATATGATCCAGCTATTCCACTCCTGGGTATATATTCCAAGAAAATGAAAATACTAAGTGGAAAAGATACATGCACCCCAATGTTCATAGCAGCATTATTTACAACAGCCAAGATAGGGAAGCAACCTAAGTGTCCACTGACAGATGAATGGATAAAAATGATGTGATATGCACACACACACATACAAATACACACACACCCAATGAAATACTACTCAGCCATTAAAAAAATAGATTTTCCCATCTGCAACAACGTGAATGGACTTGGAGGGTATTATGCTTAGTGAAGTAAGTCAGAAAAAGAAAAACAAATACTGTAAGTTACCACTTGTATGTGGAATCTAAAAAATAAAATCAAACTAGTGAATATAACAAAAAAAGAAATATAACAAAAAAGAATATAACAAAAAAGAAATAGACTCACATATGTAGAGTACAAACTAGTGGTTACCAGTGGGGAGAGGAAAGGAGGGAGATCTAAGATACGGACAAGGGATTAAGAGTTATAAACTTCTACATATAAAATAAGCTACAAGGATATATTGTACAGTACAGGAAGTATAGCCAATACTTTTTAACTATAAATGGAGTATAATCTTCAAAAATTGTGAATCACTATTTGTATACCTGAAACCTATAAAATACTGTAAATCAACCATACCTCAATTTTTTTTTTAAAAAGTTCTAAAATTAGATTGTGGTAATGGCTTAACAAACCTGGGAGTATACTTTTAAAAACTGAATTATATTCTTTAAATGGGTAAATTGTATGGTACATGAATTACCTCAATCAATTTGTTTTTTTAAAATGCAGAGATAATGCCTTTGATGAGCTTTTGGTAGACTGGGCACAGCTAAGGAAAGAATTTGAACTTGAGGATATCTCAATAGAAACTTCAAAAACTGAAAAGTAAAGAGAACAAAAATTGGAAAGAAAAATAAAGCCAGAATATCCAAGGACTGTGGGACAACTACAGCTACAAAAGGTATAATGTGTAATGGGAATATCAGAAGGAGGAAAAAGAGAAAGAGGAACAGAAGAAATATTTGAACAATAATGACTGAGAATTTCCCCAAATTAATGTCAGACATCAAGCCCCAGATTCAGGAAGCTCAGAGAGTACCAAACAGGATAAATGCTAAAACAAAAAAACAAAAAACAAAAGCAAACAAAAAAACCCAACTATACCTAGACATATTTTCAAACTACAGAAAATCAAAGATAAAGAAAAAATTCTGAAAGAAACCAGAAAAAAAAAAAATACTGTACCCATTGAGGAACAAAGATAATTATACCCAACTTCCTCAGAAACAAGGAAAGAGTTAAGTAAAATATTTACAGTTTTGAAAGAAATAAAACACCAACCTAGAATTCTGTATTTTGCAAAATTATCTTTCAAAAGTAAAGGAGAAATAAAGACTTTTGCAGACAGACAAAATTGGGGGAGTTTGTCGCCAGTAGACCCTCCTTGCAAGAAATGCTAAAAGAAATTTATAAAAAAGGAAAATAATACAGGTCAGAAAATCAGAACTACATAAAGAATGGAAGAGTATGGTAGCAAGGAATAAGTGAAGATAAAATAAAAATGAGGGAGACTAACAGAACTAAAGTGAAAGAAAGAAAAGAAGGAAAAAAGTAATACCACTTGATGGAAAAATGTGTACTAGAAGTACTAAGAATGGAAAGTGGAAGCCAAGCCAGGAAAAAGTTTTGTTAGAAATAATCCAAAAATTGAATAAATTACATGCATATAATCAACAGCTAGCCATAGCATATTCCCAATAAATCTGACATACCTACATCCCTGATGAAATTCTGAGGTCTGTGTCCAGTGTCTACAAAATGTTGGCAGTAATCATTATGGGGATTTAAACTCTGTGTTCCCTAAAAAAAAAGTCAAAATTAAATTAATACCAATCACTCTGATGACAGATATACTAATTTTGTACTTTATTTTTTATTATGAGGGCATACAAAATATAAGCTGATTGACAGATTTTAAAAAATTGAAATCATCATTACTAAAATGATGGTATTATTCTTCAGTATCTACAGACATTAATAAGGCATTATCTCATCCTAAATGACCAAGCATCAGAAGAGTATTTCATGAATAATTTTAAATGATCTTTATATTATAATAATGATTCTTGAATAACTGAAAAAAATCTTGAGAACAAGCAAGTGTTTAAAATCTTTTCAGGCATAGGGCTGAAATGTAAAGATTTTTAGATTTGAAAATGATTTATTTACCTTAAGAAAAGTACTAGAATCTTTGTAAATCTCTTCTTCATATGGCAAATTCTCTTCCTCCTGCTGCATTTCTAATTCATCCTTGGAAAAGAAAGATTAAGGAAACATTTTATGTATAGGAGGAATATTTTATATGTTATAATATCTTGAGTATTAAGACTCACATAATTGTTTTATTTCCCTCAGATATAATAACTTTTTCAAATTACCATTAAAGTCAAACACTGAAGCTATTGCCTTCACATCATTAGCTCTAACTAGTTATGTTTACAATAAAATAAAATTTTCCTTTTCATTCTCATCAATAATTAGCTATAACTACTGTTTGTTGACTAAGTTATCTGAAATTATTTACCTCAGATATACTATAAATATTAGAATTTAGCCCAAATCAATTTGATTTCTACTGGATTGAACCATATAAAACTGCTATTTCTCAAAATATACTTAAAAAATGCTAAAATACCAGGAACTATATATGGTTTGACCTAATATAATCACAAATATTTAAGTTACATATTAGCATATATCAAAATGTAACACATAAGATAGCATTTAAGAAATTAGGTAATTATATTGTTGAAATTCCTAGAGACTTAGTGAAACTATTCATTCCCTTCTCTATTAAATATAGTTGCACGACAATTAATTTGAAAACAATGGAAGCAGGTTTTTTGTCCTTAACTTTCCTTTCCACTAAATATTGCAATTACAAGTTTAGGAGTTGTGTTTTTTCTTCGGCCTCTGTCAGAAATGGTTCTACACTTTATTTGAATTGTACTACCCCATATTGTTAATATGGAAAAATGCAACTCAAAAAAGAGTACTGTAGCCTCTTGAAATATGATTCAATTATCCAAAGTTTCTGATACATCTACCTCCTCACTCTTATTTAAGAATGCTATTGCCTAGTGCTTACTAGGCATTATGCTAAGCGCTTTATACATAACATACTTCTTGTGTTAAAATGAGGAAACTGATATAAATGTCTTTATTTACTTGATTCCATGTATGTCGCTGACAATTATTTTAGACACTCTAAAATTCAGCTTTCATCAAATTGTTTTCCTAAATAAGCATCTATGGATTGTAAGGATTTAGTTTTTCTTGACCATAAAACTGTCCCATTTTCTACTTGCCTTATATTCTTCCATTTTGTCTTCATCTGTCTCTCCTTCATCCTGATACTTACGTTTTGCACTTGGAGTATCATAGGAAGCCCTAAAAATTAAAACTGAAGTATCACACACAAATAAATACAAGATGAAGGGGGAGGGTATAGCTCAGTGATACAGCGCATACTTAGCATGCACAAGGTCCTGGGTTCCACCTCCACTACCGTTAAAATAAGTAAGTAAATAAACCCAATCACCTCCTCCCAAAATAACAACAAAAAACGATCAAATATATACAAGATGTATAAATGTATGCATTAATAACAGGTTATAAAAAAGAATAAAGCAAATTTTTCCTGACTAAACAGTATCTAGTCACCCAGTTTATAAATCTTAAAGTACCACAACCTGATTAATAATTCTGTACTTTATTTTTATGAGAAAGCAATCAAATGAAAAATAAGCTTTAATAAGGCATGTACGGCAAAAAGAAACTTCTACATTACATATATAATCTGTCTTGAGCAAAACTGATGTTCAAATTGATAACTACAATACCGAAAGATTCTAAATGCTTTATGAACTATCAAACAAATGGCACTTTTAGGGTAAAGTATGTTTTTTTAATAAGAGTTTTTTGAATAAAATTATTTATGGTTCATAAGCTAATTCTCAGTCTAACATTCCATTTTCTAACTATCTTATAAATGAGAACTTACTATTATTCACAAAATGAGTATTTCATAATTTATGAATTAACAATAAAAACCAGTTTCTGAAATCTTTATGTTGATGCTTGCCGTGACAACACAATTCATACTCAGGTTACTGCTTATTAAAACAATGATCTTTTCACAATATTAACATAGCACTAAAAAAAAAAAAAAGTTATTTGACTGACCTGCAAGTTTCTCTTGTTTCAGCAATCTCCCTCTGTTCATCTTTGCTATTTAACACAGCACCAATGCTGTCAGCACTTTCGGCTCCCAACTGAGAGAAGGCAAAAGCCAAAAATTAGATCACAATGCACTGAACAGTCTTTTCAGCCATTTGTAGCAGCATTTAATCTATCAAGTATTAAAAAAAACAAAAAACAAAACACGTAACTACCTCAGCAGGCAAATGGATTAATTACCATGCAGGAAAACAGGAAACACCCTGGAACAAAATCATATTAATTAAGAATGATTTTAACAGCTGAAAATATTTTATGCCTTCTGTTATTCTGAAATGAAAACAATTTAGCCAATTCTCCACTTTTAAAGTAAATAATAAAACCATAACTACCTCAGCAGGCAAATGGATTAATAACCTTGCAGGAAAACAGAAAACACCTTGGAACAAAATCATGTTAATTAAGAATGATTTTCACAGCTGAAAGTATTTTGGCCTTAAGTTATTTTTGAAATTAAAGCAATTAATTTAGCCAATTCTCTATTTTTAACGTAAATAATAAAACTGTAACTACCTCAGCAGGTAAATGGATTAATTACCTTGCAGGAAAAATAGAAAACACCTTGGAACAAAGTCATGTTAATGAAGAATGATTTTAACAGCTGAAAGTGTTTTATGCTTTCAGTTATTTTGAAATTAAAAAAGTTAACTTTAGCCAATCCACTACTGTTAAAGTAAATAATAAAACACAATATAGCAGTAGTAGCAATAACAAACAAACAAAAAAAAAGCAGCTAACATATAATGTTTACAGTGTGGCAGGTACTATGTTAAACACTTTGCATCCATCAGCTTACCTGCTGTACTTTATCCCATGCTGTAACAAATACTACTATTCAGTTTTATTCAAGCCAAGTTTTTATATAACGGTTACTGACACATAATAAACTTTATAAATACCTGAAAAATGGTCATGCAAATTCTGGTTGGCAGTTCATGAAATTTTGCAAAATACAACCAATGTAAACAAATCACTAGTTGGGATAAGCTTGGCTACACAGAGTGGGATCAATTCATGGAAACCATTGAAAGCCAAACCAAGTGTTGAATGCAATTTGTAGGCCATGAGGAACCACTTAATATTTTTAAGTAAAAGAAGGGCATAAGGAAATCTGCATTAAATAGTCCCTTTAGCTCAAGAAAGGGGAGAAGCATACTAAAATATTACAGCTGGAAGTCCCCAGCCTTGATCTTAAAATATTATCACTGCCTCTTTAGACCACCCACTTCATGACTCCTCTCAGGCTTCTCCAGTGGTAAGTCTCTTCCAATATATCAACTGTTTGAAATTTTAACTCTTCCAAAAAATTTTCCTGACCCCTATTCTCTTTAATTAGAAGACACCATCTACTTCCCACTGGTGAAATGCTTTCTAACCTTCTTCCCATGACTGACTCCACTCCCTTCAAAAAGTAGATAATAGACTTTCCATTGTGGTAGCACTAAATACATTATTTGAATAATCAACGACAATTGGTATCATTTGAAAGCATATATGATTTTTTGAAACAAGGCCACAAGTTAAATAAAAAGCAGGTGTAAATTGTTGGTGGTAGCAACACTTGCCACAATCATGGTCTGGGCCTATATACAGCATCTAGCATCTTCATCCAACAGTCAAAAGCACATCAATCAAATCATACACATTGGATTATGCTCTACTCTGATAGTTCATCAATCAACAAAAATTTGCTAAAAGCTTACTTCGGGCAAGAAACGAGGTTAAGGCAGAAGATTAACCCAACGGGAATTAAATGCAAAGACTTAGCACGCAAACTGTTTATATCCTGTGTAACAGTAAGTAATATACAGCCGTGAACTCAATAGTAAAAGGACAATGGAAGCTCAGAGGAAGAAGAGACTAAACCAGGGAGATCAGGATAGGTTTCATCATGAAGTTCTCAACTGAGCTGTGCCATAGAGGACAGAGGGAAATCAGAAAAGACAATTGTAAAAAATCACAAAGTATATATTGCACAAATCATGTTCTGGAGAGTAATAAACCAGTCTGTCTTGCTCATACAGAGAAAAGTAGGTGAAAGAAAGGCTGAAATTAGCTGGTAAAATGGAAATCTGTCATTAATTATAGCAGACATCCTTACTTTTAGACATTACTCCAGAGAAAATATTGTAGACCTATTTCACAATGAAGCCACAATCTCAAGAATTAGGTGCTGACTATGAGGAAAGACAAGACACAAAACGACCATTTAGATAGTGAAAAGAAATTTAGGGGAGAGCAAGGCACTTTTACTTGTGTGAACTGCGGTAATTCACTCACAAAGGCCAAAGTTTTGTATCCCCCACCACTGAGCACCGTGCCAGACACTTGGTGGGCATTCCATTAAGGTTGCTGAAGACCAATCGTGGCGTTCGGTTTAGCACCACCACAATGACCTCGCCGCAAAATGGAAAACATCTGCGGCACCGCGGAAGTTGAGAATAAGAGACTAGGTAGGCCCAGGGATTAAGGTCGCGGCACCAGAAAGGACTGCAGGTAAGGAGGAAACAAAAGGCCAGGGGAGGTAAGAGGACGCCACGCACGCGGATTCACGATCCCTCCCTGGGCCGCGGACCTGCTGCGCGAGGAGCTGTCGCCGTAACTTCTGCCGCTCTCGGATCTCCTGCAAGCGGCTGTCCATGTCCCAACTCCTGTCTTCCACTACCCGGAAAACTTGGCAATTAGCGCACGAACCCCTACCCACTTATGTTTCCGAGTCTCTGGAACACAAGACCCTCCAGAAGCTTCAAATGCCGGGTACCCTATGTCCTTTCCTCAATAAATATTTCCGGCGCGGCCGGATTTGGCCCGACCGGCCCGGAAGTCCCGCCTCCTTCTGGACGCCCGCGATTGACGCCACCTGGAAGGGGCCCAATGAGGGTCCAGCGACTCTGGCGTGGGCGGGGTCTTGGAAGGCGTGGGCGGTGCCCAGCCTGGGCTGTCACAGCCGTTGCGGACGAGTCTGTGGTCTTCTCTTTTATCGTTTCTTTCCGGAGACACCAGCTCCCTTGGCGTATCAGTACTGTTTCCAAGTTATGGGTCGTTTGGTTGATTTCCTGTTCCATTAATTCCCCAGTTGCCAGTCCTGGCGTTTTAAAAATCGCCAGGTACCAGTTTTCTGCTGAAAGCACAAACCCTGACTACTTGAACCCTGGACTCTCATTTACTAGCTAAGCAGTCTTGGCTGGTTAATCACCTCCGTAAGCCTCGGTTTTCTCATTGGTAAAACGAGAGTTAATAAGAGTGCCTGCCTCACAGAATTGTGAAAACTGAAAGAATAAACAGAGCCAAACACACACCGCCATGGAGGTGTTTATTATTATTCAAATCTTTTATTACTTATTTTACCCTTCAGGCAGGGAACAACTGCATCTGCCACTGCTCTTCTCCAGAACTCATTAGCCCTTAAAAATGTTCCTACTTTACTATAATGCGTTTTATGGATTCTTTTCCTTAGAGACATGAGTGGGTCGTAGTAAAATGTGTCTTGGTTCATGTAGAGGTTAGAGGCCAGGGGACCTCTTTTTGTGCTGATATATCTGTCTTAGCTGGAAATAAACCCTGGGATAGGAAAACAGCCTACTGAAATTCCCTGACTGGGGCAGGGAGCAAGGAAGAGGCGTGATGGTGATGATTCACCTCTCTTCGTTAGAAAGCAGCAAAGACCAAAGTCTTATATACCACGTTTATCATCTTATTCCAAATTCAAAGTGGCAGAAGCAGATTGAGACATGTTGCCTAAAGTTGAATCGGGAAATTGTGGCAAGTACCTACCAACATTAGTAACAAATCTTCATTCTTTGAGAGAGGATTTATTTTTTGAAAATAGAATTAAATCCTCCAGATCAAAACAGGCAATCAGTCTAGGCCAAAAGTGGGCAGGACTAGACTTTACTAATTGTCATGTATTTCTCAAGAACTAGCTCTGAAAGGCAATTTTAAAAGAGGAGTCCTAAAAATCCCTTGTGTAATGGGAGCACTACTTGAAAAAGTATGTTAACTTCCAAGGGCCTATATTGTAAAAGACTGTACTAGTTTGTACATATAAATTGAAGTGTGTTTCTTTAAAAATCGGTTGCATCACCTGCTAGTGATGTAAGCTGAGTATTAATTTGAACTATTTATCAGTGATGTGAATAGGTATTTTGCTCACTCAAATATTTATTGATATTTACTAAGATTTTATATGGCAGTCACTGTGATGGACCAAAGGTTTATCAAGTCTATCAAAGACCAGAACCAAATCAGTCAGTTTTTCTTTAGGGAGTTTACTGTCTAAAGGAGGGAATTTTTTTTTCTAGCTAAGTGCAGTGCAGTTTATTTTCCTGTGATATTTGAGCCCTATACTCACCTAAAGTCTGCTCTGTGATAATGGTTGAGCTGGGAGTTTGCAAACTACATTTCCCAGCTTTCCTTGTCAGATGCCTTCTTGTGAGGTTCTACCGAGAACTCTGCACAGGCATAAAATCAGAAGGTGGAATGTGGGAAAGGTATTGTTCCTTATTTCTCGTACTCTCTGCTTCTGGTATCCAGGGGGAATGGCTGTGCCCTTTACAAAGTCTCAGAGCCAGTTGCAGCAGCCCTTTCTTAATGGTTCTGCTTTCCCTTTCCCTTTCCCTGCATATTTATGCAGCATCCACAGAAGTGAGTTTGCCTTGGGCTTTGATAATACCACCTCCACCTTCTACCAGCTCCAGGACTGGTAGCCACTTTCTGCAATTAGGAATTTCTGATTTAATCTCGCCTTCTCCTTTTTGCTCTTCTAGCCTTCAACATTTCTTCATAGCAAATGCTGTCTCTTTAGCCTTCTTTACATGATTTCTGTTTCCCTGCCTGGAACCTGTACTGATAAAGATGCAAATGTATACTTTCTTATACTATTTACAAAGCCATTGGAATCCAGCAGAGGGTTGTTGCAGTTTTCACAGAGAAAGGAATATAACTCCGAAATCTGTCTCCCAACCAATGAATTTTAAAACACTACACCACATCAGCACACTTGTAGAACATGCCTATCATGACATTCATTCATCATGGCAACACGAGGGCCACTAGGGAGTGTATGTAGTAGGGAGAGGGGAGAGAAGAAATTTGGAAACTCTTTGAAAAAGCAGTTTCAGTTCTAGGCACTTATTTTAAGGAAGTGATAAGAGATCCACATAAAAATTAATGCAGCTCCTCTTAAGGTCCTTGAGAATGTCTCTTCCAAACCTATGTATCCAACTGCCTACTGTACATCTTATTAAAATGTCCTCACAATTTCAAGGTTAACATGGATATAACCTCAACTCATTAATCACCCACATCCTATCAAAGACAAATTTAATTCCACTCCTTCGGGGTTTTCTATTTCAGAAAATAAGATCAATATCCACCCATTTTCCTAAAGAAGAAGCACTCTGCCTCTCCTTCAGCTTCCTTATCTGCTCTGTGACTGTAGTTCTGCCTTTGACCTCAACCTTCACACACACACACACACACACACACACCATTCTTCATTTCTGCAAACACAACCTATGGATGATACATATCCTGATTCACATAGTAAGTGCCCTACCAGCTTCTGGTCTATCAAATTCTTCATAGAAATTTGTGGAAAATTGTGATTTTATCACTTCCAAATCTGCTCAAAAGTTTTACATGTTTCCTCAATGTCTGGGGTAGTGCTGTCCAATAGAACCTTCTAGAATAACAGAAATGTGCTCTCTGCACTAACCAGTACAGTAGCGACTAGCCATATGCACCCACTGAGCACTTGAAATGTGGCTTGGGTACCCAAGGAACTGAATTTTTATTTGGTTTTAATTAGTTAAATTTAAGTGGCTGTATTTGGTCAGCAGCTACCATGTTAGATGACCCAGGTCTAAAAATCTAAACCACTCAACATTGTATGCTGAGCAGTCCTCTGCCACCCTGCCCAGCCTCATTCTCTTCTCCTTTTTGCACCCAATTTTACAGGCATATTAAAGTTTTGGTCTCCTTTGGTCTCCCAAACATACTTTCTTTCCTGTACTTTTTATGAATTTATACTAGAGCAAGAGGAAATTCTCCTAAATACAGAGAGAGGCTCTAAAATGACTTTAAAAATTACAACATTTGGTAAGCAGAACTTTTCAAGAAAGAACTAAAGAACTACAAATGAATGCTAGAATCTGTTGAAAACTTGCTTTCTCTCAGTGCCTTGTAAAGAACACTCAACAGATGGTTATTGATAAACTCGTTGATTGAAGCTAAGTCTCTCTAACTTTTCTGAGCTTTGTTGGAGAGATTGGCTGTAAGTAGCTGTGTTGGAGAGGGACAGGAGACAGCCAGTTAGCATTCTACATCTTCTACATTATCCTTGAAAATTCACTTATAGCCGTTAGGTGCAGAAGGTTTCCTAGGATGTGCATTTTATTGTGTTCAACAGGACAACTGTTAAAACCTAGTCCAGCTGTGACACAAGAGAATATTTAACAAGCCTCATGTGCCAAATAAATAGACTACATAAGAAACAGGCATTAAGATGGCTTTTCTTATCACATATTAGTAGATTTTTTTAAAGAGTACTGTGATTAAAGCATTGGTTTCCTGTAATATAAAATAAGAAGAAAATTTCACAGGCTGTATGTCAGTATTAAATGAAAATATGTGGAGAATTGAATAAGTATGATCTACCTGGGGAATTTGCATAAAATATCCTTACTGTCTTTTCAAAATGACCAAATTGGGAGGAACATGAGAAAAGGCAAGGGAAAAAATAGAATAAAATAATGCAGGGCTAGTTTAAGTAATGTTAATACATTTAATTGAATAGATAAAGAAAAATATTTAAATGTTGGTGATGTAACGTTAGTTTGCTGTATTATTTGAGAAAACCTGTTCTGCTAGAGAGCACAAAACAGGATGGATGAATCCCATAGGTTGTGTTAAGTACAGATAACAGAGTGCAGAGTAAGCAAGTAGCTTGTGGGACACAGGCAGAATTTATAAGATATGCTAAGTATAGTTACTAAGTAACTCTGTAACCTGAAAGCTATAAAGCTAGACAGACTCAACGAAATATATGATGGAACAAACAAGAGTGTTATTTATAGATGGAAGGGGATAGAAAGATCAAATCACGATCATTCTACCCCTGGACTGACAACCCTGTCACCATTTCATCAGGCATCCTTGGTCATATTCTGGACTCAAATACGGTCTACCTAAGAATTGCTGATAGTATTTATAGCTGTCGGCAGGAATTGGCAAGCTACAGCAATGACCAGGCATATTTGTCACTGCTTCTCTTTACAGAGCAACTATGTATCATTGGCCCCCAGGTACCTTCTGTCTGTTGACCTTGCTCAATGTCAGTCTGTACCCCAGTTATTAATGGCGAAGGCTGATATAGCAGAGAATGAGAAGGAAGGAGAGAGAGAGAAAACATGAAGATTGCATAATTTGGGATTTGTGTAGTATGGTGTTTCCTGTTAGCACCCTATCCTAAGTGTGTAATGTATCCTTTTTCCTCTTGCTTTAAAGGGATATGTGATTTGAGAATCTCCTTTTGATCTATGAGCCTGTCTGTCCCATGACTTCTGGGATAGCTTGGCTTGTAGTGTACTTGGAGGCCACCATTGCACCAAGGTAATAACCCATGACAACTTCTTCTAGAGAAACTTAAAAAAATAAGAACACAGGACTGTATAGTGTAAGCTGAAGTAATATGAGGAGGGTAAAGAAAGACTGTCACAAATTTGTAAGTTTTTCTTTAATGTTTATTATATTTTAAAGCATTTAAACTATCAAGAAGAGAGAAGAGTAAGAGGCTTTAAAAATACTTCTAGATAACTAGCAGAAAATGCATGTATAGTTCTACTTTACATGAATGTTTTTATTACTGCTATACAATTTCTGAAACATTCCCTGTAAATTAATTCCTATTTTAAAAACACTAAGAATTCAACTACTTTAAAGATCTATGAGATAAAAGATTTAGTTAAATGAAATATCCCTTTGGAATGAAAGTAATTTCCCCCTAATTTCTCTTTTATAATTTATTTTCTTTAACAGGTCACTGTATTGCTATGTATTACAGAAAATGTTGATTTAGAAACTTGTCAAGGTCATACAAATGGCCAACAGACACATGGAAAAATGCTCAATATCACTAATTATCAGAGAAATGCAAATCAAAACTATAATTTGTTATCACCTCACACCATTCAGAATGGCCATTATTAAAAAGTCCACAAATGATAAATGCTGGAGAGGCTGTGGAGGAAAGGAAACACTCTGACACTGTTAGTGGGAATGTAGTTTGGTGCAGCCATTATGGAAAACAGTATGGAGATTCCTTAAAAAACTAAAAATACGCTTACCATATGATCCAACAATCCCACTTCTGGGTATATATCTGGAGGGAACTCTAATTTGAAAAGATACATGCACCCCATTGTTCATAGCGCACTATATACAATAGCCAAGACATGGAAACAACCTAAATGTCCATTGGCAGATGACTGGATAAAGAAGCTATGGTATGTTTATACAATGGAATACTACTCAGCCATTAAAAAATTCAATTTGCAGGAACACGGATGGATCTGGAGATCATCACTCTAAGTGAAGTAAGCAAGAAAGAGAAAGAAAAATTCCTCATGATATCATGCCTGTGTGGAATCTAAAAAAAAGAAGAAAAGAAAAAAGATGGTAATGAACTTATCTACAAAACAGACACAAACTCAGACACAGTAAACAAAGTTATGGTTACCAGGGGGAAAGTGGGTGGGAAGGGATAAATTGGGAATTCAAGATGTGCAAATATTAACTACTATATATAAAATAGATTAAAAAACCAAATTTCTTCTGTATAGCACAGGGAACTATATTCAATATCTTGTAACCTATAATGAAAAAGACTATGAAAATTATATGTATGACTGAAACATTATGCTGTTCATCAGAAATTGACACATTGTAACTGACTATACTTGAATTAAAAAAAAAACAACTTGTCAGGTAAGTGAAATGCCTATAACAGCATGTAGGGTTTTCTCTAAGAAAACCACCATACTTACATAAGAAATGAAATTGTTTATGAGGCAAATACTTCCTGGAGCTTACTCTGTGGTTTTATTAAAAGAGTAGGAAGTTTTGTGGTGTTCCTCATTGAAACTAATAGCCTCAATACTTTATACTGTTTTTTAATTTGTTTGTTTTTATAGCTTAATTCTTACTTTGAAGTTGAGTATTCTCTCCCTCCAAAATTTGAAATGTTAAAAACAACTAGAAGAAGAAAGTGCATTCTGTGATGAATCAAAATAAAACCTATATTCAAAGGGAGATTGATAATATAATAGCATTAAGTGCTGCTTATTTTTTAATGATCTGTTTGGGATTTTAAATATTTATATCATTTTGTAACATATACACAAAACCAGTAGAAACAAAGTACTATTATAAAGAAATCCACTATTCTAGATATTTGGACCGTAAAAATACTAAAAATTATTTTTGTAACTTTATACCAAACTACCATAATGATGGATTTAGTTGTATACATTCTTTAAAACATGTGACATATTATTGTACCCAATGCAAATATTGCAATGTTTAGAATATTTAGAATTAAATTTCTAAATTCCAAAAAATTAAGTTTCAAATGAATATGAAAAGACAATCCTTGTATATATGCTCAAAAATAAAGATATTGAAACCAAATCATAGTTAACATGGTAAATCTGTTTCAGATTATAAATCAGTGCATCCAAGAGAAATCATTGGAGTTGCCTTACTTTCTCCATTCCTGGTATTCTCCGGGCATTTGTGTCAAATAACTTAGGAATGTGCAGAATTAGTATTCACTGGCTGTTCAGAATTTGTTCAGAATTTCCTGATTTGAATCATCTCTGCATTTTTTTCCTCCCATCCATTTTTAGGTCAGATGTACAATAAATCAAAGCATGTTGATCCTAGTGAAATTTAACAGAGAAAAACAGCTTTGGCTACAGAAACTTGAAAAGCTTTACTGAAGGGGAAAAAATTGGACATTTTCTCATCCTGGAGAGAAACTAGATTCTAACTTAAATTTCCAACTGTAATAGTTTTGCTATTTCTCTAAAGGCTGAACCTTGCATATAGTAAGACTTACCTTAAGCCAAAATACGTAGTTTCATATTTGTAGCACAGTAATACTGCTATGTAAGTTAACTAATTCAGGAAAACTGGAAATCATATTACAAAGAAGCAACTCTCACATCTATATCCAAGTCTAGGCTGCTAGTTGCTGAAAACAGATACTATATTCATACTAGGGTCGGGGAACACATGATTCTGTATATATGTATATATACACATGCACATATGCATATATAGCAATAGTAAAATTTGGAAAATTTTTGCTGAGTATATAGGAAGAAGACCTTTGTATTTAAAATATTGAATACGGACTTGTAGTATACATTCATAAAGCAAGTTAATTATTTTCTTCCACTGACCTTTCTTTGAGGCTGGTTCTCCCCCTGTGGCTGGATACAAACTTAAGCAGTCTTCATGCTTTTTCTGGTTATTTTTATTTATTAGAAACAGTTATTTGATTGTTTAAGCTCCAGTCTTGGTTTAACAATCAAAATATGAGGTCAAAATTTAATTTCAGCCTTCAAGTTAAGGAATATCTCCTTACGTGGTCTCCAGGCCACTTGCAGGCCTGAAGCTAACACTTCCGGAGGTAGAGAAAAGAGGACACAGTCTGCTGCTTCTCTCTTTCCATTGGGGATGCTCCAGCTCCATCTCCTTCAGGCCTACGGACCCTCCCAAGGCTCAAGTGTGGAGGCTGGGGGGATTTAATGGAAGCCACTTACAGGAAAAGTTCTTACTAAATTGGTACTGTCTTCATGACCTAGCACTGACACATTTTGGACTTGGCAGATATTTAAAACTGACTCTTTCTGGTGAGCATTTTCATGGGTTCTTCCAAAACCCACTGTACTCTCCCTGTGGGTTCCCATGACAAGAGCTGATGTGTTTCTGTTCCTGTTGGTCCTTGGCTTTATTTATTTATGTGGCTTACTTCTTCAGAGGACTATTCACCCCCTCTTGGCCATACTTTTGGACATAAACTAAAAAGACCCCACTCTGGCTTTCTTAAGTGAGTGGCCCACATTTGGTTCATGGAAAATCTCATTGTTTGCCCCAAAAGACTCTGGGAGCAGTAATTTACTGCTGGAACTCAGGAAAACCAGATATCCTATTACTAAGTGGTCACTTTACCCCTTTTGTGTCTGCTTTCTGAGCAACTAGCCAGCCATTCCAAACGGGAAGTAAACTCTCCCACGTCTCCCAGAACTTAAGTTCTCCCAGTGGTCTCCTTAAAGCCTCCTTTCTTGATTTAGGTAAAGGGGGACTAGCCTCTACCTCTCTTCCCTGAGGGGAAGGGTGATATTGCATCACAACAACAGTAAACTCTGAAAACTCTCTCCTCCAATCTGTAACTCCTCATCATTTGAGAACTTTGAAGTGGGTTAAGTAATTCAGAGCCTTACAACCAATTATCCTCTACTTCTTGTATAAGCCCTACGGGGTGGTTGTCATCTTCACTTGGGAATGTTGTATTTACTCTCTTGAGGTCCTAGCCAAAACTCCCACAGGTACTGTTGTACACTTCAATGAGAAATATATAAGTATATATACACACCCTGTAAAATAGTTCAATTTTTAAATTAAACTTTTTATTTTGAGATAACTGTAGATTCTCATGCAGTTGTAAGAAATAATAGAGATTGCATGTACCATTTACCTGTTTCTCCTAGTGGTAACAATTTGCAAAACTGTAATTCAGTATCACAACCAGGATATTGACATTGATAGAACACTTCTATCTCCACAAGGATCCTTCATGTAGCCCTTTAATAGCCACACCCACTTCCCTCACACTCCCACCTCCTCCCTTAACCCTTGGAAACCACTAACCGGTTTTCCATTTCCATTATTTTGTCATTTCAAGAATATTATACAAATGGAATAATACAGTATGTAACCTTTGGGGATAATTTTTTTACACTTAGCATGATTCTCTGGAAAATCAGCCAGATTGTTGCCTGTATCAATAGTTTATTCCTTTTTTATTGTTGAGCAGTATTGCATGATATGGATATACCGTAATTTGCTTAACCATTTATGTCCAATGACAAGTCTGATGATATGACCAATGAAGGACATATAGTTTTTTTTTCCAGTTTTTGCTATTATTAATAAAGCTACTGTAAACATTCCTGTGCAGATTTTTGTGAATATAAGTCTTCATTTCTTTGGGATAAATGCCTGGGGTGCAATTACTGTGTCATATGGTAATTGCATGTTTAGTTTTTTTTTTTAAACTGTTTTCCAGAGCATTTGTATCATTTTATACTCCCACCAGGAATGTATAAGTGGTCTGGTTTCTCCACATCCTTGCTGGCATTTGATAGTGTTATTATTTATTATTTTACCTATTCTGATATTTTATTTACATACACACATACACACACATAGTGTGGCTTACATACCAATGTGATGAGAAAAAACACTGCAGACATATTTCTTATTTTGAAGTGAAAAAACTTTCTAATACTAAAACTATCTCATTGTGGTTTTAATTTGCATTTCCCTAATGAATAATGATGTTGAATGTAATTTCATGTTTATTTGCCATCTACATATCTCTTTTTGGTCTCTTCATGTCTCTTTCCCATGTATTAACTGCACTATTTGCTTTTTACTGTTGAGTTTTGAGAGTTCTTTATATAGTCTAGATATTAGTCCTTTGTTAGTATGTGGTTTTCAAATATTTTATTTCAATTGGCAGCTTGTCTTTTTGTCCTTTTAGAAGAGTCTTTCACTGAGTGAAAGTTTTAATTTTGATGAAGTCTGAGTTTTATTTTTATGGATCGTACTTTTGGTGTAAAGTAATAGTTAACATTTTTGTCTGTGTGGAAATAAATACATCATCTTTTTCCCTCACTTCCCATGTCGAAATCATTGGCAGTTCCTGTAAGAAACAACTCTATAATAATAATCTAAATATATCTACTTTTCCCTGTTTTTACAGCTACCTCTTTTCTGTTTGTCTTTCAGACACAAGTGCCTTTTTACTCTTGGCCCCAGCATCTGCAGGTCCCTCCTCCAATGCTGGTAGCTTTTCCTTAATAGGTCTCTCCACAGTCAACTGTTCTAAGGTGACTTCACTGATGACCCTATTCAAAGAATCTTATGTTTCTTCTATCACTTTCTGTTATTACTCTTTTTCATAATTATTTTATTTTGCACTTGACTAGCTGAAGTTATTTACTTCACTTGCCCCCACTCAAAGGTAATCTATCAGGGCAGTGGCCTTGACTGTCATATTCATCACATCTCAAACACCCAGCACATAGGGATCACTCAATTAATATTTATTAAATGTTTAATATTTCTATTTTCTGCTCAACAAGCAAATTGCCTTTTGAATATTCAACTCCTGCTAGTGGATGCAGTATGTCCTCAAAAAGGACTATTTATAATATTGCTATTGAATTAGAAAAACAAAGAAAAGTGAGTTCTAGTTTCTGATAAATTCAACTCATGTTACCACTAAGTCATGTTTTTTATTCCTGGTGCATGAAGCACACAAACGATGTAGGACAAAATATATCTCAAACATATCTTGATTCTAACTGCAAGAGAGGATACCATTATTGTGTTTCCAAGTTCCAGAAACCGTGGAAATTTTTATCCTTTGACTTCACCAGTAATTCTATGATTTAACATAAGCAAGTCTGAACAGATCTTTACTGCTTAGTGTCTTGTTCTGTTAAAAGAATATAAAGCAAGCTTACCTCATCAAGATGCTATGTAAAAGTTTCTATTTATTCCAAGTACTGTAGGATTTTTGTGTCTATATTTGTGTGGAACGGCACATTTATTACATGGTGGTATCAAAAGACTTTGTGCCACAAAGGATGCAACATTCTTAGAGATACTAGGGGATTATATTACACATGTTCGATTAATTTGGGGGATTGTGTTGCAGATAAATCTAAAGATAAAATTGGAATTTAGCTAGACTGAAAAATTGTCTTAGATTATTTTAAATTGTGTTTTTAGAATACAACTCAGATATCTCAGGATAGCCTCAGTGAACTATACCTTATAAACTTAAAAGTTTATAAAGTTTATGTGTGTGTGTATATTAGAACATTGAAGACATTCCTTATTTTGAAATGAAAAAAACTTTTTGATATTATTTGTATTCATTTACTTGAGACCCCGTGGAACTCAACACAATAATAAAACACAAGAATAGGGAAAAAAAATCATCAACTTATCCAAGATGTAACTCGGATTCTTAAATAATTCTAAAAGAAAATGAAATTTGAAATATACTATATAGTTTCATAAGATACATTGTGTATAGAGTTTTTAAAAGAATTTTAAAATGTCAAAACAGTCTTATAGTTACCTTAATATAACTAGGAGTATTTTAATAGAATTCAGTAAAATAAAAAATATAATTTAATTTATAAAATTAGAATTTTTATTTATAAATATAAAGTAGGCTTTTGAAATTCTGGAGCCATGAAAATGAACTAGCTTTATGACTTGGATAAAATCACCTAACCATTTTGTATCCCAGGTTCCTCAACTGCAATTCAAAGGGCATGAAATAATTCAGTGGTTCTCAGACATTTTAGTCAAGGACCCCTTTATCCTCTTAAAAACTGGGAACCTCAAAGAGCTCAATTTATGTTTGTGAGGATTATATCAATCATTATTTACAAGGTTAGAAATTAAAACCGAGAAAAACTTAAGAAATTCATTCATTTAAAAATAACTATCCCACTATACGTTAGCATAAACAATATGTTTTATGAAAATAACTGTATTTTCCAAAACAAAAGATTCTTTTGAAAAGATTGGCATTGTTTTACATTTTTAAAAAATCTGTTTAATGTTTGGCTTAATAAAGAATGGCCAGATTCTCATATTTTTTCCTGCATTCACTTCGCTGTGTTATGTTGTTTTGGTTGAGGTATATGAAGAAAATCTGGTCTCGTGCAGATATCTGGAAAGGAATGTAAGCCTTTAAAACTTCAATATTCTTTTCAGATAATTATGGATATTCTTCTTCATACTACATGGAAACTTGACATGTGGTAATTTTTTAAAGCCTAGTTGCTATGTGAAATCTGAAATCATAGCAATGAATATTTCATATCAAGAAGTTTGCCTTTTGTTAAAGTTTCATACCTTTTTGGGGATTGGCTTGACAAAACTAATAAATGTTATGCCACCCTTTAGTATACCACTGAAGAATGATGTGATAAGAGTTTTTTTCCTTTATCTTTATTTGACTACTTTTCATTAATGAATATTCTTTCATTGTCTTGAAAATATTTATTTTTGGTGAATTTTCTCAAGGCTAGATGATAGATAGTTAAATAGATATCACAGATTTCATAGTAAATAGATACCTTAGTAAAACGACGAACACTGAATATCATTAAGTTAGTTAGAAATTCTGTGAGTGTCTTCAAACTGAAAGATAGAAGTAGATTGGTGGGGGAGGGGAGAAGGTAGAACATTATTATTAATATATTATTCTCAGGGTTATATTTTCAGATGCCTATGGACCTATATTGAATATCCTAGTGTGAACATCTCTGATGGGCAGGACAAAGAGGAAAGAATAAGAAGACATTGCCTAGATTTATAATAATAGTAGAAAATGAAACTTGTGTATTTGAGAGCCGTATGACTCATGGATAATTAGTATGTTTGCCTTGATTGGGCAGAGGAATAAGTAATGTTGCTAGCAAAAGGATGCATGTGTTTTAAAACAGATTCTGGGAGGATTTGAATGGCTGTATGTAGAAGACAGATGGATAGCTGATTAGCATAAAGTATTGCTTTAAATATATTCCTCCATCAAAAGTGTTAGAAGTCGATCTGAAATTTGCCTCCAGCAGTCAGTCTGGGAAAGGAGAGGAAATGTGAAAATGTGATTATTTAATATTCAAAGAGGATTGCTCTGCAAATCTGGAAAATACAAAGATTCTCTATCAAAAGTTTGCCTTTTGTTAAATTTCATGTAATCTGTGAGGCAGTGGTTTAAAAAGCATCAGTTTGTTCTGATAGCATTATCTCATTGTACATACTCACTGATTAAACCTTTTATTCACCAATAAAATGTTCCCTATCATTAATTTTCGTCAGAACAATATACTACAAATGGTAGCTTGTAGATTCTGCTCTGTCATGCTTAACATATTGCATTATTCAATCGCTTTGGTATTCTCAGTATTAATCTTAGACTCTTAAATAATATCTTCTGGGTATTATGTCATTTCTATCCATATTGTACTTAATAAATCATAGCAATTTGAACTAGATAATTAAATGAAGGTTGAATACTATGGACTAGAATATTCGAAGGGCACTACTTTTTGTTGACCAACCTTATTTAGAAGGTTTCATGGATGTTTTTCTTGGTTAAAAATAAATGTTCAACATAACCACTTTTTCCTATGACTCACATTTTAGAAATAATAAGATCTTCATTATTAATATATTGAATAATATTCTTTAAATCATAGTTAAATATCTCTACTAAAATGTGTTGGAACTTGTCAAAAATGTTCCTAATACAGTTTTTTAATTATATATATATAATTTTTTCAGAATTTTGTGACTTTTTATTCAATATTTCATGTTCTTTTCTAACTTATGGAAAAGTGGGTCAGTATACAAATGTTCTGAGCATATTAATGTTTTTCAATTGTTTTTCACGCCCTGGCAATAAATGTGTTTGGCCCTGTGCACTTTATTTTTTCCCAAGACATCTTGTTAACCCCTTCCGGATACTGGAGTTTTTTTGTTGTTTTTTGTTTTTTCAGTAAGAGTAGGCCTACCTTACTGCCTTAAAGTGTATTATTAGGAACAATATATATCAACTTTGAAGACTCTAAACTGGTAGTGGTAACCTATCCTTGAGCTAGATCAATAGAAATGTTTTTCCTTTTTTTACATTTTATTTGTCTTCTGTCTCTGGTCAATATCTTTTAATACATCTGTGACATGAAGTAAATTGATCTGTAACATGTTTCTCAATTTATGTAGCTGATTTCATACATTTTAAACACTGTAATCAATCTTTCTAGTAGTTGCAATTTTTCCCTACTCAGGGAAAATGTTGGTGGAAAGTTATAGCCATATAAATATGGCTTTTATACCCTTCTAGCATTAATTTTATGTGCAACATTTAATTTTTTTCTAATATGCTTAAGAAAATGTAGAGGATTAGAAATTAATAAAAACTGATTAATTTAATTTTACTTTACAGTAAATTTAAGTCATTAAATTGTTTTGTATTTTTGATGATTTATTCTTTTTATGTTAATGTTACAGTTTTTCTAAATTTTCTATATTACGTTCACAGTGAAAAATCAGACTTTATTTTATTTTGCTATATGATATGTAAAATATAAGGTCCTAAACAACTGAAAGGAAATGTGCAAAATATAACCTCAATTATCTTGGAGTGGTGAGACTTAAGAATTTTAAGAACAGATAAACAAGATTATACTGTATAGCACAGGGAAATATACACAAAATGTTATGGTAGCTCACAGAGAAAAAAATGTGACAATGAGTGTATATATGTCCATGTATGACTGAAAAATTGTGCTGAATGCTGGAATTTGACACAACATTGTAAAATGATTATAAATCAATAAAAAATGTTTAAAAAAATAAGAAAAAAAGAATTTTAAGAACATATAACTATTCTGGATGAATAAGGGGGAAATGTCTTTTAAATTTAATTTTATATATGCAAGTCTTATGTCGAAATAATCAGAGAAAGTATCCTGAACTGTTTTATTTTACTTAGTGGTGTAGAAATATACAGAAGGAAATCAGATGAAGATTACACTTGTGGAATTGAGATAAAGAAACGAAAATACTCTAAAATTCTTTCCTACTTTATCTGGTGAATATTGCAGTTCATTACTTTATATCTTTTCAGTGATTATTTTGCTGAAGACACAGATCTCACTTCTGAGAGTAGGTAAATAAACATAGTCAAAGACCAAAGGTATTTTTGCGTTAATGTGGCTTATTCCAATGCTTCAGGAATTAGCTTGTTTAAAAGTAATTTATCAAGTACATGAGAAGTCATAACTTCAGTATGGCATTTCAGAAGTTCTACCTAAATATTTTAGTTAGGTATTTCTTTTTATAAGAAATATACCTCTTCAGTTTTGATCATTTTGACCCCAATGTTTTGGCCCTGAGGAAATATTAAATACAATTATTATAATTGGAGTACACAACTTGTGAACCAACTTAGACAATTTTCCAACCAGTCAGTACTTTCAACATTACACTACAAGCCAGTTAGTTCCTCCATCAATTTTCTATGTAACTTAGTTAACATTTCCAGTTTTCTCATTTTTAGTTTCACTTTCACTGAAGTTACTCTCACATTTTATAATCAATATTTTTAATTCATCTAAATTGATTTTTTTCCTAAATAAAATGAACCATAATTTTACTGTGAACTTTCCTTTTGTAACTGTTACAGCCATGCCATTTTTTTCTAGCCTAAATTTTATTTGATTTTTCTATATAAATGATTATTTTTGAAAAGATTATCTTGGAAAGAGTCACTCAATGCCTCTTCTCATAAGACATGAAGAAATATAAGAGACCCATGGAGAACTGTCTTCCAACAATAAGGCAAGAGGCCGAGAGGCTGCAGCTGTTCTGGTAAATTGACTGCTAAACTTTGGAATTAAGGGTGGCATCAATTCTTCCTTTTTTTTTTTTTTTTTTTTTTTCTTGTCTATTTCTGTTTCCCAGAGGGGAGGGTATAGCTTAGTGGTAGAGCACATACTTAGCATGCATGAGGTCCAGGGTTTAATACTCAATACCTCCATTAAAAAAATAAATAAAAACCTAATTACCTCTCCCCTCAAATTATAAAAAACAAAAAAACAAAAAAACCCCTCTTTCCTTCTGTGTGTCCCTTCACTACTGTTTCTTGCATCTAGCATAATGCCCCAGCACCTAATACACTGCCTGGCATAGAGAAAGCCCTTATTTTTTTGAAAGACTAAACGAAGGAATTCAGTTTCCTTTCGCTGCAGCAGCAAATTACCACAAACCCAGCAGCATAAAACAACACAGATGTATTATCTTACATTTCTGTTTCAGAAGCCCAGCATGGGTCTCACGGGGCTAAAATCCTGGTGTTAATAATGCTGACTTCCTTTCTGGGGGCTGTAGGAGAGAATCTATCTTCTTGGCTTTTCTAGCTGCTTGAGGTCACCAGCATTGTTTGGTTCATGGCTCCCTTTTCTCCATCTTCAAAGCCAGCAACATAGCATCTCTCTGATCCCGCTTTCCTTGTCACGTCTCTTTCTCACTCTCTCCTTTTTTGGCTGACTTCCACTTTTAAGGACCCTTGTGCTTACATTGGGCCCACATGGATAATCCAGGGTAATTAATGTCAGCTGATTAGCATCCTTAATTCTATATGCAGCCTTCATTCCCAGTTCCCATGTAACATAAGATGGCAGCAGGTTCCAGGGATTAAGTTGTGGACATTTTTGAGGGGGGTCCATGTTATGCCTAAATCCTGCAGAACAATGCCTATTTTGGCCAGTCAGATCTAGCTAGGGGGCAAGGTAGCAGCAGAGAAATTTAACTGAAGAAACCACTTAGAAGGATGTTATAAACAGGGCAAGCTTGCTGTCTTTTGCTTATCTAGTGAACCCAGTCATTGCATTGTGATTTTAAAAATACCACTAAACTAAATGATGCATAAATATATTAAAATGATTATCCCTTGTGTTAGGATTATGGATTACTTAAGTGTTTTTTTTTAATGTTTTCTTGTATTTACAAAGTTCTCCACAATAAGTGAGTTTTGCGTTTATAATGAAAATAATTTTTCAGAATTGCCAATCTCCACAGACTGCGAAAGTTACAAACACACAGAAAAGAAATAAGTGAAATCGCACATATAAAATTGCTATAAATGACAAAGGCTAAATACATATAATGACCACAAACTCAACATAAGTTTGCCAATAAACATATTAAGAACACTGTGGATCACATTTCAAAATATGGTAAGATTATCAAGTCATCCTGCTCTTACACTTGGCACAAGTTATTCATAGCATCCTATTTCTTTTCTGAATTTCTAGTAAATGTACCATGTAGAGGCATTAAAATGACTTAAAAAATTAGATGGAGTAAGTAAGAATTATTTCTTCTGATAAAGAAATTGGTGAACAATGGGTTAAAACATGGTCAGAGGACAAGAATAAACTTGGCAAGCACTGGGCTTCCTAGTGCTTGTCTCTGTCTTAGGTTGAGTTGTGAAGGGATCAAGAAGTAACCAGGTTCGGCTTCTAAAGATGCTCCCAGCTAGACTCTGGCTGCAGGTTATGGTTACTGAAAGCCCGCACATGCAAGTTTTGAGCCATTCCAGATGAAGCAAGGAATGTACCCCACTGGCTGATGAGACTCGGGTTTTGATGATTGATCCAGTACTTGGAGTGCCAGGGATAGGTGCCTGGAACATGGAAAACTGGTTTTATGCCTCAGTTTCCCTGTTCAGCACTCCTTCCCCGGACTAAGACTAGAGTTCTACCCAGAACCTCAGCCTGTCCCAGATGGACTGGATCACCAATGCTATGCCAGCACCAACCCTAGAGCACTGATTCAAATCTGTCCAGGACAGCTGAAGTCACGCCGTGGAGGGTATAATTTTCCAGAACCACTATGCTTTTCTTAAATATGGCTATAAGTTTTTTTCATTTTCAAAGTCATATAATTACATGACAGAACCTTAGAAAATTTAGAAAATAAGGACAAATTCAATACACAATACCCCAACCCCAACACAATCTTCTCATGGAGTTTGGTATAGTTATTCCTAGAAAGTTTTGTATGGGTAGTCATTTTTATAAGCAGGTAGAGCAAAGTTCCCAGCTTGAGAATAAACTGCTTACCACAGAACTCAGATACACCTAGCATGTCCCTAAGTCCTGCTGAGACCTGCCAGGAGACAGAATTGGGAGGAGGACTCTCAGATGGGATTCCTTCCAGCCTCATTGACCCATAGATGAGTTCTAGGGAGAGGGGACAGCAACTAAATATCAAAAACCCTTCTCACCAACCAACCAACCAACCAACCAACAAACAAATGGAAGCCAGATCTCGTTACTGTTTGAGGCCCAGGTGTTACTTTATCACTAAAGTGAGAGAAGAGTGATTCTCACAGCTTCAGCAGTGAACGCAGTGGAACTTCTACATTAAGGGCTTGGGGACAGCTTCCTAGGACACTAATATGGGGGAGGAGGAAGAGAAGAAGCAAGATCTGATAAATGAGATGACTGAGTTCTTGAGCACACAGGTGATAACTTCTGAGAATGTGCAGAGATGGGCCTTTTGAAGAAGGACAGCCGGCCTCACAGTTGAAGATAGAGGAGAGGACTGTTACTGCGAACTTGTTATTCTGCCTCCAGACTGGAATGGCTTGAAGGAACTCGGGTCCATTTTGGAGGCTTTGGAGGAAAATGATATGCCAGTGCATTGTGCATGTGCTCCAACGACTGCTTTGTCCCCTAGAATTCATGGATATATTTGAGACAGTGGTGCAGACGTGATTAGAAGTCTGCCCTGTAGGCTCCTGGAAGGCTGGGACTGTGCCTACCTCATTTTCTATCCCAGCCCTTTGCACAGTGCTGCACACAGGAAGTGCTCAGTAAACATGTGCTCAATAAATGCCAAATAAATGCCAAATGAGGCCTGGTGCATTTAGTTACATGTGGAACACTCAGAGGTTATCACTGATTTGGGGAAACCAGTGAATGCTCTGTGACGAGGCTAAAACTAAAGAGATCCAGTGGACTGCTTTAAGCTCCTCAGAGGGTGGGAACTGATCTAACGGCCACAAATCACTTGTGTCCTTGGTGCAGATAATCTGCACAACTGTGATGGAATACCGTGGCTGGACGTGGTGGTTTTGCTCTGAGAACATTAAAAGAAGACTCTTTGTACAGTTAGAAACCTGAGAACCAGGTGCTGATGACCCAAGCAGGATGTCCACTGCCAGGAGGGAGGGTTTGTGGGATGAATGCTCTCTGATATGTCTGCCACCGCCGCTGTGTCTGTGTCCCTGGGGTGAGCTGCGGCCACCCCTTGCCTCCCCGGGAGACCGTCCAAGACCAGCAGATGATCTTGAGCTTCATGAGGTTAAGAAACTGACTTGAAAGCAGAAGAAACAGAAATGACCACCACATAAGACTACTTCATGCAGATTCTACAACTGAGGTTGTATGAGTCAGAGAAGTAAATTTAAACTCAAAATTTTAGCAGCTTAACGTAACAAAAATACTTAACTTCTAGGGAGTGCAAATTCATACACACTGTCTCAAGGGTAATTTGGTAATGTCATAATAATTCACCATGTGCCAGTCATTAAATGAATTTTCTCATTTGCTTTTCTCAATAGTCCTACATAGTCCTGCATCATGTACTAATATTAACTCCATCATGCAGATGGGGAACTGTGAGATGAAGTAAGTCATCCAAGAATGGACAGCCAGTGAGTAGCAGAGTGAGGCTTTACATGCAGGCAGCCAAGCTTTGGAAGCCAAGTTTTCAGTCCCTACACTGATCCATCTCTTTCTGTAGTGAGAGGTAAGGGCCCTCTGAATCCCTCTTCTGTGTTTTAGGAATTTGTTATAAGCACAAATAAGTATGTTTCTGAAAAGATTGGTGTTGCAACCCGGACTATAGTGGTGAAAGACTGTAAGCATCTAAAGTGAGGAAGCAGCGGGTGTGGGGGGAGGGTACAGCTCAGTGGTAGAGCACATGGTTAGCATGCACGAGGTTCTGGGTTCAATCCTCGGTACCTCCATTAAAATAAACAAACAAACAAACAAACAAACAAGCAAACCTAATTATCTCCCTCTCCAAAAAAAAATTTAAAAGAAAAGAAAAAGAAAGTGAGCAGCAAATCTTAGATATTAAGCCTCTGCAGGTCCTACAGTCAGTAGATCTGATCACCTACCATGGGACTTTGTGCAAGTCACTGACCTGTTCCAAACCTCTTCTGTATTGGAACAGTAATGTGCCAACCTCACAGGAAATTAAAATAGGAAAATACTGCTTTCTGGATGGCTAAACTAAAGATGTGACTGCCTGCATTAAAATTAAAGTCCTTTAGAAAAATCTCCAAACTTATGATAATATAATTATATAAATAAAGCAGTGTTTTGCTACGAACATGATCAGTTCAATCTTCAGTGAATTATAGTTTGAGAAACCTAGAGGGAAATTGTAAAGAGTTAAATTTCTAAATCTGCAGCAGCTCTGATGAAACGATGGCTGTCCAGCCTGCCTCCCTCTGCTGTCTATCTGCATTTTTACATAAAGCAACAGTCTACGAAGGCAGAGGTTCTACAGGGTGTGTGGTGTGTGTCCACTAATACAAGGTCTACTGTTGTTTGACTTTAGTTCAAAGACGGAAGGTTACTTTTTTGGTTTCGATTCTAGAAATCATCCTATCTGGTTCTACACCACTTTGACATCCAGGTAATTGTTCATGTTCCACCACAAGGGTCGTAAAAGGAAGTACACAGCCTTGAGGCAGTGATGTTTCAGACCAAGGGCGGCTTTGAATCTCACCTCTCTCACACTGGCCCACCAAGTGAAATACTGAGTTCTCTGTGTACTGGTAAAACAAAATGAAGGACACTTCTTTAAACCTTTTATCTTTACTGGAACTAATTTTTACTATTATGTTGTCTTTCTTTTCAATTTAGAAAGGTAATAAGAGAAAGAATTATAGGGGGAACTATGTTTCTGTTTCAATGTTTTGAACAGAGTAATCTGTTGAGTCTGACATTTTTTTAGAAACCTTGCACATGATTTTTAAATAAAGTTTGCTGCTTCTTAAGGCTCATTTAAAGAAACTTCAAAATACAAAGAAATGTATGAAAATTATCTTGTGATTTCTACAATTCAGTGGGACTTATTTAAGATTAAAGTGCCAGTAATAATTTTTGCTGCCCAGCGGAAACACAGAACCTAGATCAGATGGTCCTGACTATGTATAACACTGACAGTAGCGTGTAGGAACAGGCACTGTATTCTGGAACATGCTGCTCCTGTTTTGAAATTTTGGACAACTTTTAAGAGAGGGTTTTTTTTCTCCATAATCTTTCTGAGATAGAGTCAAACTTAAAAAAAGATGTTTTTTTCTTTTATTAAAGTACTGTTGATTTACAATGTTGTGTTAGTTTCTGGTGCACAGCATAGTGATTCAGTTATACATTTATTTATATATATATTCTTTTTCATTGTAAGTTATTACAAGATATTGAATATAGTTTCCTGTGCTATACAGTAGGACCTTGTTGTTTATCTATTTTATATATAGTATCAAAGTCTTTTTTGATCTCAGTCCGGATTTTATCCTTGGTGGGCCCCTGGTTTCTCACTGAAGATAGCCAGCAGCAGATGCAAAGGGGAGACATTGCACAAAGGCAAGAGCAGGCGGTGTTTGGTACCCAGGAAGAGACAGAGGAGTGATCAATATACAGTTAGGGGTTTTTGCACATCTAATTTTTGTTATTCAGGAAGTACTGCTTCTTAGAAGAAAAGTACCACAATTAGTCAGGATCCAGTCAGGAAAATAGGGCCCACACCAGGTAGTAAAATAGAATGTGATATAGGAACCTGTTACAAAGGTCCTGAAATCTGAGGCCAACATGAATTTTTGCACATAGTGTCTTTAACGTGAGGCTGTTTCTTTCATTTAGGGAAGAATGTAGTAAAAACAGAACTTTTTCAGTTATTTCTTTCTTAGGACTATTATTTTCCCTGTACATTTTTGAAAATATGTTTAACACAGTTATTCTAAAACCCTTTCCTTATTTACTTTTCCTACTAATGCAACTCATACTCTTTAAAATATATAAAATATATATATTTAAAAAATATAAAAATTAACAATGCAGATTTTAGAAATAAAAAATGTTGGGGCGGGGACTTTAAAATACCAATTATTCTATACCCAGAGATAATACTTTCAAATTTTTGGTTGAAAAATTTATAGAAAAATCTGTATAGTGTCATATAGCTTGTTACTAGCTTTTTTCCCCAGTGAACTTATTTTGTTTTTTCCCTACTTCATTAAATATTCTTCAGAAATTTTCCCTTTGGTGGGTTCAATATATTCCAATTCTAAATTTCTTTACCCTTTTATTGCTTTGGACATTGAGTTCATTTCCAGCTATGTTATTTCAAATAAAGCTAAAATGTAAAATTCTTATAAGCTTTTTCCTGCCTCTTTGATTATTTCCAAAACTAAAAGGAGTCCTACCTTCTTTTTGTCTCTTCTTAATTTGCAAGAGAAAAATCAGCTCTACTTGTGCCTTAAATGACATGGCTTCTTAAAAGTTAAAGAAAATTGTAACTTTAACATACAATTATATATAAAAATAATCAATTTCAGCAACCTCAGGCTTTCATGCCCCTTAATCCCCTCAATAGCCTCTTTGTTTTCTCTTTGTTTTCCTCTTAATGAACCTGATATTCTGCAGTATCATTGTTCAAGAAAAAGAATCTGATTTTTTCATATAGACTTTCTACTTTATTCAATACTCTAATTGGAGATAATATTATTTTCTACTATTTCAATAAACTATATTTCAGCTAAGTAATAAGCTTGGATATATATCCTTATACTTGATATTGTTTCTGTGGGAAAATGTATTCAGAGATCCAAATGCATATACATAAATGAACTTTAACAACACAATTTGCTTTTAAGTAAAGGACTTCTAGTATCTCAAAAAGTAAACCATATTAATTAACCTCATTTCATAATTCATATACTACCAAATAGCATTGTGCTTGAATATGTAATTCATCATCTGGTCAAATATGACAAAACATCTTTTCTAAGGAATATATGTGTCTGTGTGTGTGCATTAAATATTAGATATGGTAGATTCTTTGAAATCTAGGCATTGGAATTATTAGCATGACCCTTAAATTATATTGATCTCTAGAAGGAGACTATAAACTGTATCAGTGAAGGTCCTGAGCAAACTATATAAAATAGCATAGTCACCTCTGTTGTTACTGTCCTTTTGTCCTGCTTTATTTTCTTTTTATAACATTTATCACCTGGCTTATAATATATTTATATGTTTTATATTTTTTGTATGCCATCCTTCACTAGACTGTAAGCACCAGAACAGGACATTTCTTTCATTCTCTGTTTTATTCACAGGTACATAGTATGCGCTCAATAAATGTCTTATATGAGTAAATGACTATTATGTGAATAAACTGTAAGATTCTTTGTTTCCCGATTTGATACGATAAAAAAAACATATGACAAAATATTGAAAAATTTGTAAAGAAGCCCAAGTTTAAAAACTTGCAAGTGTCATATTTTTATTAGCCTTTAAAATATTGAATGTGTCACATCTTGAGCTAAATCTATACAAAAAAGAAATATGAATCTCAAAGCCTGTATAGAAAATACATATTTTTTCTTTCCAAGTGAACTAAAGAGTTTTGTTTTAAAAAATATGAGAGGGACATAATTCTTTAAACCAAGTAGCACTGCTAATGACTTTAGAAAGTGGTTGCCCTGAACTTCATTGAAAGTCACAAATATGTTTTTCATCTAATACAGACTTCACTTGCTTTATTCTTAATAAGTTAAACCTCCCACACCATAGAAATTATCCTTGGACAATGCATAACATGTAATTCAAAATTTCTGAAAATGAAGAATTCTCAACAATTCAAAGATAAACTGCTTAGTCTTGTTTTTTGGAGGAGCAAGGCTACAAAGAAATAATAATAAGATGACCAAGGTCAAACCTCGTCTGGCTCCCCACCCCCAACAATTCTTAGGCATTTGTCACAGTGTTTAACAGAAGTTCCCAAAGGTAAATGGGGGAATGGAATTAGAATAGATTCTAAACAAATATTTATTAAGATCCACAACTGTATTCATTGTTAGTAACTGGACCTCCAAAGCAGAGTAATGAATTTAAATACAAAATAACAGGAGTAACTTTTTAATATTCATAAAAAGAACTACAAGTTGGGTTGGAAACAGTAGAGAAAGAATCATCAAAATCAGTCAGTCTTACAACCGAAGACTTTGTTTCATGCATCCCTGAGAGGTGAGCTTGTTAATGTACCAATGCCTGCACATTTCTATTATCCCTCTTTTCTCTCTTTTTCACTCTACCCTTCCCCTTCCAGACCCCTTCCATCTCTCTCAACACAGCCACACCACACACCGATGCACATGCTTATCTGTTTTTGGTATGAAGCTATTGTCTTAATTTTATTGTTGGCAAGTTATCTTTACTAATGGATCTAGTTACAATTATTTCATTAGAACAATTACAACAATAGCTGCCTATTAGCACAGAAAGGCATAGGAATTAAAAAAGTAATTCCCTTTTCTTTTTCTAAAGTACATACCTCTTAACAAAAGCAATTATTTTTGCCATTTCCTGCAGATATCAGAATGTTCGTATCACTAAAGAAGTAAGATTTTTTGTTTAGTTTGGCCTCTGGAAACACAAGGAAAGATATTTATATCAAAGACCAAAAAACCACCAAGAAATTTTACTCAATAATACTAATGCTAGCAAATCTATCCTAAGAAAATATTCTAAAATATGGAAAATTTTGAATGCAATTATTGCTGTAGGCAAAAAAACAAACAAACAAACAAACAAAAAAACAACTCTGGCTAAATCTAGCAAATAGGAGAATTTGTTGGAAAGAGAAATCACAAATTTGATGGCACATTTGTAAAATAGCTTCAGGAATAGACAGGAGCTAAGGAACAACACTAGAATAGGTCCAAGGTACAGGAATTCCTAGAATCTCTTGTCAGTGTGCAACCACTGAAATTAGTCAGTTCCAACTACTTTTTCTTTCTTGATTTCAGTATGCTTAAGATTCAAAAAGAGAGAAGGCTGAATTAAATAAAATCAGAAATGAAAGGGGAGATATTACAACTGATATCACAGAAATAAAAATACTATGATAATTATATGTCAGCAAACTGGATAACCTAGAAGAAATGGATAAACTCCTAGAAACATGCAACCTACCAAGACTAAAACATGGTGAAACAGAAAATATAAACAGACTGATTAACTACTTAGGAGATTGAATTAGTAATCAAAAACTTCCCAATAAACAAATGTCAAAAAATTCACTGGTGAATTCTACCAAACATTCAAAGAATTAATATCAATCCTTCTCAAACTCATTTCATGAGGCCAGCATTACCTCAATATCAACATCAGACAGGATGACACAAGAAAAGAAAACTACAGGTCAATGTTATTGATGAACATAGATGCAAAAATCCTCAGAAAATATTAGCAAACTGAAAAATTCAACAATACATTTAAAGACTCATACATCGTGATCAAATAGGATTTTTTCCAGATGTGCAAAGATCATTCAACATCTGCAATGCAGTCAATGTGATATATACCAGATTAACAAAATGAAGGGTAAAATCATATGATCATCTCAATAGATGCAGAAAAAGCATTTGACAAAATTCAATATCCATGTATAACAAAAACTCTTAACAAAGTAGGTATAGAGGGAACATACTCAAGATAATAAAGACCATACATGACAAGCTCACAGTTAACATCATACTCAATGGTGAAAAGCTAAAAGTCTTTCCTCTAAGATCAGAAACAAGACAAGGATGCCCACTGTCACCATTTTTTTCCAACATACTATTGGAAGCCCTATCCAGAGCAATTAGGTGAGGAAAAGAAATAAAAAGCATCCAAATTGGAAGGGAAGAAGTGAAACTGTCACTATTTACAGAAAACATAATATTATACATTAAAAAAAAAAACCCTAAACACTCCATCAAAAAACCGTTAGAGCTAATAAACAAGTTCAGTAAAGTTGCAGGATAAAAAATCAATACACAAAAATTTGGTGTGTTTCTGTACACTAATAAGAAACTAACAAAAAGAGAAATAAAGAAAATCCCATTTACAATTATATCAAAAAGAATAAAATTCCTAGGAATAAATTTAACCAAAAAGGTGAAAGACCTAGATATTGAAAATTTTAAGACATTAATGAAAGAAATTGAAGAAGACACAAATAAATGGAAAGATAGTCCATGTTCATGGATTGGAAGAATCAATATTATTAAAATGTCTATACTACCCAAAGCAATCTGTAGATTCAATCTAATCCTTATCAAAATTCCAGTGACATTTTTCAGAGAAACAGAAGAAACAATCCTAAAATTTGTATGGAATCACAGAAAAACCTGAATAGCCAAAGCAATCTTGAAAAAGAAGAACAAAACAAGGGGCATCATGTACACTGATTTCAAACTATATTACGAAGCTACAGTAATCAAAATAGTATAGTACTAAGTGGGGATAAAACCAGACACATAAATCAATGGGACAAAATAGAGATCTCAGAGATAGACCAACACATATATGGACCATTGACTTATGACAAAGGAGCAAGGATATACAATGGGGAAAGCACAGTGTCTTCCGTAAGTGTTGTTGGGAAAACTGGACAATCATATGCAAAAGAATGAAACTTGACCATTATCTCATACCATCATAAAAATTAACTCAAAATGGGTTGACGACATGAACATAAGACCTGAAACCATAAAACTCCTAGAATAAAACATACTTGATAAACCCCTTGACATAGATCTTGGCAATAATTTTTTTAAAAAAAAATCTGGCATCAAAAGCAAAAGCAACAAAAGCAAAAATAAATAAGTGGAACTACATCACACTAAAAAGCTTCTACACAGCAAAGGAAACGATCAACAAAATGAAAAGGCAACCTACTGACAGGGAGAAAATAATTGCAAATCATCTACCTAATAAGAAGCTAATATCTAGAAAATATAAAGAACTCATACAACTCAACAGCAAAAAAAAAAAAAAGAAAAAAAAATCTGATTAAAAAATAGGCAGAAGAGCTAAATTGACATTTTCCCAAAGAAGACATATAGATGGCCAATAGGTACATGAAAAGATGCTCCACATAGTTAATTATCAGGGAAATGCAAATCAAAACCACAATGAGATATCTCCTCACACCTGTTGGAATGGGTGTTATCAAAAGGCAAGCTATAACAAGTGTTACGAGGATGTGGAAAAAGGGGAACCCTCATGCACTGTTGGTAGCAATGTAAATTGATGTAGCCATTTTGGAAAACAGTTTGGAGTTTCCTCAAAAAACTAAAAATAGAACTAACATACAATATAGCAATTCCACTTCTGGGTATTTAGCTGAAGAAAATGAAAACACTAATTCAAAAAGATAAACAACTCTACCTTCATTGCAGCATTATTTACAATAGTTAACATGTGGGAACAACCCAACCATCCATTGATAGATGAATAGATAAAGAAGATGTTTATATATATATACACACATACATATAAATATTATTCTGCCACAGAAAAATGAAAAAAAGAAATCTTGCCATTTGCAACAACATGGATGGACCATTAGGGTATTATCCTAAGTGAAATAAGTCAAACAGAGAGAAACATTGGTATGATCTCTCTTATATGTGGAATCTAAAAAACAAAGAAACAAAACAGCTCATAGATGCAGAGAACAGATTGATGGTTGCCAGAGGTGAGGGATAGGGACGGGAGAAATGGGTGAAGGGGATCAAAAGGTAAAAAGAAATTGAAAAGAATTATTTGAGAAATAGCCAATAAAGTCTTCTTATTCTATTCGTAAAATTTCTTTATTTTTATCAAGAGGAACATTATTAATTTAGACTTCCTATAGGTATTTAGATGTAGAAGAACATGATTTATAGACTAATTCTTTAAAACATACTTTTATAACTTTGAAGTACACACAATAGCTAGAATCCATCTAGGAGAGGATCACAGAAGACCCATTGCTTCATTAATGGATTAAGCTGCTTTGTGATGACAATTTAAAATTTTCATTTTTTCAACAAATGATTATTGAATTTTTTCCTATGGCCAGTTTCAGAGGTAACTGCCAACATATAATTGTTTTATAGAGGTGGTTGAAAAGATAAATATTATAAAATGCTTTTTGTAGGCAGGTTTATATGCTTAATTTCTAAAGTACATTTTTTTTTAAAAAAAGGTAATATCAATATAAATTTAATTTCACTCTATGAATTATGATGGTTATGCAGTCTGAATTAGTAAAACCTCAGGTTCTCAAAAGTGTTACCGAGGTTATTCTTGGTACAGGAATACCTTGTTTTATATATTACACTTTGCTTTGTTGTGCTTCAAATATAACTGTGGCAAACCTGTGTCAAGCAAGTCTATTGGCAACAGCATTTGCTAACTTTGTTTCTCTGTGTCTCATTTTGGTAAATCTCGTAATATTTCAAACTTTCTCATTATTATTATACTTGTTATAGCGATCTATGATCAGTGATCTTTGATATTACTACGGTAATTGTTTGGAGCAGGGGGCACCATAAACCACACTCATAAAGATGGCAAACTTAATAAATGTGTATTCTGACTGTTCCACCGACTGTCCATTCCTTTGTCTCTCTTCCTCTCTACTGGCGTCCTTATTCCCTGAGACACAACAGCATTGAAACTAGGCCAATTAATAACCCTACAATCGCCTCTAAGTGTTCAAATGAAAGGAAGAGTCCACACTGCTCACTTTAAATAAAAAGCTAGAAGTGATTAAGCTTAGTTAGGAAGGCACGTAGAAAGCCAAGACAGGCCAAGAGCTAGGCCCCTTGCGCTATATGGTTAGCCACATTGTGAACACAAGGGAGGCTTTCTTGAAGGACTACTCCTGTGAACACACAAATGATAAGAAAGCTGATACGGAGAAAGTTTTAGTGGTCTGGATAGAAGATCAAACCAGCCACAACATTCCATTAAGCTACAGCCTAATCCAGAGCAAGACCCTATCTAGGCTGAGAGAGGTCAGGAAGCTGCAGAAGAAAAGGTTTGATGCAAGCAGAGGTTGGTTCACGATGTTTAAGGAAAGAGGCAGGCTGGCTGACTCTGGCTGGTTATCAACAAGGGGCAAAAAACACCACCCTGTTGAAAAACAGGACATTTTCTCTTATCCCGCAGCTGGCTCCTCGGTTCCAAGGACACAGCCACACAACAGGATGTTTTATGTTCCACGACTGCCGCATCAATCCCAAGGACGTACCCCTCTATCTCTTTCTTTGTTCTCTTTTTCCTGCGAAAGTTTCTATTTTAGGGCTGAGCTCCATGGGAGGAAAGAGCCAATAACAGAAGATGACTGGTATGAAGGGAAAATACTGCAAACCTTTATCAGTAAACAAAGAATGCTGAAGCCATCAAGTCATCAGTGGCTGCCGCCCCCCCCCCCCTCCGCAAATGAAGACAAGCCTGCAGCCTGGCCTCCAGCCACCCATAATGGTGCAACCTGAGGGGACTCAGAATAAGAAAGGACAGGATACTGGTCCTAGATAGCTAGATGCTTGTCAAAGGAATGAATTCAATAAGCCCATACGCCCATACATTTGCTCCCTCCCATACACAGAAAAACACTACATTCTTTAATTTGACATGTCTGGTTTTCTTCAGTTAATTAAAAATAATCTTTTAATGTTCCAACTATCTGGTCTTTGTTGTAAAACTCCTATATATCCTGGCTCCTCCCCTACCTCTTTGGAGCAGTCCCTCAGAGTGATCTGGGAGGCTGTTATCCAGGGCTCAAAGAGGTTTGCGCCCTCAGAAATGCCTGCCAAATAAAACACAACTCAACTTTTTGGCTGTGCGTTTATTTCAGTCAACACTGGCACCACTGGAATGAAGACAACGATAGCAGAGCCTTCAATAAAAAAGACTCCACACCCCGATTAAAGATAACCTCATTGTGTAGCCTGAATGTTGTCAGTGATCCTGCTGCTGCTCATCCTTCGGATGTTACTGATTACACTCCAAAATCGTGTGACACTTTAACTCAAGCAGCTCCACTTAAAAATAATAACTAAAATTATAAATTAAAATACACAATTGTTTCATGAGAAGAGGAAATGTTTTCAGACACTATGGTATCTATAAAATAGATTTTATCTAAACTGGCAATTGCATTTAAATATAAAAGGCATGAATCCTGCTATAAAAAGTAACATCAAAAGTACAGTCTTGATTTCTTCTCATAAATTTTGGGATCTTGAATGCAAACAATGGTCATATGTTGCAGGAAATAGATCTTAGAAGTTAAGGTAAATTTGCTTTTCCAACTTCCTGACTGATTGCTGGACTGGAACACCTCTCTCTCTCTCTCTCTCTCTCTCTCTCTCTCTCTCTCTCACACACACACACACACACACAAGTAAAAACATTTTGGATACATTTAACTTAAAAATTTTAGAAAATGTGATAGGAAATTGTTAGTGGGTTAGCAATATACATTTCATGTCTTCAGAGATTCAAAGTGGGAAGACCCAATAGGCAGCTCTGTTCATTAAGAAAATAGTGGGTTGTGACTCGATGAGGTAAAAAGCTTTGATTTACCGCACTTAAGTTAAGTTCCATTTAGGGATACTTGTACAGCTGTAAAGTGCCTTTTGTGGATGTAGTTAGTCTATTTGATTTGTTACCATTTCTCTATAGGAATAAAGATAACATAAAGGGAGTCTCTGAAGAGGTATTAGAGACTTCAGTACTAGCCAACCATCTTTCTAATTATCCTTTTTCTCTTCTCTGTATTTAGACCACTTAATTCATTTAGAGTCCCCACTGAAACTCCCGCACACCCTCTACTGTGAGCCATCTGTGGAAAGACTTCCTCTATACAACCCATTTTGCATGATATAATGAAAGGGCTGAGCAGAAGGGATTTGTTAGGCATAATTTACATCTACTGCATAGTCAAACCTTAATTATTTAGTGGCTGATTGTCCATTTAGGGGATTATAAAAAGCATTTTGTTTCTACTCTGTCTCGCTGTTGCTAACTGTTTAGCCATTTCACTAATTATTGGCATGTCTCTTAAGAGTGATCTGGGGATACAGTAAAGCTGAGAATCACATTGTGATCCATCATTTTGCTACTTCTTAGAAGATCTAATAAAATCTTTAATGACTCAGGGGATTGAAGCTTGTGTGTAAATCAGTGGACTTTGATGTTTTCATTATCTGTGTTATTCTCTGTCTCCTGAGAACAATTAAAAGTTTTCTTTCTATATGTTGAAAACCTTAAGAATAAGAACAGGTATCTTAGTGGGTATCTTAGTTTGTTCAGGCTGCTGTAACAAAATACCACAGACTGGGTGGCTTATGAAGGCTGGAAGCCTGGAAATTCTGGAGGCTGGAAGTCCAAGATCAGGGTGCCAACTCTCTCTGGATTGGAGACATCTCTCATTGTATCCTCCTGTGGCAGAAGGGGCTAAGGAGCTCAGAAAGATCTCTTACAAAGGCACTAATTCCACTCATGACAGCTCCACCCTAATGACCTCATCAACTCCAAAATGCCCCTCCTACTAATACCATCACCTTTGTGGGATAGGATTTCAACATATGAGTTTTGTGGGAATGCAAACTTTCAGACCATAGCAACATAGTTATGCACATTTAAAATTTTAATGAGTATTGCTATATTGTCCTATAAGAAAGCTTTACCAATTTACACTTCCCATAAATGGTGTATGAGAGTGATTTTCCTCTCTAAACTTTTCCAAACAACACTATATTTTTTCCCAAGAAGACAGGTGAAATGATCTTTAACTGTTGAATCTTTCAGGTAATATATTTTTCAGAATACTTACATAAATGCACAAAGACATTTCCATTTAAAGGGATAAAATATATAGTAGAGAAGTTTGGGCAGGGGGAATGTTAGAGGGAGAGGAATATTAAATAAGGTAAATTTATTTTATTTTATTTTTTAAACTATGGAATGCATCACAAATTTACATGTCATCCCTGTGCAGGGGCTTATGCTAATCTTTTCTGTATCATTTCAATTTTAGTATATGTGCTGCCATTTCAGTGATAGAAAATGTTTCCTTAGAGATGCATTTTACGTTAAAATTTTCTTTCAGAAGTTGAAAAATCAAGTGAAGAACTATAATTTCACATTGTTACAAATATTTAATATGAATATATAAGCTTACATTAAGTTATACTGTCATTTTAATATAAAATGCCACTAGTAGTTAATTCAGTAAAAACCATCCAGTTATATAACAGGATTATAAACTAACTGGAAAATTAGATAAAGGCTACTTGCTATTTTGTAAAATGAGTGAAAGGAATATTTCACAAGCTCACCGATATTCATACTAACAGTAGCATTTTCTTTCACCATCTAGATGCTTTTTCTCTGAATCATTTCCTTATTATAATTGTTTATAACAGACGACATTTGGAAATGGTCAGAATATTCAGCAAGAGGGCAATGTAACTGAATACCATGGAGCCATTAAAATGGAGGTTTCAAAGAAATTTTAATGGCAAGGAAAAGACTCTATGATATAATGAACATAAAAGTCAGAACAAACTGGAAGTACAAGGTGACTTCAACTTAGTACGCCCATGCACGACTGGAAAGAGAGAAGCTAGAGAGCATGAAGGAGAGAGAGGTAGAAAGGAAGGAAAGAAGGAAGGCAGGCATCTATAAAGCCTAGAAAAAAGACTGGAAGGAAATCAAGTCGACAGAATGTTAACAAAATTATCTGTGAGCGATGGCATAGAATAATTTTAATTATCTAAATTTTTCTTTATTTTTTGATATTTTCTATAATGTTAGTAATTTTTATTAACAAAATTCCCTCCCTATTTTCTGTATATTTTTTACACCTATATTTATGCACACTCATCAGCATATACTACAGCACTTTGATCATGTCATCTCTTCCACAAAACTAGGATTTCCTTGAGGAAGAAAAGCTTTTTTATTTATCTTTATACTCCCAGCACATAGTGCTTGACAAATGTTTCTTAAATTTTAACCCTTCAGAAACAGTGAAAAAAACTCACAATGCAATGAACACCTGTCAGAGTACTCATCCCCTGGTTCAAGTGTTAACATTTGCCACATTTCTTTTATCTATCTATCTGTCTATCTATCTTTCTATATCATTGCTGAAGTCATGACATGTCACCCTCACAGAACACAAACACTCTTCTACACAAACACAATACCATTATCACATGAAGAAATATAATACTATATAATAACATTCTATTCAAATTTCCCTAATTGCCTAAATAATATTTACAGCTTTTTTTTGTTTAATCCAGGACCCAAACAAGGATCAGGCATTGCATTTAGGTGATAGATTTCTCTAGCCTCTTTTACTCTAGGAATGTTCTGGGTTTTTTTCTTTGACTTTCATGACCAATATTTTTTAAGCATCCAGGATTGGTCCACAATTTCAATTATTCTGATTGTTTCCTCATGATTAGAGGCAGTCAAAATATTTTCAACAGAAATATTTAAAAAGAGGATACGTCTTTCTCAAATACATCACATAAGAAGGCACATAATATCAATTTGTCCCATTATATTTGTTATTTTCTAATGTATGTTTTTACAGTTTTGTAACTCCTTCCAACTGCCGTCATGGCTGTATCTCACAAATTTGGATAAGCAAACTCATTTCATTCAGTTCTAAATATCAACTTCCATTGTCACTTCTTTAACCTGTAAATTACAGAGATACGTGATTTGACATTCCAAACAAATTTTCCGGTTTTTAAAATTATTTTTTAGACTTCATATTTTGAAATAATTGGAATTACTGGAAATTTATCTAACAGTTTCAGAAACAAGGCTCCATACACCCATAGTTTTGAGCCCTTCCTTGCTATCTGGCACATCCAAGTATTTAAAGCTTGTACTTTCCCCTAATCTTAACCTGAAAATACACAGTATGCCAAGGATCTTGGCCCCTTTTATAATGGGATTTAAAAAACAAGATCTGGGCACTATGTGTTTTCTTCTTTGTGGTTTTAAATGAGTATAATGAGGCAGCCTAAGAGGGAGATGAGTGCCTGAATTTCTAAGTGAAAGCACAGGGTTCTGATTTGGACCAGCTCCGTTACTAGATGTTTAACCTAGGGGCATTTTCCTCTCTGAGACTTGGTTTCCTTATCTTTAAAATAATAGCAACAACAAAAACAATAACCATAACAAAGAAGTGAAGGATAATGGTATATGATTATTGTAATCTCATAGGTACTGCTCTAAATTCTTATATAGATACATTTAATTTTCACAATTGTTATTATATCCATTTTAAAGATGAAATAATGAGGATCATAATAAAATATTCACATCAAGAGGTTATGAGGATCAAATAAAATGAAATATGTGAAAGTCCTAGGTAAAAAGCACTATATATGTATATGATAGATATGTATGTGTATATTTATACAGTTGACCCTTGAAAGAAATGGATTTGAACTTAATCCACTTACATGTGGATTTTTTTTTTTTCAGTAGTAAATACTACAGTACTACACGATCTGAGGTTGCTTGAATCTGGGTATGAGAAACTTCGGATTCAGAGAATAGCATATTTGGACGGCTAACAATAAATTATACAGATTTTGGACTTAACTGCTATGTTGTTCAAGGGTCAACTGTATATGATTACATATAATCAATTATTTATTGATTCAATCAGTGAACATCTATCTATTCAGTATCTACTAAGTACCATATGCTACAATTTATGCTAAGTATAAAATAAAACAATATATGTGTTGTTTATTTACATACATATTCATATGTTTTTACCCCACAGAAAATTTCTTTTAAAGTGCTGCACAATAGAAATACAATGTAAGTCACATCTGTTATTTTAAATTTCCTAGTAGCCATAGTAAAAAGGCTTTATTAAAGGTGAAATTAGTTTTCATTATGTATTTTATTTTATGCAATGTGTCAAAAATATTATCATTCTTACATGTAAATGGGCAACAATTATTAATGATATATTTTACACTTTTTTATATTAAGTCACAAAATCCATTGTGTATTTTATTCCTTCTTTTTTTTTTTTAACATTTTTTATTGATTTATAATCATTTTACAATGTTGTGTCAAATTCCAATGCATTGTGTATTTTATGCTTAGCATATCTCAATCACAACAAGCCACATCTCATCCGTTGAACATCTCAGGTCTAAAGTAATATACAGAAAACTGGTTGGGAGATGAGAGAGAGGGAGAGATTTACCTTTTACTATATATCCTTTCATACTTTTGATTTTTACATTCTGTGTACCTGTTGCCTATGCAAAGAGATTTGAAAAAGTAAATTAATAAAGTAAAAACGTCATGTTTTTATCTATGCATGTGCGTGAATTCTTCCACGTCAATGATTTTCAAGTGGGGGTGATTCCTCCCCCAATCCAGGGGACATTTGGCAATGCTGGGGATACTTTGGGTAGGTGGGTGAGGACCACTGGCATCTAGTGAATAGATGTCAAGAATGCTGTTATTTATCCTACAATGTATAGCCCAGCTCCCCCCAATCCACTAATTAAGAATTATATGACCCAAAATGTCAATAGTGCTGAAGTTGAGAAACTTTGTTCTTGTGTATGTTTTAAAATGTAAAAATTTGTCTCTACTTCTTACTAGGTATTCTCATGGTCCTGGGTGTACAAAGAGGGATCACACCCAGCACCTGCATCCTGATAGCTTACAGTCTAGTGAGGAAGAGAGATGTAAGTAAGTACTTGCAGGAATGTGCTAAGTTCTAGAGCAGAGTAGAAACAAAGCATTAAGCAAGAACTAAAATAACTGTAAACATACACCTGCACTGCAGTGTTCATAGCAGCACTATTTACAATAGCCAAGACATGGAAACAGCCTAAATGCCCATCAACAGATGACTGGATAAAGAAGATGTGGTGTATTTATACAATGGAATACTATTCAGCCATAAAAACTGACAACGTAACACTATTTGCAGCAACATGGATGTTCCTTGAGAATGTCATTCTAAGTGAAGTAAGCCAGAAAAAGAAAGAAAAATACCATATGAAGTCGCTCATATGTGGAATCTAAAAAAAAAGGAACATAAATACAAAATAGAAATAGACTCATAGACATAGAATACAAACTTGTTGTTGCCAAGGGGGAGGGGGGTGAGAAGGGATAGACTGGGAGTTCAAAATTTGTAGATACTGAAAGGCCTATGTAGAATAGATAAACAAGATTATACTGTATAGCACAAGGAAATATATACAAGATCTCGTGGTAGCTCACAGAGAAAAAAAATGTGACAATGAATATATGTATGATCATGTATAACTGAAAAATTGTGCTCTACACTGGAATTTGACACAACATTGTAAAATTACTATAACTCTTTAAAAAATGTTAAAAAAAAAAAACTGTAAACATGCTCATTAACTAGAAAGCCACTTGTTTGAAACGTCAATTTGAATTGAATAGTTGGAATTGAAACATCAACTTCAGAAGTTATTTTTGACCAAATCCTCTAGGTTGAGAATGGAGCATTTTACTCAAAGGCTTTAATGTCCCTGTATGCCAATCTACTGTCAATAAAAGATGTCTGAGAGGAGCCCTTAATTTGGTAATAACATCTGTTACTCTATTTCTGTGCTTAGTAACACATTTTAGAACTTTAAATGGACTCTGACATATTTTAAAAAGAATGTGTAAGTCATGACTAATATCGTTGCTGAGAGAGATGGCTATATTTTATAAGAACAACAGTCCAAGGGATTACCATGTTTTGCATATTTTCTCCCACAAATGTCTCTGTTTTTCTGAGAGGCTCACGAGTTCAACCATATTTCATCACCAATCAACGAAACCAGAAAAAGCTCAGACTCTGAAATCTGTTGTCTTTGTTTAGGTTGTTTAAGAACCTCAGTGCTCTCATATTTTTGCTTTGGTTTAGTTTTTCACTGGTGAGCTCATGAGTACTGTACACATCTGTTTAAAGGTCAGAAGTAATCTCATGTCCTCACTGCAAGTTGCCTACACAGAGGAAGGCAGCTCAGGGCAGTGGTTGAAGCCCAAGCCCTTTGGCAGCTGGGAAGATCCAGGTTCAAGTCCTGGCCTCGCCTCTTATGGTGCAGCATATCACTTAACTCCACCAAACCTCAGTATCCTCACATAAAATGTCAATCTTGCAAGGGTTGCAGGATTGATTAAATGAGAGGACACATTAAGTTCATTTATCCTTGCTAGGAATTAATCAAGTGATGGGAACTGTTATTATCCAAATGGCGCAAAACAACAAGCAGACCTTTAAGCCACCGGTCAAAATAGAGCTCATGTGATTTCTCCACTAGAATTTATTTATGTATTTATGATCATCATTTTTCTTAGAAAACAAGTGATTCCTGATCTTTTTATTTGACATCTTAATTAAATGATGAAATTTGAGAACTGTTTTGGCACTCTCGGTTGAATTATTTCACATTTATATACATTATTCATTTCCTACCACATTTCACCACTGGGCTGTTAGAACACTGAACCAGCTCTTGTCTTATGATGTCTATGCCTCTTCCCGGCTAAGTTCACTTTGTCTACTTAAAACGCAACTTTTTTTTTGAAGATTTCCCTTGTGCCCTCATTATCTCACTAACCCTCACTAAATAGTAACCCAAATCTCTTTAGCAACAAGCCCATCCTCAACAGCTCAAGGAAATATGCTGCCGTTCTACAGACTTCATTTAGAGACAGAGACAAAGGCTTCTCTTTGATTGTTAGTTTCAACAAAGTGGTTGCAACGTTACTAAGGTAAAAAAAAATGCAGCTGCATTTTTTCATGCTTTCTAGAAAAGTTGAGATAAAATCTTATGATCAGACCACACATATTTTATAATTTAAATTTCAAAGGTTTTGTTTGATTCAGAAAGCCGAAATTGTAAATTTCATTTTGTTCCTACAAAAAGCTATATTGTAATCAATTATTTTCGTAGAAAATCTTACATTTCTCTTCTACTATGTCAAAATATCCACTGCATGCCTAACTAAAAGATGCAATTGTTTTCTTAATCTTTTAATGTGTTGATATTTTATACTACCCTACTTTAGTGATGGCAAAAACTTAATGAACGGATTAGAGATTAAAGTTAAATAACAAAGAATACAGGTAATTTCATTGCTTTTCTTTATTATGATCGATACTAATAATGATAATATGAATAGAGTAGAGCACAAATAAAAGGCAAACTAATTCTTTAATAGCCTAGTGACTTGAGACTGATAATTAAGGGTCTAATCCGTCAGGGGAGATGAGGAAAACTCCAAGGTTCGTAGGTTTTGCATAGAGAGGGAGGGCTTGGTTTCTGTCTTCCCCTTTGCCCCACAGAGGGAAGATGAGATCCAGGCTCCTTTCACTTGCCTTCCTTCTGTTTTTCCCTTTATTCCATGCCTGAGGGGAAAATTTCAGAGCTGGTATGTCCATTACACGTTCACCAGATTTCAAAAGAGGGATTTTTCTCCCCCAGTGGTAGAGCACGTACAGGAACAAGGAAAATCCAAATGGAGCAGGGGAACAATTTCAGGCTGAGTAAGCTCCATAGAAAAGAAGTATCACCGAAATGGGCGTGGGAAGAGACAAAGAGAGCATTCAAGGGGAAAGCGGCTGAAAACAACGAGGGGAGAACCATTGAATGTAGATGTTTAGAAATCACCATAGAAAATCTAAAGCATCAAGTGGATCATTTTATTTTTTTCCCAGAAGAATGCGCTGGAGTCGATTCTTCATTCTTCAGTTCGGAAAGCTGTGGGAGAAAACTGTTGGCCACGTACCCAGAAGCACTGGAGCTGCTGAGCAAGCTGCTCTTCAAAAGCGTCTGTCTCAGCCTGTTACTCACCTTCACTTCTTAGCTGGTCTTGAATGTTAACCTCTTCTTTCATTCCTTTGGGTGACACACCAAAATGGATGGTTACCTTACAAAGCTACAATTAAGACTACTGGAGGTAGAGGAGAGGCCCTGAGGGTTCTTTTAGTCTAGCACAAAGGAATTTACCAAATCAACTGCTGGCAAACACCAAGAGCCTGAGATTGTCCTGAGACAGTGTTTGTGATAAGGGAGCTGCAGGGAGAGGAAAGTTTGCAGCCCAGAGGGTGTACTCCTGCAGCCATTGTTCTGGGCATGAATAGCTGAAAACCGCCACACCTAGGAAAGCAGACTCAAGATCCCATTTAAAAGGCGCACTCCTATAAGGGCGGGAGGGTGCCCAAAGTGAAGAATATGGAAAAGCAAGAAGTGCAGGGCTTATTGATTTCTTTTTGACTTACCTATTTTACATAGGGCTTACCTTAGTTTGATGTTAGTCAACAGCCCAGATTGGAATGGGACTGGATGTGACACAGGAAAAATGGGGTGAGAGAGGATGGCCATGTCCCAGTTCCCAGGCAAGTGCAGGGTAGGCCCCACCAAATGAAGGTCCTTGGCTTCGCCCAGGAAAGAATTCAAGACGAGCCATAGAAGAGTGAAGGCGGCTCTATTCAGAGAGATGCACATTCCACAGAACGTGGGCTATCTCAAAAGGCAAGAGAAAGGCCAAGGAGATACACATTCCATGGGCAGAAGGAGGGTCGTCTCACTCAGAAGAGAGAGCAGCAGCCTCAGAGCATGGGATCGGTTGATTAATTGGTAAGATTTAGCTAGGTGGGGAAGAAGATAAAGGCAGTCATTGATTCATTCATTTATGCCTTCAAGAAATTATTTTTGGGGGGTGGCTCAGTGGTAGTGTTAGAGCAGGCACATAGTTAGATATAAGCAGAGAAAGGGGGACACAGATCAAATGGCAGGGATTGGGCAGAAAGGAGGAGCACAAGCCAAATGCAGGAAACCATACATTATGTAAGCACCAGGGGGTCTCTGGGCAAAGAAAAGCAGGAAACTTTGAGCTGATAAGTGGTCATATATTTCGAGGTGATAAGTGGCCTGGAGACCGACAAAGAAAGGTGAGAAAAGGCAGGAATTTCCAGTGTACGAATGTAACCTTTTGCTCATTATGCCGTCATTTCAATAAAATTAGCCTTGCAGATTAGAAGTACCCATTATGCAGCGACACCATGACACTTCCTATCCAGACTAAATAAGGACAAAAATCCTTCCTCCCTTTGGGAAGGTGGAGTTGGGGTGATAATCAGGGAATATGACCCCAAACCCTTCCCTCCCCAATGAATATTCCGCCCATTCATTTTTACACCCTGCGTAACTAACTTGCCAAAGAAACACAGGGCATCTGTTCACCTGAGCCTGCCTGCTCTCCCCTTGAGAGTGAACTATCCATCCTTTAATAAATTCTCACTTTACTTTTTTAACCACTATGTCTTGTTTCTGAATTCTTTCTGAGACTGGGACCAGACAAGAACCTGGAACACCAGTTGCATCTACTGGCAACAGTAGAGTGCGTGCTTAGCAGGCATGAGGTCCTGGGTTCAATTCCCAGCACCTCCACCAAAATAAATAAGTTAATAAATAAAATATTTGAAGGAAAAAAAACCCCAGAAGTTATTTGTGAAGTCTCTACGCGCAGGCACTCTTCCAAACAGCAGGGTTTGTGGGGACAACAAAAGTGACAAGATTCTTGCCCTAATGGCGCTTACCTTCCCGAGTGTGGAGTCAGACAACAAACGTAGTAAAAGAAAGATCATTTCCGATAGCAGTAGGTGCTACGAAGGAACGAGAAAAATTTAACGGGCTAGAGAGTGACTTAGGGGGAGGTTTGATGGCACGTGTTTTCAGTAGGGAGTGGAGAGACTTACCCGGGGATGTGATATTTGACTGAGATTTAGGTGTTGAAGAGCTGGCCCTGTGAAGAGCCACAGAAGGGACATTCTCTGAAGGGGGAGTAGCAAGTACAAGAGGCTTGTAAGAGCAATGAACTGGATACATTGGAAGGACGGTAACAACAACAATGAAAACACAGTGCCAAACACAGGGGCCAAAGAAAGTAAACAAAGGACAAAAAGTCCAAGACAAAGTCAGCAGGATAGGCCACACGGAAACAGTTTCTTTGAAATGCAAAGAGAATTTAAAAGGAAGATTAAAGTAGAGGACAATTTTGGTCTGGAGAAGATTCAGAAAAAGTCAGAATCCCTTACACCAGCACTGTTCTATGAGGGTCTAGAGGAAAGAGGGCAAGCCTGCGTATAGAGCCCCCATAAGGTAAAGACAAGAGCTAAAAACTGGGTGACACTCAGGGTCAGCAAACTTTGGTTTAGAAATTTGTGCTCCAGAAGAAAAGGCAAAACCCTTACTGCCACTGTTGGCAGTACGTAGGGAATCCCAGCGATCAACCCAAACTACAGTGTTGTCGGTGCCACAGTTGGTATCTGAAACCCAGAGGAAAATGGAGATGATTACCACAGATACAGCCATTAAGCAACAGCTAAAACTACATAGAGAAAATTTAATAGCCGAAGTGTTTTATATTTTTAATAAAGTAAAAATGTTAAAACTCCTGTGTGAGAACTTGAAAAATCATCAGAGCACAATTTAGTCCTTAGAGGTAATATTTCATTTGTTTTATGTTTCAAAGGCTTGACAACACTTTAATCTGGTCTGAATTCCTTTGTCTACCAATTTAAAAGGCAAAGAAAGTTCACTGCCTTCCCAAAGAAGCGGAGATTTTAATTAAGTTCACATTATTTGCTGGACTTCACATACACACTGGGTGAGATTTTTTTTTTTTTTTAAGGTTAGTGAGCTCTTGAGGGTCTGTAACTTTTCCTGACCAGTTCTACTGCGGTCTGGATTGTGAAACTGTCTTGACTCAACATGCTCTGGGAGGGAAAAAACTGTTAGTCCTTTAATAATATTGAACAAACCTTGAGCTTACACAAAGGGGAAGAAATGAAACAGAAAACATACTATCTGTTGAGTGTCCATGAAGTAGCCAACACAGCATTTTTCACGTCCCTGCACAACGTCACTTCGAGGTGGCATTGTCACCCCCAGATGCAATTCAGAGAGAAACTAGCAAAGGTCTGGGCTGTTAAATGGCTGAGAAGAATTTGTATAATGTCCATTGGTTCACAGTCTACATTGCCCACAGGACAACACAGTATCTCTTTATTTAGATGTTAACAGTGACAATACAAAGAATTTATTTACTAATGCTAGGAAAAAATTAGTAAATTCAGCATATAAATGGTTACCTTAATTGTAACACCCACCTCCTTTTCCAATGGAAAAGTTACCTGTTAGACATTTGCAGAGTTGGTGATGGAGAAAGAGAGGAGAATAAAATGGATGGCAGGTAGGCAGAGCCTGCATGGAAGCTGTGGAAACAGTATCCATCAGAGGGTGAGGAAAGGGAATTTCTTCCAATCCCTCTGGCCTGTTATTATTCAGGAATTCATACAGAAACCTAAGGTGGGCACCTCAAAATTTTCAGAAACCAGCCATCTGTTTTTCCTTTCTTCACGACAAAATAAGTACAGAAGTGTAGGAGTTCTTTCAGGTGACATTTTTGTTTATGGATGAATATTTTCCCTTGGCAGAAGATTGCTATGCTTGCTCTTAAGTATCTAACCACTTGAGATCAGAGAGCCTTGTGTTTACTCAGCAGGCTGAGTCTAACTGTTACTGAACCCGTGACTTCACTAAATCATGTCTAAACTTCTCTGCCCTACCCTCTTCTCAGAAGACAGCCTAGTGACCTAGTCTGGGACCAAATACAATTGAAAGTAGTAGAGAAAAGCCAACGTTCTATTCATATTCCTTCATCTGAGCTTTAGAGGTCCTTTCTTGTACTTGTTTTTTTAATAATAATATTAATAGCCGTCATTTATCCAGAACTTCCTGTACAGCAGGTATTTGCTGTTATTGCATTATTTTATTTATTCATCGAACAATGATTGCCCTGAGGCAAGTATTAGTTATCTTCATTTTATAGTTGAAGAAACTGAGCCAAAAGAAGTAAGTGACTTGCCTTACGTGATAAGTACATAACTTCTTCAAAAAACGTTTCTGTTAATGAACAGCAGTTTTCAAATAACTATTTTTACTATTTTCAAGAAGAGCAGTTTATGAACTAATACTTCCCCCTTTCTCTTTAATAAGTACTCTTTTGATCCCTTTCTCTCTCGAACAAATGAACAAAAGAGCCAGACCCAAATAAATGGTTTACAAAAATCATCCCCCTTAATTCTCATAACAATTTTAGAAAGCTTATAGAAGCTACGTAACTTGCCCAAATGGTCAAATTGACAGTAAACTACTAAGATGGATTTGAACCCAAGCTGTCTGAGCCTGGAGTTTGCGTTGATAATAGCCAAATTACGCCACTAAAACTTGCCTAGGTGATAAAATCATAACCAGGTCAGGTGTTCAGCTCAGTGGCCAGTGGTGGTTTCCCCTTAACTGTATTATTCTCCATTTGGTTTTTCAGCTTTTCAACAGGTTAGATCTATATATATTCAGCTGGTGCTAAAGTGTGAAAATCTACTTGTTAAATTCAGTCACTGAACTCAAATTAGACAAGTCCCTGATATCTACAGTTCTATGGCTGCACAGCTGCAATTAACTGAAGTCTGATTCCAGCCTTCAGTTTAATACAGCTTTGTAGGTTAATGAAGTCTACTAAGATCTTTGCTTTGCCTTTGAGAAATGGCAAATTGAATGTCTGTACTGAAATTTATGGTGGAAGATAACTATTAGGATAATTCTGGTGAAAATAAGACTTTTCTATAATATAGTGGTTAAGGGCCTGCCTAGATCTGATCTTAATCACTTACTACCTGTATAGATTTAGGCAAGTTAATTAAACTCTCTAAGCCTCAGTTTTCTCTTCTTTTCTCTTATCAACGGGATAATAATGCCTGTATTACAAAGTTTGAGAAATATCAATATGTATTAAATGAATGGTTGATAATGTGGTTAGTGCAGGAACTTGAACATAGTAAGTGTCCAATTAATGTCAACTCTTATTATTTAACCTACATTGTGAAGACAGTTACTTTGACTCTTCCCCTGCCTATAAATTATATGCTGCTAACATAAGCTTTGAATGTGAGGGTTCAATAGGCAGGCAAATCTGAAGGAATAAGGATGTATTTTTTAACCTAGTGTTTATTTATTAGGTTTATTGTTTATAATTCTTCTTGATACTCTGCTCCTTATTAGTTCATTTAAAGTTTGAGTTGGCATTCATGACACAGTTTAGTTTGGAACAAACCATGGTAGATACTTAGTGAGTTATACAAAAAGAGAAAATCTTGGCTCTATTATTTGCAAATAAAAAGTAAGCAATCATAAACATTCTCAAGCTGTACTACAGAGTTACTGAGGTTTAGGGAGAGTCAACTATCCAGAATGAGAGTTTCTCTTTGAAATACAGACCTTCCTGGACTTACCATGGGGTTACATCCAGATAAACATGAGTTGAAAATTCCGTACATCAAAAATGCATTTATAACACCTAACTTACTGAACATCATATAGCCTCATCTACCTTAAATGTGCTCAGAACGCTTATATTAGCCCACAGTTGGGTAAAATCATCTATGCAAAGCATGTTTTATAATAAAGTGTTGAATAGCTCATGTAACTTATTGAATGCTGTACTGAAAGTGAAAGATGGTCATTTTTCTGTGGTTGTGTAGGGACAGAATGGCTTTAAGTGTGTTGTTTGTTTACTGCGGTGATGGTGGGGCTGTGGTCCCTGCTACCCAGCATCATGAGATCGTACCTTATAAGCTAGCCTGGAAAAAGATCAAAGTTCAAAATTTGTGGTTTGTACCGAAATGCATATCGCTTTCACACCACCTTAAAGTCGAAAAATCATTACATGGAACCATTGTAAGTCAGAGACGATCTATGTCAGCATTGTTAATACCACCGCTTTCTTTAAATACAGCAGCATTGTTCATAACTTTTCTTTTTTCAGCTTTATAACTTCCCAAAATATCAGATCTGTTTATTTGCTTTTCCTGAACATAGTATATGTTCATTTTTGCTGATTTAAGTAGAACAATTTATTTTTCATTCATAATTGTGTGTAAGATTGTTTAATATTCTGCAACTTCACGAGCCCTGCAGGCTAGAGTGAAGCTGTATAAAACACAGCAAAATCTCAGCATTCTCCAGTATTTGCAAAAAGAGAAATACAGTGTGATTGTGTGAGTTCCCTGACTGATTTTGTATTTGTATGATTTACTCTGGTCACCAAAGTACTTTTCAGAAAATTGTTGTTGCTCCAAATTCATCTCCAGACACTTACAAATTGTGTCGGTCACACTCTCTTGAGTTATTAATTCAGTCCATTTTCTGAGGGAGTCAAAAAGAAAATGTAATGGGAAAATGCATGTTTGTAGCAAAATAAAGTGTTCTAAAAAAAGTGAGCTTTCTTCGTTTTTATTAATATTTTCCATGAAAACCCATTTAATTTGCAGGGGAAAAAAACTCTGCAGTCCATTGTGTCCTGTGCATTTAATTACAGCCAACCATCTCACAAAGGTAAGCCACTGACCATCAAGAGAGCTAGATAAGAGAACTAGATAAGAGACTAGAGTCAGTGGAAAATATTTACGGAGAAGCTTGTACTAAATAATGAGGATCCAGAAATGAGTAAGACCCAGTGCCTCATTCAAGAGCTTACTTAAGGCCAGCAAAAATCCATCCAGCCACTTGAGAGAAATTCTTCATTATTAAAAAGTCAGTTTATCTTTAAGTGATCAACTGGATGCTATGAAATGAGTGTACATTAAAGATCCGTTTACTCTTTGTCCTCTTTCTTTCTAAATATCAAAAATATTTTGAAAATAAAAGAATGCAGAAAATTATGAAACGCAAAATCATAGCTTTCAAAGATTGTTTTGTACCACAGTCAAAACTGAGAATCATGGCATTATTTATATTCTTAAAACGGATGTTACTGTTCAGTTTTTGTGTGGCTTTTCAGTGTTTAAACATTTTAAACACTTCAAAAGATCTATTTCTTAACAGGTTTCTTCCTTCTGCTTTAATTATTATATGCCCTGTTGAGCTAGTTAAGTTTCAAAGGTTAATATTGTTCAAAGTTATTGTTGATTCTTTGAAATAATTTACCTAAAACATTTCTGGAGAAAAGCATTCCACAAGACCTATGTGTTACATTAACAGCCACTCTCTGGCAGATCAAAATCTTACTAGTTAACATGTCTTATTTTAGGCTCCTAGATGGAACCCAGCATCTTCCATATCTTCCAGCCTGTTCTTAGACTCATCTGTGAGCTCCAACAGAACTGATGTTATGTGCCAAATACTGTTTTTCTAGTTGATCGACTGACCATATTTCATTTTTCTAATGACCATTTGATAGCAAAGAACATTTAGTCATACACAGAGACTTTTTACACTGAGTAGAGGTTTCTAAGCCTTCTAAAAATAAAGACTAGTCTAGAGTAGCATCATATTTTTAATGCTCTGAGTTTGTTTTATTATACAACTCAGCTATAACTACTGCCAATGAGCCTCTGTTTCAAAACTGTATCTATCTTTCAGTCCCCAAATGAGGGCATATGTCCTTCACAATGTAACTGCTTTATGGAAGAGGGAGAAAAAAAGAAATTCTTTCTGATTTCAGCTCCACCAGTAAATTTTGTTTCTAGTTTTCATAGCAATGTTATGCATAAATGTAAGCCTTTTGAGTCTTTGGGGTTCGTTGGGTATGTCAGAAAGCAACAGTAATGTACGTAGCTAATTTCTTGGACAAGAAACTGTTGCATTACCAGATTTTGGGAGTTGTTTTACAGAGGGTGAATACAATTTAACTGAAAAAGTTTGTAACGTTTTCATCAAATTAAATCATGGCTATTTTTGTTTTGCTTTCTGTTACTTTGTCTTCAGCAATATTCTAATACAGACAGACTTACAAGTGATATAATTGCAGCCTTACAAGTGATACAAAGGCATCTTCCTTATCCAAATTCCTACTCTCCTGGAACTCAGTTCAGAGGATGCCTGAAAGTCCATAATTCGTTTGTCCACTCCATGCTTTCTTTTGTCCCTGTTAAAATGTTAATAACTCCAGCTCTGTTGACACATTAAGTCTTATTAGGCAACAGGTACACTTGGGAATCTTTTGCTAGGAGTCTGGATACCTAAATTAATTGATTAAAAAAATTTTTTTCTTGCAACCAGACGAAAAACAAGACCGAGTCTGCTAATATTGTAAACAGAGATTCTGGGGAAATTAAGACATCTTTGCTTATAGCTGACCCTGTGTTTCTGGTAAAGTGATTGTTTTATTGACAGTACACTCCCAAGATATTTGGCATTTGGAAAATTCTTACAGTCACACTACAAGTAAGTATCTGTTTAAATTCTCTGTCAATAGAGCAATTTTACAGAACATATCTGTGGTAGCCAGCCTCAAAGATGGCGCCTAGTGATCTCCACCTCCTGGAATTCACACCCCTCCTGCACTGTACCAGGGCTAGGTTACTATGTGAGTAATAGCATATGGCAGAAGTGATGGTATGTCACTTCTGAGATTAGGTTATAAGAGTTTTGGTCATTCTCTTGCTCTCTTGGATCATTGGCAGTGGAGGAAGCCAATGCCATGTTGCGAATGGCCTTATGGAGAATTCTAAATGTTGAGAAACTAAGGCCTCCAGCCAACAGCCTCATCAGTGAGCTTGGAAGAAGAGCCTCCAGCCCAGTCAAGCCCTTAGATAACTGCAGTCCCATCACCACTCATTCATAAGAGACTGAGCCAGAACCACTCAGCTTAGGCACTCCCAGATTCCTGACTCCCAGAAGCTCTGTGAGATAATAAGTGCTTATTGTTTTAAGCCACCAAGTTGTGGGACAAAAGTCTGTTACATTGCTATAGACATTAACACAATTACCCATTCATCATTAGTCTCTAGAATCTATAGACTGAAATACCTGTGAAATATAATTTAGCATGAAATTCCTGCCAGATAAAAGAATACAAACTAGGTGTAGTAAACTCAAATGCTTACAAAGTCCAGGCAGGTAGTGCTGAACTGAGGACTGTTTCTCTAAGTCTAAGGATGGAAACAGCTATAGACATTTATTGCTATGTGGGAATTAAGGTTGCAATGTTGCCAGATCTTCTGATTTTTCAAGATGCGGTAAGGGGTTAGGGAGGGATAAACTGGGAGTCTAGGATTTGCAAATACTGACTACTATATATAAAATAAATAGACAACAAGGTCCTACTGTATAACACAGGGAACTATATACAATATCTTGTGATAGCCTATAATAAAAAAGAATATGAAAAGAATATTTATGTATAACTAAATCACTATGCTGTACACGAGAAATTAACACAATATTGTAAACCAACTATACTTCAATTTAAAAAAAATGTAGTATACATAGGTTGACCTTTTCCCAAGTTCCCAGATAATTAATCCAAGCTAATCATAGCAAGTCTATCCTCCTAGCAGTGAATGTTTCAGGAACAGGCATGTGACCCAATAATGGCCTATAAGGTGTGAGGGGATATCTCCTAGGAAGCTTCTAGTAAAGATTACTTTGCTCCTGAAAAAGAGGCACAGAAAGAACAAGTCTCTTTTCCTCTTCTGAGCAGGGGCTCTATCTACATGTAATGTCTTGTTATTTGCCGGCAGTCTGAAGATGAAGTCAACACTAAGATGATCAAGCAGAGAGATAAAGGGCCTGGCAGCTCAAAGGCATGGTTAGGCACTGAAGCAACCAACCTGGAGGACTTGGTGCTTCCTATTGCACCAGATCATATAGTCCTTTAAAATACCTGATTTTAAGCCAATTTGAGTTGAGGTGTCTCTTACTTGTAGCCAAAGCTTTCTAACAGATATACAAGGGAAGCTGGTAATCCATTATTTTGTGGATGAGCTACTGATTTTTAAATAATGCATGAAGTTTAAATATTTTTAATACTTGAATCTCTACCAAATAAAATACATCTGGATGGCATGCCCATCTTGCTGGCTGCTAGTTTGTAATCTCTCTCTCTCTCTTTTTTAAAACTAATTAGTTAATTTTTAACAAAGTTTAGGATTTTGTGGGGGATTAATTTTATTTATTTATTTTTTATTATTATTAAAAAAATTTTTTTTAAATGGAGGTACTGGGGATTGAATCTAAGACTCATGCATACTAAGCATGCACTGTATCACCCGCCCCCTGTGATCTCTCTTCTAGACAATACACTACCATATTATAAAAATTTTAAAAAGCTCATTTGCATTTTTTTAAGATCTCATTTGTTCAATGACTGCCATTAAAAAAATAAGATTTTTTTGGTGGGGAGCAGTTTTAGATTTACAGCAAAATTGAGGGGGAAGGTACATGGACTTCCCATGTATCTTCTGCACCATTCATGCATAGCCTCCTCCATTATCAGCATCCCCACCAGAGTGATATATTTGTTACAGCTGATGAACCTACATCATCACATCACAATCACTGGAAACCCAGAGTTTACAGTACAGTTCAGTCTTGCTGTTATACATTCTGTGTGTTTGGACAAATGTATAATGACATGTATCCACCTTCAGAGTATCACACAAAGTATTTTTACTGCCCTAAAAATTCTCTATGCTTTGTCTGTTCATCCAGCCATCCCCTGGCCCATCTCAACCCTTGGCAACCGTTGATCTTTTTACTGTCTCAATAGTTTTGCTTTTTCCAGAATGTCATATGGTTGAAATCATAGTCTTTTTCAGCTTGGCATAATTCACTGAGTGATAAGCATTTAGGGTCCCCTTCATGTCTTTTCATGCTGAGTAATTCTTTTCAATGCTGAATAATATTCCATTGCTTACTGGCTGCCATTTAAAGGCCAATCACTATGGAATACATAATTCTTTCCATTGCAGAGTTTATAATGAAGAGGAGTCTGGAACAATGTGACTGTGATTGTGAAAATTCTGTGTGTACAGCATGCCAGGCTAACACACATTTCAAGAGCAGAATTTGGTTAGGGAAGATTTCAGTTTGAACAGGGCTTTAAAGGATATGGGAAATTTTGTCAGACTGTCAAGAGTTTTGGTAACTTTGTGTTTATTGCAAAGAGCCAAGTGTCATGTGATTGTAGAAACGTTAATGTAATCATAGTGTGGTATTTGAAGCAAGGGTGACATTGTTTTCCACTGAAATCTGCAATGGGCAAACATCTGAGTTATTGTTTTCAATTCTATGAGCTGCAGTTTACTGCCTTGATAATTGTCTTCACATACTTATATGATAGTCATTTGTTCTTTGTCCAGCACTTAACATACTATTTCTAGTTCTTACAACTTTGTAAACTAGAACTATCTCCACATTATAGACAGGCAAACTATATTTAAGAGAGGCTAGCAGTGATTGATGGATGACTGGGGAGCCAGGATCCCTAAATCCTATCTCCACGTCTGCCCGCAGGCCCCTCCCTCCCTTGCCCCAATCCTCAGGCAATAAGTTTCCCAGAGGGCATTTATGTGAGCAGGACAAGCCCAGGCAAACATAGGCTTTTACAATTAGCTGGGGCTTTTATCCCAAACTCCAAAGTAGTTTCCTAGTAGTATGCCAAAAGCCAAATAGCTGAAAAGCTTCTCTCTCTCCCTTTCAACCTCAACCCATGCCCCAATCTCACCTTTATGGTCCTTAAGATTGCAGTGATGAAGCAGGAAAAACACTAAGCAAAAGGAGGGAAAATAGTGCATTGATCATTTATGCTTATGCAGACTTCTTTATGTCTCATAAAATAATATTAATAAGGGAGTCTAGTAATGTGAATCAATTGCTTTTCTTTGGATTTGTCTGCTCCAAATCAGGGCATCTCTTTCCTGAAGATGGATAGAAGTAGGGGAGAAAGGAGTTGTTAGTGCCCTCTGCAGGCGAAGAAGATAATAAACAATTTAACAGGGATTTGAACTCAGGTCTGCTAGATTCTAGATTGACAACAGAATTTGGGATCAGTAGGAGGGTAGAACCAGAATTACAGCTAGATAAAAGTAGCTTTCCACCTAGAGGCAACTTCTGGCTCAGTAGATGGGAAGATTTTCCCAACAATTTGGATTTTCTAGAGATGGAGTGTGCTGGCTTCCAAGTAGGAATTTCCCCCATCAATAGTTTTCAAGAAATACCTGGAAGTCCGCTTGTCAGGATGCTCTGGGAAGGATTCCTGCAACTAACAGAAAGTCGGAGCTCTAAGTCTTTTTCAACACACAGATTCTGTGCATCCCAGATCCCTGGCAAGCAGTCCTAGCCAGGCTTTTCTTTCGATCTGTTTACACTTTTCGTCTTTGGCCACAGCCGACTTGCAACCGAGGGACTTGAAAACCACTCATGATCCTTAGGTAAACTCCTCAGGAGAAGTGTTCTAACTCAAAATAGTTAGTATTTCACTGGCTTTCAGGGACTAAGCTTGCTGGGAGGAGGAAAGAGAGAACGTATCAGAGAGGACTAGCGCTCAAGTGAGCAGAGCTCAGGCAGCCGCACATTTGTCATCCATCTTCAAGGGGAGCTGAGGTGCAGCAAGAGCAGAAGCATGACCGAAAGGGGAACCTGGACAAATTTCTTACTTTGTTGAGGTAGGTTTTCTTAATCTGAGGGGTTAAGAACTCAAAAGCAGTTACTGAGGCTGCTCTACCATAGTGAGTTGGCACGGACTGAGTACTAGGCTCACCAGTTTACATGCATTATCTTAGTAACCCCTCACAGAGATCCATCCTGCTAGCAGATCACTGTCCGCTTTTCCCCGATGTTGAGCCTCTGGCTTAGAGAAGTAATGGAGCTTGCCTAAGATCCCACAGTGAGTAGGTGTGAGAGCCAGATGAACCAGCGATTTCAAGGCTGAATTCACCTTTTTCTTTTCTTTTTTGGGGAGATATCTATAGTCCTCATATAGAGTATGTATCATTTGGATAAGCCTGGAAATGAATCTCTAGAATTAATTTCTATACAGGGATTATATCAAAGTTAGATGAATTTTTAGAAATAAGTGGAAACTGGGTGAGAGAGGGGGTATAGCTCAGTGGTAGAGTGCATGCTTAGCATGCACAAGGTTTTGGTTCAATCCCCAGTATCTCTATTAAAAATAGACAAATAAATAAATAAATCTAATTACCTCCCTCCCAAAAAAATTAATAAAGGGGAAAAAAGAAAACAAGACCAAGAAAAAAATCATTAAAAAAAAGGAAATCAAAAAAGATTCTGTTTTATAAAATTCAACTTTAAACAATGAGGAAAATAGAGCTCCAATGCCCCCTTATGAACAATACGAATATGATTAGTCAGGCAGAAATTTTATTTTGTCGTTGGACACCATATGTAAGGTCAGCAGCCCTTATACAGGATTCTATATGTAAACATAGAACAGCTCCTGTAGTTAGGGGTCCTCAGACATCTTCTTGGCGGAGGGCTGGCAAAGACGAGTGCGACCAATACAAAGCAGAGGGATAAATTTTACCTCCACTGCCAGAGACCTCCTGCCAACAGAGGCCCTCTGCCCAAATAACTGAACAATTCACCCAGCAGTTCATTACTTATTTTCTGAGTCTTTCTTTCACTGAACTTTTAACTAAATATTATATGTTCTTTTATTGTATTTTCCCCTGCTCAAGGCCTGATTATGTTTTATAATTTCAAATCCTCACAGTTCCTAGACAGGGACTTATATTATTGATATTACTTGATATATTTCTTCTTGTATATGAAAGAGCAATGCTCAGTGTTCTTTTAACTAATTTTTTTCCCTGGGAATTGTACAAGTAAATACTGTTCTTATGCCATATGTTTAAAACCTCTTAGCTTTTCCAAATGCAAGCAGTACCCAAATTGTGAATGGAACTTTTCCAAAAGTTAGTTGGTATACTGGTTTTTGGAACTCTAATATGCATCTTGGTTGCATTTCTGAATCGAACTACACAAGAGCTATACAGCCCATCATGTATGTGAAGTAAAATGATCTCCTAAACCACCATAAAACCAAATGTTCATATATAACAGAGTTGCCACAGGAAAGTACAGATGTGCAGGTGTGTCTGTGTCCCACCTCCATCCCCAAGACTGCACACCTTCCTTGCTGGGACGTGGGCAGGCAGACTCCCCTCATCACTTTCCAAGGTTTTAGGCTGAGAGGCTGGGGAGAGTTGAGCTCTTGGGCCCCGAATCACTGAGGTTGCAGAGGTGACAAGAGGGATTATGGGGGCCTTCTGGGGCTTTCTAAGTGTAGTGGGAAATGCCTGTAAGATGTCATTTGTTTCTTTCTGTTCCCTCTCCTTGCTCATTTGTTGCTGCTGAAGGGGTTGGAGGGCAAAGGAAAATCGAGGGGAGTTCTCACAGTTATAATAAGGTGTTATTGCCTCCCCCTTTCCTTTGGCTTTGATGTTGGTGACAGAGGGTCAGGAGACTCTGAGGAGGGAGCTTTGGCTAGGTAGTGCCTAATCGAGGCAGAAGGAAAGGATCTCTCCCTGCAAACACCCCCCACCTCCACACACACACACACACACACACACACACACACACACACACACACACACACACTGTGATGTGCCTGTAGTGGGAGGGAGAAATACATCTCAGGGATTGGATTGGGAATTGGAAATCTTAAACAGCTGCATCTTGGTAGCAGCAAGGAGGAATGAAAGAAGAGAAGGAAGAAGGAAAAGATTAGCAGAGGAGGGGAGTAGTATGTAAAGAGCAGTTCTGTTTAAGTCATACTCTGCCTGTAAAACAGAGGGCAAAACCCACATTGAGGTCCCTAACTTCACAGTCCAATTACATACCTGCCATTTTATCTTCTAAGAAAGGTACGCTTAAAAACTTGAAGCGATTAAAACCAGATGTGGAATTTTCTGTGGGTAACTCCACTTTGTATGTGTCAGCTTTACAGTATGTTAAATGTAAGCAGACCTTGGAAAATCTCTTAGGTGTCCAGAGAGCTGGAGGAGAGGCCAGGCTGCACCAGGGTCCCTCCTTTCTGGACCTCAGACCTGAATTATACGCTATCTTCTCTTCTACTTACTTCTTTCTCATTATTTCCCCCTCTCTGAGGTACAAAGGTGTGTGGGAATTGGGTCTGCTTACAGACCCCCAGGAAGCCATGGGTACAGGAGCCATGCAGGGAAGGGTTGCAGATGGGTCTAAGCAAGGCAGCCAGAATCCTAAGATGAGCCTTCCCTGGGCCATTAAGTGAACGGCAGAAGGTCTGAAGGAAAAGGGTGACTCCTCTTAGAATTGTCACCTATTATACCAAGAATCTGTGATCGGTGAACTCTATTGACCTACACTAAAATAAGGAAACAACCTCCTCCAGATAATGTATTTTACCTTCACTCTCTTCCCCAAGTAGTTTTTTTGGTGAGGGGTGGTGATAATTAGGTCTCTTCCTTCCTTCCTTCCTTCCTTCCTTCCTTTCTTTCTTTTCTTCCTTTCTTTCTTTCTTTTCTTCCTTTCTTCTTTCTTTCTTTCTTTCTTTCTTTCTTTCTTTCTTTCCTTTCTTTCTTTCTTTCTTTCCTTTCTTTTCCTTTCTTTCTTTCCTTTCTTTCCTTTCTTTCCTTTCTTTCTTTCTTGTTAGGGGAGGTATGGGAATTGAACCCAGGAACTCGTACATGCTTGCTCCACTGAATTATACGCTACCCCCCGCCCCAACCCAGGAGAGTTTTAATTATGCTTTTGGAACCAGAAAAGTATTAGTTAAAAAAAAATTAGTAGGTAAAATCATCTTGAGTAAAAACACCTTGATAAAGATTTGATAAATACACTCCTTGATTCCTAATATTATTCATTTGCCCATTCTCTCTGAAGTAAAATCAAATGTTTCACTAACTGGAGAGAAACATTTTAGAAACAGTAAGATGATTTGAAAACGTTACACGAAGATAGATTATTTGAGATGGGCGTAGGGAATTCACTCCTGTTCTAACTGAAATCCAGGTTTAAACAATAAACATTTAAGTCGTGCTGAAGTTTCCTTCAGAGTACAGTATATTATCGTGCAGTAGTCCTTTTCCACACTGCAACATAATTATGCCAGCAAATAAAATATTACCTTCTTTATGGCCTTCCTTTTTCTTGTTTCACTTCAGTGGCATAGTCAGCAACAACTGAAAGGGGAAATCCTAAAATCTAGTTCTGTGATTTTTAAAAATTCTAAGCAACATTTTTTTTTTTTTTTTTTTTTTTTGCGGGGGGGTCACTAGGGAAGCTGTTGAAAGGGTTTTGCTAAGGTCGAGCCAACAGCTACGAAATTGCAGCAGGCAGAGTACAGTTTGGAGTGGCAAATGAATAGGCTTAACTCAAGTCCCTTGCCGGGCAGAAAACGAGGCAGGTGTTAGAGGGATGGACTTTTTGGATAGGATGGAGACCCGAACGGATGAAGTCTTCTCTGGTTAGAAAGGAAATTTGGTATTAAGAGGGCCTCACTGAATCCCAATAATAACCAAACAACTGGTGGTGTTTCAGGACACCGGGTGGAAAGTGGGAGGCAGGAAGCAGAAAGGCTCAAGCTACTTTCCCTGGGTGGGTTCAGGAATTTAATTTCAGCAAATGTTTATCGGAGCCTAATAAGTGTTGGCCACGGTGTTAAGCACTGGGATATACAGCGGAACGAAACATGGTCTTGTCCTTGAGGAGCTCACAGCTCAGTAAAATGGCTGCAGCATTCCGCGTGGGCTTTGATAACTTTTACCCCGGGACTTATCAGAGGAGAGTTTCAACTAAATCCACCCCCTTTTCTTCTAAAGATTTCAAAACAGAGGAAACGAGGGCGGCACGGGGCTGGTGGCAGGCTTGGCAGCCGCCAGACACGGGACTATGGTGATGTTGCCAGCTGGCAAGGGGCAGCCAAGACCGTCCCCCGCGTTGGCACCTTCGGGCTTGGCTCGGGCAGTGAAGCCGCGGCGGTGCCAGCAGCTGGTCTGGCCGGGCCGGACGGGCTGACAGCCCGGAGCCGGGCAGGGACCGAGCTGAGGTCCGGCCCTGGGGCGACAATGCGTGCCTCGCGCCCGCAGCCAGGGGGCAGAGTTTCCGGGCTCGTGCCAATGCCGGCTACCTGGGGCTCGGGCCCCGCCACTGCCCGCCGGGTCTCCGCCTTCTCCTTCGCTGGTCCTCTCCACCAGCCCAGTCTCCGCGGAGCCCAAGATTTCCCCGCCCGCGACCACTCCCGAGGCGCAGGAGCAGAGGCGCGGCAGGGGACTCGCGGCGGGAGGCGAGCTGAGTAGAGGGAGGCGGTCCGCGCGCGGGGGACGGGAGGGGGCTCGAGTAGGGGATTCCAGGGACCCGCAGCCCCGCCCCCTCCTCTCCTCTACGCCCGCGGAGCCGGGGAGCATGGACCAAACCCCGCTGCTCTGGCACCATGACGCTCGCCCGCTTTGCGGTGGCTCTGATTTTCTGGGTGCTCCCCGGAGTGGTCAGCTTTGACCCGGTCCTCAGTTATCCCCTCCACCACCAGCCATCGCCATTCGCCCCCTCCGGGTCCCCAGTACCCCTATTACCTGCCTACCTTGCAGCGGCCACTGAGGACGCCTCCGCCTGCCCCTCTTCCGCGCGTCCTGCGCCCCCAGCCGGCGCTCCATGCCCCGCGCCTGCACGCCCTCCACGCGGGGCGCACGCCCGGGCCACACCCTGGGGGCTGCCCCGCTGGCGAGCCCTGGGTCAATGTGACAGACCTCGGGGCCCCTTGTCTGCACTGGGCAGAGGTGCCACCTTTCCTCGAGCGGTCGCCCCCGGCGGCCTGGGCTCAACTGCGAGGGCAGCACCACAACTTTTGCCGGAGCCCGACGGCGCGGGCAGACCCTGGTGCTTCTATGGGAACGCCCACGGCAAGGTGGACTGGGGCTACTGCGACTGCAGACACGGTGAGTGGCCTCGGGGCAGCGGCGGCGACTCGGAACTGGCGGGGAACAAGCTTGGTTAGGAGAGGGCGCTAGGTGTTGAAGAGGGGGAGTGAGAGGGTGTGGGGTTGCGGGTTTGCGTTGCTCAGTGTGGTGTTGGGCTCTGAGTTACCAGCCAAGTACATTCCTACCTTGACTCTAAATTAGCAAAGCCGCTTTGTGTGCTGAAAGTTGTCCGGGGTGATAGTTTCTCGGCAAGTTGCTGCGCTCTGGCTTCCTGGATAAGGTCGTGTTTCTGGCCACTGTGTGTATGTGTGTTTGTGTGCGCGCGTGCGTTGCGAGTGTGTTCTCTGGATCAGCTTGCCTTGAGAATTTTACCATATTTATCCATATTTACGGAGAAGAAGTAAAGCAAAGGAGGGGAATACTTTCTAATTACTTGTTTTGGAAAGGGAAATATTAAATCCAATATGACAACCAATAACCACCCTCCCCCCACCCCCGACCCCCGTAGACCCGATTTGGGAAAATGTGGTAAAATTTCTGTCTTAACTCCCACCATTGACATGTATTTGAAAAAGTCTGGCAAAATATCCGGGTGAAAATACAGCTGGTCAAAATGCTAGTTCACGGTTCTTGGGCACAGTACGGTAAATATCAATAGTGAGTGAAGAAAAAAGAAAGGGAAAGAGATAGGAATAGTAACTATCATAGGGCAGGAGCAACTTGTTATAGTCAAGTGCAGTTCAGGAATGCCCCTATTCAGCTGTATACCTTATTTGTGGACAATCTGGGTTAGTTGGTAAAGAATAAAGTTGGTAAGATATTTTGGTTTTGTGATAATAAAAGTGTCACATTAATATATTTAAATGTAGGTGAATAATTTGCCTTTGAATCATGCTTCGTTTTGAGTTGTTGGGGTTTTGTTTAAAATTCGGGCTTTCTCCCCCTCTCCTTTTATAGCTATGGAAGAAAAACCTTATGACCTTCAAAGTTGGATTTCCCTTAATAAATTTTTTTTTTGGCAGCTCTCCACCCAAGCTGTGGGGCAGAGGTTTCGTTAATCTTGACTCTGAGATATGTCCTGCTTTGTACCTTTTGGAGGTAATTTGGAGGTTAACTTTCACAGGGCCATTCTTTCCCTTCAGAAATTTTTATTTATCTGTGCCTTCAATTGCATTAGTGCTTTGAGTTAAAGGAAAGTGATGGGAAGGTTAAGATCAATTATCCTTCATCCTAGAGAATGAAGTCATCGCTCTACTTGTGTTTCACAGACAGAATGCCAATGTGGCTATAAAAAATTTGAGATAATAGCAAGCAGAGAGCCCTAGCATTGTTTCACTATTTACTGTAAGAGATAATTTGTAATAGAATCTCATGTTTGGCAAACATTGACAGTTTTTTCATTTTACTATTGTATTTCATATTTCCTATTATAATAGAAGTAAATGGAATTCAAAGTTAAAGCACTAGAGTGATCTATTGTGTTCTTTCTGATATGTAAGTGTTTTAACTTTATATTCCAGAGGAGAGTAGCTTGTCCTTTGATTCTCCCCAGCCTCTTGTATTGAAAAGAAATTTAAACCTAACAACAGCATGGACTGTTTGTGGATGTCTTTATGTTCATAGCTAATTGTCACTAGACAAAACTCCGAACACTGCTTAAGTGTGTGTACTTCCTGGAGTAAAGTGACTGAACACAAAAGAAGCAAAAGAAACCACCCAAGATGGGAGATAAATGCCTCCCCCTGCCAACAAATATAAAAACACAACAACAGCAACAACAACCAGGAAAGCAATCTGCTGGCTATGTAATAATTTAATTACTTTCATAGACTCAGTCTTGATAACCCATTCTGTCATTTATTCCTCATGTTCTGATTGGGCATAATTCATGCTTTCAAAATGACTGGCTATTCTGAACCGTATAGCTTTCTTGGTTGTACATTTCCCTTAGGAGTGTGAACAAAGCTGTCATGGAGTGGTGAGAAGAATATGGAATTGTGCTTTAGAAAACACTGGTATCCGCTTTGGATCTGCCAGTAGCTACTCTGTGTTGAGTAAGACTCTTAACCCCCAGAGCTTTGGTTTCTTTATCTGGAGAAAGGCAGTTTTGGAATAGATTTATTGAAAAAACTTTCCCAGTTACCAAAACAACCTGGCCTGATAATAGCAGGTAGGATTTATTGAGCATTCACTCTGTGTTGGATGCTTAGCTAAACATTTTACATATTAGTCTTCTCATTTAATTCTCATAGCAACATTATAAGATAGTGGATATTTTTACTCCACAGCTTATTTTGTTCTTTAATTATATAAGCATGTAGAAATATCTGTGCTGTCTAATGGTCCTATTTTTGCAGCTTAAGGGCTAGTCTAAAAGGAAGGAGAAAGGAAATTATATTTGGTCCAGTGCACATGATTTCTAGTCTCTTATGATTTGAAAATATCTAGTTTTTTTTCTTTCTTTTCTTTTTCTTTTTTCTTTATGAGAAACAATTAGAACAAAAGGAAAGAAAATTTATTGTAATGAAATCCCTCCTTTAATAAACTGGAGACTAGAGTCATGTATCTGGTTACACTGAGAGAAATGAGGAAGTTGGTGCTCTTGAGGTGGAGAGTTGGTTGAAGGCTAGTGGAAGGGGTGGTAGGGGATCTCAGCTAAGCCAGGTGGGGCGTGGACACTCCAGTGGCTCAAATGTCTGAGAACGAGAAAGAGGATGCCTGGGCTCTGACTGTGTAAAACTTGCAAATTAGTAGTAAAGAATCATTCCAGGGATTGCAACAGCCTGAATCAGCCCAGGGAACTAGTTCTCACAGTGAGCATTAGAACCACGTGGGGGCTTATTAAAATGCAGATTCCTGGGCTCCAGCCTCCCGAGACTCCTGATTATATAAGCTTAGGAATCTGGCTCAGGAATGTGCATTTCTAATGAGCCGTCAAGATGATTAGTGCTGAAGACCCTTTGTCACAAGTCAGGGAAAACCTTGGCATCAGAACCCACCTAAGCTGGGTAGTGGTGGGTGATCCTGTTGGCCGAGTCCACCATTCTGTGATCGAATCCTGCTAGGTTTAGGGTCAAGCATAAGTCAGCTATATGGTCAATTTTGTGTGGTTTTAGAAAATGGCCCCACTGGTTTTTATTTGACCAGTGTGGGATAATAACAACTGAGTTCACCAGGAATATGATTATCAACTCAATGTGAGCCAGGTTTTATCACATTTCTACAGGAGGAATTAACAGACAACTGATTCCTCCCAACAATACCTTGTAATAATTTAGAGCTTCCTGACTGGAAAGGGAAATCACTTTTTCAGTCTCTGGTTGGCGTGGCTGGGCAACTTGCTTGACTGTGCTAGGAACTCCTCTTTGTTGCAAGTAGCCAAGTGGAACTCAGCCATAGGGGACTGAGGACTTATAGCTAAAGCAGGTATCTGCACGAGAACGCTTTAATGCTTGAGATTCTACCAGAAAGACTAATTCATAGATCTGATTTTTTGTCGTGTCATGCCTGTCTGTCCTCCTAAATCTCCTGATTCAAATAGAGATAGCGGATTTGTGGGATGGATGCTACTGTTTACAGGCTATACTCTTTGAAGTCCATCTGGTGTTTGACGTGAATGTTAATTAAAAAGTTGGCTGAAAGCTGTCCCTTTAAAATTTTTTTGAATGCTGCATCTTGATTCGATGTAGCAGGTGTCGAAAAACATTTATTAGTGATAACAGATTTGATAAATTTCCTGGCTGGATTTTAAATATTGAGCTCAATCTGCTTTTCAGGCTAAGGCAATTATAAAATAGCTTTGACTTGGGGCATTTTCTGACTCTTTACTAGTGTGAAGGTTTTTTTAAAGAAGAAAATTAGATATCCAGTTACTATTGCCTTTTACAAGTGATTAACTTGAAATATATATACATACACACACACACACACACACAGAGTCCATATATACATATATATATAGTCTTTGAGTGTGTGTGTGTATGAAAGTAATCTTCGTAAACATAATTTGGTTTATAACTGTGAAGGCAAACCTAAATACCCAGCGATAAGGTACTACTCAGAGGTCCCTTCATTTGATGAATACTATGCAGCTCTTAAAGTGATAATTGCAAAGATTATATATTAAAAAAATGGAAAAATGCCTCTGACAATGTTTGTTGTAAAATTCTTATTTTTTATTGAAGTGTAGTTGGTTGACAACGTTAGTTTCAGGTGTACAGCAAAGTGATTGTTATACATATACGTTTATGTATTTATTTTTCAGATTCTTTTCCGTTACAGCTCATTACAGGACATTGAATATTGTTCCTTGTGCTATACAATAGGTCCTTGTTGTTTATCTGTGTTGTGTATAGTAATGTGTATCTATTAATCCCAAACTCCTAATCTTAGCCCTACCTCCCTTTTCCCCCCTGGTAACCACAGTTTGTTTTCTGTGTCCATGAGAGTCTGTTTCTGGTCTGTAAATAAAATTTATATCTTTTTTTTTTTTAGATTCCACATATAAGTGACATCATATGATATTTGTTTTTCTCTGTCTCATTTGCTTCACTTAATATGATAATCTCTAGGTCCATCCATGTTGCTGCAAATAACATTTCTTTTTTATGGCTGAGTAATATTCCTTTGTGTATATATGTATACACACCACATCTTCTTTATTCAGTCATCTGTCTATGACAATATTAAAGGAGAAAAGATGGATGCAAAATTTATATACATTACAACTAACTGTGAAAATAAAGATAGCTGTGAAAAATTTGGAAGAGAAAGCAAATGATAATTATGATTGTGGTATGAGTGTGGCTTGTTTTGTTAGGGTGGTTTTGATGGCAAAGAATAGAAAACTCAATTCAAAATAACTGAAGAAATAAGGTGATTTATTGTTCATATTACAAGAAATCAGTCTTCAGCATGGCACAGCTCTATTTCTCTGCAACTTTCTTGATTCCTTTATTCTCAAAGTGTGGCTTTTATCCTTAGGCTAATGGTTACTCTGGGTTTCATATGGAGCTAGAACAACTTGAAGAAGAGAGATAGGGCTCTCTCTTCATGTATGTCCCATTGAAATAGCAAGGAGACCTTCCCAGAATTCCCCTACAGATGTCCTCTCGCATTTCATCAGCCAAACCTGGATCACATGTTCCTGCTTGGCACTCTCTGGAAGGGAAAATACAATTACTACACTTGCCTAGATTAATGTTGACTTCTGAACACATGGGGATTCTCCTTGCAGGGAGAAGCAGGTGGTTATTGAGGAGAACCAACAGAGTCTGCTAAGAAGTGTGGTTGAGATTTGTCCTTATACAGGTATCCTCCACTTTTTGAAAGTTTGCTTTATGTCACCTCACTTTTACATAAGACCTCATTAGAACCTGTTTTTGTTAACCAAGAGAGATCCAAAGGGAATTTTTGCTTTTACGAAAAAAGGTGAAAACTGAAAAGAGCATTCAGTGTTTGTTTTGCAGTGAGCCATTACAGAAGCAGTGTGTACCCTGAGCAGTGAGAGTAGCACCGCCAAGCTTCTTCTCCAGGAACTACACGCAGCATCTCAGCATCAGTCCCCATAGCTTTGAATTGTGTCTGTGAACATCTGGCTTTATCTTGATTTATTTTGTGCATCTGTTAGCAGATGTGTCCTAAGGTTAATTGCTTCTTTGCTTTATGCCAGTTTGGCTTACAAAAGGTTTCATAGGAACACTCTCTTTCGGATAGCAGGGTAAAACCTATACTGGGGAGATGGCCAACAGGCACATGAAAAGATGCTCAATATTGCTAATTATTAGAGAAATGCAGATCAGAACTACAATGAGGTATCACTTCACACCAGTCAGAATGGCCATCATTAAAAAGTCTACAAATAAATGGTAGAGAGAGTGTGAAGAAGAGGGAAACTTCCTACACTGTTGGTGAGAATGTAAATTGGTGCAGCCACTATAGTGGACAGTATGGAGATTCCTTAAAAAATTAAAAATAAAGTTACCATAGTATCCTGCAATCCCACTCCTGGACATATATCTGGAGAACCTCCAAGTGGAAAAGATAGATGCACCTCAATGTTCATAGCAGCACTATTTGCAATAGCCAAGACATGGAGGCAACCTAAATGTCCATTGACTAGATGACTGGATAAAGAAGATGTGGAGTGTGTGTGTGTATGTGTGTGTGTGTGTGTGTGTGTGTGTGTGTGTGTGTGATGAAATACTACTCAGCCATAAAAAAGAATGAAATAATGCCATTTGCAGCAACATGGATGGACCTAGAGATTATCATATTAAGTGAAGTAAGTCAGATAGAGAAAGATAAGTATATGCTATCACTTATATGTGGAATCTAAAAAAATGATAAAATGAACTTATTTACAGGACACAAATAGACTCACAGACATAGAAAACAAACTTACTGGTTACAAAACAGGAAAGGGGGTAAGTAAGAGAGGTATAAATTAGGAAGTTTGGGATTAGCAGATACAAACTGCTATATATAAAATAGATAAACAACAAGGACCTACTGTATAGCACCAGGGGCTGTATTCAATACCTTGTAATAACCTAAATGGAAGATAATTTGAAAAAGAATATATATATGTATAACTGAATCACTTTGCTGTTCACCTGAAACTAGCACTATATTGTAAATTAACCATACTTCAATAAAAAAAGAAAAAAAATATGCATTGGGAAAACATAATGCAGTTAAAAATAGCTATAAGTACTTAAAAATTATGCTGTGAAATGCTTCATTCATTGTTTTAGCCATATGTAAATGAGTAACATTTAGACATTGATTTGATCAGTGAAACATATTTACTTGTTTTAAGATGCTATTTGCTGTTCTAGCAATTTATGTCTGAAACGAGTAATTCCATTGTTAAGAATATGAAAGTTAGTTCACTTGTTGGGTAAACATAGTTTAATTCTAATTTTTAACTTTTTACCCCCTGAATTAACCCATAAAGAAAGCAGTTCTCTGAAGCCTCCCCCTTCAGTCTGCATAGTTGACAGGCACTCAGTTGTGCACTATACGAACAATTGTAGGCTGCCTTCTAAATGGTTGACATGCTGTTGTTAAAAAATCAGAAAATGTTGACTTTTGCCTCTTTTGCATCTTATTTTTCCAGAGCAGTCTCCTTCTCTCACTCCTTCTCCTTCTTCCTACAAATCAGCAGTAACAGTATTAATAAAAAATTTATTGTTTGCAAAGCACTGAGGTAATGAGGTTTTCCCCCCTACAAGCCACACATGTACATTCAGTCTCATACTTTTTATTAGGATCATCAGAGGGACACAAAGAGAGGGAAATGCTGATTCTTGTAGCAGGGCAAGGGTAGATATCATTAAACATTTACTTAGTTCATACTGGGAGCAGAATTTACAAAAATAAAAAAAGACATCACCTGTGTTGTCATCTGATTGAGGACACCCACTCTCTAGCTGAGATATCAGAAGAATATTAAGCATTTTTATTACCTTTCCTGTGATATGTACTCTGGGAGACAGAGAAGGAGGTTATCATTAAGTACAGTTTAATTTTGTCATTCAGTGCTGTACAATGAAATTACAATGTAATATCCATGCCATTTGTTTATGTGTGAATAGTTCAGAGACAAACAGTTTGTGAAATTTTCTGCTAGAGTTATTTATATGCAAGTATTGTTAGTATACCATAACTTAACTATGCATAGAGCCTTCTTCTTTTGCATAATATTGTATAATGTTCTAATCCCAGGATAATCGATGAGATTTATAAATTTCTAATAAGCCCAATGTAAATGTGTAGAATCACTTATTCAGAGGATACTTTCTCATTTTGAGCTAGACCAATTCATAATTTTTTTCTCAGTACTAAAGGTATCTACATGAATAATAAATGAACAGTTATATGAATTATAGATGTGAACTAATGGGGGCAAATATAGTTCAGTTGGATATCAGTTCAGGAGAAAGCTCCATATGTTAAAAGATGCTTTGATTTCATTTTGACATGGGATGGTTTGAATAAAATCTATAATTTCACAATGTTAAACTGGTTTCAGTTATGGGTAAATATAATCATAGACAAAAATAGAATACCTTAGTACTGTCACATACGGTATAGGAAAAAAATAACATCAAAATGAACATAGCCTCCCCTACTGTACTTGAAAAATTCAACTAACAGCTTCCCAATTCAGTTGTTTTTAGGAATTGCGAATTTTTTTTGCCATATTTTGTAATTAAAATAGGAAATGATCATTTATTTTCCCAGTGTTGCCTTTGGTATAAGATATAAGATTACATTTAAGTCCTTTGTCAAATATGTGTACTAAATTGTCCAACATGTAATGGCCTCTTTCTATTCTTCTAAATAGCTCATAAACTGAAATTTCTGCATCACTTTCAGCTTTAAGCATACTTTTTGTCAAGGATCGGAACAATAGCTTACTATCACCAGCACAGGCAGTTTCTGACTCCACCAGCATGATAGAAATGACTAAAATTAATTATTTTGTGCCTTTGTGAAGTTCCATAATCGATGAGAAAAGGTTTGTGTGATAACATCAATTTTCTTTTGCTCATTTATCAAATTGCAATTTTAAAAGATTTTAAAAATATTTATTATTAATTCTATTCAGAAAACACTGCTAGTATGGGCCTTTGTTTTTGCTGTTTTTCTTTCCTCTTCAAATGAGAGAATGCTATTCTGTAAGTGTATTTTAAGAAGTTAACTACATAGGCGTATCTTTTCATTTGGCTTATTTTGGAATGAGCTGTATTTAGAGAACAAAGATAGCTGACCTATGTTTCCTTTCCTAATACTTCTTTTAGGCCTCCTTGAAGTACGCTGTATAAAAAGGGAGGTTTTGCCAGCTGTCCAAGGAGGGGTAATACCATAATATCTCTATTAGTTTACTAGGTAAACTGTAATGAGTACCACAAACTGATGGCTTAAGCAACAGAAACTTACTATTTCACAGTTCTGGAGACTAGAAGTCCAAGATTAAAATGTCAGCAGAGCCATGCATACTCTGCAGGCACTCGGGAAGCGTCTGCTCCAGGGCCCTCTGCTAGCTTCTGATAGTTCCTTGGCTTGTGGGAGTGTAACTGCAGTCTTCAGATGGTGTTCTTCATATGTGTGTCTCTGTCCAAATCTGTCCTTTTTATAAGAACATAGTCATATTGGATTACAGCCTGCCCTAATGACCTCATCTTGACTTGATCATCTGCAAAGACCCTGTTTTGAAATAAAGTCAGATGTGTTCTTAGGCACTGGAAGTCAGTACCTCCACATCCTTCGGGGGAGTAGTATTTAACACGTCCCAACAGCCTTAAAAACCTAAACACCAAGGAGACTTGTGAAGAGAATTTTAATCTAGTCAGCTGTCCTCTAGACTACTTTGGATTGATTGAGACTGACAACGTGGTTAAAGAGTAGCCCTCTGGAATGTCTCTTTGTTTTGGGAATTCCTCTTTTTTAGCAGAGTTGTCCATAAAGTGAATTTCTGTAACAAAAATCTTTTGTTTCTTTTCCTTTATAAAACTGGAGGTATGTTTACATAGAAGAGAAATAATAGTAAACTAAAACGAGAGTAAGTTCAATGTTTTCGGCAGGGAATTAAGGTTGTAGAATTCTGAGTGTTGTGCATTGGCACACTTTGCCTTTAGGTAGTTGTAATACCAGCAGACTAGTACAGCTGACTGTTTTAAAAAAAATTTTTTTTGCAACAATTTGTTCCATGAACTCTAGGGGCTTCTCTCCATGACATGCCACCATGCATAGCTTTATCATTCCAGACTTTCTTCTATTACTGGGTTAGTCTGTAAATTTGTAATGCCTATTGTAGTTGACCTAAAACCTCTGTTTGAGACTTCAAATTTTAAATTATTGTTATTAGCACATTTCAAATATAGGAATCTGTAGAATAGAATATTTTCCATCAAATTGGCACATGAGAGGCTTGAAGACAGTGCAGCCTGGATTTACTGGGGTGTAGCTGGCAGATGTTAGCTGAGACTGTGAAGAACATTGCAAAGTGCTGGGCTGGAGCAGGAATGCGTGAGCGAAGGAGGATGGATCAGTTTTTCACAATAAGAGATTGTGACAATGGAACAATATTTGCCAAAGAATTTGGTGTAGAATGTATCTGAAGAACTTTATTGTTAGTGAGATAGCAGTAGAAATGAGTTTACCAGGCTATGACCTTATGACCTTTGTGGATTGCTTTATTGTTTCATCCCCCCTCCCCCCACATTGAGCTAAGGGTATTGCCTCTTGTAATTATACACCTACAAATTTGTGCAAATGTATAGTCTTCCTACAAATTTGTACAGCCCATGGGCCAAATACCCTGGAGGGTCAGCCTCAAATGTAGACCACCAGAAAGCCACTTCTCTCCTGCTGTGCAGTGTAGAGAAACTCTTCAAGTTTCTTAGCTTCAGCCTGGCTAGTTTGTCATCATGTAGTGTTTGGTAGATTAGCTGCAATATTTCAAGAAGAAAGGTTAAAACCAACATGGCAGAATGCATAAAGTGGTATCTGAAGTAGTAAAAGATGCTTATTACATCACAGGGTCTTTGCTAGGTTTAGAGACAAGAGGACAGTGGGAAGGGTGGCAGATGAGGAGATAGTTGGTCATGGCTCTGCAGCTGCTCAGTTGATTGGGTGCCTAGCTTCCTCATCCATGAATTGAAGGAAATGAATTACAGTTTTTAAGATTGCAACCATCGCAACCATTCTATGAGAATCAATGAAGCAAGAGCAAAGTAAAACCAAAACCAAACAAAAACTACTGCCTATCTTAAATATATGTAGTATGAATTGTGTGTTCATGTTTTATTGTTTTGGGCATATTATCAGGCTGATAATTTTTAAAAAGCTCTTTCAAAAATCACTAGAAGAATTGTGAACTTTGTGGAATTATGTACCAATAAGAAATACTCTGAGTTCAAGGTAGATGATTACTCAGAATATTTTAGAGATGTTTATGGCCTTAAGGAAAGGATAAACTATGTGGAGGAGCACTACTAGGGTGGGTGTGCTTTGGGGAGGCTGGGGTTGGGAATGGATTCTGACAGAGAATTCATTAGTCATTGACATGCAAATTGCTCTTCCCGAATTGCAAATATTTGTATTCATTTGTTAAAGGAAAATTGGATGAGCATTCCACATTTCTTGCCACATAGCAGATACAGCTAAATGAAGCCAGGCTTTCACAGCATGTTTGGAGCATCTGAGAAATGATGGTGGAACTGATAGCTGACCTGGAAACTATTTCTAGCGCTATCATTTTCACTATAATGATGTTATGGTAACAATTATACCTTATGCAGAGTTTTCTCCATCTCATTTGGAGATGCCTTATTCATTTCAATAATACACATGCATCATTTCTTCTTGACCAGTTCTTAGTGAGTTAGGCGTATTTTACATTTTATTATGATTATTTAACATGCATAAGTAGAGTTCCAGTTTGTTTTCTAGAACTTTCTTCCAGCCTTTTGACATGAATAATTTGGTGGTGGAGAGAGGATTAATAAACAGATAATAGATTAAATCTTATTTCAAATAACGTTTTTTTGAACTGACCAAATGAAATCCTTGAATTGAAATAGACTGCTGGCACTTGTAATGTGCAAATATTATGTGGGTCTCTATAGAAGACATTTGTGATTAAAAAATCCTTAAAGTTCAGGTAAACTCTTTAGACATATATTCTACAGTTAACACTTTTCACTGAGCTAAACAGGGCTTTCTCTTGCTTGGTCTGAATTAAAGAAGTTTAAAGGAGGAGGGACAGCTAAGTGGTTATAGCACATGCTTAGCATGAACAAGGTCCTAGGTTCAATCCCTGGTTCCTCCACCAAAAGAAATAACTAGATAAACCTAATTACCTTCCCCTTAAAAAATATAAAAAAAAGAAGTTTAGAATATATGAATGACATTTAGGTTGTCTGCCATATGAATGACCCAAGCCCATGTGCTCTCTAGAAAAATTAGGATTTGGCAGTGCAATGTTTGCCTTCATTTATTATTGCTTTTTGTTTGAATTAAATGACACTTTGTATTTTCATAAGAAATAGGATATGTTTTTCTTAAGTACTTACATTTTTTAAGGATGATGATGTGGAATATAATAGTGGTAGATGACTAGGCTAGTGCAAATGAAATTTGTGATGAATTGTGAATCTAATATTTTTTGAAAGTTATTGTAAAGCCATACATAATGAGTTTGAAATATGCTAAACATGCCAGAAATTTCTGGTAGAATTTAATTTCTCAATTTCTTTACATATGAAATAAAGGCCATCCTAAGTGACTTTTCACAAAATTTTGTGAAATTCTTAAGTAGTCCGAGTTTGACTCTATCTCTGCTGGTATCCCACTTGCTGCCCCTCAGGACCCGCCCTGCAAACCAGTGCCAATGAGAAGAGACAGTAAGCCTTTGATCCACATTTTTAAAAAATGGAAATATATTTCACGGACAACATTATGTTAGTTTCAGATATACTGCATAGTGATTTGACATCTGCATGCATTATGAAATGATCACCACGATAAGCCTAAGTAACCACTTCGATCCACACTTAAGGGATAAGACTTAAAATATTATTTTTCCTAGGGGTGCTTGAATTTTAATTTTGACTCTTTTAAGACTGAAAAGAATGACTCAAATAGTGGACTGTGGAGCAGCTAAGTGGTGATGATATGTAAAGAGAAGTAAAGGTTCTTTCAGGGGCATTCGATTACACCAAAGCACTCTACTGAGTGGCGGTTTCCCTGAGACTAATATCAGGCAGTGTCTTTAAACACTTAACCCCTCTCTGAAATGATAGGTATAATCTTTAGAATTGTCATGACTATTGCTTGAGGCTAAAAGGGGGAAAGCATTTTATTCTTCATTAGTTGAAGAACCAGTCAGTTAGAAGGAAGGTATAATAACCAGTAACAGCTAATTTATAAGCAGAGCATTGAATTGTGTTTGTGTTTTTTTATCTATGACCTCATGTGAAGATGGAGAGTGATGCATAAATGATAAGAACTTCCTTTGTGATGTGATCTTGTATTTGGGATGCAACATTAGACGTTAGTCATACTCTTACACTTTTCCCCTTTGAAAATTATAATTGGACTTTTTATTTGCCTAGATAAAACAAAGTATCATTAGCACTGATATCAGAATGTTAATTACCAAATAAAAAAAAAAGAGCCTGCTAAATCCTCATTGAAAGAAAGACACACTTTCTGTGATCGGTGGAGGCCAAATCTGGATCTGACTGGACCTCTCGCCACTTCAGTGGAAAAATCATGTTACCCAAGGACTGGTTCAGTGTATTCAAAGGATTATTTCCTATTAAAGGATTTTGGGATTCTTTTCCACTTCAGGGTCAGTACGACTTCGCGGTGGCAAAAACGAGTTTGAAGGCACAGTGGAAGTCTATGCAAATGGAGTTTGGGGCTTAGTCTGCAGCAGCCACTGGGATGATTCTGATGCATCGGTCATTTGTCACCAGCTGCAGCTGGGGTGAGTTCCCCCAACCTTGACCAAATCAGTCTGCTAATATCAGAGAGCAATGCTGTTTCCATCATTAAGGTGGAGAGGTTACATCTTCCTTCCTCATTCTCACTTCCCTCACTCTCTGCTCTGCAGAGTTGTAAAGGAAGAGCCCCTAATGGAAGGAGTGAGTTCTTTTACATATACGTGCACTTTACTACCCTTGCTGACTAAGAAATGGGCAGATGCTAAGTGGTCAAAAGTTAAAAGCATCTTTTGGTCTTTGACTTTAACAAAATAATTGTTTAGTGCTAGGAAGCAAGAATTGTAATTTCTCAGTAGCCCTTGCAGCCTGAGGTTGCTTGGAATTTTTCTACCTGTTGACTGAAAAAATAGTGCACAGTGTGAGATCTGGGAGTTAAGTAAGGTTTTGTTTAGGGTCAGATGAGAACCATGGTCTGGGAGACAGCCTCTCAGATAGCTCTGAGAAACTGCTCTGAGCAGGTGGTGGGGGGAGGTCGGTGTGCATATGATTTTAGTGAAGGGGGTACATGCAGTCAAGCACACATTCTGGCAGAAGGTTGCTGCTAGTCACGAGGAGCAGATGTCACCACTAATGATTTTAGTGCTTTTCTAGATATGAGAAGTTAGGAAAAATTAGGCTCATAAAATATCCTGAAAATACCTAACGATCTGAAGGCCTGTTCTTCCAGTTTTCCCAGAGCACCAGATGCCTCATTCCTGATCTCTGCCCTGACTCCTTTCGGGGTGTGTTGGAGGTCTGCGGCTGCGGTGGCTCATGACTTCATTCTTGTAGAACCAGATGACGAGTGACAATTTTCAGTTGGCAACCTTGAGCCACGCACACATTCCGTTTCTGTGTGTGTGCAGGAAGCGATGTTCACCTGTGCTCTTGTCCTGTGCCGGGTGAGGGGTGGTGCAGGTTTCTGCGCTGAGGAGATCCTGTGAGAGATGGCAGCTCCCCTCAGCTCCAGCAGCGTCCCCCATCCTGAGACGCTGCAGGCTTTTCCAAGACCCTAGACACTCTCCTTAAAACAGATCCATGTACGCTGACTTCCACTAGGCCCTACACCTTTGTGCCTCGTGCCAAGGGGCTTCACCATGAGCGGAAGTTTCCATTTTGGAACAAAAGGGCTTATTTTTGTTGTTATTCTTACTGTTCTGTTTTCGTGTCTCATTGATTTTTTTCTAAGTAGACATGCCATCTGTTTTTCCTGGCCTTTTATCACCAGAGATCTTTAGAAAGCATGGAAAATTCTTGTTATGAAAAATGCGGGTCAAAAATACTGAAAGAAAGATTTGCAATTTATAAATATTTTGGATTAATAATCAGTATCTAAAGTGATGACACAAATGAAAAGGTTAGTCAACTCCAGTCAAATCAGTAAGGATTTTAATTTGCCAGCTTCCTGTCTTCCCACTGGGAAAGTGGGAAATGAGTATTTAGAAAAGATAAACCTTGAGGGCATTAGTTTTGTTCAGACTTTTGATGCTATTAGAGCAGCAAATAGGGATAATGTACTTAATTAACTAATTTTTAAGAATGAGGTTTGGAATAAATCAGATAAAAGAAGGAGTACGGCATATATAAAATAGACAAACAACAAGGACCTACTATAACAGGGGACTATATTCAATTTCCTTTAATAACTGATAGTGGAAAAGAATCTGAAAAAGAATATGTATGTATATCTGAATCACTTTGCTGTACACCTGAAACTAACACATCATTATAAATCAACTATACTTCAATAGAAAAAGGAGTAAGGCGGGAGCCTATAAAGTGTTGTGGTATTTAGGTTGTTAATTACTGATTTTTATCAATGAGTGTTTTGTCTGGCAAGCAGTCATTAGCAGGTGGGCAGGTCATGAGGTATGCTGGCTTGATGCCTTTTCTTTTGAGGGCCTGAAGACGGAACACATTTGTAGGCTGTACATATCTACTCGTGCTTGTATTACCTCTGAAAACCAGGGAAGAAAGAAGTTTCCTGTGAGAGTCTGACATAAGAAAACAAGAACACAGTGATGGAGATGTGAACCACAGCAGTAGGTTACTACTCTCTTGATTGATGGAAGAACCTAAACTATCTTTCTGCAAATATACACTTTAGATATAAGCCACTCTGATTGCTTCATTGCTTCTGTCATCTCTTAGTAACCCATTTAAAAAAAAAAAAAGAATTACACAATAAGAGCAAAATAACCCAGTTTTATTGCTGTTAAGACATATTCATATTTTAGATATTTCCCAAATAGTTACTGTTTGGTTAGTGGAAGCTGTTGCATGGAGATAATTCTAGAGATTACCATGTTATTCAGATAAACATTGAATCTTTTAACATTTAGTGCCAATTTGTGCATATCAGAGGTTAAAATACGTAGATTAGATGAGTTATTATTTTATTAATTGATTTCAAAGTCTTTCTAGCAAATACTATATGGCAGGTTTTAAAAATGTGAATGGGTTGCCTCCATTGCTATTATCCTGATTAGATGTAGTAATAATAATCATTGTGAAAATGCTAGCCTAAAATATTGGAGAAGGAAAGAATCTTCAAGCCTCTAGACTTCTCTTTTTAAATATTAGGAGACAGTGCTTAGAGAGACTTTAGAGTGATCTGCAGCTGAGTTTAGACTGGAATTCAAGTCCCACTGGGCCACAGGACATGCTTCTTCCACAGAGCCACTCATGCTCCCTCTTTCTATCTGCAGTATTTGCCCATTTCTTCTAAAATCAGCCATAGATAGTAAAGGAACATGTCTACCATTAGTTATTCAAGATTAATTAAAAAGATTGCCATAGGTAATCAACCCAAGTTCTGATCTGATGTTTCTATATCCTTGGAACTTACATAGTCCATTATGTTTTTCTTTTTCTTCCATGTCCATCTTTATTTCTTCCATTTAAAAATCCTTGTGCTTTGATAACAATTCACCTACCTTTGATAAACCTAACCTCAGTCACTGTTCTTCCAGAGGAAGAGGAGTAGCAAAACAAATCCCGTTTTCTGGACTGGGCCTTATTCCCATTTATTGGAGCAATGTCCGTTGCCGAGGAGATGAAGAAAATATACTGCTTTGTGAAAAAGACATCTGGCAGGGTGGGGTGTGCCCTCAGAAGATGGCAGCTGCTGTCACGTGCAGCTTTTCCCAGGGTAAAAAGAAATATTTATTCTCTTGTTTTACTTTTGTTGTGTTTTCAGCATGATTCAGTTAAACCATTTCCTAAAAGAGTTTAAATATGGACATCAGTCTGAATCATCATAGTCTATCTGCAGTCTAATGAATAGTCTTCAGTAGGAGTGCATCTAACAATTGGATTTCCATTTGACTTCACTTTTAACATATTTTCTGTTTTATCTAATTTGCTGACAGGAATACTATATATGGTGTATAAAACACTTATTTTGGTAGTGGAGAATCATTATGGAATCAAGTTAAAAATCATTTTGAAGCCAAATATAAAATATGGCAACTGCAACTAAATATGTTCACTTTATAGAATGGAATAGAATTATGGTGCCAGGGTTCTCCTTTGAGTTGTAGGTAGCACATTCCACAAAACAAGTTGCTACCTTGGATAGGGGCTCCTTCTAAGCACTGTATACTAAGCATGAGGTGATTAAGGTACAGTTTCAGTGTACAAGTATGTGTATGTTCATATGAATGGAAGCTGAGGAGGGAACAGCTGCCTTTCAAAATGGCTGAGGGGTTTTCTGGGGACCATGGTTGTTTTAACATGTGACCACAACCTGATGCTACCACATTGTCACAGTATCCCTTTTTGCATTTTCCTTGGAGATGCCCCATGACCAGATGTCTCAGGTCTTAGAATGCCAGCAGCCAGCCCAGGGCAATGGTTTCTGTTTGAGTGTAAGTATCAGGGGAGCAAATGAAAAGCTCCTACCTCAAAACATAGAGACCTAGTTTAGGGTCATTCCAACAAATTGGTGGGAAGAACCAATGGAAGTGTTGCAGGATACAGTTCAGGTGTGAGCTTGGAGAGCTGCAGTCCTTTTGTGGGTGGGCAAGGTGTTAAATCTTGACGTCTTGTTAGTTTTTCCATTTTTTTTTTTTTTTTAAATGGAGTTACTGGGGATTGAATTTAGGACCTCGTGCATGCTAAGCATGCGCTCTACCACTGACCCATACCCTCACCTCCAGTTTTTCCTTTTCTTCCTTTGCTTCTCCACCTTTGGGGAGTGCTACTTTTGGCAAGTACATGTTTACACATTGCTACTTCAGGAATGATGTGAATTGGGCTCAACAGTGCACTACTTTTTGTGGATTATTGCTTGTATTCTGTGTTCGGCCTAATTGATAAAAATGTGTTTTAACATTTTTCAAGTAGTGAAGTAAGTAAAATCTTGGAAACAATCTTTTTTTCCCAGGCTCTCTACCTACTTTTTAAAAAACTCCTTCTTTTCTCTATAATCTATCCACTTGTTTATACTCTGGTTGCAAAGATAAATTTAAGGTTAGTTATAAGCATATATAAAATATAGAAGATTGAGATAAATTAGAAGTGAGAATGAGAAAAGATGCCTTTATGGTGAATTAAATGAGGATGTAAAAGCAAATAGCTCAGGTCAGCAAACACTGAGTCTACCTTAAGGCACAGCGGTAGACCTTTAATACATTCTTTCAGTTTGGAATTTACATTTAGTGACTTGGCATCTACTACTTTTCCAACACTTATCAAGTGGAAGATCACATATGAGTACTGGATGTAGGAAATAGCAATCTAAATGAAACTGTCTGGGAGTTTTATTTATTCATAAGTTAAACCTAAGTCAAACACTTTACTGATTTCTCTTTCAGATGATCTTTTTGTGTGTTTCTTGTGGGGACGTGAGATGTTGACTGAATTTTGTCATTGAGTGTCTCTATATTTTCACAATTCCTTATAAAACCAGTAGAAAAATTACCTGTTTGAAAATAAAGCATGACATTAAAAATGTAAGGTAATAGGTCATAACGTTTTTAGGTTGTAGGTGATTTTAAATTTCCTCTTAAAAATTTTTGTTTTTCTGTTTTCTCCAAGCTTACCATGGTGGTAGGGAAAGGGAGGCAGAGAAGAATATAATGATTTAAGAAACTTACACATTTTTTCCATAATTTTTTCTATATTTTCCAAGCTTCCTAAATGAAAATACACATAAAACATGCAAATTTAAGTTTCTTATCATAATTTAGCCATCAGTAATTACAAGAAGCTAATATACAATGTTGAGAATAGTTATGTTTATTGAAGCTTCGTTTACCCTTTTACAAGGAAGAAGTGCCGGTGGACTTATGTAAGAAAACTATATTACGAATATCAGAATATGAGTATCTGCAACCGTTTCACTGATCTAAGTCCCTGCTCAAGTGTGATATTTGATTATAAATATGAATATCCAAATACTGTTTATTGACAGCTGCTTGCACTGTGAGGAATTAGAAGCATAGTTCATGGGGATAAATGATTAGCATTTGGCAAATGGTGTGACTGAATTTCCTAATAGAGACCCTGCCTGCTCTCTACCTTTTACCATTTCACATCCTTTATTCTAGAAAAATTAGACTGCCTTGCTGTTTCCCAAACACATACAGCTTTGTGCTTCTGGGCTTTTGCTTATGCTGTTCACTTTGCCTGTCTGACTTCTGAAATCCCATCCATCATCTTGGCCCTCTTCGGCTACCAGCTTCATCAGAATAGACTCCTTAACTAACCCCAATGGTGAGCAAGCACCCCTTGCTTCTGAACCCCTGCAGGGTCTTTCTGATGGTCTCTCTTCTGCACTCATGTTGTCCACGTCCTGAGGTGTGAACTTCTTGTGGGTGATGTCTGTGCGGTGCCCCTTTGAATGCCTTGCACACAGCCGATGTGACACCTTGCACACAGCCGATGCCTAGCCTAATACCTGTTTATTAAACAGAATCGAATTAATAGATATTGCTAATATTTTTCCTTGTTTGAGGTATCCTTTCTAGGCTTTTCCCTATCACCTGCCAATCTAGTCAGTCAACAAATATTTATTACATGCCTTATGTATGCTGGGTACCTGAGGTACACGGATGAAAGGGAAAGGCATTCCCTGTGTCCTCAATTCTAGGCTGGGGGGAGAGAGAGAGAGAGAGAGAGAGGGGAGAGAGAGAGGGGGGAGAGAGAGAGAGAGAGAGAGAGAGAGAGAGAGAGAGAGAGAGAAAGTCAGAAACTGACGAAGCTAGATCAGGGCATTGTAGGCATTAATAAGGACTTTGCAATGGGAAGCCTTGGGTGGTTCTTCACAGAGAAAATGAATCTAAACTGATTCACACCAAAATGAATTTCCAATATTGTTTTTTGAAGCTGCTGGCTGTGATGTCCACCAACTTGTTGTAATGTGTTAGATGTTAATTTTGACTTGATTTCTATGAAAGTAAAAATAGTTCTGTGTTGAAAACAAGTATGTTATAGACATAAGTGCCATTCTTAATAATTACATGTTGGTAATTCTCAAGTTACTGTACATAAAAAATCAATGTCACCACCACAATACCATAAAACATCAAATGGGTTTCCAATAGCTGGAGTTTTGAGTGTGGCTTTTCTGGTTTCTGAGGTTGCTGGGGAAAAGTGAATTTAGACTATTTCCTCTTGAGAGCTATTTGATGAGTGTAATTCAAGTTGGAGTATTTTAATTGGTCGAGATGACCATAAAATATATCAGACATACGCGGGTATGGCCATATCACAGAAGTGGCTTGATGAATATTATTTAATGATGGAGAAAGGCAAAGAAATGGAATATAGCCGATCTTGTGGCTGAATGCTAATACGTAGGTTTAATTTCTTGTTACTGTCACACCGCGCAGGCCCCGCGTTCCCCGCCCTCCGCCTCGCTGGGGGCAGCAGCGCGCGTGAGGGCCGAGTGGAGCTCTACCACGCCGGCCAGTGGGGGACTGTCTGTGACGACCAGTGGGATGATGCGGACGCAGAAGTCATCTGCAGGCAGCTGGGGCTGAGGTTGGTTTTCCTTGTTCTTGTTTGCTTTTGCTTAAATTTCTGAGTTTATTATTTCCGTACGCCAAGGCAGGTGCTGTGTGTTTAAATTGCACATTTCTCTGAACAAATGGAAAAGGCCACCTTTTGATCTTTGTATGAGGCGTGTAGGCTCCCTGAAGAGAATGTCTGCTTACTCTTAAGTCTAATCCGTTTGTATCAGAATTCAGCTGATTTTCCACCCCTGAGAATCTAAGCTTTTTGCCACGTTTCATCAAGAACTTTTCCGTAACTCCCAGGAAATGACCGGCACTGGCAGCCGTCGCGACTTATCGAAGTCATATGATGAAACTGGTTGTTAGGTTTTAACTGAAGTTCTGTTCTTCTCCCCCAGATACTGCCTCAACTTTTGACCTTTGCTTCCTTATTTGTTAGGTGTGTGCTTAAACAAAGGATGTTTATTAATGTACAAAGGAAATAATTCCTGTACAGGATCCGGAAATGAAGCACGTGTGACAGCAACACGAAAATCAACATTCCATGCTGCCTCAGTTGTGACTATTTTGAATAGTATGTTGTAATTTTGTATCTTCTAAACCCTATCTTTAGTGATTCTGAACTTTGGTATAGCAAGCCTAGAAGTGTCTCTAAAATTGTATTAAAAAATCGTTTAAAAGTTGATATTTTACTTTAAATTTGAAAAAAATTATTTAGCACTTTCTGGGGGGTGGGGTGGGTTGATGGGGAGGCTTTTTGAGATAAAAGCTTCTCTGTCCATGTATCATTTTGTTCAATTAAACATAATCTTTAGCCCTGAAGCATGATTTTTGAACCTTGAACCATTTATACTAATGTGTGTGTGTGTGTGTGTGTGTGTGTGTAGAGGTAATTAGGTTTATTTGTTTTTAGAGGAGGTACTGGGGATCGAACTCTGGTCTCATGCATGCTAAGCACACACTCTACCACTTGAGCTATACCGTCCCCTCATTTATACTAATTTTTTGCAATTGTTTTTGCAACTGACCCCCCTCTTTTTCAAAACTGTGTTAATATTGAAGTATTTTAAAGTAAAATATAGACATTTTAAGATTTTACCTCTAAATACTTCAGTATGCATCTCTTAAAGATAAGAACATTGTCCTACATAGCCCAATTATCATTCTCACAACTAATAGAAGTGGTAATCATTCTTAAACTGTCTAATACCCTGTCATATTCAAATTCCCCTAGTTGTTACCACCATGTCCTCAACAGATGGTTTGTCTGAAGTAGGATTTAGTCCAGGACCTTGCAATGCATCTGCATGTGATGTCCCTGAAGTTTCTCTTAGTCTAGAACAGCCTCTTGTTTTCCATGACACTGACTTATTGAAGAGACTGAGCCAGTTGTTCTGGAGAATATCCTACCTCCTGAGTTTGTCTCATTTCTTCCTCTCAGTTTACTCCTCTGGTTCTTGCAACTCCTGAAATGGGAGACTTAGGTCCAAAAGCCTGGTTAGAGCAAATCAAGTATTTTGGCTAGAAATCATCACAGGTGATGTGCACTCGTCTTGCATCTCATCAGGAATCACAGAACAGCTCTGGTTTTCTCCGTTGGTAAGGATAAGATTAAGCACCGGGGTAAGGTGGCATCAGCCTAATCCTTAACCGTGAGGTTACATTTCCCCCTGTAACTGATTCTGGGACCCAACTGCTCTTTCATGGTTCATGAATGGGACAGGAACAAGCATGGAATGTCCTGTGTCCATGGGGCTTTTAATTACTGGTGGTGTATGATCTGACTGGTATGGTCATTTTCTTTGGGTGGGTCAGGAATAGGGCCAACCAGCTCTTTTTGAGAAAACTGTTATTCATTAAGTTTTGAGACTAGATTTTTAAAATGTTTTGACTAAGTCTCAGTTGTCAAGAACAATTTTTCTCAAATGTTTAGGTGTTGCTGTCAGAGTCGGCATAACATAAGATCATGAGCATGTGCCCTGTACTCAGAATGACCTGAATTTGAGTCCTATTTCCAGAGATGAGAAAAATTGCAGACTATCTCTTAGTTGCAGTTTCCTCGTCTATAACATATTTCCCGTTGTAGAGGGTTTAGTGTTTAGAAAGCAACTAGCACACATGGGAAGTATATAATATACATTGACTATCATAGAAAATTTAAATGACAATTTAATTATATCTATAGTTATAGCAGTGATTCTAAAAATTTTTGTTGTATTGTGGAGTTCTTTCTTGAGAGCCGAAGGTTTTCTTTTTCACTGATATAAACAGTTCTTAAACAAAGACCATGTTGACAAACAATTGTCTGTTACATGACAAGAGTGTGGAGCTAGAATCACAAGGAAGACTATAATAAGGTCAAACACATGTGGGGATTCAGTGCAGTGTTTACATCTTTCTCAAGCATTGGCTCATTGCTATCTTTTGTATGAGGAGATTCATGTTCAGAAAAGTGATTAAAAGGATAAATATCTCCAGATATACAAAGCAGCAAAGATCCTCCACAAGCCTATGTAATAACCAACAATCCAGCTTGGTGGAGATTTGTTTTTATTATAAATACTCTAGGCTCTGAGCTGACATTGTTCATTTGCTTTTCTTTCACTTGATGTTTATACTTCTTTTCTTTTAAGCTTGCAGGAAAGCAATATTCTGCAACTGCTCTTCCTCTTGAATTTGTTTTGCTCACTTAAAGTAACAGAACTTTCAGAGGAAATGTTCTTTAATGGCACACGGTTGATAGCAGACAGAATAATTGTTGCTTGTCTCAATTTATGATTTGTTCTTAAGCAAATTTCATCTCAGCTGTCCTTGCTGTGTTGAATTCCCAAAGGGAAACTACATCATGCCTCCCTGTAGTGGTGGTTACAGTTTCTCTGTGAGATGCTGTCTTTGTTGACCCTCATCTTCTAATGGTGTCTGTAGATTTGGGTAGCTGGCAAGCTTCCTAAAACACAAAAAGAATTACTGTATTGAAGATACCTAAATTTGATTAACTGGAACTCAGAGAAAGATGAGGAGCAGGAAGGAAGGCAGCCAGATGTTAGAAAATTGAACTTGAGAATACATATGTACAAAGTGATGTTTCAGGTGGAGACATTTGAATTGGCGTTCCTTTTGTGCACTTAATATTGAAGCATTTCCTATGTTTTGCAAAACTCTTAAAAGTGTAGCTTGGAACTGTGACATCATATTTTATTATGTGGATATGCCATAACTTACATAGGAATTTACAATTTCTGGGCACTTTTTTCTTAGCCTTTTTTTTTTTTTTTGGCTATAAAATTATCATATAGAGCCATATTATCGAGTGGTCAGAATAAAAATTCTTCTGGTTCAATTTTTTAAAAAAATGTTTCTTTCTTCTTTTTCTTTACTGTTTGTTAATTTTTAAAATACTTTATAAACATTGCCATAAAGATAATATGGTGGGTGGAATTATTGAGCAGAAAAGAGGCCTTATTTAACAAATGAGAAAGTTAGGCCTTCTGACATTACTCAAAGCCCCCGAATCATACTGTGAATGAGGACCAGAATCTTGAGATTTATGGCCTCCAGTATAGGATTTTTTTCTATCATGTTACATGGTTTGCAAAATAGCCAGGTGTTAATAAGAATAAATACAGGGAAGAAGGGTATGGCTCAATTGTAGAGTGCCTGCTTAGCATGCACAAGGTCCTGAGTTCAATCCCCAGTAATTTCATTACAAATAAACAAACAAACAAACAAACCTAGTTACCTCCCCTGACAACAACAAAAGAATAACTATAAATATAGGGATGAAAGAAATAGGGAAGTTAAGAGAGAAAAGTTAATTGCAGGAAGAAAATGATGATGAACACGTTTTAGGTAAACTGTATTTGGGGTGCTACTGGCACCTCACTGAAGGTGCCCCAGGAGAAGGTAGGATAGCAATGTGCTTCTGAGTCAGCTCCGTAGGCAGACAGGCTTTACCAGCTAGTGGTGGTGTAATCCTGGACAAATTATTTTGCTTCTGGAACTCAGTTTCCTCATCTGTAAATTGGGACTAATAACTTGATGGGGTTGTAGGGAGGTTTAAAAGAGTGACTGCGCATAAAGTTGTTAGACCAGAGTCTGTTGATCATTAAAAATGAATTTTTTTGTCCATGTATTACATATGTCACAAACTGATATTTGCAGTCAAAGGATCAATCCTTTATAACCTAGCAAGTAATTATCCTGCACAATAGAATTGCCTAACTCTAGTCTGTGTCTATTCAAAGTAGTAGTTAAGCTGGGGGATTGAGTTAGTCAGATGGTACTATTTGCTCTTTTTCTGTGGAAAACAAACAAACTTTATATGAGTACAATCAGATTAGCTAAATAGGTTTAGGAATGTTTTGGATAAGGATCAGACAATGAATCAATTCCGTGTTTATTGGGGATTGCTGCTATGTATGTAGGTCAAATAGCTTTACAAAAAATAACCTAATAAATCAGTGTATTAGATCAGAGCACCCCTATTCCACAAATTTCTCTTGTGGTCATAGGGTAAGGAAGTAGGCAACACCGGGATTATTACGGCAAATGAACTGCCAGGCCTGGTGTAAGAAGAATTTCCATAAAATGAGGACAGAGAACACACAGCTTTATCGAATTCACACAGCACTTGTTTGACTTTAACAACGCATGAGCTGTATGTTGCTTTCCCCAGTATTACACAGTTTCTCAGATGGCCGCGTCATCCGTTTCTTTGGTGTTCTCCTGAAAGCCAGTGCAGCCCAGGGCACTAGGGAGTACTCGTGACCGGCTGAAGGAATGTACGTATTTGTAAATATTATCTTCTTGATTCTAGTAAACTTAAAACTTAGCTAAAAACCTAGTTTGCATTACATTGTAGTTTCCTAGTTTATATTTCTTTCTTCGTTCTCAAATTTATTATACTAGTTTTTTCTGATTAGTTTATTTTAATTGAACATTTTTGTGATAATTAAAATAATGTTCATAAACAATGGAACATATGGAAATATATAATGAAGAAAATAAAAATACCCAAGCGGTGTTTTAAGACTGCATTATAACAGAGATAACTTTCCCCAAAGTCACTGTTTGGGGCTTCTACGCTCCTATCCTGTGTCCTCCCTTAAGGAAGGGACACTGTTCAGAGGGAGATAATCAACCTTTTCCTTTTTCCTAGGACCTCTATCATATCATCTTTAACATATTTGAAATACAATATATTTCAGTTACTCTGCCTGGCCCATCTCAGGTCACTCCCAGCTAATGAATGTTTTAGGGTTAGTTTGTTATTTTTTCGTGGTGAATAAAAAACCTTTAGTTTGTAATCTTTTAGCCTAAATATTTAGTGGAAATATATGAATGATATGTAAGAATGCATTCGTATTGTTTTAATTTGACCATTATAAGACTGAGCATCTTACCATGTGGTCCACAGCCATGGGTATTTCTTTTGTAAATAGCCTGGTCCTCTCCATTACCCTCTTTATTTTAATGTTGGTTGTTTTGTCATTTATTATAATAGTGATAAGTGATTATTATTTATCTCTAGGAGGTTTTTTTTTTTTTTTTTTGGATTGCTGTTACATTTTACAAATATTTTTACCAGCTTGTTGGTTTGACTTTTGACTCTATGGTGTATTTTGCTATACAGTAGTTTAAATGTATGTGAGAAAGTTTAACTTTTTTAGCCTTTGTTTTCTGACTTCTGTTTTTTTTTTAAATCTTGCTCAGGAAATCCTTCTTTTTACCAAGGTTATAAGAACTATGTTCTTATTATTTCATTCTATTAACTTTTTAGCCATCTTTCTTCCTCCCTGTCTCCCTCCTTCCCTTCTTTCCTTTCCTTCTCTTTATTTAGGTCTGTAAACCATCTGGAGTTTATTTTTTGTTTCTGTTATGAGTTTGGGGTTAAATTTTATATTCTCTCTTATAGGTCCCTGGTTTTTTAATAGCATCTAATCTTGGCTCAGTGAATTATACCCACTGAAATTTTCTTTAATAGATCGTTTTTCTTTCCTAGCGTTTATCTCGGGGCAAAGATCCAGGGAGGCTGTTAATCTGCCCTTCTCCTAAGCTTTCCTATCTGGCTTCCCCATGACCTACATTAGTCATCCTGTCTCCTCCTCCTCTGTTCTCCAACTTTCAGTGTTCTCTAAATCAGTTTCCATATTTGCTTTCATTAATCTCTTTCCTCTAGAGCAAGGGTCAACAAACTTTTTCTGTAAAGGGCCAGATCGTGAGTATTTTAGACTTTCCAGCTACTCAACTGTGCCTTTGTGTAGTGCAAAAGCTGCCACAGACAATAAGTTGGGAATGAGTGTGGCTTTGTTCCCATGAAACCTTATGTTTGGACAGTAAAATCTAACTTACATATGTGAAAATTACATTCTTGTTTTGGCTGTAAATTCTCAAGATAGTTATAATGTTATGAGAAAAGGGCAACTTAAGTAATGGGAAATAGATACAGTATCATTGAAAAACAAACTAAAAATAAAAATGTTCTAGTCTAAAAATTAAAAGGCTAAAAGAGGCTGAAAATGCAATTTCTGAAGTCATTAATCACTTTGACAGGCAGTTACAATCTTCAATGAAATCTGGAATTCTAGAATATGATACTTCTTTGACTAGTGGGAGAAGTAAATTTAGTACAATTAAATTTGAGTGAAGAGATATTTGGTGGTATTTTCAGAGAACTGAAAATAAGAGTGGCTTAAACAAGACAAGGGTTTATTTCTCTCTCAAGAGACCAGAGATAATCAGCTTATGGCTGGTATGGTGGTTTCCCAGTCATCAGGGCCTCAGGCTCTTTCGTGCTTACTGTTCTTTCATTCTTAAGTGTGGTACCTTATGGACCAAGACAGCTTCTCAAGCTCCAGCCATCACCTCTGCCTTACAGTCAGCAGGAAGGAGGGAGTGGAACATAGATAATTCTTGGAAGTGATACATGACACTTTTACCTAAATACCTTAATTATCTAAAATGGGTACCGAGTTTCAGTTTGGGGTGATTTAAAAGTTCTGGAGATGGATGGTGGTGATGGTTGCACAACAGTGTGAATGTACTTAATGCCACTGAATTGTCCACTTAAAATGGTTAAAATGGTACATTTTATGTTATGCATATTTTAAAACAAACTATGTCAGCTGGAAGGAAGGGAGGGTGGGAAATGTGATCTTTATACTGGAGAGCCATTGTCTTCCTAAAAATCGGAGGTTCCATTACTAATGAAGAAAAGGAGAGTAAATATTGGAGAATAACTAGCAGCCTTTGAAAGATTTCTCATGGCCAGAAATATAAAGGGCAACAAACAAAAAACAAAAGAGAAATTGCACAAGTCGTATGTGACCTATGGAGTGAATTGATAAGGGGAAGTATGGATTAATCATGATTTTGGAAAGTATGGATTAATCATGATTTAACATTTGCTGGTAATAAAACATATGTTCTTATGTTTGTTCAGTGGCATTGCCAAAGCATGGAGTCAGGCGTATTTTGGGGAAGGAACTGGCCCAGTAATGTTGGATGAAGTGCGCTGCACTGGCAATGAGCTTTCTATTGAGCAGTGTCCAAAGAGTTCCTGGGGAGAGCATAACTGCGGTCATAAAGAAGATGCTGGAGTGTCCTGTACCCCTCTAACAGGTAGGAGTTCCACCCCACTAATCTACTAACTCTTGACCCCAGCATTATTTGGGCTTACCTTCCCTTCTCCTCAGTTTAGGTAATATTACTGAATGAGCATACACATGAATCCCCCAAATAAAACTTTAAAATGCAATTGTACCTTAAAATGCTGTCTCCCTATTTCATAGATGTTTCTGAATTTTTGATTTAAGGCTACACTGTCCTCCTAAGCTAGATCAGAAAATATGATTTTATTGTAAGATATAGTACTAGTCAAAATCAATAGTCAAAATCAGTGTAATGATAAATTTGGGGTATTAGGTATTATAAAAGTTTAATCCATTTATCTGTTAACTTGCCTCGACTCTCAGAATGTATTTATAACTGGTAAAACTGTATGGATGGGATTATTGTTTAAAGCACTTCATTAAAGAACCAAGTTACCTTTGCTGTGCTCAATATTCAGACTATGCCAAACTGTGGCGTGCTTGTCAAGATACGTCATGTGTTACAAGACAGGCGTGTCTGAGTGCAAATGAGCATGTGTGAATGTACGTATGTTTTAGGGGAAGAAGAGGGAAAAGGACAGGCAAGAGAAGTTGGGTCATTACAAATTCATTGTTTCTACAGTAAAAAGAGCTTGAAGAAAAAAATTTGGGGGTTTAATCTTACTTTAGGAAAATCAAATGAAATACTTCTTAGGGTTTGTGAAATACTGAGGTTCTGCTTTTTCATTTACATAGTTCTATGTACACTGTTGTTTTTATTAGAATGACACATTTATATAAGATAGAAATATAAAATTTACACCAGATTTTAAGCCAGAGCACTTCATCTTCTTGAGCCTCCATTTCCTCCTCTTTCAAATGAAGATAGTCTTGTCCTGTCACTGTAATGATCAAATAAGGTAATGCTTTTGTAACAGTGCTTTGCAGACAGTAAAGTGTTACATTAATAAGTGTTTCTGTTGCTAGAAGACCTTCATTTACCTTAAGAGATCCCGGAGATTCATGAAAAGTATGACCTTAACACAGGATTATTCATACGTTTCATTTGGGGGCTTATTAGGTTATTTTGGGTGAAAATAGCTTTTAAATATACTTTTTGGGGAATAAATTTACTGTATTGTGTATCTGCTTCGAAGCTTTATATGGGGTTCTCTGGAAATTATTCATTGAATTCACAAGATTCAAATTCAGATCTGTATTATCAGTAAAAGAACAAGGGTGAAGCATGTATCCCAGTTTTTATAATTCATGAATGCCTAAGGAATAATACATGCATTGATATTATAAATCACTCTTTAAGCAGAACAGCTTATTCTGTCTTCATATTTCGGTGTTTTTTCCTTTACAAGTTAAAATTTTGAACTATTTCCCAGTTACTGTGTTTTTTTTACTCTTTAAATTTAAATGACTGGTATCACTCATACTTAAAAAGATTGAAGCTATAGGAAATTTCCTAACATTATTTAATCCAGGGAAATGTAAACAACTACCTTGAAATTATCAAAATATATTTTTCTACTTAGAAAGTAAGAGTACAAATAAAAAGGAAAGAATATTTGTTAGGATCAATATGTGTTATGACTTACTTCTGAAACACTCCAGTGATCTCGGATCATTGAGCACAGTTCTAATGTAAGTTTAACAAAAGGCACAGAGAGAGATCTGAGTAGGGTGATGTTTCTCTTGAAATTAAAATGTTGTTTTACCTTCTTTGGATAATTATTTGCTTAGTCTCTGTGTCTCCTTCTTGTCACAGATGGGGTCATCAGACTTACAGGTGGTAAAGGCAGCCATGAGGGTCGCCTGGAGGTGTATTACAGGGGACAGTGGGGGACTGTCTGTGATGATGGCTGGACTGAGCTGAATACATATGTGGTCTGCCGACAGCTGGGATTTAAGTAAGGTCCATTGTTATGAGGCAGCTAAATGCCAAGTTACATTTTTAAACGTCTCATTTTGTAATCCTTACTTATAATTTCTGTCATACTAAAAATACATACATGTTCTCTATCATTATCTACCTACTTAGCTTCATATCTACCTGTCTATATATGGAAGTTCAACAATTTAAAAAAAGCAACATTTTCTTTGATGATGAATAACCATATCTTGCTATTTATCTCATTTGCCTTTCCTACCACCACCCCTCTTCTTGGTTGGAGCCATGGATGACTTTTAGGTTCATTGTGTCTCTTCAAGTAAGACTGTATGCTTTGAATGCTCAGTTTTATTCTGATGCATCACTCCTACTGGATGTTGTTAGTACTGACATCACTGTGTCAGAAATCACAGAGAAGTCCAGTGTCAGATGCTTTGGTATTACATTATTTCCTTTCTCAGAATGGGCTGATAATTATCACTTTTATTTGAGAAAAACAGCTTTCTTGTCATGAGGTGACCTTTAGAACTCACCCTTGACCTCACTCTCTTAAAAACTGAGTATCACACTTTGGGCGCTATATTTCATGTCACACACAATGCATTCTGGAGTAAAGACTTAAGTTGGTTGAAGTAACTGCAAATGATGCCTTTGAGCTAATATCTGAATGAAGTCCATGAATGCCCATTCTTTCTTGTTTTCCATATTTCTATGTCATGCTTGAAGTAATTGTCTCAAGCTTGAAAAAATGAACAAAATTATGTCATTTCAGCCTGAGATAGAGCCAGTTGCAAATATTTACTAAACCTTAGAAATATACTTTCATTTGAGCTAGGTATGACTATGTTTAAACATATGTCTTAAAATATGTAAAAGTAATATAAAATGTTAGAGAAAGTTTGGAAAATAAAGAAAAAAAACTACCCATAATTTTTCCATTCTTACACCACCATTGCTATAACTTGCGTGTATAACTTTATAACAGCTCTAGTGTGGATATATAATTTTTCCATCCATGCTTTTTACTTTTAGATTACTACAGTCATAAGTTTTAATAACATAATAACTATTGAATGTTTATATCATAATTTACTTAGTTAATATTTTCTGTTAAAAATAATGATATTATGAAGATATAGATGCATGTTATTGCACAATATTTTGAATTTGCATGGGCAGTGCAGTTATAATTATCGAGCCAAGGGGTATGACATACCAGGCAAATAAATATGGATGTTTATAATGAATAAGAATTACTTAATAAATACCGTTTCATCTGTGAGTGAATCTCTGTTAGTTTGAGAACTATATTCTGTTTTCACAAATTTAGAAAGATTCAAAAATACTTTTATTTACTATTTGCACATTTTTCCTTATTAATGAAAACAGTTGAGTAATACTGATTTTTCTCCATATTTTACTTATTTTGGTTCACAAATACATTCAGTTTTTCTTGCATATACAAAATATCAGAACTTAATGGTTCTAAAAATGTTCTCTATAATATTTGATAATAGTTCTAAACAATTGTGTAGAATTAGCTTGTGCTACATTTACATTTTAATTTACAGAGGAATTTCTGAAAAAAGAGTATACTCTTTTGGAATGAGAAAGAGGGTGAACTTTGGGTTTCTTTGTACAAATGAAATCTTGAAGTAAAATGACCTCTTGTTTTCTGTTGTATAGTTGATATGGACAGATGGTAATCAGATTGATGCATTTTGTGGAAACACGGTGTAAGTTGAAAGTGATAGCAATATGGGATTTAGGATAATTAATTTTCTAGCTAAGACTCGATTAATCAGCAAAATAGAAGTCTTAGGATGACTAATTAAAAATTGCATTGTTTTAATTTATTAAAATGTTCATCTTGCTTAATAAATGTAATAAATAAGTTCATGGGAAAACAATTAGGATAATTCATGGGGAAATGATTAGGAAAACTCATCTTTCAAATGGGAAGATCTCTTCCTATTCTTCATACAGAAATAATTTTAAAAATCCAGTGATGGAAGTGATTGATGTAATATGAGTAAGAGTTTAATTACATAGACTCGTAGAACTGAAAGACACTTTAATTATCTTTTGGCTCAGGGATTTCTGGAGGTTTGGATTTTACAGAACAAAAGAAAATAACATTGGGGGGAAGATGAATGAAGGTACAGACTGACTTAGTTATCAATATTTAATTTTGCAGATCTTTCCTATTTCTACTGCATATATATTTATTATAATACATTTAGGTTTTTTTTTTTTAAATAATGCAGTGTTACAAATAAAGTCAATTGGAACACAAATATAATTTATAAACATTTAAAAAATCAGATTTATTTAATCTTATGAAAAGCTAAGAACATTGTCATTAATCTGATTTTGATGAGCTAAAGTCATGGATTCATCATGGATTGGATACAGTGCTTGAGAAATCACTGAACTAACACACACTTTTTTTGGAAGAGAGGATACCAAAGAAGTCTAGAGAAGCTAGTGAAATCAAATGAGCTCAGAGGGCTCTTCAGAGAATGATATAAGACAAGTGTTCTCACTTTTTGGCCCACTGTGTTATTATCATAGTCAGGAATTTGAGGTTGATCTCTTTGTCTGCATTCTTTCTGGTGGGTTAAATTGTAGACAGAACACAAAAATAGATGAGGGAAAAAGGATTATCCATCCACTAGTTACCCATTCACTCAATCAAAAATTGTTAAGATGATCAAAATAAGTGATGGACCAAAAACTGCTCTGAGAACTGAGTTCTCAAGATAGGAGATAGGACAGATACCCTCTAAAGTCATGATGCTTACTTAAGTTGTTCCTTGTTCCTTGAAACAAGAGACAGCAGTTGTATGCACAGTGTTTATTTTATTGCCACAGATATGGCAAACAAGCCTCTGCAAACTACTTTGAAGAAAGCACAGGGCCCATATGGTTGGATGACGTCAGCTGCTCAGGAAAGGAAAGCAGTTTCCTTCAGTGTTCCCGGAGACCGTGGGGAAGGCATGACTGCAGCCACGGGGAAGATGTTGGTATTGCCTGCTCTCCCGATGGTGATGGACACAGACTCTCTCTGGGTGAGGACCTGCTACAACTTTAAAGCATTTCAGTAGCTACTGAGCCTCTATCCACTGGTCTGGAAAGTGGAGCATTTCTCATCTTTGGCTTTTTCTTAGTTTCTTAGTTTATTTTTTCTTAGTTTATTTCCCATAATAATCTAATTTTCAGTAATTTCCATGCAGAGAAAAATAATCTTTTGAGTCTTTCCACCAATGTTAAAAATATCTACTCCTAATTTTCTATAAGCCCAAGTTTCTCACTAAAAATGTTTATAATCACATGTACCTGAAAGATGGAATAAAGAAGCTGCAGTGTCTGTTCCCCCACTGATTAGTCACCTCTTCTGATTCTCATTTACCTTGAATTCTAATGAACTATTTGAGAAAAGATTAAAAAAAAATTTGGAAGAAATGATAGCTCTCTGTCCTACTGCCCATGATTCATTTCTTCTTCAGTCCTGAGTCTTTGTCTGACATTGGTTGCCAGCCATCCAGTGCTCCTGTCCTAACCTAGATCTTTCAGGTTTCCCAGTGGGCTCCTTAGCTGGATTTATTGGAGTAAGTAGCCCACTATCTTTTTAAGGTAACCTGTAACTGAAATACCATCAGCGTCCTTTATTACTTCCTAGTTCCAAATTTCTAGAGACTTACAGTTGGATAAAAGGTTAGCTCATCTAACAGTCTTGAATATTTATAGATAAAGATCTTTTTGTGAGCAGAGAGCAGCTACATATCCTTGACAGACTTAACATCTGATGAGGAGGGCAGAATAAATATGAATGAAAAATATAGAGGGAGATTTTCAAAAGACTTGCCAGGGCACTACCATAGCTCTGTTTTCTACCTATGCAAGTATTTTTTTGGTGCACAGATGTTAGAATAACCACAGGTGGGTCTTTTCACTCAGGCTTGAAATCAACCCCTTTTGTTTACTCCTGTTTTGAGACTGTGAAGCTGGACTCTTCATGTTATAAAATAATGGAATGTGTAGAATCCCACAGTATTAACTCTTTTGTATACTGAAATCAGTCAGAGTATATAGTTGATTCCTCGTGTACTCTAAACTGTGAGACCACAATGAGTCACTGCCCTGATCTAGCCTTGTGCCCAGTGGAAATGCAGCATTTCACCCCATCCCTTATAGGTCATGTTTCCAACTTTGTCTTTTTTCATGTGTTCTCGTCCCTTGCTCCTTTCTTCTTATGGAGGGTTTATAATCCTCCCAGGATTATGTGATGAATGGTTGCATGTGGTTTGGGGAGTTAGGGTTTATTTGTTAGAAACAGATCCTTTTAATGCCAGACATCAGGTGTTCGGATCATGGAATGATCTATGCAGGCACACTTGATAAATACTCTAGGTGATAAAGTATTACAAATACTACACAAAATACCATAATCTGAGTTCTCTGAAGACCTGTATCGTTAAATATATGCATATAGTTAGGACAACTAATCCTTTCAGTTCCCCTAAAAATCTTTTTATTTTTAGGATTATAGATATATTTTTAAAAAATTTAAAAAGCTGAGGGTGATCATTATTAATAAAATATGGGATCATTATTATGAATCTATTTGATCCTGATTTTGGGGTATATCTATTAACTACACATTTGTCCAAAGAACATGATATCTGAGCCAAATTATCCTTCTGGAATAGAATCAGATTACCAGTTATTCATCCAAAGAGATCATTACTTTCTCACTTATCAAAAAGGACTGTATAATTAAAAGAGAAGCTTAGAGAAGAAGATCGTGGAATTGTGATATAAACAATAGCATTTTAAAAACAACTGAGATTTTTTTAAATTTCTTTGGCACTGTGATAATGAGCTGTTGGACTATTACAGTCTTCAGCTATTTGAAGGGTAACTTGTAGACTTTAAATGTGAGTAAATTTTTCTCAAAATGAGTAATAGTTCAATAGATACTTCCTGTTTTTGGGTGTGTGGTAGATAGAATGCTCAAAAACAATACTGTAGGTCAGTAAAAGTAGTTTTAGTGAGAATGCAGTTAATGCCTATGTGAATTGGGGGAAATTTGTGGGATGGTAAATATGTGAATTTCTCATTTTAATATTGCATTAACTCTTAAGTTCAGAGTATTACATCTTAGCAGAGATTTCTTTCCCAGTGATATTGTCTCTTACTCAATTTTACAGCATAAAATTTGACTTTTTATTCACATTTATGCTAGATTTTATCTTTCTTCTAAGAAAAATATTATTTTCTTAATAATTATGTATTAAATCAATATTACAGAAAAATTAAAGAAAATTATTGTAATCAAAGTTTGAAACATATAATTAAAGATACTGTATAACCATAGGACTGTTTAGTTTTCCCATGAAGTTTGTATTTATTTAAGATTTTAGAAATAAAACACGTATATTATTATTGCCATAACAGAAAGAACTTAAACAGCGAGGTGGTATTGATAGGATGGCTTCTGTCATTCAGTTTCCCTTCAAGCATCGAAAATCCAATGAATTGATAAAATAAATGGCTAAAATTAGATTCAGAAATATTGTATGTATTGTTTTCACACAGTATGCATCTTAGGCTTTAAAAATACTTTATCATTCTTATTTTTATATGACATATGAAAAACTGCCCATAAAACAACTAGGATAGAATGTGCATATGAATTCTTAATTTTGCACCAAAGATCCAAAAAATGTAAAAATTGAGAACTTTAGGAATTTCCTCTGTTTAAATTTTTTTTGAGGATCACTTTTTCACCTTGCTCCACTTACAAAGATCCCTCAAATTTCAGATACAATAGTAAGAAATGTGAAGTTTCAAATATACTGTGTTTTGTGACATCCCTAAAACATCAAGAATTTTAGCTAAAGTAAGCAGTGCATAGAGTCAGCACTCTGCAAACATTTGCTGATTTTAACTTTTCCCCATTGATTCTACTATGATGCCTGTTCCACGAAGTGAGTGTAATCAGGGGCAGGAATTAGCCAGCAATTCTGCGGGCAACAAAGAAGAATCAAAGGCGTCAAAGTAGGACGTGTCCGTCTTGCCAACAGTATTTTCCTTCAGTGAAAAGAAAAGAATTTAGTGATTGCATGTGTTGGTTTAAACACATACTGAATCATACTTTGTTCATTATCTGCTTCCTTCACCTGCTTAGTTCTGATAATTTCACCATGTTTGATTGTATTCCCTAAATCCTTATCAGTAAACCTTAGGGGCCTCAAAGCTGGAGACCCTTCTAGTAACTGGGTAATCTAAAGTGTGTATATTAGTTGGCTTCGGTTTCTGTGACAAAGTATCCACAGACTGGGCTGCTTAAACAATGAGTATTTGTTGTCTCACACTTCTGGAAGCTAGATGTCCAAAATCAAGTTGTCCACAGGGTGGGTTCCTTCTGAAGGCTGAGAGGGAAAGATCTGCTCCAGGCCTCTCTCCTTGGCTTGCAGATGGCCGTTTTCTTCCTATGTCTCTTCACATCATCTTCCTTCTGTATAGCTCCGTGTACAAATTGGATTAGGGCCCACTCGATATATTACCTCACAATTCAACCCATGATAGTATGCAAGTCATAGTGAGAGTTTTTAATTAAACAAAACCGTATTTATTGGTGTCGACAGAGATGTGTGAAAAACTCAGTGACAAATCACTTCATTTGCATAATTTAGATAAACCCCAATTTGCTAGAGATCAGTCTTAACTTTCACATCTTAGTAATTTTTTGGACTTAAGCCCTTCCTTTGGAATCAATCACAAATAGGACGCCTGAGATGGAAATTGTCCTTGTTGGTGCTTGCTTTTCTTTTCTTTTCTTTTTTTTTTTTTTTTTGTCTTTCATCATTCAAGTTACTTGTATGTGCAGGTGTGTATCTAAAAATCCTAAAAATTCTTCCTAAAAATCCTAGTTTTGAAGTATAAATTTCTAGCTGTGTTCATGGATAAATGAGTAGATATAGAACAAAAACAACTCCAAGTTAATGTCTTTTATTGTCTAGAAGTTAGGGGTAGTAATACAATACACAGTTTTACAGTGCTATTTATTCGTTTATTCAGCAAACAGCTATTACTGTTCTCTATTATGCCAGGCGCTGTTCCAAGTGCTGGGAATACAAAGTTGAGCAAGGTCAGCACTCTGACCTCAAGGCTCCAAAAAATATTGCAAAAGTAGATACAGTTTTTTTTTAATGGATATTCTCTCTCTCTCTAACTGCTCAGCTGATTTTTAACTCAATTTAAAAAACAAGTAAGTGTTTTATAAAGTCCCTTAAGCTTTAGCATCAGTTTGCTTGCTTTGGCTTTTCTAATGCCTTTGAATCATGACTTAGGTTTTCCTATCAGACTGATGGATGGAGAAAATAAGAAAGAAGGACGAGTGGAGGTTTTTATCAATGGCCAGTGGGGAACAATTTGTGATGATGGCTGGACTGGTAAGGATGCAGCTGTGATCTGTCGACAGCTTGGCTACAAGTAAGGGAAACCTAATTATTTGCAATCGTTACTTGATGAACGTTTCTGAGTTTTCACTCTTGTCCTTGCCAAAAATTAATAGGATTCAATGGAAAATGCTGGCAGCATGCTGACTTGATTCAGAATTATAAAGAAATATTAAGTAGTAAATATCTAAATTTTTCTATTTTCTCCTAAGAAGTATATACATTATGTTAGTCAAGAAATGTAGCTTTTGTCTAATAATAAACAGTCTGATAACACTTGACTATTCATAATACTCCTGTCAGCCAGAGGTGTTAACCTTTATTCTGTGATTTATGTTTCAACACAGTAGCCCTTTAAGGGATTCTGCAATTACTGAAATTACTGTTGGTTCTTGTCATTTGCAGTAATTATATCCTATAAAGTCACTGTGAACACTGAATTAGGAAATACTGAGCCATTGCTTCTAGAGCTGAGTTGAACCAAGGGATGTTCTGCCTTTTTGTTTTAGCTCTTGTGATTACAAGCAATTGTCCTTTTTGCAGTCTACTGGTGCCTTTTTTTTTTTTTTTTTTTAATTTTGTGCCTTTTTGTTGATGAGTTCACTGTTTAAAATAACCCTCTGGCGTTTTGCTGAAGTGCTTTCTATCATTCCTGAATGAAGGAAGGCTGTGACTGCTTTACGGGGAAAATAAATGTGTTAGAAAGGCTTCATTCAGGCATGAGTTACAGTGCAGAAAAACATAGCACTAAATAAGCTGGGAAAAGGACCCTTATTTGCAGTTTGAGAGCTGAAGTCAAAAGGCAGTTGATCTCCTTCTGAGAACTCAACTGGGCAACTCTAGTGTTTTGAGACTTTACCCATGTCTGCAAATGACTATGAAAACTCTGATTTTGGAGTAGGAAATATATGGAACATGGTACAGTTTAGAGGATTATGAAATTTGAACTAATATACATAAATTGCCTAGCTCATAGTGTATTACTAATAGCAATTTGGATTTTAAAATGTATCCTTAATTATGCATCTATGTGTATCTTAAGTATTGATACATTTAACTGGTTATTCTTTTGCTGAAGACATCTTTTTTTAAAAAAGAATACATCTTTATTTTTGAAAGTATTTCTATTTTAATGAAAGTTCAAATGTTTTTTTCTAAAGTTTTAAGTCAAGGATTGTTTTTGGTTGCTGAGATACTACTTCAATGTACTGCTCAGTTTTGGACCTGGTTGCAGTTCTAATTGTCTTCTGGTCAATGTGTCCATTATTTGTTATATAGATTTTCAGTATTCAGAATTGGTGGTGTGTAGAGGGGAGGGAATAGCTCACTGGTAGATTATGTGCTTAAGGTGCACAGTGTCCTGGGTTCCATCCCCACTACTGCCACTAAATATATAAACAAACAAACAAACAAACAAACCTAATTACACCCCCCCCAAATAAACATAAAATTTCTAAAAAATAAATAAATAGCCCCCAAAATTGGTGGTATGTGGGGTAGTTGATGAAGGTAGGAGAAGTCTGCATTAGATGCCTAGGTGAATTTAGTCAACAATTTAAGTTTCCTTTTTTGCTCACTGTATTTCTAACCTTGTTTCCTCCATTTGAAAAAAAAATTATTATTCTTACATTATATTCCCAGTGAATTTCCTTACCTAAAATCATTCATTAAAGTATATTGCTGCTCGAGACTGGTATTTTGGCTTACTTTTATTTTTATTTTTTTGATAGTGGTGATTTAGGACACCTGGTATTACCTTTGGAAACATGAAGGAAAATAGGAAAGGAAAGATCACATTTGATCCTTGACTTGTGTGTCTAAGTCATGCTTAAGGAGAGAAAAAGTCTGTAAGAATATTAATCAATGCATTTTCACTTTGTTTTCTTTATACATTTTTCGTTGCTTTTTTACTTATCATTTAGTCCATTTTATAATCAACTCAAATAGTGAATTTAGGTGAGAAACAACCTAGATTAAGTGGACAAAGTTTGTAGCAATTTTCAATAATATTTCTGTAACTATTATCAAGAAAAGCAAAGAAGATCTTACTTTGTACTTGCTTTTTAAAATAAAGCCTCTTAATAAATCAGTAATTTAATGTTACTATAACAAATTGAATAGTCATCTTTTACAATCTACAGTTTGCCATCAAATAGTATTTACGAGAATCATTTATATATTTGACCAGTCTAAATATGCTTGAATGTCTTTATAATTTCCCACTGAGGGGAAATGGAATTTTATATAAGAACAATTATGTTCAATATGTTTCATATATGTATATAAATATTTTACATATAAGAGTTAAATATAATTGTAAATAGGTATGTGATTAGAATGAGACTCTTTCTCTCCATGCCAGCTTTGAATTATTAAAAATCTTTAATAAAGCATTTGTTCGTAGAATCAATCCAGAAAACTTTGAAGCTGTCAAAAGGCTTGTGCTTTATTAATAAGAATTCCAGAGGCCTGTCCCTCAGCCAGCCATATCACACTTGAGGATTAGTCCTTGGAAACACTGAGAATCAAAATAGCATTAGAAAGCTTTCCCATAAGGGGAGAAACAGAAATGAAGTAATGAATACCAGGAACGTGAATGGTAACTAATATAGATATATTTAGAGTGAACAGAAAGTAACAGGCACTCTTTAATGATCTATTACATAATGTCTGACAAAGTCTAGCATATGAGCACATTGTTTTTAGAGGGTTGAGAGAGAATGTGTTGATATCAGTAAACCTTGTTAAGACAGACTAAGTAGCCAGGATGGAAATTCCATTCTATTTGAACTTTGTGTGAATCTATTAGCATATGTTTCAATATAACATTGTTCTTGAACTGTGTATTTTTTAGAGTAGTATCTTTTAGAAGAATTTTAAAAATAATGTACCTTATTGTTGTAGTAAAGACCTAAAATTAAGTATATTTAACTTCTATCTTACATTTAAATAGCTGCAAAGACATTAATTCTGGCATGTTTGTATATGACATTTAAAAATAGAACAGTTATATAATTTTTTAATTATATCCAATAATTATCATAGTGCTTTGATACTCTATCATTCATTTAAAAAATATATGAACAGGTTCTTCTTTGATGTTCACAAATTTTACATAGTTCCTTTTTCTCCTTGAAATTGTGTTTTAAATTATCTTTCCCCACATAATCCTAATGTTATTATGCTTTTAAAAATGTGTGTGTGTCTGAGTACACACATGAGGAGAGCAAGAGAGAGAAATTAATTCTTCTAACAAGTTCCTGTTAGGATTTGATGGTTTCTCATACACAACTAATTAAAAACAACAACAAAAAATAAAATTTGATAAATAATTATTAAACATAGGGAAGAAAAGTTGACCAAAGCTCCCATTTCTTAGACTTAGATAGGTTGGGTTAAAGGAGGCTTCATTGCTATCATTTATTTTGAATTGTTCTTTTGGCCACTTTAGAGGCTTTTAAATCTGGGAGCAGTACCCTGTGATCAGATATGGGATGAGTGAAAGAGGTGCCTTTCTTTTGTGAAATGGGAAAAGGGAAATTTTGACAGAGAGGTTGATCTTGACTTTAGCAAGACCAGTTTTAGGAGAGAATACACATAGATTTTCTTGATCTGCATATCGGTTCCTGTAAAGCCCTTACATCCCTTGGAAAGTCATCATCTACTCCTAGGAGCCCTTGATACCCAGTTTAAAGACTAATGTATTAGAGCGTATTGTCTTGTGGAAATTCTCAGCTGTGAATTACTGCATGCGTGTAGCCCACCGAGAAGTCCTTTCCCTTTTCTGTACAGATGACAGAGTCCTTAATTATTTTTTAAAAAGTCAAAGAAAAATTTATTAGATTTCACTATATCATTGAGAATGTCTTTAATTATGCACTTTTGTTAATGTTCTCTATGTCATGTATCTAAAGTGATACATAGTCTATACATTGATTGGTAAATTGCTAAGAAATCATCCTTTTGTTTTATTTAATGAGTCTAATTTTATTTTCTACCAGTTTACTTCCACCCGTCATCTACTTTTATGCTATTTATCATGCTGTATTGTCTGTTCTTTGTGTAACCTTCCGTTTTTTTGATTTGCAAGCAATCTAATTTTCTATTTTCTTTTCTTCCTTTCTCTAGTGGTTTGGAATTTCAGCATTCTTATTGTTTTACTAGGAATTCTCTTTAAATTTTTAGCAAACACGCTGGCATATTTTCTTATCAATTTCAAAAACTTCCCCTTTCTGAAAAATATCAAGACATTTAGCATGCTGTTAGTTACTTTCTACCTCTGCTCATTCTCACTCCCCAAGCTGATGGGAATCATCTAGGATTAGTTTCAAGATGCTATTAATTTTTAATTTTCTTCAAATTATGCCTATTTGAATTTCAGGTTGCTTTACATTTACATGTACATATCAGCAATTATTTGCATTGTAAAAAAGATTAATAAAATAGCACTCTCTGGCAATTCCAATTAAAAAAAGGAGAGAATACAGGTAGACATTAGAGAAAAGGCATATAAGCACAAATACACAGTAGGTTAAAAAAATTGTAGAATACTGTGAACTACTTTTAGTTAATGGATTTGGAAATCTAGATGAAATGAACAATTATCTCGGAAACTACATTTTCAACAAAAATATACTTATAAAAATTGATACAAAAGATAGGAAGCCCAAATAGATTAATGACCACAGAAGAAATGACTCTGACTTTTTGCTGGAGAGTTTTGACCAATCTTTAAGACAGATGGTTTCGAGTTATATAAATTATTGTAGAGCAAAAAAAGAAAAAAAGATGAAAATCTTTCCATTCATTTTATGAGGCTAATATAACTTTGTTTCAAGACTAGGACAAGATAGGTACACATATGCAAAAGAAAACTATCCCAATCTCATGAATCTACATTAAAAATTCTAGGTGGGTATGGTACAGCTCAGTGACAGAGTGCTTGCCTAGTATGCGTGAGGTCCTGGGTTCAGTGCCCAGTACCTCCATTAAATATATAAATTATAAACCTAATTACCCCACTACCACTAAAATTTAAACAAAATATTAGCAAATTTAATTCAGCAGTGTATTTAGATAACAATACCACAAACAGAGTCTATTGCAAGTATAGAAGAATGTTTTGAGCTGAGGCATTCAGTAGACGTATTTCAGTGTGTTGTTTATAAATGAAAACAAATACGAGCATCTTAATAATTTTGAAAAGATACAATAAAAATCAGCACTCCATCATCACATCCCTTAGGAAGCTGAGAATAAAATAAAACTACTTTGACTTTATATCACAGACAAACATCAAATAGGAATAAAATAAGTGTACCTGCTATTACTGCAATGACTCAATATTGTCTGGAGCTCCAATTTCATGAATCATTAAGAATTGAGGTATTGGTATTAAAGAGAAAGCCAAAATTGTTATATGAATAATATGATTGTTCACCTAGGAAACCCCAGAGAATCAACTGGAAAGACACTAGAGCTAATGTTTATTAATGTAACAATATAAAATATAAATGTTTTTAAAAAAGCAATAGTGTTCCTATATGTAATGCAGAAAATAAAAAGAAAAAAAATCTCATTTATAGAAGATTCAAAATTAAAAAAAAATTAGGAATAAACTTCACAAGAATTGAAGTCTATGTGAAAAAAAAAAAATAAATCTTTCCTAAAGCTAGAAGACTTCGTAAATGATACACCACAACCCTGAATGGGAAGACAAAATAGAAATTAATCTATACATTGAATGAATGCTATCCTCATAGAGATCTTTTGTTTTTCTTGGTGTGTGTGTTGGCTGGGGAGGGTGACTTGACCTCCAAATTCACCTGAAATCAAATTCATGTGATGTTGGCGCAGAAGTAGGCAAAGACATCAATGATGCCAACTACAGCGGTGGTTAACAGTCTCGGTTGTTCATTGAAATCATTTTGGGATTTAAAAAATATTACCCATGTCTAGCCCCACTCCCACTTTACTTGAGGTCGTAATGCTACTTTAATTGACATCAGGTGGGGGTCAGGTTTTGCTTTATTTTAAAATCTCCCAAGGTAATTCTAACGTGTAGCTAATTACTAAACTATAAAGACCAAGAAATGGCTTGGGTACTTATATGCATGGTAAATAAGTAGATTAAAAAGCCCTTTAAATCAGTAGGAAGAGTTACTGGGACAACTACTTTGGGGACCAAAATAAAGCTAGATCCTTTATTAACACTAAACAGAAATATATACCAGACAGATGAGAACTCTGATAGACAAAGTAAAACAGAAAACACCTTTTTAAAAATTGTTACATTTTAATTATAACATTTCAGATGTATAATTTGCTTTCCAAAGATGTGCCCTGTATTTAACAGTATATATCCAGAACACTAAAAAATGTTTATACCTGTTGAATAAAAATTCCACTTCTGGGAAGAAATCTCAGCTGTCCACCAAGATTTTATATAAGGATGTATATAATTATAAGAAATCTAAAATTTTAAAAGTCAGTGTGCAACAGTAGGGAAATAAATTCTATTTTTTCTACATTAAAGTTTGATGCAGAACCACCTGCATAAGAATCACCTGGGGCTTGTTAAATACTAGATCTAAGACCTACTTAGTTTGAAATCCACTAATTTGTACAAAGAATTTTTTTAACCATTAAAAATTATAGTTAGTATTTTCCCCATAAATGTGTGTACCTAAATATTAGCAGTGGGTTGGGATTTTTTTATACTTTTATTTTGCAAATTTGATAAAATGAGCTTTTATTACCTATAAAGCTATTAAAAGAGTTTTGTATAAAAAAGGATTTACTTTAAGAGTACCTTTAGAGTCACCTGTTGGGGACAGAGATCTTGCATGACCGAGCATTTCTGATGGGTTAAATCTTATTTTTACTTGTAATTATGTCATAGTAGCAGTTACCAATACAGAAGAAATGACAGGGTGTACTTTTGAATTTATTTATTTTTTTGTTTTGTTTTTCTTTTGGAGGGGGAGGTAATTAGGTTTACTTACTTATTTACTTTTAGAGGAGGTACTGAGGATTGAACCCAGGCCCTTGTGTATGCTAAGCATGCACTCTACCACTCTCCCATAACGAGGTATATTTTTGAAATGAATGTGCTGCCAACTACAAGCATGTGAGGCCAAGTCTCATTGCTGAAAGGGGATTATTCAAGCAAATTCCTCAGATAATCCATATCAATAAACTACTTTGCCTGAGTTCCTTGCATAACTGTAAGGAAAGTATACTAACCTTATCTTCATTAAGTAGAATCTATTTTGATGTTAGAAGTCTGGTCCAAATTGTCAGTTTTAATAAGACAGTTTCTTTGATTTAAAACTTGTCTTTTGCCTGTTTTTCTATCGGGTTGTTGGTTTTTTTATTTTTTAAATGAAATTTGATAATTATTTGTATATTATATGCTATTCCCCTCTATTAGAGAATGTCTTCACCAGCAAATATATATGTAAATATGTATTGCAAATATACTCATCAACTTTTATATTTGTCTTTTCACTTTCCTTTGGGTGGTTTTTAGCAAAGTGGCATTCTTAATTACATTTTTTTTTGAAATTTATCAGTCTTTTAATTTAAGGTATTCCATCTATGTTTTGTTTAATAAATCTTTCCCTAACTAGGTTATAAGGACAATTTTCCTATAATCCAAATCTTAAAACCTTGCCATTCGTAATTACGCATTAACTGATCAGGAACTGAGTTTCGAATATGGTATTAGTTTGAAATATCTCATTAAAAAGCTTTTGTTTTTAGATATCTAAAGAGAAGCAATATATTATTTTAAAAAACAGAAAAAAAAAGCTTTTACCAAAAGTAAATAATTTATTAATGATTTCTGGTTTTCTCTTCCTCAGTTAAAAATTTTACTTTTTTACTTCTAAAACAGGCTTTAAGTAAGTAATTACTTCTAAGAGAGTATTACGCTCTGCAAGGGAGTAGAAAATTTTGAGACAATTTTTTTCCTGCTTAAACTAGGGTTCAAGACTACATGAATTTTTTGTTTGTTTCTTATTTTTCTGTTTAAACATTTTTTATTAAAATTTTTTATTGAAGTGTAGTCAGTTTACAATGTTGTATTAATTTCTGATGTACAGCATAGTGATTGAATTGTAACACATATATTTTCCTTTTCATATTCTTTTTCATTATAGACTATTACAAGGTACTGAATATAGTTCTCTGTGCTGTACAGTGGGACCTTGCTGGTTCATCTATTTTATATACAGTATCTGCAAATCCTGAACTCCCAATTTATCCCTCCACCCCCTCTTACTGTGACTTTTTCACATGCCATTAAATATGACATTCTAAGCAGAAGCTAAGATGTAATCAAGAGGCTGTGGGGTATGAAAACAAAGAATGTGTAGTTGTTATCTCTCTTTAGCTTTTCTTGACAGTCATGAAATAAATGTTTTTTTAAGCACATATAGATATAATTTCAATGTATAAAAGTTAAGAAATAATAGAATGAGAATATATGCTGTGATTTATTCAAATGTATGATTGACTTGGTTCTCCACATCCTCAAGAATGCTCTGTTTCCAGGGGTCCTGCCAGAGCGAGGACCATGGCTTATTTTGGGGAAGGAAAAGGACCCATCCATGTGGATAATGTGAAGTGCACAGGAAATGAGAGGTCCCTGGCTGACTGTATCAAACAAGATATCGGAAGACACAACTGCCGCCACAGTGAAGATGCAGGAGTTATTTGTGATTATTTTGGCAAGAAAGCATCAGGTAACAATAATAAAGGTAAGCCTTCTGGGGCCTCTACAAGTCAAAGAACATTAATCCTCACTTTATTATTATAAACAGTATTTTGATAACAAATATCCCCTTTCGTAAGAATATATTCAGACCCTTGTTCCTCCTGCTGGTTATTTAGAGGCAGTGGCTCTTGACAAAAACTTGCCTGGGTGAGACTTACAGGGAGAGCAGGGTTCAGGGCAAAGAGTGAATTTACAGGATTTTGTAATCTCTGGGATTGCCCCCTTTTGACATTTTCAGTCATTTCTAAACCTTCCATCTTTGAATATAATAAAACTGTCAAACTTTTTAGTATCCTTGAAGATTCAGAATTGATATTTATTTACATCATGAAAAGAAAGTAATGAAAATTTAAAGATGAATCATAGAAAGGCACTTCTGCTCTTATTAGTATCATAAACAACAGGGATAATTTTTAAAATTCATTGCAAAAGAAATTATTTTTTGTAGGTTTTATTCTCAGATTTTATAAGGAAAATGAGAAGTAATCTTGGATATAATATAGTAATGAATGTTTCATACTTATATAAATAGTGGAGTTAAAAGCAATGAGTTCAATTTTTATAAAACAAATAAATACTGCTTTAAACGAAAAGGGAAAAAACTAGCTATTTGGAAAAGTCTATGGTTATATTTTACGAAAAGAACAATCACTTATGTGGATTGAAAGTTCACAATTTTGATATATAAGATTTTCTTAAAATCAAATGCATCTATATCTGAGCATTCTTTTTCTGTCATCTTTTAACAACCATTAAAGACAATGCAATAAATAAGTTGGATGTTGTTAATATGATTCTTCACCATCTGAGTGTCTTTTGAGTGTAGAGAAGAATACTTCCAACCCTTTATGCTTTCTGCTTTGTTTTATATTTAAATATTTATATGTATATTAAATAGCTATATAATAAATTTGACTTGGTAAGTCAGTTTTTTCTAAGTATTGATTGTAACTTAATTTATTAAATGTCCTTCAATAATTTAAACTACAGTCACAAAGTGAGCATAACTAATTTTTTGGGCTATGTAAAATTCCTTAAGCAGTAGAGAAACATAAAGATTCAATCATTGTACATTTTTTTTTACCGTATTTCTATGTTAACCTATTTTAAAGTATGAAATGCCGAGTTTATTCTCACATTATTAATACACTTGTTTTCCTAGAGTTGTAGCAATACGTGATATCTTTCCATGGTCCTAATGTTTCCATTTGTCAAATAAAAAGATTTCATCTTAGACCAGCTGAATTACTGAATTGGCTTATTAACTCGTTGATTTTGGGTGGAGGCTTAACACCTAGTAACTTCTATGAAGTGATTCAAACTCAAGCCATTGGTTATTGGTCATCTGCCTTAAATACAGTCTGCCACTTACACTGGCTTAGTCAAGCCTTTCCATATATCAATATGCTCTATGAGTAAATGTAAATTTATCTCAGAATTCCACCCTGGGAATATACTCCGCTCCTCTGAGTTACATTTGTTTATGGCTTGGAAGAGTGCTGTCTGTGAATTCAGAGCGTCATTGCCTCTGGTAGCCCTCTTGTTTTGTTTCGCATTTCTGAACTCCTGGATAGTCTGTATAATCAGCAGAGGAGGAGGTGTGGGTACCCACAAGGATGATGTACTGGACGGGGCCCCACCATTCAGCAGCCTGTTAAACCTCTTCAGAGCTGATTGTGGAAAACCTCAGAAAGTTCCTTGTCTACTTGCAGGTCATCATTACCTTGGTTAAATGAAAAAACCAGTTTTAATTTTTTTTGTAAGGATTTGAAGAGAGAAGGCATTTTAAACTTGAGGAAGAAGTAACAGGGGATTGTGTTGCTTGTCTTTACCCCACTGTGAGCAGTATGCAAGTTTGATTAAAAACCTCTTTCTGCTTCAGAGTCCCTGTCGTCTGTTTGTGGTTTGAGATTATTGCACCGTCGGCAGAAGCGGATCATTGGTGGGAAAAATTCTTTAAGGTAAAATCTTCTTCAGAGGAGATTTTCTGTATTACAGTTATTCATATACATACCAGGTTATGAACTGGGGGGCTTTCTACTATTAAATAAGGTATTTTACTTATTTTATTTCCTAAATTAAATACAGATTACACTGATAATTTCACCATCCTTGGCTTATGTTTGCTTTATATAGACCCTGTTCTTCAAATCACTGTTCCCTGATTTATGAGATGGATGGGTTGCTGAAAAGTTGTGTGTCAGAAACAAACTAATTTAACAGGATGTCTGAAAAAAATGTTTAAGTACAAAATTCATTTAGTTTAGAATGTAGTTCTCTTGGACTTGACTTATTTTAATGTAATTTTTAATTTATTGAATTTACTAATGGAAAACAAGCACTTTGCTTATTAAATACTTCTTCAGGCTGCTTAGGTGAGGTTGAGTGAGGAGGGAAGATCTGCTTCAAACCATGAAATATCAAGAAGACAGAAATTGTCTCCAAGGAGGTCGGAGATGGGTGGGGTGCATGCAGATACTATAAGCAAATCTTCCGGGGGGTCTGCTCAAAGTTGTAGGGGCATCCTTCTCAAAGCAGGAAGGGGTCCTGCACCCTTGAGTTCTTTTTATACTCCTTTCCTCCCACCTGCAAGCCTTCCGAGTCATTGTTTTAGTGGATGCTTTTCTGCCTTTTACTGATGTGTGGCTTCCTTTTGGCTTAGGGGTGGTTGGCCTTGGCAAGTGTCCCTGCGGCTGAGGTCATCCCATGCAGATGGCAGGCTGCTCTGCGGGGCCACGCTCCTGAGTAGCTGCTGGGTCCTTACGGCAGCACACTGCTTCAAGAGGTACGTGCCCACCTTTCCAGACGACTCAGTTTGGCTCTTATTTACCAGTTCTTCCAGCCCCTTCCTGCGCTCCAGCATGATAGACACTTGGGGTGTCAAAGCCAGGCTATAGGCTTTTCTGTCTGTGCCGGCCACACTGTGGGAACGAGGGAGGGAACAGAAGGAGCCACGAGAGCTCTCGGGAGGCCACTTGGGACCCTGGTGTTAAAGCAAAGTCTAGATTTAGGGAGAAGAGAAGATAGGTTTTTGGAGGAGAGGCTATGTTAGTGCTTCCTCCCAAGAGCATATCTGAGGATGAAATCACCTCCTCCCAGAATCAGAAGAGACCTCAGGTGATTTGATTATGAATGCTGAAGAATCGGGAGTTGAATTTTAGTGTTTTGATTTTTAGTGTTTTGATTTGAGTTTTGCATCCTTTAAATCTTCTTGATGTTTTAGATTTCTCTGTTCATACCTTCTAGAGAGTCAGGTTGCATCTTGAGTATTTCCGTTTGCCCCAAACATTTTATTAGTCCAGTCTGAAGTCTTCCTGGTTCAGAGGGGATGCCACGCAGAGAAAGTGTGTCAGTTACACAGCTCCTAGTGGCATCACCTGCTCTAGAATCTGCTGTCCTTTCTCCTGTACTGTCATTTTTTGTGGGCCCTGGCTAATGGCCACTTCCTCAGCTTGAATTTAAAAATATATACCAGTGCTTGGGAAATATTGATAATTATTGAAGCTATCTATCAAATGGAGAGAACTGTGCTCCATTCTGGGTGCCGTCCATGAAAAAGTGACGAGATGCACCAAGGAAGGCAAGCAGAAAGGAGAGATTGTGTGGAACCAGATTAAATTCACTACCTGTTGCTTCAAATACCACAGATGCTAATGGGACGATAATTTTTGTTTTAACATAGGAAAGAAGTCTGTTGTTTACTTTCTATTTCTTTAGCATTGGGACAGTTCAAAGATGGAATGGGCTATATGTGGGAGGAAGAGTGGGCTCTGTTATGGGGTCTGTTCAGGCAGAGAGGCTGCATGTAGATAACGTGTAATGTTGAGCATGTGGTGAGGAAGCATGAAGCGTAGTTGAGGGATGGCAGGTATTAGTTAGGACAGTGGACCTGGAATTTGTGTAGTGGACTTGCACTAAAGAGGAAAGGAGAGATCTGGAATGCCAGGGTAGTGAATCTTTGTTTCCTTTCCTAGGCCTTGGGAAACCACTAAAGGTTTTTGAGCCTTGAACTATGATCAAAGAGGAGTTTTAGGAGATGAGTCATTTGGAGATGTAGGGGATAGATCTGAGGGGGGAAAGCAAGGTCATTAATTTAGGGGTCTGTGAACGAGCTTCAAATTATATGAAAAATATTTGCATGCATGCTTATATGCCTTTTCCTGGAGCGACTCAAAGTGATCCACGTTACCAAGCAATTAAGACTCACTGTGGGAGGAATAGGAGGGAGACTGGGTATAAGGCTGTTGCAATAATGATGAAAGGTAGAAAAGAGAAGGAGGGAAGGAAGGGAGAGACACTGATAGAAATCATAGGACTTGGTACTGGGTAACCAGAGCCTTGGATCCGGCCATCAAGACCTAGGTTGCAGTGCTAGTTCCTCCAACTGGTAATTGTTTAACTTTGTGGAAGTTATTTTAACATCTTGGAGCCTCAGCTTTCTCATTGGTAGAGTGAAGGCAATAATGTTCCACAGAGAGGAACAAATGATTTGCAAAGTATGTGGAAGTATTTTATAAACTGTAACATTCAAAACAAATGTTGGGGTTCAAAAAAAGGAATCAAATATTACTATTAGCAAAGATAGGGAATGCAGGATGATTTTATTCCACCTACTAGTGGGTACGAATAAGGTAGGAAACTGCAGAGAAACAGAAGCCTGTCTTGGGCTTAGAATTTTTGTGAAATAATTCAGTACATTCAATTTAGATTATCTTCCTCTTGTTCAAGACTCCTTGTCTTTCGAGTAATTCTTTCCCTTCTAAAAGTTAGAGACTTAGGGGTTCAAGGCTTAAAGTATTAAAGTAAGGAAATTGCCCAAGAACTCCACTTGAGGTTGAAAACTTTGATCTGACTTTTGAGTTAAGGTCTTTTTTTTTTTTAAAGGTGCATTTTTGGGTTTGCTTGTTTACATGTCATTATTCCTCCCTTGTCCAGCTCCTTCTAGATTATTGCTTAAAGTCAGTAATCGTCTCATTTGTGTTTGCAAACCAAGTGTCTAGTATCTTACTTGGCACATAGTAGACCCTCCTAAATGGTTGCTGCATGATTAGAGTGCGGGCTCAGTTGCCAGATAGTGGATATATTTAAGAATGTTGAACTCTGCAGAGGATGGTGGTATTTGAAACCTAGCTCAACAGATAACTCCTTCCATATGTCATTCTGAATTTCTTACCATTGTCTGCACAGTACAAAATACAGACAGTTGATTAAAAAGCAGAGAGCAGATGATGATATGCAGCGTTTTGGTGTGCTTTGGATAGAGTGCGAGACTTTTTTAATGTGAGTAGGGAGATAATTGTTTTCCAGGTATGTTATATACCCATCTGACTTAGTCTGTAACCTTTACCAGATTTCATAGACTTGTTTTGAAGTGCCTAAGTAGGCTACAACTCACATCTTTATTGCAGTAAGTTTATTGAAAGCCATAAAGACAGTTAGTTACCAGTGATTAGAACAAGCTCCAAATTTTGTCTTCTGGGTTCAGGGACTTTAGATTAAAACAACCCTCCTTTAATCAATCATCAGAAACTCTGGAATTTGCAAAACTAGATAGATTTCCTCTGGAACTGTAGACACTGTAGTGCAGAAGCAGTGAAGTCAGGTTCTGAGAGGTTACCTTTCTTTTAGATTTCTCGGGAGTCTAACTTAAGGCCCACTGGTAGGGGATTTAGATTTCATATTTTGAAATTAGCTCTCTCACTCCCTTTTTCTTTCTATTTGTATGTCTACTGCTTTAACTACTGGACTTCAATGCATACAATAGTTTCTTGTTCATCGGGATTGCTTTGGTGCCTAATTCTTGCAGCGATGATACAGACCAGTCCTCCTGAACAGCCATTTCTGAATAATAAGGTGTAGATTCCTGTCACCCTCTGTGTTGTTTTAGTCTGTGGGATAACAATTTTTTAGGTTTATTTGTTTTCCCTTTGTAGAGTAGTCACTCTTTTATGTAATCCTATCAGAATAATGTAGGTATGACAGCCTGGGGAGGATGAGATCAGAACACAGTTGGTCACACCCACTGTCTTGTTACAGTCATCGTCTATAGAGTACTCTCTTTCTAGGATGAGGGTACTTTATTGGAAGGCTCACGGAGTTCTAGGAATCCAGCTCTATGTTCATAGCTTTCATATACTCTGAGGTGTCCAAAGCATTCTTTTATGCCAACTTTTTTTTTTTTTTAACTTTAGGGCTAAACTTTAATAGAATGTGAAAGTTTGAACTATTACACATTAAACAAACAAAACCTAAAAATGACTGATTGGTTCAAAACGGTTTTATGGAAAAACTAATCTGTAACAAAAACTTGGCATTGAGTGTAAAGGCTCCACTGTTGGAGCAAAGCCTACAGAGGTTCCCAGGGGATAGGGCAGGGCAGGAGAGGGGACCAGACATTTACAATAGCAGGCATTTTCTCTTCCTCTTCTTGACGGGAGGTGGGCAGCAAACCTCTCGAAAGCTTCATCAAACACTGTCTTGGGGCCTCGCTGCATGAGTGCCGAGCCCTCCAGGTTTTTTTACAGCACCGATCTCCTTGGCCATGGCTGAACCCTGCGGGTAGGTGATGGGGTTAGTTTCTTCTCCTTCAGTTTCTCAGTCGTGCTTTTAGCATCCCTAAATTCAGGCTTCATCCCCACCAGGATGATAGGAGTGTTGGGACAGTGGTGTCACACTTCAGGATACCACTCTGCATAACCATTTTCAAATGTTGTAGGACCCAGAAGAGAAAAGCAAGTTAAGAAAACATCTGTGGGTAGGAGAAGGGACACAGTCAGTCATTGTCTTCTTGTCCAGCTGTGTCCCATAAGCCTGGGTTCTCTGGCTTTCCATTTACCATAACATTGGCAGACTAGTTGTCAAAGACAGTGGGAATATATTCTCCAGGAAATGGTAGAGGTAGAGGTAGTTGGTGAATCACCATTTAAAGGCCTTCTCCCTCATTTTTCACATTTTTCTTAGTGTTAATGTAATGCAGACTTTGGAATACAATATCTCATTGGCAATTTGAGGTGGAAACTTGGATAAATTTTTTTTTTTTTTTGTAGTTGCTCTGTAAATCTTGCACAATATAAATTGCTCACTTTGGCTATTTTCTACTCTAAATCATGACTACAAGTACCATAAAATGACCCTCTCTCTATGGTGGTAGGGCAATATAATTCACAGAAAAATTCCTGAATGTTAAACTAATTTCTTTTAATTGCTTATTCTAATAACAAACACCATTTTGGAGGGCATAATGTACCTGAAACAAGGACTCTTTTATTTCTGTAATTCTTCTGCAAATTTGGTCAAGAATATAGTTTTACCTAATTTTATCTTTTTGACTTTTAGCCTAGAAACACCAGAGCAGCTGGAAATTGTCAGAGACTGTTCCTCTTAAAATTGGAAATATCTAGATTATTAGACATTATAATTAGAAGGATGAGCCACAGAGGTAATGGGACTTACTTTTTAAGAACAAAATGTGCCAGGTAATCTACATATGTTGCACCATGACCTGGTAGATGGTAGAGTTCTTCGGAACATGGTCTTCGGTGATTTATGCATCATGACACCACTCATGCTAAAATCATTTCCCAAACACACACTACATATATATAATGTACAGTGCAAGGTTCTGCAGAGGTCACTGCTCCCTAAGCAACTGGAACCACTTACACAAGCAATTTCAGTCAACTGCTTTTTGAGTTTCATCCAGGCAACAGAGAAAAACAGATTCTAGTTGTAGCAGATGTGCACTGGCTGATGTAAAATACTGTCTTTTTGTAGAGATGAATCTATGTAGAGAAATCATATAGAGATAATGACCCTGCACCTGAATTAACTCTTCTATTTTTAATTCTAGAAATGTTTTGTTGTTGTTTATTTTAACTCTAAACTCTCAGAGAAGTTAGGATAGTGGATTTTACTAACTGCTGTGTCTCAAATCCTCCTTGCTCAACCTTGTCTGGGAATTTCATCCAATTTTTATCTGAGGGGGAGTTGAAGGCATTTCAGCAAAGCAAACAACTGAATGGTATGTCAGCCAGAACCTGAAATGTTTGTTTTAGAAGAATTTTTGAATATAATAAAGGCTATCAAAACAACACAAGCTCAACTAGAAAGACCCTAAAATACATTGAAAAAGAGGATTCCTTGATATGTTTTCCTGAGAACCCTAGAACCTTAGTAAGTGCTTTCAAGTCCACAGCCATACGGGGAACCTCACCCAAAGTCTTATCCTTGAAGTGAATAATCACACCCACTAGGAGAGGTGACACTAGAAGACAAATACTTGGTTAGCAAACTCATCCTGTCTTGCTCTTCAAATTCCAAGCGTAAATCTAGTCTGAGAACAACTGGAGTGAAAGGATTGTGGGAATCACTGCTTAGGTTTAGCTGGTCCATTTCCTTAACTCCGGACAACTTTAAAAGTCTAGATACTAATAAGGAAGTTCATTTGACAAGAATGGTGCATTTTTCTTTCTTGTCAGGCAAATATTTTACTTTTATTCTCAGTTTAATATCAACTTCTGATTGGTGGGCATATTAATATGGGGGTATACTAAAAAAATAACTGCTGAAATCTGCTTGATCTGAGAATGCAGTATATGTATGGAATGTGTATGGTGTTTGCATTTTTACAATCTATTTGTAGTCTCTCAGGATGCTCACTTCACCCTGTGAAATTCCAGGCATGACGGGGCAGGAGTTATGCCCGTGCCTTTGAGTCTTTGGTTCAGTGGTTCTCAAGCCTGACTGTGAATTTGAATCACCTATGGCCCTACGTCAGCCCTATTAATTTAATACTCTCAGAGTTTGTGTGGCTTGGACATTTGTACCCTTAAAAGTAGTACAGGTGATTCTGATGAACAGCCAGCATTGTTGAGAACGTTAGATCTCTATGGGGACTTTTTTTTTTTTTAAATACAAACTTTTGTGATGGTGTTGTTATAACTTGGTGAGGAAGTGTCTTTTAGTTAAGTTAGGGATGAGAGTGTATGTATGTGGACATACATGTCTTCCAAAAGAAGTCATCTAATATACATTCCTTAGGAGCTTTCTCTGTGCCAAGCAGTTTGCTTGGTGCTGAGGATACAAAAGTGAGGACAACACAGTCCTTACACTGGAGGAGCATTTAAGTGGGGAGACCTGACATCTTAACAAGTCCTAGAAACTTTTATAAATGCTATGACGGTGCTACTGGGAGTGTCCAAAAGAAGGACTGGCCAGTGTTCAGGCACGGCAGGAAGAGCCTCCCAGGAGATCAAAGAGACTTAAAAAATAAAATCAGTTTTTGCCAGATTAGGAAGGGGGTGGTAATACTGCCAATAGTTTGAATAAGGACAGGTTTGTGAGACACTTCTTCAAGCCACTAAAATGACATAAAATGACAGGAGCACAGAGACCAGGGTGGTATCAGAGAGGTGGACAAGGGCCATTCTTCGATGGATTTGTATATCATTTAAGGAGTTCAAACTTTAAGGATGGCTTGAAAAAGTTAAACCTTGAAGAAGCAAGGCCATTGAGCAGACTGTTACAGTAATCCAAGCATGAAGTGACATATTAAGGCAAGATTGTCCAAGACTTTAAAACTGGCATATTTAAGAAAATAAATTTCATTGCTGTGGTAACGTCCTATTTCTTTGTTCACTGGCTAAAGACCCAATATTTAGATAATGTAGGAAATATTTATACAGCCAGTTTAGATGCAAGGATTATTTTAGCTAAATGTCACAGCTTTTTCAAAGAATGGAAAATATTTTTGCAGTAAACCTTTTTTTTTTTTAGCTAAACAGTAATGTAATATCTCCAAGGATATAAAAAGTTAACATATAAAGGGAACGTCTCATAACTCAAGCTTAGTTATAAGCAATCTAAGAGTCTGCATTAAAGAAACATAATAAAATAGGATGCCCAGCTAATGCCAAACTATTTCTCTAGGCCAGTGCTGTCTAGTAGAAATATGATGTGAGCCACAAATACAAATCATGTATGTTAACTGTAAATTTTCTAGTAGCTACCTTAAAAGATAAAAAAAACCAAATGGATGAAATTAATTTTAATGATATATTTAACTCAGTATATCCAAAATGTTATCATTGCAAAATATAATATAGAAATTGAGGTATTTGATATTCTTATCTGTTTAGTTATCTATAAAATATATTTTATATTCTTTTTTCATACTGAGTATTCAAAACTGTGTGTAGTTAAGAAAATCACTTTTTATGTTGCAGTGTTGCCAGAGCCCCACATAGGGCTGTTAGAACTTACAACTTCCAGTAATATTATAGGAGTAAATGAAAGGTTTTATTTAGACTAGGCAGTCACTAGAAAATTTCAGCTTTTGAATACCACTTCTCTAAATTCACATTCAAGTACAGGCCTTATATCCAGTAGAAGACACTGAAGTTTTGATTAAAAAAAAATTAAGATGAGAGCTGTTACATGTATGTTTGTCCCTTTCAACAGTCGGATGCTAGCAGAAAGTAGGTGGTGAGTTGATGAAAACAGAGTCGGAGTTTTGGCAGATAAAAGGAAGGACTAAGTGTTTGCAAAACAGTGACTGTGGACTCCAAGCCTGGTAAGAAGGGTGTGAGAGTGAGATTGAAATGGAACAACTGGTGGGGTGGAAAGACTGAAGTCCAATGAGGCTGAAGAACCGTAGAGTTGAAAACTGTAAAGATAAGAGGTAGTCAGTCAAGTTTGAGATGCTTGAAATTGAGACTTTATAGATTTGTAGTATTTGCTGAATATTAGCTCTAGGTGGGGGGCTGAATGAATACACTCCCTGTAGCTCAGGAAGTTAGGGAGCTGAAAGGGAGAAGTGTTGGGAATTAAGTCATTGAGAATGTTTTAAGTAGTGGTAGAGTGGGCTTGCTCCCTTAGCAAGGGGCTGTACTCTTCAGGGAGAAAGAGGAAGTGATCAGGAGGTGGGCTGCATTATGCATTCTAGGTTGGTGGTTCTCAGCTGGGGACAATTTGCATCCTACGGGACATCTGTCAATGTCTGGAGACATGTTTGGGGTGTGTGTGTGTGTATGCGAGTGTGCACGCTACTGGCATCTAGTGGATAGAGGCCAGGGATGCTTCTAAACATCCTGCAGTGCACCAGACAGTCCCCTACCACCAAGAGTAATCTGGTTTCTGATGTCAGTAGTGCTGAGGTTGAGAAACTGCTCTAGGCAGATGTATCAGAATCAAGGTATATTGGTTGAAAAACTGGCTGAGAACTCTCAGTTAAGTAAATATTGTGTTGCTATTTTAATTGAATAGTTCCCATGGAGAAAAGACACATACATTAAAAATATACATTCATCCATTCATTCATTCACTAAATCAACAAATGTGTGCTGCATTCCTGCGTAACTGGCATCACCATTCTAGGTATTTAAGAACAAGAAATACAATAAATAGTAAGTTAGGTAGTTTGTTAGAAAGTAGTGTTTTAAAAAAAAGTTAAAGTAGATCAGATTAAGGATATTGGGAATACTGGGGAATGGTAGGATAAACAAGGGTGGGTTGCAATTTCAAATGAGTGTCAAAGTAGGGCTCGTGGAGGTGATGTCCCAACGAAGATTTAAGGGATGAAAACACATTGGGAATATATGTTTCCCTGAAGATAGAGTTTTGGTTTGCATTCAGTTCACAGGAAAGGGGAGTCAGGTGGATTGTGCTAAGTGCTTTGTGGGGGATACAGTTAGATCAGACGTGGTTTCTGCCCTCATGGAACTTCATGATGAACTAACAACCTTGGAAATGACAGAAAAATGACGACAGCAAATACAGGGTGATAATTTTGCCCTGTATTTGTTCCTGTTTTGATCCTTTTTCATGGTGGGGAAATGACAGGTTAATGATTACCCTTTACTTTTCATTCATTTTCCACATTTGCTGCTTCTCAGAAAAGAATTAGACAGTAGGTAACCTGGATTAGTGAAATGAAGGAAAAAAAAGATGACAGTGGGTTTAGAGGATGAGGCCGAGAGCAGAGAAATGGAAAGAAAGGTTAAACTTATAAAAGGGGTTAATGATTTGGAAGAGAGCCTTCCAAATATCTCTGTTAACCTTCCTGGCTGACAGTGACCGATTTTCAGCCTCTGAAACAAGCCTCCCGTTTGCTCTCTCTGCCCCTCAGGTACGGCAACAGCACTAGGAACTATGCTGTCCGGGTTGGGGATTATCATACTCTGGTGCCAGAGGAGTTTGAAGAAGAGATCGGAGTTCAGCAGATTGTGATTCACCGGGCGTATCGACCGGACAGCAGTGACTACGACATCGCCCTGGTTAGATTGCAAGGACCAGAAGAGCAGTGTGCCAGGTTCAGCAGCCACGTTTTGCCGGCCTGTTTGCCACTCTGGAGAGAGAGGCCACAGAAAACAGCCTCCAATTGTTACATAACAGGATGGGGAGACACAGGTAACATAAATAACACAAAGGAACAAAGATCTGGGCACCTTTCAGTGTCCTGGGTTATCCACATATTTGGGTGTCCAATGGATAGCAAAATCTTAAAGGGATTTAGGCTTAGTTTGGAAATTCTGCCTAGTGAGATGCATACATGGAATTTGGATTTGTATCCTGAGGGTACTGTGGTTCCCATTAGAACTCAGGCCCTACCCCTACCAGCAGCCTGGCTGTCACATTTTAAAAAGGTTTCCCAGATGACTTTGATGTAGCTATCCCAACAAAGGAGCTTTGGGTTTTTTGGTAATGGAGCTCTTTATCGAACTAAATCTTATGGAGAATTCCTAAATAATGAATAGACAAAAGCAGAGCTGCTGAGGTTTAAGTGGAGGAATCCAACCCACTTGGGTTTTCTCCTTCACAACCCCCCACCATCCCTGAGCAGGAGTATAGTGTTCAGCTCACGTGTGTCAGGCAACTTCAGCTGGAATCTGATTCACTTTATTGTGTCTGTATAGGACGAGCCTACTCAAGAACTCTACAACAAGCAGCCATCCCCTTACTTCCGAAGAGGTTTTGCGCACACCGTTATAAGGGCCGGTTCACAGGAAGGATGCTCTGTGCTGGAAACCTCCATGAACACAAACGCGTGGACAGCTGCCAGGGAGACAGCGGAGGACCACTCATGTGTGAACGTTCAGGAGAGAGCTGGGTTGTGTATGGGGTGACCTCCTGGGGGTATGGCTGTGGAGTCAAGGACTCCCCTGGTGTTTACACAAAAGTGTCAGCCTTTGTACCTTGGATAAAAAGTGTCACCAAACTGTAAATCCTTCAAGGAAACCTCAGTAATATTTGAAGAGTCTGTTGGAGAGTTTTCAACATTAGCAGTCAGAGATACCAACTAATGGGAACTGAGCTCCATGTCTGTGTTGTGATAAGTTATGTACCCTTTGCTGCTTTTGAGAATTTGTGAACATTTTGGTTACAGATACCTCAGTGTAGTACCAATTACCCTGAAAGTAGCATTGTTGCCTACACAAATTAGTTTCAAAGGAGACTAAACCCATTATTCTCATTTGAGTCTTGTCTCTGTCTCTTTCTCAGCATCTCCCACACATTATTGTATACTGATTGTACAGTAAGGCTGTTTTTACATCTGTGAATTGAGAACTCCTTCATAATGGAATCGATATATATTCATATTAAGAGCTCACATTTGATTAAAAAAATACTCTTACTACACTCAAAATAAGAGGGACTGTTTTCCTGTTTAATTTTTGAGCTCAGTTTTTTTTTCAAGAGGCTGACAAGAAATCTACACACTGGGTTTCTCTAGCCTTTGTCAAGTGAGGAAATCAAGGGCCAAAAAGGTAAAGGAATTCCATTATAAACCTAGACTAGAACAGGATCAGTGTCACAAAACATTCCTGAATGAAACCCTTGTACCAAGCACTATAGCAAACAGAGAACATTCTAGCCACCTTCTATGTTGCTGGTAAAATTTAGAAAAATTCTGTTAACAAGATAAAAGAATAATGCCTTCAAGTTGTTAAATACACAGCCTAACTTACCCACCTTATTTGCCAGCATCATTTGCTGATTACTTTTAATCACTTCAAATTTTATAGCTTCGTAAAGCAAGTATTTCCTTAGCAGCTGCCATTTTCCAGACTATGATATAAGAGTGCCATCTATTGCAACTTTCGGGTAACTGACTTCAACCTGCAGATTTCCCAAGACTATTCTGGTACAGTCCCATCTAATAAAAATACACCTTTAAAAATGTTTTACCTGCCTGGATAGTGGGGAAAGCTCTAAAATAACTTAATTCATATAATGCGCTAGGCAATGCATTGGGTGGCTATGTACCTCATTGACAATTTGCCAAGATTTTATACTACCCCTGGTTTGCAAAAGCTTAAGAGGTCAAGGTGAGGCAGCTGATGGAAGGCTTTGAATCCAAACTCCGGAACAGGAAGGAGCCCCAATGCCGACAGCGGTGTTCCCCCAACTCCCTCACAACAGTTCTGTCCTAAGGGAAATTGTGCACCTCTACAGGGCCATTCTTGGTAGCAGTGCAGTCTGCCCAAATATAGAAGATAAGCCCCTTGGGATACTTGAGTAATCCTCCTCAGAGGTGAGAATGATTGCTAGTATCTTATGTCCGTCCCAAAATCCCAGATAATTTCAAACAATTTTTGTATATCCAAATTATAGATGCGTAAAAATAGGTGAAGAGGTGAGTGCAAACTAACATTAAGACGGGTTACACAATCCTCTTAAATGGCTAATCCACCATGGAGGAACTTCACCTCTTTCCTTTCTGCAAATTGTGTCCTTTTTGTAAATTTATAGCTTTATAAAAAACTGGTGCTAACCTAAAAGTGCTTTATAGGTTACCTGTTACAGAACTGCAATACTATGCCAGGTAAAATAGCATGAAAATGTTTGTAAAAGCTCATGGATCTGATTAAGGATAAACTTTAAGAATTTGCATCTAGACTTATTGAGGGGTGCACACTTGCACAAGAGCTTGGGAAAAATGTGCAATACAAGTGAGAAAATTTATTTTATTGAGTCTTTCTCATGGGCCACCCTTCTAATTAAATTACAGTGCTGGTATAGGCAATGTTCATATTGAAATGTTAACTAGACCCAAGATTGGCAAACTTAAAGGACAGGTAATTAACAGGCAGCCTGCAGTTTGCTCAACCTTAAAGTAGAATACTGGTCCGTAAAATATGCCTTCATTATAGCCAATTTTTTCTTGTGAAATATTTAAGTGTGACTTTTAAAGATACTAGTGTTCAGTGAACATTTGTGTAAATAAAATGCATAGCTTTTCACCTTGCATAGTTCCCTTAATTGTCTGTGTGGTATAAAATGACTGTGCTCTCTCCCTTAGGGGTAAGGTTTTTATGTGTAAGTGTTTTCCCCTAATGCTGAAATACCTTACAACAATATTCATGCTACTTCCAGAGTAGAACAGAAGGTAGTCTGTCCACTATTTCTAACTATCTTTGCACTTATTAATCATTCAGTCAGGGAACACTGATTATCTGTACAAATCAAGCATTTTTTTATTTAGTTATGACAAGGAAGCACTCATTTATTCTACACTTTAAATACCATATTACTTACAAATAATATTCAGGACTATACTGAAAATAGTTTCCAGAACATTACTCGCCACACTTGATCCCCAAGCTGCTGAGATTTAAAATCGTTTGGCAGTGCACCGCAGGATGCTAAATAAGACTTCACCCATGCTGTTTTGGATTTCTTGATACCTGCAAAAGAAAAACCAGCTTTGTAAAACTGTTTTGTGTACTTAACTCACGGTGCTGAGATCTTAGCAGCTATTTCAGTTACCTTCTATTTAGTTGGACATTTACTCTTTCAAATTACAAAATGGGCCAATTTTGGCCTTTCAAATCCTTAGCACTACGGGTTTCAGGTTAGCTAAGAAATATGAACAGAAAAAAATAAAAAGGGAACGTACCTTGTTATGTCTTCCATCTCTCACAGGAACAATTAGTTCAGGTTCCTAGAAACATGTGAACAACAGTTAGATGTATGCCCAATAATCCAGCAACCTCCAGGTTTTAAAAGTGAAGAATGTTACTTGTGCAAGTCAGAATCTGATACCAATTAAATGGTGACAGCTTTGCCAATAAACAAGAATATGCTCTTCCATGGCTAGGAAGGGAGACTGCCACAGCTGACAGGTCCCAAAGACACATGGAGATCCATAATCCCAGGAACTATCAGCAAGCACAAATGCAGATACTACTCACCACCTGGATCAAACTGGCGGGTCATCAGGGCACGGTGTTACTATTAAATAGTGGCGGAGGAGATTCAAGATGGTCACATGACACCGACAGCAGAGCTAACGACTTCTACACCAGAGGCATCAGCTGCATTTAACCCTTGCCCGAGGGCCCACGGCCCACGCGCGCTAGGCTTCCGACTCAGCTCCCCGGGCTGCACGTGGCTGCCGAGCGAACTAAGGGACGTCTCAGTCTACTCAGGCTTTCCAAAACTGACCTCGACCTACCACTACAAGATTGCTGAATCTCCTGCATCTTAAACTAAGACAAAAAGTTCCGTCCCAAGTATTTTAGCGCACAAAACAAGAACGCGTACCTTAACCTAAACTAGACGCTCTCCGGCTGTAAAAGACCGAGCCCTTCTGCACACGCTCTCTTATAGAGCTGATGACGCTATTCCGGGGAAGCGCCGCGAGGAGCGCGGCCAACGCGCTTTCTCTCTCCGCCCCGCCTCCCCAACCCCAAGCTCGCCGCGTCCCACCCACATCTGTGGGCCACTGCCTTCCTGGTGGCCCCGCCCCTTCCTCCGCCTCTTCACCTCCCCCGCCTATCCTCTTGCTCTGTGCTGCTCACCTGGCCTCCGATTCCGACGCATGCGCACACAGAGCCGCCAGAAAGTTCTCGCGAGACCAGGAAATCCTCACGAGGGCGGGCGCCCGCTGACTGAAGAAAGTGGAACGGGTGTGCTGTTTCCTGTTTACTTCGGGGTAGTTACCTTAGAGGTCACCATTGTTACCGAAACACCAGGTTCGATAGTTCTCTGCTTCTTACCCTTTTGGTAGGTTAATTTATATGGAACTAGCTGTTTTTTTTTTTTTTTTGCCTCTCTGCTAAAAAACTCCGTATCCTTCGTCTTCCTTTGAAATTGCTGTTCTGAAGCGCAGGTGTCCAATGGTCTGCAGTCAGTTTTTGTTTTATTTTATTTTTTTTTGTTTATTTTTGGTTTGGGGGAGTCTAGTCTCTTAGGGAAAGCCTCGCCGACTTTTGTAAACACAAGAATAGGAAAAGGAAAGGATGTTAGACCCGACGAGTGTGTGGGAGACCCATTTCCGTGCGTCTGTACGCTTTTCCGTGTTGCCCTGTGATCCCAGTTTGTGGTCGGCGGGTAGCCGCTCCTGAGCTTCCGTCGGCTCTTGAAAGCCAGCGCCTGCCTGCTCTTACCTCCCCTGCCGTGCGTTTCTCAGAGTGCAGTTAAAGAAATGGTAGCGCTGCCGCTTGTGAAGGGGAATTACAGATGTGTAGGAACATTTTTAGCCTTAGGCATGTGCTCATTAAATGCCACTTCTTTTATTTTTTACTTTACCATTTTATTTTCCTCCGGTGTGAAAACAAAAAAAGAGGATCTGGGTAACACTTTTATTTAGTGGACCATTTGGGGCACTACGTTGCAGCAGTTGTAAGGGGTAATGTTTTCAAGAGGTCTGGTGAATAAAGTGCTACAGTAGAGATCCACGAAGCTTCATAGAATCACTACATACTTTTCTGGTGGAAAGAATTTAATTAGTAAGGGCAAAAGTTGCTGTTATGGTTAGGGTTGGAATGGACAAGTTTGTGGGACAAATTTTAATTTGATAGCATTAAAGCTTTTTCTAAGGCTGACCTTATCTTACCATATCTTACTTTTTCTTACTTCACCTTACTTCACTGTCTTCATCTAACTAGTGAATGGAAAGGACTATTCAGTAACAAGGCTTAAATACCAAATCACTGTGAGAAGTTTTGCCAAATTAGATTTTATTTAGAATCTCTAACTGACCATCTGTGTTATTTTGCTGAGGCTGGTATACAAAATACCACAGAGTGACTGGCTTAGACAACAAATTTATTTTCTCACTGTTCTGAAGATTAGAAGTCTAAGATCAAGCTGCCTATAGTTTTGTTTCTTTAGAGAACTCTCCTTGGCCTGTGGATGACCCTGTTTCTTCACATCCTCTTCCCTCCGTGTCTTTCTTTATCTTAATACCTTCTAATAAGGACACCAGTCATATTAGTTTAGAGCCTGTCCTAATGACCTCATTTAACCTTAATTATCTTTTTAAAGACCTTGTCTCCAAATATAGTCATATTATCAGTACTGGGGTTTAGGACTTCATAATAAATTTTGGGGGACTCAATTGCAGCTCATACCAGCCACTTATCCCAAGCTATTAAGATTTACTGAAGATTTAAAATCAATGTTTCCATTGGATTAAAGTGCTAAAACACTGCATGAAAGAGAGGGAGCGAGCGAGAACCCTCATATTTTTGTTTATGCCCTTTTCTCCATCTTGAATGTCTTCCCACATATTTCCCATCTATTTTTTCCAATCCCATTTTTCTTCCTAAAGTTGACAAAACAGTTATATTAGGTGTACAACATAATGATCTCATACTATTGTGAAATGATCATCATAGTAAGTCTAGTTAACCTCCATCCTCATACATAGTTACATTTTTTTTCTTAGGAGAACTTTTAAGATTTACGTTTTTAGCAGTTTTCAAATATGCAATACAGAATTATTAACTATAGCCACTATGTTGTACGCTATATCCCCAGGACTTATTTATTTTATAACTGGCATATTGTACTATGAGTTTATTGGTTGTCTTGTTTCTCATTTTAGAGGAAGAGTTTTCAGCTTTCCACCATTAAGTATGATGTGAGCTGTGGGCTTGATATACATGCATGGTATTCATTATGTTGAGGTACATTTCCTCTATACCCGCTTTGTTGAGAAGTTTTTTTTTTTTATCATTAGTGGATGTTGAATTTTCATCTGTTTTCATCTGTCAGAATCCTACTCAGCTTTAAATACTTTGCATTTTTAAATATCTCTTGTTCTATGAAACTTTTCATTACACCAACTGAATTTGATTTCTCCCTTTTTGTGACACTATACTACTTAACCAGCATTTTTCTTGTGGTACTTTATCATATTATAAACTCCTCGTGGTGAGGACTGCGTCTAACGCTTATTTGAGGTGCCTAACTAAGCAGGGTGACTCACATTAAATGGGCACTAAATTACACTGTCAAATGCTTTGAGGTACTCAGTATGTTTTTCAGTAATTGAGTAAGTTTTATATTTATTTTCAAAAGACGGTTCTTTCCTGGAGGTGGAGTTTAATCCCTCTTCCCTCCCCCAACATTGTCTTGCATATGGGCTGTGCTTAGTTACTTGCTTTCAAAGGGTAGGGTAAGGCAAGAGGGGAAAGCATAACTTTCCACTGGAGAAATCTTGCAAGCACTACCTGGGCCGGGTAAGAAATACCAGCGTGAGTGGTAAGTCGTGTTGATAGTGTGTACCCCGATAAGATGCGGTGAGAAGAGTACTTCACCTCCTTCTGTGTTATTCTTCCTCAAAGCCCTAACCCCAGTCTAACGATGAGAGAAAATCAGACAAAATCAAACTGATGGACGCTCTACAAATTTCCTAACCTGTCCGGAAAACTGTCATGGTCATGAAAAACAAAAGTCTGTGAAACTGCCACAGCATAGGAGATGAGACGTAATGACTGCATGTGATGTGGTATCCTGGCTGTATCCTCAGGCAGAAAAAGGACTTTAATGAAAAACTAGAGAAATCTGAATAAAGTGTGGAATTTAGTTAACAGCAGTGTGCCAATGTTGGTTTGTTAGTTGTGACAGAGGTACATGATATTGTAAGATGTTAACAATAGGGGAAATTGGAAGAGGGATGTGTGGGAACTCCCTGTTCCATTTTTGCAACTTTTCTGTAAATCTAAAACTATTTAAAAGTAAAACTTAATAAAAGCAATCGTACCTTTACAGTCTATTATGTTTTCATTTTAAGAAGTAGTGCTTTAATGATGATTTCTGTCTGTTAGTGTGAAATTTGTGGCTGTGACGGCCATATTTCTAAGTTTGGAGGAATTTGAGATCATACCTAATGAATTTAACCACTGTTTAAGCCAAATCTTGAAGGCTTAGAATAATGTAGTAATAGAAGAAGTATAAATTGTAAATAAAGGTTTAAGTATTTTCAAGGTAGAATGTGAGGTGAAGCTGTTAGACTGATAAAATGATGGACAGTATTTCATTTGTGCATTTGATACATAACTGAAACAGTTTGTTCTTAAAAGCTCATTCTTCAAACTCTGCTACTTCTCCCTACTCTATTTCCTTTTTTCTTGTAGGGTTTTAGTATAGACTCGATGGTAATCATCAGGGAAACAAAATTTACATAACTGCACATCTCTCATGTGACTGTTGAGATAAGTGGGAGGATATATGATCAGGAAATGTCCTGTGGGCTTATTTTCATCTTAAAATACTTAGGGTACTTAAACTTGCAGTTGGTGTGTACTAGCAATGTGATAACCACTGCTGAGAAAATTGTAATAAAAGTGTAGTGTTTAGGTGAGAGGAGATAAGAAGTTCTCCCCTATCTGTACTAGAATATTCTTTTCAGTTCTGAACACTTTTTTCAGTTTAACATTTACAAGACTCTAGCAAATGTTTGTTGAGCAGACATGACCCTTGCCTCAATACTACAATGGAATCAAGTCACTTACAGTCAGTTATATCAGAGTTTTTCCAAATTATTCAAAGCTCAAAACCTTGGAGTTATTTTTGATTTCTTCAATCCTTCACTTCCAATTTTTAGTGTGTTTCTTTATTATTCAGTGTATTTATTATCGACTGCTATATATCAAATTAGCTTAAGGCATGGTGGATTAAGACAGTAAGGGTTTATCATCTTATATAATTTCTGCAGACTGGAATCCAAGAGCAGTTTAGTGCTCTCTGTGTATCTCATTAGGTTGCAGTCAGGAGGCTCACTGGGGCCGTAGGATCCTCTTCCAAGGTGGCTGGCTCACGATCTTGGCAAGTTAAGTAGTTGTTAGACTCCAACTCCTCATCCTGTGGGTCTCCATAGGACTGCTTGAGCATCTTCAAGTTACAGCAGCTGGTTTTCCCCAAAGTGAGTGATCCAAGAAACAAAGGCCCAATGTTTTTTTAATAACCTAGACTGAGAAGTTATACGCCATCACTTGTTAGAAGTGAGTTACTAATTTCGGCTCACAAAAAAGGAAGGGAAATTATGCTTCATCTCTTAAAGAGGGGAATGTAAATATTTGTTGAAACAAGTTAAAACTGCCTCAATCAAAATGGGTGAGGTTGTGTTGCAGTTACAAACTTCCTTCTTCCTACCTGCTCATTAAGACGTTTCAGTTTTTATTTATTTTTTTACAGGAATCTTTCTTCTAGAACATCAGTGATTAGTCTCTTCCTTTTCTTGTCGTCTTTGATATTTATTCTTAGTGCCTTATGTTTTTAAAATTGTTCATCAGTAAATATTTAATGAATTCTTACTATATGCCAGGCCCTGTTCTTGGTGCTGGGACAAGAGCAGTAAACAAAACAGACAAAATGTTTTACTCACAGTGCTTGTGTTTTCATGGCAGAAAACAGACATAAGTGAGTATTAGAGTTCTATCAGAGGAGCAGAACTGCTGGCCGAAGGTCAAATCACATTGTCAAGTGGAGGAAGCAGGAAAATCGGCAACTGCAAGGATGAACTGGGATCCATGGGAATGGACTGGAATCTGCGTTGGTTTCTCCCTGGTTCCAAGGGTTCAACTTTGACGGTGGAGGTGATCTGCAGGAGGAGCCAGTCCTTTGTCATAGACCCAAGTGTTGCTGAAGTTTAAAGAGAAGACCTGGCAGGCGTTGAAGAAGGTCTGGGCCTGGCTGTCACCCCACACCTACAAGATGAGCTGGCAGAATAGGTGACAGTTTGCATGATCTGCAGTATTGCCTTGTGCCCACTGATCTTCTTGGTATAAAAAGTATAAGAATGCTGTTCCACTTCCACCTTCCAAATCTCAGGCAAAATGTCTCTGTGGCCCATGCTATCCTGGAACTACTCAGGAGAAAGTGGAAATGTAGTCCTGCTTATCTAAGTTGACAAAATAAAAATTAACCACAGTAAATAAATTGTATGGTATGTTAAAGTCAGTAAATGCTGTGGAGAAAAATAAGGTAGGGGATGAGAAGTGCCTGGGGGGTAGAAACTGTAATTTTAAAAAGAGTGCCCAGGGACGGTCTCACTGAGAAGGTGACATTGAAGAAGATGAGGAAGTGAAACATACTGGTATCTGGAAGAAGAATATTCTAAGCAACCACTGCTTCCTGACTGCACCAAACCTGGTGTGGTAGACAGCCTTTTACAAGGCTCCTAGTGTTCCTCCCCTAAGTTACTCCCTCCCTTATGCAATCCCCTTCCCTTGAGTGGCAAAGTGATGAGACGTCACTTCTGGGATTAGGTTTAAGAGACTGACTAGTGTCTTGCTACCATTCTTTCTCTTGCCTTTTGGGCTTGCTTGCTTTGACGAACCAAGCTGCTATACTGGAGAGGCCTATGTGGCAAGGGACAGAGAGTGGCCTCTGGCCAGCATCCAGTAAGGAACTGAGGCTGTCAGACCAACAGCCTGTGAGGAACTGAATCCTGTCAACAACCAGGTAAGCAAGCTTGGAAGTGAATCTTTAACAAGCCAAGCTGTGAGATGACTACAGACCGAGGTGCTGATTGCAGTCTTGAGAAACACTCAAGCAGAGAATCCAGCTAAGCCATACCTGGGTTCCTGACCGACAGAAAGTGTGTGAGATAAGGTTGTTTTAAGCCAGTACGTTTGGGGATCATTTTTATTCAGCAAGCAGTAACTCATATACTTGGTACAGTCAAGGAACAAAAGTGAGATCAGTTTGGCTGGAGTGGGGTAAGCAAGTAGGAAGTGAAGTTAGAAAGGTAATAGGCTACCTAGGGCCTTATAAGTCATTGTACAGTTTTTAGATTTCATTTTGTTTGAGTAAGCTTGGTAGCCATTGGTGACTTTTGAGTAAAAGAATGTTATGATATGACTTTGGATTTGCATGTTCTTTCAAAGGCCTACTGAGAAGAGAGAATAGTGGTGGGAATAGGATTGGAGCAGGTAGATTATTTAAGCTAGTGCAGTAATACAGATGAGAGAATGGTGTTGGCTTGGTACCAGTGGAGAAAATAAATGATTCATTTCTGGGTATATTTTTATGGTACAGCTGACAGTATTTGGTGACAGATTAGATATAGGATGTAAGAGAAAGGGAAATAGGGTGTGAGGAAAATGGCTTCACGATTTTTTGATTATTTGCTGAGAGGGAGATGACTGTGGGAGTAGGAGTTTTGTGGGGAGGCGTACTCAAGAACATAGCTTTGTACCTATTAAGTTTGATATGTCCTTTAGACATCCAAGTAGAGCTGTTAAGTAGGGAGTTGGTTATATGAGTATGGAGTTCTGGGGAGAGGTCTGGGCTGGAGAGACAAATATGGGAGCTGTCATGGTGGCACTTAAAGCCATGAGGTAGGATTCTAATGCCAAGAGACAAAGTGTAGATTGAAAATAAGACCCAGTCCTTGGGCCTGTCAACATCTACCAAGAAAAATATCAGGAACTAGCCAGGGAGGTTGAGAAGTGAGGCAAGGATGAAAGCCAGTGGAGTGCTGTGTCCTGAAAGTCAGGAAGAAAGGTTTTCAAATAAGAGGGCGAGATGAACTGTTCATGGTACAAGTAAGATGGTTGTTGAGAAATGACTATTGGATTTGCAGTGTGGAGGTCATTTGGGACCTTGTTTAGAACTGTTTCAGAGAAAATGGAAGGAGAAGTGTCGGTGGCAATGGATTTGGATAACTCATTTGAGGTATTATAAAGGGGAAGAAAAATGGGGCAGTATCTCAGAGGGCTGTGGGATGAAGTGTGGATTATTTTTTAAGCATGGCAACATGTGAAGCATGTTTGTATTCTGATGGGAAAAATCTGGTAGAAATGAAGGAAATTGATTATGTAGGAGAGAGTTGGTAAATTACTTGGTTGAGGAGGTGGGATTGTGTGCACAAAGTAGGAGTTAGCCTAAATGGTGGTTCAAGCAGTTCATCCACTGAAACAGGAGTGTCTGGGTAAATATATTGGTAAGTGGGTCATGAGGTATGAACTTTTGAATGTCTTTTCCATTAAATCCCCCTCCCCCTTTTTTCAGAGTAATAGAAAGCAAGGTCATCAAATGAAAGTGCAGCTGGGGGAGGAAGTGTGGATATTTCAGGAGAGAGGGGAAGGTGTAGTTAGGGGCTAGTGTGAATAGACTAGGAAGTGTTGTAGGAATCCTGGGCCACATTAGGGGCCCACTTCAATACTTGTAATGAATTTAAATTCATTTAAATTAAAAATTAGCATGAGTATGTATTTCCTCCACACCAAGCTGTTACTGTTTTATAGTGTCTATAAAATAATATTTGTAAAATATTTAATGCGTTTATACTGGACATATTAAAATAAGTTGAAAATTGAATGATAACTAACTAAAATTCTATTTTTTTATTTTCCCCTGTAATATACTTTATAGATGTTTCGTGATGTCAGACATTTATTCTAGTACTCTAAATATTCACATCTGTATGGGTGAAAAGATAAACTTATGTTTATGTAAAAACCCAATGGAATCAAGCATCCAATTTTTATGAGGCCACTAGGTGGCGCTGTTAACCTATTGTTTAGGTCTATTTAACCCAAGGTTTTAAATTAAATGCACTCATTTATTATTGTGCATGAATGTATAAATGAATGTGTGGATAATAACATGAAAATTTCAGCATATATAATGGCTCTACCAACTTACCCTCTGGACTCCACTTTTATATAATAAATATCCAAAGTGAATATTGAAAACCTTATTCCACTAAAAAGGAACAACTTTCCTCAGATGCAGATTCTAAGAATGTAATTGAAATAGCACAGATCTTTTTTTTATGTGAACTCGATGTGCAGGTTTTTAAAGTACTAAATTAATCAAGTGGAAATTTAATTCATTTTCTATTGTCTGAAGTGTTTAAGTTGATACATTTTTAATTTGGAGTGTATCAGAGTAGAAAGTGATTCTGTTGGAGAAATGACATATTTCTGCCCAGTCTACCAGAGGGCAAGGATGTAATTGTAATCATCTTACCTAAATAGTACTTGGTCCATGGTACACACTCAGTGAATGTTTGTTGAATGAGGAGACTGGGATGATGAAAGTGAAAAAAAAATTTCTGGGAAATTATATATACAGTATTCAAAAGGAAAAATGAATTGCCTGTTGGTATATCAAAGCAAAGATGACAAATTTTTTTTGGTTTTGATTTTACAGATCTTACCTCTGTATTTGCCAGAAGTTTTACATTGAGGATATTTTTTTTCTCTCCTGTGGGAATGTATTTCAAATTTTATAATGGAAATCATTTCATAGAGAAAATTTTATGACATTCTTTGGAACTGGTTTCTATTAGTCATTGTTTATAATTGAAATAGATCTTCACTCTCTTGAATCTCAGTATTAGAGGTTTGCATTCTTCATGAGACTGTAAGGACTATATTGATTAATTTCTGTTTGATCCTCAAAGAACTGGCAGGAGCTCTGAAAAATTTTAGCTTGAGCTGAATCTAGAAAACACCCTTTTTAAAAGAGTAACATTAAAGACTTCAGATGATATGTGAAAATACTCCAATTTACTATATAAGATGTTTTAGTAGTTATTTTTTAATTCTGTCCAAGTAGATTTATAGAAAATCAAGTGGAATTAAAACCAGAGAAATTTCTTTTATATTTCTTTAATGTAAGACCCTTCTATTTGTATGATAATTTATATAAATGTACAGTATGTCTTAGAAGTCAGAAGAGTCCTGAAAGAAATCCCTGGAATTCCGTACATTTGATAAAAGCAGTAAGAATTTTGGAATATTTCTCATTCTTTAGGGCACTGGACATTAATGACTGAGAAGGCCTAAGAAGGAAAATATAAAGTGAGCAGACATTAAAGGGGCTCTGAAAAGAACAGTTACTTGTTATTACCTCCTTGAGGTAATAAGTATAATAATAATGATAATGGTAATAGATAATGTTATTGAGTGGGCATGTGCTCATTAACTCATTTTATCATCAAAACAGTTGTATAAGAATGTACTGTTATTATCTCCACTTAACAGATGAGTAAATTGAGGCACAGAGAAATAATATGATAAACTGAAGGTTAGGCCTGGGATTTGAGTATAGTCTGACTGGCCCAGTGTCCACGTTCTTAACTGATATGTTTTGTCAAGGAGGAAGAATGATATTAAGTATAAGATAAATATAAATCTGAGCTCAAATCTCAGATTTTGACCTGACTTCTTGTGTGACTTGGGAAAGTTATCCTTCCCAAACCTGTTTCTTCATCTGTAAACTTGCAATCTCCCTTTTAGTATTATTGTTAGGATCATTTATATGAGTAGTCCAGAGCAGTCCAGTAAATGGAAAGCACCACTTAAGCGCACATGATCACAATCAGGAAGAACTAATGTACACAGTAAGAATGAGAATGGGATAGGAATGAATTTCTTATAATGCTTATATAAATGAACGCCACATGAGTAAAAGTAAAAGACTAGAGCTTTTTTTTTGTCTTACATTTAAAAATTAATTTGCTGATTTTAATTCTTTATTAGGAATTCATTATTATCTAAAGTTTGAATTTGTTTCTTCTTATTTAAAAGAAAGACATAGCATTAAGTCTTTGTGTGGTTGGGGAAGTATATATATTTTAGTCAAATCTACTGATTTATAAAAAGTTATACTTTTTTCTAACACTTAACTATATGAAAATGTGCCATGTTAAATCTCACATCCTTTACCTTTTTTCCTTTGCCACTTATTTATTGCTAAATTAATTAATTAATTCAACAAGTATCTATTGAGCACCTATTGTGTGTCAGAGACTAGACACATAAATGTGAGGATACATTGGTGAAAGAAAATAGACAAATACAGTTGCCTTCATGAAGCTTATTTGAGCAGAAGAAAACATGTAGTAAAATTAGTTAATTTTATAGTTATAAGATTATAGGTGCTATGGCAAAAAAAAAAAAAATAGATCAAGGTAACAGGAATTGGGAGTATAAGGGAGGGGGGAAAGGTGAAATTTTATCTAAGGTTGTTGGTGTTGGCCTTTTTTGAAAGATGACATTTGAGCAAAGACCCAAATACATTTCAGGAGTTAGCCATGTGGACATTTGAGGGAACGTCAGCTCAAAGGCTCTAAGATAGTCAGTGAGGAAACCGTTGCATCTGTTGCAGAATGAGAGAGGGGAAAGGACAGGACCTGAGGTCACAAAGGCAACAATGTCTGATCACGTAAGACCTGGTACTCTGACAGAAAAGGAGAGCTATTGCAGGATTTTCAACAGAAGAGTGCCCTGACCTAATTTGTAACAAGATTATTTTGGGTGCTGAGCTGACAGTAGATTATAGAGCACAGGGATAGAGGCAAATATCCAAGATAAAGGGGATGTTAGCTCAGAGCAGGGTGGTGGCAGTGGAGCTGGTGAGAAGTGGCTGGTTTTAGATAGAAACTGAAGATAGAGCTGACGGGATTTCTTGACAGCTTGAATGTGGGGTGTGCTAGTCAGGAGAGTGACTATCCCAACATATTTACAGGTTTTGCCCCCACTCAAGGCAATATTATATAAGGGCATGACTCTTAGGGTGTGTCTGCCATAGGATGGAACAGGCCGTCTTGTAGGGAGATCAGAATCTGCAGATGTGCTGCAGACTCATGTCTAGTAAATGCCTCCCCCAGCTCTTCTTAACTGAGGCAGAGTCTGTCAATACTCTTGACCCTTGTCATTTGCTCTTTTTCCATGCGTCTCCATTGTTGCTAATTGAACCTGGGGTATAATGCTTGTATAATGGGTATAAATTCCATGATCCACAACCTATGTAGAAATGTAGTTTCTTTAGTTTTTGCTAACTGTCTCCATTTAAGATATATTTCATCACTTTAGGGGTTTTAAATTCTGTTTTAGAAAAACCCAGTCAAATTCAGGATTCATCTCTCCCTTTCTTCTCAAGGTGGTCTTGGCAATGGACACGATGTTAGAGGGTGACACTTTGGCCTCAGCCATCATCCGTTTTCTGCTGGCATAGTATGAATCTCGTCAAGTGCAGTCTTAGGTAAGTGGGCTCTTCCCATGCCCTGCAGGCATCAGTCTCCAGGTCAGTAGGTGTCCTCTTGGTCCTAGCTACTGGGTCCCTTTGGATCTAAATTCTCAGAGGTTTCTACAGCTCCCATGGAGAATGGGGATTTTTATATGTTGTCCTGTGCCACTGTGGACACTGTGTAATCACTAGAAATACCATGTCCTGTTTCTACGATTTTGCTCCAATACCATTGATGGGCAGAACACACAGATGAGATTGCTGCTTGGCTAACTTTTAGATGGAAAGTAGGGCACAGCTTTCTCTCCTCTTGGAGCCTCAGTCTTAAAGAAGATCTGTCAGCCTTTCATTTTTAGGACTTGCTTTGGTGACAAGGCGGAGGGGCAAGGGGAGAAGAAACTCATACCCATGTCCCTCTCTCTTCTCCCTCCCTGGTATTCCTCCATCTCCAGCCAGGCAGCTTCTAGTCTGGGAGTGGAATGGGAAGGTGATAGGAGGTGTTGTCTGACTTTCCATCTGTTTTCTTTCTAGGTTATTTTTTATGGTTTAAGTTTTGGCTTTTGGTACTTAAATTACTTACAATTCCTATGCCCACTAGTGGTTCTCACACTCTTTGGTCTCAGGAACCTTTACAATTTTAAAAAATTGTTGAGGACAAAATGGCTTTTGTTTATAAGGGTTGTATCTCTCAGTATTTACTATATTAGGAATGTAAATTGAGGAACTAAAAAAACATTAACTTGAAAGCAAGAAGAGCAAGCCCATAATAAGATCATAGTTTTGTTAAAAAATAACTGTTTTCCAAAACAAACAAACAAAATTAGTGAAAAGAGTGGCACTGTGTACCGTATTTGCAAATCTCTTTAATGTTTGGCTTCATAAAAGAAATCTGGATTCTGATATGTATTTTTGCATTCAGTCTATTTTGATATGTTGATTTTGCTGCGGTATATGAAGAAAATCTGACTTACCCAAGTATGTTTTTGAGAAAGGGAAGTATATATCGCCTTTTCAGATAATTGTGGATATTTTTCTTTGATGCGACACTAAAACTTGACAAATGGTATTTTCTTAAAGGATATTTGTAATGTGGAATCTGAAACCAAATCAATGAGCTTTTCATACTCTGCTACATTAAAAACTGTTAGTTTATCTTGCCCTGAGAATAGGTCTTCTACCATTGTAATGGTTGTGCCATGTATAATGATTTTTTAACCTCTTGCATTGGTTATTTGGAAAATACTGGTTTACTGAGTTGTGTAGATCTCCCAAATGTTGATACATTTCATTATTTACTATTAGAAAATCATTTTTGTTAATATCTCCATAAGTCTCATCAGAGAAAGTGTTTAAATAATAGTCTACCATTAAGCTCCTAGTAGCAGATACAAGTTCTAATTTTCATTGAAAGCTCAGATTTTATCGGTGGCAATACCGTTAGTTGTTTTTCTTAAAGTGACAAGCTCACTGTTCAGTTTTTAAAAAAAATGTCTGCCAATTGCTCAAGTCTGAATAACCATATCTCCCTGTCAATCATTCTTTCAAGTAAAAATGATGTTCTTTGACTACAGTAGCTGTTTTTTTTTTTAAATTAAATAAATTGAATAAAAAAATAAAGTAGCTAGTTGAAGTTGCAACTCAAACAATTGCTCGGGTGCTTGTCTTTGAGACAGCTATGTACTTCAGTATGTAGTGGAGGTGCCCTAGGCATGTTTCATGTTTTGATGCAGAAAATATTAAAAAGACAGATACTCAAGGGTTGAAATTTATTAGTATTACTAATTCTTACTGCTTCATTAAGGGCATTCTTAAGTGAAGCTAACTTTGTAAATGAGTGTGTGTTGGTGGAGAATATAGTGATGATGAATGTAGACTGATGTTACTGACTTGATTTATGTTAAAGCACCAGCAGTTTTACCCATTATTGCTCTTGCAAGGTCAATGAAAATATCAACACAATGACAAACGAATATGATAAATTGGTATTATTTTGAAAACAGTTTTGACCTTGCAGAGTCCCTAAAGAGGGCTTGGGCCTGCCAGGGGTCAGACTAGATCTTTAGAACCATTTCCCTACAGCACTAAGTAAGGCTAAGCACCGCGAGAGCTCTTCCCTGTTAGTTCATCTCCTGGATAATGTCCAACATCTGATGCTAATGTCAGCTGCTGGTTAGATCCGCCTCTGTGATCTTCCCATCCGATGGGATACTATTGGGGCTGCATATTTAGCCTTACTCTTTAATGATAGATTATTGCTGTTGTAATAGAAGTACTACATGCACTGGGAAATAACAATTCAAATATTTCTTCTTGGTCTCGCACTCTAGCCCGAACTAGCAAAGATAACTAACTCCCTTTTACCATTTTTGCTCATGTTGTGTTGATTCACCCATAATTCCAACCATTGTTGACCTTGATTTCTTAGTTTGTTATCTCTAAGCAGTATCTGTTGGCTCCCACGTGAAGGAGGAGACATTTGGCTCCTTTGTATCATTGTTCCTCACTTACACTCCTGATTTTTGAGCATACATTTATATTTCTATTTTTGTTTCTAGTCCCTTTTGTTATGTTTGTGGCTTTGAATAATGTACTTAAATAGATTTCTGCTGAACTTACCATGGGCCAAAAGCAGACCAGAGTGTTTTCCAAAGGGAAGTGAGGGAGGAGAGGTTGAGTTACTCAGACCCAGTTTCTGCTTCCAACTTTACCTCCTAGATAATTCATGGCTCTTGCCCTGTGGCAGAATGTGTGAGAGATAGGAAGAGTCAACTGTTACAATAACTGATGATAAAATTAAGCAAGGGGGAAAGCAGTTACCAGTGATCACATTTGACTTCTCTTGATGGATGAGGAAATTGATGACCCCAAAGGAAAAATGAGCTACCCAATGTTATTTAGTTAAAAACAGAGTCCAATCTATCCTCTTTGCTATTCCAGTTGTACTGAGGACATCCCTGTAATTAACTGGGAATCGAAGCAACATGGTTTTATTAAGTTGATCATAGGTGGAAATGAGAATTTGTCAATATTGCATGTTCATAGCTTTTTATTATTTTAAAAATTAGAATCTTTAACTTTTTATAAGTTTGTCAATTTATTCATTTGTATGTGAAACAAATGCTATTTTTTGATAGTATGTTCTTTGTGGACTTTTTAAAGTATTGTTTGCTTTGAAAGACAGAAATTAAGTTCTGAAAAGATACACCACAGCCCTAGGAGTATATATAGCATTTTAAGTTTGCATTTCTGTTTAGAGTGGTTGAAACTGAAAGAAAATTCAGATGCAGAATTTTATTTACCAAATAGAGAAAAGAAGACCAGTCTTCTCTGGTCCAATTATATAAATTATGCATAATATTTAAGAGCAAGATCTGGTTTCCATTTCAGTTATTGATTTGAAATAGAGCATTCTGGCATCAGAAATGCAGACAGCCGGCATTTCCTGACTTAATTTATTCCCTCAGAACCAAGAAACAGCTTGATGTAGACAGTTTTATGTAAGATTTGTCACAGTTCCTGTGTGCTTTGGAAATGTTTCACTTTTCATTCAGTTTATTTCAGTTTTCTGTATGCTAAAACGTGGGCAAATACATTCTTAACAATATCATGGAAGCTTTGTGGTGTGAGTATTTAATTTGTGAAATTTGCTTTGACTTCTGTGAAAGGGATTGCTGGGCAAATAAAATATTTGACCTGAATCTGGCAAGTGAATGTCTTTCTTAAACACATTTTGACACTGTTCATGATTCTTCTTTCTCTAAAGAGGAGATGATGAAAATATAGCAGGTTCCATTTTCAGTGATTCATTAATCTTTGTATATATAACTTTTGGGACTATACTGAGATTATATATATATATATATATATATATATATAATAGAGATATAACCCAAAGATTAAGATAGTTACAAGATTAATGGAAGAAGGTAGAAGAGGAGCTTAAAAATAAATTTCATATACTAATAAATAAGTATATAAATTCTCTGTTACTTTTGTTAAGAACACTGAATATATAGAGAACCATATAGACAACAGATTGAGGACAAAAAATAGCAAGAACTAATAGTAGCACTGGATGGGGAAAAGTGGCCCTCAAATTCTGTGAGGCCCCCTGGCCACAGGTGAGAGGCTTACTTGAAGCTGACTCTAGATTTTCTTGGGAATGGAATCAATGTCACACTATGTCTTTAGCTTTCATCCTCAAAGCTAAAATTCATGGCTTGACCTTGTGAAATTTAGTTTGCTTTTAAATAAAGTAAGTGAAGAGAACGTAAACATTTCAAGCCAACACAAGTAATTTCTTAAGGATTATCCACCTCAAGTATTCATTGCTCTTTCCATGACTGCCAACTATTTGGGGATGGGTGTGTGTGGTGAGATGGGTGGGCAGTAAGAAGACAGCAGCTATGTTGTAGGTGGTGACCAAGCAGAGTCAGCTCTGGCAGAATGGAATTCAGCTAGACAGTGTAATTTGAAAGCAGAGAAAGCCCTTGAGGTGTGAAGTGCCTCTTCATTAGTGGGCTTTTGGGCTAAAGTGTAACTTCTTGAAATTGCAGATGTCTTTGGAAAGCATAATATTATAAGTCATCATAAGCCACTAACATTGACAGCATTGGATTATTAACTGGTCATCAGTTGGCCCTGGAGTCGATAGAACGTATGATGGCATATTTAGATAGAAAGTTGGGAGTCAGATGTGTTCTAGATTGGAGAACTGTGTGTGGGGGAGATGATTCTGTGAGGAATCGACTGGTGCATGTGGACAGGATGGGCTGCAACATGAGAAAATCTGATTTCTAGAAAAGAAAGGACAGGAATAGAGAAAAGAAAGTTTGTGGAAAATGTAGGTAAATATCTAACTCTCCTGGTCCCCCCCCCCCACTTTGTTTTGCAGAGGTGGTTTTGCTAGATTTTTAATAAAAGAGAGACTAGCTAATATCTTTTAAAGCTCTAAAGGAAAGAGTCCATTTTGGGGGGCAGAGCAGAGTACTGGGAGTAAGAAATGCTATAATTATTCAGGCTCTTAAGTCTGTTAAGTAACAGCTGCTGTGGTTTGCTTATTCTCTGGTCCCATGAATGATCCTGGGACCTGCTTTTATGTATTAGAACTTAAAAAAAAATACTAGCATTGATAAAAAGATCTATGAAAGGTTATTTATTAAAAACAGACTTACTGGTTTCCTACTGGGAAGTTTTCCATGCAGCTCTCGATTTTAAATTGCATTAGTGGTATCTATGTTTTATAGCCACCTCCTGCTCTGTCGCAGGCAAACACAAACCATCAAATGCCCACTTATTACCCGAAATCACCAGGCCCAAACTCTTCATTTTCTTATCACAGTTTATTGTTGTACATATGAGGTACCATGCTACTATCAGAATTATATCCAGGTTTTTTATTTTAAAAAACTCAGAGAAAAAAATGTTTCCAGTAATTATCATTCAATGTGAATGATGAGGATACTATAGCTATAAACATTGAAATAACCATTTCATTTCTTCCTGAGGAAGTTTCATATTTTAAGCAATGAAAAAGGAACTCTATACAAAGCTAGTTGAAAATCACATTATCTCTCATTCTTTTCTCATGTGTATTTATGTTACTTTCAGAAGAGCATAATAACCGGCTGGAAGATATAATGTAGAAAGTAGGCATGTTCTCTAGAATTTGATGTTGCCTTTCAGATATATGGAGTGGTCAAAATTCCTTTCAAAGGTTTGCTGCTCTCAGTAGCATAATACCTGTATTATGAGTGAGCACATTGTGGTATGATCTCTTCTTGTTTCTCCTCTCATTACACAAGCATCCAGTGTGTTTTTAACATTTCTTAAAGGGCAAACTGTGTAGTTGACTCAGTTTACCTAGATGAAATTATGCCAGTAGCTTGGGCTAGAAGTTTAAGTGCACATCTCATCCTTGAAACATAGCGTATCAGTTTTTCTTTTCTTTTTTATCAGTAGAAATGTTGTTGTCAAAATGAAAACATGATACTGTATGTAACTGCTGGGGCCTAGTCTCACTATGTTTGACCCTCTTAAGACGGTTTCTTAAATTAGTGGAGACAAAAGACCATGTTCATTTTCCCAGCATATTGAACATGTGCTGCTTCAAAACAGGCAGCATAAGCGTGAAGATTGAGTTTGACATATTTTTCCAAATGACTTTGATTTTGCTTTTCAGTCAGGGGTCTTAAAAACTGATTGTTTCTGCCAATAGCCTGTTTGTTGCAAAATCAGTGTGTCATTTGAGTTCATAACACTTAAAAATTTTCACTAATAATTATAATGTAATTTAAAAAATTTATAGTGAGTGGAAGGATCTCAAAATTTGTTTTCTAGTTAGTGAATCATCAATAGAGTTTAGTTTTACACATTAAAATGACAATGAAAATATCTGGGCATATCTTTTTTTTCTAATCATACTTTTGATAACATTTTACAAAGGCTTATGTAATCATAGCAGGGAATTTATTTACTACTTAATTTCCTGTGTGTACAGTATATTTAAAATTTAAGTAAATATAAACACAGGAAAATAAGCATGACATTTTATTTTTTGAATGTCTTATTAATCATATAATCATTAAAAATTTAAGTGTAAATATATTTTAAGAACTGTGCCTGGTTCATCTTTGTACTTCTTCCATTTAATTTAGTAGATAATCGCCAAATTTAACTATTTCCTATTGTCTTCCATAAGAATGATGTATGAAATACTCTAAAAAAATGGGATTCAGCTTTGCTTATATTTTTCTGCATTGTATCATTGCAAATATCAGATTAAAAATCATATATTAATTTGTTTTTTGTAATAGATCTCTACATTACATATTTTCATTCTGAATTATCTAAAGAAATGTAGTTTTTCTATAATTTAACATAAGTAACCCAATATATCATCTAGAGAAATTGTCCTTAGTATTCATTTAATAGGTTTTATGCTGGGGAACATTAAAAAACAGTTATTTACATTGTAAATCAATGTTTCTGGAGATGATACACACCTCAGATTCTATGCAAGCATTTCTATAGAACCAGTAAGGACTACTGGAGTTGATTTGCAGCTCAGAGAAAAGGGACATAAGTTGTCAATCATATATCTTTAGACACCTACAATTTGTGCTGTTAGAGGATTTGGTTAGTACACTTTAGATTATTGTTTACTGTTTTGGTATACTCAGTGTGTTTCTATTTCTCAACCAATGGCTTCACAACATATCTTTCAGTATAACAATTACGTTATGATAGAAAAGTTAGTAACTTTTGCATAAATGCACTAGACTATATGTATGAAAAATCACTTTTTTTTGCTATAGCACTTTTTTTTTTTTTTTTGGATGCAGATAAAGCTCATACGTAACTTTTCCAGTCTGCTCTAGCACAAATTGTAATTGACAATTCTTTCTAAATACTTCAGTGAATTTATATTTTGGCAAGCATTTTTGATGAGTATTACGCTTTGGCGTTTTATGCTACATTGTGATGCTTACTTTGCTTTTTTGTAGGACACTTTATAGAATCAAAGAATAAGAAAACATCGTACAGGCAAACAGTGGTCTAAAAATCTACAGAGACACAATCTTAGTTGATATATAAAAGTGTAAATATTACTACGAAATGGAACAGTTCTGCATCTGTGTTTGATATTTATACTGGTTGCTATTGATTTCCACATGAGTGCACAGTAGTCTGTAATAATCCCACAGGCTCAGACACCGGTTAAGAGAAAGGACCTGGGCCTCAAGGCTTGTAACTTTCTCTTTTTTGTTTCTAATCATCCAAGTGCCAGCACATGGAAGGAACTTTGTTCTTTTTTTTTGTTTTTTCTCATTTGAAGAGGTATATTTTTTTACACAGCCTTTTGGTAGCTTCTGGAAGCTTTGGGAGAGGTGAGCATTACAATGGGGGCCGAGTCTCGAGAAGTTTCCTCTCAGTGCTATCTCACTTTCTGCAGCTCCTGTCTCAGCCAGGCCGGCAGAGGATGCCCCAGTTTGTGCAGCAGCTTGGAGAGTTCCACGTTGTGATCACGATAGTAGCTGGACAGAAATGCTCTGCTCTGGGGCCAGAGGAGGAGATGAAAGGATATTTCATTTTGATTGTCAAAGTATATATTTTGTATACTTGGACGATATTTAAATCTGTATCAAGTACGCGGTACTGGTTTAAAACTGCTATAAAGCATATGGACTGTTTATTTAGCACAATATAAACACAGGGACTCTATTCTTCAAAATACATACTTTGCACATATAACGCTGTTTTTACTAGGGAAAGGGCTTTCCTACCAGATATGTGACCTATCTGTGCAGAGTTAAATGTTAAAACAACTAGACTGAGTTGCTAGAAATATAGCTGTAGCAACTGACTGGGCCTAATATTACATTCTATTAAAATCATCCTGGCTTTGGAGAAAGAGCTGGTTTGGTAAATCTATAAAATCAAATATTCTTTTGTCATCATTAATTTACATTTATATTTTAAATATAATATTTTCTTAAGAGATCTTTTAAGGCATATACAAAGTACTGACTGCTAAAACAGTACTTTGGTAAACCTTAAAAAAAGGTTGTAGGTAAACAAGGTAAACCTATAACCTGATATGTTTTATTATTTGACACAAGGAAGGGAAGGAATGCCCTGCAAACTATTCTGACTCACAAGGAGGCAGATTTCCCTTCAATAAAGACAAATAACTGAAATGGTCAGAAGTGGAAAGTGCTGATGGCATTTAGTGGGGTTTATATGCAGTTTAGATGACTGTTATTAGGAATGTTGTGAAGGGGGATTTCTGCATCTGTATCTGTAATCTCCCTGCTTTAGACTATTCTGAGATTTTTTAGTTGAGCTGAATCTTTAAAAAGTTTTTATTTAATTCCTGGTGTGCTGTTTGTTTTAAACACATAGAAAAATATTTCACCTTGTATTGATAATTTCACTATAACATAGTGATTTTTGCAGTAATTATGATCATTGGAACGAGACTGAACATTTGTACTATATTCTAACATCGCTGTGATCAAGGGAGAACCCAAACCTTTCTGTAGTTTATGCGTCAGTCTGTCTCATTTCTCTGTTTCTGGTCTTCAGTCATTAGCTCTAAACCACTGACAAGCCCAGCTGGCAGACCCAGGCCAGGGAACGGTATGGATAAATGATATTTCCCAGATACCCCACCCAGGGGCCTGCTCATCCTATGCCCTTTTTGCTGCCAGCCAGGTCTGGACTCCATGAATGAGCTCTAGGTCTTAATGCAGAGTCTGAGTTTCGAATTTACCCACTGTGTTCTCTCTTACCATCTCACTTTGCATTGTTCCTCTTTACAATGGAAGCCTTGTTTAGAAAAATAGCAGCCCAGGGCTGCCCAGCTCCTGCCAGCTTGCCCCCTAATATTTCCCATATGACAAAGGATTATCTAACATCTTAACTAACTTTGGAATTGAACCTTCTGGGTCCATATATACTACACATCCCTTTGGCTCGTACCTTTTAATACTGAGGATTATCTTACCTCAATTTATTGGCCTTTTTGGCATTATCTTCAAACCTCGCTGCTGGTATCAGGGCTGCTTTTGTAGTCACCCCCTGGTCCTGTGCCCCATTATGTGTGTATGTCTGTCCTCATAATCATGTCCCCATAATCAAGTACCCCTTCCTCTTGTTGCTCTGCTCCCTCATGCGGCAAGATAACTGATACAGGATTTGCAAAGTACACCATGCCCTATTTGAGAGTCTAATATGTTCAGGCCAGAAGTTACTAGGACAGAAATCAGTGATGTGCAGGATTCATCGTACACACATTACCTGATGATCATTCAAAGAGGGAACTATTTTAGATGGTGAGATCACAGATAATATATATGCTAATGTATGCTAATGTAGTCTACTTCATGAAAACTCGTGAAATTAACGTAATAAGAGGGAATAATAATAATATACACTTTTATCATATAAAATATGATAAAAGAAGGAATCACATAATAACTTCAATTATCAGGTTGTTTATTGTTTAAAGGATCTATCAAATGCTTTTGATTTGGAGAGGTGATAGACTTAGTGGTTAATATAAAATGTCAGTTTTTATTCCTTTCGTATAATATATTTTGATCAACAAAGTCAGAGTGGAAGTAGGCCAACAATGTTCTTAATTTCCAGGATGAAATGCATCCTTTGATGTTTTAGAGATACTTGTAGGGAAGGGTGCTGGTGTTTTTCTGTAGTAGAAGGAGAACAAGCAGTGTGTGATGACAGTTCTCCCTACTCTGATGTTCCACACGTTTATGTTTCTAGTACCTCCATGAAGTGTCCTGAGAGGTCACTATTTGTACGAAATCAGCTACTCTACTCCCTCAAGTAAACCTAGTATGTATGTGGTATTGTGATATAATAAGAAATACTTATTTGGTTTTTGTCTCTGGTTTCTGGCACAGAGCTCCTACAACCCTTGTAATTTCCTGAGTGACAGGGGTGAGAACAGGGGTGTCTTTTGTTATTTATAACAAGTTCCTTTAAACCTTACCTGAGTTTCTGAGTTTATGCTCATGAGGTGACTCTTATGGGCCCCTAGATAGCTTCATATAGGGGCTGGTTGCTAGAGGAACCAAACATGTAATTAGAGGGTTGGAACTTTCAGCCCCACCCTCTGACTTCTGGGGAAGGGGAAGGGCCTGGGGTTTGAGTTAATCACCTATGGCCAATTGCTGAATCAAGCATGCCTATGTGATGGAACCTCTATGATGCCTCAGGATTGGTAAATGCATCCATCTGCTCGGAGGATGGTACACCCCAGACTCCTGTGCTCAGGACCCTTCTGGACCTTGTCCTACATACCTTCATTTATAATAATAGGAAGTGACGTGTTTCCTTGTATTGTATGGATGGTTATAGCAAATTATGAAACCTAAAGTGGGGGTTGTGGGAACCCCTGGTTTGTAGCCAAGCTGGACAGAAGTATGAGTAACCTGGGAACCTACTACTTGCTACTGGAGTCTGAAGGGGGGCATTTTTGTGGGACTGAGCCCTCAACCTGTGGGGACTTTGCTATCCCTGGGTAGTTAGTGTCAGAACTGAATTAAATTGTAGGACAGCTAGTTGGTGTCTGCAAAAAATTATAGAAAACCCACACATTTGGTGTCAGAGGTATTTGAGAAAAAACATCTTAGGAATGTATTACGTTGTTGAGAGGTACGGAAATACTGATATCCTGAAAAGTTATGTTTTTCTCATCTTTCTCTACCACCAAATTTAGTATTATGTCCAGTATGTCTGTGTTTGATAGGAGTAAAGTGAAATGCTACGAAAGATGTTCTAGTGTCTTCTAAATGTTTTAGTTTTAATAAATATATAGAGAAATAGCTTTGACATACATGAAAACAAGGTATTTTATATTACTGTGTTGAAAGACTTTGGAAATCACCCTTGAATATTTATGTATAAGGATTGTTTTCATAGTGCTTTGAAGGTATATTTTAATAATCCACTGAAGAAAACTGGAGTTCTGAGAATGCAATTTGTTCATCAAAACAACAGGAAGAGCCCACACAATGCCTTTTCGATAGAATTTAATTATGAGCTTAGTGAGGACAGGCCCGATCTCTATCAGGCTGGAATAAAAAAAAAGGTCCTCAGAGTCTTCAAGTATTAAAAAATACTCAGATAAGTTCAGACCATGTTAGGATTCTAAGACCACTATAGGATTCTTAGTTAACATAATGTATTAAACATTGTGGGAAAACAATACCAAATAATATTTAAATTCTTTAGTTAAAAATTTTTTTTTCACACAGTCAACCTACTTGCATTCTTATGTCCATACTGTATGTCAACTGGATTGATTACAAAATCAAAACAGTTAATAAATTTTAATATGTGTGAAATAAGCATTAAACTAAAACAAAATAGGGTTTACAAACTGGGAAAATGGTAACATTAAGTGATCACCATGTCACTATTCTGAACAGAATAAACATGAGGTACTAGACACCTACTGCAAAGTTTGGTTTCTCCATTCTCCAGAGCCTAAATTATCTGCTAGTATGTTAAACATTTGGGAAGTATATTCATTCTTTCATCTTATTAGCCTATTAGTGGTTCCAAGCTTAGCCTACCAGTAGTTAATATTATTATGCAGGCCACCCTTACTACTATAGAGTGACTTAGGCAGTGGAAAAAAAAATCTTTTGGTCCTATTTTCAATTTCCAGTTGATGTATTTCCTGTCTTGGTTTCAGTTAACATTTTCAGTGCTAAAATTTCTGTGTATCATTCTCCTTGGAATGAGATGTTGCCTTCTTTGTTCTGACTCAAAATGGCAAATTCTATTGTTTTCCTTTATTCTTACATGACAGGTAATATATCACTGGAAAAATCCAAACAAGCAACCTGGATGCATTCAAGTTCAAATGTCACTTTTAATTTTTATAAAGAATGGATTTTTACTTTGATCACTTTTCTAAGAAACTTGATTTATTATTATTTATCACTTTGCTTACTTAGTTTGTATTTTTAAGCTCTGTACTTACATCAGGATCCATTGGAGGGTATTTTCTTCCTTTGCTCTTTCCAAGGCATTTTGTTTTACCTTCTTCCAGTAACTGACACCAGAAACCTTTATGAGAATCAAACCTAAAATAATACAAAATACAAAGCACAAAAAAGTATTTTTTTTAAAGTTATAAATTATTTTATTACCACAAAAGGGCAGAATTTTGGGAATAAAGAAGGGGTGGGAAGGTAAACCTTCTTCTAAAATTTTCATATGAAACTTTTGCCCTGAGTAATTATTGGTTAGTCAATTAAATTTTTTTCTTTTTTCTTTTTTAAACTTTTTTTTATTGAGTTACAGTCAGTTTACAATGTTGTGTCAAATTCCAGTGTAGAGCACAATTTTTCAGTTATACATGAACTTACATATATTCATTGTCACATTTTTTTTTTTGCTGTGAGTTACCACAAGATCTTGTATATATTTCCCTGTGCTATACAGTATAATCTTGTTTATCTATTCTGCATGTGCCTGTCAGTATCTACCAAAAAAGTATTTTTAAAGCAACTTATAAGATATAATGACCAAAAACATTAATCTTTTTATTTGGATAGTAATCTATAACCAGGGAAACTGGCATGTTTTTTGACCACATCACTTTGCATAAAGTCTTTTGGCATATTTCTGAATTCTCAGTCCATCTGTCATATTTGTGAGTTTGCCAGATTCCTAATAGAAAAATTGTCAGCAGAAGGTCTGCTATTAATAGAAATTAATAAGCCTACCTCCTTCATCTGGAAGGAAAAAGTTTTATAAATTGCAAGCCTCGTCTTTCCCTTTGCAGGGTTTAAAAATGACAAGTTAGTCTTCATCCATATCTATGGATTTACATAGTACTTGTACCATTCAACTGTAGGGTAATAGAAGAGAGAGGGTTTTGGTGTGCCACGGAGTGAATAATTTTAGGATTCTTTAGTTATAATCCAGTTAATTTTTTTCCAGAGCCACTTTCTTATTTTGGTATTCTGTATTAAAGTAATAACACCCAGAAATGAGGATTTTCATGGCATAATTATAATCAAAATAATAGTAGCACATTAAATTTATATTTCACTTTACCCAAGTATTTCATATAACCCTTTCTTACTTGAGCTCTCCTTATAACCTCTTGACGATATGGAGTATAGGATTTGTCCCATTTAATGGCACTTAGAATAGTGTTTGGCTCTTTGTGAATGTTCACCAAGTGTTAGTTAAATAAAAAATGAAAAAGAAGGAAATGTTTGTCAAGGTTTATTTATTTTGGACTATATGCATTTTCAGTATGCAGGTGACTCAAGTTTAGGCCTCCAGACCCTAGGTCCAGGGTCTTTTCTTCACTGGTCTCTGGGTATGTTTTGTATTATCATTCATTATGAAAAAAATAATAATTTCTATGCTTGAATATAGAAGTGAGAGTAGCAGTCAACAATGAGAATTCTTTCATGTTGCTTTTGTTATTCAGTGATTCTGCTGCTCTAATTTCTTCTTCATTAGGGAGAATTATCATTTAGGGCCACTTTTTCCTTTTGTCTTTAATCCATATTACTTCTCAGAATACTGCTTCTAACTTTTTCTTAAAACTACAGTGTGAACAATGAGCAATGGAAAATTGAAATAAAAACATTTAAATTAGCATTAAAACATGAAGTATCTAGGGATAAAAAAGAATGAAATTTTGCCACTTGTAGCCACATGGATGGACTTGGAAGGTATTATGCTGAGTGAAATAAGTCAGACAGAGAAAGACAAATACTGCATGATATCACTTATATGGGTAATCTAAAAAATACAACAAACTAGTGAATATAACAAAAAGGAAGAAGACTCACAGATGTAGAGAACAAACTAGTGGTTACCACTGGGGAGAGGGAAGTGGGGAGGGGCAAGATAGGGTAGGTGAGTAAGAGGTACAAATTATTAGCTATAAAATAAGCTACAAGGATATATTATACAACACAGGAAATACAGCCAGTATTTTATAATAAGTATAAACTATAAATGGAGTATATAACCTTTAAAAATTGTGAATCACTATATTGCACACCTGTACCTCAACTATACTTCAATGAAAATATTATAGCCACTTTGGAAAATTATATGACCCACCAATCCCATTTCTAGGTATTTACCTAGAAGAAATGAGAATATATGTCCACACAAAGGTCTGTACACAAATGCTCACAGTAGTTTTGTTCATAATAGCCCCCAAATGGAAACAATCCTATGTCTGTCAACTGGTGAAAGGCTAACCAAATTGTGATATATCTGAAAATTGGAGTACTGCTTAGCAATAAAAAAGAACCTAGTTACTGATAAGTGTAACAACATGGAGGAATGTCAAACGCATTACGCTAAGTGAAAGAAAGAAGAGTGGTTACTAGGGGTCAGGGGTGAGCAGAAAGGATTGACTGCAAAAGTGCATGAGGAAACTTTTTGGATTAATGGAAATGTTCTATATCTTGATTGTGATGGCATGTATACAACTGTACATGTTTGTCAAAATTCATCAAACTACAATTAAAATGGGTAGATTTCATTATATGTAAATTATACATTAATAAAGCTGATTTAAAATATACTGTGATTGTGTGATTTGGAGTTGTTCTGCAGCTAATCTTGTAGACTATAACTAAAGCTGTGTGAAAAGAAGGCAAACCTCCATTTCTGCCTCTGCACTGCTTTGGGTATTAGAGACGCTAAAGGATTACTCACATCCCACTTATGCAAAGCCCGTTTCTGCTCATTATTAAAGCAATTGTGTGAGATCAGGACACAACATGATATGTCTTCATGTTGTTTATACTGTTTTTGGAGTCAGTAAGGCAACTGAATAAATTGTTTCATGCTCAGAGACAGAAGAAAGGAGAGCATTAATAAAGACTATGATTGAAATAATCTATACATGAAAGCTGGAAAGCTCTAATACAACAGCATTTCTGGAATTCTGCTATTGATGTAGTATTTTTCCTGAACATTTTGTCTTTAGTAACTTCCATAATTGAATTCTGACTGATTTGAAGTATTCAAGTGATAAAATTTAGAATCCAGACCAGCTATTATAATTTTTTTAAATTAAAATACCTAACTATAGATTCATGTGTGAAACATGCACCATGCCTTATGTTAAAATGAACAGCCTTCTGACAGAATATTTCTTTAAGAAACACTAAACTTTACACATATTAAAGTTAAAAATCAAAAGAGAAATAGGTTTTTCTTTCACCTCTGCTAATTGATTACGTCTCATGCAGTGGGCTGTCATGCTCAGTTTTACTGAAAAAAATGTGTGCATGTGTAGCTGACACCTAGCCCAGATATCTGTATGCATAGGTTCGCAGGTGGCGGTATAAGTGTATCACAGTGGAAATGAAAAGGAGGTGAATGTAGAAGGGAGATCATATTTATTTTCCAGGTGGCCTGAAGTAGAAGGTGGAGGGATTAATGCTGATGAAGGATCTTGTGAGTTTGAGGACATAAGCAATTTAGAGCCCCTGTGAAGAAGCATGAAAGGAGATGGAGAAAGATCTTCTCCCACATCTGTTCAGATTAGCCTCAGTACTACTGCAATGTGGCAGAACAGCAAGGAAGCCTTTCTGTGTTGGCTGTGGCAGCTAGTTATTTCACACAGACACTAGTAATGGCTAGGACCCTCCTTTAAAGGCTTTCAGGAAGTGAACATTTTGGAGAAAATTCTATGTGCTGTTGAGTGTCTCTCCATGGTTACCCCTTCTTGGAGGTAGGGATACTTTATCATTGTGTCCCCAGAGTCTTGCACATAATAGTCATTCAATAAATCTTTGTTGAATTAAAGAATAAAACTAGAATGGACTGGTTCTTAAGTTTGTGGAATATCACCTGGGGACGTCTAGAAATAACTGGAAGACACTTATGGGCAGGGACAATCAAGATTCTCCAATGATTCAGCCTCCAACTGGTAATATCTCTATGTTAATGAAAATGTGACTTTAATTTTACTCTTGGGAAGGTGAATCCCAGGGAGCATTTAGATTACACTTAGAAAGTTCAAGAATGTTTGAAATATCTTTAAATTGAAATAACATGTCTGTGAAAGAATACTGAATTGCAAATAGTGCAAGTAAATTTCAAAGCCAAAACACCATTATTTAGGTGTTACTAATATGGAACAAGCACAGAAGTTTTTAAAAGTCTGTTCCCTCTCTATAAACAGAATTTTATGATGTAATGAACCATTTTACTGATACATATTTTATTTTTAGCAGCTGTTTTAGAAAAATTGAACTATAGTCAGTTTACAATGTGTCAATTTCTAGTGTACAGCATAATAGTTCAGTCATGCATGTATATACATATATTCGTTTTCATATTCTTTTTCATTATAGGTTACTACAAGATATTGAATATAGTTCCCTGTGCTACAGTAGAAACTTGCTGTTTATCTGTTTTATATATAGTAGTTAGTATCTGCAGATCTCGAACTCCAATTTATCCCTTCCCACTTCCTTCCCCCACTGGTAACCATAAGTTTATTTTCTGTATTTTAGCAGCTTTTTTGAGATATAATTTACATATCATAACACAGATTTTAAGTGTACATTTCAGTGATCTGTAGCAGATTTATATAGCTGTGTAGTTTTAGAACATTCCAGTTTTAGAACATTTCCACCTCCCCCTCCAAAATTCCTTGGAGCCCACTGAAGTTAATCCCTATTGTCACCCCCAGTCCTAGGCAAGCACTCATCTGCTTTCTTTCTCAAAATTTATCTCTTCTGAACATTTCCTTTTTTTTTTTTGAGGTGTGGATATGCCAATTTTTTAAAAATCTGTTAACCAGATTGGTTCCAGGTTTTGGCTATTATGAATAATGCTGCTGCGAACAAGTCTATGTGGACGTAGATTTTCATTTCTTTGGGGGTAGATTCCTAGGAATGGAATTGGATTAGTTATATGCTTCTGTTTAATTTTTAAGAAACTGCAAAACTGCTTTTCTAAAGTGGCCATATATTATACATTACCTTCAGTAACATATGAGGTTTCCAGTTTCTTTACATTCTTGCCAACATTTGGTATTGTCTTTTGGATTACAGCCATTCTAATGGTATTTCAATGTGATTTTAATTTGCATAGTGCCATGATTACATATTTATTAATGCAAACTGACAGTGTATCTGGAGATAGATTCTTTTTATAATAGTGTCTGAGACAACTTAAAAAGCTGATTTTAAGGTTTCAGTTTTTTAAAGGAAGTACTTTCTGTTATACTATTCATTAGTAAAAATTCACAATATTGTTTTTCTCTAGTTCTAACGTCTTGTGCCAATATGAAGAGCCTAATAGATTGGCACTGTAGGCTTCAGAGGACTCCTGCCTCACTTGCTGAGTGACTTTGAGCTTAGGTTTTCTGTGCCCTGGTTTTGGAAAAGGAGCAAATAATTCCTATTACATAGTGTTATGAAGCAATACATATGAAATAGTTAGAACTTATAAATGTATACTGATTTTGAAATGCTATAATCACTTTTAAAAACAAATTTGTAAGAAATTGGAATAAAAATTATTTTTTTTATTGCTTAGCATTTCTAGTTGCTGTTTCACAGGTTGTCTAGAGACCCAACAGATTTTCGCTACAATGGGTACTGCTTTTGCTATTAAAAAAAGTTTTAATTGGGCACAATTTTACTCAAACTCATCTGAAATGGGAAAGAATTCCCATTGATTAGAATATTAATTTGGTTGCCAGGGGAAGTGATACTAGAAACAAGTGAAGCAGCTTCAGTTCTTTATGATTTAGTTAAGCCCCATCCACAGAACAAAACAAAATAAAGACACAATCTTCATTCAGCTCCTGGCCTTAAAATCCTTACTGTTCATTTATTAGTTTTCATAGTAAATTATTATTAAAAATTCATATAACTCAGTCTGGTTTCATTCATGCTAATAAAGAGGTTAAATCACTGAGAAATAAAGATGTCTGGTTCAGGTATTTAGCTAACTAGTATTTGTAATTGTGAAGTGGTCATTGATGACTAGATATAATTGTGAATGGATATATTCATGGGAAAAATAAAAGTTTATAGTTTTCATTTTAGTTTATACAAATTAGCGAAATTCTATGCTGAGCATTATTTTTCCTATTTTTTTCTTAAATGATTAGACCGTTTTGAAACACTTGATGATACATAACATGCAAGCTAAAGTAATGTCAGTTTATCAATTCTATTTATAATTTAGAGATTAAGGTTATATTGAACAAGAATTATAAAATGTAAATTTACGTAATTGAATGAGAAAGTTCCCATTTATATATTTTAAAGCTTATACTGCTTATTTCAGATCACAACCACACTCAAGAAAATCAGATTTTTTTTACATCTTCAATATGTCCTCTAAAATCCTTGATGACGGCACTAAGTGATTTTAAGATATTTTAGACTACCCATGACTGTATGAACACTTTCTGTAGTGATTGTGAAAAGGAATAAATAACACTCTTAACAATGGAAATTTATTGCTGTTTTTCTTGAAAATACTTCTGAAACTGGATTTCTTTTTTAGTATTAAAGATAATAAGTTTATAGATTTCTTAAATTGGAGTACTCTTTTATGCCAAGATTGCATGGCAAACCTTTGCACAGACCTAGTTTCATTCATTTATTCTACTGTGTGCAAAGAACTGGATTTATGTGGTTAGTTGAGAATTCATATCTGTTTGGAGTTCAGTATATTCTTAGAGGACTTTAATTTTTTAAAGCAGCAAAGAGGTAGTTTTCATCACTAGTAGGAAAAATATGAAGCAACAAATGTCATTCCTGAGAACATACATTTAATGCACCCAGTCATCTCCAACACGTCCGACGTACCACAGAAACAATTTACCTGTACAGTTACTTCAGTGAGAGTAACTAAATTTTAAGGGCAGGATTCAGAGTAACTGCAAAGGGCATGGGTGAAGGAGGATTTAGACCTAAGTCAATGACAGGAAATTCCAAATATTCTACAACAGGTACACTGCTGGTTTTTACAAGGTGTGTCAGGCCAACGGATTGACAGGAAAGCATAAAAAGAAACTGAATGGCAGTACATTATCTCTATCAGCAGGGTGAGTGACTGGGCAGCCCTGTGGGACCAGATACTGTGGTTTCAGAGACTACACACATCTTATCTTGCTGCTTCACCCACTGAGCCCCCAACCAGGCTAGACAATCACATAAGGGGTAATTTTAGCCAGGTACATCCCAGGTGCAAAGTGACCCACGGTTCTTTGTATATAGTATGTTGCTTTGATACTAATTTCTCTTAAGTTTACACTCCCTTAACTTGGCAGTGGCAGTGAATAAAAAGCTTGCCGCTGAGATGGATGCGAAGGGGACAAATCCACAGCATGCAGGTCAAGGACCATTCCGTAAGAAAAAGAGATTATGTCTTTTTGGAATACTCCACTCCTTCTTCCTGAAATACAGTGCTTTGCTAGATACTCTATAAAAAAAAGACCACCCAAAGATAAGCTAACTTGAAATAGAAAACTGTTTAGAAAATAAAAGCTTTCTTTTCTAAGAGATCCTTAAAAAGATACAAAGCAGAAAGTGGACTTGAATTGCGAATTGAAGCAAAAATCACTCGGCTTTCTTTAAGGTCAAGCTGAAAGTTAAATACCTGAGGCTGGTGTCTGTGTTAGTACTTCAACTAAGCTCTACAAAGCTCTGATAGTACTCACACGACAGAAAACACAGAGGTCAGACGGTTAATAGTAACAACAAAGTAAATGACTCTTAGGAGGGAAGCTCAAAACTCAAGTACCAACTATTCCTTTGTTCTTGAAATCAAAATGTCTCTCTTATGTCTCTACATATGATTTGTGCAAGATGTACGCAGTATTTGATGTTTTTCTGCCAATCTTTTACTGTAAGGGGTGGTGAAAGGAATCCTGCCTCTCACTTTCTAAACTGCTGTAGCATAAAGAGTGCGATGAAAAGAGGGTATCAGTTGACCTATAGAACTGCATTTTATACTGTGAAACACAATGGATGAATTCCACAATAGAGTCTTACCTGGTTTCTTTAAAGCTCAGTCTATCACTCTAAAATTAAATATATATATATTATAGTGAGAGCCAGGCCCACGGCTCATCCAACTCAGGATCTAACAGTTAACTTGTTCCAGTTGCATATGAAATAGGAACAAAGGCACCCTCGTAACTGATTGGCAACCATTATAAATGGACAAAGCAAGGTGGAGGTCTGATGTAAAATGCCAGATCAAGTCCAGAGTGAGGATTAAGGTGAGGTAAGAGAGGCATCCACTCTCAGGCATCTGTAGAGTCCTGACAGGGAGTGCCTGCTTAAATCCTAGTGCCTCTCTTGCCTCACCCTGGTCCCCACCCAGATGAGAGTTGATTACCTAGGAAATTTAGATGGAACCAGTGAAAGAAAACCAAACAGGAGCTGAAGCTGCTGAGGCCTGACAAGGTCAGACCTACAGTGGGAAAAGACAAGGAAACAATGCAAGAATGTGTAAGAGTAATCATAGCACATTTGTGTCTGCCTATTCAGTCATCTATTGGGCTATTTCTTGCTGTATGACATTGTTTTTGAAAATTACACGTAAGAGAGAGGAGTTCATAAATCACCCTTTTATACTTCCAAGACGTCCCAGTATTGTCTTTTAAATAGACTCAGACTTATTTTAAGTAGCCTCTTATAAGATTAGTTGTAGTCTTAAGAGTTACAACAGTTTTGTTCCTCTACTTTCCTTCCAGGGGAAATCTTTCATAGTTAGAAATCAATAGAGGATTTTGGACATTTCTTTGCCACACTGTTGAAATGTTCTTTCCCAAGTGGTTAAGGTCAACTGGAAAATAATCAGGAGGTAAGGAACAGCTAACTCAACAGTTGCATCACCAAACTACAGTTTCTTGAAAATCAGGTCTTTGCTGAAACTTCAATAAATTAATTAGAATATAAACTTACGTTAAAGCTTCTGAGTAATTATAATGAGGAGAAACGCCTAGAAACTTCTGGACTTCATCCATCACAGTAGCAGGATCTGTTCTTAGCTGTTGTCCATCGATAATTAGCAACTAAATTACCAAGGAAATAAAAAAAGACAATGCACATTGAAAAAAGACATGTCACCGTACAATAAAAAAAATTCTGCACTCTGAATTTATTCAATGAGAGACACTGTACCAAGGGGATTTACATGCGTTGTTGTTAAGACATAACCAGGCCATCCTCATTAATGACCTGGAATAAAAAATAAATCACACTAATGAAATGCACTCATGTTTTGTAGTCTGAGGAGTCCTGCAAACACAATGAAAACAAAAAAGCCATTTGAAGGTACCAAGAGAACTTAAGAATTGGGACTACAAAATCACAAGCGGAAACCAAGTTTAAAAAGAGACAAAAAAAAGATTCAAGTCGGGAAGGAGCATTGTAGGAAACGAGAGGTTATAAGACCAGGTACAGTGAGACTGAGGACTGTCATTTTCTGTGATTCCATTCAAAGGAGAAGCACTGTAAAGTTTTTAGAAAGCTTTGAAAATCCATTTGGAGTAAAAGATAAGACTCTCAGAGAACCTGAAAGGGAATGTAAGTTCCTCAACAGACTTAAAGTAGGAATTTGCTTATTACTCTGATGAAGAAAGGGGATGAACTAAGCAAGATAAAATGCCAGGAGCCTGGATGGAGGACCATAAAGCTTGGAAGGCAGTTCTTGCTTATACCTCTTCTCCAATATTTCTATTTAGTTTATACCAACATCGTTCAATAGAATTTTCTGCGATGATGGACATGTTCTCCAGCTGTGGTGACTAACAGGTCACTACTGAGCATTTGAAATAGGGCTAATGTGATTGAGGAACTTAATTTTTAATTTTATATAATTTTAATAAAAATTTAAATAGCCATATATGGTTGCATATATGGTATCACTTTGGATAGCATGGCTCTAGACACATAGGCATACCCCATGACTGATGTGACTGGACTGCTTTATGCAATCCAATGTAGGGGCTAATTTTGTAATCTAGGCAAAAGAGGGAAGCAGGGAAGCCAAAAAAAAAAACAGAGGACTTATGAAAAATTCAGCAATGTGGTTCAAAGGGAAATAATGGCACTTAATTAAGCAAAACAGTGTTTGCCTTGTTAAGAGATTCTCAAGCTTTATTCTCAGAATAAGAATCAGGAGTATCACGCTTCTGAATCTCTTTACAATCAGGAAAGGTATGCACTAGAAAATAGGACAGGGAGAATTATCCTGAAATACTTCTAGAGAGAAAATTAGATAGTTTTTTATTTTTTTTTTAACCTCTGCCGATATTCTTTGCCAGGGTCTCATTTACAACTAAAGAGTAAAAGCTAGTAATGTTTTATTGAGTAAAAATTTCCTCTCTCCTAGAGGCAAAGTCATCAACTTAATGAGATTGTAACATGATGTAAATTCTTATTGCTCAATACCTGAAAGGGAGGGAAATAAACAAGCCATCTCTCGATGTGGCTGGCATACCACCCTGGGACCAAGCATCTCTTCTGCAAGGCTCTAAGCTCGGAGGGTGCACGGGGCCCGGCTGAGATCACTTCGTAGAAGCTGAACTTCAGAGCTGCGGGGTCTTCATGTGATCGCTGATGCTATGATGAAAAGGTGGATAATGAAACTAACTTGAACCCTAGGTATAAATAATTAAAAACCAATCTCTGTGACAAGTCACAAAGCTAAAGGAAGGAGTGCCTCTCTGCTGGAGAGTTACTTGTTTTGCAATTAATAAAGGATGGAAATGTTTGCTTGGAGCATCAGGACTTAAAGTTATGACGCTGATGAGAATGTATTTTTGAGAACTATTTGGTTGAGGTGGAATTCCTGATAAGGATTCCTTCACCAATTTTACGGAGTCATTTCCTTCGTGTATATATTTTATTCTGCAAGTAAACTTTTGAAAGTTGCATTAATGCCCTCTTTTCGGCCCATAAGAAATCATTTGTTATGTCCAGTGAATATCCTTAATGCACAGAGCACTCTACCAGTTCTGCCAGACAGTTTTGCTCCATCTGGTAATGCAGTTTTAGATTAGAAAAGCCCTATCAGCCATATAAATGGAGAAACTACTGAAAACTCTGACATGTTCATTATCTGAAATCCACAGCTTTTATCAGGTACTACCTAGCATCTAAAAGCCAAGGTTATTTTACCTAATGGTAACCTTCACGATGAATCAGAATCACTTATTGTACAGAAAATGCAGAAAGCAGCAATCCAAATAGGAAAGTGTTTCATGATAGCTCAGGCTAAGGCCCAGGGGTTTGAGGAAATCACCTTTTCCCTAAATTGACCAATAAATATTCAGGCTTAGTGGTGGGTTTGTGGATGTTTTTAACACATTGAGTTGAATAGCAAATTTGCCGCAATTGAGATTCAAATTACTATACTACAAACTCTACTAAACTTTGTTAAGGCCTGCGTTTTGCCACTGTGGAGTGATTTATTTGTAATATTTAGGACATTTTGTTAGCTTGCAGCCCTGAAATTCCTTTTTCAGCAAATTCTCAATTTTTCAAGGCTAAGTGGTTGCCACACTCCAATTTTCTTCTTTCTCTTTGAGTCAATTAGGGCTTATTTCTCTTTTCTCCAGATACCCAGTGGAAAAGGTAAAAGGTGCAAGATCAAATCAGTCAGTTTGCAATTTGCTGTATTTTTGACTTGATGGCTCCAGGAGTTTGGCATGACTGATTAGTGTGGAATTGTGATTTTGGCTTTCCGGGATGTCTCATTCCCTGTTATGCAGAGTATTATCAACATGCCTATCTAAGATCCCATTTGCTTTATATGACCTTTTCCCACTCTGTCCCAGCCACAAAACCTTTCCTGACAATCTTCTTTCTTTTGTGAACCTGGGGAAACTGTTTTTTTCTTTTTTAAACATTTTTTTTTAAGTATAATCAGTTTACAATATGGTGTGAATTTCTGGTGTATAGCATAATGTTTCAGTCACGCATATACATACATATATTCCTTTTCATATTCTTTTTTATTATAGGTTACTACCAGATATTGACTATAGACATTGTATGTGCTATACAGAAAAAGCTCATTGTTTATCTATTTTATATGTAGTAGTTGGTATCTGCAAATCCCAAATTCCCAGTTTATGCCTTCCCATCCCCTTTCTTCCCTGGTAACCATGAGTTTGTTCTGTATATCTGTGAGTCTGTTTCTGTGGAAAAACTGCTTTTGTTAAATAACAAAAGGACCCCATGCTGAGAAACTTTATTCTCTAATATCGACTGTCAGGGATGGAGATGTTTGAAATCAGTGAGGATGGAACCTCCTGCTCTTGCCTGGAGGATCAGAGCTCTGTGGGTCACTTTGATACAGAGAAGCAGCCTTTTTTGCAACCCCTGTGCAGTTTCAGATAAGAGATTTTTGGACATAACATTCCGCATTTATCTTAACTTTATAGTTTCCAAGGAAATAGGACCCTTCGTCTGCTTTTCAGCCCTGACCTCCCTATAACCCCTTGGACACACAGCCCTGCTTGCGCTATCAAATATTCCAATTTAATTTTACCTAAATTTTCCCCCTTACAAATCCTTCCCTTTTTTAAGGAAATGCCCAATAGTTCTAGTGTTCAGGCTCCTCTGCTGCAGCCTGTTAATATACCTAACTTGTGTCCCTGGTGGTCTTTATTGGGTGGGCTTTATCACTCTGTAGAAGTCTGTCACTTAATACTTTCTGATTTATACACTGGTTATTTTTACATATTTCTCCAATTAGACTGAAGGCAATCTTGAGCACCGCATCCATATTTATTAATTTACCTTCAAATCACACTTAGAACAATACTTTGCACAAGGAGGTCATTAAAATAATTGAATGAATGGATGAACACATGGACATTAGGAAGGTGGTTTTTAAATTACAAAACACGAATGATAATTAAGGATCCTAAAGACTAAAGACACTGACTGTTAATTTTGTTATGTTCTTATATTTAATTCTGACTGCTTTTTATTGAACTTTTTCCATTTGATGATTAATAAAATATCACTAGGACAGTTTTTTCATGTTATTTTTAATGATTTATTAAAATAAAAATGTATTTAATGTACAAGTATTATGATTAGAGTCTGTTAAATTATTTCAAAGTGATTGTTTCTGTGCTAGGTTCTGACCAACATCAGAAATATAACAGCAATGAGTATATAAGAAAGAGGCTTAGAACAGGGGACAATGGGTGGGCTTTCAGTATGACAAGTTCATATATATATTTATTTTTTGTATCTATTCTTTTTCAGATTCTTTTCCATTATAGCTGTTACAAGATATTAAATATAGTTCCCTGTGCTATACAGTAAATCCTTATTGTTTATCTATTTTATATATGGTGGTGTGTATCTGTTAATCTTATATGCCTAATTTATCCCTCCCCCTTGTTTCCCTTTTGGTAACCATAAGTTTGTTTTTTATGTCTGTGAGTCTGTATCTGTTCTGTAAATAAGTTCATTTGTGTCATTGTTTCAGATTCCACATATAAGTGATTATCATATGATATTTGTCTTTCTCCATCCAGTTTACTTCATTTAGTATGATAATGTCTAGGTCCATCCATGTTGTTGTAAATGGCATTATTTCATTCTTTTTTACAGCTGAATAATATTCCATTGTGTGTATTTGAGTGCATGCACACACACCACATCTTCTTTCAGAGAATTCCTATATTTTCTTATATTTAGTTTTGCTATTAAGTTATTTCTTGAGTACAAGCAGTTATTTAAGTTCTTTTAGACTCAAGGTCATCAATCTATGGCCCATGGGCTAAATTTGGCTTGCTGTTTGTTTTCATAAATAAAGTTTCATTGGAAGACAGCTAAAGTCATTCATTTAAGTATTTTCTATGGCTGCTTTTGCAATAAAATGGCAGAGTTGAAACCACATGGCCTGTGAAACCTGAAATATTTACTCTCTGGTCCTTTTCAGAAAAAAACCTGTGACTTCTGCTTTGGGGAATCAGTTATATTCCTCATCTGTCAACTGAGATGATAAAAGCAGCATTATACACATATTAGATGAAAATAATAATTTTAGGTTACATTTTACTTTTCAAATGCAGATGTACAGAAGCACAGATATGTGTACAAGTATATAATATTTTGTTTGCTCTATTTTAATTTCTTCATTGCATTTATTAAATGCAAAATTAATAAAAACTTAAGGAGTAAGTTTCACCACAGAAACAGAGAAAAAATTATTCACGTTTCTGCAGATATAAACTAGCAAATCTTCTCTTTTATTAAATCCTAAGGTGGTGGCTACTGCTGAAAACCATCTTCTCCATACTCCGCTTCTACATGCTGTATTCTGTCTGTATTTTCCTTACCTGGTACCAGGAATATGCTCGGTCTGATGGGTCAATGAGAATGGTGATGATCTTGGCTTTGGGGACCAGAGAAGCTGCTCTTTTAGGAGCTTCCTCTGAGTGGAAGTAATTGGCACTCTTCTCGAACAGAAAGTCAGTAGTAACATTAGATGGGACAGGGAAGAAATCCATATACCTAGAAAAGGAATATTTCTCAAAATAAGACTCTGGTTTATATTCATACTCTGGTAACTGAAGATGTTAAAGGTGTCCCACAAACAAATTCATTTGTTTCCTAAACAAAAGCCTTTTTCTTTAAGGCATTTGTCCCACATAATTAGCAAGGAAAAAATATACAGGAACACTAACAATGTATTTTGAAAATGCTTTCCTAAATACATTTTTTTTTCTGCTTAATATCAGGAAGAAAGGTATGAGAACGAAAATGTACATGCAGAATGATCAAACTGCAACAATAATCAGTCTAGCTGTATAAAATGGATCTAAATACAGAACTGTTTTACAGAGAAAAATATGAGTGCTCAACCAAAAAGAAAACTTGATCAAAACAAATGATATGTACAGTTCAAAGGCATTTTAAAAGAACTTAGACAAAACATTTTTTTTAAATTCATCATAAGTAAAATAATTTCATTCCTACTAATGTATTATGCTACTGCTACATTCAACTATAAAGTACCAAAGTACAGACCAGATCTGATATAAACACTGCCTATTTGGTTAATTTTTTCCATGTATAGCCATTTATATCCTTTAGAATAATTATAAATTTTAAAAAGTATGTACATATTTCCAGATGAAAATCCTATCAAAATTTCCAAGGTCAGTTCCTGTATCCTTAACTGAGGTCAGAATTTAAATCACCAGCAGAGTGAACACAGGAATACCTGTGGCCTCAAGCTCAGAAATGTAGGACATAATAGATTTTATATAATATTCTATTTGTGTAAAATGTCAAATATAAATGAATTCAGCATATGATAATAGGTATTTCTGAAGCACCAAGGAAAATCTTTCAGAGGAAAAGGGGCCTTATTAGAGAGAACATGCAAATTTAACTTCGATATTCCTTACATTTTATGATAATGGCCTCACCCTCCACCCACACCCTCTTCAATTCATAAGCCACTAAGATTTTGGGCTACGAAGATAAGGTAGTTCAATAATTACTGAATGAGAGTCATTAACATTTATGTGATGACTTCTTTTTGCAGTGTGCTGTTTTCTTTCAGTCACATAGTAAAGCTTCTAGTAGGATTCCAGTTGTCATATTACAGAGTTTGACTGGTACAACAAAGTGATATCTTGAAACTCAGGGCAGTACAGAAATCCTTTTATGTTTTCTGGAAATTGCTTTATTGGTGATATGTCATTCTGGAGTCCTTTTCTTTTGGGGTAAAGACATGGACAAAAATTTTTGCAAAGTTTGATCTGCTGTCTGTTCTGGTGTATATTCTATTTGTAGAAAGTGCCAAATATTAGGATACTTTTTAGATGCCCACACTGGTTCCAGGGGTGCTAAGGTCATACCAAATGTCTGGTGGTATCTTACTTGGTACAGGCTTGTCTCAATCTTGCTTATTCTGAGAGAGGCTCCAAAAATCACAAAAGAAGGGCAGAAGGTACTGAATTCAGTTAACTTTTAATTTTAAAAAACTGTTCCCAGTAGTCCTCAATATCTACAATACTTTAGGCCTTGAAAACATCATGCATTTCTGGATCTTGGACCTATAATGTATTGGTTTTCCCCTGGGCCAGAGGCTCACAGAGAAAGCAGGGTCCAGTTCTTGTCTGCTTGTGTGCTCATGTTTTTCTAGTATAGTGGCTGGTACTTATAGACTCTTGAAAAATGTCTGATGAATAAATAAGAAAATAAAAAGAGTTCAGCTTCCTATCTTCAGGGCGGAAATGGGTCCACATTTGGAGAATATGAATTCAGGTTGCTCAAAGAACTGGTGAGCAAACCAGAGTGGTTTAAAATTTTGGGTGTCAAAACTAAATGCCTGCCTCATTTGCTACTCCCATAGTACCTCAGCATTTTTTTTTTTAACTGAAAGATGTGATTTTTGTAACATTCCACACTTATTTATTTCTTAGGTTGACCCTGTATTTCCAAGTGATTTTACTCAAAGCCGGATTAAGATGTTTAGAGGTCCTAAATGTTAACAGGATTTGATGGCTCTCTATATATCCCTCCAACCTGCCACTGCATCCCCATGTAATTATAAAAAATAATACCAAACTGTAAAAATAGAAAATTTAACTGTTCACATCAAACAAACATTTTCTTAGGAATCCTGATCACAAATCTTAGCTATTTTATCTAAGATGGAGTTTTCTCATTTTCATTTGCCCTGCTTTGCTGGTGCCCTAACCCTGTGTTTAAGCTGCCTGTTAGTTAAGGCAGCCCTGATTCTACCCCATTCTCCAAGAACAGATCCTTGTCTCCAGATTAACTGTGCCTAGGCTAATTCTGTAAGTGGCCCTGATACACAGAGACACGTAATATCCAACCCTGTGGCTCTGTGGTCCTAAAGGGACTGCTGAGGGGCTGATGCTTCATAGAGAGGCAAGGCCAGCCAGAGGACAGTGGATACATTTGATGTCCTTGAGAGCAAAGCTGTAGTTATTGCTAATAGACTGACATTTGCAGTTACTATTACTTGTTATTCGTGTTAATTGCCTTTTATTAAACATATAATTTGTCAATCAAAAGTATTTGCAGTTGGGATGTTTTTACTGATTTGTAATTAAAATCTTTCATTGCTCCTTTGCTTTCAACGTACTTATGCCATTTCTTTGTAAACTGCTTAAAGGACTTTTTGTTCCTGTTACAGTGCCTATACACTGGCTTATGAACAGCTTTTTAAAAAAAATTGAATATTCTCAGAGATATTCTTAAGTCCTAGGGAATCCAAGTAGCATTGCATTCCTCTCCACTTCTAAAGCAGGTTTTAATCACCCCCTTTAGTCCTGATGTTAACGTCATTTTATTCTACTATATACAAGCATATATATTTGAGTCAGTGGGCAAACAGCAGCTGAAGCAGTTGATGGTTTCTTGGTTCTCACAGCTGTTGCTTAACACCACCCAATTAATCAGTGTCAAGCACTGTCCTGAAAAACTGGCGCGGAAATACATAACAATTAAAATGTACGTAAATCCTAGTAGGTACTCAGATTATACTCAATCCACTTCTTTAGCTTTGCATTTGGACTACTGACAAGCAAACCTTGAAGGGGTTGATATGTATAAAATAGAGATCATACAATTTGACAAGAGGGGCTAATATAGAACACCTTTCTGCTAAACTACATGCAAAATGTTTATGCTCATACTCTAGAATTATTATAAGAATTTACTCTTTTATACCACTTTCTGCCCAGAATTTATACCTTAACAGAAAGACTTCTAGGTACATTTATGACTAACATGTTTGTTTGCCACACCTCTTCCTACTGTATTAATATGTTTTGTGTATATTTGACATTTTAACTTTTAATTTTAATTTAACTCTTCTCCTAAGATGGTTGATGTATTTCTAATTTCAAGGCCAAAAATTAAATTTTGTATAGTGTTGATAGCTTTTTGATAGCTTCTACTACTCATGAAATACCTACATATGTCTAGTTCTGTTTATTGACCTTTTGTACCAAAGCAAAGTAGACAATTCTGTATGTGAATTGTAGCATCACTTTAATGCAAAGGGCACAAGAACAGAAAGCTATGAAAGTGCTTTCTTAAGAGTAGAGAGGAATGAAATTCCTAGGTATTAGGTATTTCTCTGACTTTATATCTGTGATTACCATCAAAGATAATTAATGCAAATTGAAATTCCATGTAAGTCTTTTGAGGCGACAAGTCCCTTCATAAACTGAGAAAAGTTTGTTATGAATAATTTTTGTGCTCCTTCATGTTATTCCATCAGTTTTCGAGGTGCAGAGGATAACGCTTATTTGTGGCTACAAACTTGTATGCTTATATTAAATATTAGCGCTAATTTTATACTGTGCACAGTACATATACTTTTAGATTTATACTAATAACCCATCTTACCAATCAATCCCCCTGTGGTAGTTATTTCTATTAAAGAACTGTACCTCCTCAAAGGTTTTTGGGCTGGGGGAGTTACTAAGGATGGAAGGATGCATAACCAGGAACAAATACAAAGCAGTGGTTCCTGAAAAGACAACAGAGGTTTGGAGATTAATTAAATGAAAACACAGTGTCCTACTATTAGCATTTCAAAGTCATTAATAAGCTAAATATTACAATGATCCAAACAGATACATATAAGTACCCCTTGAATTAAATTGAATAGATAACCAGCATTTAAAAGAAGTGAATTCTAAAATACAGGGATAGTGTGATGTGAAAAGAGGCCTGTTGCAGGAACTGGGAGGACTGCTTTGGACCTCAGCTCAGTCACTGACTTGGTCTGTGACTTTAGCTTTTAGCTTTTCTGTCTTGGCTTATTAGTGGAAAATCACCTGCTGTGCTTATTTCCTAGGCTTTCTCTGAGGACGAAGAGACATACTGTACTTAAATATATTTTGATATTAATAAAGCATCATATAAATGAAAGCTATCATTATTTAATATAAGATTATATTATCAAATTAATACTTGGGTTCCCCTATGAAGTTCTTCCTAGGCCTATGAAAGCTTATTAACATTTTTTTTCATTTTCATTTGTTGTATTTATTTATTTTTTACATTGACGTATAGTCAGTTTACAGTGTTGTGGCAGTTTCTGGGATATAGCATAATAGTTCAGTCATAGACATACATACGTATATTCATTTTCATAATCTTTTTCATTATAGGTTACTGCAAGATATTGACTATAGTTTTCTGTGCTATACAATACTAAGCTTGTTGAATTTGAGACAGAATTTAAACTTTCAGCAAGTTTAACTGTGAATATACTTACATACCTATAAAAAGTAGTGTCAAAATTGTTTAAATTGATAAATTTGAAAAAAAATTGGTGCCCTTTTTTAGTGACATAATTAACAAAATTTGCATTTTTGGAAACAGAATGGCATATCACAGGTACCCATATAGATTTGTGACTAATTGGAGAACAAGGGTGTGATTTTTTTTAAAGTGAGCAATGTATTAAATTGTTAAATTAGTGTTTTAGAGCCTAAATTACAAGCAAAAGGTTGTAACTTAGTCATATTGCTACAGGAGAGATTAAGGCAGTCTGAGTTTAGGTGCTTAACCAGATGCTTGCAACTGTAACTGTGTTTATAAGATCATAATAAAAAATTTCTACTCTATGTATTCAGTATCCCTGAGGGAGAAATATACCCTCTGTTTCCACTTCTCTACTTTAACGTGATTTACATTCTTATACAATCTGGTGGAGCAGGACGTGTTAATTGCCTTCCAGGTCAACAGCTAGCAATGGCCTTATAATAGATCTCTCACTTGGAGAAATTACTGTTCTAACTTTGCTTAGTTTTAGTATTTTGCTGCTATCTGTACCAAATTTTAAATTTTCTCATCAGTCTGATAAGCTTTGTTTAGTTCTGTACTTATATCTACCGTATCAATACAACAACAAAAAATTGTTAAAATAACTCCGTCAACAGCAGTATCGTCTAAAACAATGAGGTGGAAGAGGCAGTGTTCCTAGATTATATCTGAGCCAAACAATGAACATTCTATCTATGATCATGGATAATTATAGGGAATGAAACATAGCAATCCACGATAAAGAAGTAAAATGTTCTTCACAAGCTTGACTTAAAACAGTGGTTCTCAAACTTTAGCATGGATCAGGTTCACCTGGAGGGCTGTTAATACAGAGAACTGGGCCCTATCCCAGAGTTTCTGATTTAGCACAGTTTGAGAATCCTTGACTTAGCAGAAATGTGGGACAAAATCCAAAACTTACTGGGAAACAAAAATGTTCCATTACTTAAAATCCATAGTACAATAAAGCTTTCTAGAGCATGATCTTTAGAGTCAGGTAACTTCTAGGATCAGGGGTTTTATTTCTAGCACTTACCAGTTGTGTGAACTTGAACGAAAAGTATCTAACCTGAGTCTTAGTTTTCTTATTTGTGTAATGGGGAAGAAAATACTTAGCTATCAGTGTTTTTCTAGGGTCAAGTGAGATAATCTATGTGAAAGGATCTAAATAGCTCCATATCTGAATATTAGTGAGGTATTTTTTAAAATTACAATTTTAATGAGATGAAATTCAGTAATGCATTTTAAAAATGGAAAAGAATATTGTTTGTAAAGATAGAATAGCTATTACAGTGAGAGAAAAGGAGATAAATTCCTTTCTTAGATCTACTGATAACATTCTTTTCTGAATTTTATTTTTAAGAACTGTCTTAGATTATGTTGTTTGCTCTTTTAATAGCATGATGAACATTAATAAGACAAATGGAAAATGAATATGATCTAATCATTTGCATAATCAGTAAAAGGTATACTGTAAATTATCAGTGGTCAAAAAATTAAGCTGTGAAAAAAAATTAAGTTGTGGTTTCTGAATTCTGTCTTTACCTACACATATTCTTGGGTCTGAATAAACTGTCCTGTGTGTGTGTCTCAACTACATAATCATAGACAAACACATTCAAAAAAATGCTTGAGTTTTTATATTTCTGTTAATTTCAACAGTGAAAAATTTGGATATCCAGATGATTATACATCTATGCAACATTATTCAGAAAAATACTTTTGGCAAAACTAAAGTTAAAAATGAAGCTCTTTAATTTTTATGGAACTGATATAAGAAGATATTTTTGTCTATTTAAAAATAATCTCATAAAATATCAATATGTACAACAATATAGATGAATCTCAAAAGCATTATGCTAAGTGAGAGAAATCAAACACAAAAGATTACACACTTCATGCTTCCGTATATGTGAAATTCTAGAAAAGGCAGAACTATAGTAGCAGAAAGTTGTCTGTGACTGAGATTGGGGTGGGGAATTTATTGGAAAAAGACATGGAGAAACTTTTTAGGGAGACAAAAGTGTTTTAAACCTTGAGTATTGTAGTGGTTACACCACTGTGTACAATTTCCAAAATTCATCAAGCTGTGCATTTAAAATGAATGAATTTCATTGCATGTAAATTATACCTCTAGAAAACTGGGGAAAAATTCAGTTTCTATAAAAAGGAGGTAAAAATTCCCTTCCAAAGGTAAACATCATATACAAATTGGAACAAACATTTGGAAACCCAGTTGAGTTTCAGATGACAAGTACTAATTCTGCCATCCAACCGTGATATTAACATATCTGCATATCTGGCGCAACACCAGAGGAAGCCTATCCTGCAGGGCTTTCTGTAGCAAACTTGACATGCCAAGCTTCAGAGAAGATGCTCATTAACGACAGAGCAATGTGATGACAGTGGGAGTTCACAGAGGAGACTTCAGTTTAAATGTTTTTCTAGTTGCTCCTTGACTTTAAATAAATAAGGACAAGTGAAATAAGGACAAGAAAAGTGTTTGCCATGTTTATTATTGTTTTCAGATTGATATTTGTAAATGGGACTATGAAAATGAACTGGCTAAACTTACTGTCTGTGTTACATAGAATTCTCCCCAATTATGTCTAAAGAAATGAGGAAAGGGAGTGTATTCCCCTTTGGAAGGGATGTGGTGAAATGACTGTTTTCTGTGAAGCTAGAAATGGAGAGCCCCAAATAATTTACCATGCGGGCTACAGCATGAATGCCTGGCATTTTAAAGCTTCTGCTGGGCTTCATTTTAATACTGATTCTTACAGAAACAAGAAGTTTATGGGGAAAAAATTGCACACTAGTTTAAGAAAATGTGTAAAAGATTTCTCCTGGGGATGGATAAATACCTTTCTTAGTGCAAAGTTTTGTTTATGTCTGGGAATTCTGCTTGTCAAACAACCTTTACAGACTTCTAGAAAATAGTCATCCCTGCAAGAAATAGTTTAGAAATAAACCATATCAGGAAAATGCTAGAAAGAGGCTAAAGTTCTGGACGAGTCAGAGGTATTTATTATGTCTCCATCTTGACTTTTGATGAAATCTTGCCAGTCACTCTCCAAACACATGATTAGTTTTGATTTTAGAAATGTTAATAACAACACTTTTCAATTAAGATCTTTGGGGAAAAAATAATATTTGCCACCAAATTGACTGCTGGATATTCAAACTGTGTGACATCTATTTTTATCCTTTCTACTTGAAAACTTTGGCAAGCCTTTAAGCACATTATTGAGCTCAATGAAGATTATATTAGAGAATAAAATGTGTTACACATTCATCAATGTTTATAGGAAGTTTGAGATGTCATTGTGACAAGAACTCATTGTCCAGTCATCAAGATTTTTACACTGTTTGGTTAATCATAACATAAAAAGTTCTCACCAGTTTTCTGGGGTCCTATTACCAAGAATTTTGGTAAGCGATCGCAGGTTTTTTCTTTAGACCAAATGTCTCTGTGGCGTTTGTCATCACAGGGATTCTAAACAGGAGAAGAATGCAGAGATGTATTTTTTGTGAGTGCCCATTGTGTACTAGAGTGTTTCATCTTCTGTCCTTGAAAAACGATCCAAGGAAACAAGGGTATGTGGCTCCTTCTTTTAAATGCAAGCCTTGAAGTGGCTTCATGGAAGATTTCAAATAACTCTTTTCCATCCTGAAGCTGAGTGTCTACTGAGGCAGTGGGGGAGGGGTGACATTTCCATTATGGGTTAACAGCCTCACAGCACTGAGGGTTTAATATATTTTCTGCAGTTGGCATGTCTGTGTCTTAATTTTGTGTGTGTGTGTGTGTGTGTGGTATCTGTTTTAAAACAGTGAGCGTTGGGCAGAGACTGTGCTTCCCGCTAACATAAAAGAAGATACACTCTCAGCATTCAGTAAGTAAGTGAAATATAAGGTGTCAAATTTTTATTCTAAGTAACTCTGTTTAAGCTTTCCTGCTGTGCTTCAAAGGGATATGGATCTCACAGTAATAATACTATTTAAAGAGATAGTAGATTCCTTTCAGCTGCCTTCAAAGATCAGTAAATGTATGTGTAAAACTATAACATTACAGACTCTGATGCCAAAAAGCAGTAAATTAGAACAAAAGGGTAAAATGAGAGTGAATTACTACGTTAGGGAAATCTGCTTTTGGTCTATGGTACTTAAACCAAACTTACTGTGCAGGATGTATCTAGAATGTCCTTAACTTTAACTACAACGTACATATTATGTAAAGAATTAACAGCACCCTTAAAACTATTTCAGGAATAGGCAAATAGGACAACACTCTATTTCTATTCAATTATTACTGTAAATTTGAGCAGTTAAACAAACTTGCTTATTTAGTATGAGGCTAAAGTGAGGGTATTCTTTTTGACTGTTGTTCTAGGAAAAAAGTGGTTTCACCTAAAATAATAATGATTTCAGTTTAAATATAAGGGATTAAATTAGCAGGGAAGTTGCATGTCTTTCCAGGGGCTAACATTTTGTGATGTTTCATCATGTTTAAGATAAAAAATATGTCTTTTTTAATCTTAACTGCAAAATAATATGCAATGATAATTCTGTAATCACCAACTTTAACCTACTAAAATGTGTAGTTATGTTTCTTTTGGGGGTTATCTGTTTGTGTCCAGGAGGTGATAAGCTCAAGGTCAAACTAAATGAAGAGAATGTTAGTGCTGAGCTTACTGCAAGTTCAATCTGTGAATTTACTGATTTCTACTTCTGAAGATTGTTATTATTATTCCATCAGCTCTGTCAGTAACATTCTTTGGAGCCAGGTGGCCTGAAACTCGTTCCCACTCTGTCATATAGTAGCTGTGTGACCTTGCTTCAGTGTCTCAGTCTTTCTGTACCCCAGGTTCTTCACCTGTAAAATGGGGATAATAACTATATCTACCATATAGGGTAGATGTGAGGATTAAATGAATTAACATATGTAAAGAACCCAGTCTGACACACAATAAGCATGATGTGGTTAGGCGCTAAGATGATTACTTTCTCCAGGTCCAGGAGTGGGCAGTTTAAGCTCAAAGTATGTTTTTGCAATTCTAGGACACATGAGAGTATAAGTTTTGAAATCTGGGTTATGCCTAGAGCAGTCTGAATATGCCATATTTATGTGACATTTTCACTTAAGAAGCTCAATGCTTTTGCCACTAAGCGTCTTCCCCATGTCCAAAGTAATTCCTGACCAATACTTTTGAAAGCTGCCTATATTCTGCAGCTGCTGACGTGCCCTCTAGTTCAGAGGCAGTTCTCAGTTCTGAACTCATCTCACCTACCATTCTAACATCATTTAGTCATTGGTATGGAATATGCTCAAGGCTAACAAGCTGGTAACCTGCCTAACACACTCCGAAACCATCTTCTGCTGTTTTAGCCTATTGCAATCTGCAAATTGATTCCTCACTCCTGACTGAAGACATTGCATCCACTGAATCCCTCACTGAGCTTTCAGAATTCCATAATTTCTAATGGGCATGCGCACAGAGAATTTGGCCCACTATGAAGTTTCTCAAATCTACTAACATTTTCAAAATGTACATTATTTTCCCCTCCCAGATGCCTTCACTTTTCATATTTGGATAACCTCATAGAACTCCAAGATATGTCTGTGGGATTAATTAAGTATAGAAATTATTGACCCAATCCTACCTGCCAGAGAGGGTCTTTTTGATCAGGAAAGAGCTCAAAATATTTGTGAGCCAGCTGCACTGGAGGCAGAGTCTGAAGTCGCAAGTTGGTCCAGCTCTGCACGAAGTTGGCCAGATTCACAAAGGTATACAATCCCAGTCGGTCATTTCCATAGTTGGACAAATGGGTCATGAAAATGCTGATCTGAAAAAGGCAAATGAATTTCAGTGTAAACACATTATTTTAACCCTAGGGGGCAGTGCAATCATAGCAATGTTAGTTTTTCTTAAGTCTTTGCACAGGGTTTAGAATCATGACATGTTTTTGAATTTTGGACATATCCCAAATATTCTCACTATATTAATGCACACTGGAGGATTTGTTATTAGCAAGACCTAATGAGCATTTCTTGTCTGAAGTTTTAATGTATTTCATAACAAAAACTGCCTTATACCCATGTTGATGCAAGTAGATTGATGCCTCATGATATGTGAACTATGCATAATTCCAAGGCAGTAGGATCCCAGGAGACTGGGATTTTGTAATTTCAATCAACTTAATTTAGTTTGTAATGCAGTACGTAGAGTTAAGGGGTATAAATTATCAATGAATTGTCGTTATTAGCATTAATTAAAAATGCTCTGATTTGTATTTATTAGAGGTCATAATGACAAAAGACTAGTGACTGAATTTCTACTAAAATAACTCTCAACTGTTTTCTGTCAATGACACTCTGAAACCCTTGTACATATGTATTGCATCTACTATTCCCAATAAGCCTCCTTTACCTCCTTTAAGAAAAGTTTTCAATGCTCGTCTAGATAAAATAAACTTCTCCTATGAGAGCAGGTGTCCTAGATTGAATCCATGCATTGGAAAAAATTATAGCAAACATGGGGAACTTTTTATTTATTAAAAAAATTTTTTATTGAAGTATAGTTGATTTACAATGTTGTGCTAGTTTGTGGTATACAGCAAAGTGATTCAGTTATATATATGTATATTTGTTTCATATTCTTTTCCATTATGGTTTATTACAGAATATTGGATATAGTCCCCTGTGCTATACAGTAGGACCTTGTTGTTTATTTTATATATAGTAGTTTGTATCTGCTAATCCCAAACTCCTAATTTATTCCTCTCTCACTTACCCCCTTTCCCCTTTTGTAACCATAAGTTTGTTTTCTATGTCTGTGAGTCTACTTCTGTTTTGGAAATAAGTTCACTTGTATCATATTTTAGATTCCATGTATAAATGATATCATATGGTATTTGTCTTTGTCTGACTTACTTCACTTACTATGATAATCTCTAGGTCCATCCATGTTACTGCGAATGACATTATTTCATTCTTTTTTGTGGCTGAGTAGTATTCCATTGGATATATGTACTACATCTTCTTTATCCAGTCATCTGTCAATGGACGTTTAGGTTGCTTCCATGTCTTGGTTATTGTAAACAGGGCTGCTGTGTATCTTATTGTAAACAGGTGCATGTATCTTTTCAAGTTAGCGTTTTCTCTGGATATATGCCCAGGAGTGGGATTGCTGGATCATATGGTAACTCTGTTTTTAGTTTTTCAGGGAACCTCCATACTGTGTTACATAATGGCTGCACCAATTTAGATTCCCACCAACAGTGTAAGATGCTCATGGGGAACTTCTTATAATAAAGTAAATTTGAATTCTGTAGGTTTAATTAAATTGGCAACGTGTAGAACAGAAATTTTTAAAGCTACTAATTTTAAGTGAATGCAAATAGTTTTTGTTGGTTAGTGTTAACAAGTGGAAATAATTCTGTATAAGATTTTCAATGACAATGAAAACCACTGTGGCATTTATGCTGCCATAAAAAGATCATAAAAATAATTCATGTGGTAATAATACTTTCCTAAAATATATAGCCATATGAGTGAATAGTAATAATGGTTATTATAATCATCATAATAATATAATAGACTCATTCATTAAGAGACTGTAAAAAAACATTCAAGAAAATGTATTGAGGTAAAGTGGCAGAGATGAGAGAAAGGTCTGATATAATGAATCAGAAAAAAATATAATTACAACTATGAATAAGAGGAAACAATGATATCCTATATTCTACAGAACAAATCCTGCAGACTTTCACATGAAAACCTTCAGTGTGATCAAGGATATTTAATTGTGTTTCTATTCACTCTGCCTGCATATATTTTAAATCTTAGCACTTTCACAGACAAAATACTTTGAGGGTGATTTTAAATAGCTGCCAACAGACTGATGCAGTCATGGAATTGATAAGTAAGACTTTTGGGGTATTTGTGAAAAATTAATCTTTTAAAATTTAATCTTCTGGTTATTTTTTTATAGTAGCTTCAATTGTTTGACCCTCCCCACCTCCTTTTTTCCTCCAAAATTTATCAAAACAGTAGGCTGTTGAGAGACTTAAGAGAATCATACTTAAATTTGGAAGTTCTTTTTTTAATGTCTGTTAGAGGCAGTCTTTCATCATTTGTTTTATATGCCACATTTTTTAATGGCGCCCAATAACAATGGCAAAATGATACTTCAAGTTTCCTTTCTATTAACATTTTTTTCATATAATGTAAAAAAAAGTATATGTTAATCTGATTAGCCAGTAGTTCAAATTTCTTGCTTTATTTTTTGAAAGATTTATCAAAAAATCTATGTCTGTATTTCACTTGAATAATATCTGTATTGGACAGACAAAGAAAAATTTAGTGATACTGTGTGACTTTCTGATACTAATATGTTTGATCTCCCTTTGAATTTACTTTTCAACTTTGGAAAGCATTTTATGCTCTGACATTTAAAACAGAGTGCCACTTTTTTACTTCTATGAGTTTAGAAAGTGAAAAAGGCTACTTTCTCTGGTAAAAACAGAAGTGACCCAAAGTGAGTTATAAGCTAGCTAATGACATTGCTTCTGCTTAATACTTATAAGGTGTTGAATTTAATCTTATAAAAGAAAAGCTACTTAACCTCCAACCATGAGGAAAACTTTCCTAGGTTTTCAATTCTATTTTTATATATCTACCTTAACTTAATGCAAAGTGCACCATGAGCAAAAGGAATGTTTCAAAGTGATGGTTTTGTAATGCGTGTCACCTTGCAACACTTCTAGACTTTGGACTCAACTTGGGATTTGCTTTGTGTTCTTAAAGAAATACAATGCTGTAAGAGGAGTATAATTGGTCAGGATATAAAACACTTCAGTTTCTTTTTAAACTTATTTTTGCAGGGTGAATCACAGTTTTCTCTTTACCCATGGAGTATTTATTGTATGTATGTTTTGCTGAACTAATAACCTCTCCAAGTTTTCTTTATTATTTTTCAGTTAGAAAGGCTATGCGCAACAAATAATAGGACAGGTGCAATGAGAAGGTTTTGGTAAAAAAAAAATGACACAAATGAACTTATTTACAAACCAGAAACAGACTCACAGATATAGAAAGCAAACTTATGGTTACTAGAGGGGAGAGGGAGTGGGAAGGGACAAATTTGGAGTTCAAAATTTGCAAATATTAACTACTATATATAAAACAGATAAACAGGTTTCTTCTGTATGGCACAGGGAACTATATTCGATATCTTATAGTAATCCATAGTGAAAAAGAATATGAAAACAAATATATGTATGTATATGTATGATTAGACTATTATGCTGTACTCCAGAAATGGACACAATACTGTAAACTATAATTCAAAAAAAATTAGCTTGCTTTCCAGACAGTATTTCTTCTTATTTCTGTTCTGACGGACAACAACTGTAGTGTCACTTTACTTCTTGGCAATTCCTTACCTGACAACAATTTCTGCACAGAATAGAAAGAAACAAAGAAGCAGCCTGAAAAGGTTGCCATTTCGGGGAAAGTAGATATTAGTCTTTCTCTAAAGAAGATGCCTTTATAATTTTAAGAGTGTTTCAGAACTTAGGGGTTTTGTTTGTTTTGTTTAAAAAAGGATTGGCTGTATCAGAGTAAGTTATCTTTACTATACATAAGGAATTCAATGAGAAGGAAAATGTCAAAAAAAAGGTAAATTGCATTTCCATGACAGGTTTTGCTGTAAGCACCCTACAAATAATTAGTTGTTATCCAAGACACTACCCAGCTAGTTAAAACTCAAATTGTTGGAAACTGCTAAAGTCATAAAGTTTATCTGATTAGCAGTTAAAAAAAATCTTTCTAGCTTGATAGACATAGATTTGTATAACAAGATACTTATTTATGATTTTTTTTCTGTAAAAGGTAAAAGGTAAGTATCAAATACCATCTATACTGGCATTTATGAGAAATGTAAACCAATTGTAAGAGTGTAGCTGAGAAAAGATATGGGAAGCTTTATCTACACTTTGCAGCCACGGCCACGTGAATCTAGTGAGTTCCGGGTAGCGGAGATAGATGAATCATTACTGAGAAGAATAAGGAGCAAAACCATGGGTCCTGGTGCAAAATCAGTTGAAAAAAAAGTAATTATTCTGTTTTTTAGGGGGAGGGGAGAGGAAGTTAAGGTGTATAAAAAGTATGTTACTTACAACATTTATTATAAACTATGCCATTTCTGACCCTGTTGCTCAGTTCAAATCCACAAACATTTTTCTTAACCTATTTGCCACATGCTCCTCTGACTGGTTCACGGTGGGGCACTGAAAGTATACACACGATTCTCTTTTTAAGTCTTGTTTGTGAAAAATTCAGAATTCAAAAGGCACAAAAGAGTTTACAGTAAAAAAATTTGCCTCCTACCTCTTTCCTTCAGCCAACCAGTTTTGTTTTGTTTTGGTATCCTTCCAGGTGACCAAAGATTCAAAAGCCTTAGCATATATACAGACCACCTAGAAAGTTTATAAAAGTTCACTGGGCCTTATCCTCAGAGATTCTGCTTTTCTAGGTCTGGAGGGTGCCCTGATACCTGCATTTTAGAGAATCATCCCTGTGTTTCCTGATGCAGGAGCCATTGGAATACCACTTGAAGAAAATGGGCCAGACCCATCGTTTATCCTCATTGAAAGGATTTTGTTCACCAAAAGCCATCATTTTCTGTAGTGGTCTTTTTGAACACATTTTACAAACAAACATGTCTTGTGAAGTTTATAAATACATTTTGATGTTTTAGACTTAGAGCTAACCCTGGCACAAAGAACAACTTAGTAAGTGCCCTTGGCTGTGACTTTGGAGGGCTTCCGGTTGGCTGACAAGTGTGTGGAGTTGCACAGAAGATTGCTTAAAAAAAAATCCCCCAAAAACTGGTCCATACAGACATGTACAATTAGTTCCCAAATCCCCTTCAATCCTGTTTATTATTATTATTTTTTAACCAAGCAAAATTCGTCTTCATTTCCACATGCATCTCTCAGATGCATATTATCTTACAACTTCTCTATGTAAAAGAATGCTTTTCAGCTTCATTTTTACTTTATTTCATAGCATTTAAAAGGTCCTGTGGAAGAAGACAAGCATACTGTAGTTAACCTCGTTAGGGGAAAAAATAAGGAAAACAGTTTATTTTTATGGGCTTGTGATCAAACTGTAGAAGTTTCATTTTTATTACCATGAAAACTATATGAGTTTCACCACTGTCAAGATACTACTTCATTACACGAGCACGTCTCTGGAAAATAAGTAAAACATTCTGAGGAGAAGGTTATTCTAATGAGACACTGGGCCTGAGCCTCCAATTCTGTAATTTCCCAGTTCAAACCTCTAATAACTCTGAATAACTAAAATTAAAATTGTAGTCTTAAGAGCTATTAACTCTTCTGAATTAACTAAAATTCAGGATGTCATCCTAAATTACACCACGATCCCAGGATACCTTTCCAGTCTTACCTGTGCTCAGGGCACCAGTCAGCTTGCCTTGCTTACTGCTCCCCAGTGTCACCTGGACACACCTACCTCCACGCGTTGTTTGTGCAGTGTCTTCTCTCCAGAATACACTGCCTTATGTTTATACTTATGCCAATCCTATGAATCCAGAGTATTACATCTACATTTTCAGATCTCTCTAGGCAGATGCAAATCTTTTAAAAAATTAAGCCCCCCAATTTTAGTCTTTTTGATATTAAAAACAATAAAATTTTTTTTTTTTTGTTGAGGTGAGGTAATTAGGTTTATTTCTTTCTTTAATGGGGTGATCATGGGGGTTGAACCCAGGACCTAGTGCATGCTGAAGCATATATTCTACCACCGAGCTATACTCTCCTCTCCATTTCTGACTTTTTTTTCACTCTAGCTTGTATTATGTATTTTAAAACTACTTTTATTTGTGTCTAGATTGTAAGTTCCTTGGGGGCTGGTGTTGGGCCTTTCCAGCTTTATTCTGTGAACTGCCCATGAGATATAGTATGTGCCTTGAGTCGGCACCAATAACCTTATGTTCATTCTGGTAATCCTTTAGCATCATTCAAATCATGTGCCTCCTCAGTGATTTATTTTTGTCTCTTCCAACTTTGGCCCCATTTGCCCTGTACTCTTCTCCCTGAACTCTGCCTGTTCCAGTCTCCACTTATTTTTTTACCGCCCACTTTCTTCTGTTTCCTGTGAAACTTCCTTCTTTTGTAAATAAATGGTATGTTTAGGTCTTTGACTTTGCATGGTGGTTAAGAAAGTAGGTTCTTTGATCTTAGCAAGTTATTTAAACTCTCAGTACTTTAATTTACTTACAGAAAAGGAAAAAAGGGGTATAATAATAGTAACCACCTCATAGGGCTGTCATGATGATTAAGCATAATAAAAACATTTGAAGTGCTGCTTGGCACACAGTAATTGCTTAATAAGTAACAGCTATTTGTTGTTGTTGTTATGTTACTGTGGCTTTGAAGGAACATAATTTCTCATTTATCGCTTCCTTCCAGCAGCTTATCAACCTTACCTACACCTCTAGTCTCCAATCTCCTCATTTTTTCTGCATCTGTCAATGTTCATCTGATCACTTCCTCCACCGGGCAAGATTGTATGGTCCACAGTTTGAACTCCTCCCCCACCTTCACCCTCAGATTCCCAAAGTATCTTTCTGCTTTCAGTGTTCTACAGGTCTGAGACTTTGGATCAACTTTTCATTCAATTTCTTCACTCCCACGTATGATCTGTTCAGCACAGCTAGAGGGAAAGTGTACAAGGGGAGCTCTTCAGGTGACAGCAGCACATGGTCCCCAGTTTCAGTGGAATCCTCCGCACTGTGGGATAGTCTTTTTCCTCATTCTCTATCTCCTCACTCTTCAGTTCCCTTCAGCAGCTGTTTCAAACTCTCATTCTTCTCTTGCGGCCTTTACTCATCTTCCACTCTCCCTAATTTCCCTAGTTCATCATCCCATGATTAACGGGGAGTAATGGTCATTAGGCAGCAACTCTTTCAACTCCCCTCTCCATATGCATTTGTCTTTTAAAAAGTACCCTTGACACCTTCAGTGTCAGGCAGAGGTGTTCTATTTTGTATTCAAGACTAATATATCCTTAAGTGCATTTTACCCCATCTACTTTCAACTCCAGAGAAATCTCATTCTATCACTTATTTCTGTTTTCCGCTATTTTTGATCCTCTGGACTGGTCCCTCCCTAATACCTGAAAACATGTTTGTCTCTCCCATTGTGGGCTCTCTCTTGAGCTTTTTTTCTTTTCCAGCCACTGTTCTTCCCTGCCAAGCTCTTCAAAGGAGCAGTATTTAGGTGCTATCTTTACTCCTCATTTCTGTTCACATTTTAGTCCTTTGTAATCTGGCTTTTGTTCCCAGTGTTCCACTGAAAATACCTCATCAAAGGTGAGCAACTCTAAATATAATATCTGCAGTCTTAAAAATCTTGTGTAATGCATACATTAAACACTTCAGATTCATGGGATATAATCACTGAAGTGATATCATCACTTTTTTTTACACATCCCCTTAACATTTATTCAGGGTGGGTGGTTTTCCCTTATCCTTGGATGAAGGCTGGTGCAGGCAGCGTGGTCTCCTTAGCTTCTTAGGTGAACAGAAAGCTCTCATGTAGCTTTAAGTTGCTAAACACGGTCCTGATTTAGTAGTTTAAATCTCCTGGTCCAGAAGATAATCAAAACTCCAAACTTGTTGCCATATTAAATCTTCTTCTCTCTCTCAGCTGTGACCTGGTGCAGAAAAGAATCTGCAAGGGAGGCTGGGAAGAGAGGCTGATTTATCCTTCTCCAGTGGGTGATTTTATTCTTGCTAGCTGAGGTTTTGGATTCCTTAGTGTTTGGGACATGGAGATGAAGCAGGGAGAGGGATGCAGGGAATTACTATGCGATTGATAATGTCATCAGATGGCATATGTTTAAAGCCATTTGAGATCTTTGGAGATACTCCTTCTAGGCCCCACCCATGCAATTTCCTTTACAAAGTTACTGCATCCCTGAGTCCTTTGTTAGGAGCCCTTTTAGAAGGATTCCCGGATAACATTCCTACTAAGAATTCCACATCTGGGCCCTGAGATGTTGGGGCCTTTGGTCTGACTTTGGAAAAGAGGGCACATACTTCTTAGATGTGGCCCCCTCCTCTTCTGACGCAGACCATTTTAGCCAGTCTCTTTCTCATGCTTTGATTTTCTGAGTCACGAGGCAGACACCAGCCTAACGTGGTCCTCTCCTGCAGGGAACACATGCCAGGCTCTCTGATAGTCCTAGGGACCCTCACATAGGAGCCGAGATGAGCAGCAGGGCTGTCACTCACCCTCTGCTCTCCCCTGGGGAGAAAGCGGTGGGGATCACACTCCCTGCACAGCATAACATTCTCTAAAAATCTTCCTCACAAATTCTCCTTAGTTTCCAGGAACTTGATCATTTTATCCTAGATGTAGCTGAGACATTTGAAATTTTTTCATGGTGGTCCCATTTACAGCTCACTTTGGTGCTAATAGTCTTCATATTTTTGTGCTGTTATAACTGTTTTATGCTAAAAATTACTTCCATTAATTTTATCACCTTGTCCAATGGGAGAAAAAAGCTGTCACTTTCATTTTTAAAGCTTAAATTCATTGAGTACCGTTTTTCTACCTGGCTTGTGCCTTAGTCATCATTTAAGAATCTCAAAGGAAAACTCAATTGCAGAATAATTTGGCAAAGAGCCCGTTTGAATTTGGGATTTGATAGGCCTTACAGGAAAGCTGGAAGGGTAAATCAATTGCTCTCCATTAGGGACAGGTTTCAAAGGTACAGGGATGAGGTCAATGTAATTTAAAGCAATTTAGCTTGGAACATTTATCTTTTTTATAACATTTCTGTCTCACTTAATTTTTCTGACTATACACTCAGAACTGCAAGTTCAGCCCTTTTATTACAAGCTAATGATTGATGATCAATTAACATTTCTGTTAGGTGCCAGAAGAAGTAATTCTATTGGTTTAATGCATTGCTATTACTTTGGCTGCTGAACAAATGTTTACATGCACAAGAGTGTCTCCAGCTCTCAGACCACCAATTTCCAGGGAATTCTGCGCCGTGTACCTTGGGTGTGCTGTTCTGATACTGAAAGACCATGGTGCTGTTATTTATAAACTAGACAACAGCTGTTCTTGTTCTGTTAGACTCACAAAGTGACAGGATAATGAATACAGTTACAGCTTATGATGGATTTAAAAATGATTAATTAAGAGAAATCCTTATTTAAGCAGCAACGTTGTACAAAAGTTATATTCAATTTTGCAATGAAAACATTTTTTTTCCTAGCAGAAAACATTTTGCTTCTTAGTTTTAAAGCACTGCCTCCACAGCATAATGAAGATATAGAGAGGAGATGAAGTTAAACTTCCCTGAAGGTGTTTAATTTAACCAAAAAAACCTGACAGAATTAAAAAACAAAGACTCTTTAAGTAAATGGACCCGCACGAAAATCTGATTTTGGCTTATATGTGAATGAATTAAATTTCGGTAATCACAAAGATCAGCTTCATTATCAAGAGGCTTCAATGAATTGATTTCCTCATAACACTGAATTCACCCTTGGGAGGAAGTAAACAAACCGAACTAGTATATTCATTTTGTGAATAAAAATAGCTAGGTTTTTAAAAGCTAGGAATTAATTGTTGTCAAGTTTCTAAGTAGACAAAAACACCTAAAAATTCTTTTAAAATATTTATTTTAAGGCAGCCCCTCTAATAGTCATTTGTAAAATTTTGAAAGATTTTGAGAGTGTCAACTTTGTCCAGAAATTTATGTAGAGGGTGAAGACTCAAAGGATGAGGAAGAACAATACTAAAGATTAAACACTCACTAGATTTTAACAGAGTCACTTAGCTGTCTATACCTTTGGAGAGATAAAAAATACCAGGTCTTGACTGGGTCTACCCAGGCCACAGCTTACTGTTTTGACTGAAAAAAGACATTTTAAGAAATGAAGTTTGGCACAAGATAGCATAAGTGAAGTAGTTCTTTCAGAGCTTCGAAGGAGACCAACCCAGGTACAAAAGTCAGCTAAGGTACCATATGAAACTTAATTAAAAGCAAGATTTCTAGAAGGGCATTTCTGCTGAGATGGAGAAAGAGAAGAAATATAAAGGATTCCAAACCTTCATGATCAGCACGGGCAGAGGCCACCTACTGCCAAAGCCTCTGGCAGCTGGAGTGGGAACAATACCATGGTAGAGGTTTCTAACTCTAGAGGTAAAATGTGGTAAGACCATAAAAGATCATAACTAACCCAAATATCTACTTTAAAAAACTCTGTAGTAGGAACCCCCTACGTGGTCTATAATTTTTTATTACTGCTCTAAGTTACAAGTCCTTTAAAATAACTTATTTATAGATAAACTAATCTATACTACTGTTACGGAATAAGGGGTTACATTTTCTAAAAGTGAATTAGCAGAGGAGTCAGGTAAACCATTTGGTTAAATAGAACTGGAGTTTATCAACGTTTCCTTTCTGAAACTATCAACCCTTTCACATAGTAGAAACCACCCAGAACCACACCTCACGGGTACAAGGAGACTCAATGCGGCTCTGAAATCTGAAGTGTAGATTCAGTCTTCTACGAAAGGTCAACATTCTCATATTGACTTAAAGGGAAATCCTAAAAATATTGTTTGGATATTATTATTATTATCATCATTATTATTACAATCATACAGGCTTCAGACACGTCAGAATTCTGAAAGGACTACAAGGGTTTTTTTTTTTTTAATAAATGGTTCCATTCAACACCAATGTCGAGGGAATAGTGCCTGCTAAATAGGAAAATTCACCTTATTAGGGAGGGGAGGTGGGTAACTGGGCAGCGAGGAGGAGGGCAGGACTCTCCTGTCTCTTCCAGCTATGAAGTCAATTTTCTATACTTTTCTAAATATTGCTCCCATTTAAAGCTTTACAGAGAACGCTATGATGACACTCAGTTGTGCTACTTGGGGTGAGTCAGTGAACCTCCAGATGTTTAGGTGCCTCATCTGTAAAGATGGGATGATAGTTATATTCCCCAAAGGCTCAGGCTGCATCACAAGACTTCTTAAATTCTCTTTCTGCTTATGGCACACAGACTAGTACTAGGCTGTCCGCACCTTTCTGTTCTTGGATGTCTGTATTCTTCCTTTATAAAAATTTGTCTGTTGCTATCAACTTCTGGTAAGTTCTTTCCAGCTCTCTAGGTACCACTCTGACTTCAGGCCTCACTGCTTCTAACACTTATTTTGGATAGGTAGTATTGCATCATATAAAATTCTAAAGGTGCAAGAAGGCATACAGTAAAAAAAAAATAAATAAATAAAGTCCTCTTACTCCTGTCCTTCAGTCACTCAGTTCTTTTACCAAGAAGCCACAATATCATTGTTGTGTGTGTTTCCTTCCAGAAATAGTCTGCGTATACCAAAGCTGGTATGTATATGTATTTCTTTTCTTCTTTTTTTATTTTTAAAACACAAATGGGAACAAACTACACACAATTTTATGCTTTGATTTTTTTTAACTTAAATCTTGGAAATTGTTCAGTAGGAGTGCATAAGGGACTTCCTTATTCTTACTGTATAGAAGTACTATAATCCTGCTCTGTGGATTGCTCTAGTTTATCCAAGAGTCCTTGTAATTTTACGCTACTGTATATAAACTGGCGTGTGAATCTGCTCGCTCTTTCACAAGTATATCTGAGGATATGTTCTTGGAAGTAGAATTGCTGAGGAAAATGAGATGTGCATTTGGAATATTGATGGATATTGCCAAGCTACCTTTCATAGAGATTGAATCAATTTACACTCCTACTAGCAATTGGTAAGGGTAAGGCTTTCTTTCTTTTTGCCTGAAACCACTCTAATAACTTCCTTGCTTTTATTTCTCTCAACTCTATTACATCCCATATGCTAACACCAGAGACATTCTTCAAGGCAAAACTCTTTTGCTTAGAAAATATCAATAATTTCTTATTTTCCATTCAGTTAAACTCCTTTACCAAGCACTCGGAATCCTTGATAAAATAGGCCCATATTCCTTCCTGGGTCTCCTCTTCCATCACATACACTCTCTAAGGAGAAAACTGAGCTACTCCTTATTCTCCAATGCTCAGGCCCGATATTCATTTCTTTTGTAAAGAATGCTTTTCTCGCTATGTGTCTTTCAGGCTAAATTCTACCCACTTTTCAAGGACTATCTCAAATATTACCGACTTAGTCAAGATTGATCAGCCCTTAGACTTATGATCTTTATTCTGCTAATAGTCAATGTACTCAGAATAAATAAATACTTCTACCATAATCATTGACTTTTGGTTCAGACATAATTCAAACCTTCTTGATTGTGTAGTTGCCTAGTTCACTGGTGACAGGAAGGAAGAGGTAAGAAGCAGGATGGGTGCAAGGTTTTTAGTGTGAGTGCTGTAGAAGGTGGTGGCAAGGAACACATATGCAGTGAACACTCACTATGTGGTGAATAGTATACATTTGTAATCTCATTACTCATAAGAAGAACCTTTACGGAGGTGGGTATTATGGTCCCCATTTTACAGTCAGACAAGCCAGATAGCTAGGAAACAGCTGAGTTAGGATCTAAACCCAGCTGTATCTAAATGCAAAGCCTGGACTCTCACACACTGCACTACACAGACAGATCTGGCCCAGGACAGTATCAAGAAATGGCTACTATCTCCAGCTGTATTTCCAAAGATGAAGAAAGAAAAACCTACAAAAGAACTGATATAAGAACATTAGCATCACTGACCAGAACCATCTATTGTAAAATGCCCTACACTCTGTGGATATTAAATTATTAGAGCACAAAGAGATAAGCAAATCACATGCAGACCACTCTGATGTAGAAGGCAGGGAAAGTTTCACTATATCTAGCAAGACTTTCATTCTGGTTTTTTTTTTTTTTAAATGACATGTGAATGGGTGAACTCTATCTGTAATGAACTCACTTGTCTGTCACTCTGTAAACAAGATAAAATGAGTAGGGGTGTGTGTATGTATGTGTGTTACACTCACTCTTGAGTATTTGTCTTTCTCTTTGAGTGTCTGTATGTCTTGAGGCCCATCTGCAAAAGTGAAAATTTTCCCTATTTACAAATAAACTGATTTCACTATAAACTGGGAGGTAAGGCCTACTCAACTCTAGATAAATGTTAAGCACATAGGAAATAGATGCAATGATAACATCAACAGTATTATTAAATTAAAAATAAATTAAACAAAATTAAGATAATATTTTCAGAATTAAGTTTTTTTTGAGTTACCAGAAAATGAAGGTAAAATCCACTTTAATATAGGAGGCCAATCAGTTGTACCCAAGAATAGAGTGGGTGAGTGAATGTTCAAAACCATTAGCTTTGTTGACTCTACTTTCAGATTAAACTTGATATAAATGACTGCTCATGGAAGAATTAGTTCAGCTAAATTTCCTTGCCTTCCAGACTTATCAAAGCCAATGCTTTTAAGATCTAAATGTTATTCAAACATCACTTAATAGGAAGTGATAATATCTTAGAGGGTTTCTGTATCTATAGCTTACATACCTATATATACTATGTATACACACATATTATGTTATAAAATTACTATATATAATTTATGATAAATATGTAATACATAATAAAATTATTTACCATTTTGATTTAATCTTATACTTATTGGCTTTGACAGAGACTTATCATCTCAGATCTTATATATTATGGTAATTTTGGTATAGTTGATTACTTTTCCTGTTAAGATGAACTAAATTTGTTAAGCTTTTCTTATGTTTTGAAAATAATTAAAATGAAGAGACTATTAAAATGTTTTCGTTTGCATCTATATATGACATGAAGCAGAATGCTTTCTGGAATATTAAATAATGATAAAACATCTCTAATATTTCTTTGAAATTCAATAGGCATTTAAAAATACACTTTAGCAGCTGTGTCTATTATATTTCAATTATGTTTTAGTGCTCTTTGGAGATGTAATTAAATAGCTATTTCCCATTACATGTTTCCTTAGCATTGTTACTCCTTAAGAAACATAAAAAGCCAATAGGATATTTTGTACAGAAATTTGGTGATTCATATTTACTGTCCTTGAAGTAAAGTAAAATAGTCTTACTCATTTGTGCCTCATTTCATTTGCCAATTGAGTATGAATGCAGGGACAAAAAAAAAAATGATAGAGAATAAGGCACCTCTTGGAAAATTTAAAGGCCTAGAGATGATCTGTAATCATTCAGCTTTCATGGTCAGAGGGCACAGGTGAGAATGCAGACCACTAACACAGACATGCTCATGGTTAGAGCAGATAAGTATCATTTCTTTCTTTGATATGGAGAATAAAAGCACATTTATACTAATCAGTCATGGATACTTGATATTGTATATTATTACATAATATTAAGTGTGTATGAGGAGGGAGAGTATAGCTCAGTGGTAGAGCATGTGCTTAGCATCCACGAGGTTCCTGGGTTTAATGCCTAGTACCTCTGTTAAAAACAAACAAACAAACAAACAAACAAACCTAATTACCTTCCCCCAAAATAAAAAATAAAAAATAAATGTTTATGAGTTAGAGTTCTCCAGAGAAGTAGAACCAACAGGATGTATGTGTGTATATGTATATATGGTAGACTGGTAGCCTGGAGACCCAGGGAAGAGTTGCAGTTTGAATCCACAGACAGTCTGCTGGCAGAATTTCCTCTTCCTTTTCAGGCCTTTAAATGACTGGATGAGGGCCAACCCACATTATGAAGGGTAATCCACTATGCTCAGTCTACTAATTTAAATGGTGTGCCATCTAAAAAAATATTTTCCCAGAAACGTCTGGAATAATGTTTAACCAAATATCTGGGTACCTTGGCCTACTCTGGAAGTTGTAAAATTAACCATCACAGAGAATATGAATACTTTTATAAAAAAAGGTTTCATTTTCTTTTTCAGTACCAAGTGTAACATAACAGTTCATTAAACTCTTCTGTGTCATGCACGTTCTCCTTAGAACTAGTTTTATGACAGGTTTTGCTAGGAGAGAAGAGGGAGAGATGTGCAAATCTCTGCAAAACTAAAATTAGGACAGAGGTTCTGTGAGTGAAGAGGTGCCTTAGCCACCCTTTGACCAACCTGGGTCACTGGCAGGACCTCCCATTTGAGTCAATGCCTCTGTGTACATCTATGGAGGCTGGAGCCTAGGCTTCTGAGGGCCAAACTCAGTCAAGATTCTCTTGTCCGAGCCTGACATACATGGATCTGCTGGTCTTTGTATAATCATGCAGGCTTAGCCAATGAAAAATTTTAATTTTAAGGATGTGAAAATGCAGTTCTTTTAGTTTCATTTTCATCGGAGTTCCAAAGACAAAAGCTGTTAAGTCCTAAATTTCCAGAGTGAGATCCTGGATAACTTGTTTTCCCAGGGAAGTGGTTTATAAACCTTTGGCTACTCATCCTCTTGAGGATTGTTGTGACTAAAGAATTTGACAGGTACTTTGTCCCCAGTTCCTAGGAGGAAAATTCCAAACCCTTAGAACTTCCCAAGTGATAGCCATTCTTTGTTATTCATGGTGAGTCCTAATAGTTTATGCTTTTGAGGTGACTCATAGTGGGCCCTACATAGTTTATGCTAATGAGATGACTCAGTATAGGGAGAGGCTAAGCCAGAAAGACCAACCTTGTAATTAGAGGGTTAGAACTTTAAGGGATATGATATCAGATGAATTCCTCTGAAGGAGGGAAGGGCTGGAGATGGAGTTCAATCAAGTGGCTGGTGATTTAATCAAATGAGGCAATGTAATGAAGGCCCAGTAAAAACCCTGAACACCAAAGGTCAGTGGAGCTTCTTGGTTGGTGAACACATTGATGTTTCAGGGGGGTGATATGCCCTGATTCCACCATGAGCGGGCAAGGAAGCTTTGTGCTCTTTCCCCGACCTTGCCCTCTGTGTATCTTGTATAATAAAACTATCATCCTAACTGCAGTGCTTTCCTGAGATCTGTGGGTCTTTCTAGCAAATTATTGAGCCTAAGGGGATAGTGGGAACATCTGAATTTGTAGCCAGTTGGTCAGAGGGGTGGGTGGTCTGGGGACCCCCCCAGCCACTTTGGCTGGTATCTGAAATAAAGGCAGTTTTCCTGGGAATAGGCTCTTAAATCTGTGGAGTCCAGTGCTAATGCCAGGTGGTTACCATCAGAAGTGAATTGAATTACAGTACACTTTGTTGAGGTGGAAACAGAATAGGCTATAGAAGAGATAATATTGAAGTGGTTGAGGGAGTTTGAAAATTAGAAATTTTCTTTAATGAAAATGTACCATGAGTGGCCTCTTTCTGATGCCAATGGAGGAAGGGGTGCTATTTCTTCATCTCAAGGTTAGTGAACAGAGCATCAAACCGACACTGCAAGACTAATACATATTTTCCAGCATTATTTAGGGAACTACAAGTGAAAGCTTAATAGAAGAGACAGCAACTTTTAAACTAGAGAGAGTAGTAAAAGTGGGCAACACTTGGATGAGTAATAATTATCACTATATGAAACTGATTTGATATTGAGAAAAAAAGAAGGGAAGTAAATGGAACTGAGAGCAAAAGGAGCCTGAAGTTAGTAGAGGAATCAACACTGAGTGGAAACTAGACAAGATAAAGGTGGGAAAAAGAAGAAATCAAAAGAAGAAAATTATGGTTTCATGGGTAAAGGGAGTTTAGTTGGTAATACTGGCATGGATAGGCTATGAGATAAAAAAAAGGCAGGTAGAGTCAGTCGGGTGGAAGTCTTTGAGTACTCTCTGTGAGGCAAGAAAACAATCAGTGAAATCAAAAAGCTAAAATTGATGCACTGAATTGATGAAGTGAGCCAGGTGTATCGCCATGTCTGAGAGAGGGATGCTGGTAAAATATGGGATATTGTAAATGCAGCGTGAAGTCCTTTGTAGATTGTGATGAATGACTAGGGTTCTGGTCATGGATTTCAGCTGTTAATCTTATGAGGGTCATGCGATGGTAGGTCAGGGCAAAAGAAATGACAAAATTATAGGTGGCAATGGGGAGGCAGGTAGAAAGGAAATCACAGCAAGGGATTCTTAAAAAAGCTACCAAAGATATACTCAAGGATATTTGCACCTGGGTGAGTGACTATGGAAGGGATTCTTTTGAAGCTCAGAGAGTCAAGGAGAAGGAAAAAAATTAGAATGAAAACTGTGCCGAACATTTGGTGAATGTTCATGAGTCTTCCTGAATTGGAAATGGTGGTGGGAGCATTTAAACACAAAAATTACATCTGATAGAAATGTTTAAGTTAGCATCATGCTATCAAAATATTCCATCTCCTTTCAGTTGGAAGCACAAATGCTCAGGAGCATACTGGGCAGCGCTGTTGAGATCTCTCTCCAATGATAGGTTAGTTGGTTCACAGTCCAGCCAGCCATGCAGAGTTATGAAGATCTATTTTAAAATTCTGAACAAAATGGTGCGTTACTTCCTATATACTTCATCAGATCTGATTTCTCTTGTAAATATAAGTAGGGATCATTTGCAAAATAACAGAGTAGAATTTCCTGTGCAGACAGATGCTTTTTATATTTATAAAGCTTGAGCTGCTTTTTTTTTTTTCTTTTTAATGCTCGGGGAAACTGGAGACTGATATGATTTTTCATATCAAGTTTAGTTTAACATATGGCAAAGAGCTGTATGAGACTATCTCCAAACTTTGCAGTTAACAGTTTCCAGCCTACACAGGAAGCGAAGCTGTGCTTCTGACGCATTCCCATTTTATGGGAAGACCGCAGACAACAGCCTAAAGTTAAACCACAAAAATTATGTTTATACAAAGCGCAGCATTCAGTTTAAACCACAGCAGCACAGAAAGCTTCAGTTGAGGCTTCAATTCCATTTCTAAGTTGTTCTAGCAAAATATTTCAAGGCATATTGATAACCAGGTAGTTCAGTAAGTCTATTCACATAAATAAAAAACAAATTCTGAGTTTGGATAGTGCCTCGTCTGAAGGGCCTCAGTTTAGTAATCACCTTGTATCTGTAAGTCTTCTACTAGATTCTGAAGTATCACAAAAACAAGACAAACTAACACCTCATCTACTCAGAACCCTTGGAGAAGAGAGCCAGGATGACCTTTACGCGAAATAATTTTTAGGGACTACATTCCTCCTGTATTACAGAGTATGTGGAAAATAAAGTACTGTATATGATAATCACCTCAGCATTGCAGAGAGTCATAGGTCTTGTAAAATTGTTCTGTACTGCCACATAGCTATGCCTTTTGAGTTCTTGGGTGCTTTTTAATAGGTGTTTTTTTGTGGGGGTGGGGTGGTCCTACTTTTTTGTCAGCTTTCATTTTCGACTGCTATTGCTTAACATTTTTTTTCTTTTCTCTCATGTTCTAATGTCTGTGGATAATAGGTCCCTTAGGATGAGAAACCAGACTGAGAAATGTGGCTTCATTCTGTTTAAAAACTAGGCTATTCAAGGCTCTGGCTGTGGGCCAGGAATATTCTATCAACAAAGCACAAGGACAGTGGAAAGAATGAAGACCTTTCTCTTACTTTTTGTTTCTCTTTGGTCAAATTAGGGAATCTCTTTGAACTCCAGTTTCCTCATCTATAAAATGCCTCATAGAATTGCTGTTAAAGTCAAAAAAGATAATATACACAAAGCCTCACAGAGTTGTTGCTAGAATGAAATAAGGTCCCTTATAAAAAGCACGTAACACATGGCCTAGCACAGAGTAGTTCCCTAGTTCTTGCTGCGGCCCATATAGTTGTTAAAGGGAAAAAGCAGAATTACAGATAGTTGAAATATTAGTTAGTGTTTTACCTCTTATCCTGTGGAATTTTAGAATATGTTAATTTTTGAAATTTGAAGTAAAGTACTTTAGATACTCAAGAAGTATTGTTGAACTGAATCCCTTAATATGATACTTTGTCTTAAAATAATTTGTATAAATGGTCATTCATAATGAAACTGATTTGGACATCCTTTACTAGTAGGAACTCTAGTGTTAGCACTTTAAAAATCAGTGCTTCACCCTTCTTTTTAAAAAGGTGATTGAAAACTCATTAAAGAAAAGCTGTAAAATGCAGAAAAGCAGAAAGAAAAAAAATTCTCAATTTCTAACATCCAAAGATCCATTTCTTTTCAGTATTTTTATTTATAGTATTTTTAAACAAAATTTTGATACTTTATGTATAAGTTTATATCCTATTTATACGTAATATATCTTTTTCTTCTCACATTACTGCCAAATTATTCATACACATAAATTTTAAAATCTGCATGGTAAGTGGACATAATTTATTTACCCATTTCCCTTCAGTTGGACATTATTTATTTCCACTTTCTTTCCTCATTACAATTAACACTTTTTTTCTGGTATCTAGGATAGGTTCCTAGAAGTGGAATTATAGTATTAAAGGATAGAAAGATTTTTTTTAAGGCTTTTGCCAAGTCGGAAAATGGCAATCCCAGAATTATAATTTTAGTACAGAGGACACCTAGCCAAGCCTCCCTGGCATTTAACTGTCCTGTTTCCTCCAAAAGAATGTCTCAGCCTTTTCCACTGTGGATGGCGATCTCACCTGGGGTTTGCTCACTTTACTGATACCAATGCATTGAACACTCAGGTGGCCTGGTAATACTTTTTGAACTTTGAGTTCTAATGCCTATTAAGTATCTAATTTCTAATAAGAGGGACCTATGTTGTTGTCATTGTTATTATTACTCCCAATGTTATTGACATTTTACAAAAGAACACAAGGGAGCACAGACTCTGCAGGAGAACCAAGGTGAGTACGCCCTTCCTCTGTTGTCCCAGAACCTACACTGCTCAGTGGCCCCTTATCTGCCCATGAGTTCCTGACACACTGAATTTACCAGCAAGCCCTACTTAACACAGGGTTCACTGGTTTGGAAGGAAGAATGTGGCCAGCCTACTCATCTTGGGAATCAAAAGGCCCAATTATCTGTGAGACTAATTCCTTCCCTGGAGACAGTATCATAAGACCTTCAGAAAGAACCACAATCCTGCTGAGACCTAAGGCCGAAACACCAGGAACAACACCTATGAAAACATGGCTTCTGTGACAGCCTCCATCCAAGAGGGGAAATCACTGATGTTTGTGACAGGCAGCACCATGCTCTAGGGCCACAGGCAAGTGAGGTCCGACAGAACACGGATCATTAGCCAAAGGCAGCCAAGCAAGAAAGCCAGTGGATTAAATCCTGCAAAGTAAAATCTTGTTAAGAACCTACTGATTACTACAGGGCTTGCTTAGACAATCTAAACCTCAAATATCATACAAGACGATATGCCCTGGAGGTAAGATTAAGACTGGGTATCAAGCATCCTGAGTGGAATACCAAGTAGGTGAAATCCCAATTTGAATGCAACTGGGAACCTTCTTAAAATTTCCTGGCTGGCTCTGATTTCCCTTTCCTAAACCAAATCCTCAGGCATTTTTGGGATAGTGAGAAATGGCGTGGCTTCAACTGAGTTCTCTAGGGCTGAAGTTCCTACAACCAAGAAAGAAATGAGTAGGCAGGGAATTGAGGTTTCACATCAGGTTGGAAACTTTCTAAGATGCGTGCACAAGGATTTACGAAGAAGGTGTTTAAGAGGCATCAACTACAAAAGGACATTGTAAGCAACTTGCTGTTTCTCATCATGCCAAGTGCACTCAAGGGGCTTTTGTACTTGCTGTTTCCTCTGTCTGGAGATGGTATCAGGGAGGTAAGGGCTGGGGACCACATGGGATCTTGCAGGTCATGATCAGGAGATTAGCTTCTACTCTGAAGAGGGAGGTTTGGAGGATGTGAGCAGAGACGTAACGTAATATGACTTACATGTTATTTCCCACTCAATTATTTGAGAAGCATATTATAAACCTAAAGAAAAGCAAATAATTAGGACAGTGAACATCTGTACGTTCATCATCTATTCTCCACTTGCTTACATTTCACTACATTTGCTTCATGTTTTCTTTCTTTCTGTCTTAAATATACCTGTCATTTTGCTAAATCATATGAAAATAAGTTGCAGATATCAAGACACTACCACTAAATCCCTTAGCATGCATCCTCTAAGAACACATACATTTTACTATAAAATCAAGTATCACCTCTTCTAGAAGACATAATTAATTCAGTATCATCTATTGCGCAGTCCAGATTTAAATTTCCCTGTCTCATAATTATCTGTGGTAAGTTATATTTTCCAAAGATGGCTTCCACAATCCTCTCTCTTCTAGGACTTTGTCACTCTCATGTAAAAAGGTGGAATCTAACCTTTGAATGTGGGCAGGCTTCTGTGAAGCAGAAATGCTGCTGTGACTTCTGAAACCCAGGCGATTCTGCTGCTGCCTTTGTTGCCCTGATGCTTCATGAGCCCTAAAGCCATATGACGGCCCTGAGGCCATCCTGCTGTGAGGAAGCCCCCAGAAGCCCTTGGGGAGGGATCCCATGACAAAGCCTTGAGACACTGTGAAGAGATGCCCTGCCAGCTTGCAGCTGCTGCAGCTGCCTGGATTCCAGCTCCAGTCACCAGCTGACTGCAACCTCAAGACACTGGAGGCTAGAGACCCCCAGTCTAGCCCCTCCTGAATTCTGACCTACAGAAACCATGAAATTAATAAAATAATTAATTTTTTTAGGCCATTGTGTTTTGGGGTATTTTGCTATCCAACGGTAATCATTAGAAAAATGACTTTGTGGGAAGGTATAGCTTAAGTGGTAGAGCACATGCCTAGCATGCATGAGGTCCTGGATTCAATCCCTGGTACCTCCTCTAAAAATAAACAAACAAAAAAACAAACAAACAAACCTAATTACCCTCCCCACAAAAAAATAAAATTAAAAAAAATAAGAAAAGAAAAATGACTTTAATATATTAAAAAAAATTCAGGATTCAATGAATGCTTAATATTTATAAATTATATTAGGTTATTACGTCTTTTGGTTTCTTTTACACTAGAATAATCCCCCTTCTCTACTTTTTAAAAACATGATACCTTTTTGGAAGAGTCTGGGATGTTTGTTTTATAGAATTTTTGGATTTGTTTCTTCATGATTAGATTCCTGTTAAAAATGTACCGTCAGAAATACAAAAAGATATTTTTAAGTTCTTTTACTTTAAAAAAAACTGTAATTAAAAAAATATAACAAGAAATCTACCCTTTTAGCAAATTTTTAAATGTAAGGTAGAGTATATGCATATTGTTGTACCACAGATCTCTAGAACTTCTGTGGCTGAAACTCTGTACCCACTGAATAGCAACTCCCCATTTTCCCTTCCCCTGGCTTCTGAAAACCACCATACTACCTTGTTTTTATGAGTTGGACTACTGTAGATACCTCACACAAGTGGAATCATGCAGTATTTGTCTTTTGGTGACTAGCTTATTTCACTTAGCATATAATGTCTTCAAGTTTCATTCACATTATAGCATATGACAAGAATTCCTTCCTTTCTAAGGCTGGCTAATATTCCATTGTACATATATACCACATTTTCTTTACTCATTCATCTGTTGACAGACATTTAAGTTGTTTTTACCTCTTGGCCATTGACAACAATGCTGCAATGAACACAGGACAGCGAATATTTCTTTGAGATCCTGTTTTTAATTCTTTTGGAAAAATATCCAGAAGTAGGATTGCTGGATCATACAGTAGTTCTATTTTTAATTTTTGAGGAAACTCCATACTGTTTTCCATAGCAGCTGTACCATTTTGCATTCTCTTATTAGGGATTGTACCACTTTGCATACCCACTAGGATATACGAGAGTATTTGTTTTCCCTCAGCTTAGTTAACAGAATATTTTATCAGCTTTTTGAACTTTCGGCAATATGATGGATAAGAAATGGTATCTCGATACATTTGTCCTTGCATTTTTCTTCCTATGAATGAAACTGACATCTTTTCATAAATTTAATGACTTTCAAAAGGATCCATCCCTCTGGATGCCATATTGGGAAAAAATGAAAGCCCAGGAATGCAAAGTCTCTTGAGTCAAGTGAATTCTGTGATTAGGTACTTCCAAGGCAACTAGATTTTCCTTCAAATTAAAGGAACAGTACACATACAGGCATAGTAAGTTAATGTACTGTCATTCATTGGGAACCTACTATGCACCAAAAATTTTGCAGTCTATCTTGATTGTAAGATAGAATAAGACATGATACTTTCTATCAAGGAATGCACAAACTATTGGATGAGAAAAATAACTGATTATAGTACTGGGGGCAAGTTATGTTAGGGTTAGGCTTGGGTGCTATGAGAACACAGAGGAGAAACTGGAGAGTTGGGGGAAGTGTTCTATAAAAAGATGATATATGAGCTCAGATTTACTGGAAGGCATTCCAACCCAAAGCAGTAGCACTTTAAGGCACAGAGCGAGATAACAGGTCCTGTTTAGGGAACTATAAATTCTTCTCTATGGGTGGAATGAAAGGTATGTATATGAGATTATTGAAAGAAGAAACCATAAAGGGTAGGAGCCAGATTTAACTTTTTTTCCAAGTGAAGGATTTTTAAAATTTATCCTCTGTGTTATATGAAGCTATAAAAGGATTAAATAAGAAATAATATAATATTGATTTCTTTAACTTAATATCTATTTTCTTAGATTTCTTAAAAATATCCATTTCAATGACTTGAGAGTTTATCATACTCCTGTTTTTCTTAACCATAGAATCAAAAAGACTGAATCATGCTTTCTTGTGGTATTCTAAATCTCACAGTGTCAAGTAATTATATAATACCACAGTTAGTCATGAAGAACCTTGATAGAAAAATAGGGCTGATATAGAAAGTAGGAAATAAATGAAATAAAAAATGTTGAATTTATAAGTTTAAAAATCTAATAAAAATAAATTTTAGAAATTAAAGAATAAAGTCTTATCAATTTATAAGTAATGTCAACAAGTATTGCTTTAAGATAAAAAAGTGCACAGTTAATGTTCATAGTTCTTGAAAAGTACAGTCGACATTTTCCTTTAGCTATAACTGCTTATTATGGCTTTTTAAAAAAGCACTTATTTTTTTGGTTTTTACTCAACATGGAGATGGGTTGCTTTTTTCTAGATAATTGGCCAGAGATTTTAAACCATTGGCACATTTTCCTGGTACAGACCACTGAGTCACATTTAGAGGTAATGTGTATCACATTAAGGCCAGTTTACCCAGGAGTGCAGAGGCACCGTGGTGTAGAGGTAGAAGCCCTAAACTCAGAGTCAAGAAAGATGGGGTTCTCAGCAGAAGAACACAGGAGTGACCTTGAGCCTAAAATGAGATGATTGAGTAGATGAGTTTTGTGGTTCTTTCCAGCTTTAATTGTCTATTATTTCATGTCAGGCTAATTCACCATCACTTGTAAAAACCTGCCAAACATTTAGGGCCACTTAAAAATTTCCTGGATCCTGAATTTCACTCTTTCTTGAGAGCAGAGAATCTGCCAGAAATATACTGTTTTATTAAAACCAGCCTTGTTATTACTCACATTTGGATATGCTGTAAGTCAAGTGTTGCCCCTAAAGCATAACTATCCTGGCATTTAGTAAATCATTTAAAAAACACTTAATAACCTTTTACTAGAGTCAAAACACTGATCTACACACAATGGGAAGAACAAAAATGAAACGCACATAAATCATTCCTGCCAGATGCCCCCTCATATAGGAGAAAAGATGTATATATACCCAAATAGCCATGCAGTGAGGTAGGTGTTAGGTGATATATGAGACTTACAGATAGGGAACAACTGGAACTGAGTAAGTATTAATTCTACCCCTGATATAGCACTAAATAAATAACTACATTTATATTCTTCACTGTTAGTGTTAGATAATTCTTTATTATTGTTGTTTTTAAGTGTGTGTGTGTGTTTGTGTGCGTGTGCGCTGGTTTTAATAGTAATTGATGTTCAATGTAGACATTTTACAAAAATCAGACAAAAGAAGACAATGAAAACCATCTTTAATCCTGTGATCTAGGGCAACCATTGCTAACGTTGTGTTGCATTCCTTCTAGTTTGTTTCTATGTTCATATCTAATTTTCTAGTAACTTACTTTTTTCAGTGAACATATCTGAATATTTACCTATGTCATTAAAAATTATTAAACGATATGTTTTAAAATGTCTGAATGTATTCCACTATGGCGGGGGCATAATTTGCTCTTCTAGTACCCCCACCCCTGTTGTTGGATATTTAAGTTCATTCATTCACTTATGAAATTTTTTTTTTAAGCACATACTACATGCCAGGAACTTTTCCTAGTCTGAGGATAAGAGAAAACAAAACACAAGATGTACATGCCATCTTGGAACTTGCATCCTAAAAGCAAGACAGATAATAAAATGATGAATGTAATGAATTGGTCCTACCTAAAAGAGCTACTTACTTGAACATTACAAGCTTCATAATTAAGCTTTAGGCCTTCTCCAGAGAGGTTCAGCTTACTCCCAAATCTCTGGAATTGGCTGAGACCATACTGGTTTTTCCCACAATATCCAGATTCAGGTGAGACTGTAGTCACAGTTCCTGCCCCCTCCAAGATTTTGCTGAAAGAACAGTCCTCAGGGAGCCCACTGGCTAGTCATAGTTTAGAATGGGGATTGGAGGGACTTGTGGGGGTCCATAATCATGAACAGTCATTTCACAGCAGGCCTGACTGACACTGGCTGACTCAAAAAAGTAAGCTGGGCCAGATTTCCTTGCTGGGGAATTTGACCTGAGGCACCACAAGAGGATGAGGCCCCAAGTTAGAAATGAAGCTGAATCTTATATGGAAAATGTTTCATGCAGTCACATTGGGCCATGGGTAACGTGAATTAATGAAGGTGCAGAAGCCATAAACAAGCAGCACTTTTGAGGCAGACAAAGAGTATGGGGTGTGGAGTTAGTAGTAGAAAAACAAGATACTCAGACACATGAAAAGCATCTGTTGTGTTTGTATTAAAGCACTTAGGCAAGATCAAAATCATTTTTTGGACCCTGAATCCGCTTTAGACTCAGAAGAACCCTTCAAATCCTATGGATCCTGAGTGTTCAGCCTTCTGGAATCCCACACTCGCATTAGCTGAGGTGACTGGAGGGACTCTCCAGTCCTTCACCCAGATGAACTCCATGAAAACAAGAGTCTGTACAGAAGAGACAACTGCATGTGTGCAGAACAGTACACAACAATACATAATTCAGCTGCATCCAACTCATGATACAGGCTTTACTTATGCTTTTGATTTGAGAATCATCAGGACCCAGATTTCCTTACCTTTTAGATTTACTGTTGTTTTTATTTTAATTTTTTTGTTTTTGTACCAGGTCATTAGAAAAGTCAATTTCTCTTCCTTAATATATGACAAATAGAAACTAGGTACAAGGCATCATGTTGAGGCACTGGGATGGTTTTGGAGTTAAAAGACACATTCTCTACCACAAGAAGCAAACAGCCTAATAGCAGACCTGCACTTACAACGCAGAGTAGTAAGTATTTTGAAGAAGTCTGTAGAGGATGTGGTGGGAACACAAAGAGGTGCTTCTAAACCAGAGTAGAGATGGTTTCCTGAGAAAGGTGACCCTTAAGCTAAGTTTTAAAGGATAAATAGGAGTTACCTCTATTTTAAACTCTCAATCAAACTAGAGTTCTCTGGTCACCAAGAAAGATACTCATTCTCATTGTTTTTTTAAAAATCCTACTGCACATTTGGGCTCATTTTCAATTCTCATACCTTGATCATAGGCCCACAATTTTCATGGCAGTTTTTGGTAATCTCTGATTACCAAAATTATTTCTCCATTTTTTTCTTCTGCAGTATTTCCCAAATTTGCCTGACCATAAAAATCACCTAAAGGTCATGATAAGTATGCAGATTCCCAAAAGTGTCCACAGGAGGTTCCGACGCATTAAGTCTAGACTTAATACTCGTAATTAGGCATGCTCGGGAATTATTTTTCTACTATTCAAAATTGTTTTTGTTGATCATTTATTTTTCAATAAAAGGTTTTCTGTTATTAAAGTGTTTTCCAGGATTAGAAAATAAGCAAAGAGAGAAACATAAAATTTCCTGTTAGGAAATAACATTGTTTCCTGTTAGATAGATTTTATAGACAAGCACATATTAAGTCCTATACATGTAAATTATAGGTTTTTAAAAAATTCAGTGTGGGTTAATATCTTCTTGTGTGAATTTTGTTGTTTTATTTTTATTGTAATTCTCTCATGTGTTACTCCCAGTTCAAAACATTCATCATATTCACTGTGTTTATGATTTCTCTTTGATTAGAGAAACACAACTTAGATTTGGCTTTCAGGGAACTGGGTAGGAGGGTAGGGAGAGTATGGTGGATGGATGCTGTATCAAATTGAGAAACATAGAGACAAAAAGTATTCAATAAAACATGAACATAAGGGAATTAGTTGCTGTTTGTATGGGGTGTTTAGCAGTTTGATGAAGGAGGTATAATATTGCTATATTGTCAGGGATTTCTCCACTTGACTTCCAAGTAAGTGTAACAAGAATATGAATCTTCTGGCAATCCACAACTCTTCTGGATTATTAAGTAAAGGAAGCACTGACTTTATTATCAAGCATGTTGGAGGAAAGCAAAGCGTTCCACAGATATCAGTCGTTAATGACTCAATACCTACAGTCTTTTTATTGAACTAGAACATAAGCAAGGACTCAGAACGTTTTGTAATTAGAAATAAGAATACTGGAGCAGGAAGGGGCCATCTTTTTTCAAGGCAATAGAAAGTATTTATGGCTCCCACAAGAGGAACAATCATGTCTAATTCAGAACTATTCCATTTGTCACACTAATTAAGTATTATCACATCTTCCTAAGATAGGTGGAACTGGAAACTCATATTAAGATGGACAGTATACTCTTACTAGTGGTTTTTTAATCTAAGTATATATGTCATAAATTTATAAGGTTCTATTTATTGAGGGCAGGAGCAGTCATTGTCAATGAGTCTTTTTTGTCATCTTCATATATTTCAGTTCTTAGTACCCCCTTACATATTATTTTATATAGGTGTGTCAAGTAGACTTTTTCTCACATTTTTCGAAGTATATATGAGGATACTTGACGCACTATAAATTGATCAAGAATACTGTTTGTAGGTGTAGTACATGATTTGTAGAAATGTTGTGCTTGTGTGTCTGTAGCTAACAGTGACTCTGGGATAGTTCTAGTAGCACTCTACCCTGGTATATCTGTAAGGTATTTCTCATTACCCTCCTGAATCAGTCAACAAACACTTCAGAGTCTGATGGGGTCTAAAATCTGATTTGATACACTGAGACAGTGTCCACCTCTCAGGGGCAGAGTCAAATTAGCAAAGCCAGTTGAAACTTATGAATAAAGAGATGGAGAACAGGAAATTATAGAGGAACTGAAATATTAAAACATGTACAATTAGAGGGTGCTCTCCTTGTTAACAGGTTACATGGGAACTATTCACCAACTGAAAGATTTATAAAATTGCATTGCAAATTACTGTGCCAGTGAGTACAAATCTATATAATTCCTATATAAGCAAACTCTAATCAGAAAGTTGCTGGTTAAGTTTAGAATCAGAAAGAGAATTAGAAGAATTGAATTCTTCGTGGTCCCAGGCTCAGATAGTCTGATGGGCCCACCTCCCAAATGCACCTGAACCTCAAAATCTGTTAATCAAAATCTCTACATCCAACTCACATCAGAGGTGTGTAGGCTTGTGACTCTGGAAATGCTCAGTTGGAGAAGGCCAAGGTTTTCTCTCTCCTATGCAGCACTAACATTGTCTTTGTAACTCTTTGTGTTAAATTTACATGGCTGACACTTTCTTCTTTAGCAGTGAAAAATACTTTGGTAACAGTAGAACATTTTGGGAGGGAGAATTCATGGGAAACAGGCCACCACTCCTCACTCTGTTCTGCAAGACAAACATCACTAACTAATGATAGCAGTCTTCCCTTGGGCAAAACTTGAGCTGAGTCTAGAAGTGAGCTTAACCATAAATCTCTAGGGAAGTACAGCTGCTTCCCAAAATTGGAGTTGGCATATCAGGTGAAGTTGATTTGGATTCCTTGCATATTTTATGGTGTCTGACAAGATGTGTCATTTATTTTGAATATCAGTGTTTATCTGAAAATAATTACCTAATGAAAGTTTCCTGAATCAGGAAAGAACAATTTTTGTGGAGAAATTCTTTTCCCCTTTATTCCTTGTAGATCCCCTCAGTAAGACAAACAAAATTGCCAAATATGATTGATAAAGTCCTGAAAAGTAGCAAGGTCTGCTAAACATTTAAAGAGTTTGTTCAGTTAGTTTAGTCCAAATTAGTGTTCAAGATTAACATAAATAAGCTTTATTACAAGAATTTTTTTCAATTAAGAAAAGGATTTGCTTTTTAATTAGTAAAACTATAATATTTATTGTAAATCTATTGAACATGAATGATCTAATTTTGAATTTCTTCCATGTTAAATAAAACTAATTTGGTTTAGAAAGTTCTGAAACTACAATACAACCAGGAATTTGTTAAGTGCCAACGCAGATTATTACCTGTTCATAGTCCTATTGCTCTATGATGAAAGGAAATATAAAACATCAGAATTTTACAGATTATGGAGTAAAGGAGTCTTAAAATTATTGGTGAAAATGTTAGCATATTTAAAATATTTTAACTGAATTTTCAGTTCATAATTAGGCATTGGTTTAACTCTTTTGCCTATATATTACTGGCTGAATTGAGAAAATAGAGAAAAAGAAAGCCATATAAGATAATTCCAAAGGTATCTATTCTTTGTAAAGAATAGGAAGTTAGAAGAATCAGATTATTTCTGACATATAAATCAGAATTATTTATATTTTGGAGGTATGAAGGTTGATAAACTTCCAAAAGGCCAAATGTCACACGACCTCACATTGTCCTAATTTTTGAATACATATGCTGATTTTGCCCAAAGATGAGTTACCCTTACTTCTACCTCATTTTCTAGGAACTGAGAAATAGTTATTGAATACAAGTAGATGATGAAAAATACTTTAATATTTTCCCTAAAACCTATACAATTAAGGTCAAGAGAGGGGTCTTTCAAATTTTATTCTCTTTATCCCTATCTTATCCAACTTTCATGCTGATAGAATTTTTTTCAACATTTGGAAAATTACAGTTTTTTTGTCTTGAATATTGCTAATGTCAGGGACAAATTTACTGTAAATAAACACAGCTTTACTTTTATGTCAGTGGTTTTCAGAAGGGAAATAAAAAACTCTTCTTTTCCTTATATATCTTACTTTGATCAATTCTTTCTCTATACAACTTCATAATACTTGCCTCAAGCAGGAATAAGTACAAATGGTTCATTTTGGGGCTGGCACATTGGTATCGGAAGGAGGAACAGTGGCCCATTAAAACAGTCTGCTCTGTCCTAGCCTAAGGACCCAGCAAGACAAGAGCTAATGTGAATGTACCAACAATTACCATATTTGCTTACCCAATTCCTCTCCCATTTTGTGTCTACTTTTAGTTTAAATAGGAAAAAAAAAAAAAAATAGAGGTAATGGTTACCTAAATGGAAAAAAAACCAAAAAACTAGTCCCATTGAGGATAAGAGAGTTTTATAGTTTATATTTAAATATAGATTTATAGTAAAATCTTACTCTGCATAAAAGCAGGAATCTCTGATTTTGATCACTTTACATGCAGAAGAGTGTTTGCTGGAGCACTTCCTTGGCTCTGCTGTAAGTTCTTACGTCATTACCACCTGTAGAATTAGTTTGCCCCCATTTCTAGATGTGGTTCCACTTAGTTTTTACTGCCGTCTTAGAACTGAGACTTCATATTGATTTGGCTGATAACTACCAAAACCCTGGCCTCTTTGTCATCTGCCCTGTCATTCTTCATTATTTATTTGGAAAATAACTCAAAGTACTTACTGGGTTGAGGACCACAGTGAAGAAAAGTTCACCTCCTTGGATACTCTTATCCAGCTCTTTTGGACCTCCTGGATATTCTTTGTAGAAAATTGTGTGAGTGAAAAGCCCACAGGTTTGTCTTGGAAGAACCTAAAAGAATGAACAAGTAAGGAAAAAGTTCCTTTCAACCAACTAATAAGTTGAAACTTAGCTTCTTTTTTTTTTTTTTTTTTCTCATGGAAGATTATGACAGGCTGCTATCATTATTCAACTCTTAACGAATATCCCGAAAATCTTTCAGAATCTGGGAAGGTGGGGCTGACATCAAGTATAGCTGGAATATTGAAGATTGAGTTGAAGAAATATGTTAAAACTAAAAAGGACTTTGAATTATTTTAGCCATTTATCTATTTTAAACCTCCAAGTCAGTACTTCTGTTATGAAGTCTCGTATGTTCCAGAATCTTAAGAAATAAAACAAAAGGGAAGTAAAAAGGAGACTTTAAAAATATTGGAATTGCCTATGTTACACTGTAATTCTGATAGGCAAAAATTTTAAGGATGTCACTTCTATCAAGTTCTACATGTGCATTAGAAAATGAAGTCAATTATTAACCTAATGTGATTCTTAGGAAATGGCATTTTAAATTAGAACAAATATTTGCGACACAAATCATAGTTTCTGCTCTAGTCTGAAAGAACTACTGCAGGCTGTAGTAATTGCCCTAAATTCTAAGTCTGAAGCATGCCAGTTCCAGAAGTATGAAAGACATTATGCATTTGATTAGTAATTTTTATAAAGAGTCACAAACAAAATGATAAAAGATCACTTTGTAAAAAGACTTCTCTTCATCCTTTGTATGTGAAAGCCATTATTTGCTTCAATTATCCATATTTGTGATAAGGACATTTTTTCAAATTCTTACAGCTTTCCTGGTTAAATATCAGTACAATTATAAAAGAAGGTGTGAACAAAAGCTGTGCAAGATGGTCCACTCTCGAGCTAGATTTTATAGAATGATTTCTTTAAGATATGCACTTGTCATTATATACTTGAAGTAGCAGAAAATTAATGAGTATACTTTGGAGAGATACAAGTTTTACAGAACCTTACCCAGGTGGGTCTTCTGCTTATTATCCTGAGCAAATTGATCTTCATGTTTTCGGTCTTGATTTTAAAGCATATTTGGTTCAGTAAGTGCTTTAGAAATAGTACCTGTATTGGACTCCTCATGCCTTGTGACCCTCTATACATATACTAGTTCTTTTTCTTTTATTTGAATATATATTATAATAAATTTCAATCTAGTCCTTGGAAAAATTTCCTAGAAAACATACTTCTCAGCTCAATCAGTACATTATATATATTGCTGTGTAATTCAAAACTTTATATATCCTATTTATTTTGGTAAACTGACTAAAGTTATACCTCTAGAAGCTATTTTATCTTGATGAAATAGTTAAAACAACTTCAGTTTAATTGCAGACTATTAGCTCTGATGATGTTTACATTTTAAAGCACTACACAGTTTCATAGTGTTATGCACAAAATCAATGACAAAAAAGAATAAAGTGCAAAGGTATCCTAGCTGAATCAAATATATTCCTTAACAATTCATGGAAATGTAATTTTCTAAATTAAATTTTATATAGCACTTACTCATTTATTTAACAAATACTTTTTCTAAACTCTATGCAAGTCCATGTGGGAGAACACAAAGATATATCCTTTCTATTTTTGAAGGAGTTAAGGTATGTTAGGGTAAAGAGAAATATGTCAAAGCCACATAATGAGATGCCCACATGTAATTAAATGCCAAGTTTACATTCTGAAAGTACGTGATTCTGAATTGCTTTTAAGATTCCATCTGAGTATTCATGCTTGAAAAACTATGGCAACATACAGAGCCATCTTTGGGATTTGATTGCCTAGATGATTCTATGCAAAAGAGAGAGAGAAATGAAAAGAAATGTGAGTTTTGTGTACTTCTCAAATTATTTTTGAGGGAAGAGAAAGTGCCAGGCTGCACCCTGCAACTCTGGGGAGGATCACCCTTGCGGAGAGGGTGAGAGTCACTGTGAGCCCTAGGATGGTCAGTGGACCACCAAAGGAAGCTGAGGAGATAATCTGAGTGTAAGAGGGTCATGCCCATTGCCTTGCTCCCTACACACAATGCTACAGGACACCAAACATGTTCCTTGAAACAGCTCTCCTGTGTAGAGAAGGAATAGGAGGGTTTTAGGCATTCTGTTGGGAACTGCTTTCTAGAATTGTTTCTGGGAGTGTAACACTATCATATTCAAACTCTGGGCCATTGATGAGCCCCTGGAAGCCTTATAGCTGCTGACAATAACTAGGAGATGGTTATGAAAGCCATAGCCAACAAGAATCTTGGCCAATGGGACTTCAAGCCAATATCCTGTTACCTAAGGCCTAAATCTGGGATAACTGCCAATAAATGTCCCCAGTAAAGATCACGTAGGAGGCTGCCAGCAGGATTAATGGGAGTCTCTATCAATAGGCATCTCTGTTAGAAAGAGTAAGCAGATAATCAGGATCTGTAGTTTAATTGCGTAAAGGTCTCTGGCTCTCTCCACAGTCACATTTAACAACCAGCGGGTAGGAAAGAGAGTGCTGGTTTTCCATCAGTTCCTTATTGAGTGAGGATAAAACTTACCCAGTAGACAATGCACTAGGACAGAAGCCTCAGAGACTCTGGTTAGGGCACAAACACCTTGAAATCTTGTAAGTTTTTATGTTCCTAATGTTACAAGATGATGTGTTACAGGAATTGGGAGGAGATCAGTGTAGGCCTGACTTAGGTACTGAGCTGCTATACATATGCCAAGGTGCTTTACAGTAAATTCTGTAAGTTATGGGACTTGACATTGAGGAACAAAGGGAATAGGAATAGGTAGAGAGTGGTCAGAAAGTCTTTCAAGGTGGAAAGAATGACAAAGTCCTGGACACAGCAATGTTGTTGTGGACCTCTGTGGCTGGAGTGAATCTGTGTGAGCTATAGGAAAATAAGAAATAGAAAGATAGACTTAGTTTAAATTGTTTTCAGGTCCCTGAAGAGCTTTTAAAGGGTATGGAAAGAACTAGAAGGAATGAGGTTAGGAAGGCCAAGATGAAGGCAGCATTTTAGAAGGATTAAAAGGTTGGCACTGTGTACACGATGGACTGCAGTGAGGGGTGGGGAGACGCTGCAAAGTCAGAACACAGTCTACACATGGAAGTCAGGGCAGTAAATTAGGCTGTGGGAAAGGAAGGAAATAAAATCTGTATTATAAAGGAATTATTAATGGACTGTACAGACTGATCGGAAGGATCCAGTCAGTGTGATGTTCAAATGGCAGAGCTGAATTAGGGACAGTAAGATGGCGTAAGCTGGTGGAAAGGGAAGATAGTAAGTTTCATTCAAGGCATTATGAGTTTGATTTGTGAATAGATCATAAAAAAGCACAGTTTCCCTCCTCTCATACAATAGAATATGGGTGTGATCCAGGTAAGGTTCACTCCTCAGTTCCCTGCTCTTTTTTCTTGGCAGTCTCTCCCCAGGAGGGCATATTGGCTATTGTCCTCTCAACTTACAGCTCTACTTGGATGACTCCAAGCCCTGTCCTCTCTCTCTAACTGCACAACCAACTGCCTGCTGAACATCCCCCACTTGGAAATTCTCATCCAAGGGCTCACAAAGCCATAAGAGTTTCCATGGATTGTTGCACAAAAGAAACCACAGGGACAGTTCCATCAAAGCAGGAACTCTGTTAGAGCCCCTATTACTGCAAGATTCATGCATTTACAGTACAGGTTAAACATGTTTTCAGGAGAGACCAAAATAAACATATCTCATGTGACATATCCAAGCAAGTCCCCTGGCAGTACAAGAAGAAACAGAAATAAAAGAGAATACCATTCAATAAAGTCCTTGAAGACTTAAGTTTACTGTTCTACTATGACTGCATGTGATTTAAAAATGGCAGGCAAGTATTGGTCTGCTTTTACATTATAATACAACCCAGGTCAAAAAGACTGGCAGCTGGAGGCACAGTGAGTTCATTTTCAGTAAAGGGGAATGGCAGACTGCGATGAAATGTGGCCATTATGTCCACATTGAGCATTTACAACAGGTTTTATTGAGGGGAAAGTTAAGATGGAAGTTGATCCAAGTTAAATGTCATTATCCAATCTGGAATTTTTGCAGATCTAGGAAAACTGTCTGAAAAGAAATCAGTTACACCTAATTTTAAGAGTAGACATCTGTTCAAACACAGTTTGACAAAGTTATAGGGCCTGAACATGTAGTGTTCTGCATGGCGCTCCTTCCCCGTGCGTCTAAATCAGAAGGCCCACTCCTAACTTCACCAGTTCTCTTTGGATTTTCTGAGTTGGGGAAAAGTGGGATTTAATTACTTACTTTGCGAGGTCTCACAAAGTATTAGGGAGTAATATATCTTGACACTATACATTTGTCACCAGTGTAGAAACACAACACAAAATAGAGAAGCTTTGGAGAGAATTTGACAGTGTATATAAATGACTTAATTAACACCCCCTCTCATTTGTACTCTGTATTCTGATCTGTTAATGATTATGGAGGACATGTGGCTTCTTGCTGTAAATAGCTGAGTTTCTTTTTGGTCTGACATGATAAAGGGAAGGACGTGGTTTGGCTTGTAAAAGAGTGGCACAGTTAATACAGAGAGAGATGGAGTTAGTTTTACTTGCTGAATAACCTTTTCAAGAAATGATGGCTTCTATAAATTATCCGCAACTTAGATGTAATGTTTCCTTAGTATTTTGATATCAGTGTCTGCTTTATAGCAGTAGTGTCAGGAAAAAACATTTTAAAGTTATATTTGAAGAACTGAAAAGAAGCTCCTTTAATTAAAACATCCTTTGCTTAGATAAAAATATGTTTCCTGCTTGTATGGAGCTTTTCTTAATGCTGGGGACTGAGGCACTGGGGATTGAATCCAGGTCCTTGTGCATGCTAAGCATGTGCTCTACCACTGAGCTATACCCAGCCCCCTATTATGCTTTTGATATTTTGCTCTTCTCTTTTGTTCTTTCTTCCAATGAAGAGTATAAATCTGGCAGAATTAGTTGTACCTTATGCAAACCAGGGGAAGCTTACCATAATGTTTTTGTGGATGAAGCCCCTCCGGTATCTGGCTGGTTTCAGGTGTGGATATTCTTCAGTGCTGGTGATTCTAATATTCCAAACCTTCTTCCAGGCCTCGTATAGCTGAACATGCACAGGGTAGACACCTGAATGGTGAGGGGCCACCGCGTAACCCATGTCAGTAGGAATGCCGTGCTCCTAAGACCAAGCAAGTGTTAGTTAGAATGTGGTAAGATTTTTTTTTAACTTATGATGATAGTTTTTTTATAGCAAAAAGATACAAATTAGAACCAGCCAAAGGAAGATACACATAGGGCAAGATCTGGAAAGTCCCATAGGTGAAGCTTCTTTTTGTCCTCTCTCCCTGGAGTCCAGATATTACCTCCTCCTGGCTACACATAAGGTGTGACAATACTCAAAAAGACAATTGTCGACTATACATCAATAAAAAAACAACAAACAAAATAAGACAATTGTCAACTAGGTAGCTCACCTGAGCGTCAGTGTCTTGAATTTTTATTGAGGCTTCATTACAGAACCATGATTAGTTGAATTGTTGCCCATATGGTTGAACTCAATTTCCAGCCTCCTTCCCCAGAGGTTAGGTTGATGTCACTTTGCCTAAAGCACTAATCTTTTAGTCTTTTAAAAATTGAAATATACTCAGTTTACAATATTGTGTTAATTTCTGCTGTGTAGCATAGTGAGTCAGTTTATCTATCTATCTATCTATCTATCTATCTATCTATCTGGTAAAATTAAAGTGATAAATATTAAGACCTCTAGACTTGGCGAAGCTGGATAGCCATTCCACCAGTCTTGCTGGTGATACATTTATTGTTTTAGAAGTGGTGGGAAGGACTAGTGATTTTAATGAATAATGTGAAAGAGGCTGCATTCAGTGCATCTTGTCCCAGCCACCTGTTTTTCTAGTCTCTCAATTTCGGTTAAGTTAAATGGCAAACGCTTGCTACAAACAGCACTCAGCACTTATAAAACTAATATTTATTAGAGGGGCAGAACTCATTCTGAATTCGTTAGACTTGCTAACAGGATTTTATTTTGCCTGTAGCCCAGTTTCTACCAAGTTTGTCGCATTTCTGTTGGTCCCTCAGCTAGGGGGCCAGTAAGAGACAATGTACCCTGTCTCGATAGGAGCACACACTTTTGATTAAGAAATGTGGTCAAATGTTATAGAACAAATTTATTTGAAGTCAAAGCCCTAGTTACAGTGAAAGTAGAAGGTATTGAAAGAGCCAAACAATCTGGAAATTTAGTTGATTTGAAGTCCAGCAGCTTTAACACATAAAATGAGTCTAATTTAAAAAAATAGTTTCAAAATTACACACACACACACAAACACACACACACACACACACACACACACACACACACTACTTTCTTCTGTTTACTTGGTCCTAATCAGGGCTGGAAATTCCAAAAATAAAATCTCTGGACAATTTTGGAGGGAGCTTGGGACAACTTTGTATAATTGTAATCATTTCTCTTCGTTTGAGATGGTCCATTAATCCTGATAGTCTGTTTGCAGAAAAGATGAACTATCTTTTATTAAAAGAACACTCATGGCTTCAGTAGTAGACGTGCATTTTTTCCTCCTGAATGATACTTTATTTTTCTATCTGTATTTTTCAAGTTGCTTTATAGTCTTCGAAATTTCCACCCAAACAGACTTCCTTTGAAATACTCATGGTTTTTCTTCATGCCAAAGTGCAATTTCACATACAGAGAACCATAGTAATGGGCTGCTAAATGCCTGAATTGTAGAAATATGCTACAGATGGATATGGAAGAAGTGGAGAAGGCATGGCTTTGTTTTTCAGTGTAACTAATGACAGGAGCTGAAGGACATATATGAGCACCTGAACACAGGAGGAAAATGGGTTGCCAATGGTTTGCCATTACCTAAGTGACTGTCAGACTCCTTCTATATGGCATAAGAGGCTCTCAAAATTTGACTTCAACCTACCTAACATAGCTTATCTCCTATCAGTGTTCATCTTCCCCACCCCCAATGATTCCCTTCACAGCTTTGCTGTCCATTGTGTACGTTGTCTACCCAGTTGGAATGCCCCTTTCGTCTTGTGAACTCTTCATCTTTCAAAACTCAGTTCAGTCAGCTGGAGTTGAGGATGCTGGAAAGGGAGCTGCTGTGGTGGTATTACAGGTAGAGTGGATTATACCTGTGTTTCTGAAGGATGAGAGGAGCATTTCATGTTCTTCATTTTATTTGCATCTTTGTAGAAATGACCACAACTAGGCAGTTATTGCTATATCATTTAGAATTTTGCTATAAAGTCAATGGAAATATCTCATTGCTTTTCCCCCTTTGTTTTTAAAAACTCAAACTAAAGCAAATTACTTAACAACACATACTTTCTGTGAGAAAAGTCAGTGAAGTATTTATCGGAAGTGGTTTAAGAATAGGGGTGCAGTGATAATGGACCAATTGAAAGAAAACGAATTTCAATCACAGAAATTTAGAGAAAAATAATGAACAATTGCAGGTTAATAGTTTTTAAAAGGGTAAAGGATGAAGCCAGGATGAAATTCACAGTAACAGGAACTACATTATAAAAGTCAAGTATCTCCAAGTTTGTGAGGAATTGTGCTGGTAGAAAGCTCAAGGTAGTTTTGAATGCCTGTTAGTGGTCACCTATGTCTTTAGAACACCGTGTAAGAAAAGGACGGTTCAGCACAGCAGACACATTTCCCTTATTTTGAAATATTCCCAAATATTTGCAAACCAACATATATCCAATTTTTGTTTTTATTTTTAGCTTTTAATACTAAAGAAATACTGAGATTTTTTAGTCTCCTCTTTTATTCACGTATGGGCACAGTGTGACCCAGTGGCAGAAAAACCCTGCTTCTGGAGTTAAACCTATCTGGCCATTTCAGTCTTGCATTTACCACCTGTGTGGCTTTGGAGAATGATTTATGACCTCTAAGCCTCATGTCATGGTCTCTCAAATGCTAATCATATGAGTACTTACCTCCAAGGTGTTCAGAGGAAATTAAATCATATAATACATGGAAAGCATTGAATGCAGTTCCTGAAACATAATACACATTCAGTGGATGTTGTTTCTTATTGTTGTCATCACTGCCCTGCTTCCATTTTAAAATAAGCTATGATTCTACTTAAGTCAACTATAATGTGGAAGTTATGAAAATACTGGGCCATTCTTTTTTTTTTTCAGCAGAGTTTCTGTGACTTCTGTCCCACTGTCCCTTCTCGGGCTTGCGTTCCCCTGATCTGTCTAAATACTCTGAACCAATGCCGTGTGGCTCTGGCCTGTGAATCACTGAGAGTTACAGTTAGTAGATAAAGGCAACAGAAATTGACCCCCAAATTTGCATTCAGTACCAGCGAGAACACCTGAAATCTTACTGCATAGAAAAGTTTGGGCTAAGACTGCAGCTAGTATGTTCTGTAAGGCAGACTATTATGTTTTAGAAGATTTAGTCATAATGCTAAATTCTTGACTGATTATTCTCTTCCAGATCTTTTAACTTGCAATTAACATTATCATTTTGTAATCTGGGGCAGAAAGTCTAAAATCGTAGACATTTCAGCCTAAAAAGCTAATTCTCTTTATCCTTTTCATTAATCCTTGATTGAAAGTAACATCTCAGATCTAGGAATTTTGTAATCTGTCAAGATTTCCATAGTAGAGGACATACACTGAAAAAACTGGTGAATATGGCTATGTTACTATAAAATGTATATGAAGTATTTAGAACATAAGTGGGATTGATTAGTCTCACAATTGAACTCGTCCTCCCCACCTCTCAGCTCTACCAGAAATGCTCCCTGCCCCAGTGTTCCTCTGTGTCACTAAGTGACACGATCAATTATCAACCAACTAGTTGCTGTGTCAAAAATAGAGGCTATTCTTGACACCTGTTTCTTCATTCGCTCATAAATCTAGTTCATTATCTTGCCCTATCATTAAAACTCTAGTATAAACCTTAAATCTATCCACTTTTCTCCAGTTCTGTCATCATCATCATCACGCTAATTCAATCTACCACTTTGTTCCCTGGCTCCTAACTCTTCCACCCATCTCCTATCTTGCCAGCTTCCAATCCACTGTCTACATAGCAGCCAAAGTAATACTCAAAAGACTCAGATATGACCATGGGACTTCCTACTCAGAATCCTTCTGTGGTTTCCCTTTGCACTTAAGAGAAAATACGGAATCCTTAGGATGGTCACGGGCCTTACCTGGTAGGACCTTGCTTCACTTTCTTGCCTCATTTTGCACCACTTCCACCCTTCATTGTAGTCTAGTCACATTAATCTTTGCCTAAAACTCACCAAGCAGTTTCCTACCTCAGGATCCACCCATATGTGGTTTTCCCAGACTGGAATTTCCCTCCTTCAGCTCTTCACCTAGATAAATGATACCTCTTTTAGGTAATTAATTCTGTCATATCTTCATAGAAGCCTCCACTGACAAGTTATAATCTATATAAAGTCCACATTAAGACTTGTCTTAGTAGCATTCATCTGGTTTTCACAGTACACAACATAGCTTGTGAATATTGCTTCATGTAATGACTTCTCAATGTTTCTCTTTCTCATTAACCAATAAGCTCCATGAGTTCTGGGTTCTGTTTTATCCACAGCTGTATGCCCAGTGTCTTGCCAGCAGCAAGCACTCAACAAATATTAGTGAACAAGTGTGTAATATTAGTGAAATATTAGTGATTCTGACCACCCTCTTCTCATTCTAATTTTTACTTTCTCAATTATCTTAACCTGTCAGTTCATCTGCAAAATGGACATATAGTGACTTACAGGGAAATTTAACACCTATGTAAGTAATACCTGAAAACACTTTTGAGACTATAGTTTAAAATTATTATTCAAGTGAAAAACAGACATTATTATGAATTTATATTTAAACCATACTGTATGGAATTAAAAATTGCAGTATTTTCCTAAATTGTGCATTCAAATGTTTCCAAATAGAGAATGTGAAGATGATACAGTTTTATCAAGCAAATGTGATGTGATATTTCTTAGAAAAATTTCCCCAAAACTAAAAGAAAAAAAGGAAAAAAATTGTCATTCAAGTACTTGAGCAACACAATAACTTCATTCCTGAAGAATTCATTGTTTATTATTGTCTTTGATATTTCTTTATTTAAATTCTTGCTAGTAATTAAGAATAGCATTTTACTTTTAATATTTTTCTCTATTTCCATCTTTCTAAAAAGACAAAACTTTTAAGTTTTCAAAAATAACCTGATGACTTGTTTCCTATTTCCGTATTTGTCAGATTAGCAAGTATACAAACTAATGTAATTAAAAAACCCATGATAGGAAATCAAACACACATTCTACACTCTATAGTAGAAAAAATCTAAAACTTCATTACAAATGTAATTTATAAATACTTCTAAATGCTTTTCTGTGGTTCATTTTGGTTAGAATGTCCCATTCCCTCAGTTCATGCTTTGGTTAACTTTTTCATGGTACTGAGAATTTATACTTAAAATTAAAATGGGCTTAATTTAAAGCTTCTCTGTGTTTACATTTGGTGGTATATTTTAGAGTTGTTTCTAGACAAAAATTGTTTTGCTTCGATTTTTAAAAGTGTCATCCTTAAAAGCTGTGGTTGTTTGAGATGTTATTTCACATAGAAAATAATACATTTTTACAGGTGACAGGAGTATGTTTGGAAAGTGGAGTTAAAACCTTTCACATAAAAGACACTTCTGTACACACACACACATGCACGTATATACACTTACACACTACGTGTGAAGCAAAATTTATAAAACTATTCTCTTGAATTTCAGGAGCATTTTAAAGCTTTTAAAGACAATGTTGGTAAAATTAATGGACCACACATGAACCTGTTGGGCCTCAGGCACTCGAAGAAGGAGTTCTATAGCATTTGCTGTGACTTGGGGGAAGTAAGAAATGACAGTGATGGTGGCTCAATATATGTAAAATTACTATTTAAAGGAATCTTCCTTCTTCCCTAGACCCAAACCAGGCAAATCAGGATTTATCTGTAGGTGAAGGAATTAGGTTTGGTACTGAATGCTAAGAGTGTAAACATTAGAGTATGTTCCTGTGATAAATGATATTTCTGGTATGGTTTGAAGTGAAAGATCTTGAAAGAAATAATTACCTTAGGTAAGTATAGGAATCTGATTTTTCATTTTTTTAAATTGTGAAATTTATAAAGGGGTTGTGCAAGTAGTCACTAAGGTTCAGATTTAAAATTCTGTGTTTCTTTGACATAATCTTTGTGGTTTTAGAAGTGATCTATTTGGATGCTAAATATAAGTGCACTATTTTTAATCCATGATCAAATCTTAAACAAACATGTATAGTTTTCTTCCTATATATTTAAGAAAGTGAAAACCTCCTAAAATGTGATGGGCATATTTACATAAATTTGGTTAATATTTATAGATTTGGCCACTAGATTTCTTTCTAGTTTTTTTTTTACAGGGTACTCTTTAATTCATAATATAAATTGTTTGCTGGCTGGTATGTGAAAATCTGCAGTGATGATCATATTTTTAATAGATTTGGTTTAAGAGTTTAAAATCATCCTTTGTTGGCAGCTGTTGTATAATTTAAAAAATTGGCTGGTCTTTATCATCTCTGGTTCCCAGGAGGTAAGCCCTAAATCCTTGGAATTTTCTGAGTGATAGGAATGTCTCTATTATTCATGGTGGGTCCCTGAGATCACATCTGAGTTTATATTAACTGGATGACTCAGTGCAGAGTTTAGCCGTGCCAGAAAGACCAACTATGCAACTAGAGAGTTGGGCTCTGAGCCAGGTTACATCAGCGTTTCCTCTAGGTAGGAGACATGAGTTGAAGACTGAGTTCAAACACATGGCCAGTGACTCAATCAATCATGCCTATAAAATGAAACCCCACTAAAGACTCTGCACACCAAGGCTGAAGTGGGCTTTCCTAGTTAGTGATATTCTTATGGTCCAGAAGCCCCAGGAGGATGATATTATTTGTCTCACAATTTGGATTTAAAAAAAAAAACCATGGCTATAGTAACGAAAGTTACATAAGTCTTTGGATAAAGATGTTAATAATGAGCTCTTGTGAAACAGAGTGGCATTATGGTAACTCGTAAGACAGAAGTGTGACCTTATCACTCTGAAGTTACTCAGATCTGCAGAAGAGTCTGTAGTGTTTCATTAACTATATTTATGCTCTTTTTTTTTAGAATCCACATATGAGCGATCTCATATGGTATTTTTCTTTCTCTTTCTGGCTTACTTCACTTAGGATCATTGACTATGATATACAGTGAGAGAAAAATTTTATTTTTCTCATATTCAAAGATAGCCAAACCCATGACAATAAAATGATCAAGTGTCTCCCAGGAAATCTTGGGGACGGGAAGCAGCTTAGTGTCGTGGAGAAAGCACAAATTTAGAAGTCCTGGGCTCAATCTCAGTGATGCCCTTCATTCGCTGTAGGACCTTGGGCAGGTAATACTGCTTCACCACACTTCAAGTCCTTTATTTGCCAAGTAAGGGTAACGAAACAAATTACCTCCCTGTGTTGTAGAGAATGAAAGATGGAAGCAACATTATAGGTCAATTACCATTTAATTTCCTTTCATCTAATTAACATTATTCTCTTTCTCATTGAAACAATAACAAATAAAACAAGGAAACAAAGGTAAACAAGGATCCTTCCACAAAACTCAGGATCTTATTTCAGAGAGGACACTCCTTAAAAGAAGATGCATTATCATTGTCAGTCTTATCTATAAAAGTTTTACCAAACAGTATACAGTTCTTCTGGAAAAAGTAATTGATATTATGTATAAAGTAGGAGGTAGACGTATCCTTAGTGAATGATAAATTTGACAAGGCCATAACAATGACATTAGCATGGTCCTCTTCAAATACTGCCCCAAGTTAACAGCTGAATTATTTGAAGAACTTAAATGAATTTAGTAAGCCAAATGCATTAAGAAATTCCAGAAACAGGTATAGAAATATCAAATCACTATGTTCTATAACAGGAACTAACACGGTCAATTATACTTCAAAAACAAACAAACAAACTCATAGAAAAAGAGATCAGATTTGTAGTTACCGGATGTGGGGGGGGGGGGTGGAGGAAGGGGAAATAGGATGGAAGTAGTCAAAATGTACAACCTTCCAGTTATAAGATAAATAAGTACTAAAGATGTAATATACAACATGATAAATATATAATGAAAATTGTTAAAGAGTAAATCCTGAGAGTTCTCATCACAAGGAAAAACATTGTTTTCTATTTCTTTAATTATTGTATCTATATGAGATGATGGATATTCACTAAACTTACTGTGGTAATCATTTCATGATGTATCTAAGTCAAATCATTCTGTTGTATACCTTAAACTAATACCATGTTGTATGTCAATTATATCTCAATGAAATGCGTAGGGGAAAAAACAGAAATTCCAGAAACAAGAGTTAAGCTAATAATTCAGTACCAATACAGAAAAAGGGTTACAAAAGGTATGTATACTCAGCTTTAACCTTCATTTTCACTTGTAACCTCTAAGGTAAAATTATTTCGTGGAGAGTGACAGATCTTCTTCTAGTCTTCCCTAATAACTATGTAATTTACTTAAAGTGAGTTTCCATTTAAGAGAGCATGCTGGTTTCCTCTCTCAGAGTTCCCTTCAGAATTTCTGAAGTGTCTCCGTATCTTTGTTGAGTGTCTCATAAGTAAACACATCACTAAAGCGTGCACTTTTGTAAGAATACTCAAAAGAATGATGTAAACACTTGTACTTTTCACAGGCCAGGCTAATTTTTTTTTAAATTGCTAAAATTTCTTCAAGTAAACACATGAAGGAGTTTGTAGAAATGTTAAAAGAAAGAAAAAAAAGCCCCAAAGAATTTATGAAGCTTATTTTAGGCTGTAGCAAAGTAACTGAAAATAAAATTATCTAGAGACACAATGGAGGAATTGGAGGGTTTAGTTTAATTCAGCTTTCTCAGAGTTTGAAGCCACGAATTTAATGTGGACCTTTGGGGGTCCCTGAGAGGTAATAAAACTGTAAACTATTCAGGGACAGGCTTAAATTCCCAAAGTACTTGCCAACACATTTAATCTTTCTGAAGATATGTAAGGTTGATTAGATCAGGAATCTTAAAGTCTGTATGGTACTATTAAAATTTTTTTTTAATTTATCTTTTTTTGAGGGGGAAGTGATTAGGTTTGTTTATTTATTTATTTTAATGGAAGTACTGGAGATTGAACCCAGGACCTCATGCATGCTAGGCACGTGCCTTACCACTGAATTATACCCTTTCCCCTGGCACAGTACTAATTTTAACTGAAGTCATACTACTGACAGTATAGAAAAGTTGATATTGATCTTTGTTATAACTATTGCATATCCTCTGGTATTTATAATAGCCATCAGGACAGTTAACACTTGTGGTGCTGGTTGCACAAACACAGGAAATTACATGAATCATATACACAGCAATTTAAAAGAAAAACATTGTAAAAAGTCAGATTTTAATATTCTGCATTTGTTTAAAAATATAACCCTTCAGGAAGGTAATAACATTTTCGTTATGAGGTTTGTGTAATAGTGATCAACAACACTATCAATGGCATGGCAATTTGCAGTTACACAAAACATGCTAGTTATTCAGGCTTTGGAGGCTGACAGATCTGAGATCAAATCCTTTCTCTAGTTTCCACTGCCTGTGTGATTTTAAGAAAATTATATAAGCTCTCTGAGCTTCACTTTCTGCATTTTAAATATGACAATAACTAGGCTCACAGGTGGTTGTGAGGATTAATTGGGGATGTGGGGAAAGCACTAAGCACAATGCCTGGTAAATATCTGGATCTCAAAATGTTCTCTTCCTACATTTCCTCTGGAGAGTCAATAATCTTCCTAAAAACTGAAATGCTACGTTCTATTCATGTAGGGGAAACAGAATAATAGAACTTCAAGTTTCACAGCTTTCCCTGATTTGAGCATCAACTAAAGGAAAAGAATGGGGAATTGGGGAGATTAGTTTGGACGCTGTTGTCATGATCCAGGTATGGGAGAAAAAATTTGAAAGTGGAATGGGGATGGGAAATTTTGAAATGGAGTAGGATGTGGTACAAAACAATGAACTCATAGAAACTGGGGAATGATTGGGAACAGTGAGTAGGAGATATGAAAAAGCTAAAGCAGACACAAGGTTAGCAGTTGTGTGGATTTTACGCTCACTGACTGACTGATTATATTCAGGGATAATATTCAAGGTATTTACAGCCAGTATGCCACGCCACTGATCAGTCAGACCTGTTGCCAACTGCAAAGCTGGAGCTGAATGCTGGAGACCTGAGCCGGGTCCCTTTAGTTGCTGAGTAGTTGGGAGGTTTGGGACATCCTGGGGGAGGGCCTGCGATCCAGGTGTGGGGAGAGGTAGTAGTGTTGACACTTTTCAATATTGTAGTAACTAGCATGGCCATACCAGTACTTTTAAGTTGAATGTTAACGCTGATAACATATTCCTTAGTCTTCTCTCCTGTCTCTTATCTTCTCCAAGTTCCTTCAGCCATTCTCTTTGTGAAGTAATTATATACTTTACCATATTGGTTATCGTGCTCTGAATAATGGCTAGTGTTTTTCTTAAACTGAGCTGTTTGCATTACTCTAGAAGTGATCTACCAGCTCAGAGCAGACTTTTTGCATCCTGATTTGAACTCTGTTTTTACTAGGACCGTTAGAATTATATATACTTGTTTTCAATATCAATAAAATGAAAATCTAATGCCCTTTTTTAATAAAGTGCTTCACTGAGGTAAAAATGATAAAATTCATTCTCTAGCTGGCAAGTGAACTAATTAAAAGATTATTATATATTCCTTAAGCCAGCAAGTCTTTCAATATATTTTAAATTACATTTTGATACTATAATCTTTATTTCCATTTTAGAAAAGTTAATGTGCTCACTAATCTAAAATGTTGCATAATTGACAGTAGACATTTCAGCTAATGTAAATTAGCAGGTTCTGCTGAACTTGGAAAAGAAGGGGGAAAAGGACACTATTTGAAAGAATAAAAATAGTGTAATCAAAATTACAAGTCCCAGGCAAGATTTTATGTTTTCAGGATCAGGACCATCATTCCATCACTACTAATTTTAATAGTATTGTCTGTAATAGTGTTAAGTATCACTGATATTGGCAGTGAATTCAATGATAAAATTTTCTACTAATTGTTTTATCACTAAAAATTAAACTACCATAATTCACAGAAATTTTAAATCCAATTCTTTGATTGAGAGTATATATATTGATGATTTTTTTGAGGTTTAAATGTAATAAATTGTTTTATTTTTCTAATGGAATTCTGTCCAATTTTAAAGCTGTACAATAGATATTTCAAACTGTGTTGTAGATCAATAATGTTACAATTGATCTTTGCCTCAGGAATGGTACCTTTCCAGAAAATCCCCTGTTGAAATTTAATTTTAATACCTGAAATAGCCCATATTTGATAACTAAAAATATTTTATAATCGACCTCTAAAACTGTATTTCCTGATAGTTATAATCATCAAATGCAAGTATGCTTAAAGGATTTGCTTGACCTTCCACAGTAAGTAATTAGACAGAGCTTTCAAAGCTAAATTAAAATGAACATCAAATCCCCTTGTGAGACAGAAGTGTCCACATTGTGCTAAAGGATAATAGATCAGATGTGCTTGCTAAAACTCAATGAAAATAACACGTGTTTGGCTGTAGATGGTGATAGGACCCAACCAAAGATGTTTTTTTAACATCATAGTCTCAGATTCTCTTAGTTGGAAAAGTACTTTAAATGTCCTTTAATTCAATCACTCATTTGAATACTGAATTTTATACATGACCTCCAGTTTAGTTGTTTGAACACTCAGTTGCTTCTTAAATTTTTTATTTTATTCTTTTCAATGGAGCTTCTGGGGACTGAATGCAGGACTTAGTGCATGCTAAGCATATGTTCTACTACTGAGCTATACCCACTCCTACCCTGCAGTTGCTTCTTTGTATTTTCTCTCAGGACCTTCACTGGTAAACATTCATGCTTATTTTAAAATTTAGAGCCTCTAAGCTGCTGAAAAAAAGCATGATGTGGCCCAATTTAGAAATGCAATATTAGCACAGGTCAAGCTTTTGTTTGTTCCATCTAATAAGTTGACAGTTAAGGCAGAATTTCCTCCAAGATAGTTTCTTTGAATTAAAGTAGACTCTATATCTATATATAACAAATGATATTCAGACTTGTGGAAAGCTCCTCAGATTTAGTTGTTTGTCTCCTTTACCAACATTTTAGGAACTCTAGCTACTTAGGGAACCTATTGGAACCTAAGGGAGAATTTGCCCTATGAATTTCCCCTCTAGTTATCATTTCCCATATGTTTAGCAGAACTACCAGTTATTCCCTTAGATTACCAGGCAAAAGAGAAATCTAGACTTATATCTGTGAATTAGTTTGGGAAGTTAATGAAGAAGTGTGGAGATCACAATTTTTGCAGTTTTAGAAAACCAGAATTTCTGGTTTCAAATTCTACTACTAGTGAGCTTCATAATCATTAATGTCACTGTATTTCTCTGACTTTTCAGTTTACTTCTCTGTAGTGTGAGAGTAAATATTCCTACAATTAAGGGTTGTTGTAAGGATTAAAGGAAATAATACAGAATATATAAACAACTAAAATTAAACTCTTGAACTCTTCTTACTACATCTTTAAATTTAGCAGCTTTGTGACCCTAATGTCTTGATGGGAAGTAAGAGTTAACACATATTTTCAAAATGTGTAAAATTCATTAACCAAATGTCATTCCAATACAAAATAAGCTTCTAAACTTGAGGACTTTTTCCCCCTTACCTATCACTGTAAATACCTCAGGAACCAAGACAAAAACTGTAGATGGTAGTTTTATGATACTGAATATAATGATAATAAAACAACAGCTGTTATCTACTGCATGTTTGTTGTGTACTAATCACTCCTCCCAAATGCTCCTTTCCTCTTCCTTGTTGTTATGGCTGGGGAGGGACTGTTCTTGGATTCAGTCTCTTCATATGTGTCCTCTCCTGACAAAAAAGCTGACTGGTCCTGTATTTGATTAAACTTTTATGAATGTTCTTTTCTGCTTCAAGGACCATAATTTGGGTTGTCAACCTGAAACTAGGAATGACACTTTTGAGAAATGTCCTCTGCTTGGCACTTGAGGTTAAGGATGACCAAATTTCAATTTTGAATTACTCTTTCAATTCATCATGCATTTTAGTTGAGAATTCTAAAAAAATATGGACAACTGTGCATGTCTGTTCTTACTGTATGTACTTTCATGTATTTATGCTTGTTTTAAGTATAACCATAACCTTGGCATGCAGATGATTCATTCACCCAAGTCAGAATAGAACACCATTATTCTAGATCATGTTCTATTTTCAAGGGGTTATAATAGTGAATGTCACATCTTTCATCAAATGTACCTTGATAAACTTTTTAAAAGGCTACCAAAACAATAACAATAAACATAAAAACTTCCCTCCTCACTTCTCTGTCTATATTTTACTGTTACTTTCTTTCATTTTATGTATTTTCTTCTTTTACAAGTTCCTTTCTTTTTCCACAGATTTAAAAAGAAACTACAATTTTCTTCTCCACACCCTCTCTTGCTGATTAATATTGCTAATATCAGCAGTCTTTTAGATTTCTGAAGATGATAGAATTGATGTTTGCTGCATTGAGAGGATTTTTAGTGCTCTCTATTACAAATTGTGGCAATGTTTACCCACTTTTATTTGCCGTTTACTATTCCTGTTTATATTTTGGTGGAAAAAATTGTAGCTCTCTGTCTCACAGGAGTTTGCAAATACTGTCAAAACATTTTCACAATATCGGCATGGAGGGTACCATTTTTGCTTTCTTGACAAAGTATCAATGCATGACAAAGGTACATTTGAAGCTACCTATTTTGGAGAGTAGACTGAAGTTGAAAGACAAGCATTGGCTCCCAATGCTACCCGTAAAGTATCTTGTCTTCTATATCCTCAAGAAAAAAAACTCCAATACATTTTATAAATTCTAACCTTTTCTTGTGTAAATTTGAGTAAGATACCATGTGGATCAACTATTCAAACATCTTAGGGTTTTAGAAGTTTATGTAGAACACATAACATGACAAGTGGACATCAGTACTTTCTTAAATTCTGATTAGCCAAAGAACTAATAGTTACATGGCTGTATTTCTCTCAAAGAAAGATCCATGAGTCTCATGATATTTGCTCTTTTTCTCATGAGACTCTGCTTTCTACACTGGCTAGAGTAATCTCAGCTCTATTACGTCGAGTTTATCTTAAATCACAGGAATAACTCTATCCATTGCTTGAATCTTTCATATTTTACTGGGTGGCCAGCCAAGAGAGATGTTAACACTTTCATATGTTTGTGTGCCCATTAGAATAATTTATAGAAACAAAAAACACCCTACTACCTAGACACGTGCCTTATTGGCTTGTTTATCACTGTATACCATCTCTGCTCATTACAAGCACATTTTCTCATGTACTGTACTTAATAGAACTTGTACAAGTAAGTGTTACATCTGGAAAACTGGTGTTTTCACTAAGCCTCATTTCACTCCAGATTCTCCCTTGATACCTAACTCTTTTTTTCTTTTGGCTTTGAATCTTTTTGTTTATTTATTTTTATAAAAAATTTTTCTTTATTGAAGTGTAGTTGATTTACAATGTTAATTTCAGCTGTATAGCAGAGCAATTCAGTTATACATATACATATATATTTTTTCAGGTTCTTTTCCATTATGTTACTACAAGAAATTGAATATAGTTCAATTTCTATACAGTAGGTTCTTGTCACTTATCTATTTTATATATAGTAATGTGTATCCATCCAAACTCCTAATTTATCCCTCCCCAGCTATTTCCGCTTTGTTAACCATAGTTTGCTTTCTATGTCCATGACTCTATTTTTGGTTGGTAAATAAGATTTATATATATATATTTAGATTTCACATATAAGTGACATTTGTCTTTCTCTGACTTACTTCACTTAATATGATAATCTCTAGGTCCATTCATGTTGCTGCAAATGGTATTATTTCATTCTTTTTTTCTGGCTGAGTAATATTCCGCTGTGTGTGTGTGTGTGTGTGTGTGTGTGTGTGTGTGTGTGTGTGTGTGTGTATGTGTCTGTTGATGGACATTTAGGTTGTTTCCATGTCTTGGCTACTGTAAGTAGTGCTGCTGTGAACCCTCTGAACTGTGGGTTTGATGTCTATATGGTTTGGCACTAGGTCAAGGAATAACTCATTTTGTTGGAGAATTGTTTTATGTTGGTATTTTGCTTTTGCAGTGCAGCAGGAAGATCCTTCTGGACAGGAGCCATGTTTTATGAGCTCTGACCACAATGTCATGTAACTAAATCTTATGAGTGTCTGGTGAAGTTCCTCTTAAATGAGACCCCTCTAAGCATTAAGTACCCAATACAAACTCAAAAGTCACATACTGAAAGGGGGCATTACCAAGTTGTTCTAATGGTCACATAGAAAAATCTGCTTAAAAAGTGCCAATATGCCAAAAACCTCTAAGACATTCTCAACATAAAACGCCAGTCATTTCTATAGTCAGTTTACATTAGTTCATTGTTATGTTCAAAGTAAGTTACTTACTAAGGCGAATTTTTTGTTGAGAATCATCTGCTCCACCAAAGATGACTCATTATGGAAGAGGTGGGGCTGCATGTGGCTCCACATGTGTGGAAACCACCAGAACTCATCCACAGATCCCAACAGATGGTCATCCCCTTCATCTTCCTCTTCAGTTCCTTGGGTTGGGGGGGAAGAGGGGGAAGATTATTCAGTTAATTTCAGTTACACTAATCGTCTGTTTATCTGTTTATATATCTGTCTATATATCAATCCACCCATCCATCCAATTATATATTTAGAAGTTACCATTTATACTATCTTCAATACATATAATTGAACATGAAATGTAACAAAGGAAAATACATGCCTCGAGGAACAACCAGAGAGTGTGATACAGTTCCTTTAAAAGTTTTTAAACATGAGATATGGCTGTAAAATCACTGCAAGATGGACGTACAGAACCATTCCCAAGGATGTTAGAACTTTTAACCTTTAGCATCTTTGTGTAATTTGTAGTTTGGAGAGAATAGGGGCTGAGCAGGGAATGCAATCAAGGGGATGTGAGTGAGGAAATGTACAGCAGAGCCCCAACAGTAAATCGTTCTGATGGGTTGTGACACAACAGTCTCAACAAAATAATTCCATAATTTATCTGGTTTACTCCTTAAGTCTGAGATGCAGCTGCTCAGTCATATTTAGAGAAAACTAAGGCACAAAAAGGAGAAAAGGGGGAAATGTAGCAACTGTTATTGGGAAAACTAGAGAAAACTGAAGGGAAGAAAGAAGAAAGGATGACAGTGATGAAAAGAAGCTGAGAAGTGGTGAAGTCAGAGTGAAACCTTCCAAGCTGCTCCTTGGTGGTACTCCTGCTCCTCACTGCTCATCCTTTCTGTCAAGTTCTTGGAAGCAGACTTTCCACCAAGAAACTTCTATTTCCCTGAAAGTCAAAGCTTTGTTGTTGTTCTTCTGGTTTTTCAAACATGGGTTTGTTTTATTTCCTCCATTCTCCCTGACCTGCAGTTTAGTTGCGTGTGGGAAGTCACAGCTCTCTTAACTTGCCTGCAAGGGTAGGAGTTTCTTTTTGTACTTCCCCAGGCACAGTTTGCTAAAGCATGAAATCAGAGCAGTGTAAGGGGCCTGTCCTGGCATAGCATAAGATGATTATTAATCATTACAAAATTAGGCAGCTGCACTTGAATTTCAGCCACAACACTGAATCTAATAAGGTCCTAGAATAGTGGATTCTTCACATGATGTCTGATTTGGGTGAAGAAACGCTCTCTCCTGTTTTCAATAGTAGTTCTGATGTGACTGGTTTTAATAGGATCCTACAGGCTAAAGATGGAGGATGGGCTGCTGCCCTGGCCCAGCCAACTGAGCCCAGTGCTTGTTACCACTGTTCTCTCATTTAATTTTTCCAAGAGAAGGAAGGCAGAGCCTACTGGCAGGAAAAGAATCAGATCTGATGATTTATTGGGCAATAAAGGAGATTTACCAAGGATAAAGTTGTAGTATGAGGCTGCTTGTTTGTTCTAATTTATGCAGGAGGGACAAGATTATATAGAATGAGTGGAATAATAATCCTTCAACAAGGACCGTCTTCAATGTCACTTTCCTATGCTTAGGTACTCTGCTGATATGAAGGAATTTTTTTTTCTCTCTCTCTAAAGAGCATCTTTAAATCTAATCTGTTTTATTTCCCTTAAGTTTTTCCTCTTCATCATACACTCCTGTTACCATAGTATAGTTGAATAAGTATAGCCTTTGGAGTCAGATGTTTTTAGGTTATTTGTAGGTTCCAACACATTTGAGTTGTGTGACTGTGGGCAAGTCACATAACCCCTTTAATGTTGGTATTCATGCAGGCAGAAATATGGACAGCAGTAACTATTTTATTCTTTCTGGGAACAAGTGTCTGCACAGTCCTGTCACACTGGGTAATCTAAAATGCCTATTTATTTATTTATACTTTTTTTCTTGAAGTACAGTCAGTTACAGTATGTCAATTTCTGGGGTACAGCATAATGTTTCAGTGATACATAGACATACATTTATTTGTTTTCATATTCTTTTTCATTATACATTACTACAAGATATTGAATATAGTTCCATCTGCTATACAGAAGAAACTTGTTGTTTATCCATTTTATATATAGTAGTTAGTATCTGCAAATCATGAACTCCCAGTTTATCCCTTCCCAGTCCCCTCCCCCCGGTAACCATAGTTTGTTTTCTATGTCTGTGAGTCTGTTTCTGTTTTGTAAATAAGTTCATTTGTGTCTTTTTTTTTTTAAGATTCCATATATAAGTGATATCATATGGTATTTTTCTTTCTCTTTCTGGCTTTCTTCACTTAGAATGACGATCTCCAGCTCCATCCATGTTGCTGCAAATGGCACTGTTTTATTCTTTTTTATGGCTGAGTAGTATTCCATTGTATAAATATACCAAACTTCTTTATCCAGTCATCTGTCAATAGACATTAAGGTTGTTTCCATGTCTTGGTTATTGTAAATAGTGCTTAAAATGTCCATTTTTTCCCCCTCCTATATTTCCTGTTCCTGTTTGTCTTGTGTCTCTTATGTGTCTCCTTTTGTGTGTGTGTTTAGCTGTAATACCGCATGGGGTGGAGGTGGGTCTCCCCTGAATGTTATGTGGCAGAGAGGACACTGTATTTAAGAAGTTAAGAACTGATCAAGCTATTGTATTAACTAATTGCCCTGATTAATGAGTCACCAACATCGAGCATTCTTGGGGCTTCTGAGTAACTATCTTATAGCTCAGGGAGGCCTTCTAGAGAGAACTGCAAAGGAATAGCAGATGGAGTTAGGGGTTTAGAATCTCTGATGACTCCAATCATGGCAAAGTCTTGGGTCCTGTTAGCTTTTAGGTAATAAATAAGGCAGCCCTGGTAGAGAAACACTGGTGACATGTGACTGGTGATGCCTTAATACTTTTTTTATTTTTATTTTTTGACATAGGGATGACATTTGGATTCCCTACAATTAAACATCTCAGCTTACGTATGCTCCTCTTGCTTAATATTTTGTATGTCCTCAGGACAGCATATTGATTAAAATTACAGTCAGTTACCTGTTGAAACTTTACTTTTCCGTACTGAAAACAGCAGATGTCTCTTGGGGTTTCCCAGTAAACAGTTCATTTCTGATTTCCAAATCCCCTGGGTAAAGTGAGCTGAGATTTCCTTGTTTATGAAAAGTCACCCCTCCTACCACCTTTAATCTCTATTCCTTGTCCTCTATAATTCCTATCTTTCCCTGCATCCTTGTTACCTCTATTCATTTTTCTAGTTGGCCTTCACCCAAAGCTTATTTATCAGGACATTGCAACAGATTTCAGAGTTCTTTGGAACGAAAGCTCAGGCATTTGTTGTCCTTCCCTGAATATTATGGTGAAATCTGGTATTAAAATATTCATACATTTTAATCATGCAGCAGTTAGACAAACGACGTCTGCCCTCTGACAGATTTATGTAAATTCATAGTAGGCATAATTGTACGCCTCTCTTTTTTTCTTTATTACTCTTTCTTATCTGATTTCCTTTAATCCTACTTTGGGGATGTTTTATATCAGAATTAATTATATTGAGAACAAGTGTCTATTGCTTATTACTTTAAACCTTATGATAAAAAGTAGCTGAAACAGTTGTTCATGGTTGGATTGTCCTGGCCTCTTGCCACTCCTTACACCCCCACTTTCCCTATTTCAGTCAGAACTGGAGAAAGAGAAATGAACTGGGAGTCAAATTCCACAGTTTTAACTGTCATTTCTTAAGTTGTTACAAAACTATACTGAACTCTTATGATTATTGAAAATTATTTTATTATGTATCTATTTAAATAACTTATGTCTCTTCAGTATTTTATTTGTAGTATTTCCTATTCTGATATTATATTAAAAACACCATCATTGACTGAGACTGTGCTAAGTGCTTTTTAGGATCATCTTATTAAATTCTCACTCCAACCCTAGGAGCTAAGGACCTTGCTAACTCCATTTTACAGATAAGGAAATTGTTATTAGGAGAGGTAAAGTAATTTGTTCCACATCACTGGGAATGGTGGGATAAATCCTGAATTCAGAGCCTAAATTCTTACCTAGATTACACATCTCCAGGGCCCTTAACTATCATTCATGAACCAAACGTGGAGTGTAAAAATAAGATTAGGATTTACTAATTCATATAACATTGCTCTTCACATTGTTAATGAATTCTATGATTATAATTAGAATTTACAAATACTATTGGTTCTCAGTGATTTGGGAAAATATACAAACCTAAAGAACCTATAGATAAGGGGAAGTAACCTTTGCCATTCAGCTTCCTTAATCAAGGATTGACAACTGAACAACAAAAATCCATTTTTTTTTCTAATGCATAAGAATTAGGCTCTGACTGACCTAAAGTTAAGACTTTTTTTTAACACTTAACTAGCTATATGAACTTGTGCCCCTCTAAGTTTATGGGTTCTTATCTAGAAAACAAGGTAACATATTCCTTAACTCCTAGGATTTGATGAAAAGGTACATGAAAAGTGCTTAGTTAAGTACCTAAAATATGGTGTTGCTCACTAAAAGGGAACTAGGGAACTGTAATTTTTATTCCACTATATCTTTACTTCTCACAACATGCACAACTCCTTCAAAAACTAAAATAAATCAAACAAGATGAAACTCCTGAAATAAAGTCTACTATTTTGACACTGCTGTTTTTCTCCTTTTCAAGACTGAATAAAATAAAATTTTTACTAGAAAACAGAATTACTCATGTAGAAAGAAAGACAATGTAATTCAATTAAACTTTACAATACCTAATTTTTGAAGGATTCAGAATATTGATTTTTATATCTGTTCCCATTGAAAACTGATCTGACTGGTTTTAGACAACCCTGGTCAAATTTCTGTGGTAGCTTTCCTACTGTATACAGATAAAAAAATTCTTTCAAGCCTTAGCCTATGTTCTACTTTCCCTGACTTACAGAGAGGACGTTCTTACTACGAGTTGTGGAAAGTACTCACAGCAAATAAGGAAAGAGGACAAGTCTTTGAGAAACAAGAATGAAGGAGAGCAATTGGCTAGAGTCATTCTTTAGCATTCAGTACTGGGCAAAACCTGAGTTATTAGGAGTGTTTTCTTATATTTCTATCATGTTTGGTAAAGAAAGTGTTAAATTATTCTTAATATTTAGAGTGATTTTCTTTCACAGCACAACATGCTCAAATTCTATTCTCTAACCGTATTCCATATACATACTAATAGTTCAAATAAAGGTGACTTTATTTTCACTGAATCATTTTTTCATTCATTCCCTTTCTTCAATAGACAGTTTTACTTGCTGGTGTGACAGCAGTAAAGCCTTTGTGGAGTGTTCATTTTAGTGAGGGAAGAAAGACAACAGATAATTTAAAAATAAAATGCATTCAGTATCCATTCACAATAGAACACTTCAGCCATCTAGAAATAGAAGAGAGCTTCCTTAAGTTAATAAAGAGTATCTATAAAATAGTCTATTGAAAGAATTCCCCTAAGAACAGGAACAAAACTACTGAAGTATTTCCCCTGAGGTCAGGAACAAGATATGAGTGTCACTATTACCACCTTTATTTAATATTTACTGCAGACTGAAGCTCGTGCAATAGGCAAGAAAAGAAACAAAACTCATAAAGCTCAGAAAGGAAGAAATAAAATTTTTACTCTTCAAAAATTATGTGATTGAATGGGTAGAAAATCCAAAAGAATCTATAAACTATAGAATTAATAAATGAATGTAGCAAGGTTGCTGTATACAAGGTCAACAGACAAAATTGTTTTTTGCATAGTTGACAGAGAAATGGAAAATAAAAATTTAAAAAATACACCATTTACTAGTGCATCAAAAAACCTGCCAAGGAGTAAATATAAAAACAATAAAGTTTTATCAAGTGTAATTAAAGAGGACCTATATATGTTAGGAATATGATATTAGAAATATGATAGGAACACTCAATGTTTAGGATACTAATTCTCCCCCAAATTAATTAATAATTTAATATAATCTCAATAAAAATAGTAGCAAGTTAATTTGTAGATACCGATAAACTGATTTTAAAATTTATATAAAAATTCAGATGGCCAAGAATTGCCAAGGCAATCTTGAAGAAGATGAACAAACTTGGGGGTTAGCAGATATTACAATGGCAGATATTCACATTAAAGTTATAGTAAACAATACAGTATAATGACACAAATAGATCTAAAGGAAAGGAGAGTCCAGAAACAGACGTTGTGGTATGCAAAGATGTCTTTAAACAGACACAAAAAAGGAAAAAAAGATAAAGTAGACTATAATGAAATTACTTTTGTTAAGCAAAAAGTACCAGTAGGGGTGTAAAAAGACAACCCACACATAAGGAGGAAGCATTAGCAACACATATAACTGACAGAGAGCTCATTAAGAATTGTATATATAAAACAGATAAACAGGTTTATACTGTATAGCACAGGGAAATATATTCAATATCTTATAGTAGCTCATGGTGACAAAGAATATGAAAATGAATATATGTACATTCATGTATGACTGAAGAGTTGTGCTGTACACCAGAAATTGACACAAGATTGTAAACTGCTTATAACTCAATAAAAAAAAAGAAAAAAAGAAAACCTCAAATAAAAAGAATATATAAAAAATTTCTACAAATCAATTTAAAAAAACACCCAGGTATTTCCAAAAAGAGGATATCCAAAAGGTCAATAGATATATGAAAGAAACTCAGTTTCACTACTCATCAGTGAAACGTGCATTTAAACCATAAGATGATATTTCTACATGGCCACCAGAAAGGCTAAAATTAAAAAGACAAACAATATCAAATACTGGTGAGAATGGAGAGCAACAGGAAAACTCATAAACTGTTGGAAATATAAATTGGTACAAGCACTTTGAAAAACGGTCATTTTCTTCTAAAAGCTGATTATAAGCATCCCATGTAACTTGCAGTTCTACTCCTGGTTGATAATGAACAGAAAAGAATTCTTATGGCCTCTGAAGGACAGATGCAAAAATGTTCTTAACACAACCATTCAAAAAAAGCCGAAGACTGGAAACAACCCAAACATCTACATTGTAAAGTAATGGAATAAAGAAATTTTGGTAAATTCAAACAATGGACTACTTTAAAGTAGTAAAAATGAAAAAATTACTACTATACATAATAATATCTGTGAAACTAAAATAACATTGACCAAAACAAGCTGCACACAGAAGAGTCCATGGAATATGATTCCTTTTACATACCTCTCAAAGCCAGGCAAGCTAATTTATGATATTAGAAGTCAGGATAGTGGTTTTCTTTGAGGGAAGCTAGTGACTATAAGGCAGCATAATGGAGGGGGTAGGTGAGATTCTGGTAGTAGTGTCTTTTTTTAAATTCTTATGTTTTTGTTGAAGTGTAGTCAGTTTACAATGTTAGTTTCAGGTGTACAGCAAAGTGATTCAGTTACACATATACATAGATACATATATATATTTTCAGTTTATTTTCCATTATGGCTTATTACAAGAAATTGAATACAGTTCCCTGTGCTATACATTAGGTCCTTGATTTTTAATCTGTTTTATATATAGTAATGTGTATCTGTTAATCCCAAAGTTCTAATCTGTCCCTCCCCTCCTTTTCCCCCTGGTAACCACAGTTTGTTTTCTATGTCTGCGAGTCTATTTCTGGTTTGTAAATAAAATTTGTATCTTTTTTAAAAAATTCCACTTAAAAGTGATATCATTTGATTCTTTTTCTTGATCTGCATGCTGGATATGCAGCTTTCGCTATATTTATTACTTATGCACTTCTATATATACAAATTATAGTTCAATAGAAAAGAAAGGTCATTAGAATGTGACATGGTGAATAAACTTTCAAACTATGAACATTTTGTGAAGGTTAAAAAGTAATAGGTTAAATGAAACTGAATAATATGAAGAAAATAAAATAGGAGAGAGTCACAGGGAACATAGGAAGGTGTGAAGAGGAGGGGTCATGATTTTAAAGAGAGTGGTCAGGGAGGCCTTAATGAGGACAGTTAAGCTCCTTTTTCTTACCTGTATGGTAAAATTTCCCTGAAAATCCCAGGTTGAACGTAAAATTTGTGATTTGTGCACGCAAAAGATTCTGAGTATCAAGCAGGGCCTGAAATACATAATTTAAAAAAAAATGTATCAAGTAGAGAATGGCATTGAGAGGATATCTTCCTTCAGCATTCAAAAAGTAAAACTACTCCTTTATACTTGAGAGAATTCAATGATGGAAAGTAGTTTCCTTATCACTTTATAGCTAGAGAGATGCTTTTGAGATTACATAAACCCATACATATATTTATCCTTTAGCTTGCAATAAATCAGCAAAGAGTGTCAGCTAGAAAAAGGAAATTAAGTGAAAAGTTTATTCCTCATGTATCAAAGGAACTAGTACCTAGTACATACAATACGTCTCCTTTTACCCCCCTCAGGGACATAGTTCACCATCTGCCAAAAGAGGGAAACTCTAAGGGGAACTATGCAAGAACATATGTTGAAAGAAACAGATTGTTATTTTTCAGATGCATCTCTTGTCTTCAAAATCCAAGACTTTTCAATCTTTAAGTCTTAGATCTCCCAAACATAGTGACTTTTCTTCAAGAATGGATATCGTGGTAAAGTAAATCTCTAATTTGCCCTTTCATTGAAAAACAGAGAGACAAACAGAATCCCTTACTTCCAAGAGTATTTTGAATCAGAGTTTTACTTGTTATATCCCATAAAGTATTTATCATGCTATGAGTATTTAATGGATTTTTTTCCTTTCTTCTTCTCCTTCTTTTCTTTCTCATTCATATTTAAATTCCCATTCTTATATTCCTTCTCTCTCTGCCCTGCCCCCAAGTCCCTGCCCCAGACCATGGTAGTATCCACCCCAACTAGGCAGAAAGTTAACACTGAATGGTAGATGTGTAAAGGCTCTTAGTCACCACTTCTTTTACACATGAAGAAACTAAGGAGAAATGACTTGCTCATTTTTACAGATAAATTCATGGTAGATCCTAGGTTAAGGATATAGATCACCTGATTCCAAATTAGGGACTCTTTTTTTTTTCCCTCTACTACACCAAATCTTTCCCCTCCTCTCCACAGTACACTGGCTGGGTCCACAACAAAACCTTTTCTTAATAGTGTAGCCAACACCTGGAAGTCCTGCCTCATCATGTTCATTCATGGTCTCAATCTTTTTGGGGGGATAAACAGATAGACATTTTATTCAGAGACCGTGCCATGATTGTATGCTTTCTCTGTGAATGCAAGTGATTCTCCTTGTGTAAAAGCAGAGGAAGAGAACTTTTGAATCTCAAATTTAAATTCATGTGACAAATGGTAAGTTTTGAAATTTAAGTATCTAAGTCTTCTTTTTCTATCCTTACTCTGTTTACATGAACAACTTCCTTTCATTTCACAACTGAACCATGTGATATGTGGGTCCTGAGGGCACTCATATATGGAAGGCAGGCCTGTTTGTGGACTTCCACACCTAACTATAGAAGCAAAAGGGTTAAACTGATGGCAGTGTCACTGGGGACTGGTTAGATCCCATCCTCACAAGGGCTAGGTACAGTTTGGGCAGGGGAAAGAGAATTTGGCTAGCTGAGGAGTGACAAAGTGAGGAATGGGACACACAACCTTGGTGTCAGGAGGTGTGGGGAGGGGTGCTGCCTGGGTGTAAGGGCTGAGCTTTTCTCTTTCTCTCCTTATGGAAGGAAAATCAGATAAGGGATCAGAAGGTATGGATTTAAATGCCAGCTCTGGGACTTAACAGTGCACTCACTAAGGCTTGGACTCAGATTGTCTCAGCTGGAATTCTAGATCTGTTCTTATTCAGCACTATGTATGTTATCAAATTTTCCAAGCCTCAGATTCATCGTATATAAAGTGGGAATCATAATAATTAACTAAAAACACTGTTGTGAAGATTAAGTCAGATAATTCATTTGTGCTTTGGCATAGTGACTAGTATATGATACGTGTTCAACAATTATTAGCTGCCACTCCTCTATAATTGCTGCTGCTACTATTACTACTATTAATATGGTTGTTGTTATTGTTAGTGATAGATAATAATATGTTACCTCTCTGAACTTTCCCTTCAGTTATTAAAAGTGAAGACAATTATCTAACTCATGGAATTGTGATGAGGAATGAATATAAAAGAGGTAATATATGCAGGAGTGCTTGATAAGCTCTAACAAAATGGCATAAAATATTAGGTATTGACATTATAATTACCAGCAATATATTATATATACATGTATATGTATATAATTACAATTATGTACATATTACTGATAATTGTATCTGTATCTATATAGTATGCATCTCTCATTTACTTCTTTCTTTACTGAAATATAGTTGGTGTACAATATTATGTTAGCTTCAGGAGTACAACATAGTGATTCAGTATTTAAACACGTTATGAAATGATCAACACCCTAAGTCCAGTAACCATTTGTCCCATATAAAGTTATTACAGTATTGTTGACAACATTCCTTATGCTATACATTACATCCCTCTGACTTATTTATTTTATAACCAGAAGTTTGTACCTCTTAATCTCACTCACATATTTTACTCATTCCCTACCTCATCCCTGCCATCTGGCAACCACCCATTTGTTTTTTGTATCTATGAGTCTGTTTTCATTTTTTTTTTTTAGATTCCATATATAAGTGAGATCATATGGTATTTATCTTTCTCTGTCTGGTTTATTTCACTTAGCATAATACCCTCTAGATCCATCCATGTTTTCACATGGCAAGATTTCATTCTTTTTTATGACTAATATTCCATTGCATATACATATATATACCACATCTTCTTTATCCATTCATCCATCAATGGGCCTTCCATATCTCGGCTACAATTGTATACTGCTACAATAAACACAGCAGTGCAGTTTTCAAGTTAGTGTTTTTGTTTTCTTTGAGTAAATACCTAGAAGTGAAATTGCTGGGTCACATGGTAGTTCTGTTTTGAATTTTTTGAGGAACCTTCATACTGTTTTCCATAGTGGTTGCACTAATTTACATTCCCATCAACAATACCTGAGGGTCCCCTTTTCTCCACATCCTTGCCAGCACTTGTTATTTCTTGTCATTTTGATGATAGCCATTCTGACAGGTGTGAAGTGATATCTTATTTTGGTTTGGTTTTGTATTTTCTTAATAGGTTAGTGATGCTGGACATCTTTTCATATGTCTTTGGTCATCTGTATATCTTCTTTTGAAAAATGTCTATTCAGGTCCTCTGCCCATTTTTAAGTGGATTGTTTTTGGTATTGAGTTTTATGAATTCTTCACATGTTTTGGATATTAACTCTTTATTGGATATGTCATTTGCAAATATCTTCTATTCAGAAGGCTGCCTTTTCATTTTGTTGATGGTTTTCTTCAAAAATTTGGATTGATGTAGTCCTACTTGTTTATTTTTGCTTTTGTTTCCCTTGCCTAAGGCGATGCATCCAAAATATATTGCTAAGACTGATGTCAAAGAGCATACTACCTATGTTTTCTTCTAAAAGTTTTATGGTTTCAGGTCTAACATTTAAGTCTTTAATCTACATTGAGTATATGGTGTAAGAAAGTAGTCATTTGCATGCTGCTGTCCACTTTCTTCTACCCAACTGAACATTCTAGTTGGCTCTTCCTATCTTTTCTTCCCCTTAGATCTTAACTTTCTTCTTTATCCATCTTACTTCATTCATTTCATTCTCTTAATTTTCTCCTTTCAGTGGTAAAAAATATGGATTAAAAGTCCATTTAAAAATTATTTCTTGTGTGTTCAATGTTTTAATCTTAAGATTGGAATAGTTTTTCTTTCTGTCTCCCTGAAAATAAAATCCCCAAACTATGGAACTTGAACTTTCCTTTGTGACTCTAGATAATTTTTTAAAATTTATATTTACAGTATTTGATAGGAAAAGAATCCAAACAAAACTATCCTGTTCTTTGGACTTAGAAGCTAAATAAAGTACCTGTGAACTAACCTCTAAATCAACTATAATACATTGATTCAAATTATAATTAGCTCTGATTTTGCAGGTTTGATGTGGCATTTTACCCATTTATTTGATATTCTAGAAATAAACATTAAAACACATAAAAGATGTATTGAAGCAAATGGCAGATACTAATATCAAGAGTATGTATAGTGAAGAGGGAAACTTATTTCTAGATAATAGTTTATATACTTAAGCAGTAATATTTCTTATTTTTTATATTGCTTTTATGACCAAATTTTGGCAATATCTATGAGAACAATGTTATATATTTATCCATTATTTCTATATATATTTCAAAATATGCTTTTGTACCAGAAACTTGAGTACCAGCAATATCCTTAGATCACATCTTTTCTATTAAACTCTTCATTCCTGAATGGTTTTATGCAGCATTGTTCTATTTAAAACTGAAATAGTCTATTATTCCTATAAACAAAATACAAGATTGTAAAATGACTATAACTCAATAAAAAATGTTTAAAAAAAACACAAAATATAAAATGATATAAAATGATACTTTGCTATATTCTCTATGTGCAACATGTCTAAAATGCAGTGATAATATAAAAAATCTACTCAAAAGAACCTAAATTATTATTCTAATACCAAATTCAGAAAACCACATGTATTCTGGGCAAGAAAACTCTCTCTGATGTGCATAGTACTTTGGCCATGGAGGAGTTAATTAATCACAGCCACTTGCAGAGGTACCATTTACTGGTCTCCTCCAATCCAAGAACCCTAAGAACATAGATGTCTACTATCAAAGGTGGTCTGATTATTGAAAAGTGGTGCTTTATTTTTAAGTGTTCCAAAACTTTGTATATATTTCGGGTAATTTACAATTCCATGCATCAGTGATTATCTTTAAAGTAACACATTATTTTTTTCCAATTAAAAAAATTAAAGTCACAAATAAATCTACCTCTCAGGATAAATTAATATGATAAAAATCCATTCCATTTTAATCGCTAACTACTTATACTTATGTGTATATAGAGATATAGATGTATAAATAAGTGAAATTAGAGCTAGAAAGTAAAAATTAGAACTGTACCAATTATGATTAAAAATGCAGAGTTGTGAATTTTGCCTTTTTCATTTAACAGTATATCATGTGCTTTCTCCTGTCACACTAACCTTCCAAAACCAAAATTTTTAATGGATGCTGAATATTACATCAAATGGGTATAGTATAATTTATTTAACCATTATATTCTATTGTGGTACATTTAGATTGTTTACATTTTTTCATGTAGTATAAATACTGCTCTGCGTATCAACACATATTTATATAGCAATGAAATAGCCATTTCTGCAGGAGAAAATAATTCTGCTTACTCTTCAGCAAACAAAACAATTTTTGAGCAAATTTGAAAATGCTTGTGAAAGCATTAAAAGAGTACTAGTTAATATTAAGTATTAAGTATTAATATCCAATTAACATTATAAAAGAACTGTATTATGAGTATAATTTAACATGAAAATTTGACTATTTCCAAAAGTATTTTTTCAAATTTGAATCTGTATGCTACCCCGTTAACTTAGTTTTTCAAGGCTTCATTCTACAAAGGCAAAAATACTTGTAAGCATTAGAATATCTAGTTGAAGGTTAAAAAAAAAAGGTCTAATTTAAAGAAACTGAGCTCTGAGAACTGAGCAAAATGGGAGATTTTATATGTCTTTGGGTTTTCTCTGACTTTCTTTAATGGAATGAATGTATCAATTAAAGTAAATTGAAAAGATAAAAGTTAAAAAAACAACTGCAAAAAAATTTTATGTGGAGATTCATGTTAGGACTTGTTATGTATGTGACATTCTGTGGGAAAACATCTGCTAATTTTTGTTTCTTATCTGGGCTTCCTAGATTATATTTTGACCTATTTTATCTTCTGTAAGTTAACAAAAAGAGTTGGCAAGCCAAATTAAGGCTGGCTGGGAAAGAAATTTTAGTATTAAGTGTAGTTTTTCAGCAGGAGGCAAAAATATAATATTTCAGCACAGAATTTTTAGAGTTAAATGTTTTCTTAGTCAAGGAAATACTAAGTATATATAATGTACATAGATTTACTAAAGTAAATGAAAACAATTGGGCAGCTAATTATAAGCTCCTGTATCTATATATTTATCTACCTATCTCCGCCCCCCCCCCCCTCCCCGCAGGCGGCATCAGAGAAACTCATGGGTTTAGTATGAAGATCAAATGAGAAAATAGATACGTGGCCGTAAAACCTTTCTTAGCACACGTAAGTGGAATTTTAGCCCTAGGAATGGAATCCTCCATCCCTTCCTCAGTCAACCATTAAAAACCCCTTACCATCCTGTCGCAAAATTCCATCTTCTATTTCTTACTGTTGCCCAGCTGGAGTAAAATCAGGCATATGCCTAAACTTTTAAATGATATTTTCAAATTGAGCTTGACACTTTCGGAGTTGTCTAATCAGCACTGAGAATTCTGGACAAAAGATGAAGATGTTCCAAGTAACTATATTACAGTAACTTTTACAGGGCTTTGTATTTCTTTCTAAGTGACCTAGTGAATTCTCTGTTCTCCAACTCAATGTTCATGTATTTTATTGTTTGAATTATGTTAACAGGAAGGACAAAGGTTGTGTGAAAGCCAAGGAGAAAAGAATAACATAGTAATCTTGAATTATTTGGTACATACTTAAACTGGTTCAGAGCATACATTATACATAACCTCTAAACTATACAGGTGAGAGATGGTTTTGCTAGAAAATTTGTTGAACTGAAATTGGCAAATAATGATACATGAGTGGGGAAATAGAAAACAAGTACTGTTCTCACTAACCATTCATTTGAAATTGTTATGCATATTCTATTTAGCTTATGGTCGCTATAGTCAAAATACTACTGTACCTTTTTTTAAAAGAATAGATAAACATAAAAAGTAATTCACAGTTCCTTACAATGCAGCACCTTTAGGAAACTATAAGCTTCATCTCATTCACTCAATTATACTGAAAAGGGTTTTTATGTGTTGCAATAAACATAATTTTAACACCTTAATAATTTAAAAGACTTGCTTCTAGCAGCAAAGCAGAAAAGGAAGGAGAGGTACAGGAATCCATATGAGGGGACTGAGGCATCTCAACCCACCTATTTTTATTCCAGAGCAAATTAGGTTTATTTCAGCAGTTGCACAGTTATATTGGAAACCCCTTAAGTAGCATATCTGTTCTGCTTAAGAATGGAAAGTGCTAAATACTTTTTAAAAAACACTGAAAAAATGTTCCCTAGCCAACCCCCCACTACATAACAGTTTGAGTTATATGTTAATAAAATGTGCAATTGAAACTGGACTATAAATTCCGTGAGGTAGTGATTCCGTCCAGTTCACTTGTAATCCCTGAAGCCCAGCATGATGTCAGGAGCAGAAGAAGGGCAAGTAGCTGTTTGTTGAATGGTGACATGAATGAATGTCTGATCTGACAGTGCAATAAACTCTTAAAGACTTGACACTAATATTGTGGAACATTCTTTTGCTATTTTATTTTCATAAACTGTTTTGAATCTTGATGAATTAATTCAACATATTTCATACTCAAAAAGGTAATTATAAAGCATTTTCTTTTCAAATTATTTGTAAAAGTGCTAAAGTGAAAGCATTCCCTATTTCAGTGCTTCTCAAACTTCTATGTATATGAAGATCATCTGAGAGCTTAATAAAATGCAGATTCCTGGGTTTTAACCCAGAGATTCTGAACAGTAGTCCTGGAGCAGGGCTAAAGCATCCCAGGTGATTTTGATGACAGGTGACATCATACCACACTCTTAAGAATCACTGTCCTATTCCTTGATTTCAAATAGTTCAATGCAGTTTCTCATTTATTTATTTATAGGCATGCTTTTCTTTGAGAATATGAAATCTTTGATGCCTACTCTATAGCACAATTCTTGGTACACAGTAGGCATTCAGCTAATCAATGATTTTATGAGCCACATAAGTAATGGGTACTGTGAATTCTAAAATCAGAAATATTCTAGAAAAAAACGGAACATGTAGGTTCATCCAGAATTCAGTTTAGGTCCTAGTAACTATGTTGGCCCCAAAGCACTCCATCACAGCTAGAGTAATCTGGGTTAGAAATTATACAACATAGATTGTAGCCTCTAAAGTTTTTATTTTACGTCTTTATCAATTTTATCTTCTGTAGTTTTTCTAATAAAAATTCCTCTCAGCTGGGTTGGATGAACCCAGCTAATCAGGCTGCCACTTTAGGTAAAGGGTGGTAACCTAGGGTAACCTGCTCCAGCCTAGGGAAGATAAGGTGTGAGGAGGCAAGTGCTAATAGAGGATAGAGATGTCTTTTAAGAATCACATTGTCATGGGACTGTAAGATGGTTCAGCTGCTATGGAAAACAGTTTGGCCATTCCTCGAAAAGTTAAATATAAAATTATCATATGACTCAGCAATTACACTCCTAATTTTATACTCAAAAGAATTAAAAACAGGTGTTCAGACAAATATGTCTTCACACACAGCAGTACTATTCCCCACAGCCAAAAGGTAGAAACAACCCAGGGTCCATCAGTGGATGGACAGATAAACAAACTGCAGTTCATATATATACAATGGAATATTATTCATCCATAAAAAGGAATAATGTGCTGATACAAGCTACAATGTAAGTGAATCTTGAAAATATAATGCTAAGTGAAGGAAGCCAGACACAAAAGGTCACATACTATATGATTCCATTTACATGAAGTATCCAGAATAGGTAAATCTATAGAGGCAGAAGGTAAACTGGTGTTCCCAGGAGTAGGTAGGGGGAAACTAGGCATAACTGCTGAATGGGTATGGGGTTTCCTTTTGGGGTGATGAAAATGTTTTATATGGGGGTTATACAACACTGTGAATGTACTAAATGACACTGAAATGTTTATTTTAGAATGGTTAATTTTCCAAGAGAGTAGATATAACCTTTGTCTTTACAGTGGTAGATCTGCAGTGCTTGGCACATAGTAGGCTCCCAATAGCTACTTGTTGAAAGAATAAATGAATGGATGGTAATGCCACAATAATTTCCAACCAGAAGAGGAGATAATAATATTTGACTGAAAAATTTTGCAGGACAACTAAAGAGTAAATAGGGGGATGGTTTCCATGGAGAGGACATATTAAGGGTGCTCCATTACAAGAGGCACATTTTTAATCATGCTGCACAAAGTGGGTAGATCATCAACATTGGATGAGAGCCCTTGCTTTGGTAGGGGTAAGTAGTGCTCACACAAACCTGTGGGTTCTTCAGGTAATGAGGGCTGGGTTTGGTGGAATGAAGAACATTTCAGGGTGGCTTTAGATCAGATCATAGAACCTGTTTGGGATGGACTGAAATGCTTTTATATATATATATAAATTTTTTTAAAATGAAAGTTGGGGTAAAGGCACAAGTGTATACTTAGCAACTTAGTCCACTAGAGCCTAATTATAAATGCATAAAAAAGAAAAATGCCTGTGAAATCAAAACAACTGTCAGTATTAACATTATTGAACTTATTCTTTAATGAAGTGTTTTATGTGCTCATTTGGAATCACTTTATTTTACATTATAGGTCTTAATAAGCTTTGGGATATGGTTTCCAAGAATATAGCAGATAAGATAAATTCTGAGTCTACAGAAACTAACAAGGAAAGATGCTAAAGGACTGAATGGAAGAGTTAGGCAGAAAAAGTATAAATCACCACAAAAACTAAATACATAAACATACTAGACTGGAGGATGGCCTGACACATCTCCACAGCCTCTGAAGCTTCACTGCATTAGAATCCAATCACCGATCAATAAAAATGAGCATGATAGAGTTGAAAAAGAAAAGTTGTGCCATCAAACTCATAAGTCAACTTATTAATTCAATATACGTTCACTGAGTGCCTACTATGTGTCCAGTGCTGTGTTAGTGGCTGCGATAGTCAAATTAGACCCACCACTCCTACATAGGATATTTTAAGGAGAAAATGAGATAATATCTGAGAAGAGTCTTTTTACCCTGTAAAGTAACAAACAATGTAAAAAATATTAATATTGTCTAAAATAAGTTTTCTGGAAAAATGGTTTATATTTTTAAAGTAAAATGCGATTCCTGAATGACTTATCCATGAGTCAAGAAATTTCAGGCATCAACTCATTCTTCTCAGCCAGGTTTTCTGATTGTGAGGGGAACACTCCCAGCTTCCTTCTGCTTCTGGGCCTTTCCTCTTGCTGTTCCTTTTTTCTTCCCCATATAGTCACATCATTGATTCACATTTCTTTTATGTCTCTGCTCAAATATTACCTTATCAGAGAGGCTTCCCCTGACCATCCTTATAAACTTGGCAACAACACAACTCCGCCCCCCGCCCCCGAGGCCCAGGCTTTCCTATTTCCGTTGTCCTACGTTACTTTCTCCACAGCGCTGTCAGTGTCTAGTATGTTTTATGTGCATACTCATTTATTGTTGTCTACTCCCACCAAGCATAAGGAACACGAGAGCAAGGGCTTTGCCTGTTCATTCACTGAAGACTGCCCGCTGCCTGGCGTGTGGCAGGCACTCATAAATACTTGGTGAGTAAATAAATGAATGAGTGGATGCTACTGAACTGAAATTTGAGCTGAAGCTGAAGTGAAATTCTAGAGCCAAAAAAGGAACTGTAATCGAAGGAAAAAAATTATTTGGACCAGTCCAGCTTCTCTGAAACAGCAGTAAAAGCAAAAAAGGATCGAGGCTTTAAAGATGGAAAGAGAGAGAAGGCCAGCTGACTTAGAGAGACCAGAAATAGAAACGGCCTAACATCCGACAAAGACTTCAAGCCAAGTCAAGCTACCAGAATAACTTACTGTGACTTTCTTACAACATTCTAATTGGGAGGCTATTCGGAAGGATAATAGTGTGTGGTTTCTGGAGGAAGACTCCTGGGCTTGAATCCCAGCTGCAAGGTACTCTGAGTAACTTTTCACTTTGACAAGTGCCTTTCCTGAGCCTCAGCTTTCTTATTTTGAAAAAAAAAAAGTGTGACAATACCTACCTCATAGGATTGTCTAAGTTTTGGATGATGTGATATGTGTAAAGAGCAGTGCCTGGAACATGATGACACAATAAAATGCTGGGTCCCTTGCTTGTGGCCAAACTAAGGATGCATCATGAATAATGATAAACACAGAGTAGAATCACAGAATATGAAGCTGGAAGAGATTTAAGAGACTGCCAAACCCAGTATTTTTAAAACTGTGGCACTGAAGAATCTATCTTTGAACAGGAGGATAAACACATTACTGCCAACCCCTCATACTCCTTGGACTTTGCTCTATAGATTGACGTTTCTTACAAAAAAAGGCATGTCTTTGGAGTCTTATCCTGTAGCTGAAAAATTTCATCACCAGTTAAGTGATAAAACCAAACCAAACCAAGAAAAATTCATTTTTGTTACATTTGCAGAATATAATTCTACTCATTTATGTTATTTTAATTTTATCTTTTCATAGCTGATCCAATCAGACCGTCTCATAAACCTTTTCTACCTCATAAATCCTAGAATTTGGACCTGGAGTTATTTTATACTAAAAAAGCCTCTTTTAATGCTGGGATTAGTTCACAAGACTGAAAATTACTTACGTCTGATTAATTTACTAAGGGGAAGTACTTCTTCCTTTCCTGACTTTTTTTCCTTCCTTTTGAGTGAATAAAATTACGAAAAGTTACAGGTTTCAAATAAATCGTTAAGATCAAAGTCAGAAATAGTTTTAGCAGACTTCAGCATCAGGTTTTATAATACTTATTTGTTAATGAAAAAAAATAGTGGCTTGTTAGTAATACTTTCCCAGCCTTGGATGATTTCAAGTTTTTGTATTCGGTGAATGTTAGCTTGCTTCCCCTTCACAATTAGATGCCTTAGGACCAGCCTAGAAAACAAAAACAAAAAAACCTATATTCTATTTTGACCATTGCTTTAGTAACTGCAGATAGCTCTAAAAATCTGATTTCATCACAATTCTGAATAGTTATTAATTTGGTAAGGACTGATTTAAAATACTATTTCCAATTCTCTCATTGCTATTATTTTTATTCTCCGTTAAAAAATTTTTTTACCACTGGAGATGCCTGTCATTTCTGTGATTTGACTGGTACTTTCATAGAAAACCCAAGTGGTGACTAAGGTTTTATTGTCAACTGTTCAACTTATTTTCAACTTCACTCAGAATAAGGGTGGCAATTGAAACCAAAGAAAGAAAGTGATGTAATATTGTAACTTTCCTCTAACATCCCGATATGGTGAGTTTCCATATATATATATATATATTTCCTTATATATATAACCTGTGATAATATCTCACAGGTTGTACTTGGGGAAGCCTATTCTAGTTGAGAACTGTTAAGGTTGTCTCCCTTTTGCATTAAAATCTAGGCTTTCAAGCTTGGAATTCTCTCTCCTCCGAGAAGTGAGGTAAGCCTGAATTTGGCCATAAGTGTGCACACTTCTGTCGTCATCTGTGTGCTGTCCTTTGTACCATAGACAGAAAGCCTGATATGCAGACTGAAAAGAATCTTTAAAAAGCAGTCATGCTCGGTGCACTGATTTATGCTTTTCAGAGATACCTTCAACCCCTTACCCCCAACCCCACCCAAACAGTCCAAGTATGAACACCGGAGAAGGTCTGGGTTGGCAGCCAAAGCTCCAGTTCTAATAGGTAGTGGTGATCTGTGTTACATACTGAATTCCTAGGATAGTCTGGACCTGATTACAGCTTCTCATGGCTGAGAGAAATCTTACCACTCTGAGATATCATGGCAGGGTGTCTGGACAACCTCAATGGGATTTTCTTTGAGGTTCCATGAACTTGTGAATGTGTGGGTGAGGGGCTGATGAGAAAGAAAGGAAGAGTATATGGAACACATGGGGCCTTCTGGGATTCTCTATCAGCTAGAGTTATGACTTCCCCAGCCTTTCTAGTGACCTTCACAACTGCAGCCAGCTCAGGGGTCCTACAGCCACCCCCGAGAAAAGTCAAGAGCTACAGAGGAGCCAACAGAAAGGAGTGACCTGGCACTCCATGTGTGCACATGTGCTTCCATGGAGCACTATATTTTGTGCCAGCAAGAGAATGATGACTGAGGATACTAGAGTGCTGCAATTCTGACTTTGAGATAAAAAGAATGTAACTTTACCTTCATATTATAGCTTATAATTCTCAAAAAAACTTTCACATATCATCTCATCTGATCTTTACAACAACTCAAGAGAGTCAGGGTAAGCACTTACTGCCACTTTACATTTAAGGAAAGTGAAGCTCAGATACGTTGTTAAGTGACTTGCTTAAATCCACATAGTAAATAAGAGGCAGGATGGGGGATTTAAACCCATCTATCCATATGGTATAAGCTGTCTTGTCTAGAAACAAGGAAACTAAAAATATCATGACTAATATACTTTCCAAGTGTAACATCTTATACAGACAAGTCTTTCAATTTTTTTAAGACTATGAAACAGACTTTCTTGTCACAAACTATGTCTTTTAAATCTTTCCATACTAATATTTTTGTAATGCTGTGGAAATATAATGTGTTTTGTTTGTATGTTTATTTATTGATCTGTATTCTCTCCTTGTATTCATATGTTCTTTTTCTGTGTGTGTGTGTTTATGTATATAATTTTTCTTGAGTATGAATTAGCCTGTCATTTATGTATCACAAAAAAAGCATTTAAGGTTGAAGAAGCTTAGACCAAACTGACAAAAGTATAGCAGTTAAAAGTTCACTCATTCGTAGTATGGAGTATATAGATTAAAGACTGATATCCTGAGAGTTAAGGTCTTAAAAGTGCTCTATTGTGATTTTCCACAAGCAACAATGGCTTTCACGTTGACACTGCATGTGATTTTCTGTCCTTAGGCTGAGCTGGTAGGCAGATTGCTTTTATGTAATTCCCGTGAAGCTGGCAGGAGGTGACTCATATACATAAATGCCTCTTTCAATCAGGAAGAGAGTGTCAGAGGGCCGGTGGGTGGTGTCTGAATGACTAAATTTTAAGATTAGGGTACTGAAAAAAATCTCCTAAAGTGAGGGTTTCTAGGGGGATGCACATGTGAGAATCTGGATCACATCAATGAATCAAAGGAAACTTTGATAAGATTTTATTACATTGTTGAATATCAGTCTTAACTTCATAACTCAATGTAAAGAGAATTTTCTTCAACTACTCGTAACTGAAAACAGCCCAGATAGTTTAAATAAGCTCTTGGAATGAGACTTGATTCCAAGATGCTCAAATTGAAATATTAAGTACACTGTATGAAAGGGACAGAGGAGTTATGGGAGTTATGGGTATAAAGTTATGAGGAAGTTACAGAAATGTTTGGAAATAGCCAGGTTGGAGGAGGAGCATGTTCCCGAGAAAATGAAGTGCCAACTTACTATCTCATTCAAGTAAAATAAAACTTTCCTCCAAATGGTAGTGGCATGGAACAGAATAAAAATTTCTGTTGAAATCCTTGAAAGGATTTCAGATAAATGCAAAGTAACAATATGGCCAAGTATCTAGCTAGTCCATAATAGCTGATGCTCTCAGGAAATGCTCAGTGGAACAGAGAAAAGCCAATACAGTAATTGAACTCCTAGGGAAAGCCGAACAGGTTGACAGAGTGAAATTTCATTTCATGGCTTTGTGTGTTCTGGTTTTCTCACAAGGCCATGTTATATAGCTGTTGTTTTTTTCCTCTAAAAAGTTTATTTTAACGGGGGCAGAGCAAAAAAATCCAAGCGGGGACCATGTATGAAGTTGTTAATAAAAACAAGAGTGCTCATTGTGAGCAAGGGTAGGAGCCTGGATTCAACAATGTTATCAACAAAAGACTGCAATGTTTTTTTTTTTAAAAAGTTATTTTTTATTTTTAATGAAGGTACTGGGGATTGAACCTAGGACCTCCTGCATGCTAAAAGCACGTGCTCTACCCTGCTATTCCCTCCACCCTGCTATTTTTTTTTAAACTCATTTATCTCCATATATTGTGTTGGCTGATTGGTTTTCCAATACTGTTATAACATCAGTTTATTATTTTCAGGGACTGTCTGATTACTTTCAATTACAGCACCAGAACATTTTCCCCTTCCATATCTGTTTAAGATTATATACATGAATTCTAAATGCCTTCCGGCAGTTCTGGGACTGTTGTCTAAACTCTTCTATCAGACTTTTAAAAATTTTTATTTTGGGGTTTTCTTGATGGGATGAATTTCTGAGAGAGCTAGGAGCATTATTTCTGAAGACTTCTGATATGGTCCACTACTGTCAGTGAAGATTTCAGAAAATACAGAATCTTAATTCTGCTGCAAATCTATAGCTAATTTTATTCCATGGTTAAGAAGCAATCATTACTTCCCCCAGCCTGATTTTTCTATGAGTTGCTCTGAAAGATGTGCAATTGATTTTCTGTGCAGAGTTGCTAAGAAAGAAAATTCCTATGGAACTGTTAAAAAGGCATATTTTCACCTTTGTTTCAGTGTAGCATTAAGAGTCTGTCTTTTAAAGTTACAAGTGAGTTTGTATGATTTACCTGAATGAGGGTTTTATTGTTATTGCAGGGTTTTTTTAATTTACTTTTATAATGTCTGTTTAATATTGGCTCTTTAAAAAAAAAACAAAGACAAATGAACTTATTTACAAAACAGAAGCAGACTCACAGATATAGAGAACAAACTTATGGTTGGTTACCAGGAAGGAAAGGGGGTGGGAAGGAATACACTGGGAGTTCATGATTTGCAGATACTAACTATTATATATAAAATAGATAAACAACAAGTTTATACTGTATAGCAGAGGGAACTATATTCAATACCTTGTAGTAACCTATAATGAAAAAAATATGAAAATGAATATATGTATGTATATGTATGACTGAACTATTATGCTGTACACCAGAAATTGACACAACATTGTAAACTGACTATACTTCAATTAAAAAAAATAAAGTGTATTAAAGCAAACAAAAAACCCCGAACATACTACAGGAGTTATATGCTTGCATTTCTCAGAGATCTCACACTGTCATTAAGGTTCCTGAGAAAGAGCTGAAAATCACCAAAACCAGGAATTGTATTCAAAAAGAGTGAGAAAAACCATGCTGATTGAGCTATGGATCTAGCAATAGGCTGTGGTACAAAAAGTGGCATTTGGGGACAAGTATGGCTCAGATCTAGCAGGTTGTATATATTATTGTCCCAAAAGATAGGGAGATAGTTGAGGGAAGAAAGATTGAATGGTTAGAAATCAAAAAGGCACAGAGTCAGACTAGAGTCAGACAGGGTTTGACTCCTGTTCCATTTACAAGCTGTACTATGTTAGTAATGTCTGAGTCTCAGTCTCCTCTTTTGTAAAGTGATGCCTTCTTTCTGAGAATGCTATGAAGAATGACCGAAATAATACATAGAAGCACTAGATCAAATGATCAACGTAAAACCCACAACAGGCCTTCAAAAATGTTACTTCCTTTAAACAGTATGGAGATTCCTCAGAAGACTAAAAATAGACTTACCATATGATCCAGCAATCCCACTCCTGGGCATATATCCAGAGGCAGCCTTAATTCAAAAAGGCATCTGCACCCCAATGTTTATAGCAGCACTATTTACAATAGCCAAGACATGGAAACAACCTAAATGTCCATCGACAGATGACTGGATAAAGAAGTTGTGGTATATTAATACAATGGAATACTTCTCAGCCACAAAAAAGAATAAAATAATGCCATTTGCAGCAACATGGATGGATCATTCCAAGTGAAGTAAGCCAGAAAGAGAAAGAAAAATACCATATGATATCACTCATACGTGGAATCTAAAACAACAACAAAGACAAATGAACTTATTTAAAACAGAAGCAGACTCACAGACATAGAAAACAAACTTATGGTTACTAGTGGGGAAGGGTGTGGGAAGGGATAAATTGGGAGTTCGAGATTTGCAGATACTGACTGGCATATATAAGATAAACAAGTTTATACTGTATAGCACAAGGTACTGTATTTGATATCTTGTAGTAGCTTGCAGTGAAAAAAATATGAAAATGAATATGTGTATATTCATGTATGACTGAAGCATTGTGCTATACACCAGAAATTGACACAACATTGTAAACTGACTATACTTCAATTTAAAAAAGTAAAAAAATAAAATAAAATATATCACAGGGAAAACAAACAAACAAACTTACTTCCTTTTATCTCTGCCCATTCCCGACAAATGCTTCTACAGCAACAAAAGGCAAGTGAGCCCTCCCAAGGTATATTTGGAATTGGGTCTAATGGTGTCAGTTTAGTGAAGGTGGTATCTTAAGTACCTCTCATCAAACTGTACTTATAGCCAGTTCTAATTAATGCTAACATATCTGGGCAATGGACACTCAGTGTTTACTAGGTTCTGTACTAAGGATGGACCATCTCATTTAACCTCACTGTTGTGGATTATCTCACTTATTCTATTCAACAGGTAGATACTATTTATTATTTAATTCATTATACAGATCAGGAAACTGAGGCACACAAAGTTTAAGTAAATTGAGCAGAAGTTAAAAACTGAATTTTGATTCAGTTAGAAAAAGGAGTATGGGATATTCCTTTGCAAGAGGGCCATGTGATTTGGGGATTTTATGATAGCACTAAATCCAAATTAACTTTAAAAGCATGTATTGAAAACATTAATAAAATGTAGCACAAGTCCATGGAGAAAAGCTTGGGCGGTGTTGGGAAACAATTCTCCATGGTATTCTGGCATTCCTGCATGTCTTGTGAGCAGAGGCACTGACTGCCTTTGCTTGGAACTGTCTTTTTAAGGATGTTTATTGAGCAGACAGCCTTGCAAGATAGAGTTAGCATCTTCTTTCAGAGCAAAGGGCAAGTTTGCTTACTTCCCAGTATAAACAAGACCATGTCTACCTCCAGGGCAAAGGTCATGTAGGATTACTGCCCATTATGAAAGATTCGGGTTCTCCAACATTAGGATTCCTCCATGATGCAACCCACTGCATGTGTGGGTATCAATCATTCAGACCTCTTCACATCACCCTGCAGCAGCTGGGACTTGGAGAATAAGCTCAAATGTGAATACTCAGGCTACTGCTATTTCTGTGAGTGATAAAATACTTTCTCTTTGACTCAGGACTCTTGTCCTTTCTGTCAGCATCCATGAAACTGTGGCAGGCTGACTTTTTGGCTTACAAATAGGATGAAATCTCAGACCCTTCCCAATTCTTAACTGGCAAAAGGAAAATTGTACACATCTATGGACAGGAAAAGATCCAGTTTATTTAAAGTACTATCTAAAGCAACTGCACAAGGATGTATGTGGGAAAAATAATTATCCCCAAAGACTGTTTTATGATGAACTAGAGAGGCTTTGGGGTAAGAATTTGTGTGCGCATGCAAAAAAAAAAAAAAAAAAATTAGGAGAGGGCAAAGAAAACATACTGTTTGAAACCATGGAAAACTAATAAATATACATGACAATAAACAGCTTTCTAAAGACAGGTACACTGTGCTGCACATGATTTATACAATTGCCCCTGGCTTAAAAATGAGCACCAGTACTATATTCACAAAAGCTGTTAAATTCTTCTGATGTTCAAAGCTGCAGGAAACTGTTTCATATCTTTATTCTCATGAAGCCAGTAGACTGCATTATAACTTTATGCAACTATTTTATCTGGCAAATTGAGTGGAGAAAGAAGAGTTAACTTACTATGAGTTATAATTCCTAGTTAATAAATTGTAACACACAATAGTAAGTAAAGAAACAATAGTTTAATGAGGATAAAGCAAAGAGGCATTTTTTCACTTTAAATGTACTTCATTAGCACAGTTCATCCTCTGGGGGGCAGGGAATAATGAGACCATACAGCCTTTGCCTCTGGATCTAAGTCTGTTTAAAAGCAACAAACAGCCTGATTAAAAAATGGGCAGAAGACCTGAACAGACATTTTTCCAAAGAGGAAATGCAGATGGCCAACAAGTATATGAAAAGATGCTCAGCATCACTAATCATCAGGGAAATGCAAATCGAAACCACAATGAAGTATCACCTCACACCTGTCAGAATGGCTGTCATCTAAAAGAACACAAATAATAAATGTTGGCGAGGATGTGGAGAAGAGGGAACCCTTGTACACTGTTAGTGGGAATGTAAATTGGTCCAGCCACTGTGGAACAGAGGTTCTTCAGAAAACTAAAAATAGAATTATCATATGACCTAGCAATTCTACTCTTAGGTATATACCTGAAAAAACCAAAAACATTTATTGAACAAGATACACACACCCCCAGTTTTCATAGCAGCATTATTTACAATTGCCAAGATATGGAAGAAACCTAAGTGCCCATCAACAAATGAATGGATAAGGAGGATGTGGTAAATATACATATATATACAATGGAATATTACTCAGCCATAAAAAAGAACAAAATTTTACCATTTGTAACAACATGGATGGGCTTGAAGTGTATTAAGCTGAGTGAAATAAGTCAAAGACGGACAAATACTGTATGATATCACTTATATGTAGAATCTAAAAAATACAACAAGCTAGTGAATAAAACAAAAAAGAAGCAGACTCACAGGTATAGAGAACAAACTAGCGGTTACCAGTGAAAAGAAGGAAGGGGCAGGGGATTAGGAGGTACAAACTATTATGTATAAAATAAGCTGCAAGGATATACTGTACAACACAGGAAATATAGCCAATATTTCATAATAACTATAAATGGAGTTTAATAACCTTTAAAAATTATGAAATTAAAAATATGAAAAATATACCTGTAGCTTATATAATACTGTAATCAACTATACTCAAAAAAAAAAAAAAACCACAAAACAAAACCAAAAAGCAACAAATAACTGGCTAGCACAGAAGGAGCTCTCAGCACCAGCTGCAACTTGCTGCAAGCCAGATGAAGTGTGAGGCGCTGAGCCACTTGGCGGCAGTTCAAGATGGCAGCATCAGAAGATTCTGACTCACCTTCTTCCATAGACACACCAAGTCCACAGCTACATATGGAACAATTCCTGAAAAAGACCTGAAATCAGCTGAACAGTTCCTCCACAACAGGATAAAAGAGCCACACTGAGATGGGTAGGAGAGACAGAGATGGAGTATCACCACCCCCTCTCCCCACTGCAGTAACTCACAGTTTGGAGCTAGCCCATGAAAATGGCACTTTTCCTTCAGGAGTGAGAGGTTTGTGCCCGACATCAGGCACCCCAACCTTGGGGACCTACACTGGAGAGACAAGCCCCTAAAATGCCTGGCTTTTAAGACGAATGAGGCTTATGTTCTGGAGATTCACAGGACTGTGGGGAACTGAGATTTTGCTCTTAAAGTGCGCATGCACAGACTCATTGGCCCCAGGACCCAGTTCAAAAGCAACTGTTTGCAAAGAACCTAGATCACATGTGGAGGAGATTCATTTGCTAATCTTAAAGCATTTGTTGGAGGGGCAGGGGCCTCTTGGGACTTTCTCTGGGTCTTGAGGCACTTTCTTCTTTGCTAGCTGTGGTAAGCACGTGGTCGCAGGTCTCTCCTGCTGCCCCACTAAAGCCAGCAGACATGCCTGATTCCTGTGCTTCCCTGCTAAAACTGGCTGGCATGCCCAGCCCTGTACTCTCCTGCTATCTTGCTAAATCCCTGGGCACATGCAGTCCACAAAGGGGACACCCCTTGAACATCAGATTGACCTATATATATAAACATTCTATCAAAAAGCAGCAGAATACATATTCTTTCTTCTCAAGTACACATGGAACATTCTCCAGGACAGATCATATGCTCAGCCACAAAACAAGTATAGATAAATAAATTTAAAAAGACTGAAATCACATAAAGCATCTTTTTGGATTCCAATACTATGAAACTAGAAATCAACTACAGGAAGAAAACTGGAAATATCACAAATAGGTGGAGAATAAACAAATGCTACTGAACAACTAATGGGTTAGTGAAGAAGTCAAAGGAGAAATTTAAAAAAATACTTTGAGACAAATGAAAAATACAGTATACCAAAATCTTTGGGATGTGACAAAAGCAGTTCTAAGAAGGAAGCCCTACCTCAAGAAACTAGAAAAATCTCAAATAAACAATCTAACTTTACACCTAAAAATACTAGAAAAAGGAGAACAAATGAAGCTTTAAGTTAGTAGAAGGGAGGAAATAATTACAATCAGAGTATAAATAAATGAAATAGAGACTAAAAAGACAATAGAAAAGATCAATGAAACTAAGAGCTGGTTCCTTGAGAAGATAAACAAAATTGACAAACCTTTAGTGAGACTCACTAAGACAAACAGAGAGGGTCAAATGAATAACGTGAGAAATGAAAAAGAAGTTACAATGGATACCAATAAATACAAAGGATCATAAGAGACTACTATGAACAATTACAGGCCAACAAACTGGACAACCTAGAAGAAATGAAAAAATTCCTAGAAACATATTCCAAAACTGGATCATCTTCATGAAGCAATTTTCCAAGGCTGAATCATGAAAATAGAAAATCTGAAAAGACTGATTGCTAGTAAGGAGACTGAATCAGTAATCAAAAACCTCCCAACAAACAAAAGTCCAGGACCACGTGGTAAATTCACTGGTAAATTCTACCAAAATTCAAAGAAGATTTAATACCTATCCTTCTCAAATTCTCCAGAAAAATTACAGAAGAAGGAATGCTTCCAAACTTATTTTATGAGGTCAGCATTACGCTGATACCAAAACTAGACAAGGACACTACCAAAAAGAAAATTATAGGCCAATATCTGATGAACATATGTGCAAAAATCCAACAAAATATTAGCAAAACAAATACAACAGCACATTAAAAGAATCGTACACCATGATTAAGTGGGATTTTTATGAAGGATGCAAATATGGTTCAACACCCACAACAATCAGTGTGATACACCACATTAACAAAATGAAGGATAAAAGTCATATGATCGTATCAATAGATGCAGAAAAAGCACTTGACAAAATTCAACATTCAACAAAGTGGAAGAGCCCAGAAATAAACCCACCCATATATGGTGAATTAATTTACAACAAAGGAGCCAAGAATATATAATGGGGGAAAGGAAAGTGTCTTCAACAAATGGTGTAGGAAAAACTGCACATCCATATGCAAAGGAATGAAATAAGACTACCTTACATCACCCAAAACTATAAACTCAAAATGGGGTAAGGACTTGATTAGACCTGAAACCACAAAGTTCTTAGAAGAAAACATAGGCGGTAAGCTCCTTGACATGGTCTTGGTGATGATTTTTTGGATTTGATTCCTAAAGCAAAGGCAAACAAAAACAAAAATGAGCAAGTGGGACTACATCAAACTAAAAGGTTTCCATATAGCAAAGGAAACCATCAACAAAATGAAAAACAACCTACTGAATGGGAGAAAATATTTGCAAATCATATACCTGGTAAGGGGTGAATATCCAAAATATAAAGAACTCATGTAACACTATAACAAAAACAAACAATCCAATTCAAAAATGGACAGAGGATCTGAACAGACCTTTTTCCAAAGAAGACACATATAGGTGGCTAAGAGGCACATGAGGAGATGCTCAGCATCCCTAATCATGAGTGAAATGCAAATCAAAACCTCACCCCACACCAGTGGGATTGTAAATTGGTACAGCCACTATGGAAAACAGTATGGTTTAACTCAAAATAATTAAAAATAGAGCTACAATATGATCCAGTAATTCCACTTGAGTATTTATCTGAAGAAAACAAGAACAATAATTTGAAAAGATATATGCATCCCTTATGTTCACTGTAGCATTATTTACAATGGCCAAGATATGGAAACAACCCAAGTGTCCATATGGATGTATGAAGATGTTTATACACACACACAGAGACATACACACACACTGGAATACTACTCAGCTGTAAGAAAGGAAATCTTATTATTTGGGACAGAACTTGAGAGTATTATGCTAAGCGAAATAAGTTAAACAGGGAAAGACAGACAATGTATGATTTCACTGGTATGTGGAATTCAAAAAACAGAACAAATGAACAAACAAAATAAAACAAAACTCATGGATATGGAGAATAGACTGGTGGTTGTCAGAGTGGAGGTGAATTGGAGGAGTGGGAAAAATGTGTGAAGAGGGTGAAAAAGGTACAAATTTCCAGTTATACAATAAATAAATCATGGGGATATAATGTACAGCATGTTGACTACAGTCAATAATATATTGCATATCTGAAAGTTGCTATGAGAGCAAATCTTAAAAGTTCTTATCATAAGAAAAAAATTTTGTCACTTTTTATGGTGACGGATGATAACTAGACTACTTGTGATCATTTTGCAGCATATACAAATATTGAATCATTATGTTGTACACTTCAAACTAATATAATGTTATATATCAATTATACCTCAATTTTAAAAAAGCTCAAATTACTACACATGTAACAAATCTCACTCAACAAATTACATATGAAAGATCTTGTTATACATATATTTTAATTTAGAAATAAGTAAATTTATATAAAACTAAACAGCACATTTTTATAACTCAATATACTTTTATATCAATAGATAACAATCTACCACTTGTATGCATCATTCAAAAAATAAACTGAATTTTATATGTATGTAATTGTGATGTGTACTGAGAATAATGCAAAAAATAAAAATAACTGCAAAAAACCTTCCATATGATGCAGTATAATTTGTGGGAAAGAAAAGGAAAACAAGATGTGAGTATGCAATTTATGCCAGGCATAACCTCATCTAGACTTCTTCAAGCTTTATGAGAAAGGTATTATCATCATCGCTACTTTAAAGGTGAGGAGACTGGGGTTCAGATTGACTGAGTAACTTGTTCGGGTCTCTTGACTTGTATGGATCTGAGATTTGAGCACAAGTTTGCTTTAGTCCAAAGACTCATTGTCTTTTCATTTTACATCTTCCCTGTGCAATAGAGAAAGATAGATCCTAGGAAGATAAATTTATTCATGAGCCTGGATTCCTCTTTGGTTTTCCAAGGGGTCACTTTTTTTTTTGCAATAAACTGGTTTCAGTTAATCTTCTTCCTTAGAGCAAAATAATTAATGTCCTCAATAACTAATCATCCATACAGTAACATGGAAAAGACAAGTTATCATTATAATGCTTTAAATATATGATGTTCAACAGGCATTGAGAGAGCTTCTGTGTATTACTCTGTAGTAGGGACAGAGAAAGACATGAAAAAAAAGGATGTTACATAATCTTACCTTGAGGAGCCTACAACAATCTGACGGAAAAGCATATATGTGAAATGTGAAATGGAGGACAGTTTGTGATCCAGAACTTCAAATGAGACTTTCATGAATTAATTTAGGAATAAGATGTCCTCTAAAAATAAAGTATGAGATAAAGAATTCATTTAGACTCTCATCCATTTCTATGACATCTAAATTTATCTGAGCTGTGACCTTAATGTTGAAGTGCCCCAGGGCTGGTCCTGTTTTATTCTCTTCTCTACTGTCTTTTCCTAGGTGATTTCATCCAGTGTCGGGGCTTTAAATACCATCAATATGCTAATGCATTCTCGACTTATATCTTTCCACCTGACTTCTCCCTGAACTCTAAGCTTGCCTGACCAACTGCCTGCACACCTCCACTTGGACATCTAAAAACATCATAAGCAGGTCCAAAAGAGAACTCTTGATTTCCCCCGCTTAATAGTAATTAACACTATGAGACAGGCACTGTCCAAAGTACTTTACATGTATTTAATCATTTAATCCTTAGGACCACATCTATGAGATGGGTGTTGTGGTGGTTCTAATTTTACACAAAAGGGAACTGAGGCACAGAGGCTAAGGGACCTGGCCAAGGCTGGTAGGTGAGGAAGACGGGATGCCAGGTCAGCCCGTGTCCTCAGTGGATGCCCTCACGGCCCCTACAGGAGACTCCTCTTCTCCCCATGGTCCTCAGCTCAGGGAACACACCATTGTGAGGCCAAAACCTTAGGAGTTATCCTTGATTCCACCCTTTCTTGAAGCTCCCCATGTACCATCCCTTGGCAAGTTCTTTCAGCTATTTCTCCAAAACAGATCTCAAACCTGGTCTTCTCACCATCTTAACCACTGTTATTACTCACCTTCTTTCGTTATTTTCCTACAGTCCATTCTCCATATGACAGCCAACATGATTTAAAACCAACAAACCTAAATCTGACCTTATCACTACCTTGCCAAAGATCTCCAGTAGCTGCTACCTGAAATTAGAATAAAATCCAAACTCCTCTCAAGGAGAAGGGCAGGGATCTGCCCTTCTGGAGTAATCTTGCTGCAAGCCCCTTCCTGTCCCCTATGCTCCACTCCTACTGGCCTCCCCTTCCTCGCTCTCGGCCACGCTAAGCTTGTTTCACAGCATCTCCCTTTGTGTGGAACTCTCTCACCACAGATCTTTTTATTCACTGCAGGCTTGTCTCTTCTTTCAGGTCTCAGCTTAGATGTCAGAGAAGATGTTCCTATCCAGCTTCTCCCAAATCACAAGTCTCATAGTGCCCTGTCCCCTGCCCCCACTTCCTCTCCACTCTTGATCTCTCTTGTCTCATTTTTTTCATAGCACTACCTGAGAGTATTTTGTTCATTTGTTTATGTATTCACTGTCTGTTTCTTCTCTTCAGAGGGGTGAGATGTATGGGGTCAGTGAACTTGTCTGTCATGGTTACTGCCATCTCCCCAGCTCCCAGAAGAATGCCTGGCCCACAGTAGACACCAATTAATATTTTTGGAGTGGATAGCCAAAAATGGTCTCATTTTCTTCCAGCTAATTTTTTTTTTTACCTCTAAGGTATTTAGAAGAACTAGTTTTACTCATTTTAGAAATTTTTCCAAAATGTTACTCAAATAATCTCTCCTAGTACATGATATGTTCACATAAAAATAGCTTAAATTTATTGTGGGCCTACAGGAATTAGGCATTTGACATACACTGTCATTCTCACAGGCAACGTACACGCTGTGAAGTAGGTGTTGTTCTCATTTTAAAGATATGGAAACTGATGGTGCGAGGTTGCCCAGGGTTACTCAGCTAGAAAGGGAACAGAGTTGAGATTTGGACTCGGGTTGATCTGTCTGACTTTAGCTTCCAAGCTCTTTTCAGCAGGAATACTATGTTCAGCTATGCAACTGGCAAGAAACAGTAAATAATCAGAAAGATGAAGTGATGATGAGCTTTTCAGTCTATGAAAATGTGAAAGCCAAGTGGAGAATGGTTGAGATCTACAAATGGTTGAGGTTGAACATAGTGATCACAGATTTTGTAAGGGCTGGGAAATTTAATTTTATTTCAAATTAAAAGTAAGCTTACAGAACGGACTCTAATAACAGCCGGTAAAGAGTAATTATATAAATACCTTTAAATATTTTAAATGTTACGTTATAAATTGATAATGAGTTAACTCAGGGAAACCAGAGAGTCCTGGAATTATATCTCTCACCTGAGGAGGCTGAATTCAGGGAGGCCAACCACACCTTCTCACATACACCCTTGGGTAGAGCAGTGAGGGGAAGCTTACCATGTGGATGGAGGGCAGAGTTCTAGCTCTTGGAAGAGGGTGTTCTGCTCACCGTCCTTCCCCATAGTTACTCTGTTCCAATCAGTTGGTGCTGGGCTTCCCTTAGTAATGTTTTTAAAAATCTCACAAGTTTGCATATTTGAAAACAAAGAAAATTTATTTTCATTTTGGACAAAATGAACAAACAAACAAGCCTAGCCCACTCTAACTGTAGCTTCTAAAAGACAAATGTTCAAAGCTTCCTAACGTAAAATTTCGTTTCTTCATTCAAAAATAATCCCCTTGTTAATGACTTTTTTCTTTTTGGAGGGGGGAGGTAAGTAATTAGGCTTTTATTTATTGATTTATTTTTAATGGAAGTACTGAGGATTGAACCCAGGGCCTTGTGCATGCTAATCATGTGCTCTACCACTGAGCTATACCCTCCCTCAATTAGTGATTTTTTAAAATCATCTGGTGGGGTACCTCTATCCCACCTATAATTCAGCCCGAACCTTTGTGATTCCTTTCATATCTTTGTATAAGCACATTCAGTTAGACTTGAAACACAAAGAATATGTCCCAAACTTCTCTCCCTCTCCCCACCTCCTGCCTGTCTTTCTTTGGTCCTTCCTTCCTCTTTACTCTTCCCCTCCCCCCACAAAATACCATTTCTCTAACCTCGTTCTTATAAACCTGTTACTCACGGCCCTCTTTGCCTCTGGAGTCCTTCTTCCTGAAAGATCACAGAAGCAGTATACTTTCATTACTTTGTCAAAATTATCCACTGCCTTCCTCTTAGGCCATACAAAGCCATCTATTTATTAGAATCACTCCCTCAAATCATCTACTTCTTGTGCCTTCAAGTAACATCTACTCTGTTCATCTCCACAGGAAGTTTCACATGTATACATATTGACTGAAATACTGTCACACAGTCTTGGTGTATGGCTCAAAAATAAGTGAAAGTAGGTACTCTTCAAGCATGAGGTTGAAATCAATCATAAGACTATTAATTCTGTTATGACCGCTTTCCATTATATATGTGCTTTTATATGTAGAATTAAATATTTCTATACAAAATTATTTTAACATGCTTTCTACAGAGGAAGATAATAGGGCCCATGTCTTTGGATTTTGCAGGAATAGTGAATACAATTTATTGAAGCCAGCATTTCTCCACACTTGCATGTCTGCCATCTACATTAGAATCATCTAGGTGAGCATATTAGACATAGATTCTTCTATTCTCCCCAGATCTACTAGGTCAAAATCTGTGAGTGTGGGATTGGGAAATCTGCAATTTGAACAAGCATTTTTAAATGATTATTTTGCCTTTTCTGATTTGGAAACTCATGAAAATAGTCTCATCTTGATGAATGATTAAATACATCTAAACATTTCCGAGTGAAAGACTGTTTAACATGAAACTAGTGGCAAATTCTAGGACTGTTCCTTTAAAAAATACTATGTAGCACTCTGCTTTTTGTTCATTTATAAGTTATAAGTCAATTCATCACTGGTGACTTAAAAAATATGTCTGTTTGGGGCTCATCAACAATAAAAATTCAGTTATAAATCATTGACTGTATCACATATGAGTGGCTTAAAGGGGTGGCTTATGTTCAGTAATGATTTTGCTCCTTAGAGGCATTCGGTTGTAATAGAGAACCAGTGTGAAAGCTGGGATGGCTTTAAAAGGAAGATCTGCAGTGTATCACCTTCCTAGGCTGTCCTTGCTCTTAAAGATGGTGCATTGACATTGTATCAATTTCCAAGCACACAGCATTGAACACCGGCCTCTGCTAAGGCTCTGAATTATCCTGAAGGGCCTCCTGTCACTGACATCCATTAGAGACTGATCCTATTTAGAGAAACAGAACTTTTTTGGGTGCAATGAGCTACTGGGTCTTCACTGAGAATGGCAATTGAGTCTTCGTTCGTTCTTGTGAAGTTGCAAGTGACAATGATTTTGGAGATCTAGTTATAGCAATAAAGTTCTAACAAGAATGAAAAATTCATCTCTCCTTTTCCATTATTCATTTGCCCCTCAGTCAGACCAATGACAATGCTTCTGTATCAGATAAGAGATAACAGAGATTGGGAAAGTATTTTCTCTTCTCTCTTTAATCCCTTTAAATGCTTACTATATTTCTAGAGCAGATGAGCAAATTATGCAAAAATATTTTGAATATTAACTTAAACTACTTATTTGGCAAAGCAAATACACTAGAGTTAAAATGAGTCTGCATTATAATGCCTTCTTTCTCTTGAAAATATTGTCAGATAATTTTTGTTAAAATTTTATATACAAAATTTCTTAAAGGTATTTTTCAGTAGTATATCAGAAATCCAATTCTGACAGGATACAAGTATTAACTATTTTGATGACAGCAACTTTAACCTTTGAATGGCTTATTGTCGAAACTACTCAATTCATTTACTCAAGGGTATCAAGTCAGTTGTCTTTCTATGTGAATTCACTTTGTTTCTTAGGATTCCTAAACAAGGAACAAGGAATGGCTCTGTTATATGTTGTGCTAGTGTATACAGATTATTGAATTCAAGATAAAGAGTAGTGAAGAGCTTCTTCTTTTTCTTCTACTTCTTTTTTTTTTTCTTTTTTTTTTTTTAAGATAGATCATTGTTCAGTGCCCCAACCAGCTGGCTTAATGTGTACATGCAGTTTTTTCTTATTTTGGAAAGCTGATTCTACTCAGTATATATAGTTCAGAGAAAAAAATAGAGACAGCAAGTTACGTAAAAATAAATATGTAAATCTAAAGGGGGAGAAAAGCATTGCTGTACCAATCCAAATCCCAGGGAATCAAAGCAAGGGAGCGAAAGAGAGAAAGGAAAAGCAGATGGACTAGAACTCCATTGTTGTTTTTGGACTGGGGTAATTAAAGGAGAGCTTCTGAAGAGGGAAAAGTAATAAAATAAGGACCCAGAAGCTGAGGTGGGTGCAGGAACACAAAAGAAGTCAAAGAGGATAAAATGGAAAGAGGGAAAAAAAAAGTATAATGCAACTGGCAACCAGTCCTTAAGTAGCCGGTAGTCCTGGTAAATTGGCTTTTAAAATTGTTTTTTAATTAGTTTCATAATGGATATACTTTCAGAAAAATGACCTTAGAAACTACTGAAACAGTGAATTGGTGATAATCACATATCTGCTCCTAAGGAGCAATCTTTGGAGAGCTAAATTTCTGAAACTGCCCAAGTGAATAAAGGGTACTTGCTTGCTGGTGTTAACCTGCAGAGTGTAAGGGGATAGGAAGAGTTTATGAGCACAATGATTTAATCTTTGGTTAATTACTATTGACTCAGAGAGCTAAATTAATTATTTGGTCATATGTATGTCACCGATGAGAACAGGAGCTGTCTTTTGGGGGATTGAGCAGCTACAAGAACTGCTGGTGTGATTACATGAAGAGCATAGTCTGTGGCAGAATATCCACAGGGAAAATCCCTTCCCTCCCCCCTGTTCCCTCCCCTCCGCGAGATAAACATGTGCTGATCCCTGAAACCCGTTATCTGGTGAGAAGGATCTTACAGATGTGATTAAGTTAAGGGCTCTGCGCTAGGGATTTATCCAAGTGGGCTAATCTAATTACACGGGTCCCTAATCAGAGGGAGATGGGGCTATGAAAAAAAGGCACAGAGAGATGTAACATTGCTAATTTTGAAGATGAAGGAAGGGAACAGGAGCCAAGAAATGTGTGCAGACTTTAGAAGCTGGAGAAGAGGCAACAGATTCTCCCCTAGAGCCACCAGAAAGGAACACACCACTGCCAGCACCACGAACTTAGCCCAGGGAGACCCACATGGGACCTCCAGCCTCCAGAACTGTAAATTAATAAATCTGGGTTGTTTTAAGCCACTAAGTTGGTGGCAATTTGTTACAGCAACAAAAGAAAACGAACACATAGCTATTTTAGTAATTGGTGTAATTAATAATTGTAACTATGAATTATTATTTATAATAATTATAATTATTAATATGGAAATGAAGAAGCACCTAATCTTTTAAGGGAAAAGTTCAGTATGTACCAAATGAGTAAATTAAAAAAATTTTTTTAATTATAAAGTTTTTTTCTATATATATAGTTTTATTAAAGTATAGTCAGTTTACAATGTGTCAATTTCTGGTGTACACCATAATGCTTCAGTCATACATGAACATACATATATTCATTTTCATATTATTTTTCACCATAAGTTGCTACCAAATGAGTAAATTTTAATCCTTTAAAACTTTTAGTACACTTAGAAGTTTCATAAGACTAGTTGACTATGTTTCCTTAGTCTACAAATGTCAAGTAGGTCTCATAATTTATTCTAGATTAACATTGTGATTTTAAGATCTATTTAGTATCTGAGCTACTGTTTCATTACGCATAAAAGGTCTATAAAAGAATAAAAAAAAGTTTAGCTATTAATTCATTCTTCCTATAGACTAAGAGACAATATACTAGAATTTACTTCATTTTTAAAAAATTCATTTGTGTGCTCAAAAAAAATGTTAGGAATGCCTATATATAAAGCATATTAAAACACCAAAGGGACTGTAAAATCTGAGTATGTACAGAGATAAAAAGTTAAATTATCTGAATTATGGGCAATTTCTATTCTTCAGTTGAGTTAGCACCATAATTGTATCTGTCATTATTGCCACCCTAATTCAATCAAAACTGCTAAACTGATAATAGTTACCAGAACTGCGAAGTGCCTAGAAAGAAGACACTAGTGCATAGGAAGGTGAACTTGTTAGTCATATCTTCAAGTAAGATCTGCCTTGGCCAAATCATTGCAGTTACTTGAGTCTAAGGTATTTCAAGAAGTGATTGATGCTAATTTTTGTTCCAAACTTATAATGAAATCCAGGTCAAAGCTTCAGATATAACCCATCAAATTACAATAGATTCTATCTTGTATATAACTTGCTATAAAGTAGAATTTAGGAGGAAGGATTTGACATGGAAACCATAGTACTATATTAGGGTACAATTAGGGAGCAGCGTGTGGTGGGAAAGCTCAGTTTCTGGAGCCAGGTGGAGTAGCATTTTATATCCTGGAACTGTCACTTGCTGGTTGAAAGATCTTAGGCAAGTCAATCTTAGTTAGTTTGTGAACCTCATTTTCTTCATGTAAAGTGATGGTACTTATAGTCATTGTTTTATAGGATTTTTCTGAGAATTAAATGATAATAAATATAAAACACAAAACAATGTATGTACTTAATAAATGTTACCTAGTTTGGGAGTAGCTAAGTACCCCCAAATATATCATCATAAAATAATTACATCTTTTATGAGCCTATAAGCCATCAGCACAGAAATTCAAAAGAAAATATTTTGATTTTATTGTTTGATTTATTTCCAAGAATTATGGAATGTTTGAAAAAAATCAATCCAAGGGAGGACATAACCCAATAACCGGCATATAGTAAAAGTTTCTCCTTTTCTTCACTTCTTTTACAGAAAATTGTGTTTCATTATTCATCAGTGTACTCCTCGAAATCCTTATCACAGCACCTAGTGACTTCCAGACTGAGCTGAATATATCTAGAACCTAACTCTGTACTCAGGATTTTCTTCTTGTAATTTTCTGCTTACCCAGTGTGTAAAACTTGTCATTGCCTAGTTGAACTTTAGTACTGCCTATGATGGCCCTGTTGTTTATCATGCTTGGGAAGGATTCATTGTATCAGACCTTTAAAATGCAATTAGTCACCAGATATTCTGTTTATACATTCATGGAGAGTTCAGTAACAGCATTTTGTATCCTTTAAATAATTTAGAACTCATTATCTGAGAATGCCATTTCATAACAAATAATTCTTTGATATTAACAGTAACAGAGATACAATCCATCCCACAATGTAACAAATTTAATAAAATGTTTTAAGTGTAAGTAGATTATGGATATGAAATAGTTTTTCCCTTTGCTAAACTATTTTCTTACTTCCCCATGCTAAATTATTGTCAAAAATTATTTCTGGAAAATTATTTCCTTAATATAATTGTTTTTTAGTTGTTAGCACACTATGGCTATTTGATTTTGATAATATTGAGAATGATGTATTTTCCTATATATTATAAATCACATTATATCAAATTTAGAAATAAGTATTCCACCAAACCAAAAGAAAGAGAAACATGTCATATACATTCATAAGAACAGTCCCAAATAGCCTAACTTTTGGACAATTATTAAACAATTAGGGACCAGTGGGATTCTGACACATTTTACAACCACAAACATTCAGGTGACTTCTTGGGAGCCCTATTTTTCCTAGAACAAGCAGCAATGGTTATCCATGAGGGAACAATCAACTAAGCATTGTAAACTCAACAAAACTATCTTTCAAAGACAAGGGCGAAAAAAGAAATTTGCATTTCATAAAATTGGAGAGAGTTTACCATGAATAGACTCTCATTAAAGGAACATCTAAAGGATGTGCTCCAGGAAGAATGAGATTCATTCATTCAGCAGATATATATGGAGCTAGGCACACTTCTAGCTGCTGGGGATACCTCAGTGAACAGACAGATGAGAAAATCTTGCTGTAGTCGAGTTTACATTTTAGTAGCCAATGCCACAAACCAACATAAATAAGTAAATACATATAGTATGTCCAGTAGTGTGCTGTTGAACCTTTAACAACTGGCTGTTTGGGAAAAAAAAAAGCCTGAATTTGTAGCATTTGCCAATTTCTATGGTAATACTATGCCCATGCCAAAATGTCGAACTACTGCCATGTTATTGAAGCTGGGAAGAGATGTACACAATTGACCTGGTGAGCATGTGTGTGCTGATATCAGCACGCTATTGATGATCATAGGTGGCAGGGGTGAAAATAGCAGGAAAAGATGAGAAGGTTTGTGGATTGCAATTTTAGAGAATGGTCAGAGAAGACGTCACTGACAAGGTAACATTGAGCAAAGACCTGAAGAAAGTCAGGAAGAGAGCTATGTACCAATTTGGGGGAAAACATTTTAGGCAGAAAGAGCAGTGTGTGCAACTCCCTGAAGCAAGAGCTGGAACAGCAAGGAGGATAGGGAGGTGAAGAGTGAAGAGTAGGGGAGCAGGGCGTGTGACCAGGGAGTTAAGGAGAGGCTATAAAAGACTAAGAATTTTGGCTTTTAGGGTTGGGGAGACCGGAAGTCACTGGACGGTTCTGAGCAGAAGGAGGACATGAATTGAATTATATGTTAATGACATCACTCTGGCCTATTTATTGAAAAGGAATAGGTTGATCTAATCAAAAAGTTGATGGTAGTACAAATAATAATGTCTAATATCTGGGATTAAACAACAACATAGTTAACATTCAAAACAGGAATGGTTCATCAGTCAAAGGAGAGTGGACACGATTGGAGATAAAAGTACTTTGTACTTTTTGACTAAGGTGTGAGGATATTAATGTTAGCACTTGCTTAGCACATATGTTTACATTTCTTGAGAAACTACTAGTGGAGATAAAATATATATATTTCAAACCAAGAATGGGTAGAAAAAAGAAGAAAACTGACAATAAAGGCAATAAAGGACAGAGGGAGAGAAAAGAAGAAACAGAACAACTGGGACAAATATAAAGCACAAAATAAAGTAGCTGTGAAATTAATCACATCAATGACCATATTAAAAGTATGTAGACTAATCTTGTTAATTAAAAGTCAAATATTGACATAGTAGATAAAAAGCAAAATTCATAGAAAGTTGTTTTCAAAACTAATTTATGGGGGGAGGGTATGGCTCAGTGACAGAGCACATGCTTAGCATACATGAAGTCCTGGGTTCAATCCCCAATACCTCCATTTAAAAAAGAAACTAATTTATAATGTAAAGACAGAAGAGAGAACAAATATAAAGATGAGATAAAGTATAATTTTTACAGAATAAGCAAAAAAAGGTAGTGTAGCTATATTAGTATTAAGATAACCACAGAATAATAAAATATTAAATTAATATATAAATATGTACACATACACATCCTTAAATAGCATAGCTTCAAAATACATAATGTAAAAATTGACAGAAAAACAGAAATATTTACAATCCGCTATCAGAGCTGGAGAATTAAACACACCCAATTTGGTAACATCAAGTAGCATACCCCATTCCTTCCCCTCCCTCCAAAAGAGATCAAAACAGGAAGAACACAGAAGTTAGAACAACACAGTTAACAAAGTTGAGCTGATAGGTACACCTTGACTGGAGACTATGTTGTTGTCAAGTACACAAGGTATATTGTGTCTGGTCATAAAGTGATTCTAGCAAATGTAAGGTATTGGTATCAGACAGACACATGCTTCCAGAGTATAATGCAATTATAATGGATATTAGCAAATAAAAGATGAGAAACATCAGAGATAATGGAAAGGAATTTGAGAAATATGAGTTTGGAGGGAAAAAGAGATTGGTGCTATGAACGGGCCTTGACATCCATCCAGAGCATGGTCCATAGAGAACTATCTGGAGAAATTTGTTTCCCTTCTTTTTCACTTATGACAGAATAACTGATAGCAGTCGCCTTGCCCCTGCCAAACATTTGGAATGTCAGGTTCTTTCTCAATGATTTTCCGTAGCCTCTGGCTTGATCGCAGCTGGGGCAGGGAGGGTTCTCGTGAGAGGGTGAAGTCAGGCAGCACGGAGGTCCCTTCACACTCCAGTTCCAGCCCTGAGGGTCAGCTTTTAGCAAGATGGAGAAGTCAGCCAAGTCTGACTCCTAAGCCGGATACCGCTTAGTTCACGGGTCTGTACGGCTTCCTACTGCTATTTTCAGCACTTCCTTTTCCCTAGGCGCTCTGAGACCTTCAGTTAGCGTGGAAAAGAATGAAAGTCACTCCTGGCATTGTATCAAAGATTGAAGAACTGTCCTCTCTTATACGGCCACTTAAAAATGTAGATTTCAGGGGTAATCTACAACCAGCCAAATTAAGGAATAGTGAAGGGCGAGGGGACAGTGGGAAAGGTTGGGGTGGTGAGGAGAGGGAATGGCCGCGGGTCCCTCCAATCGGACTAGAGGCTCTTTAGTGTGTTCGGTTGCGGCCGGGCTGGTTCTTCATTTTCTCATGGATGTTAGAAAGTTTGTCAAAGTTAGAAAGAGAATGTGTGCCTATTACAGAAAGAGAAGGCGGGAGAAACAGGCGTGATCATACAGCTCTTCCATTTGTTCCAAGTCTAGCCGCAGACAGTTCTGTAAAGCCCTGAAAGTCCACTTTTATCAGAGTCTCCTCTCTTTGCCACTTCCCATCTATCTTAGGGGTGGAACGTTACATGAAATGGTGTGAGTCTAAAGCTCTAATGAATCTTAGGCCAAGAGCGAATTCATTCTTGTAAGAGAGAATTTGAATTGTTAGTATTCATTCGGTCGTGCTGTGCTTTCATGTGTAACTTTAAAATGCTTTCACGGGAGAAGCAGCTATTTATACACCACTTTCCCTCTCCAGAAGCCCTTTCTGTAAGCTTAGTCTCAGGAAGTTTGAGGATAGGTCTTAGAACACTAGGAACTTGAATATTCTAACATCACAAAACTAGTCCATGGTGAATTAGAGGCAAGCCTTGTCCTTGTAGTTCAATCACACACACACACACACACACACACACACACACACACACACACACACACACACACTCCTTTTCCTGACTTCAATTTAATTGAAAGTAGTACTGCCACTTTTGAAGAATATTTTAATTGTCCAAACTATGTTCTTTGGTTCCTTAAGGGCTGTGGCTTGTGGGTTGTAATTTCTGCAACTAATGAAGACAACACCTTAGGTGTGTCGTTTATTTCCTTCCTCTTGAAGAGCCATATATTTTGTGCCACATCACAGTTTCTTCTGTTGCTTTGAGACTCTTTAAAACATGCTCATATTATTCAGTAGCTAGGCAGGTAAAAACTGTTACTGCATTGCTAATTCTAATTTTCCAATTAAATAAACAGATTTGTTTTTGGTTCCACGTAAGGAAAAAACCCCCCTCTTGCAGTGATTAGCATAGTAGTTAAAATTTATTTATATATATATATATATATATATATATATATATATATATATACACATATATATATACACCATCCTTCTAATTTTGCAAGAAACATTCTATGTTACCTTCAATTTTCTCACATTCCTTTCAATTTTCCAAATACATCAAATAGGGAAAATAAAACACTTGCTCATTAGTGGTAATTATTAAATAAAAGAATTTGATTAAAATGTTTCTATGAATTATGTACTATTAATCACCACATCCATGACCTTTTCTTAGACCACGTGCTCTTGGACCTTCCTAGGAAGAAATCCTTCCCTTGCCTTGGATATGAAGACCTATCATTCCAGTTTGCCTGGGACTCTGAGTTTTAGCATTGAATGTCCTCAGTCCAAGCAAACTGGGATGGTTGGTCACCCCAACTGCAGTCCACCCTCCAGCTAACTACTCTTCTCCCTTTTATATCAAAATTTCTCCACTGAGTATGCCACACTCTCCTCCTCCTTATCTTAACCCTCTAATTTACTCCTGAACTTTCTGCAGCTGTGCCGCGGTCTTGATCACTCCATACCCTGGATTTTGTAAGAGCTCCCGATGACCTTTATCTTTTGCCAAAGGAGACTTGCCAGTTCTTCCCTCAATGGACGCTACTGTTAGAGTTTACACTGCTGGTCACACCCTCAATGAAGCTCTTCATGCCCAAGGTTTCTGTAGCATCATAGCTTTCTGGTCTCTGACTGTTCTTTTTGATTTTATTCATGGGATCCTCTCTCTCCACTTGGTTTCTGAAAGGTGATTTTCCTCAAGATTCTGCACTTGATCTTCTTAAGCCCTCATCACTCTATAAACCCTTTCCCTGGCTGATCTCACATATTTTCACGCTTTGAGCCATTCCCTATATAGAAAGATAATTTCAAGACCTATACTTTCTGCTCAGACTTCTCTTGTGAACCAACTACCTGCCAAACATCTATACCTGTATATCCCAGATGCACTTCAATAAAACTGAAAATTTTAATATGACCTCTAAAGACCTCCACGATGACCTTCTTGTTCTCTCCTCCTTCTTTGTTGTTGGAATACTCAACTGTCATTCACCTATGCTAAACTTTTAATGTAGTCCTTGACTATATGCTCTTTCAGCTCCACTGATCCAACTACCGAGTTGTTCAGTTTTACCTTCTGTATGGTTCTTAAATTGGTCCTTCTGTCTGCTTAGTCTCATTTCCTAGTTTCAAGAAATCTCCTTCTTTTCTCTGAATATCATCGCTCCAGCATCCCAAATCATCATATCACTACAGTCTTGCCTTCTAAATCTGTTCTGCTTAATAGGACTTAATAGTTTTCTGGTGCGCAGCACACAGTGTTGTGTTTCACACAGCATTACTTGTATAAAACCATGCAGGCACCTTTACTGTTGTACTCATGACATTGCAAATAGATCTACCTATTTATCACCCCTACCCCCCCCCCCCCAGCAAGACAGTAGTAGTGTGCTCATTAAGGGGGAGCCACGCTTTTCCTTTGTATCCCTAGTGCCTGCCTCTGTGCCTGGCATCATGTGATTTGGCCATTTCAAGTCCTGAGCAGGCAGCTGCTCAGCACGATCTTCTGTACTTTCTGGGCTTCTGTAACTGTACTCCCCTCCCCTTCTCTTCTAAAAGGATGAGATCATGGTTTATGACTCTATTTACCTACCACCAAAAATACTTCATATGTAGTACACGCTTAATAACTAGTTACAGAATGAATCAATGAAAGAATGAATGAATGAGTGAATGACTATGTTTAGGCTATTGTTTGAGACACAATCATAGATACAGTTTAGAAGTGGTTAAAAAAACCAAATAATTCAAAATACACTTTCTTTTAAGCCTTTAGGTTGATTAGAAAATATATCCCCATCTAGGTGTGAGCAATTCACAAAATATTTTACACATATTAAATTCTTAATGAATGTATTCAGTAAGGTTTTAATTTTTTATACCACTTAAAAATGGCTTAACCTTTAGACCACTAAAGGCATTTTGTATTTTGTATAATTTTAGAGGATATAGTAGGGTTGGCATAAAAAACTCAGAGATTTATCTAGCATATTTTAAAATGGCATAACAACATATTTTGGCAGTTTTAAAGACATATTTCAGAAATAAAACCTTAAAAAACATTTTTGTCATAACATTTTGAAATGGAAAAATTAGGAAGAGAATTATATATTGTTTATAATTTTCAAGGACATAATGTTTAAACTATCAGCTTGGTTTTAATTTAGCTACATTTTCAAAGACTATTTTAGAAGACTAATGAAAACTTAAGTACAACTTCTTTATTAATTCATTTATATTGACTTAAACGGAAGAGTTTATAATGTTGCCAAGAATATGAAGGTTTTTTTTTCTTTTCAGTCTTCACACTCTCTTGTGGTAACATTTAATAACATTTAATGGTCCTTCTGGTATTCTTAGCTCATTTAAGTAGTATGATGAACATTACTATTATTTGCCAGATGCTTAGTGTCTGGAGAAAAGAATACAGTTTTCAACACTTTTTATCCCCATTGGATTTAGTTCTTTATATTTTACCAAAAGGTCAAAGCTGTACAGAAAAAAAAACTACGTATCAAAATCTCTCCTTTCACTTTTATGAGAAATCAATACATAGTATAATAGAGATAGAATCCAAAGGCATTTTGAATGGGAAATGAAGATAAATGAGGATCATTTTAATTTTAAATTCCATTCATATTAAACAGCCAGTTGTTTATGCAATACAATCCATCCACAATAATAACCACCTATCTTTGGATAATTGTTTTCTATCTAGAGGCAGCAGTTTTACACAATGAGAAATCAAATCCAATATAAATGTAGCATGATAGGCTTCATATGTGTACCAGAGGTGTTCAATGAATTTTGAAAGTTAATGCAAACCCTTATGTTTCTACATGAATAAGTATGCTTGTGTATTCACAGTGCTCCATATTTAGTAGTGCTAATTTTTAGAGTTTCAAAAAAGTCATAAGAGAAAATGAGCTGCACATATGACTTCCAAAAATATCTGAACTTGCTACTTATAAGATCTTTAATTCTTGAAAATTTGTGGGAGTATTTATTTTCATTAAAACAAATTCACCTTGATTTCATATTTAAAGGGACTAAAGTCTTAGGTTAGTAATAGTTTACTAAGGTAGATAACTGCACTGGACAGTAATTAAACAAAGTGGTTTCCACTCTGTAGTTTTAAATACACATAGAAATATACAAAGAAATGCATTTCCGGATTCTGCCACACTCAGTCCTTTTGTACAATCTTCATTTTTTTCTTGATTCAAAGAAAAAATATATATCTAATTAGTTGTTCTAAGGCTGAGATATAGCCCCATGTCTCAAAAAGAGCTGAGGGTAGCCAACTCATTCCAGTTTGCCTAAGAATCTCCCAATCAAATCAAGTCATAAAACATTATGTCCCGGAAAACGCCTAGCCCCAGGCAACCTACTGAAAGATGAACCAAACTCTGACACTTTGAGATAAGACAGCCTTACCTTCACGTCATTGGTGTTCATTCTTGTACCTTCCTTTCCCACAAAGATATCATCAATATCCACAAGTATGTACCTGTCCAAGGACAATGTCAGCCTCTTCCCTGACAAGAAGGAAACAGCATCTATGAAGATGAGCTTGTGCAGCCAAAAGTTCAAGTTGTTGCCAAAAAGAACTCTTTGAATTCCATCATGGAGCCCCAGGTCATGTACAACGGTGGCATAAAAAGCACCTTTAGAGATGGGAGGAGAAAGGTTTTCTGGGGTCTTTACTTTGGCAAATATTACTGGTTGGTAGGCTGAGTGATTAACCTGGAAAACTGTCCAGTCACTTCCCGGTAAAGAACCTTTTTCAAGCTTAGAAGATTTGGTCACATGAAGCAACGGAGAATGAGGATTAATACAACAGCCTTTCACAGCAAGGTTTCCATAGAGAGAAAAAGGGAAACCTTTCAGCTGAAAGCTCTGTAGGCTCTTCTCACTGGTTTTGTGGAATCCAATGACGCCTACCCCATATTCGGCACAGTATTTATCCAAAAGGCTTCGATTCCAAGAGTCCATATTTATATACTTTAAAATATTCTCGTAAATAATGAGAATATATTTGCCTCTAGTTTTTTCTGTAAGTGCTGGGAGATCCCCTTTTCCGGGAGCAATTTCAATGTGATACTGGAATCGACTGGATTCTAGAATCATAATGATGTCTTGACCAAGTGACGAGTACTGGCTTTCCACAAACACCAGCACGGTGGGGTCTGTCCTCGAGGCATCCGAGAGCTTCCCTGTCTTCACTTCCATTAGCCTATATGGTAAGTGCTGGAAGTCCCCGCAGTCTACTTCTGCAGCCATCTCAGACAGCTCACTTTCCTGCTTGTAGCCACTGTACAGGTAGTACGCAGAAATAATAATGCTCACCATACAGAATGTGGCAAGCAGAAGAACCGTCCTTTGAAAGTGTCTGTGCAGCTTCAGGATAAAACTCATGTTGTATATACTTTGCTCAGGCCGTTCCAACAGAAGCACCATAAACAAAATGAAAGAAGAAAAGGTGGTGTTTCAGATACTTCCAGTCTCAGTCAATAGTTTATGTCACCATTGCAGCACATTTGTGTCACTGGATCAGGACTCACAGAAAATATAGTCTGAAAAGTAGAATAGAATAGAAAATCAAACATTCAGTCTGCAGCATTAAAATGAGCGAGTTTTCATCCTGTTAACTGGTCCCAGGGGCAACCTGTTAGGCAGATGAACTGATGTATGAGAAGTAAGAATGCCTCTCTTTCCTTCTCCCAGATCTGGATGAGGACATGGGACGGGTAAAAAGAGGAAAAGGACTCCATTGAACATAAGGTCTCTGTCCCTAGTGTAGAAAAGGCATTGGGCTAACAAGGAATTTCCTTTTACTCACTGAGCTTTGCATCAAACTCTAGATCAAATAGACCTGAGACCACAGAGAGGTCACTTGAGCATACACTGCTACACCATGTAATACAGGCTCACGCTATTTGTGTTTAACTACATGTGCTGAAAATTCATAAAAGCTTGGATATATTTCATTAAATGCTACAATTAAGACATTAGTTTCTGCTTTTTGGAGAAGCTCAATAATTGTATGAAAAAAGTACTGTAAAAGTGTTTTCAAAAAACATAATGAAAACACCTGAAACTTCATGAAACACCTTGTTATGCTATAATTTCAAATCCTTTTCAGGTTTTAGTAACCTTTGAAAAATAATAGGAAAGAAACATGGGTGCTTCCTAGAGCAGAAGTTTATTTGAGTCTTCTTGGTCTTGGCACTTTTCAAGGAGATATCATGGAATACAGAAAAAGTTAAGAGGGGTCTGATTATTGTCCAGAAGGCAGGCTGAAAGCTAGCTGTAAGACAGCTGAAAGCACTGGTGGAGAAGATCATAGCTGGTGTTTTTCATAATATTAGGGTTTATTGCACTTCTGCATTTTATTCATTGCCACTTTGGCCCTGACACCCTCTGAGTAAAATGATAAGGTTAGAATAAATGATCACCAAGACTCTAAAATTTTCTGATATTCACCTATGAAATATGCAATGAGCAATATTTGAATAATATATATTTATATTTATGAATAATATAATATGCATTATAACTGCCAGATGTTTATAGGATAAATATCCCATTTCCCCTGTAAATTATGTATTGTACTTTATTCATTCAAATATTTAGGGAATCTATATCATTCATTCAAATTTTTATGCGGTAACTATCTTTGTGTTTAAAATATAAATTTCAGCAGAATGAATTTCTTTAAAGGGTCTAGAATTATTAGGTAGAGACGGTGACTCAAATGACAAACAATAATGTATGGGTTGTTGATCAGAGACAAATGTCTGTCACAGGATGTGAGAAGAAAGATGCCATGGCAAGTAGGGGAGCATGTAGTCTGCAATGCAGGGAGGGGGGTGTTGTGTGTTGGATGTGGGGCAGAGCCTTGAAGGATGAGGGGAATATGAATAGGCATTTGAGATAGGTGGAACTTTTAAAAAATTTTTAATTAAGTTAAAAAAATTTATTGATGTATGGTTGATTTACAGTGTTTCAGGTATATAGCAAAGTGATTCAGTTATGCATATTTACATATAAAAACACATATTCTTTTTCAGATTCTTTCCCATTTTAGGTCATTACAAGATATTGAATACAGTTCCCTGTGCTGTACAGTAGGCCCTTGTTGTTTATTTTATATATAGTAGTTTGTATCTATTAATCCTAAATTCCTAATTTATCCCCGCCTTCCCTCTTTCCCCTTTGGTAACTATAAGTTTGTTTTCTATGTCGGTGCATCTACTTCTGTTTTGTAAATAAGTTCATTTGTTGAGACAGAGGGAACTTTACAGAGGCAGGCGTAGTACAATACTGGGCAAGGGACACTCTGATGAAGAGTTGAAGGAAGGAGTGAGGAGGACCTAAAAAATAAATTGTACAAAGTATGGGTAACTCAGATTACAGAGAGTTTAGACAGCACAGAAGTTCATCACTGAGAAATCCTGTAGGGAGTCACTAAACTTTCCTGATTGGGGAAATAACATGATAAAGATGAGATTTTCGGGGAAAATGGATTAATCAAGAATGTGGAAGATATTACAGAGCAGGGTTAAGAGAGTCAACTCTGGCAAGCCAGTACAGGCTCATTTCTCACAGTCCAATCATCTGTAAGTGATCACAGAGCAGAGTGAATGGGGGTGGGGACAAGTCTGAGGGACACCCCAGAGGGAGGAGGTGGGGGACTGGCTACGTCAGGGGAGGTCTGTGGCATACCACCCCTCTGTAAGGTAAAATGCCATTAAGTGATCTGACACGCTCTAAAAGAAATCCTACTCTTTTAAACACTCTAGCACAGGTTTAGGTGTAATTTAAGCAAATCAAAATTACCAGGACAACTGTGAGTTTTTCATTGTAACTGGAGTTATTTCATTTTGAAAAGTAATTGCACCTTTAAATTTAGGTACATGTTTATGAATGATATAATTGTCTGAGGTACAACAGCAGGATACAAAATCTCACATCGCTCTATGCCTCTGTTTCACTTTTAGCTGTAAAGTGTTTTTGGCTGGATACAAAAGGTCTTAGCACATTTTGCATTTCAGATGGCAGTGTCTCAGTTTGTTCCTATTGTCAGAAGTGAAAGATACATAACTCATACAGTTCTTAGCTGTGAGGAGGCAGAGTGGTGAGGAGTGTTTGCTCTCACTCTTTAGGATGGTTATTAGGAACCTATCAAAGCTACCTTCTCCGTGAGCAGGTATAAAACACTGAAAGACACGTCCTTTCCATTAAACGCTGCAAGTTTCCTCCTGAAGCCAAAGGGAATTCTAGTGTATGTCCCAGAGTATAGGATTCAGTCCACCATATTTAAATGGATACATTAAGATTCTCGAAGTCTTCTGCAAACCTTTTCCAACCACATATCTCACTTTGCTGTGGCCAAATTTAGTCTTTGGGGTGGACTTTCAAAATTTCCTGTCCCTACTGCAAACTTGACCATTACCAACAACAATGGGAATCTCTCTGTCTCTGTTAGCTCTGAAAATCTCAGGATGGACTTAACTGTCCATCCTGTTACGTGACACTGTCACTCCTTCTTCTGCATTAGATGGCACTGTAGCAGCTTCTCCTGAGCCTTTCAGTGGTGGGGCAGCTCTAGGAAGACAGGGACGTGTGGAAAATTAAGCTCCTCCACACAGTTCCCCTGTGAAAACTTCTCAGTATGTGGCTGACATTCCAAATGTGGTAAGACCCCGCAGTCACACACAGCCACTGTGGAAAGTATCTCTCCTTTGTACTTCTTGGTGCTACTGTAATTAAAATTTTTTTAAAGCCAGTCTCCCTTGTCTAACTGTAAACTCTAGGAGGGTAGAGATAATGCCTCTTTTGTCTATCATTGAGCCCAGAGGCACAGAGTAAGCACCCAATGGCTATTTGTGGAGTTAGTTGACTACAGTGTCATATTAAACTCACAGGTTAATCTGACACTTCTGCTTTATTCTAATACCATAAATTATTTTTAGCATTACATATCACTATTAATAGGGTTATACTTACCTGTAAATTTGCTAGAGTTAATGTCTCTTTTATTTAATACTAAGAAGATATATTCATACCATCTCAACATGGAACAAAAAAGTAACTATGGTAGATGATAGATCTTCACTCACTCAAAGATACCTTTCAGTTAATCATTCTTCAAGCAGTTATCATGTATCTACTGAACACCTGCTCTGGGCTTAGTGCTGTACTAAGTGCTGGGGACACCACAGTAGTGATGTTAGGAATGACCGTCTGCAGAAGCAGGTCCCTATTGGAGGAAATAAGACTCGGGAAGCAACAGCCAGTACTATGTTGCACATAATAAGTAGTGGTTTGTGCTGTGCAGACTGTATCTGTTACAAGTTCTGCTAGAAAACGCAAGAGAGATAACTGAAACCTAGGAAAGTGAGGGGCGTCTTCTGAGAGACATGGTATGTTGGGGGACATGGCGTGCTGGGCCGGATTGGGATACGAGAACAAGGTAAACGTGTCAGGCATAAAAACCCGGCAAGGCTGAAGAAATGGTCACAGTGTGCTTATCTGAGAGTTAGACTAAACTAATTACAAGGCACTAGGTGCTGGGTTGAAGATGGAAATAATATTTCATTGGAAGAGGGCTGCGGACTGATGAACATCCTTGGAAATGACTGTGAACACAACAGTGTTGACTTGGAAACAGCACTGGATGTATCTGAACAGATGAGAGACAATAAAAATACTGTGTACAGATGATCCATTAAGCAGAGACATCCAGAACAGACCAAGAGCAGTAACATGAACAGAGAGCATACAAGCCGCGTTGCACAAAGTGAAGAAGTGGGTGGGGTCAGGACCATCCCAGCCAAGATGGCGGGGGTGGTCTGAGTCCAGACTGAGGGGTTTCTCAGGGAGAATGGAAACAAAGAGAGACTTGGGAGGAAGGCAGAAGAGGACATGATTACTGGTTGGGGAATGGGCAGGCCAGGGAACTAGAAGAAGAAAAGAGCCAGTAATAACAACACCATAGCTTAGAGTGGAAATTGGCTTGAGCTAGTGACGGACTCTTAGGGCTCAGGCAGGTGACTAAGTGATGCTTGGGGAGAGAGCAGAATCACAATCTTCCACCAAACAGTTGGATGCTGACAAACAAGAAAGTCAAGGGAATATTCGAAATTGATGGGTCACAGGCAAATCTCGATATGCTGCACAAACTCAATTCCTCAGGAAAGCCTTTCTGACCAACTCCACTCCTCCCCCTTTAGACCAGGCCCATAGATTATATGGTCTAATTAGAATTCCTGTCCCTCTGGGGACTTTATCACCACTCTTACTAAATATTATTAGCAACATTATTTTTTAACGTCTCTCTGTTTTGTTAGCCGGCAATTTCCAAGGATATAGGACTCAAACAGGATCTTTCAAACAGGACCCAGTATAAAAACATTTTTAAAGGCCCACAAGATCAACAGGCAAAAACTTCAGTATAGTGACGACTGTGTTCTTGAAGGGCTCTCACAAAAGCATATTGAAAATGACAGACTTTTGCATGGTCTGAAGGGCTTTCTGAATAACCAAAGGGCAGGCACACTAGCCTGCAGTGTCAGTCTCCATGGACACAGCCATCTATCTTGGAGGTACAGAGATGACAGTTGTGGTTGAATATGGCTATCCATTTAATCCATGGTGAGGAGTACGCTGAATGACCAAGAGACTGTATATTAAATTTAGACTATCAACGGACCATTTAGGCAGGCATTTTGGAATAGTCACAGTAAATACAGGAAAGCTGCAAGGCTGGGCTAGTTACAAACATCGCCACCTCATCAGGATTTCCTATAAGGCACACTGAAGGGAATCGCATCACATGAGAAGGCAGAAGAACAACAACAGCAACACAGCAAGCACCAATGAACGCTGCTGTGAGCCAGCATGGTCTTGGGCCCTTTAAAGGCTAAGTAACATGCCCAAGGTGCCACAGCTTGTAGTAGCTGAACTGATTTTGAACTTGACAGCCTACATCAAAGATACCGTACACCTGGGAAGGCAACAGCAGCACGTCCCTTTCCTGGTAGGAACATGTAGGAGATGGATATCAAGCAGCTCTTACCGGTAGATGCTGCAGTTTCCTCATGAAATCGGGGATACTTGGGGTACCTACTTAATACGGTTTTGATGAGAATTATAAGATAAAAGCATAAAAAGCTCTTAGAAAACTGTCTGGCACAGAGAATGAATGTACTAAATGCTACCTGTGATGATGATGATGATGATGATGATGATGATATAAATAACATGAAATAAGAGAATATCCTGAAGATGGCCAATAGAAATGGACCAAGGTTCATAAAGGGACAGCTACAAGTATTCCAGTGTGAGCAGAGTTGTGGGAAGTACAGGAAGTCCACCTTTGATGCAGGAATCTAAAGTCAGATGGGTCTCAGTGCAGAAGAGGTCCAATAAGAGGCATAACCAGCACCATGTCCATCCTTGGGCTTCTTCTAATTCCTCCCCCTTTTCCCAGATGAGCTCACATACTCCCTGGCTTTCATTACCATCTCTGCTCCCCAAATTCCAAATGTTTATTTGTAACTCAGACCTCCTTCCTTTGAGCTCCAGGATTTCAACTTGAATTATTAACTTGATACAATAACAACTCACAGTAGTTGTGCCTTTTCTGATTACACACCAGCCACTCCTTGGCTCCACTGGAGTCATGCAGAAGCAAACACAACCTGTCCATAACTGAAGTTCTGATCTACCCTCTAAACTCATTTTCATCTTCTCATAACCACCTAGTGCTTCAACCTTGACACCTTCTTTTCCCTCGCTCCTGCTTATCTAAACAGAGCCAAGTCCTCTCATTCCTTTTTCCCAAAACTCATTCAACCCAGTGCACTTCTCTGCTTTTCCAGGCAATGTCCCTCTCACTAGAGCTACTGCAATGATGAGCCTCACCAGAAACACTTCTGGCCTCCCTCGATACTTTTCTCAGTCCAGCATCAAAGTACAAATCTGATTCCTTCTTCCCAGCTGAAAATCCAACAATGGCTGCCCATTTCACTTACTGATAAAACCCAAATTCCTACACATGTCCCACAAGACACTGAGGTATGCTTCCCGCTCTCACATTGCAGGCCTGATTCGACGGTGTGCTCCCCACTAAGTTCCAGGAAAGCGGGTCCTCTTTCAGTTCTCCCAAAGGGGTTACCACCTCTCTTCTGACTGAGGGTCCTCTCACTCTTACCTGCTGTTCTCCTTGTGTGAAAGTTTTCTCCCCTCTTCTCATTTGGCTTCATCCTCCAAATCCTATGGCTCTAAGCCTGTGTCCCCACCTCACAAAAGCCTCCCTGATCCCTCAGATCTGCTAGGTCTCCCTGTAACACACTCTCACATCACCATCTACTTAAACTCTGCAGCACATTCCAGGGTTATAATCATGTGATTTCTGTGTACTTACTATTCCTTCATAGATTGGAAGCATCTGTAAGTACCTTCCCTGTTCACGTCTGTATTCTTAATATCAACACACTGCTTGACGTAAGAACATCCCCCCTGAAGAGTTGTTAAAAGAGTGAAGAAGAGCCTCTGCTAAATTTTACAAATAGCAGCTGCATTCACAAACTAGGGCAGCCATGAAGTAAAACCATCTTCCATGGCCGGATACCTCCATCAGTCACACTGGCCTCAAACAGTCAGGGTGATAATATAAACACAGTGAATGGCAGTGACCACTTTGACCACAGCCATAAATCAGGCACATCCATAATGTAGCTTTTATTGACTCTCACTCAAGTACCTATTTTTCCCATTCTGATATTTTTCAGAATTCAGAGTGGTTGGAGCTGTTTTGCAACACATCTGTTTTTACAAAGAAAAACATCTGTTTCCACCAAGGAAACATTAGCCATTATTTAATTATCTACCATTAATGAAAGGCAGAGGAAGCAATTATTTTTTAGAATCACAGGCAATACCATCTACAAAGTGAAGAACTGAATATGTACAAACATACATTTTGCAAAGCATTGCAAAATCTGCAAGGGGAAGTCCCAACTTGTCATTATAACCTATCTTTCTTCTTCCACTAACACCCACCATCATCCCAAAGTAAAAATCAATTTCTAAATGGAATAGAATCATGTTGGCAGTACAAGGAATGTGAAAAAAGATTGCCATCTGGAAAATGAGTATTAATAACTAAAGAACTTCAGGTTCTAACATAAATGAAATATTTTTAAAAGATCTTGACAATATTCCTCTTCCACAAAATTAGCTATATTTTATAGTGTTGAAAAATGCATTGGGAGGCCTCAAAAACATTACATGAATTTGCTAAGAGTAATTTAGTAATATTAAAACTTGACAAAGAACTTGCTTTTCTCTGAGAAAGACTGTGTGAAATTGTGTCAAATTAATTGAACCCTGCTGTGGTAGGCAGCAAGATGATGATTTGCATGGAGTACGACCAAGACTATATTCTGTCTCTGAACTGGGGTTTTTTTTTAAGATGGATGTGAGAAAAACTGCACTTGGGGGTATTAGCTTTGCTTGATATATTAGATGAAAAATGACTTTCTATTGCAATTTTCCATCCTTCTTTTTATTTAGAAATTACGGAGGAAAGAATACCTTTTGTTCATGTCCCTCAGTGTTATACTGTCCAGTGAGGCAAGAGGAGAAAACTATCCCACTGTTGCTTGCCGTCTGTTCTGCCTTATGATTTAAAGGGGAAGTCTGCCTGGATCCTCTTAAATTGAGCTAGAACGTGTGCATCCAGGTACACCCAACAGCAGGGTATTATGATTACTGCCAGTGCAGTTTTCAGGATATAATCTAACTCTTGTCATTTTTATCCTTCTTCAGAGTCCTGGGAATAAGAGGTTATTAACCCAGTCTCTCACTGTTTGCCTGGACCATAAGATGTAAAGTTACAGATCAGTTTTTGGCTATGTTTGAGGGAGGGTTACATGAACCGGAGAAGCAGAGGCAGCCAGTCTGCAGAGACAGGGTAATGCAAAAGGAGCAGAGAAGAGCAATGAAAAGATGTAACGGGAAGTCCTGAGGCGGTCTGAGGTCCTAGTCCTGTTACTCTCTACCCTGTGGGTGTGTCAGTGAAGAAGTCAGACAGATTCTTCCTCTGTTACCTCGGGCATCTTTCAGAATAAGTGATCCTCAACCCAGTTGGGGTGGTAAGAGAGGAGAAAGTAATCACCTAAACTAGAGGTACACACCTCATTAGGGAAGGCACCACATGACATTGTCCTGGGAATGGCTTTAAGCCTGGCACAAGAGTAGGTGCTGAGTAAACATTTCTTGAATAAATGAATGATCATTTCATACAGCAGGGTAGAAGTGGCAGACATAATTGGACTGGTGTATGAATTTCCTATGTTATATCAAGAGGCATATCAATCACAAATATTTGAAACCTATAGACAGACAATGTAATTTAGTTGTTAAGGGCCTGTGCATTGGAGCCAGACTCAAACTGAATTCCAAGTTTACCACTTGCCAGGGATGTGATTTTAGACAAGTGGGTAACCTTGCTCACTGCCTCACCTATGAAGTGGAAATAATTACAGTATCTATCTCAGATAATCTTTGTGAAGATTACATGAGCTAAAAATGCATATGTAAAGTGCTTAGAACAGTGCCTGGTACAGGTAACCATTCTATGAATGTTAGCTGTTATTTTAATAACTTAACATATCTACTTCTAAAAACCTAGACGGTAGCACTTATCCTCAATAAGTTTAGTTTTGCATTATTCTTTAATCTTTTCTCACATCTATTTGTCCTACCCTCCAGAACAATTTCCACAGCATTGGCCAATAAAAAGGATTGGAAAGGCTCTCTGAGACTGATTTTCCACATGAGGGACCAAGGTCGAGAGCCAGCAAGGGAGTCGTCCAAGATTATGGCTCTCATGGCAGAACCAGGCCTAGACTCCAGATCTAGCTTCATGCTATTCTCCAACACTGTAACCAAAGAAAAAGATTTAAAAATGAAATAAATGTGAAATAGATACTCATCACTGAGGTGCTAAAAGGTTTTAATATAGGACTTCGATACTTGATTTTTTTTTGGCACCAGGTAGTGAAGAGTTACAGCCTTCAATCCTTTGTAGGAGTTTTCGTGAAATAACTTATCATACACATTAATTGCAGCAGGGCCTGACTTTTTTTCTAGTTATGCAACTTATGTGAAATTGATGAAGAATGTTTAGTGCAACAGGAACAGATAAATCACTCACTGTGACATTCCAGAGCCTAAGAATATAGTTTTTTTTTTAAATTAAAAACAAAAAGACAGACAAACCAATTGATTTTCTAAAACCAATTCTTGGGTATTTTAAGAGACACTTCAATTATAAAACAATTTTGAGTATTGTTCAGACTAGCTATCTTTACAATGCAAGCTGTTACTTTTGTGGCCTGGCAGCATCCTCTAATCTGGACAGGTGTTCAGAGTTAGTGCATTTCATTGTGAATGCTTATCTCCAATAGCCACAGCCCAGGATAAGTAAACTTCCACTGTCTTTCCCCTGTTGTCTAAACTGTCAAGCAATTAGAAATCCAAGGCAATTATTTAGTTGAGAATCATGTTTTCATCACCAATTCCATTTCCTTGTTTTTGTAGTGCAGACAGATCACAAAGTATTTAAATATAGTTTTATTTGAATATTCCTCGAATTTTATTTAAATTTAAAAGTTGGCACTAATCACCAAACAGCAGTTGAAACTCAGTCAGGATTCAAGGAAGTCACATGAGTCCCTGAATTAAAAGAAATATTTGCAATTTCTTTATGGTTTTAAAATTGTTAAATGACAGGTCAACTTTAGAATATACAGATTCTAGCTCATACTGTCTTCTTCAGCAGAAGATATTGTTCAGAAGAAAGAATCTCAAATGCCTGATTATCTCTTCCACTGTATTTTTTTCAACAAACCTTTCAGTTACACCAGTAAAATACTCTTAATATTTGCTACAATCTTCAGAAACAATACTTTTCTCAAGGAAATGTATTAAAAGAGAAGCTATACTATAAGTGAGCTGAACTGAACTATAACGAATCTCTAGAAAGAGATGGAAATTTCATTTTATTTTAGTAACGAGAATTCTTCATTCTAAAGACTATGAAGAAAAGTAACTCACGTGAACAGTTTAATATCAATATTTACTTACAAAAAGAAAGAAGCCTCCTGTTTCACCATCAACACCATAAAGAAAAACAATGAAAATAACAGACAGATACTGTCTATGTTAACTAGAGAAAGAAAAGAGAAAGCTTGTTAAGGCAAGCCTCTTAATATCTTCAGTACTCTTTTCTTTCAAATTTATTTTTGAAATCTCCTTCTCAAGTACAATATTAATAGGGAGATATGGTTGAAGAAAAAGGGGGAAAATGCCCTTCAGCTGAATATCAGATGTTTGAGGGTTTCTCTTCCATATCATTCTGCTCTTGTGGTGAGTGGAATAGTTGATAATATGATCTTTTCTAAGAAAAAGAAAAGGTGGGTTTGAGATATGTTTCACATACGTCTCAGGATTTGATTTGTATTTTAATATTAAGAGGTAGCTGTTTACATTACTTAGGGGTGATTTCTCCCAAACTCTTCCAGATTACATATGTTGCTATACTCCAAAATGTTTATAAAGAGTATGGATAAAATTTCAACTTTAAATAAGTTTGTGGCTTAAATAGTTTCCAGATATTAGAAGAACTAGTTGGAAGATGATATAGGTAAACCCCTTAAAGAATGTAACTTGGTTCTTAAAAAAAAAAGTGGACATATTAAATGAAAGATATATGCATTTTGTTTTAATTTAAAGCTTCTACATTCAATACTTTAGCTATTTCTAGCCAGTTGCATTTAATTTAATTAAATGTATAATTTTAAATAATGTTTATAAAATGAATTGCATCAAACAGAAAAACATATTGAGGATCATTACTATATAGACAGGTAGTTACAGTTTAAATCTCTGTAAATTGCTTAAAAGTTTCTAGTCCATCAAGCAACAGACGTGTTCTGTTTAACAAATCTGCTGCAGAATAATTACAAGTTGTTGTTGGGGATCTTAAATAATTACAAGGGATCATCTCCTTAATACTTCAATTTTATAAAAGAGAAGCTTTAAAATAACACCAGAATAAGATATTTCTTTGTTTCACCTAATTTAACTAAATGCTCTATTTCTTCTATAAGGGTAAAATTAGGCACTTGTTCAGTTCTGAAATTCTTAGATTAATTAAAAACAAAGTTGCTACTGCTACATTTATGAATGAGCCATTAATTTATAGCATAAATAAACAGATACACTTACCTGGAATTAAAATTGAGAGATGCTGAAAACGCTTGAGAAAGTTTCAATACATAGAAAAGAAACTGTAACCGCAGTATCCACTACCCCTGGCTCAGGCTTTTTGGCTTTACAAGTGGCAGCAATACCAGTTCAGGCCCAATACCCTTGTGTTATGTAACATCTCATTAATATTGGCCATCAAACTGCTACCAAGCTGGTGAGGCACTAGAGGGCAAGAGTGTCACATGCAAGACCCGTCGCTAAGGGACAGGCTTTGGTACCACTTCGAGAAGACAGATGCTAACTAAGCTGATAAATAACACGATGCCTGAACGCAGCAGCGAACTTGTGATGTTCCTCAAAGAATATATTAAATGTCAATTTTCTGTCTAGCTGAAGGGTTAACAGGTTAATAAATACGCATAAGCAAATAACCACACCATGCAAAACTTTCGGGATTGTATTTACAAACCTACAGTCATCCAAAAGTCTAATTTTTTTTTCATTATCTAAATAAACTTATTTAAAACAGGAGAGGAAAGGCTGATTCAATAAAACGAGCGGCGGTTTCAGGACCCCCTTCAAGCCGCGAGAAACTTGTCCTGACCGTGCGCGCCACCTCTGGAGTCTGCATCCCAAGTCGCCGGGTCCGGCTTCTGGGCGAGGACCGCCCGGTCCCTGGTGATTCCCTCGGGCTGCGGGCGTCCCCGGGACCCTCCCTCCCGGGTCCTCGGCCTCCGCTGCGGCTCTCGGGGACAATGCGGTGCCAGGAGCCGGGCGGGAACGACGCACGGGCGGCCGGTCCCCGCGGACGCGGAGGGTGGGCGCCTCGGCCGGTCCGGGAGCGCGGGCGGCGCCGGGCGGGAGCGGCTGCGGGGAGAGCGCGGCGGGCGCGCCGGGGACTCGTGCGCTCGCTCCGACGCGCTCCGCGGCCCCGGGACCCGCCCGGCCGCGCCGCCGCCGCCCTCACGCCGCCTCCCCGATCCCGGCCCGCGCGCGCCCGCCCGCCGGGGGAAGGGGAGGGGGCGGGAGCCAGGGACTGGAGGTGCCTTCATCCGCCCGCCTCGCACTCTGGTCGGCCCCGCAGGTCTGGCCCGCCTGGGCTTCGGCTTGGGGAACCCAGGGGTCCCGCCCCAGTCGGCCGGTTCCGACGGCCACTGCGGGCAGGTTGGTGGCGGCCGTGAAGGATGAGACGGGTTGCGCCGTATGGGAAGTGGGTGCGGGTCCTTAGGCGGCGCCGGGAAGGTGGGGCGCACCCACATCGTCCCCTCTGGTCGCGCTCCTGCGGGTGACGCTTGACCTGGTAGTGAGCTGCGGGCGTCTTGGAGGTTGTAAGCCGGGAGGTGCCTCTGTTTGCTGGCTTTCTAAAGGCCATCTGCTCCAGCTCCTGAGGACAAGTGGAAGGCTAGCAACTGGAGGGACATTTTGGATACAAGGTGTAAGGTTACGCTCTTCAAAACTACAAGTTAATTAGGAGCCTCAATCGAAAGCTCCCCCCCCTTTAATTATCATTTTGATCCACTGACATAGCATATGTAAAAGTTTCAAATGTGGACAGGGGGTGGGTCTACTAACGATAACTTGTAGTGGGTATTTGTGGCTTTGCTTCCCAGCTCCTCATTCCTCTTCATGTAAACGATACTCTTTCTGGAGTCTCGAGCCAGCCAATTTACTTCAGGTGATGTCAACCACTGCTCTTACTCACTGGGTGACCCCCAACTCAGGTCTGGCCATTGGAGGCATTATGTCTTCCTGGTAGCTAGGACTGATTTACAGAGAAATGTGTGACCCCAAGTCTAGACAATCAGAGACAAAAAAGTACTGTTTTGGGGACTTTATTTTGGCGCCCCCTTAAGGACGTGGACTCTCTTCTATGGGACTTTGCAGAATGAGATGTAATCTTCGTGTCACCAAGTGAAGTCTGGGAATGAAGCTACTACTCCCAGGTAGGCATACGAGAGTTGCGGAAAAGCTACACACAGGTAGGGATATTTGAGCTCTGAATCCAGCAGTGGCCGAAACAAGGTCTTCACTCTGGATATTTTCAAATATGAATCAACAAAGTCAGTTTTATCTTGAGGCAGCTGAGTTAAAATTTCTGCCTGTTGGAATTGAAAGAGACCCAAATGATACAGAAATTAAATATTTTGGTTGTTTATTAATTTCATGGAGGTGTTTGGATACTATATACAAGAGCTTCGATTAGATCCTAATGCTTGAATTAACGTGGAATTTTAAAAAGCTCAAAAGTTGTATATTCTCTTTGCTCTACATGATAAAAGAGTTAAGGAAGTAACTGAATCAATTACTCCTTCTGGAAGCCTATGGAAGTGTCAAGATGGTAGGATTCTTTTGCCAGGTGACATGTATTAGATTGGTTTTATTTATTTATATTTTTATTTTTTTGTGGTTCCTCCAGGAGTCTTGTGCCTTTCAGGAATTTTAAGAACCTACATTTATTATTTTTTTATACTTCTTTTCCAGAGAACCTGCTTTGTCATTCAAGCACCTTTACATTCATCATTCCAGTTTCAAAAAAAAAAAAAAAAAAAAGAAAGAAAGAAAGAAAAGGAAAAAAAAAAAAGAAGAAGAAAAGTAATTGAACATCTACTTAATAGCCCTGGGAGTACAATAATATTTTAAAAAGAACATAAAAGCAGGAAACTTCCTTGCCCTTTAGTTACTTACTATATATTCATATAAGGGTAGGGGAGGTCAGGGCCTTCTACAGGATTTCAGGAAATAGAAAAGATTCATGAGTTGATATATTCTTGAATATTTCTAGGTATATAGGTAGGTTCAGAAATTGCACACACTTTTTCTTCTTTCTTTTTCTGTCTTCCCTGCACAAAAACAGACAGAAAAACAGAAAACTTCTTATACGAAACGAGGTATTTAGTATTTTTTATGACTATATTTTGGGGTATTCTTCAGCTAGGTTTGACTAGAGGCACAGATTTCCTGATGCTTTGTGGAGAATTTCCACCTTCACCAGTGACTGCTACTTCTAACCATCTCTCCGAAAGTACAGACACTTTAGGGTTCTGCTGTTTTTTCCTATGAGATAGTCAAATCTTGTAGCTCTGTTCCACAAGTTTCCATCTGTGCACATGTGAAGTTGAAGACAGCTGAAGCAAGTTGGTATACCACCTGTATTTCCTTCCTGTTTACTTGCCCAGCAGAATGTAAAGAGTCAACCATTGGCCCCTGTACGCCTGTCTTCTAATTCAGGAATATTAAGGTCAGGAATAATTTTTCCTCCCCTGAAAATTCCAATTTATGGAACACTCATTATAAACAACAAAGGACCTGTGGCAGTGGTCAAGGCAGAGGTAGAGAAGGTGATCTGGCCCAGTGCCTCACATTTGCAAAGTACCTCAAGTTTAGCATAATCTACAAATGAGCTTATATGATATTTTTTAATGTGATAAATGTGTTAGGTTTAGTTTAGACTTAATGGGATATACCACAGTTTTTGTATCTAACTTTGGCATATCTACTATTACTATTTACATAAATACTGGGGACCTCAAAAAATGGAAGAAGTTCAGGCTTCTGTCAACCTCTGAGAAGCCCTAAGACAATATTGAATATATTTATCAGAGACCCAGCTTCAGATCCAAAAGGAAGGGTCTGCAAATTAAATACCTGTGGAAACCATTAAGAAGAGAAAAAGAACAAAACTATGCACTTTTGTATATTAAAATATTCAGTCCTTATATTTAGTGACTCCGAAATAAGGCATTGAATGATGGAGATTTAACAATTTATATTTCATATAGGTTAAACATCATTTCTATATTTTGATAGATCTTTGTCCTTCATTTAAATACTTCTATGTGGAGATGATGATTATGAAAGAATTTGGGGAAATTCATTTCAATCTTCAGTCTTCTATTTTTCAGTGTCTCAATCAAAGCAATATATTTTTCTAACAAATTAAAAAAATGCAAGTATTAATAAAGAACAAATAAGCATTTCTCACCTCAAATAGCTAGTAAGTGTAAGTACTACTTTTCCTGAAAAATATTCAGCTTGGGTTTATAGTAATTAATGACACTTAAGCTGCTGAAAGGAAATGGGATGAAGATTTAAAAGAAAACATATTCTAGCTAAGAACTGCTAACTCAGCTCAAGGAAATGTACCCCAACTTTCTTTAGTGTCTCAAGAGATGTTAAGTGAAGATAGATCAAAACGGAAAATCTCGACAAAGTGATTGGTTAGGAGGAGGGAAAGTGGAAGTGGTATCCGGCTTCTCGAAAGCCCCAGAGAGATGTTTTACCTGCCTCTAAGACTTCTTGCAAACATGCCTGTGACAAGTGTATGAGGTTGAATGAGTAGTATGAGAATACTGCGTGTCTTATTTTATAAAATGTCAACTTGAGGAGTAATAGACTAGATTAAAGCAGTGGTTCTCAAACTTTAGCATGCATCTGGAAGGCTTATTAAATCACAGGTTGCTGGACCCCACCCATAGAGTTTCTGATTCACTAGGAGTTGGGTGGGACCTGAGAATTTGCATTTTTCACAAGTTCCCAGGTGAAGCTGATGCTGCTTATCTGAGGCTACACTTTAAGATCCCTTGGATTAGAGCATTACTGAGAACAGATTGTGTCTTTCTGTGGGTCTATAAGTATGAACATTTATTATTATATAAATTATTTGGTTTTCAAAACTAATTCTCTTTTTTAATGTTAGCCATAATAAATACACAACAAAGTTAGGATTTTAATTGGCTTTCTATATAGTCAATTAGGTAAACTATCAAAGAAAAGAAAATGGCTTGTTAAAAAAATGTAGGGCCTTTGGCATAGTAAAAAGTAGCAAGATTTGGAAACAAGAGAACAGATACTGCGTTCTTACCTCCTCGAGGGCTGCCTCCCTCACTGGTTCACTTTATGTCTTCCATCCAGGTTCAGGGCTTTGCACAAGAGTGGTCATTTAAAACACAGGAAAGAAGAGAAAGAAATTAGTTTCTTAGATAATAGGTAATGTTTTATGCTGTCCCTGATAAAGGAAATCACCTTATTATATCCTGTGATTAAAAACTGTTTTTATTCCTAAGCCAAAAAATACCTCTACATGTTATTTTCTGTCATTTCTGTTTAATTTTCAAATGCTTTGTCCTCAAAAATAGCTTTTTCCCTAACGTGCAACTAGGTTAAGTTCTGTGCTGATCATAATGGATGTGGTTAATTACAAGCCTTGGGTGACGACTATTTGGCAGTATAAACATACTCATATCTATAGGTTTAGCATAAGCTGTTGAAATAACTGTTGTTTTGTTCCATTTTAATGGGGGAATACAAGTAATCAGCAGATTGTAGAACATACTGTGTGAGTCTTCAAAGCTATCTCTTAATATTCAGGCAGGACCAAACATCATTAAGGTGTTTCTTTGATCTAGCTTGCAACATTAAAACATCATTTTATAGCTTGGCCTCATGCCATGTAGTACAAGAGAGATTCATTGTGAGAGTAAAATGGATGATTTCTGTTTCAATTTGTGTGAAAACAGGCTTCATAAAAAGACCCCAGAATACTTTCCCTACCACCTTAGTATGATGTTTCTCCGTTATATCTGATGCTTCGATTTCAAGGTTGAAGAAAATAATAAATATTCAAGAAGTAGGAGTTGTATGAATTAATTTTGTTTTGCTGCTTGGAAGGTATGTCTTTGAAATAGTGATATGAGAACTTGTTAGGAAAAAGGGAAATAGCAGAGAAAATTGAGGTGCCCTATACATGATGGATTGACAAATCCAATATTCTTAGGCTCGAGGCTTTTGGACTGAATTCTCCACCAAACATTTGAATTAGAGAACTGTGAGTATAAAAAATGAAAATTTAATTGGGAAAGGGAAAATCTATGCATATGGTTTTTCTTCCTCAGACATGAGCAAGTACCCTCAGTAGTAATAGAAGAAATAGAAAATGGAAACTCAGCTCACTTGGCATTACATCTAAGTGCTTCTCAGCACCTTCTGCATTCTGAGAGAAAAGGTAGCAGATGCTCTCATTCATTTTTCTTAAAACTCACACTTGAAATCAAACACTTACACTTAAATGAAATGAAATTACTGAAACTTAATGGTTAAACCCAAAGTATTTTCCTCCAAATTCTCATTTTAATTGTTGGGAATCCATGATCATTTTATTTTCCCTCCACAGGATACAGCTCAGCCCTCTAGAAAAGATAAATAAGTATTGATTGGACAAATGAATCCAAATCTTAAAATGTTCTTTTCCTTAAGCCCTTTATGTAAAATACATTTAAGAATTAATCTTTGAAAGATTCCATTAGCGGCTTGTGCCTGTAGTTTTATATATAAGTTATACAGTTAGAACTTAATTCTCTTGTTGATCAGGGCAGGGAATCAGGTTAATGGATACCCTCTAAAGTTCTAAAACTTAGCCTTGTAATAGCCTTGTGTTTACAGCAAAAGAAAAAGTTTAAAATCAGGTTAAAGGGCTTGTGGTGGTAACAGAAGTATTTTTTATTCAAGCCTGACTACTCTGGGAGCAACAGCTTTCTGGCTCTTGTGAAAAATCTTAACTGTAGCTAAATATAGAAAACTGTTACTTTTCAGCATAGGATAGAATTTAAACCAAATGAAGCCAGAACCATGTCAATTTAAGTTATATTATTTTACAAATAATAAACTATGTATTAGCTTTCCTTGAAGTCAGTCTTGGTTATTTTATATACATAATCCGTCTGTGTCAGTTTTGTATAGCACCTTTGCCTAAAACCTTAACCGTTTTGACGAATAGTAATGATAGAAGCTCTACACAATAATAGCAACAGGGATGGCAATGAGAGAGAAAACACAATTAGCACTTGTCACATGTCAGAGCTTTGTATATGCTGTGTTATGTAATCCATGTGAAAGCTCGACGAATTGTAATGTAATTGTGTAATTGTAATGTAATGTATGTAATTGTGTAGAAGTAGAAAACCAAGAAGTAATGTTCTGAAGTCTAAGTGTTAGGTAGTTAGATAAGTGGGAGCACTGGGCAGATAAGGTGGAGGGGAGGAAGGATGGTCTGGAAGATGGTGGTGTGCCTGCCTTCAGCATAAAGATGCTTTATTTCCTCTAAATGAGTGCCAGCAAAAAACCAGTTAGAACCCAAAGGCTGCAACTGGGCTGTAGCAACAAGGACCTAACTGGATATGATCCAATGCTCATTGTAATATAATTAGCATTGGGGTTCAGGTCCTCCCCCTCCCCTGTGGGTTTTTCCGTGTGCATCGTGAGTAAGGACATGCACAAAAGGGGATGAGCATGACTAAGCACTCCAGGGTCAAGAGCCGTCAATCAATCAAGAGACCACTTGTAAACCAGGGTCTAAGAGAAAGGGCAAAGACCACGCTATCCTCCCTTGGATCAGCCGGCTTCCCGTTCTTGTAGGTGAACTTTCCCTTTGCTAAGTAAAACCTTTAAAATTCGTCGCTACACAGTGCTTTTGTCTCCCATCTGAATTTTCTTTCGGGTAAGACAAGAACTGGCATCTTTTCCCCTTCTCATTTTGGGGTAACATAAACATACTGATGATGACCTTTGAGGTTGGGTATGGGATGGGGAAGAGAGAAAAAAGAAAAAAAGACTGACAGAAATTTAATTCCGAAACTCAGGCTCATTTCATTATATTGTGATGCTTTCTCAATGGGTTGGTTATATTTAAACCATCAAATATGCATGGGGTATCTATACGTATGTATATAATGTGCTGCAGAAATACAGTGCTGAGCTAGAAAGACTACAGCAGCCCCTGACCTCCTGATTTTCACATTGTCATTACACTGCTAAATTCACAACTTAATTACAACACCGCTTGTAATTACCATGTACTGTTGTAAGTGCTGCAGTGAAAACATAAGGGGTAATGAGAGTGAGAAAGGCAACCTGACCTAGTCTGGGAGGGGTGAGGGTGGTTAAGGGGTCAGAGAAGCTTACCAATGGGACTGAATTTCAGTGAATCATGATACCAAGCCTAATTTCATTCTTTCCCTTTGCAGGAAAAACCACAGAGGGACCAGGGTAATAGAGAGTAGAAGTGAAGGGTGAAAAGTTTATATGAAAGAGTTTAATTTCAATAGTCCAGCAATAACCTGTTTTGGAAAGGTCTCACTGCTTGCAACCACCTGACCCCACTTGTTTTCTGAAGGATTGGATTGATTCTGTAACTAATATATATGTTTTTTACTTAAGCTTTTTTCTTCATGGTCACGTATTCAAATGTTAAAGCTCTTTCGATGTGCAGCACCCTTTAGTAACCTACTGTCCCTGCCTCTGACCTGCCTTCTCTTCCTGTCCTTCTCTCCTTTTCATCAGTCCTTTTGGTTGGGGTGAGGTCAGACACAGCAAACAGAGGGATCAGACAAAAGTCCATCAATTGCCTGGATACTTCTACACTTCTGGAGCTTGCCCAACATCTAGTATTTGTTCAAGTGCATAATATACTCACATTTTTCAATAAAATTGATTTCTTGACAGTATAGTGTAGTATAATCTGTGTAGAGGTATACAACCTCGCCACCGGCTCAGGCTGTGCCATTTGCCAATTACTTAACTTTGGGCTAATCCCTCAACTTGCCCTGGTAAATAGAGTAATGGATACTCACTGAGCGAATTGAGAATGAAATGAAATATGTGAGAAAGTGCTATGAAATTTTCGAAGGGTTATATACAGACTTTTTCTAAAAACAGGGTTATCAGATTGATCACGTTTATAAGAATAAAAAAATAGAAGACTGGATTGAATTGATTTACCTGAGACTTAACTTTCAGTGTGCAAGTGAAATGTATATGGTTTTCTTTTCAAACACTTCTCTTCTTCTGAGAGAGTTTAATTTCTATTCTTCTACTAATCAAACTACAACTCATAGTAAATTTAGTAGATGTAATCAGAGAACATCATTTGGCCACCTCCTAATCTGTGCCAGTTGCCCCATCTCACTGAATTGCTGTAAAAGTTCTGATGAAAGGTCTCTGATTGGAAGGCAGTCTGTTAGTTGTCTCCCAATATTCAGTCTCTTCTTCTTCCACAAAAATAGCACTTGTATCAGGACATATGGCTACTCAGAAAAAAGGTTGCATTTTCCAACCAGGTGTGGCTCAGTTCTAGCCAATGGGATACAACGGGAAAGATTATGTGATTGTTTCTGGGAAACTTTCTGTGGTGGACGGACACTAGAGAAGCCCTCATTATCTCTGTCTTCTGGTATTCAGGCCCTTGTATAACCCTCTCCATTGAATGTGGATAGGATCAGTGACTTGTTTCTAACCAATAAAATATGGCAAAGGTGAGGGCATGTCACTCCTATGGTTAGGCTGCGTTACATAGGACTCCATCTTGCCAGTAGACTAACTCTAGAGGCTCTCCTTCTCAGCTTGATGAAGTAAGTGGCCACAGTGGGGAAGCCCATGGGTCAAAGAATTTCAGGAGTCCTCAAGAAAATGTGGGAGGCCTCTAGGAACTTTGGGCAGCCTCTAGGAACTAAGGCCTCCAGGTGCTGAGGGCAGCCTCCACGCAATAGCCAGGACCCTCAGTCTTACAAACACAGGAAGCATATATTGCTAACAATCTGGATCATCTTGGAAGTAGATTCTTGCCTAGTCGAGCTCCCAGATGAGAATGCAACCTGGCCAATCATCATGAAACCCTAAGCAAAGGAACTACCTAAGCTGTATCTGTATTCCTGACCCATGGAAACTGCAAGATAATACATACCTGTTGTTTAGGTTGCTAAGTTTGTAGTAATTTGTTGTGTGGAATAGATAACTAATACACACCTTCAGAGACAGCTGACATAACCCTTTGCCCTCTTTTTCTTTTTCATGTATTCTTCCATCCTGTTGCCTTAAACTCAGCTATAACTTTATTGATCCAAGAGGTTAAGGGCCACATTTTGGGATGGGGGTGCCTTGAGCTACAAGACATCTAGGTTCCTGAGGGGGAAGGGGATTCATGTGAGTATAACCATTTATCTTGTATGAGGCATTACCTTGCCTTTTCTACTTCTTTTTCTATTATTCGATGTTGAACTATTCCAAATAATATAGTAAGTATTATTAACTGGACTTTGTTTCATTTTACTGTGTACTACAATAAGAATTCATGTTTATTATAGGAAATTTGGAAAGTACAAAGTATACAAAACAAGGAAATGATCACTTGTTACTTTTCACTTAGGGACCCACCATTAACATTTGGTGGATTTCTGTTTAGTATTTTGATGTAACTGTTGGAAAAGGAAGACTTATATAGCAAATATTTGTGACATTTAAATGTCATGACTTCTCTGTCATTAAGATAAAGTTTATTGAAATTACTTTAAAACATCTGTTAGCAATGTGAATAATTTAATCAAACAAGCATTTGGCAAAAAAAGAGACAAAACGTCCTATCTGGTTTTTTTTTCTTTTTATTAAATTTAGGCTTTTTTTTTTTTTTTAAGTTAATTTAGGCCATTTATTTTTGTGTTCAGAAATGTGACCTCAATAGCTAAACAGATAAGTCAGATTCCCAACCCCTGGCTATTGATGTAGATGTCTATTTTGGGTTCCTAAAATATCTAGATACTTTGCATTCACTGATGAATCTCAGAGTATTGTTTAACTTTGTACAGATATGAGCTGTGATTTTGCTAATATTTTCACATGCTAGTTAAAAATTTGTATGAACCTAAACTTACTATTCTTTATAGCCTTTTAAAAGTTCAAGACATGCTAATCTTAGTTTGAGAGTTTTCTTTAAAAATTTTCAAGTCCAAGGTACTTAGTAGGTATTGTTCCTCTACATAATGAAGCCATTATGTCTATACAAACATGTCTCCCAAATCACCCCTTAGCTCCAGGCATACTGATCTACCCCAAATAAGCTTTTTAAAGTCCCCTCCTCCACACCTTTACTCAACTCTCCAGGTTATAATGTTCTCACTTCCTCTGTACTTACCTAAGTGGACCCTTCCTTCAAATTCACTTGAACTCCTAGCTTCTTCACAGAATCTATATTGGATTAGGTCAGATCTCTGTGATTTCTCATTCTCCACCGCCAACCCAGATTATTTCCTCTCTACACTACCCAGATGACATTAAGAACCTACTGCTTTCTTATAATAAGACTTTCTTATCCCCACCTCTCTTCTGCTGGTATGCACAGAGTAGAGATTTGCTAGCCTTTTTGTTGGACAGTTAATTGATAAATATAGCCCAAGGCTCTATTAATGACTGTATTTTCCACTTATTAAAATAAATATGATCATTTTCAATGAAAAGCCTATAAATTTATTTCATGCACGGGGAAAGATTTAAGGAGAATATATAAAGGAAATATAAGGCTGCAGTTTGGATTCTGTGACCTTATCTTCTGAACTAAAGTCATGTTAAAGAAATAGGACTGGTCACTGTATTTCGTGTGCATTGTCCTGATGGAGGCAAACCTGTCCATGTAATCTTACAGTATTTCCTTTGGAAATGAGGAAAACTGTATAAAATGATGTGAGGAGTACAAAATGACATTTTTCAAAAACTCTCTGATTCCAGGCAAACATGTCAATTAGCACTTGGAGGCTTTCCTATTTAATAGTACTTCACAGAAAACAGATGACCAAATTGAGATGCTCCTCTTCTGAAATCCTCCCAGGGTGTGTAGCTGCGTCTTTATACTATAAGGCCACAGAAGCACTGATGGCAGGATCCCACGGTGCACATTCAGGCAAACCTCGTTTGATTGTACTTCCTATTATTGTCCTTCAGCAGATACTGCATTTTTTTGCAAACTGAAGGTTTGTGACAGCCCTGCATGGAGCAACACTATTGGCGCCATTTTCCCAACAGCATTTGCTCACTTCTTTCTCTGTGTCACATTTTGGTAGTTCCTGCAATATTTTAAGCCTTCCACCAGCAAAATTATTATGACTTGCTGAAGGCTCAGATGATGGTTAACACTTTTTAGTGTGAAAGTATTTTTTAATTAAGGGAAGCATGTTGGTTTTTCAGACATAATGCTATTGCACACTGCCAACTAAAAATTGGCACTTGCCATCTGCCTCTATAAGGATTAAATCACAGGCTGCTGCAGCTACTGACCTGTAACACACCCTGAAAGGTGTTCAGGGTGGAGTCAGGAATGAGACACACTGTGCTCTGGGAAAAACTGGCAAAATATTTTCAGAAGATTTTATGAGCCCAAATCCTTGCATCTCATATCTAAAAAAGCACTAAAATTGTTAATGGAGCCATCTGCTCCTCATGATTAGTAGTAACCCTCATGAGACTACCAGCACCTTCTGCAAAAATGTGTGTTTGATTGAAAATATCCCCCTCCACCAAAATCACACGTATACTGACCTTCCCTGCCACCTCTTCGGAGCAGTTCCTTAGAGCTATCTGAGAGGCTGTCTCCTGGGCTATAGTCCTCATTTTGCCCCAGATAAATCTTAACTCACTACTCTCACACTGTGGTTTTTTTTTTTTTTTTTTTTTGGTTTTTTTTAGTTGATAGCACTTAACAGACTACAATTTAGTGTGAGCATAACTTTTATATGCACTGGGAGACCAAAAAATTCATGTGACTTGCTTTATTGCGATATTTGCTTAATTGTGATGGTCTGGAACTGAATCCACAGTATCTCTGAGGGATGCCTGTACTTGAGTAAGTTGTAATGTTTAAAAAATTAATAAGTCCTCATAATTATATTAGAACTTAAAAAAAACTGAAACGGATTTCCTAATTAGAAAATTTAAATATAGGTAGGATTGAAAAATGTGACTTAATAGTTTGCAAAATATTTTTATAATCCAATTTTATTAAACTCTTAGATGATTCTATGTATTAGCTACAGGTGAAGCAGAGGTTCAAGGTACAGACTTTCAGGGGTTCAAGTTAGTGGTAGAAAGAAAATTTAAACTCTGATCCTTTAACTCCTTTGAATAAACTTCTCTCATTCTTGTCAAAAGGAACTTTTATTTCTGGTAGTGTGACATTGTAAATCCATGCTATATAATTAAATTAAAGAATAGAAAATGCATTGTTATTTAAACTGCAAAAAAGCTGGTGATTATTCTAAATCCAACAACTCTGTTTTCCCTCTCACATTATGAAAAATAAAATTCTACAATGTTTCTTACATTTGGTGCAATTTTAGCTATAGTCACTTTTCTGCTTGATGAAGGTACAGTGAGTAGAGGATTCTGCCTCTAGGAAGGAGGTAAAATAAAAAGCTAGTGAAAGGTGTGAAAATTTGCTTTTTTCCTGTTTATTGATGACTTGCTTTATACGTTTGATGTACAACTCCAGATTCCATTTTGTTGCTGTTTTATTTTCTAAGTTTCTATGTAAGGTAAAATAATCTAATGATTTGCCATTTTAAGAAAAAATTTCAACTTCAGAGAGAGGCAGCATTTTCTTTAATTTTTTTCTTTTAACCAAAGCACATTTAATGATAGTAACTCAAATGTTATCACTTGGGTGTTCCCAGGGTAGTTCTTGTTCAAGGTGTTGGTGTCCTTGTAAATCTCACCATTAGACTGTGGTTGTGTTCCAACCCAAGGCTCATGTTTTGAGTCCCCAGCTATATCTTTGACCAGAAACCACATATCAAATGTTAGTCATCTTTCTCTGTAGCCAGAACCACAGTAATATGGTTCTGGTGACCACTGTGTAGCTGAATAGGTAGAGTTGAGTACACCCAGCAAGAAAGGATGATATTTCTAACGACTGATTTCTGTAAATCATGGTTGAAACTCAATGGACACTGTGTAACTATTTCCAAATAATAACACCTTGTTTAAAAATGGAATTAAAAAATTCCATAAAAGTCAAGGACGTGATATGGCAGAAACAATATTGAACATGGAATCAAGGGTCCTGAGTTCTGCCCATTTATTTAAGTATTTCTCAAACATACTCTCTGAATCAGAATAATCAGTAATATTTGCTAAAATGCAGATCCCCCAAATTCTGCCTAAATGCATTAAATTAGAATCTTTGAAGGAGACATATTGGGAAGCTATATTTTTACCAATTGCCTTAAGTGATTCTCTATTCGTATTTGTTTCCTCAATTTTCCTTATTTTAAGTTTCTTTTATTTCCTACCTCTGTTGATCCCATTAGTCTTTAAGTACCATGTTTTTGGGCACAGTAGTTATTTTGTTTAAGTTATTATCACTTCTATAGATGAAAAAATTACAATCTACAAGTATAGTTAATGATTAACCTTAACAGCATTGTATTCATCTTTTATTTACTTATCTGCTCTTTTTGACATAAACCTTCAGAAAAATTTAGTGCTATGTGATTTCCCTTGCTCTTGATTTTAGAATATACAGGAATAACGTTTCTCCTCATAAAAAATATAATATTGGTGTTATGTTATGCCCTTCAAAGAAGATATATAACAGAGATGAAGGAGATACTCATACAATCTTAACGATCACACTGCCAACAAATCCTATAATGATTCCACAGTCAGATTTTATTTCAACAAGATTTTGGTACTGAAGAAAAGCCCTGAAAGTAAAACTGGAATGATTGAAGAGCTTTGAAGAGGGATGAAGAGAATAATAAAATGAAATTATTGAGGGAGGTACTAAAATCAGGGATGATGATGAATCTTCACTCCTCTAAGTACCACAGCTTCCCAAGAGCAGTGGATTCTTGTAAAATCCCTCCGAGTAGCATTTTAGCTTGATTAAAAAAAATGTATATATATTACTTCTTCTTATTAACATCACCTCCCATGGCATCCTGGCTGAATTGTGGGGGAAAAAACACATAAACCCTTTGTAAAAATAAGGACACTGTAGTATGAAATAAGTTTTTTAAATGTGGAGGAAGAAAGGAGACTATAGACCTGAAATCGAGTGTGCTCCACTTGGTTGTCTGATATAATATTTGAGGCCTGTGATTGAGACAAATCACAGTGTGACTGGTCCCCATGCCCCAAATATCTTCATATCTCATATGCCAAAAGTTTTACATTGGAAAGATCAGATTACAATTTTCCATCAAAGATAATGGGAAAAATATAAAAACAAACATTCGGCCTGAGGCCTTTATGCAACAGTAGGAAGAAAGAATATAATCTTTATGTCTTGGGAATAATGTGATTTCTGTAGATCAGTCATTTGTAAAAAGCACGGGCTGAACATTAATCTTCCTTTTCCCTGTATCATTTTGGTACTGGAACCCCAGGATTAAGTTTGAGATTTTTAGCTTTAGTTATTGGCTTCCAATTCAGGAGGAAATGATTTTCCTCATCTCCTAAACTGCAAAGTTAAAATAATAAAGAACTTAAATTGGAATACTAGATATCCCTAAGAACATTTCAGGGTGTGTTTATCACTGCTTAAATACTGGCTTATAACAACCAATTAAAAAAACAAATCACAGCTCTAGGGTTTTTATAGTGTCAGATGTCAGAAGCGTTGTTTTTTGAAAGTGGGTAAACAAAAAATTACAAAATATTTGTAAGAATGTATATAGCAAAAATCAACAGAATTGAGGCACTTTTTCCAGGTGCCCTCTTAAAAGCTCATCAATCTATTTCACCTCTGTTTATTGAACACATGATATTAATCAGCATGTTTTCTACAATGAATTTCCTTCTAATCCTTGTTATAATAGCTTTAAAGCAGACCTCTAAGGAATGCCCCAGTCAAAAGACAGAAGTATAGTAAAAGAACAAGAAGGAACTCAGGAATAAACAGTTGAGCTAGAGTTTCTAATAAATTATTAATTATTAAAAGTAATTAATTCATAATCTGCATATTATATATGTTATCTACAGGCTAAGACTGTAAGGTTTTCACCTACCAAAAATGATTGACTGAATTTGTCTCTACTTCTGTATTACCTAATAAAAGATAGTTAAGGTAAATTTAGAACAGCTAGAATTTGAAGCATGTTTGTTTTATGTTTACTAAGCTATATTGTTTGCCAACATGAGGTCTTTTTTGAGCATGAAATTTCTGGTTACATCATGTCTAATTTTTGTAATTCCAGCAACCATTTGGAACTTGTTCCCGATCGTAGATTAGTGAAAGTGGATTCTGTGCCTTTAGCAAAGGAATATAACCTTTCTTTGTGTAACTGCTGTAATATTTCTTCTCTTTGACACCAACAATGTCCAAAGTACTCCTATCAAGGTACATATGGTACAAATGGAACAAACATGAAATGATTTATGCACTCTTGAGTGTGTCCTATCCCTTATTAAATGAAGACAAATTACTGTACTTTGCAGGGATGCATTCTCCACCCTCCTACCCCCTCCATAAATTCATTCTTTGTAGATTTCAAGAGCTCGGTCTTAGGTCTAATGGAAATGTGTTTTAACATACTACCACTGTTTTCCCACTTTCTGATGTCTGCTATGTATATGATCAGTGCAGTGTTCCTGTAGGGAATCTTGGTTGGATTCCATTTTGGACAGAACCCTGCATATATAGGTTTTAGATTTTTTTCTTTACATTACTTGTTCTTAGATAATTTCTACTGAAAGATTTCCAATGGTGTATGTGATATCCAGGGTTTTGATTTATATGCCTTTACTCTCTATTTTCCTTTTACATGTGTGTCATTTTTATGAGGTCATTAATGAACTTTCTACTAGGTCACTTCGGTTGAAGTACTTCAGTGCAAAGAATGGCTTTTAGGGATCAATAATTATGGTGAATAAAGTAATGTATTAATGTAGAAAAGGAGCATTTATATTAACTTCATAAATGAACACTATCTGGTCGTTTAATGGACAAGCTCACTCCAATCACTCTATAGATTATTACCACTCACAGTCTGCTGTTTTATCAGCAAATGTTAAAGCAAAGAATTAAGAATTTTTGAGAAGCCAAAGAAAGACGATGTGATCTCATCCTTAAGCCTCAGGGAAATATTTTGCATAAAATCTGTTTCCAGACGCTTGCTCTTAAGTTTAGGATTGTGGAGGTCCTTTGATTTTCCTTGTTTGATTCTGCCAATGTGCTGAAAGGTCAAACGGGAAAGACAATTAAGTAATTTGGATACTGAAAGGCTTATTGTTCCAAAATTAAGTAGAACACATTCCATTGCTAGAGAAGTGAATAGTTGTTTATATTTATGTAAAAAGGAAACCTTCAGCTAAATCTGTATTACAAATATGTAACAGTATAATTGTCAATCTATTTAGGAGCCAAAGATTTAATTTTAAAGTACTTAAAAAATCTTTTAATATTACTCTGTAATTGAAAGGTCAAAAACATGGTCTGATGTGAACAACAGAAGACGAACCTCTAAAATTTTTGCAGATCAATTAACTGGACTTTATTTTTAATAACAATTCTTGTTCCTTGTGCAGCAGAAAGGAGGGCATCCAGTTGCTAAAAGTGTTATCCAATTCTCATCTCATTTTAATAATGAAGCCACCGAAATTGGAGGAATTAACCAACTTGTTGAATTCTACATTTTAAGTAAAGCGATAGAACAATTCAAGTATTTTGATCTGAAAGGAAAATCTAAAAGGCACAAAAATCAGAGGAAATTATAGATGAGATAATCCCCAAATCCAAAATAACGATACAAACTTTGTCTCCAGTTGCTTAGAAAAATCCTTCTACTACTTTTGTATATTCTGGAAAATTATCAATTCTTAACTTCTCAAAATAAGATTTCCTTCTTTATGTAATTATTGAGTATGTTCTAAAATGAATAAATAGCATTAAATTAAAATGTTCAATTTCAAAATTTTTTCAGGCACCAAAATATTTTATGTTTTACTTTGATTTATATTAGTATTTACTAATAATTATTGATTATCATTTCCTTGAACCTTTATAGTATCTGGGGATGATTAATGTATCCAGAGCTTTGTCTTTCATTCAGGAATATGCCTGCATTTGTTCCAGTCTTTTCAAAAAATCTATCTCACAATATTTTTAAAGTTTTCTTCATAGGTCATTCATATTAAGCTTATATTTTCATATTTCATGTATTTTTTTTTTTGCTATTGTGAATGTGGATCTTTTAAAATTATTGTTGATTATTATAATCTAAATATTTGGAATATTTCTGCTTTTTCATAATGTGCTATTGCATTTAGATCATTTTTAATCCATTTATTTGGTTCATTGCAGCTATGTAGAATATGCCTTTGATTTTAGCAAAACCTATTTGTCAATTTTGACTAGCAGTAATTTGTAAGAGAAGTGTTTCCCACCAAAGGATTAGTCACACTAAAGACTACTTGTAGATATTTCAAAATTATTTTTCTGTGTAGTTTTACTTGGCTACTTTTTTGCATTTTCTTAATAAATCTAAGAGTTTTATGGTTGGATCTCTTAAGTTTCCTAGGCAATCACATAGCATAAAAAACTATAACTTTGATCTTTCTTTTCCAATTGAAATATATATTTGTTATTTTCTTTTTTGATTTATTTTTGGCAGTAAACAGAAATTTCAGGATAAAATTTTGGTATTGATAGGTGACAGTACTGGCTTGTTTCCAGTATGAGTAGGATACCTCTGGTATTTGGCATTGGGTAACTTTTTTTTTATAGGTTGTATTTATCCCATTAAAAATGGCAAATTTTACTCCAAGCTTAATATGCTTTTCTTTTAATCAAAAGCCTTTTCAACATCTGAGATAGTATTATATTTTCAAATTTGATCTATTCATTTAATTATTATATAAATAATTCTTATTTATTAGAATACTCACACCTTCCTTCCTCCCTCCCTCCCTTCTTTCCTTCCTTCCTTTTCTTCTCCAGTAATCAATGCATTATGTACCTGTCATAGATTATTCTTTAAATGTAAACATTTTAATCTTTAACTATAAGTAATATTAGTTGATAAAAAGGATCCTTGATTGGACATTATTTTCTTTGGCGTATTCTTCAAAAAGTTATGTGAAACACTTACTGAGTTCTTTTTCAGAAACTATATTCTGTAGTACAAATCTTAGGAACTATGTTTGTTGTGCCTGACAGCTCTTCCAAAATGCAATTAAGGGTTTTTTTAAAGGACATATGGAAGCCTACCAAACAAAAATAAAGAACAGTTTTTGCAAATTACATACTTAGTGCAGAAACTTACCTCATTTTCAGCATTATAAAGACATATTTAATATCAGTCCACTTTAAAGCACTATTTAAAGAAAAATAATGGGAAATAAAGTTAGATAACTAACATTAATGTTTAGATTTTTTTCAAATCTGGAACCCAATTTCATGACTATTATCTTTAAATGTGCTGTATTTATTATTTATTTATTATTATTATCTATGATTTTGGTTAAAGCAAACTACACAGAAAAATAATATCGGGACATCTGCAAATTGTCATTTGTGTGATAATCCTTTATGTGGGAAACACACTCTTCTCATAAATTACTGCTAAGTCAAAATTAGACAAATAGGCTTTTGGAAATCAATTCTACATAGCTGCAATGAACCAAATAAACAAAGAACTATCCAACTGCAAAAGCACTTGAAGGAAAAACAGAAAGTATGTGTTTTGCTGGTGGCAAATGAGAACATCTTGCCTTTGTAACCCTCTTAAGAATATTTTGTGTTTAGCTACAATTGTAAAGTTGAAGCTACATAAAATTTCCTGAGTTGTTTCGCAGTTATTGTGAACCCAACCTATTAAAAAAACACTTTGTTTATTCAAGACAGCCATTAGAAGGAACTTTAAATGCATCTTATTTAGAAGATCAAGTATGTAGAACTATTCCAGAACTAAATGCAAAGGAAGGGTATAGCTTAGTGGTAGAGCACATGCTTAGCATGCATGAAGTACTGGGTTCAATCCCCAGTACTTCCATTAAAAACAAAAACCAATAAAACAAACAAAGAAAGAACTAAATGAAAATACCATGAACAGAGAGTTATTTGACAGTTGAGTATATTTAGAATACTAGAATATACTTGAATATTAGATAGTTGAGTGTATTATAGGTATCACCTTTAGAAAAAAATAATTCCATGTAGTTGGCTGTTTCATGATAAATTATCATGTTGATAGCAGTGCATGTTGGGATAAACTGAGGAAAGTTCTTTCTTATCTCATTTTTTTATAGCATCCCTGTGGCGTTAGGACTCATCACGAGGGTATCGCATTTCTACTTTTTATTTTGGAAAAGAAAAATTATCTGTTTGACCCAGTATACCGAGTCCCATGTTAAAATTTCTGGCATTAGTAATATTCAAAAGAAGGCAAATTTAAACAATAAGGAGGCTATTTTAGCATCTTTTAAATTAGTATAGACATTAAAATGATAATAACTGAATGCTGGCAAGTTCCCAATAAAGCTGATACATTAAATGTGAATTCATATACCTCTTGGAAAGTAATTTGGATATATACATATATATCCTACACCATAGAAAAGTTTATGCTCTCTGACTCTGTAATTCTACTATTGAGAATTTACCCTGAGGAAACTCCTCAAAAGAAGTTTTAAAAAAAGCTATGAACATAAAGAACCTTATTGCAACCACGATTATAGTGAAAAATCGGCAATAAGTTGAATACTAAAAACATGGTAAAACTTAAGTAAATCAACGTCTAGATGAATGATGTTATATTCTGGTGTCATCAAGTAAAAATTATGAAGATTGTTGAACATAGAAAAGTGTTTGGGATGTCAGGCTAAATGACAAAATGTGAGAAGCAAAATTTTGTGTACTCAAACCATGAACTCAAGTCCATATGTACAGTATCCTGGAAAAAAAGCTAAAAACTGGCTTTAGAGAAGTAAATTATATATTTTTTCTTTTAAAATATATGTTGACATTTTAAATGTGTGTGTTGCATTTCAGTGGCTAATTAGCCAATGGTTTATTGATAATTTATTGAAATATTCATGAAAAAGAATTCTTCCTGTAGTTCATAGCTGAAGCCCCATCCACTTTATATTTAACATTACGGCGTCATCACACTATCGAAAACATATGGCAGAGTAGGATGGTTTCAGTGAATCTACTGTGAAGATATGTGTGATCTGACACATCACTTAAGTTTGCTTAGCTGATAAAATATGTTCCATATATTTCATCTACATATATATAATTCATTATTTTGCCAAACACATTGGTATTTGCTTCAAACAAAATCGTATATATAATCACGAAGGTAGTTAAGCCTTAGAGTGATAAGTAAAATTGTAGAGCAGGGTTATAGTATTTGGTAAAGAAAAAGATGTACAGGGAAAATAACAAAATAAATTATTTATAGAATTGAATGAATACATATACATGCATGAACATATACATGTCGAATCACATTCTGCCCTTTCTCAGTGTATATCTGAGGTACTTAGGCATTTGGGGAGCTCAGCAATCATGTAGATCAGGCGTTGTAAACTCAAATCCTCCAAGGGCCAGACTACTGGCACTAAGAAGCAAAGCTGTTTGGGTTTCGTTTACAGTTAGTGACCCATCCTAAGAGGGTCAGCATTAAAATGAATTTATATGAAGAAAATGAAAACACAATGGGTCAAGCAAAATACATTTATTTGCATGTCATACCCAGCTCAGAGCAGCTAGTTTGTGATCTTGAGTCCTAGTACAAATTCTATTTTATCCTATCCTATCCTATCCAAGAACTAAAGCATGACACTCTGAAAAGAGAAACGACTTGTCTAAGAGCACAGCAAATTACTCACAGGATTGCTTCTAGAACCCGGGCTTCTGAGCCTTTGGTTTTTCTGGTGAAACTGATTTTTTTTTGGTTGGCTAAGGAAGAATTCTATGTTAAAAAGTAAAACTACAGAACATGGAGAATATTTTATTTGTATGGTACATTTAATTTTAGTGCTATGCTTCTAAAACTACTTTTGCCCACATCTCCCAAAACTCAGATTTCCCCTGAAAGTCAAATAAACAGCAACCTTACTTCTCTCATGTATACACATACAAACTGAGTGTGAAGTTTGCTAATATCTGCTAATTCTGCTAATATCAGAGCAAATGATTCCTTTCAAAATAGGGCATCACAAGGAAAAGTAGAAACCTGGCCATCTTTCTATAACCCAAGTGACATTGGCTTTTGAGACCCTATTTTTGTTTGTTTGTTTGTTTTTTTAGTGACAGCTTAAAGATTTATTTTTAATTTTTTAAGTGACAGCTTAAAGATATATAGAGATAATTCACACACCACAAAACTCACCCATCTAATGTACAATTCATCAGGTTTCAGTATATCCAGTTACACAGCCGTCCTCGCTGTCTAACTCCAGAACATATTCTTTACCCCGAAGAGAAACACTATACTCACTGGTTACTCCTAATTCCTCACAAACCCTAATTTTTAAACACTCATTTACCTTCTGTCTCTGGACTTGCCTATTCTGCACATTTCATGAATTATAAGATACATGGCCCTTTGTGACTGGCTTCTTTCACTAGCGTGTTTTCAAGGTTTGTCCATGTGGATGTATCCATACTTCATCTCTTTTTATGGCCGAATACCATTCCATTGTATGGATATAGCACATATTTTTTATCCATTCACCAGTTGATGGACATTTAGGTGGTTTCTCCTTTTTGACCATTTTGAGTTATCTTGCCATGAACAGCGGTGTTCTAGTTTTTGGGTCACTCTATGTTTTCATTTCTTTTGGGTATATACTTGGCAATGGAATTACAAGGTCATTTAACTTTCTGAAGAACCACCAAACTGTTTTCATAGTAGCCGCACTGTTTTACATTCCCACCAGCAATGTATGGGAGTTCCTGTAGCTCCATAATCTCACCAACACTTACTGTCCAATTTTTTGATCATAGCCATCCTAGAGGCCATGAAGTCAAAATTGAGTGATTTTGCACTGTGGTTTTGACTTGCATTTTCTTAATGACTAATGTGTTGGACATGTTTTTATGTGCTTATTGGCCATTTGTATATTTCTTTGGAGAAATGTGAGACCCTATTTTGAATGGAGTTGTTGGTGCTGCCTAACTCATTTGTCAAATGTCTGCTCCAAGGAGGAGGGCTTCAGAATGTTGAACTCTGGATCTTCTAGCAGTTTCAGAATAATGAATGATTTGCAATATTATTCACATTTTAACATCTCTTATGTCTAATAAGTCACATTCTCTAACCCAACACAGTGCTTGCATTATAATTTTTTTCTCTCATTAACATAGCAGTCCTAATTTTGCCAATCAACTCAAAGGCCCTCCGTTTACAAGAAATTTTCATATACATTAAGCAATGATTATCATAAAAAAATCCTTTAGAACCAAATACATAATTCTGGGTCTCCCTTCTTTAGTCTTCTTCTTTTTCAGCCTCATCTGTCTTCCAGTCATCAATAAATCTTCCTAAAACATGGCTTAGATTAGGTCATTTCTCTGCTCAAAAACTTTGAGTATTTGTCATTAGAGATTATTGTCTAAGCCAATGGTTTCCAGACGATGAACACTTGGAGTACTGCAGTAAATTCACAGAGATGCCACAGAATTTTTGTAAAAATTGAAGGAAGGACAGTGTACATCTTCCTCACACTGCTGAAATTACTATCTCAAGGTAGTTTGCAATATTAATATTTGATTATGCTACAGTTCCTTTTGGTGACATCTTACTTTTTCAAAGGTGAGTTTTCAACAATTGCTGTGACAAGAAGCAAGTACCTCTTGGAAAACAGTACAGGACATGAATTGAGGATGGTGGCATCCAGTCTGATTTTGACTCTTTAGAAATTGTGCAGTGCCCAGGAGGCATACACATCCCATTAGTAAAACTGTGATTGCTTAAGAAAGAAAGAAAATAGAATTTTTTCTTTAAATGTATATACACTTATTTTTTCAAATAATTACTAACTTGTTAGGACATAAATATATATTACGTTGTTTGAACCTAACTACTTAATAAATGAAGATATTAAGCACTTCTTTTGGTCTAGAGTTGCCGTGAAAAAATTACTGATACAAAAAGGGTACCAGGAACCGAGAAGATTTGGGAATCTCTGACTAAGCCTTTTAGCCTTGTGTTCAGTGGTTTTAAAATATTTCCCCAATTCTTTTAAATTTATGTTAGACTGTTTCCTTACTTTAGTACTCTTTTATTTCTTGAATCATGCCTTCATTGTCTCTTGATCCTGGTTCTTCCAGTCAGTACTTTGCATATGTACCTCCCAACCTGCACTTTTGCCCATATGCTTTCCACACAAAATATTAATTTGCATTTTGTCATCTCTTTTTCCCTCCCTTGTCCAAACAGGTTCTCAGGCTTTTGTAGATCCTTGAATAAAGAGGGAGAAGGGATGCCTTCTAGTCCGAAAGTAGAAGTTGTTTATAGACAAACTGTTTTCCAGATTTTGTTTTATTCAGAAGGTCACAGTCCTTGAGAGATTTATGTTTGGGATTGAAGGAGAACAGGAAGGGTACTGTGTTGAAGGTGGATAAAAAAGAGAAAAGGAGAGTGTACTAGTTCCCTAGGGTTACTGCAACAAATTCACATAAACTTCTTAACTTTAAAAAACAGAAATTCATTCTCTTACAGTTCTGGATACCAGAAGTCCAAAATCAAGAAGTCAGCAGCATTGGTTCCTTCTGGAGGCTCTGAGGGAGAATCTGTTCCAGGTCTCTCTCCTAGCTTCTGGTGATTGCTGGCAATCCTTGGTGTTCCTTGGCTTGGAGACACATCACTTCATCCTTGGCTTCCATCTTCATGAGGTAACCTCTATGTCTCTGTGTCCTCTCTTCTTTTTATAATGACACTTGCACTGGATTTGCGGCCCACCCTAAACCCAGGATGATTTCACCTCAAGATCCTTAACTAATTGCATCTGCAAAGACCCTATTTCCAAATAAGGTCATATTCCTGCGATTTCAGGGAAACATGGATATGGGGGAACACTAGTCATCCCACTACAGAGAGTGATACTCTCTGGGAATGTTAGGAGATTGGGTGGCACAGTGTGAAGAGGAATGAAGGGGTTCCTGTCTCACCAAGTAGAAGAAAACTTGGGTATCAGGACTCTGGCATAAACCAAGATTCTCCTGTCCAAACTTGGCATAGAAATGGCAGTCACCTGCCTGCAAAGAACCACACAGACTTGAGTCATATTTGATTTGAGCAAAGTAATTTCATGATCTTTGCACATTCGAGTCTGTAGAACATAGTATGTCACTACCCTAGTCTAAGACTAAGCTCAAATTCTCTTTCTCAGGGAAAACTCAGGCTGAAGTCATTCTTTTTCTCTTTGTAGTGATTTTGGTAATTAATACTGTGTTGCTTCATCTCATTTTTCCCTTTTGAAGTGTTTGCATTTTAAACATGTGAAACTATTTATCATTTCATGTCTTTATATTGTTTCCCTCCTATATTAGATTTTAGGCTCCACTAAGGAAGGGACTGTGTAGCCATCATGATTCTTACCATCATGCATTCACTAGATGTGGATTTAATTTTTTTATACTTTATTTTTAATTTTTTTTCTGTTTTTACCCTTATCTTTTTTTTAAACTTTTTTTTGGGGGGGGGTTGTAATCAGATATGTTTGTTTTTTCATTTATAATGGGGGTACTGAGGATTGAACCCAGGACCTCATGCATGCTAAGCATGCATCTACCACTGGGCAATACCCTACTCCCTTACGGACTTAAAATTTGATTTATGGCTTTTTACCTTTTGTTCCTATCATTTCCTATTTCTCCTTTTGCTATAGTTTAAACATATTTCTTAAATGTGGTAGTATGTGGTATTTTTTCAATGCAAACAAATTATTTGAGGAGTTTTTTAACAAAGCGTTCAGCTGGGAAACATTCTTTATGATTTTGACCCACCCATCCCAGGATAAAAGGCAAGTGAAAAAAGTGGGTTTTGTTGTCTCTGTCCCTTGGCATCTCAGGTGCACCAGGATTGCTTTCTTTTGTGTTGAGCAGTGTTGCTAGTCGACCTTAGCAGTTTCTGAATTTCACAGTCTAGTTTGTTTTATCAGAAGTATATGGCAGTGAGCTCTGGGTAAGTGCGAAATGAATTACAATCTGATGTACAAACAGATCTTCTGGGGTTCAGTAGATGTTCTTATGGGGATACTCTGCTCCACTGGATTTCTTTCCATGGTGTGCAACTTTTATATCATGTTGGAACTCAGAATAATACAAAACTTAGGAAAAATTTTAATCTCAAAATGTTTAAGTCATTTTCAAAGAAAACTCAATTAGTCTTCCATGTCCAGGACAAACATACTCACTTTATTCTGTTTTATTTTAAGAAGTGGCAGACTTAAACAGAAAGAGAGAACTCCTGATATCAGTGCAACTTTTCTTCAGTTCCAGAACATTCTATGCTGAGAGTGGATTTGAATATCTCCCAGGAAATCTATAAGCCATGTTCTACGGGTAGACTGTCAGATTCCAGATCTGTCATTATCTTTCACTTGACACAAATATTTCTTGTTTAAATCTGGGAAACTTAAAAGACAGTAGTATCCTTGTTAAATACCTAACTGTGTTTATTTAACTGCACTTCTCCAAAATACTATTATTTAAAATATCTTTAATCAGTATAAAGAAAAGAAATATCTTAGATTTCCTTGCCAAAGTATACATTCTTTGCCACAAAGACATTAAGTATATTTTTCTCCTAATTCTAATGTAAAAACCCATTTTTCCTTAAATTATAAAAGTGAATCTACTTCTGTACATTTTACTAATTTTTAATTTCTGCTCCTGCATATCCAGTCTGTACAGTAGAATCCTTCAGCCTTTACCTCTAGGAAGAACAGTGCCTAAGTTTTGAATTGGTAGCCAACATGAAATAATTGGTAATTTTACATGAAATTTGTTTTCTCTTTAAAAGTTGGAAAATCCAAAACCACATGGTTAACATTCCCCCAAAGCATTAATCTGATAGAATTTACTCCTTTAGACAGGTTCTGAAATAAATAAATTATATACTTAGTCCAGGACTCTGGGGTCCTTTCTGCCAGGACTGCACTGGCCCAGAGCAGGCAGGAAGACTTTTGTCTTGATCCTAAGAACAGCTGCTCCTTGAGAAACTGGCTTTAGTGACTGGTTGCTGTCTTAATAGTCTTAATGATAATCTTAATAATTTGTCTAGCCCTTTAGTTTCTTTGTTTATACTTCCATAATACCCTGTGTTGTCTGCTAAACTCCACTGTGTCCACTTAGTGCTCTGTGATGTCCTGTATTCCTGAATTCTGCATGTGGCCTTTTTCAGACCCCTCCCCCTGCCCCTGCAGACTTGTACTCTGCCTTGTAATGATTTTTTAAAATATTGGTTTCGATTTTGTGGTCATAACTTTATTCTGAAATTCAGCTAAACTTACAGAGGGGATGAAGAAAATGGAACCGAAAGAGAGGTAAGAAGTAAGAGCACAAAGCAGCAGCATATGAAAGCAGATTCCCCAAATTTGGAAGGATTGGGTGGCTGTGGAAGAGGTCTACATTAGAAAAGTGGTGGTCTTCTCTCTGGTCTTGGCTCTCACTGCTGGCTCTCCATGGCTTTGACAACCTCCTCCATGGGGCTCCCTTTCATTAGCCTACAGACCTTGTGGTTTCTGTCCAGTTAACCAGCAGGACAGATGAAACCTCTAGAAACCACTTGGATTGGGTCCAACATTTGCCTTCAACAAGGTGTCAGGGCTGATGTGCTTCCAGAAGTTCTCAGCAGCGTATTTCTCTTGGAAGATGGCTTTTCTACCAGAGTCATGGTTGCATGTGAAATCTCCACTCAGGTATGAAAACAGAGTAATCATTATGTAAATATAGAAATCCTTGTCACACAGCCCTTTCTCTCTGGTTCTCGGAGATTAAACATTTTTTGCTATTTTTAGAACATTGTCGGAAAAGACCTTCATCAAAGATGGGGCCTCAGTGTCAATAATAATACTGAACAGTAATACTGAATTATGCGACACTGAGTAGGTCCTGACTGGAGTCAGCCGAGGATTTATGTGGTGGCAGCTCTAAGAGGTAGATGCACAAAGGGCCTGGACCCCTTCTGGGGACCTCCACCTACATCTGTTATCTTCTTTTGGATGTTGTGCTCCCTCCTGGCTGGAATCAGCCCTGCTGCTTCTCAGTGAGGAAGGCTGGTCCCCAGGTTCAGTCTTCCCCCATCTGCCGTGAACTGCTCTGTCGTATACTTAGCTGGGTCAAGGGATTTAACAAACTTCAGGTCCCTAGATCTTGTGTTCTGGTTTCAAATTAAAAGAAATGGAGTGCATGAGACCATGGCACTGACCGTGGAAAAGTGACAATGGTTACAAGAGTGGATGGAGGTACAGTAAAGATTAGGCAGTGGGGAAATAAAAGAGGACTCTCTTTTGTGGGCTTGAAGGGAAAAGCATCAGTATGTAGGACTTTGTTTCACATGATCACTTTTGTAATTACACATGTGGTTTAATGTAAATACAAACGATTAACTGAAACCTAATAGAATTTTTACGTTCACTCACTGAGTCTTAAATGTTCCACATTGGCATGTTCTGGATCATGGCCCACGCCTGCTCCGTTGTTTAGAAACCCAGTTTTCATTGGTGAGGAAATAGTCTCTGTGCATAAAATACTGAGAAGTATTAATAAAGAGAAGTAATAACTGAAGTTATGAGTGTTGGTATTCTGACTTTTATCAGCTCATCTCTACTCTTCCCACACAAGTTTTAGAGCTTGCACAGATTGAATGAAACTGAGTTTAATGGCTGATGTTGAAAATTTTATGTAAAAGTCCTGATATCTGTCTTTTCTTGAGAACACTGGAAGCTGGAGCCATGCGTGGTCCACACTCCCAGGCTGTCAGTGCGCCTCCTTAGGCCAGAGCGTGTGCTTCTATACCCTGAACATCGCAGCCCTGGACACTCCCTATTGCTTCTGGATTGTTCTTCCACTGGGCCTGCTTCACTTATGCTTGCTACTCACCAGCCACCTTCTTGTATTCATGTTGGCCTTCTGAGCCCGCTGAAAACCTCATGGTGCGTTTCACTTGTATTATACAGGTATTGCAGAAAACAGCAGCCTCCTTAATATAGTAATACCCAGAAACTCCAGTCTTCTAGGAAGAGGAATCAGAAGCCCAAAGCCCCAGCTTTTTCTTTATTTCCATGCACTAGTGAGTTGCGCAGGCACTGCAGTCACCGACCCCAGAGCACACTCTCCCTGCTTAGTGGGCACTTGGCTCCCTGGCCACTTGCATGGACTTTAATTCTGACTTGAATCTTTTTCTTAATGCAACTGAGAAAACCTGAATTTTCAAACAGCTTACCCAATAGTGAGAAATAACCAAGAAAAGATGCAGCTTAGAAGAAGTCTAAATGTTCTTGTTTACAAAGGTATAGCTTGCTCCTTGGAGAGAACAGGCCCCATCAGATTCCATATGAGGTGATGATCACAGCTCCTGTTTTCTGAGTGCTTACCACCTCCCAGGTACTATATTGGGGTGAGATTTGTTTATTTGTTCACTAAAGCTTTACAAAAATCCTATAAGGTAATGATGTTTTCTCCCCTCTGCCAATCAGGAAACTGAGGATCGAGAGGCAAAGTAACTCTCGGTACATCATACAGCTTATTGACCAAAAAGCTGGGCTTTTATCCCAGATCTGATTCTAAAGCAGGTACTCTCTTATTTCACTACACTGAGAAAAATATTAGCTTAAGACTTTTCCTTCTTTGCTACAAGCCTCAATAGGCAACCAGACTGGCAGCCTCTTTATTATCTGTTCCCTCATCTGGCAGACTTGGTATCTTGAAATCCAGAATGAATGATACTCCTCACCTCTAGAAGAGGCTTGTCTTTCCAGTTGTGCTTTCTATATTGAGATGCATCCTTTTTGAATCTTTTGAGTCTTCTGGCCCCACCTGCAGGAGACTGGCCTTGTATGGCCCTGATATCTAACAAATGCAGTGTGCGTTTGTGCTGAAACGTGTGGAAAGTGTTTCCTCACAGGTCCAGAGCGGGAGAGGGGAAGTCTGCCAATCCCACGCTGAAACCCGGGTGGGCTCGAAGGGGACGTGGCCCCTGTTGGAGGAAGGTCAGGCCTTAGTTGCTGAGTGTTCTCTAGAGGGCCAGGTGGGGTGTGTGGGGGCGGAGGGACAGGGAAGACGCTTTCCCTCTGGAGAGGCTCTTGGGCTTTCCTAGTTTCCAGGTCTTGGGAGGATCTAACACAGCAGCAGAAGCACTGTCTCAGAGCGACGGGAAGGCACATTTTAATTCTGTGTTTTCTGCCTTTCCCTTTCATTCACGTGCGATGGTGCTATGGTCTAAACCTGTTCCCCCCAAATTCATGTGTTGAGATCCTAATGCCAGCTGCGATGCTGTTAGGAGGTGGCACTTTTGAGATTTGCTCGGGTGATGATGTGGAGCCCTTACAAATAGAATTAGTGTTTTTATAAAAGACACCCCAGAGAGATCCCTCACCCTTCCACCCTATGAGGACACCAGGAAAAAGGCCCACCCAGGCAGGCACCCTGATCTTGGATTCTCAGCCTCTGGAACTGTGAGAAATAAATTTCTGTTGTCTGTAAGCCACTCAGTCTATGGTATTTTGTGATAGTACACCCAGTGGACTAAGACAATGGTTATAAAGTGAAGCAGTTGTGTTCCTAACCCAAGGGCACGTGAAACCATTGTTCCATCACCCAGGGGGCAGGCATGGAGGAAAACCAATGCCCCAACAGCACACAGACCAGGTTGTGGTTGGAGACGCTCAGACAACACAATTCTGACCTGAAAGTAGCTTTTATGTTAAGGCTTCTAATATCTTTGCCTCTTTTTTCAGTGAAGGGTATATCCTGGCGTCTCTGAGTAGCAGGATCACAGAGAAGATGGAGAATATGAACAGAGAGGAAGAGCACAGCCATGTGCTGGGGGCCCACAGGGGTCCTGGGGTGATACAGCATTACTGACAAGGGCCATGTGGAGGACACTGTGATAAGCCACCTGGATTTCCACTTTAGGATTGAAGGGTTTGCTCCCCAGTTGCTAGGAATGCTGTAGGCAGAGAGACCTCAGCTATCATCCGTCTGCAGAATATGCTTCTGCTGAGAAGCAACTCACCCAAGGTCACAGTCCATTTCTTGGTGGCCTGTATCCAATGATGAATTGACATGAGATATAAAAATTTTGGCCTTATCTCCTTAATTCAGGACAACTCTGAAGGACCATTCCCATCTTACAGCTTCCCAGAGAGTTGGCTGAGGCCTCTGCTGAGATTGCATCGATGCTCAGCCTCTCCTTTTGCCCCGTTCTGATGTTTTCCTACTCCTTTCCATAGATGTTGAGCCTAAGAGCACTTCCCAATAACCATCTTACACACTAAACTCTGTCTCAGCATTTTCTTCCTGGGGCACCTGACATGTGACAGCCACAAACGGTGTGGAGCAGAGGGGGCTTCTCCATTCACAGCAGCAGATGGTCCAGGGGTCCACCTGGGTTGTTCTATGTGAGGAAAAGTCCATTAGCTGCAGAGGTGGAGAATGATTCTGCCTGGAATGATTACTGGCAGAGGCTTTGAAATGTTCTTGCGAGCACTGTTTCCTTACTTATTGTCCCTCCATAAGCTTCTGAGGGTTTTGGAAATACGGGGTAAGTTTATATCTTGATTTAGAGACCAGCAGAGGAGACCCAAGGATTTCTCTGCAGAAGACTACAGTAGATTCCATCTAGATCCCATCTGAAGTATGAAAATTTTTCTGATTACTCAGTCCATATTGGCTTCTCTTGTTTCTAATTCTGCACCTCAATTTGTATTTCAAAATTTGCTATGCACCTCTAGGCTTCTACTCTTTGCTATTCTACTGTGAAGTCTTGTCTTCCCAATAAATTTATGCATTTTCTAAGGATGTTTATTGTTTAGATTTATATATCTCCATCACAAAAAGTAGCTCAGAACTGGGCACAGAGGAGACATCAATAAATATTTTCTGATTAAGTTCAGATGAACCTCTCATTAATGGTTTGAACAATGGATGAGCATGTGATTCAAAAGGCTATATCATGTTGGGAGCAGAATTGGGCCTTTGGGGCAGTTTGTCAAGGAAATAGCCTTGGACCATTTCAAAAATTTATTTCCAAGTCTCTATTACTTGCTTTCTCCTCACCTTTGCCTCTTTTCTTTAAAAAATATTTTATTTTTATTTTATAAATTTCTGTACAGTATCAAAGCTTTTTTTTTTAAACATACACACCACCCCCCTCCACACACACAAATCACTTGTATTACCACAACACAGATAACTGTTATTATATTCTTCCAGGGATTTTTATATTCATGGCTCTACATGTTTATATCACACACCTAAAGCAATTTTGGGCAAAGTCACCCTCATTCATCATCACTAATCTGACTGGTGGAAAATACTGCATCATCATGTTATATTGTCTTTCTTTTGTTACTGGTGAAATTAAACATTGTTTACTAGGTGTTTATTGATATTCCTTTCCTCTTATTGAGAACCTCCTGAGATCCAGACAATGTGCTAGGTCTCCTACACCTGTTAACTCATTTAATAAACGTCACACTTTAGCTGATGTTCCTTTATGTCCGTTCATCAGGAGACATCTTTCCTCCTACTGTGTTATGATCTGGTGATACAGAAATAAAAGTTGCTATATATTTTGTTCCTTAACAGCTGAAAACCCTGCTCAACTTACTGTTACTCCAGTGAGTCTTGTAAAGATGGATGTTCTCTTAGGAGTGAATTTCACCATCTTCCTTCTTGTAACATTTCAAGAAACTGAGCCACAGAGAATGTGAAGACCCAAGCTGTTAGGACTGGCTGGGGAGCTGGCCTGGGGTCTGGGCCCCCTGATTGCTGGTCCTGTCCTTTCTCTGTTACATGATTTCTTCTTGACACACATGGGTGCCATCCAGAGACTGATTGTAGGGAAGCCTCTAGATTAAAATTAAAATAACCATCATGAATAAAAAAGACAGGAACTATCAAGAAATAACTTGGTATTTGAGTACACAGTGCTTAGAGCTAAAGGTCATGCTTACTTCACAGCACAAATGGAATAAGCTTGTTTGATGGGAAAATACACCTCTTATTTGGTTGGGGTGGCAGAGATGAAAGATTTAAATGGCCTTTAAAAAATATTGCTTTCCTGAACTCATAGAAAACACTTTGTCAAACGGCTATTGCTCTTACTCTAGTAAACTATAGTTAGTAAAAAGAGAGCAAATAATTTGCATATTAAAAGAATGATAAATCAATGAGTAGCAAATACATGCCACGTAGTATATATTTATCTTTCGCTGCTATCCAGTATCTGTTCCATTTCCAATCAATGCCTTGATTTTCCTGGGAAAGATATGAATTTCTCTTATTCTAAATACTACCTTTCAAACTTTTCCACTGCAGTTCATAGAAAAAAATTACATCACTCCATATCAAACAAATGCATATTTAAAACTAAGCAAGTTTCAACAAAAAATATTACTAATGGTGTTGCACTCTGATACTTTTATTTCTATTTTATGTTAGTCTATTCTTTAAAAAAGTTGCTTGTAGTCCATTGTATTGAGTGTATGGCCCACAAATGAGATATTATTTACAATTTGAAAAGCACTACTCATCTAATTCAATATGATTTGAGTGAGGTTGAGTTGATCTCAGGAGTGGCCAAATTACTAGCAATAGAGAACCACTGAGGGATGGGTAAATAACCCAGGCAGAGTCAATGAGATGGAAGGAAACTTTTGCTGGGATGCGAGGGTGTGACTATTGTAAACCCACAGGAACCTCCCTATCATCGAGGTAGAGTGTATTTTAGGCCGGTCATTGTGTGGAGCCTGAAGTGGATGCTTTTACTGCAGAAACAAGAGTGGAGATGTGGAAAGAAACAGATCCTGGTTGATGTTGTCGGAGTCTCTGTATCAGGTCTCTTTATCAGTCACATCTCTAGATAGTTTGGTTACATAAGACAGTACATTCCCTGTATTGCTTGCTAGGCAATCTCACAGGTGGAAATCTGTAATTGTATTTACCATTTTCCATTTGATTATAAAAGGACTTTTTTTTTATGGATAACTTCTTTTTTAAAATTTCTTAAACCTTTATTTTTGTTGGGGGAGATAATTAGATTTATTTATTTATTCTTAGAGGAGGTACTGGGGATTGAACCAAGACCTCATACATGCTAAGCATGTGCTCTACCGCTTGAGTTATACCCTCCCCAGGACATGATTATTTTAAGGCTCTAAATTACTGCTGGGAATTACTTACAGGATGTGGGATTAAATGATCCACTTCAATTCATTGCTTGCGTCAGTGAATTCTGAATCCAAAAACATCTCTGTGGCATTGACAGCTTAAGCTCCTGAGGAGGAACATGCTCTCTGAGGACTCATTCTTGGGAGAAGTGAGAGCTCTGCTCTGAGTACAGGAGTCACATCCATTAGGAATGAAGGTGATGCCACACTGGACATTCATCATGGACAGTTCAAGAAGACTGTGTGTTTCTAAAGACACAGTAATGGAAGTAATTGAGGGAACAAAGGGTCTGATCCTTCTGCTCCCAAGGAGAGAGGGTAGTGATTGATGGCATGGAGGACACATACCCAGGGCCATGATAAGGCTTTTGAAAGGATTACAGATCTGTAGGAGGCACCCTACATCACAAGCGCATAGGGCCCCTTTAAGCCTTGGGACGGTAGGAAATTACAAAACAGAAGGATATGTTGCCTCCCTTAGTGAATGGATGGTGTAACTTAACTTGAATGTTACTTTGTGTTCCAAGTTTGACAGAACAGAATTCACACATATCATACATAGTTTTGACTTCTATGTTCAGCCAACAGTGTAATTGAACTTTTTGATTTAGGCTGTGAAGTGAAAAGTACTTTTGAAATCTGAAAGTCATATTGGGAATGAAGGTGGTGAGACATCATCTCCAGTACTTACTAGTTTATAATCTTTGGTTAATTTTGGACTTTAATAAACCACTCAGACATATCTATTTATAAGGAGAGTACACTTATCTTCCAGAGCCTTTCTGGGAAAGCAGCACAAGATACAGAAATCATGCTTGAGGTTAGAGGTCCTGGCTTTGCTTGCTATCCTTGTGACACTTAGGGGCTCTTGCTGTTGCTACCTAGGAAATGAGGATAACACCAGTGCCCGTTCTGCTGATTTCACTTGGGTCATTATGGCCACTCGATGGAAAGTGCAGGTAAAAAGGCTCTGAAAACTGCAAAGAACTGTATAAGTAAAAGAAATTATTTATCTACCTTTACAGGAAGAAATCGAACCCTGCTCTTCCCAAATGCCCTGTCAGTATTAAAAAAGAAATTAAACAAATTGTTAATTAAAGAGGGCCAGAAATGAAAGGTTCTCAATTTTTGCAAGTTCAGTATCCTTGATTCTGTCTGATAATGAGTATGTTATGGGACTTTTGTTTTTAGGTGACTTTGTCATTAATCTTGGCAATTAGTTACTGAAAATGTTAGACAGTCAAGGCTCCTTAAAGGGTTGGTGCAAGTACAATCAGCCTTTTTGTCTATTATTCTATTCTATCCAAAGTACAATCACATCACCTTAGTCAATCCTATGATGTTAGAAATAGAAAGGATTTTAGGGATTACAAATCCAGTCTCAGCACTGTGCAGATCAAAAAAACTAACAAGGCAGCTAAGTGAGTGGTTTAAAGATACAGCGAATTTTTGAGAGAGCTAGTATTGATCTGTAGGTCTTTTGTTCCCAGTCTGAGGTTTTCCTAATGATCCACGTTGGTTCTCAAGGAGAAAACAAAATCCCAGCTACAGGGGTTGTAATCTGTGAGTTTCTCAAACCTAAATGCACATATTGTTTCTACTGTCAGAGGAAGAGCTGAGGTACAGAACGAAGGCCGTCACAGAGGATGAGAAGCAGCATCTCCTAATGTGTCCCGGTTGCAGAAAAGCTAGTGACTGAGCACAGGACCAGGGAGAAGAGTCCCATTAGGTGGCTGCTGATCATAAAGGCACCTTCAGTCTCAGAATAAAAGAATTAGAAAAATGATGCTGTTACTCCTTGTAATATTTTCTTTGCTCTGAAAGTTAGTGGTGATTTCTAAAAATAGGGGCTGAGGCCTGAAACTATGGGATTGTTTGGAAGTCCAAAAAGATTAATTAGACAGTATGGTTCCCTCCTGTATTCTGTGTGGGTAGAAACCTGTCCTTCACCACTTTGGGCAGGAATCTAGGATCTTCTTGTTTGGGGAAATTAAGCCAACAGACTCCAGGCCAGGGACAGCGGGCATAGCAGAATATAAGCAAGAAGTGCCGGACCAAACAGAGATGATTTCATAAAAGCTTACATACTGAATAGTGAGACCACCCAGATATATTGTACCTTTTGGACTTGTGCCTCTTGGCAAATCATTGCTGGTAGGCTAACGCAACTCAACAGGTTCTTCCCTGGAGAAAATTTCTCCAGGGAAAGACACATGATTGCTGACATATGCAGATATCTCAACAAATTGGCAGGGTTCCACTAAACAAAATGCACCCACAAAGGTAGAACTTCCAATCTGATGGCTATTATCTCTTAAATATGAATAAATCAAAAATAATAATTAAACATTTGAGAGACGTCTCCAACATGAAATACTAAAACCAAAACCAAATCAATAGAAAATGGAACTCAGAGAAATAAAGACAATGCAGGGAGTAGAAGAATACTTAAAGGGAGAGAATACTTAATCATAAAAATTCTTAAAAACTCACAGGGATAATCAGAGCATACTTACATATTAAAAGTCCATAGCTAATCAAAAAAATCTGTTATTTGGAAGAATATGTTGGCTAGAGACTCAGTTACTACCCAGCGGTTTTGGGGGAAACATAACTAGACAGTTTGTTAGCTTCTCAATTCAAAAAGACACTAAGTTGTGTGATGCCCATGTGGTGTGTCATCTTTTTATAATCAGTGATCCCATGCGGGGGAAACTATTCATGTTGCTTGCATGTACAAAATAATTTAACCTTTAATGTTAAAATGTGTGGCACCACCCAGAACGCATCCATCATGCTTGCAAGATACTTTCAATATGAGGTAAATTACATAAAAGTTAAATAAATCTCTCAGAAAGTAACCAAAATACAAAGAAATCTAAAATTGTAGGGAAAGAGGGCAAGGGGTTAGTTCAGTCGTAGAGTGTATGCTGGGCGTACACAAGGTCCTGGGTTTAATCCCTAATACCTCTGTTAAAAACAAACGAACAAAGTTGTAGGGAAAAGGTAAGAAGTTAAAAGAATTAAGACATTAAAAAACGTATTAAGAGTACCAGAAAAAGAAAGCAGAGGGGATCTATTTAGAAAAATATTGAAGAACTGAAAAACATGTATTTTCACATTCAAAGCTTTGCCATGCATACCATGCCATCTCACCAGATTTGACAGTATTGGTCATTAATTTATCAAAGATCTATGGCGTGTCCACTGTGTGCCAGGTTCTATACTAAGTCCAGGGATGAGGTGGGAGCCAGATTATTGGGAGCCTGTCCTCATAGAGTTTACCCTCCAGGGAGGCAAAGAGACAGGAATAAATCATTCCACCAAAAATTATAAAACTGCGATTGTGACATATGATAGGAGGAAGTACGTTGTGCCAAGAAAACTTTTCTAGGGGCTTTGACCTAGTCAGAGAGATTAGGAAACGTTTCCTGAGAAAAGAGTGGTTGAGCTGTAGTGTGAAGGAAGAGTAGGTTTATCTGACCACGGAGGGCAGGGAGGAGCATCCCAGGCAGGGGAAATTGCACTACAAAGGTCCCCTGAGATAAGGGAGCTTGGTGAGTGCAACTGCCTGAAGGAAATCCAGTGTGGATGGAATGGGGAGGACATGTGCAGGCATGGGGTGAAATGAGGCCAGAGGTCAGAGGCCAGCTCGGGGCTGACAAGGCAGAACTTCGTAGGCTATGTTAGAGTTTGCCTTTTTCCTATGGGACCCCTCTGGCATTCATTGAAATGTTGTAAGCAGGGGTGGAGATGGAGTAAAATTTGTGTTACTGTAAATGTCACTCTGCTGGCATGTGTAGAATGGATTGGAGGAGGATCAGGGAGAGATACTGCAGTGCTATTAGGGAGATTTCACAGTTGCCGTACAAAGGATGATGGTAGCTTGGACAAGTGTGATGATGAGGTGAAGAGAAAAGGAAGTTCTTGAGAAATACATAATGGGTTAAATCGGCAGGATTTTATGATAAGTTATATCAAGGGTTGATTCTTTGAATATTCTAAGGAAAACAACTTGGCTTGTCTGACCAAAAAAGCCAAAGAGAGGGAAATATAAGTTAAAGACTTGAAAAATGTCAAAGCAAATATATGAACATATAACAAAAGTGTCTACAAAATTTACCAGTGGTGGAGGGAGAGTATATCTCAGTGGTAGAGTGCATGTTTACCATGCATGAGGTCCTGGGTTTAATCTCCAGTACCTCCATTAAAATATATAAATAAATAAACAAGCAAACATAATTACTCCCCCAATTTTTAAAAAAAATTTAAAAAATTAAAAAATTTTAATTGAATACATATTGTAGGTATTGTAATTCAATACACTAAGTTTGAAAATCTAGATAAAAGGTAAATTTTCTAGGAAAATAAAAGTTACTATTTCTTTTCATGATTTATGACATCCTAGGTCTCCAAGCTAGAAATAAAAGACCCAGGCTCAATGGTGGCTTCTGTGAGGGGAGTGCGAGGATTTGGGTACAATTGTTAGTGTTCTAATCATGGCATCCAGAAACAGCTCTTATATGGCTCTTTAAAAATAACTTTGATTATCACTCCATGGTCCACATTTACTCCCCACCCTAGTGAATAACACACTTGGCATTCCTCTGAGGAGTTACTGGACAGAGGAGCCATGATCTTTGCAGCATTCTTTCCTGATTCAGAGCTTTAGAGATGTGCTATATTTCTCACGTATTTTTCTGACATTTCAGCAAGACAGTAGGGAAAGGGAAAACAATGTATATGTTTTTTAGTCCATTATTTTAAACTAGAAGGAGTAGTGGGTTTTTTTCTAAATATGTCTTTAGAGTTAAAATTCATTATTTTCGTGATGTTTGAAAATTAAATGTATATGATACTCTTAAATATTTCAAGAAAAATATTTCCCCTACATGTAGATTCTCTTTATCTTAGTAGTCTTATTTATGATAAAGTTTATTTTGACATAAGGAACATCACCATTACTTATTGGTATGCAAATATTATGTCTGTATAATTTAGAATTTGAATTTGTGGAATTAGGAACATAATTTAAATAATTTGAGAGAAAACAGTTCATAAAGTTGTGAATGCCAAAGAAGTTTTTGTGTCTCAGAACTTTTGGTTTCTTTGCTTTAAAAGATCTGGCAGAAATGAACTCCAAGTACAGCAGGATAAATAATTAAATTCCTCTTCATGCAACTACAAGGTATTTTGGAATAAAAAAACAATAACAACCATACAGCAATTTACATATTTTATAAGTTACAAATTTTGTGGTTGTACAAATCAATGCTGTGGTGTGCTAACTTGTCATTAAAAGGCTAACAGCAGCATACTGTGAAAAGATGATTTAGTTGAATGGTCCTGATGCAGATATACTTAAAATCCAATAGCTTTCACCTGCTTTCATAAATGGTGGTCTGACCCAGCACACGAAATCAGGAATCAGCCTAAAGCAGGAGGAATTGAAATATTTAAAATATCCACCCTATGCTACTAATTTGCTATTTGCTTCAAAAAAACTATGTTATAATGTATTCTGTATCTTCAAATATCATATTTGGGCCTCAGAAACTTTTACATGGATTTATTTAATTTAATTTTTCTGGAATACTCTCAACTATTTTTTTTTTTTTTTTTTTGCTAGGAAATTATCTGTGTGTCACCAGAAGAGTCATGCATGACTCAGAGGGGAAAAGAAACCTTATACTTCTCTCTCCATCACTGGGGACCATCAATTTTACCTCCCAAATGTCTCTCAAATGTCTATGTTGCCCCCTCTCCCTGCATCCATTCTAGGCCGAAACCCCATTGACTCTTATGCTGGTGAAACACCCTTCCAATTATCCTTGAATCCATTTTGTCCTAACAAGCAATTCTTTAGGGAGTAACTAGAGTGACTTCATTACAATGAAAAATTTATTATGATGCTGCTAGCTTATCATTTATTCATTTCCCATGCTCTTGAGATACAATTCAAAATCCTTAGCATGTGCTATAAAACACAAATGACGTTGGGCGCTGAAGATATGATGCAGGAAAAACGGATGTGGGGCATGAGGACGGCTGTGTCCCAGGTCTTGGCTGAGCCCCTGGGACATGCCCTGCCAAGTGTGGGTCTTTGGCTTCACGCAGTTAAGAATTCAAGAGCCAGCCACAGTTGAGTAAAGGTAGATTTATTCAGAGAGATACATTGAAAGGCAAAAGAAAGGCCACGAGGTGTGGGTGTTGGGTGCTCAGATTAAAAGTAGGTACGCACTCTATAGACAGAGTGTGGGCTGTCTCTGAATGGAGAGAGAGAAGTGGTGAGGGGCAGTGCTGCCCATTCTTATGGGCTTTGGTAGCTTCATATGCAAATAAGTGGAAGGACCAGTCTGACTAGCTTGGGGTAGGGGCTGGGATTCTCAGGAAGTTGGCCATTTCCCACTCTTTGACCTTTTGTGGCTAGTCTTGGGACTGTCATGGCACCTGTGGGCATGTTATTCACCATGCTAATTAATATAGTACAACAAGCGTATAATGAAGCTCAAGGTCTACTAGAAGTTAAATCTCCCATCATCTTGATCCTGAAGGCCTACTAGGGGTTGAATCTTTCACCATTTTGATGTTAATTGCTGTAGCATTCGTTGAATGGCTGTGCCCTGCTCCCTTTCTGTCTCATTCCCCTCCCAGAGATTTTACTCCCATAATCTTATGGGGTTGCAGAGGGGCGAAGGTCCGTCTTCTGAAAGTGCTTCCATGCTGAGTAGGGGCGTTGACACTGCCTAATGGAGTAAAAATCTCTGAATGTCTAATCTAGGGGCCCCAGGGGCAGGACAGCCGTTTTTTTGTTTTGTTTTGTTTTGTTTTTTTGCTTTCGAGGTTTGAGGGTATGGGCTGGAATCTCCGCATAGCCATCATCTGATGTGGGGCTGCTGTAACCCACTGTTTCCACTGACTTCTGATGAATTTTCTTTAAGGTGAAGCACCTTTGTAACAACAATTTGACAGTCTGTAATGACAAAAAGACTTAAAAGCCATGGTTAAACGTCTGCAATCGATAGAGACTTGTCTGTGATTATTAGAATTATGACTGATTATATTTAAATTAACATATTAAAAAAAATCCCAGTTAATGTAGCACCTGAAAAAAACCCTGAACATCTTCATGGCACTTATTATGGTTTGTGATTATATATTCATTTGTGTAACTATTCCCCTCGCTCTGTGTTCCCCTTTTGTGATTGTTTGGTCATGGATTTCACTTCTACATACGTATAAATCTTGCAATATTGTCAGTATTTTAATTTTAGACAATTATTTTTTTAAAAGAGTCTTTAAAAAATCAGATAGAAATGGCTTTAAATATTTACCCTCATTGTAGCTTTTTATTTCTTTATGTAAATTGCAAATTTCAATGTGGTATCAAAGTCGTTGCCTAAAGAATTTCCTTGGATATTTCTTGCAGTGCATGTATTCTGGCAATACATTTTATTTACTTTTGTCTGTCTAAAAAAGCCTTTATTTTGCTTTCATTGCTATAAGATATCTTTGTTGGGTTAAGATTTCTGTTTTGACAGTTTTTTCTTTGAGTATTCTATTTTTGACTGGTGTTGTATTATTTCTGACAAGAAGTCTGTTGAATACTTTATCTGTAGGTAATGTTTATTATTTGGTTGCCTTCATGATTTTCTTTTTAGCTTTTTTTTTTTTAGCAGTTTGACTAGGATGTGTTTAATTTTAAAAGTATGTATTCTACTTGGGTTTCTCTGAGTTCCTTAGATCTGTGGTTTGCTTGTTGTCTTTCATTAATTTTTGAAACTTGTTAGCTATTATCTCTTCAGCTGTTCCTCCTGCCCATTGTCCCCATTCCTCCTCCTAGAACCTAATGGTACATTTATTAGGCCAGTTGTTACTGAACCTCAACTCTTGGATGTTCTGTTCTGTTTTTGGATTCCTTTTTTCCCTTATGTTTGGATAAATTCCATTGACCTATCTTCAGTTTTACTGATTCTTTCCTTAGCTTTGCCCAATCTGATGAGACGCTCATTCAAAGAATGTGTCTATAATATCATGTTTTTATTTCTAGCATTTTCATTTGATTTACTGTCTTCATTATTCTGCTAAATTTTCCCATTTATTTTATGGGAATGTTATCATCTTTACCATAACAGGTTTTAATGTAATAAGCATAGTCGACTTTAAAGACTTTGTTTATTAGTTCTAACATCTTGGTCATTTCCTTTTCTGTTAAACATTTTGTTTCTGGATTGTTTTTTCTTGATTTTTTTTTTTTTGGTGTGTATCATAGTAAATAACGTTTCTTTCTATAATGTATACCCCTTCTTTTCCTCTCTGGCCATCAGTTTTGGGGATTGAACCCATCTAATCAGTAGTTGAATTGGGTCTTGGTTTTTTTTATTGCTATAACCAAATTTAGTGCTCAGCAGACTTCAGATGCTTCCAGGCATGAACCACTGCTACCTTGTACTTCGGTTGGATTTGAGATACTGGATGGGTTTCTCCACTGTTTCTGGTCTACTCTCCCCTTTGAGCAGTCTTGGCACACATGTGCCAGTGTGAGGGGGTTCTCCATCCTCTTGCCAGCTGGCCTCCAATAATAGACTCCTGTTGCTCATTCCTCAGTGTTAGGTTTATGGTTAGAATGATGAGTTCTCGCCTACCCTGGTCCAGCTGTTAATCTTAGGCAGGCAGGTGTACCTGGGACTCAGGTATATAATTTCTCAGCATTTCTCTCACAGGAGAACCAAATTCTTCCTCCTATCTCTATATATTTATGTGTGGATGTATGCATGCGTGTGTGTGTGTGTGTGTTGTGTGTGTGTGTGTGTGTCTGGGGGTGGTTGATCTTGGATGGGAGAGGGTTTCCTTCTGCTTTCCTAGTGTTAGCTGATGTTAGCTTTCTATCAGTCTTGATCCTAGGCCTGAGCCAATGTCCTGCCCCGGCTCCAGGGGCAAACAGCTGTTTTTTTCTACTCTTCTCCACTGAGGCATTTTGTCTTTGCCTGGCCCCTGAGAGAAATGGTTTACACCTCCTCTCCCAGTAGCTTAAAGCTTTTGTTTGGTGTGAGATAAGGGTCTAGGCACTGGGTTGGGTTTTATATCTATGTATCACTGAGGAGTCTCATGCAGTCTTGCAGAAGAAGATTTTTTCTCCTCTTGACTTAGATAGAGAAATGGAAAGAGAAATAGAAAGCTATTTTGTGTTGAAGTAGGTTCTATATTGGACACAAGTAGATTTTAAGGAAACACTGTTAACTGCAAGATGAAATGCATGGTCTTTCTGTAACGCTCTATTAAAAAAATAAGAAACAAAATAAGTCAAATAAATGGTAGTTTAGGACTCTTCTATATTGTTCAAAAAACAGTAATTTTTTTGTAATCTTGGAAATTATATGCAATTATTAGATAGTTTTGATCTTCTGTAATTGTCTGAGGATTAGCCATCAGTATCAGTTTTTAAATTTCCAAGTGCTGTTAAGAAGCTTCTGCAAACAAGGATTTTCCAACTCTGCTTCTCGATGTGCTTAGAAAGTCTTTTGGAATTTAGTTCAGGAAGTAAAGAATGTTCAGCCATCCCTGCTGTCTGTGTCTTTTTTCTCATTTCCCTCTAAAACAGCAGCAATAACCATTGTCACTTACTGAGGACTTGCTGAGTGTCAGGACCTCCTCTGGACACCTTGTTTGCACTAACTTGTTTACCCTTCACAACAGTCTTGGGTGGGGGGTGATATTTAATCCCTTCACTGAGGAAGTAGCTGTGATTTGTCCAATGTCCTATAACCACTGAGTGGCAGGGCTCAGAGTCAAGCCTGAGCAATCTGACTGGAGTACTTAAGCACAACAACAAAGCCGTTTGTTTGTTAATAATTTTGTGAAAGTTTTAGATTTTCTAAACAAACGAAAAAAGAGACACCGTGGGAATTCAAACTTAAATAATATTTTCTTAGTGCTATCTCATATAAAAAATAAATAAAATGTTTTTTCCTTACTCTAATTTTCTACCTTAATGATATTTTATGCTTTACATTTTACTTCAAAACTTTCTTAGAACTGAAAGTTTTTTCTAGGTATACCAAGAGTCATCTTAATGTGTACTACTAAATATAGTTTGGGGCAAACAGAAGAAATAATTATTCTCACTGACTAGATACTAGATGACATTAAGGAATAAATATTAAATTATTTTGGGTGTGATAATGGTGCTGTGGTTATATTTAAAAGAGTTCTTAGCTTTTTAGAATTCATATGAAAACATCTTAAGAGGAAGTAATAGCACTTAGGGATATGCTTCAAAAGAAAATTGGTACAGGTAGGGGATGAAAGTATAGGTAAAAATAATTGCCACGAATTAATCATTTTGAAACAGGGTGAGGGGAGCATGGAGGTCATTATTCTATTCTATTTGAAATTTTCCATACTAACAAGCAAAAAGAGAAAAAGAAATAGTTACATTAAGGGGCATCACTGTAACATACCAATGTTCAGTGTTCAAGGAATTGTAATAGCCTTGTCTGCCTAGTATGTTCCAGACAATGGCAATACAAGGATGGCTAAAATGCATGGTTCTTGCCATTCGATTATACACTCGTAAGAGGGAAAGTAATAATAAATGATATTTCAAGACAGCATGGTATGGGTTATGATTTTAAAAAGTAATAGACTGCTAAAGGATTAGCACAAACCTAGACAAAATGTATTCTATCTCAGCAATCCTATGAAGATCTGATTATTATTCTGTATTTTAGAAGAATATTTAACAAAGGAAAATGTTCACTTTAAACTTTTAAGTAAGAAAACGTACTTTAAAATTTTGTAATTAAAAATTAATTTTAATTTAAAAGTTTAAAGGCTACATACCAAAATAGAAACTTAGTTATCTTTGGATGATTGAGAACATAAATTTAAAAGAAAATTATTTTGAGTTTTCAACTAATATACATTTAACCTGTATTTTTATAATAAAATTAGGCATTTCTAAATATTAATATAATTTTATTTACAATGAGTTTTTTAATCATATGTTTATGCTATAAGGAGAAAATAGCATGAGGTCATGTTAGAGGAATTGTAAATTTTTTATGCTTATGGGAAGGGGGAAAAAAATCCACTGGGCAAGGAGGGTATAGCTCAGTGGTAGAGTGTGAGCCTAGCATGCACAAGGTCCTGGGCTCAATCCCCAGTACTTCCACTAAAAATAAATAAAAACCTAATTACGCCCCCCAAAAGCCACTGGAAGTGGCTAAAAAGTGTTAAAGTAAAATGCATAATTTCCTAGGAGTGGCTAATACGATATTAGCTATTCCACACACATTGGAATTTTATTGGATTTGAAGTATATAATATAAAGATTATCAGAATAAGTTTATCAATGTGATAAACATGTCAACTTATTAATGCTACAAATGTGTCTGAAGGAAATTTTTAAACCTCAAATAATACGAAATAAATAATGGTCTTTATACAAAGGTGGGAATTCTAACATGTCTCTTTCATCTGTATTTGTAACACCCTTTAATTTGTCAAATATACTTTTTGTAGTGTATGTGTATATTTGTAGTATGAAGTAGTTTATTGGAGAGTTTATTGCTCCATTCATACAACTCATTTAATTTCTTCTGCAGTTGTATCAGTTTTACTGTTTATCCTATTTGTGTTCTTCACTTTATTTTCATATTCTATTTTTTTAAAGATGCTAAAATAGAAATTTGGAAAGTAACACTACATTTTATTTTTCTACATAAAAGAAACCATATTATACTGTTTTGGACATAACTCTTAACTTAAGGAGTTGTGTCATTTTTGTTTTATTATTTCATGAAGTGTTTTTAGACCAACCAGACAAGCATTCTTACAAAAAAAGGATATTTTTGCCTTTTTATTAAAGGTATTCATTTTGCATAATATTCTGTCACTTGAATGGCACTGTTTTCTTTTTTTTCCCTTAAAGAATAATGTGGAAAATGTCTGAGTATTGTGTTAGAATTCAGAGTCATTCCACATACCATGTAATTTATATGAAAGAATCAGCTTTCCAAATATATTTCAAAAACCCTGATACTCTTTCCAACCCTTTGCAACTCATTTTTTGTAATAAAAAAAAAATTTTTTTTAGCTCAATTACTTGGCACTATTTATAACGAAAGAATTTGCAGGATGTTTGTTGCCAAGTTGTGTTATGCTCCAAAGTGAACAATTTGTTTCAGCTTTGGAGAAGTTCAGCATTTTTCTGTCTCTAGAGATAAGTAGGAAAAATGATACCATTCTATGCATTTGCTACCCCCGATCATAACTCTGTCTAGCACATGTATTAAGATGATCTCTTACTGGAACTGAATCTTAAAATTTCTTCTGTATTTGCTAAGTTGTTTCCTCTTTTTAACTTTCTACATTATATATTAACTAGAAAATAATATACATCAAAGCCATTCAATTAACAAATATTTTTGAATGAATATGATATGCAAGGCATTGTTCTGAACACTTGAGATACAACTGTGAACAAATAGGCAAAATTCTCCACCCCTCAAGGAGCCCACATTTTGGTGGAGGCTGGAGATACCATAAAGGAGTAAAAGTGATGATGCCATTTGGTCACTGTCTTAGTCTCTTTGGGCTGCTATGACAAAATACCACACCCTGGGTGCTTTATACAATTTATTGCTCATAGGTCTGGAGGTTGGAAAGTCCTAGATCAGGGTACCGGCGTGGTGGTCTTCTGGGAAGGGCCCCTTCCTGGTTCACAGCCAGCACCTCCTGCTGTGTCCTCACTTGGTGGGAGGGGCTGGGGGGTCTCTGGAGCCTCTTTTATAAGCACTGATCCCATTCATGAGGTCCCCGTCCTCACGACCTAAGGACCTCCTGGAGTCCCCACTTTCTAGTACATGACATAGGGCTCTAGAATTTTCAACATATGAATTTTTCAGGGACACAAATGTTCAGGTCATAGTAATCACAAATACTGTGGGGAAAAAAAAGAGATAGTGAGACAGTAGGGTCTGGGGACTGGGAGCTGCAGTTTAAATGAAGATTAGGAAAACATAAACTGGCTGTCATGCACCCAGTCCCACACAACTGTGTCCATTTAGTTGATCAATTCTGATGCTGTATATCATGTAGGAAAAAAACCCTTTATAAATGACTGTGTTTCTTATTGAATTAACTCTAACAATTACTGCTGTAATAAAAAGCATGTCCCCTTGGGGGCTTAGAGTAGGTCTGGTCCATTTTGAATTTGATAAAAAGTAAATTTGTAAAGGTCTTCCATGAGCAAAAGGGTGTTCTGTGTGCATTAATGACCTAAAGCTGTGAAAAGAGCCCAATGGTGGCTCAATTAGTTTCAGCTGTGGGTAATAAAAAAGGCCTAAAAATAGTGGCTTCAGCTAATGGATGCATGTTTCTTAGTGATAGACATGGAAAAAAAGCTGGGTGATCTAGCTCTAGAGTGACAACCCAACAGTATTGTGGACCCAGCTCCTTCTCTTTTTTTCCCTTTTTTTCTCTTTTTTGTAACTTCATCCTAAAGTTACCTCATGGTAAGTAAATGTGCAGTGAAGGTCCTCTCAGTGGGGGAAGAGGGGGTGCTTGCTCACTGTGCTTTAAGGGGTGACACTGTGGGCTTGGGGGGCTCAAGTCCTGCACATTTCAAAGGAAGGACTGGCCCTTGACTAGCTTCTGGGCAATTATAACCTTTGAGTCCTCAGAATATTCCACCCAATAAGAGTGTCCCTGAGCGTTTATGGTCATAATGTGATTTATGGTGAACACCTGGTTTTGTTCCCTAGGACCCTGGGCTGCACTATCAGTTTGCCCTCTGTCAGGGCTGGACACTGAGTCGCCAAGGTCAGTTGCATGGATGTTCCCAGCCTACGGTGACCGATTCCCAGCAAAACCTTGGACACTCAGGTGAGCTTCTCTGCTTGACGACACTTGATACTTGTCACACCTCATTGCTGGGAGAGTGAGGTGCTGTGTACGAAACTCTTGGGAGAGGATGCCTGGGAACTCATGTCTGGTTTCTCCTGGACGCCGCCCCCCCCCCCCCCCCCCATGCGTCTTTCTCTTCTACTGTTCCTATTCTGTGTCCTTTTGTTGTATAAACCATGCCATGAATATAACAGCTTTTCTAGGTCCCGTGAGTCCTGCTGGCAAATCATCCAGTGGTCTTGGGGGCTCCTGATGCGGCAGGTAATTACTGTTACATCTGTGCCACAGATCGTAGGAAGAAGTCCATGACTTTTCCAATAAGAATACTTCCTGATTGTTGAACACAATATTTCCATTTATGTATTATTGGCTAACAGCTGGTTACAACGCCCCAGTAGCTTTAATCCTCTATAGTTCGGCAGTAGCGTGTTCATGCAAAACTTAGATTCTTGTCACTGAACTAAAAGGGGAGAGTGGATACTAAGAAGCAACCAGCAGTCTCTTCAGCAAGTGGACTACATTTGCTGTATAAGAAAAATATACTTTCCAGCTACTTTGGTGTTTTCTCAGTTTTTTAACTTCTACTTTTCCTATTTAATATCTCACAGTTTTAATTGACAATTCAATTGACAAATTGACAAAATTGATTTACTTATAGCTATCATAATCTTCATTGAAAATTTGGTGTTTTAATGTAGATTTTTCTGTTCTCCTTATTTATTTCCTTTTATTTGGTATATCCATGCTGTAAGCTTTACTCAGGCCTGTGAACTAAATTAATGAGGCACTGCTAAGGGAGGTAATGACACATGATGAAGACAAAGTGTTGGGCAAGAATTTAGCTGCTTTCTTTGAACCAAAATGAAATAGTTTTGTGCTTTATCCATCTATTGTCTGTCCATGTCTCTATGTATTTATTTTCTTGTCTATCAGCTCATGGAGCTGACTTTATGGTCACATTCCTCACCAATTCAGGGCTGTTCTTATACGTTTTCCTTAGAGCTAACGCATTCTTTCTTTGGCCTTGATGTGGGTCCTGTGACGCCACATCTCTGCACTCTCCCATGTAGCAATCTAAGATGGTCTCTTTTCTCCTCCTCTCTCCTTTTTGAATCTATTTCCCTGTTTCCCACCACTGCTGTATTAGACAGGTTGGCTAAGAGAGAAACTGCCTGAGAGAAACTGCCTCACAGCCCCTGCGCAGGGAGGAGGTCTAAGTCATTCTAGAGATGGAAGTGACCACAGTCTGTATCATGTGGCCCCCTCCAGTCTTCAACGAGAGCTCTGAGCTGGAGTGGGTACCTGACCAACCCATAGGCTTACCCAGCAGGTGATTTGACACAAAAATTTTGCCCAAGTAAGGATCGGCTGAGCAAATTAGACTCTTTCTCCTGTGAATTTAAACTGGAAATATGGACCAGGAGATTAGGTAGTTGAAGCAGAAGTTGAACAAAACATTCAGAGAAAGTGGTAGGACAGGAAGGCCATGAGGAAATAAGTAAAAAGTAAGGGTGCTGTTGCTGATAGTTTGTGAAAGGAGGAAAAACAGAGACAGACAGGAGCTGAATATCATGCAAGCAGAGAGCAATAACTTCTGCCACCCAGATAAAAAAGGAAAGCCACTCATTCCCTAGAAGCCACTCATTCCCTAGAATCTCCACTTCTGGGTTCCAGTCTCTGTGAGGTTTTATGCCCCAGGATTGCCTTGAGATTCCCGTGGTCCTCATGTGAACGTTTATCTTCGTGATAAACTTCTGGTTACTTGAGGTAATCCTGTATGAACCCAACTCACATCAGTTTTTACCATTTTATTTTTTATCATGATTCTCCCTCCTTTATCCTCAAATGGTTATTGCTAGTTCTGAACTCAAATCTTCTCCTTTAGTTCTTCACAATTTAGCTCTCACACTGTAGGGCTCACGATTCTATTCTCGCGAGAGTTCCCTTTTACTCTCAGCATGGTCAGGCACTCTTTATCTCTGTATCTCTACAAGGACTCACAATTTATATTGATGTGTTAAAGCAAACCCTCACTGGCTGCCATTAAACATTTAAACCAACCCCACCTTCCCTGACCCCTCGTTGCCTCACATTTTTATTTTAAGGCACACTACCCAAAATGGGGAGTATTCCCCATACTTCACGATCTCCTGGAGGAGTAAGACCAGTTCCCTTCTTCCCTTCCTCCCTTCCTCCCCCTCTCTATCTCTCTCTCTCCATATAAACAGGTAAGTTTATATAACCTCTACAAAACTACAGCTGTCATGTGGTTTATAAATAAGATCTTGGATGCTGGAGTGACTCACTGTGCTAAGTGATATGCAGACACATTAACAAAATGTGTGTGTCAAGGGATTTACATTTTCATTTCTAAAAACTTTTCTTATGACACTGTCCCTAAGCCAGTGGTTTTCAACAGTTCTTAAATGGTTGAGCCATTTTTTTTTCCAAATGTGAAATCCCAGTGTATAAAACATACAGAGAGGAGCAGCTCTGCTGTGAACTGGAGTGAAATCCCTAAGACTCCCTGTTTCAATAGCTTCCTGCCAAATCCCTGCTAGCTGCTCTTTAAGGTGCCTTCTCTGAGCCATACAGCTCTTTGGAGGGTGGTTTGAAAACCATTTCCCTGACATTTGAGGCCTAAAAACAAAGGCTATGTGGTGTTACCTGCTGGAAGTGAATGGAATAGTTTACCACTATCCAGGCTCAAACTTCTCTTCAGCCCTGGGGAGCCCTGTGTCTCACACTCTCCAAGAAAGGTGTTTCCCCCTTGTCCACTCCTGACTTGCCCATCATCTTCTACATCTGATTAGACCATTCTCACAGCTCTATGGATGATTCTAATGGACCTTTCATTTGCTTCTTGAGGAAATATAGTACCTTGTTCTAAAGCATCGTTGTGTTTTTCCCTCAGAGCATACTGGACTGCTTAACCAGCTCCCCAACATTGCCATCCCATCAGAGCTAGAATATGTACCCCTGAGCAGTAGTGCTGAGCCTCGGGTTTCTGTGATGTCAGATGCAATAGGAGTCTACCGAGACAACTAAGAGGCACTGAACAGCAGGGGCACCTGGAGGAGGTGACTTAGTTGGTGTCCCACCTCTGCAGACTGCTTGGATTTCAGTGAGCCATCGCTGAGTCTCTGCTTTGCAGCCAGGATCAGTATGGGCAGGGGATGCCCTGCAGAGCCCTCATCTCTGAGGGATTGCTGTAGCATTTGGCTGGGAAGATCTTCCTTATCACAAGGCTGGAGTACTTCGGGGTCTGACCTGTCTTGGGATGCTTCCCTCCTTTTCTCTCCTGCTGATACATCCTTTCCTCTTCCTTTTTTGTTATTTAAGCATAATATAAATAGCTCTTTCACTGTTTGAGTGACTTGCAGAGCTCTGTACCAGGAAGGCAACTGTGAGTTCCCATCACAGCCTTCACATCTGATCTTCTCCTGCTCTGTCTTTGTGGGAAGTGATAGCAGAGCAACACCAGTTACTCGTGGGGAGTCCTAGGATTGTGAGTGGCAGTGTGTGAGCTTGCCCTTCATGGGGAACTTGGGAGAATAAATGGGAATCACTTGTGGGGCTGCTTGAAGGTCCAGGAGGTATTAGGGGATATGCCAAGGAATAAGGTTATGTTAATCTTGATAGAAGAGGATCTAAGGATGATGTTGTGACTGGTATAGTTTGCTGTGGAAGCAGGATGAAGTTACATAAGGATTGAAATGGAATATATACACATACATCTCACTGAATGCAATGCTTAGGACACTGATCACTCGGTGAATAGTAGTACTTGTGGTTGTTGTTGTTGTTGTTAGTTATTATGATTATTATAGTTTAACATCAACCTATGTCAGATTGACAATATGATATCAGATCTTTGCAAAGACTCGTTAATTTTGTCTTGCATTCTGCAGGTACATTACCAGCATAGTTTCAATAGTACACATCATAATAGGCTTTCAGACAGTTTTGTGGAGTGACTGAGTGAGATCCTAACCTTGGCATATTGTTTCCCAAGTGTGGATTCTGGCATGTCAAGGAATCCATGGACATCTATCACCATTAATGGAAAAAGAAAACAGAACAGCTTCCTGGAACTACTGTCATTTTAACTAAATTTTGGATTTGCTTTTGTCCCATGCTGTTTCAATGCCAGCTTTCATTGTTTTAGACCCTGCACTGGTAGAGGGGACTTCAGGACTGCTATGGGAAACGTCAAGAGGAAGAGCTACAGATGTTTTCGGTCTGTGTTTATTAAGCATTGACAGCCACTTGAGGATGGCTCTTGGCGAATGTGTAGTTGCTGGAACACAACAGTTGCACCATATGCAAAGCATTGTGCCTCTGCCTGCCCTTTCTTTGCTTGCTAACAGTTTGGAGCCAATAGCTTAGAACACAATGGCTGTTAAAGCTGGGTTTACAGTTCAATAAAAGGGGAACATTTATCAGATGATAAACTTTTATAGTTCCTGTTCACGGTGTGGTTGGCAAAGGAATAATTAAAATCGACAACATATTCTATCTTTTTCTCTATTTTCTGTTAACTCAAGGCCACCTAAATGCTCCAATAAATCAGTCAGCTATGGGTTCAAAAAGTTTTCTCCCTACATTATAGGTATTCTTGCACTTTCTGGGGAAAGTTACAGAATATTTTTGCAGAACATCTAACTGTTCTCGATGCTACTGTTTTTCAGGGCCTCATTGCCTGTTTGAACGGAAGCAGTGAGCCTTTACAGGGCAAAGAACAATCAGAAAAACCATATCCTGTTGAGTTTTGCCTTGTGGTTATGGGGATGGAGGAAGAGACAGCTCTATAAGTAACTGTTTTGCCAACCACATTAGGAGAGGGGACCGATTCCTGTCTTTGGTCATTGCAAATGCATCCTGAATAGACAGCCCTAATATATTTATGCTGTTTTAATTTTCTGTGCAATTTCAGTTGTACAACATTGTTTGCCAGCTTTATATTTGGCTTCAGGTATTCAGTTCAAAAATAGCATAATTTACAAGTACATTCTGTTTTTTAACATTATCAAGCCCAGTTCTGCAAATACTTGTAAGCCTGATAAAATTACAAGGAAGGATGGGAGATTTTAAAGAAGAGCTTAATATATTGACACCCACAACATAAGTTTTGGTCATGAAATCTTGTCCCCACTTATGTATAATTTAGTTAAGACTTGAATGCGGACCCTAGAAATAGTAGATGGTTTTCTTTAAAATGAAATAAGGATTTTTAAAAATTCCTTTTTAAAAACAAAATTATATTATAATGACTTGGCAATAGAAATTGGATGATTAGTGCTGGGATTTCAATTTTCATGCTGCCATTAACCTTGTTAGCCAAATAAATTAGGCTTTATCTAAATGATCCAAAAAAAGCTATGTGTAGAGTAAGATAATATTTTGCATGGTTCTCAATTCTATCATCATTATCCCTGGCTAATCTATAATAATTTGCTGAGCATTTGTTGTGTGTCTAGAACTGGAATATGAGGAGAACAAAAGAAATGGAGTATACGGTTTTATTGCCTGATAGAAATTCAAAGGGAAAAGATATTGAACATTTTGACTGGTGACTTTCAATAAATGCTGTCTGGTGAGGCTTCCAAGTGCTGTCCTGCTCTGACAGTCCTCATCAGTGCCCCCAACCCTCCCCAAACACACATCATATTCAAATAAAACCAGGGTCAGACATAACTTTACCCCTCAGCCCCCTGCTGGCCTTCCCATGTTCCAAATAATGAAGTCCAACAGCAGTTCTGAAGCTTTCTCTGATGCTGTTGTATTTTTTTGGTAACTGAAAACTTTGCTGGTTTTGTGCTTGTGTTTCCTTATGGAAGGAGGGATATCTCTGAAAGTTCTCCAGTCTCAGAATGATGAACTTTTTCCATATCTAGAGGAATGACCCCAAATAAGTGTTTTTGTTGACATAGTATAAGGAATTTTACCCAAAGAATAATTGTATGAATCTTATAAGTGCTTTTTTCTGATTCTATGCTGGTAAATGACTTCTTAATACAAAATTAGGATATACTAAGAAAGGCAGGGCACTTGGAAACAGAGACTCACTCTTCTACCATCACCTTCAGGAAGAGCGGGTAATAACTCTAAATTGCCACATATTCCTGAGTAAGATACATGTCTTTAACAAGGGGTCTCTGAATGTAAAGGTGATGCACAATTGTCATTAATTGGAGAATGATATGGCTGCAAATCTCGAAAACCAAGCACTTCATCTGAAAAGCTAAGTGTTATTTCAGATGAGAACAATGTAAACATTTCAAAGCCATAAAATGTTGATAAATTACATAAAATCTCTTGTTAGAATAATACTACCAACAAAGTCAGAAGATAAATGGCAAACTAGGAGAAAATATTTGGAAATAAATGAGAAAGACCTAATTAAAAATATATATAGAAAGCTCCTACAAGTCCATTAAAGGCAATTAAAACATGAGGAAATCACATGGCCAGATTTTATAGAAAATAATAAAAATTATTTTTAAGACAAGACATTCAACTTTACACATAATAAATATGTGAATTAATATTAAATCAAAGCCGCTTTTTCACCTATCAAATTCATAAAGTTGTTAGTAACAAAATTGGTAAATATATTGGCGGGAGATTTACTCTTTTATTGATGGGAGTGTGAGGTAGTTAAAGCTCTATGGAGAAATACTTGACGGTATCTATTAAAATCTAAAATGTATATCTCCTTTTACCCAGCAAGTCTGCTTGGAGATTTAGTCTTACAGTGTGTCTCACAATGTATGTGCAAATACTAACTTCATTAACTAAAGACTTTTTGATACTGCCAAAGATTGGAAACCATCTAAATGCCAAAGTAGATCATAGGTTAAATAAACTGTGGAACACTATAATGTGGAGGCTTGAGCCATCATTAAATGGTAACAAAACAGTTCTATCTCTGCTATATGGAATGAGCTTTAAAATCTATGGTAATGAAAAAAAGTTAGGCATAGAACAAGATGCATAATATGTGTGCTATTTAAAAAATAATACATGTATATATTAGCATAGGAATATAACTAGAAGAATACACTAAAACTGATAACATTTATTGCTCTGGCAGCATGGAAAGAAAGACGAGAAGACAGGATGGGGAGACAGATTTATTTTTTTCTCTGTATCTTTTTCATGCTTCCAGAGCAAATGGGGTTGTGTGAACCAGTATTTACCGACCTTTGAATACAGTATTATTTATAACACTATTATTATGTAATTTAGAAATCATATTCACACAGATAGTATCCTATCTGTTTTTCAGATAAGGAATGAGAAACTAAGAAAATTTAAATAAGTTGCACAGGGTCAAAAAGCTTGTTGGAATCAGAATCAGGAAGCGATTCCTAAAGGCATTGGCTGTGAGCAGGCACAGTTGTCCTTCATGGCTCCGTCCAGTGTTAGTTAAATCATGTCTTTTAGTTATTGCCATACCTCTTAAAATTCCTTAGCATGGCTTTCCCATCCAATGGCACATGTTTAACTTTGATGATATCAAAGTATGAGACTACCACTTAATATCTGGAAACACATACATGCATACACACACACACACACACACACACACACACACACTGCTGAATTTATAGCTTACTTAAGTAAGGGAGATCTGTGCTATTTAGCTACATCCTCTCTGGGCATAATATTGGACTTATTCTATACAAGGCTTCTGGGGAATATTGAAGCAGGGAGTGAGTGGGGTTTCAAAGATGGGTTGATGTCAGCAATAGAAATGTGGTTACTTGAGTAAGCGCATAATCGATAAACTGGCTTTTAGAAGCTTGTTCATTGGGGTGAACCTACACCTAATTGTCTGACTTTCAAAAGAGAACTGTCACTGATTATTTGGATTATACAAGTGTGTTCACCAAAGCAAGTTAACACTGGTTGATTAAATTGAATTAAAACCAGTTCTGGCGGCTATCTGTTGTCATGGCTACAACATAATCAGATTTTTCCTTGGTATATAGGAACTTTAAAATTTTCTATTCTCCATGATTTTAGATATTTCTTATTCTGAGTGGCCTATCTAGTTGACCTTCTTATTTCCAGAGGACTCCTGCTCTTCAGTGCCATCCGAGTGTGTCTCCTGGGTCACTTAGTATATAGACAGTCATGGCTTGTTGCTCTAGTTCACCTCTGTTCATTTTCTTCTCTCATGTAAACGGTCTGTGTCAGAAGCAATGACATTTTAGGGTGTAATACTCTAAAATTATGACATTGGCCTAATCTTTATGTAGCCAGAATGCTTGCTGAACCTGGAGAGAATTAAGATTTCCTTGGCTCTATCTGAGGAATTTGTAATTACAGGCAATTAGAGGTCTATTTACAAGGCAGCTGATTATTTTGGCTGTGGTCGGAATTGAGAGGCTGATGCACAGGATCCCTGAGAAAGGACAGAAAACAACAATGGAGTCATTAAGAGTCAAGTCCACACTCCCTACACATTTTGTTGAGACCTTATTGGAGAAGCATAGGATGGAGCCCTGTTTTCATGGAAAACTTTTTCAGATAAGAGGAGAAGTAGCACAAGAAGTTGACTGAGGTCATCCTGGCAGCAGAAATTGATAAATACAAGAGAAGGGCAGTTTCACCAGTGCCTTTCTGATTCTTGTAGATTGGTGGCTTTGGGACATGGAAGACAGCATCCTTGATGACTTCTCTAAGAAGGCAGCATCAGGAATTGCAGCATTGAGGCCCCCTTCAAACAGGTGAGAGACTAAAAGTTATTGCCAAGGAGAAGCGAAGACAAGAGAGGAAGGCAGGGAAGGTGTTATAAGGTATTATAGGTTAAAGGAGTTTGAGAGCACAGGTGACCTTTTACCTGTGGAGGCCTACAAAACACTAGGGGGTGCACTTTCAAGAAGGCTGGAGATTTTGTGGGTAAATGGGGTCAAAAACAGATTATTTGTATGGTTGTCACTTGTGTCATTGTATTTGTGTAATTGTTAGTGACTGTCATCTGCATTGATGTGATTGAGTCCTAGGGACACTGAGTTTACATTTATTTAATGCTGACTAAAACCAATGTTGATCTTGTTATGATTTTGACTTTTTTTGTTGCTTCAAGATGCATTAAGAACTTATTTCAGTTTCTGTGTATAGCCAGTTCATTGGTTCATTCATTAACCTAGTCATTGACTCATTCAGGTTTCAAACTAACATTTAATAGGTGCTCACAGTGATGAAAGGACAGTGTCTACACTCCTAACATGGTGTTTGTGATCTAGTTGGGAATCAGCAGTGACATTGACCATTAGAATATTTTGATGTGTATAATGGAGTTATATGCAGAGTAAAAACTGTTGTGCAAAGAAATAGAAGCTCCAATCAGCTGGGCAGAGTCAGGGAAGTTCTCCCACAAAAGGCGAAAACTGAGTCATAAAAGAAGATCGGTTGGTTTCGAGATGGTGATGGTTGGGGAGCATCCCAGGCAGAGGCACCTGCCAATGCCGATGAGATTTATCAGGGACCAACAGGTGGTTTAAAATTACTTGAGTATTTAGGGTACAAGTGAAGTGGTGAAAAATGATGTTGGATTAGTGTTAAGGACATGTGTAATGAAATGATCCTTTGGGCCACTAGCACAGAGTTTATTATGGGAAGCAATTGAAAAAGGAGTAACAGGATTAAACTTGTATTAATGTAAACCACATTGATGACATTTTTTAATATTATAAATGTAAGTAATTGCATATGAGTATACATGTATTCTTTATTCTAGTTATCCATTTCTCTGTTTTTTCAAGCACTTTCCCTATCTTTTTTTTTTAATTCAATACTCAGTTCAAATTCCCATGAAACTGTCTCATAACTTTTTAAAAGTAAGGTAACAGATCCTAGGAAGGCATGTCAAGATGGCCTCATATGACAGCCAGTGTCATCTTCCAATCAAGGAGCAGCAGTCCTATTTAAACCAGACACACTAAAAGTACATCTGGAATCAGCAGCTTGAGAAACATATTTGGAAAAGGCATTCTTCACAGAAGAATGGCCTTCTCTATTGTTCCGACAGAGCGTGTAGTTTCTGAGAGCTCATTAAATAAAAGCCCAACTCCACATTTTTGCCTCTGGGCACAGCCTTTTTCTTCTTTTTCCAGCTTCTCCTGTCCTCCTTAGTGATGTAATTTGCTTGGGAATCCTTGTATAAAGAAAGACATCTGTTTCCATTTTCTTCTTCCTGGAGAGAGGAACAGGATCCCTGTACATCATTGAATAGATCAGTATCATCATGAATGTTAGCACTTTCTGTGAGGCATAAGCCCAAAGACCAAGGAGAATCAGGGACTGGAAGACAAGAAGCAAAGTGCTTTCCTCACATCATAGGATGTTTTACCGCTGCTACTGCTCAATGTGAAAGTAATGCATTTTTTTTTCTTTTCTCTCCCTGCCTCCCTCTCTACCTTTCTTCTCTTTTCTTAATGTGCAGAGTTAGTAAAGAGACCTAGATATTTTGTTTCCCCTCAAAGTGTGAGTTTACATTTACACCTGGCTCTCTGCATCTGTTGGTTCTGCATCTGTGGCTTCAACAACCAGGGATCAAAAATATTTTTAAAAAATTTATAAAGTTCCAACAAAACTTGAATTTGCTGCTCACAGGAAGCTAGTTACATAGCATTTACATTGTATTAGGTATTATAAGTAATCTAGAGATAAAGTACACAGGAGGACGTGCATAGGTTACATGCAAATATTATGCCGTTTTATATAACGCACTTGAGAGTCCTTGGATTTTGGTAATTGCAGGGGTCCTGGAACCAATCTCCCATAGAAACTGAGGGATGACTGTACATTCAAAATTAGAAAATTATAATTTTGTTTTCTATAACATCTTACAAGTAAAATGTGTCTCAAATGGTTTTGCAACTCAGAAGAGAGGTTTAAATCTAAAATTAAAGAAAATTATGTAGGGAGAGACAAAAAAATAATGCACGAGAAAAAAGAAATGGTATATTTTTGTCTCAAGCATCATGGTTAATTTAATTTTTTGTGATTCATTTTGGGTGAAGTACACTATGAATTATGAATATTCAGTTATAAGGGATGAATTAATTTACTATTACAAATGAATTATTTTCAAAACTATGCATAACTTCAGCTAGGTTAATGGTTTGATTAGTGGCTTGTGACTTTTTTTTCCTGCAGATTACTTAGTTCTATCAGCAGGCCTTGTGAAAGTTCCCTTGACACTATGTATCAGTCTAACTCATAAATTTCATGAATAGCAGGTAAGAAATATATCCTCTTAAGCATGTTGCATAGATAATATTTAAATATGTATATTAACGAATATTAATATTGTGTTTTGAAGAGAATGTTGATTTTTTTAAAAAAAAATTTAGTTTGAATCTAACAGTTGAAAGCAACAAGGAAATCAACATTTGCAAAGGCACATCATATACTAGGCCCCGTATAAAATATACATCATCTAATCCTTACACACATTCTAAATTAGCTGTTGTTTTCTCGGTTTCACAGATGAAGATGCCCAGGTTGAAAGAGGTTCATAGGTTTGGCACTGTTTGTAGAAAATCCAAGTATTGGCGCTTTGAATAAAATTCATACCTTCTTTTGGCTTCAAATCCATGCTCTTTGCAGACTGTTACATAAAAGTTTGGAGACTAATAACACTCTTCAGTAAATTAAATGTTTTGTGCCAAATTCAGATGACTTTTCATACTCCCAGAACTTGTTTCCCAGACAGGTTTATCCTACAGTATGATTCAGTCGTCGTCTTAAGTGGTCATTTTTTTCAAGACAGAGACTGTTTCCTTTGCTCAGCTTTGCCTGATTGACGTTGAAAACTGGTGAGATGCCCAGGAGCTCCTGATAGAGAAGGATTTCAGGATATAAGTAGACTCTGGAGAAGGAAAGAGAACAGGCCAACACTGTTAACCTTTATGGCTGGTAAGGCCAGTGACAAAATAGCTATGTCCCCCTCTTCCAAGTCCTGGCACACACGTGGTGGTTTGACTTATCAACTGCTATCTGATCAGACCCACATGTACATTATAACTTAAGTTTTTGGCTGTGAGCTAAATGATTTTGGTGCATTGCTTCCAGAACAGAATTGTTCATCAATTCAGTGATTCAGGTAGTACTGCCTTGTGTACTTTTACTAGAAGTAAATAATATACAAATGAAAAGTTACTCCTTGAATTCTAGGCTTTTTTTCTCAGAAAAACAAAGACATTTTTATTTACAAGTCCTGCCTAATGATAGGTTTCATGGATAGTCCTTTAGAAGATCCTCCCCTAGTTCTTGTTTCTCAGTCTTGACGCTGATATTTTGGGTTGAGTACTTCTTTGTTCATGCAGCTGTCCTGTGCATTGTAGGATGTATAAGAGCATCCCTGGGTTCTACACTGGAGGCCAGTAACACGTCTCCCTTCAAGCTGTGACAATCAAAAATGTTTTCAGGCGTTGTCACAAATCCCCTGAGGGCCAACCACTTTGAGAACCACTGCCACAGGCTCCTTAAACTTTATTTCTGGTCAGTTTGGGTTAGGAAAGAGAAAGACAGTCTTGAAGATATAGAAGGGAAAATAAAGAAAAAAGTGAGATAAAGAAATAAAATTAGATGCAAGCTAGAAGGATTATTGCTAACATAACTAAACTGAAAACAATCTAAACAGTCATCAGCTGATAAATGGACAAGCAAATTGTGGTACCTCCATACAATGAGGATTTAGCAATAAATAGGAATGAACTACGGAGCCATGCAAAATGGTTTTGGATTTTTAATGAATTTCAGAAACACCGTGCTGAGTGAAAGAAACCAGATACAAAGGACTATACACTCTATGATTCGTTTATATGAAGTTCTAGGAGAGAGAGAATTCTAGTGGCAGGAAGCAGACAGTGAAAGCCTGAAGCTAGGCATCGCAAGAGGGACTGACCTCAGAAGGGCATGAGGAATCTTTGGTGGTGATGAAAGTGTCCTGTGTTTTGACTGTCGTGGTGGTTACATGACTGTATACATCACCAATATGCATGAAATGCATAATTAAAATGGGTTAATTTTACTGTATGTAAATTATACCTCAAGAAATCTGTTAAAAAATAGATGTGAAGACAGAGGAAGAGAATATACTCTAGAGGGTAGGATGGGGAAGCCATCTTCAGACTCATCTTTGTAAATAGTCTGTGACAGCTGACCTCATGGGAGGGGATGTGGATGCCCAGGGCTGCAGCTGACTGGCAGGTCTGATTTTTGTCTTGGGATTGTCCCCTGGCAGTCGCTATTTTTACACAGTGGTTTGTTCCGAGCGGGGCCAGTCAGAGTTGTCTCAGAGAAGATCTGGCGACCCCCAGATCCTGGGGACCTATCATCCAGGAACCCAGAGGCTCCTTTCAGAAACTATGAATAAACAAGAGGTAGGAGGTTTAAGGGGTCAGCACAGCACCCACATCAGGGAGTCAGCCAGGAGCCCCTCAGACCTGGGATGCCAAGCCAACTTGAGGAATGACCTTTTAGTGTTCAGTCACTAAGCAGATCTTCAATGTTTCTTTCCTCCTCAAATCACTTTGGGAGCTTTCAGCATAAAACAGTGTGAACTATCCATATGAGAACTTAATGCACACTTAGCCTAAACTTACTCACTTTTTCTAGGCAGTGGTAAGCAAATTGTTAGAAAAAAGCAAGAGAGCTTCTACCATGAAGTTAGAAGAAGGAAGGGCGCTTTCAAGGAGGGTTTAAAATTGGTTTTGTTTTTTTTTTATTTTTCAAAAAAGGCCTTAGCCCTGGACAGATCTGTGTGTAAATCCTGGCTCAGTCACTGTCTTGCTCAGAGGACTTGGGTCAATTACTTTGCTTTTTGAGTTAGAATTTCTCGGGATAGAAAATGGGTCAGTATATTTATTTACAGTTACTATGAGAATACTTAAATACCGTAATACTAAAATACTGTATTGTTGTAACAAACTGTCATAAACTTGGTGGCTTAAAAAACCAAAAACTTGATTCTCTCACAGTTCTGGAGAACAGAATTCCAAAAATCGAGGTGTTGGCAGGGCCACACTCCCTCTATTGACAGAGAGGCTAGGGGAGAATCCATCTTGCTTCCTCCAGTTGTGGGTGGCTCTTAGGATTCCTGTGGCCGCATCATTCCAATTTCTGTTTCTGTCTTCACGTGCCCCCCCCCCCCCCCGTGTCTCTAATCTCCCTCTGCCTTGTATTCTTGTATCTGTTCTTGTATCGAGGGCCCTTCTTAATCCTTGCCTCATGATGATCTCATCTCAAAGTCCTTCGTGATATCGACAACGACCCTTTTCCCAAGTAAGGTCAGATTCATAGGTTCTGAGCAGACACATCTTTTGGGTGGAGCGGGGGCAGAACTCAACCCCCTGCAAGTCCTTCTGGGGAGTGCACAGCGTCAGCACAGTACTCAGAGCTGTTATTATGCTCATGACCTTAGTGTGATGATTTCATCAGGGCTGAAATAAGGGCTTCTGTACTCATTGTGTGAATGCCTCAAATTTCGTGTAATTCTACGCCTGCAGGCACCATCCTGCATCAAGATGAATCATTGCTGAGCTTGATGAAAATTCTCTAATTAATTAGCCCTTTTTCTGATACTGTGACAATGTTTCTGTCTCCTTCCAGTCTTCTGTGTAGCCTCACTTCTCCCAGTAGGGGTGAACATTAGGCTGTACTGTCGTTATTTTCATTTTATATATTATTTTAATAAATATTTAGTGAACAATTATAATGAGAACAGAGAGTTCACAGTGTAAGATTGGATGATGTGTGAATTTACTCTGGATCCTGGAGGAAGGAGTTAATCTGTTTAGGGTCTCTAGATACATTACCTTATTTGCTCCTTTACTGAGCCATAAGGTACCCGTTGTCACACCACTTTCCACACAGATTCACTTATTCAAGGTCACATAAGTGTATGAGCGATTTGACTGCCTTAAGGGACATCCCTACAAGTGGAACTATTACTATAATACATAGAATATATAAATAAGCTCATTATCCCACCCCTCTTTCCAACTCAGAAAATTTAATTATGTGCTCCTGAAACATAATAGCTTTTGAAGCACTGATTCAAATGGATCTCTGCTTTGCTCAGCAGTAGGATTCCTCCCAGTAGCTTAAATAAGCTTCCAAGAAGCTCTTCCTCTCCCGTTTCATCGGTCTAATAACAATGTTTTCTCCCTCACTGTCCGTTTCTAGTGATACACAGGCTGGGTATTTTTTTTTATAGATAACACAGCACAAGATCAAAACGCGCGCAAAGGAAATAAACGGCTCGGGGGGCGCATCCGTCGTCCGCGGGCGGCGGCGCGTCGGCCCCGGTGCCGTGGGCTTGACTGCGGGCCTGACGGGCGTCCTGCTTCCCGACGGCGGCCGCGGAGCGGCTTCGGGTGGTTAAATCTCAGTCTGTCAGGAAACTGCCATGACGTCTTTTCTCACAACTCCTCATGTCTCATTACAAGCCTCCTTTCTTCTCTGCAGAGTCCGCTCTGGCATTGCAAAGGAAAGTGCCCACGTGGCACATCTTGCTCTCAGACCCCTTACCTTTATATTTTAGATGACAGGATGCTTCATTTGCTCATTAACAAAGAAGCTGAAATAGTTCTGAAAATATTGAAGCTTGCACAGGCATTGCTACTACAAATATAAAGGCTTGAGGTTTTTGTCTCCCCAATAGATTATAAATACATGTCCTTGCTCTGTTTTCACTGATTTAATATTTTCTAAGCAAATATTAGAGTATTTCAGTAAGTAGCTTAGTGCTTGTTATGTAGTGGATTTGTACCGTCCATATAAATATACAAAAAAAGCACAGGAATTTTATCAACAAATTTATGTGTGATCCAGCAAAAGCATAGATTTATATTCACAGATAAATATTGTAAAATATATGTATATACGTTCAGTTTGAGAATAAGAACAGGCTTTTGGATGGAGGTGATTTGTGAAAAAAACAAAAAACCAAAAACACCATGAAGGTTATGAATAACTTTGAGCTGGGAGTTGGCCTGAAGCACCGCATCTATGACTGGATTTATTTAAAGGAAAAAAAAAACCTCAAAACAGTCACAGAAATTGAAAAATGCATTTTCCGTCCTTTCTTCTATTTCACCTTCATTGCTTTCCTATTTTCATTGACAAATGGGTGTGATGTTTTTATTAGATGAGTCAGTGCAGGAGTCAATGGAGCTGAATGTCAAGTTATCCTAGAAAAGAACAAGTATATACCACTTCAGGTTTTATTTCCTAGAAGCAGAGCCTGAGGCAGAAATTCGGCTACATGTATTTTGCTGAGGGAGTGGAGGTGTTCAGGAAAACCCTCTAAGGAAGTGGGAGGAGCAGGATAGAGGGGAGAGGACTGGGATATGGTCTCAGGTAAAGCCCAGTGTCGGCCCTGCCTGCAGCTGGTGAGCTCAGGAGTGGACCTCATCCCGCAGCCCTTCCCTTGAGGCAGTGGGGCTGGTGTATTATTATTCATTGCTGTCAGTTTGTGTGCGAGGCTGGAGGTTGAGCTGGGAGTATAATTTTCCTTATCTCCCATCATCTAAGTCCAATTCACTGCAGGAAGGGGCAGCTGTGAGTGGATAGGAGCCAACACTTACTCTTGGTAGCTAGAGATGAGTAGGCAGGCCCAGAAAATGGGGTTTGGACTGGCATGCTACTGTCACCTACATATAACTAACTAGGGTCTATCATTTTATAATAATGTGTGTGTATAGTAATTTGGCTGGAAAGGACCCCATACCTTCATATATAGGCTAAAACTTTGCCTTTTTGAATTCGTTCTATGAGCCAATGAACTCACTGTTGTTTAAAGTGCTGACATCTGGGGGTAGGTAATACTGCACACTCTTCATCTCACTTTTGTATTTATGAATAGATGATTGTTCTTTTAAGAGCTTGATACATTTAGTTGGAGGAAATGGATTTGAATAACACATAAGAAATAACTTCAATTCAAACTGAAGATACGGGCATGAAAGATAATACCGTGGCAGTTTGGGCAGTCAAAGGGATGGAACTGGCGAGGTACTGGCAGCAGCCTCCTTGCTTTGGGTCAGGCGGTGCTTTGTCTGGCTAAGTGAAAAGACCTGCACCGTCATCATGAAGTTGTAGGTCAGTTTGTAGCTTATTATTAGTTACATTATTTTTTTTCAATTCCACATGTAATTAATTCAGACTGGATTATTGTACGTTTAATTGGTGTTAGATTTCTCAAAGACGTTTAGCAAGTGTAGGTTGGAGGAAGCAGGTTTTCCCTCAACCCTTTCAGTATATCGCTAATATTTCAGTCTAATTTAGGTCGACATTTACATTAGTTGAACTACACATAGTCAGTGTCAGCTGTAAAGAGAGTATCTACAACTATGTATACATGGATTTTGGGGAGTGTTTCCCTTTCTTTCATAAACTTCCCAAAATTAAAATCTTTTAAGTTGATAAAAGAAAATATGTGAAACATTCCATAATAAAAACTTAAAAAAATGAAGATGGGGTAATGTGTTTAGGTTGGCTCCAATTTTTATTATTATTGTTAATAATAATGCAATAGATGTGCTTATACACCAGCCTTTCCCCATTGTTTCTGATAATTGTATCCTTTTTGCCAAAGAGTACATCAGTTATTTTTATTTACTGTCTCTTGTTTCAGAGCTTCTAGGAATAAACTGCAATGAAAAGAGCACACTTAAATATTAACCATTTATTTACAGTGAAATTCATCTATTGTTGCTATGTGTGATTATGTATGTGGTATTAAGTTCAGGAATAAAATGAATGGAACAGTTTTGCACAATTTTCTAAGCTCTAGAAGTGATTACATTTTTAAAGAGTTTTCTGCTACTCAAAAATTTAAAAGAACTTGTTTAAATTGCTATCTATGTTCAGAGCTGTGTTTAGAAGTAAACTTTTAAGGTACATTATTATATTTCAGTTTATTCCATAATTTATTTTTCATCTATTTAGATTCCTGCTTAAATCAGTTTTAGAACTTTTCTTTTTTCCTATCAAAATGTCTATTATATTAGAATTTTCAAGTTTATCATACAACTGTGCATTATGTTCTTGTGAAAAATAAGCAACAAATCTTTAATCAATCTCAAACTCTCATTTGATATCATCCATCCTCTTTCTCATTCTCAACTTTGTTAATTCTTTCTTTCTCTTTCTCTCATAATTTTTTATTCAATTCCTTCTGCCTCAATGATTTCAGGATTAAAAGAAAATTAATGTTTAAACAAAAACTTACCAGGTTAGGTCCAAGCTTTTTGTATCACTGAAATTTTCTGGAATCCAGCAAGCCTTTTTGGTTTGAAGAATCTGACTTTTCTTTAGATGAGAAAATTTTCATTTTATTGTATTTTTGAGTATTATTCTATTAACACATTATTTCTAGCTTAAAATCATTTCTTGCTTATGTTTGTTTTTGTTTTTTCTCTTTGTATTCTGAGCAACTTTTGTGTTTCTGTCTTTCTCCATAGCAATTCAATTTTAGGCTGTGTTTTTTGTTTTTTCAGCCTTCAATGATCATTTAAATTGTTACTGAATTTTAAATTCCCTTTTTTTATTCTTCATGCAATTCTACTTTTATCCATGATTTTTTTTCTTGTATTATCCTTAAGGCTAAGCTTCTTGAATTTTATTAAAACTGTTTCTTGCTTTAAAAAATGTCAAGGATGCCAGGCAAATCTTTCCTAAAAAAACTTTTTTTCATACACTTCTTGAGGGAAGTCATTTTCACAGACGTGATTTTCTTTTTCACCTGTGTCTTTAGGACAATGTTCCTTGCTGTTATGCTTAGCAGTTTTTACATTCCTTCTTTTTCTCCCTTATTACTCATCCTGAAAGTGAGCGCTACCCAAACTTAGCATTGACGGGCAAGGTAGATGATGTGTTCTTAGCCTTCCAGGTAATCACTTGGTTAACAGCAGCCCCACCTTCCTGACCTCATTCTGAAAATCAGGTTAATGGCCCTTTTTCTGTTTAATATGCAACACTTAGTAGGCATTTCTCTACTTAGTGTATTGAAAGTGGATTGTCCCCTCCCAGCAATGTTGGGGTTCTCCGACTTGCTCAGAGAGTTAGGGAGCTCACGTGTCTGCGTTCTCCAGCCTGCTCTGCTCTAGGCGCTTGTTTGTTCTGTGCCCCTGTTTATACCTTCCCTTGGGATCTCCAGGTCTCAGAATTTGATAAAATTTTGTCCTTCTCCCTTTCCCTTTTGCTGGACAACTGGAAGTAGTATCAGTGGTGACAAGGTCGAAGTTACCTAACTCCTAGAAACTCCTAGAATTCCGTGTGCTCCCAGAAAACAGTAACAACAAGAGATATTCCCCCACCCTTTTGTGATCTGGGAAATGGCTCACTGTGAAGAACCACTCTTCCCCATGTGGACTTAGGTAAGTCTTATAGATGCCCTCTTAATTACCTATGACAAAGCCAGATACAGACCCCCCAAATTTGCATTCTTTGCTTTGTTGGCCTTAAAGAAATGGACTGCCAGATATTTCTCCAGCAAAGACAGGTTTATTTGGGATCAGCAGGTAATTGCAATTCGGGGTCTACAACCGTGGCACACCCCCTGTAAGTCTTGCAAGGCAAAGGAAGAAAAGTGCTACTTTCGAAGGGAGGAAGAGGAAGTTGGGTGGGCTAGAGTAAACAAAGGGTCCTTGGCTTTTCATTGGCTGAGTACCTGCCAGGAAAGAGGAGGAGGATTTCTTCTTCCAGTTGGACTTGGGTATCTTTGCAGGGTGTGAGAGCTCCCCCTTCTGGTCTCCCAACTCTAATTGTGGTTTCTGTTTTTAAATTTTTAACACCTTCATAAATGATTGGCCGAATTATTTTGTCCCTATTGATTAATCCTAACAAGGTTTATTAACCAAATTTGGGGAAGTTTCCCTTCTTCCCCCAGACCTCTGAACTTTGACCCACACACAACCTGAGGCAATTCTCCTTAAGGATCTCTCCTAAGAATAATCTGACCTCAAGATAAAACATTCTCTGATACACACAGTCTGATCCCACCACCTGTGGTCATCCCACTTCCCCACTAATACATTCTAACCTTGTTTATTCCTCTATAAAAGTCCCTTTCTTCCTAACCTTGAGATGCTTGCAAATCTCATTGTTGGAGTATTCTCCCTAATACAATATTTTACTCCATCGAATTATCCTGGTGCCCCTGTCAACAATCAATGGACCATAAAGATAAGGGTTTATTTCTGGGTTCAGTTTTATTCCATTGATTTATCCTTATGCCAGTAACACACCGTCTTGGCTTCTGTAACTTTGTAGTCCGTTTTGCAATCAGGAAGTATAAATGCTCTAATTTTGTTCTTTGTCAAGATTGTTTTATTCTTCTGTGTCCCTTGCATTTCCAAATGAATTTTAGAATAAGTTTTTCAATTTATGCAAAAAAATCAGCCTGGGGTTTGAAAGGGATTGCATTGAATGTTTAGTAATTTGTAGACGTGTAGAAATGTGCAGAAAATCTGGGGAATTGTCTAATCTGAACAATGTAAGTCTTCCAATTACCAAATGTAAGGTTTCTTTCCATTTATTTAGATCTTCTTTAAATTCTTTCAATGATGTTTTGTCATTTTCAGTGGACAAGCCTTGGAGCTCTTTTGGGAAATTATTTCTGAATATTTTTTAATGCTGTTATATATGAAATTTCCTTAATTTTATTTTCAAATTATTCCCATTGTCCTTTTAACATTTATTTGTTGAGGGGAGTTTTTCTCTTACTAAGGTTTGAAAGTTATGGCAGGCCCTATACTGGGGTCCTACAGCTGCCATAACAAAGTACCATGAACTAGGTGGCTTAGAACAATGGAAATGTATTGTCCCACAGCTCCGGAGATTAGAAGTCCAAAATCAAGGTGTTGGCAGGACCATGCTCCCTCTGGAACCAGTAGGGAAATCCTTCCTTAACTCTCCCTAGCTTCTGGTAGTGTGCTGGCAATTCTTGGCATTTGTTGGTTTGTAGATGCATCACTTTAATCTCTGCTTCTGTCGCCACATGGTCATTGATCCTGTGTCTCTGTCTTTACATGGCAGTTTCCTCTTCTTATAAGGAAAGGACACTAGTCTTATTGGATTAGTACCATCCTAATGACCTCTTTATAATTTAATTACATCTGCAAAGATCCTGTTTCCAAATAAGGTCACATTCACAGGTACCATGGGTTGGGGCTTCAACATATTTTTGGGGGACACAGTTCAACCCATAACATGTTCCATGAGGTTTCTAGGTTCTCTTAAGCACTGGAAAGTCCAATGATTTCTTTAAATTACAAAACCTAATTTTGGTTTGGAAATAGAACATCCAGCCCATGTCAAAGGTAAGGTGTGTACAAGTTGAGCATCTGGGGGGGTTTCTGCCCCTGGAGACAAATATAAGGCAGGTGTCTTTTCTCTTTCTTGCTGGGCTCCATTCCCACTTGCAAGCTGCTGTTTCTGACCTTCTGGGTTTGGAATGGAGGGAGAAAAGGAAAAAGGGGGCAGGAAGATTCTATTTTGCTGGGATGGGTTGTAAGCTGCCATCATTCTCCCTAGGCCTAGATAATACTTAAAACTGACCTTTCATGGATTCTTTGGAGACTCCTTTGTGAGCCTTTTGACTATAAATCCTGTGGTGTCTCTCCTATGCATACACTCATCTGGCTTTTTCCTCAGCTCCCGGTTTTCCAGTAGTGACTCCAAGCAGGTGTCACTGCTGGAGACCCCTTGTTTGTCCATGCTGGCAACTTTACTGCGAAGAAGCTTCCCTCATGTCACCTTTCTGAACGGGGTGCTGCACATCTGGTTCTTGGGAAATACTAAAGGATTTTTGTTCTGAAAAGCTCAGCTACCTCTCTTCAAAGGAAGGAACTAGCTATCTCTTCTTCTTTCGGATTTTTCACATAGTCCGGTGCTTCTAAACTACAGGAAATTCATACCGACCTCCCCTCATTGTAGCCCCTCTTAATATACTTTAGGTGAAGAGATGACAAAGGTTCTTTCCTTGACTGAACTCTGGCCAGGCTCTTCTGAGTCATTTTCTTGGGCAGGCTTCACATCTTGGCCATAAAAACTTGAACAAACATTAATATAGTTTTTGGCAGCTCAACGCTGCATGGCTACGATGATCCTAGTCCTTCTTAAAGTGCCTGCCTGAGGAAAGTCAGGGATTCCAAAAGAATTTACTGTTGTTCCAGCCCACACCTGAAGATAGGGCCCCGATTCCCAGTCTTTGTGGGAGGTAAGGGGCCTAACTTCCGCAAGCATCAGTTAGCAAATCCAGATGGCTTTCACGTGTACTGACTCCCTCTTCCCGTCCTGCTTTTTGTAATTTTTCGCTTTCCTGACTGTGCTGAGCCCCTGCTCAATCCCTCCCCACTCCTTCATTCATCCCTTAAAACACCCAGTCACTTCTGTAGAAACCAAAGGTGGGTTCAGTTCACACTGGACTCTTTCCTGTTTGCAGTGGTGATTACTGATTAAAATCAGTCCTTGCCACTTTACATAGTGTCCAGCTTTGTTCATCTTTGCTAGAGGGAAGCAACCTTTTCCTCTCCCTCTTTTCAGGAGGTAAGACGCCCAGCAGTTGAATGTCTTTCTTCAAAGATTCTGCCCCCCATTGTTCTCTTGGGCCTCCATGCTTTCATTGACCTGAACTCAGTCAGAGACATCTGCCTAAAGGGCCCAATTGCCATATAACTGGTTATTATAGTTTGAGTTCCCCCAGAAGCAGCCCCTGGACAGGGATTTGAATGCAAGTAGTTTATTGAGAAAGGGCAGAAAACATTAGCCAGGGAGTTGGGAATGTGGAAAGGGAGAAAAGCTTCTCTTCTAGAAAGAAGATGTATATTGAAAAGCTACCATGATGGAGGACTGAAGTTTAATCTCACAGGAAAACTCTGGGAAATTGTGTAAAATGCTGGCTTCAGAATGATCTCAAGCAGTGGTGTGAGAGAGAGTGATATTTATGCATCAGAGCTGGTCAAATGATGTTTCTTTCTAGCAAGAAAGTGAAAGAAAAAAGGTGTTACTTCCCTGGCACTTCCAGCTTGCTGTGCCTGTGAGCAGAACTACTCTGCAGAGATTGGGAATAATCCTTCACACTCAGATGGACATCCTGGCAGCTGGAAATCTCCCTGATAACAATGAGATAGAAGACTCCAGGGGTACAGGTGGGACCCTGGCACTGTCTGCTATAGTCTGTGCCTTGCATCCTCAAATGCCATTTGTGTCAAGGTAATGCAGGTCACTATTTCTTAAAAAAAAAAAAAAAAAGGAAAATATTTACAATACAAAGATTGAGAGGCTAAACTACAAGCTTGATCTCTGCTAGTACCATTGGTCCCATGTCCATTTATCATTTCCCCCTTTTTCCTCTTATTTATCACTTTGTTTTCTACCACCCATTCTAGATCGTCCCGCACTCGCACCTAGCACTTCTGCTCATCTCTGCTGCTTGCCCAGTGGGGTAACCCAGACAGACTATAGCAGACGCCTTGTTCACATCCCCTTGGATTCTTTCACCATTGTGTTTGTGTGTGTGTGTGTGTGTGTTTGTGTGTGTTGTGTGTGTGTATACACTGAGTTTCAGTGTTCTTTCCTGCCCAGCAGTCAGTACCTGAGCCCCTTTGGCACTGGGCTGTCATCAGGCTGCTGGAGCCCACTTTGTCTACAGATAAGGAGACTTGGAAATACATGGAAATTGACATCCACGTGGGGTCAACTCTTAACCAATGACTGATGGGTTCAAGAATGTAAATACTACAAGTCTCTTACCCTGTTCAGTACCACTGCGAGATGTCACATCCACTGTCTCCAGAGCCATCCTGTGGGACAGAAACACTGTTTATCTGTATCAGTCTCTGTTTGATGTCATACTGTTGCTTGGCCTCCTTCCTTCCTATCTCAATGACTCTCCTCTTAGTGTTTCCTGGGAACATCTCCCTAATAAATAATTTTTCAGAAGAATCCTTGTCTCAGGCTCGGCTTCTGGAGAAGCCCAGCCTTAGACCTTGATGTGAAAGGTTGGAACCCCTGGTGGCCATGCCTTGGTTAGCTGTGTGTCAGGCAATTGCACATTTGGGTTTTAGAAGCACCAAGAAAACTAATCAAACTCCTGGGTCCCAGAAATACTCACCCTTGTCTGCTGTGCAACAGTAACACTATCTCCTCATGGTCCTCAGGGTCAATTTCCCCTGCCATTATAGTAAATCTGTTTTTTCCTTTGTTTGTTTGTTTTTACCTGCTGATCACTGACATACAGAGCACCAAATGACCAGAGAGTAGCCTAGCTGGAAGTTCGGTTTTAGTGGATGCCTCAGCATGGCCTCTGCTAGTGCTGCTTGTCACGTGGGTGACTGTAATGATGAAGGGATCACTTCTAATTCTGTCACTTAGAATACTCTATTTTTCAGCATCATGTAATGGCTATTGGATTAAAGAACATACAGCATATTGAATGACAATGTCCCAACATTGCATAATATCATCTCCAAGCTAATGCCTCAGCTGAGCCTTTCAGAGGCCCTTCTAAAGTTCTGGGAGGCAGCTATTTCTGGGTAATGTGATAAATTATAGGACCAGTGAATCTGTGACCATGGATTCACAGTGGCCCCTCTTTAGCTGAAAAAAATGGACCTCTTGGTCAGGGATGGTAGGTGGGAATCCCATGATGACAAATCAGACACTAGGCGAGCCCTTAACATTCTTGAGCTAAGTCAAGTTACTGCAGGCAGGAAGGCTAAACCCAAATCTGAGATAATGTTATTCTTGTTAAAATGAATTGCTGTTCTCTGTTACCAAGTGGTTGGTTGGTGTTCTTGAGGGGTAGTTTCCTAGAGGTGGCCCGTCTTGATCTCTGTTTTTGATCGTTAAGCAGCTGTAGTAGCTAGATCAGCCTCGGTGAGGTAGACCCCTTACTGTTGAGCCCATCCGTAGCCTCTGTATCTACTTCTGCCTTCTGTTAACCCACTCTTCTTCTATTTTGGTTGTATAGTATGAGCAATACCCTTGCTGCCTGTGCATCCAGTTTGCCTGAAGGCACTCTCTGCACTATAACTGATCTTTAGATCCCTGAGGGTCAGGTCTCACTGATGCCACTCTGTCTTTGATGTTTGTTATGGTAATTACGTCTACCTTGCCTCCGGTTAGTTACATTTTGCCAAATGGCTCCTGCTGTTTTGCAAAAAACTGCTACCTCCATTGACCCTTGGAATCCCTGTTCCATTGAATTTAGTGTCTTGATACATATAATCCTCTTTGATTCAGACATTCTTTTATTAGCCTCATCTTTGTCTTCAATGTTTTAAATGGAGCATTTTGCTTCCTAAAAGGAAGCTCTTGGTATTTTTTCCAGATTGGATAAGCTGTAAACAACTGGGCTAATCAAGTTCTTAGATTTATTGCTTTCCCTTCTTAATTTATTTGAGAATATCTAGTATCTGTGCAGCTACTCATTTATGAGAAGAAAACCCAATCAAACTTGGTAGGCTGACAGAAAATTGAAAGATAAATGAAATCTTCAACCTGCCTATTCCTTTCTGAGAACTCACTAAACTGTCACTTTAGTGTTTCAATCGTCTATTTAAGATGCTCTTTTTATTGGTTTATTTCGTGTAAATTCCGATCCCTGATAAGTTCCTTTATAAGACAGTCATTGAGACCTCATCTTCTCTCTCCTATACCATTTTGCTTGTAGGTATATCTCATTGCATGCCTGTCTCTGTCATGAAATTGCCAACACTCTGTGTAAAGCAAGCTTATGTCATTTTAATTTCTGTATTTCCTCTGCCAAATATAGTAGGCATTCAATAAATGTCTATTGAGTGAAATGATTACATGAATAAATAAGATGACTGTTGCCACAATTTCTCTTACACCTTGTTTCTGGTCCTCTAAACATCTTATATTCCTTTCATCTGGTTTTCTAGTCTTGAGTAGAAGTCTAGAGAATAGACTGGAAGCAGCTCTGCCAAGCACCTTCAACTTACTCACTTTCTCATTTGCATTAAAAGTCTCATTTTTGCAACAAGTCTTCCATCACCCACCCCACTGAGCTATATTACTTGTTCACTCTCACTCTATAGTGTTAAAACAGGACTCTTTTCCCCCTCAGTTTCAGCTGAGATATCAAAGCCCAAGAAACATATAGCAGATATAGCATTCTCATACAAGGACTCACATAACCTAAAGGGAACCAGCTAGGATGAGTTAAGATTCTATAAATTAGATTCTGCCAATATTAGAAGTCCTCTGCCTTGGTCCTATAAAAGAGCAGGCACTCGGGAGTATCAGGAGATTCCACTGGGAAGAATTTTTGGCCTGTATGACATATCCCACACCTACCTCTCACTCCTAACTGTAGGAGAGGAGTGTGTTGGCAGGGTTCTTTAACTACACCTGCAGGGAAGGAAGGCTTCAAGAAAACTACTCAGAAAGATGAACAGGTGTCCCCAGAATTTAAGATTATTTAAGGGTTAATGTGAAATGCTATGTCTAGGTTGGCCTGAGACAGCAAAGCAGAAAGACAGGGCTAAGTTGGAAGTCAACAGCATTTCCAGCATCGGGTGGGGCAAAAGTCTTTCTTGGCTATGGATCTGATATGGGCAACTTGAGCAGGATTTTTTCTGAGACTTTCTCCCAAAGGGCTCTTTAGATGGGTAAAGTGAAAGAGATTTCTCCAAAAGAGCTATCTAGATGGGTGAAGTGACCCAGTTAAATGAGGACAGACCTTCTGAATGAAGGTCCAGATGATGTGGAGAAGTCAAAAGCAGCTAGCTTGGGGAATGTCGCTCTGGTGAAGATACTTGCAGATGGAAGTTCCCGATGGAGGACAGTCATATGGACCTATCTGTGGGGTCTGTGGGAGTGAAAGTGAGCTGTGAATACCCACCAAACTTGGAGGACACCAAGGCTAGATCACAGCTTGACCAGACACTTAATTGTATGAAAAAAAAGTTAATAGAGGTACTGAGGATTGAACCCAGGACCTTGTTCATGCTCAGTGTGTGCTCTACCACTTGAGCTATACCCTCCCCTCTAATTATACCTTTTTCATTTAATCTATTTTTCTCTTTCAGTTATAGAGGAGGAGCAGAAAGTTGGGGTGGGAAGAGGCTACTGTCCATGAGTGCAATATTATCCCCAAACTGGTCTAGAACACCAGATTTTTGTGTCATACAATTTATAGTCTCCTTCTCATAAATAATTAGTATTCTTGATGGAATGCTTCAATAATTTTCTAATATTTAATGGGATTAAGACTTGTTCTGGGAAATCATTCACCTGTCTACTCAACTGTCATTCATCTAGTGATCCCTATTAAGAGTAAATCTTTGAATTAGCCTACTGGGGGCCTTATTTCTTGTAGTAAGATTGTAATAAAACTTGGGCACCTACTCACAACTACATTGTTAGAAGTTTTGTTTGTTTGTTTATTTTTTCACCACACTTCCTTCCCACTCTTTAGCTAGATCTGAGCTGGGTTAAGAGATTTGTTTATATTGAATTAAACTTAGAGACATAATACTACATAAAATTGGACTGAAAGTTTTAATTATTGAAGTGAGATGAGATTACTCCTGTGACTAAGATGTGCTGTAAAGGCTAAAGTGCTTATAGGAAGAACTAGAGCCCACTGAGTACTGGAGGGGTAAAAGGGGAAAGAATAAAGTAGCTTTTTCATTGTGCTCTACTAAACAAGGTTATTATCATTTAGTTATCCATATAAGTCTTCATACATACCTGTGACCCCCCACACTGAGGTAACTTCTCTTTCCGTTGATTCATGAGCACAGCTCACGTTGCATTAGTGCAGTGTACTAGTCAGTGTGTGATTGTAGGTCTAGTCACCGGCTTTTCAGTGATAGATGCTTGAGATAATGTACTGAATGCAGAAATTCCCTGTTAGTTGGTGGAGACTCTAATATGATGCAAAATGTCTGAGATCATTTGTATAGTTAATAAAAACTATTAGGCGATAACTAGATATTCTCTCAGCTTTCAAATACTTCACCATTTCTTTTATTCACTCAGACCTTTATATGCTACTGGACTCTTTCCTATCATAATTATGGTACATCAAATTCAATTTGCAGGTTTTGTTTGTTTGTTTTTTTGTTTTTTTTGGTGGAAGTTAAAGAGAAGAAATGTTTTTAAAACTTATGTTAATATTTTACTCCCTGATCTTCATTCATTTCTAGTTGAGTGTCTTGCCCATATTCTGTGTATAATAATTAACAGTTAAATTGGATGAAATAACATGATCTCATATGCAAAGGAAAACAAAATCCTGTCTCTTAGTTTGGCTGGTAGAAAACCACAGTCATTGCCTCTGTGCTCATTACTCCAGCGATGTTTCACAAATCTATCAATTTTATCAAATGTTTGTCTTCTGAATTTTGTACTTTGTTGTTTGGTACATAAATCTTTGTATCAGTTTGGGGGATTTATGTTGATTGTTATTAAAACCCTTCTTTATGTCATTAGTTCTTTGAACCTGAATTCTGTTTTACATCCTATGGACAATGCCACAGTCCTGCTTTCCTTTTGCTGGCAGTTATTTGATGTATCTTGATTCATCTCTTTATTTTTAACCTTAAAGAAAAAATGCTTTGTTTTAGACGTATTTTCTGTAAACAGCCTTTCTTTTCAGTAAGCCTTCTGTTTGTTTTTTTCCAGTCATGATTTGTTAAGTATGTGCCGTGTGTTTGTTGTGGGACCCTTCCCCTATTTATCATCCAGTGCTCTGATTTGAACTTTGGTTCTAACTCAGTCTAAGGGTCATGGATTTTGATAGCAGTGCTCAGCCTATTCATGGTTATTTGGTCTTGGGGGACTGGTTTGAAGTGACCCTTCATTATGTTTATTTAGGTACCAGTTTATATTTATTCTTAAGTTTACTTTTTCATGTTACTATTTTTTATTTCTTTACCTTTTTTAAAGAATGACAAGGTGATATTTCATCTTCCACAACTTTGTTCAACTTCATCCATTTAGAAATTCTGCTTTGCATCCTGCCTTGCATTTATAAGTAATTTTCCCCCTTTCTTTTGCTTAGTGGTTACTTTCCTATTTCTAACTCTCATACATGTAACTATAATTTCCAGGACATTTTACTTGCCACTAACTCCCCATCCACCAATAAGATTCGACTTTTTGCTTTTCTTATGCACTTATCAAGATGTGCAACACTTTATTTCTGCAAACTCCTAGGTTTTGCTCAGATAATCTAGACTTTTATTTCCAAGCTATTATTAGATTTTATCTTAATTATAAAATATCTTTGATTTCTAAAATCCTCACTTTTCACTTAAGCATTAGTTTCTACTCATATTATCATCTGCGTAAATTTAGTAAGAATATAAGAGTCATTGCTCACCACTCTTTCCTTATATTTTGTATTCTCCCAGCTTGGGATCCTATTTTTGAATTCATTTTTATTCCATTGTAGTGCCTCCTCAAGTACGCTCCCTAGATAAGTCCATGGGTTGTGTACTCAGTAAGCTTTGAATGTCAACTGTCTTTTAAAAAATCTTTTATAAGAATGATATCTTGACTGATGAGTGTGGGATTCTTCAATAATATGCCTTTTCTTTGCTTTAAAATTATTTCAGTATTTTCAGAATTACAGATAAGAAGTCTGGCATTTATACAGTTATCATTCCTTGGCAAGTAATCTTTTGCATAAAATTTGTTTTTATAGCTCTTTTCAGTTCAGAGAAAAATTGAGCGGAAAGTATAGAGTTCTCATACACCCACATCATTCCCCACAGCTTCCCCGACTATCAACAGCCCACATCAGGGTCCAGTGTTTTTATAAAGATTTTTAATATAAGTTTGAAGTTGAGAAGGCTCATCAAGAAATATCTCAATATGTGTTAAGAAATTAGTTATGCTGAAGAATCATTCTTTAAAGGCAGGAAGCTTTCATCCATCATTACTTTCATTACAACTAACTCATCCTCATTCTTTTTTCCTTTTATTTTGAAATGCCTAGTACTTGAATATTTATACATTAACTCTCCTATTTTATCTTTCAGGTTTAATATTTCATTCATTATTTTTTTCATTTGTTTTCCCCTTTGAATTATGATGCATCTTTTCCTATTTGACTTCCGTGCATCTGTAGGAATCGTCTGTTCTGGTTGTTCAGTTTGTTTCATCTTTTTCAATCTATTATGTCTCCTTAAGTGGCTTTAAAGTTTTTTTTTTTAAAGGGAGGAATTGGGGATTGAACCCAGGATCTCATGCATGCTAAGCATATGCTCTACCAACTGAGCTATACCAACTGCCAGTTTGTGGTTTTTATTTACTTGTTTGTCAGGATGTAATGTGACCCTTCAATAACCATGCGAGTCAGTGTGTTCAGCCCCTTCGGTAGTAGGGGACAAAAGGCAGTGAAAGATGGGAAAGATGGAGCTGAACTGTTGTTGTTGTTGGTGGTGGTGGTGGTGGTGGTGGTGGTGGTGGTGGTGGTGGTGATAGTGTGTGTGAATGACCAGCAGGCAATCTGAGATATTTCTTTTCAGTTATTTTGGGATGAACTCTGTTTTCAAGTAAAGGTGAGCTGGGGCTCTCCTAGGCACCACACTGTTATCTCTTGACTGTGCCGCTAGTGTGAGGGAGAAGCAGGACACAGCAAATGGACAGGGCCAGTGAGGGAGGTACTCAGGCCAGCCAGCTGGCCCCAGGTTGTCTTTCTGCACATCTGCTCAGCAGGCAAGTCTCTTCCCATTCTCCGTCATCTGGGCTACTCCTTCTCCTGCCGTAGCACGGCCCTTAATTCCCAAAGATGTCCAGGCTCAAAGCTGTCTGTGTTAGGGTGAAGTGGGGGTATTGTAACAAAAAGATCAAAACCCAGAACAGCCTAAAAAACGAGTTTATTTCTCTCTCACACAACTGTGATGAGTGACTGAGGGCAACTGTCAGCTCTGCTTTACTCTGCAGATGCTTCCTCCCCTCAGGTGATTGTCATCCGAATGACCAAAGGCAAGTTACCATGAACTGTACCTGTGGGAAAGGGAAAAGCTTAGGGTACGTGCATGATTTTAAGCCAGGCCTGGAAGTGCCACACATCACCCTATACACATTCATCAGTAAGAACTCAGCCAATGGCAACATGTGGCACAGAGAATGTGAGGAGGTATATTCCCTAGTAGACAGCCTTGAAATAGCTAAACCCTATTTCTATGGAAGGAGAATAAATTGGACTTTTAGTCCAGTGAGACACCTTAATCATAGTGTTCAAACTTTTCTAGAAATGAATCCAATGGTTAGCTTGTTATTTTATTAGTTGCATCAATCACTCCAGCAAGGAGTTGGGAGAGACAGAGGGTTGGTGGCAACTCACGTACCCAGAACATTGCATAGTTTCTGACTAATGACTGTATGAACCTGCTGCAGGGACAATGCTTTACATTTAGGACTTACTAGCACTCTGTAGTGATCTGTAATTTATAGGCTAAATAGGACACCTTTGATAACAAAGGGGGCACTACTAATAAGCACACTAAGACACTGGGAAAACTGCAACAAATCTATTGAGTTCTTGACTCTGAAGACTGAAAAATCAGTTTTCTTCTGGAACTATTATTTTGCTGTAAAATTTAGGCTGGGAATGGAGAGATTATTATCAACCAAACAAGGGTCAGTTCTGCAGATTTCCATGTTACTCCTGCTGACTACGTAGTCTCTAGGACTAAGCAGGACAGTCCTGACCCACGGGCTTACGCATGATTGAAATGACAGGTCACAGTGCAGCTCTCAAGGTGCTTTCACACACACTGTCTCTTTTGACAGTCACACGAGTGCTATGTGGTAAGTGGTATTATGTCCATTGTATTAGTGAAGAAGAGACCCAGGAGGATGAAGATTATGAAATGTAGAACCAGAACCAGACTTCACGCCTCCTACGTCCACTGGCTGCGCTCTTCACCACACCAGGAGGTTCGCTCTCACTCGGACCCCAGCCTTTCTTTGGAGGGGACTTCTCAGCGAGAACGGAATGTATTCAGCTCCTTGAAGTATTAGCTGAAAAAGAGATACTGAATGCTGGCAATATCGACTTTGGAATTTAGGATCGAAGAGATCATCAGGGACTCACCATTCTCCTTTGTCTCAGGTTCCATTATGGATACATGTGTGGAATTTGTTTCTAGGAAGAAACATTTATGGTTCTCCTTTATTGTCATTCCTTCTTCATTAATAGTAATAGTCTTTTTGTTATTCTTTTTCCTCTGAAATTGTTTTCCAAAAAATTTAAAACCTTGGGAAAATATTTTTAGGCTCTAATGTTACAATGTTTTGTTGACTATTTTGTGAATACTTTTAAACCAGTTTGAGTTTTCACACACAATATGATACAACTTGAGTATCTCTGATTACGTGACAATTGTTTGTCCTGTTTATTCATAATTTCTAATACTATCTATTTTTTATTCTGTTTATATAAACTATAACATCTGGAAGAGATCTTAGAGATCAAATAATTTGTCTCCTAAAGCCCCACTTTATAGGTGAAGGCAGACTCCAGATACCTAATTCCTTCCAAACAGGGAAAAAAAAACCCAGGAAAAAACTACCAAACCAAACCAAATAAAGATACCCAATATCAAATACAAAATAAACTGTTAGGACCATAAAATAATAAATCTTTAGTGCACTTCCTTTATTCAGTTGAAATCCAGATCTTTTATTTCAGTTTTGCTTGCTGATATTGAGGCTACCCCAGATATAGAACAGTTTCTAAAAATTACAGGTTTTAAAATCACTTGATTACATCTCTTTTACAACAGCATCAATGGTTCTAATTTTTTTCATTTCTTTAACTTTCTGAAGACTCTTACAATTCTCACAATCCACATCACCGCAAAACTAAAGTGTTAGAAAATGGTCTTAATGTCTGAAAGACACTGGTACTGCCTTGCTCATTATCTCTTAGGCATTTACCATTTCTGGGCATGTTAGTGTCTTCTTACTGCAAACAGCTGCCACTCTCATCCAGAGGACTTTCTGTTTGCAGAAGTCATCTTGGTTCCCCAAACAGGGAAAGCCAGGGTGCCAGGCAGTAAGTGCTCCTGGGAGAAGCCTTCAACCTGTCATGGATAGGGGTGGATAAAATCCAGCTTTTCTGCTACTGAAAATCCACAAATAGTGGTCCTGGCAGAAGTACTATGGGCAGAGAAGACAATCTTTGCCCAGAAAATGTATGTATTCCTGTGAGGATGCAGCACTGCATCCTCTGGGAAGGGTCAGTGTAATCAGTCAACCTAACACATGGTAACTGGCTGGTTCTGCCAGAGATATTGACATTTCAGGGGCTCAGCACTGGCCTGGCCTCTACCATTTGCAGGGTGGGCAGACAGCAGTGATGGTATCATGTAGCTGAACTCACGTATGGCCTCCATCCTCATAACTTGATCAAGTCACGTGAAGGCCCACTGAATAAGGAGAGGAAGTGCTGAGGAAGAAAACTGACATCTTTAGGATGGGTCGTATTGTGCCCCTGTCACTGAGAGCCTACTCTGCATTGATGTACCTACAGTGGCGTTCACATGTCACATGCTGTTTGCATTTTGAAATCATTCTACCCATACACATAACTTTCCCCAGACATCCTTGTCACAAATTTTCTGATTTTTTTCTCCAAGTTCTTGATTGCCCAGGTGGCCCAGAGTTTTCCTCCACTGCCGTTCAGAGCTACCCCTGAGTGTGGTTGTAGAACAGTGGCTCCAAGTGTGACTAGAGGAAGAAACAGCAAAGCAAAAGAGACAATTACCATGGAAGTCTAAACTTTCTGTTCATAAGGTATACTAGTGCCTTCTTCAGCTCCAGTCAGTGAAATCTTATGCAAAAAACTAACACTTTTCAAAAGGAACAACCAAAAAAAAATTCTAATTTTCAAAATTTGTGAACTGTTAGCCAAGTTTGTATAAGCGATCATAAACTTTCTACACTTAGACATATCAAAACACAACAAAGTTTGATCCTTTTTTCCTAGGAAAGAGCACCTGTCTTAATCAATTTAACAAATATGAAGTGATTAATACATGACTAACACTCTCTTTGTCTACTGTATGCATACAGTGCTGTACAATAGAATGTATGGCTACTGAACACTTGGGATGTGGCTGGAGTGACTAGGGAATTGCATTTTAAATTTTATTTCATTTTAATGCAGCTAAATTTAAAATTCAATGGTCACATGTGGCTAGTGTCTGTTATATCAGAGAGTGGAGCAATAGATTAATCATTTTAAACATTTTGCTAATTTGTAAATATTTTCTCCCATTCCATAGGTTGTCTTTCACTCTATTGATTGTTTCCTTTACTGTGCAAAAAGATTTTTAGTTTGGTATGATGCAACTTGTCTTTTTTTTTTTTTTTTTTTTTTTTTTTTGGTTTTGTTGCCTGTTTTTGAGGTCATAGCCATGAAATACTTGTCAATACCAATCCCATAAAGCTGTCTACTATATTTTCTTCTAGGAGTTTTATATTTTCAGGTTTAAATCTATTTTGAATTGATTTTTGTGTATGGCATAAGAGTCCAATGTCTTTCTTTTGCATGTGGCTACCCAGTTTTTCCAACACCCTTTGTTGAAGTCACTGTCATTTCCCCATTGTATAGTCTTGGCACCCTTGTCAAAGACCTGTTGATCACACATGTGTGGGTTTATATCTGGGCTCTCTATTCTCTTCCATTGGTCTATATGACTGTTTATGCCAGTACCATACTATTTTGATTACTATAACTTTGTCGTATATTTAGAATTCAGGAAGTGTGATGCCTACAGCTTGATTCTTCTTTTTCAAGATTGTTCTGGTGATTCAGAGTCTTTTGTGGTTCCACCTGAATTTTAGAATTGTTTTTTCTATTTCTGTAAAAAATGCCATTGGGATTTTGATAGGATTTGCATTCAATCTGTCCATAGCTTTGGGTAGTATGGACATTTTAACAATATTAATTCTTCCAATCCATGAACATGAGATATCTTTCCAGTTATTTTTATATTCTTTAATTTATCTCATCAATGTTTTGTACTTTTCAGTGAACAAGTTTTTCATTTTGTTAGTTAAGTTTATTCCTAAGTGTTTTCTTATTTTTGATGTTATTGTGAATGGGATGAAAAGCAAAAACAAAAGGCAAGTGCTGGTGAGAATATAGAGAAATTGAAACCCTTGTGCACTGTTAGTGGGAATGCAAAATGGTGCAGCTGCTGTGGAAAACAGTATGGAGATCCTCAAAAAAATAAAAATGGATCTGCCACATGACTCAGCAAACCTACATCTAGGAATTTATCTAAAAGAATTGAAATCAGAATCCTGAGTAGATATTAGCACTCCCATGTTGACTGCAGCATTATTCATGATAGCCAAGATATAGAAACAACCTAAATATTAATTGAAAGATGAATGGGTTAAAAATGTGATATACACATACAATGAAATACTATTCAGCTTTTAAAAGAAGGAAATCCTGTCATATACAATAATGCATATGAATCTTGGCGACACTATTTTGAGTGAAATAAGCTAGTCACAGGACAATGACTGCATGATTCCACTTATATAAGATCTAAAATAGTCAAATTCATAGAAACAGAGTAAAATGGTGGTTGCCAGGGGTTGGAGGGAGGGAGAAATAGGAATTGCTAATCAGCTGGTATAAAAGTTCAGCTGTGCAAGATGAGTGTTTTCTAAAGGTCTACTGTACAACACTGTGCTTAAGATAATAATGCTGTACTGTGCACCTAAAAATCTGTTGAGAAGGTAGAGCTCATGTTAAGTGTTCTTAGTCACAATAAAAACAAAAAGAATATTTCCCATAATGAAAGATAAACTGAATAGGCAGATTCAAAACACTCACTGTATTTCAGTGACTCAAAAATATTAAGTATAAAAAGAAGAGAGACATTTTCTGGTAAACTAATTGATTTAAATTTTTTTTTTTTAAATTCGCTTTTTTTAAGAACAGTTTTCAGTTTACAGAAAAATTGAGAGTATAGTACACTGAGTTCCCGTATAACTGCCCTCTCCCATTCTATACTTATATGGTACATTTGTTACAATTAATGAACTGACACTGATATACTGTTATTAACTAAAGTCCAAACTTTATTTATATTTTCTTAGGTTTTAGCTGCTGTCCTTTTTCTGTTCCAAGATCCCATCCAGGGTACCATATTTTATTTCGTTGTCACATTTATAAAAGCTCCTCTAGGCTGTGTTGGTTTCTCAATCCTCCCTTATTTTAGATGACTTTGACAGTTTTGAGGAGTACTGGTCAGGTATTTTGTAGCTAAGCAAATAATTAAAAAAATTTTTTAAAAACAGAAGTATAGTTGATTTATAATATTATATTAGTTTCAGGTGTACAGTATAGTGATTCAGTATTCTTATAGATTGTACTCCTTTAAAAGTTATTACAAAATAATCGCTATAATTACTTGTGCTGTACCATATATCTTTGCAGCACTATTATACATGCATATATACACACATATATATATACACACAATGGAATATTAGCAAAACAGAAACAGACCCTCAGATATAGAAAACAAACTAGTGGTACCAAGAAGGAGAGGGGAGTGGCGAGGGGCAAAATAGGGGTATGGGATTAAAAGATACAAACTGCTATGTATAAAATAAACTCATTGATTTTTCAAGTTTAAAGAAGAAAGCTTGCAAGCATCCAGGGAAAAGAAGCAGAAGGTCACATGCAAAAAGTAAGATGACGTTAGAGTTCTCAGCAATTTTAGGTGACAGATGACAACAGAGACACCTCTACAATGTATAAAAAAGAAATAAATATAACCCAACATTCCCATCACCAGTTGACTTGTCATCCACTGCAAACACAAAATGAAGATGAATTTGACAGACCCAAGATCAGGAAGTAGAGCATTTATCTATTTGCTGGTAAAATATATACTGATAAATCATGTCCATTTAATAGGATTATATTTAAATAATCATGAAAAATAAAAATATGAAATGAAATGCAAAGGCCATAATTTTTAAAATAAAAATGCCTAATATGAATAATAATTTAACTCTAGAAACAAACAAAAAAAGAACAGTTAACTATAACAGGATTTGGAATAATGGAGAAGTGGCCAATAAGAAGTGAAAAAATCAGAAGTGAATGAATATCAGTTATAAAGCACATTAGCTCCTATCTCTGGGCTGAGATAGAGTCATCCAGCAACCTTCTACTACCCCTCACCTCACTCCCTTCTTTAGACTGAGAACCAGACCTCCTTGGAGAGGGCAGGGCTGGGCTCACTGAGTGATGGAGAAATCAATGAGGCTCTGCACCAGTGAGACTTGCTGGAGTCAGAGTTCTGTGGAAGTCATTTGCAGGGCTGTGCTATGTCTCACGACCTGCTATAAAATCATTGGAGGAGATGCCATCGGAAGCCACTCATGGGTGGCCACTGCATGCTGCATGGAGTTGGAAAAATTGTTCTCTGTGGAAACTGGGTGCTGATGAAAGTTACACACCTTGCAGGTGCCCAGAGCTTGAAAAATAGTGTTCTGCAGGAACTTGGCATTGGACACAAGGTACTCTGCAAGGGGCAGAAGTAGAGAGAGCTGCACCCTGCAAGACCCAGCACTGGAGAAATCTTGCTTGGTAGGACCTGAGTGCTGGCAGGTGGATGCAGAGGGAATCATGGCATCAGAAGCTGGCCTGCTGGCAGAGCAGCACAAAAGCAGGCAGGTGCAGTGTTCATGTCAGAAGGGGCTCAATGAAATGGTCACACGATGGGCATGCAATTGGAGCAGAGAGACATTGAATGTCTTTGTACATAATGACATAATGTCAACTTTAAAGGAGGTGCAAGAAAACCCCCTAAATAGCAGCACACTGGGATTGGAAAGAGCCTCTTTCTTGTGCAGTCTTCCTCCTGCTCCCTCTAATGATAAAGCCTAATGTGCTTGTTGCAAAAGAAGGACGCTTATAAGATCTATAGGTCTATTATCCCAGAGCAGATAATCCCAGAGCTGAGAGGCCATAGATTGATAACTGGCATACAGGTATATTGTGACTTTAGCATTAAAATAAATCTGTAGCCTCAACTTTTAAATGTATCTAATGTTATCTAAATAACATTGTGATTTTCCACCATCTTCATCCATTTGTAAATCACATGAACAAACTCTTCAATAGTCAGAAATGTTGTCATTCCTTTTTCTTTTTCTTTAAAATAGTATTTCCATTTCACTTCTGGATAACTTTACTGTGTTTTATTTGTAATTCTTTCATACTTCACTGACATAAAATATGTCTGTGAATTTAAATGAAATATTTGGATTCCTTATTACGGTAAGGGAGAATATGGCATTTTAAGGAGCCTCGTATTAGCAATGTCATTCAACTCTTTTCAGTCCTTCCTAATTAAATACCAAATATCACCGAGTGATCTATAAACTACTTTTCATACTTTCCTACCTGATGATTTGACTAGGTTCTCTTTCATTTTGTTGAAACAAAGAACTGGAAATCACAGGTTTTGCAAAAGAACGTGTAACCTAGTCATTAGAGTCATTCGCTTTCTCAATTTTGCCAAAGTATACAAAAAAGCCTTTAGGGTAGACCACAAAAGGCTCCAATTTTACCTGTCAGTCTTTCACTTAGAATCTTAGAATAGTCAAAGATATAAGGGGAAAAATCAACCCTATAAAATTCGAAATTGTGTTATTTTCTTATGAACTCTGAACGAACACATATTTAGTCATCCAAGTTTCAAACTGCCATAAAAAGGCATAACAGATGAACAAAGAAAACACTTGAGAATTTTTACAAATAGGGACATATTAATAATTTTATTTTACAGTTTTAAACAATTGAGATAATAATTACACCCATGAAATAATCAGAACAGCATAATAGTTACTGAGTGTGAGTCAGCACATCTCAGATTGCTCTTTGGAATATTGTATGCTACAATTGTACATAAATAGATGTTCTGATACCCATAGGTTTACACTTTGGGTCAGGTTTTCAGAAATATTGGCCCTGTAGCTATCAGATAAGTGTTTCTTTTAGGAACTAATAAAAGCGTTCTGGCCTTTTCTCAGATTAGAGATGCCAGAGGAAAGGTAAGTTAACTTAAAGATAGATCAATAAAAATTATCCAACTGGAAGAGCACAGACTAAAAAAGATTCAGGAAAAATAAAGAGCCTCAGTGATCTCAGCAACTTATCAAAAGTCTAGCATATGGGTAAAGTCCAAAGAAAAGTGAGGAAATATTTGAGGAAGTAATAGTATAAATTTTCCTAAATTTGATGGGGAAAAAAATTAACTTATAGATCCTAAATGGAATAAATATGACTAGGCACAACATGGTAAAATTGTAGAAAACCAAAGATTAAGAGAAAATCTTGAGAGCAGCCAGAGGAGAAAAATATTACATACATTTGGACAATTTCATAGACGATATCTGACTTCACATCAGAAACAATGGAAGGAGAAGATGATAGAACAAATTTATTTAAAGTTCTGAAAAATTTCTGTCAATCCATATTTCTTTATCCAGCAAAAATATCTGTCAAAACTGAGGTAAAATAAAGGCATTTTTAAACAAATGAAAGCAGAGAGAATTCAATTCCATTAGACTTGCACTATAAGGAATGTAAGGGGAAGTTAGTTTTTCATTCAGCTGAAGGGAAATGACATGAGATGGCAGTTCAGATCTATGGAAATGAAGCACCAGAAATTGTAATATGTGAGTAAATATAAAAAATGCATTTATTCTTTTCATTTCAGGAAAGGCAACCGATAACTTAGAGCAAAAATAATTACATTGTATGGGGGTTTTATAATATATGTAGTAGTAGATAATGTTAACAATATATCAAAGAATAAGAAGTGACAGTATATGGAATTATACTGCATAAGGGGTTTGTATTTGTAAAGCAGGAAATGCAAAGTGATAAAGGAATAATGCAAAGAGACTTTGATTAATATAGCATGCATATAGTTACACATAAAGAACATTAAATAGTAAAAATACATATGGCTAAAGTACTAAAATCAGATGTGAATGTGTTTCATTAACCTAATGTAGTCAGGAAAAAAAGCAATAGAGGGAAAACAATTTGGAAAAAATAGAAAAAAAGTTGCAAGATGGTAGATTTAAATGCACCTGTATCAATAATTATATTTATTTGATCTAAACATGCCAATTGAAAGGCAATGATTGTCAGACTGGATAAACAAGACGCAACTAAATACTAACTACATGAAAGGCACATTTTGTAAAGAGAGTCAGAAAAGTTGAAAGTAAAAGGATGAAAAAGTATATATTACACAAACAGTGGTTGATATAGCTATATTTGTTTCAGAAAAGATAGTCTTCAACATAAGGATTAATTTATCAGGAAGACATAATAATCATAAATCTGTATGCACCTAATAACAGAACTTGAAAATACCTGAAGCAAAAATTGATAGGTTTAATGGGAGAAATTGATAATTTCACGAGCACAGCTTTAGATTTTTAACATCCTTCTTTCAGTATTTCATAAAACAGGTAGATACAAAACCATCAATGAGCACTGTATGTATGTATATATCTTGTCATTATGTTGTACACCTGAAACTAATATGATATTTTATGTCAATTATCTCAATGAAAAAACAGTAATAATATAAAAGATATACAGAACATTATCACCAAATCAATATTTATATAACAATACATCCAATAACTATGGATTATAATTCTTTTCAATTAATTTCTTTCCAAGTACACACTGAACACTCGACAAGATATAACATATGTTGGGACATGAAATAAGTCTCAATAAAGTTGAAAACATTGAATTCTTAGAGTTGTTCTTGGACTGCAAGAGAATTGAATTAAAGCATTAAAAAGTAAGTTATGTAGAAAATCCCAAATTTTTGAAAATTAAAAAGCATGCTTCTTGGTAACTTATGGGTCAAATAATAAATACTAAGAGAAATGAGAAAATATGTTGAACTGAATGAAAATGACAATACAGCGTATCAAAATTTGTGATGTTCAGCTAATATACGTCTTAGAGTGAAATTTATGTCTTTAAATACCTATATTAGAAAAGAAGAAACATTTAAAATAAATTTTAAAATTTTCACTTTAACAAACTAAAAAAGAAGAGAAACTTGAACTCAAAATAAATATAATAAGGAAATAGAAAAATTAGAAGAATCAGTGAAATATAAAATAGGCAAATAACAGAAAATTAACAAAGCTAAAAGTCATGGCGTTTTTTTTGAAAATATTAATAATGATGATCTAGCAAGATTGATTTAGAAAAAAGAATATACAAATTACTTATATCAAATAAAAGAGGATGTCACTACAGATCCTATAAACATTAAAAAGAAAATAAAGGGTTAATTCTCATAACTCTATGCCAATACAGTTGAAAGCTTAAATGAAACAGACAAATTCCTTAAAAAGTACAATTTACCAAAAGTACCTTATGAAGAAACATAAAATCTGAAGAGTCTTACAGTGATTAAAGAAACTTAATTTGCAATCAAAAGCCTTCATGCAGTATATGCATGACTGAGACATTGTGTTGTACACCAGAGATTGACACGTTGTAATTGACTGAACTTTAATTAAAAAGAAAAGTCTTCATAAAAAAAAAAATCAAATGTGGATGGCTTTACTGGTGAATGCTAGAAAACATTCAAGGAAGAAATAATTCCAATCTTGTGCAATATCTTAAAAAACAGATGATATCACTCATATGTGGAATCTAAAAAAAAAAAGACAAATGAACTTATATATAAAACAGAAACAGATTCAGACATAGAAAACAAACTTATGGATACTTGGGGGGAAGGGAGTGGAGAGGAATAAGCTGGGAGTTCAAGATTTGCAGATACTGACAGGTATATATAAAATAGATAAACAAGTTTATACTGTATAGCATAGGGAACTACATTCAATATCTTGTATAGCTTATGTGAAAAAGAATATGAAAATGAATATATGTATATTCATGTATGACTGAAGCAATGTGCTGTACACCAGAAATTGATACAACATTGTAAACTGGCTATACTTCGATTATAAAAAAGAAAAAAACCCCAAAAACAGATGAGTTGGAAACCAATCCAACTCCTTTTATGAGACCAGTGTAACCTTGATGCCAAAATCTAACAAAAACATTACAAAAAAGAAAATTATGGATCAATATCTCTCATGACCACAGGCACAAAATCCTTAATGCTATGTTAGCAAATCAAATATAGAATTATATAAAAGAGGCAGTACATTCAAGTGGGGTTTATCCCAGGGATGCAAGATTAGTTCAACATTTGAAAATGATTGATGCGATTAACCACACTAACAGAATAAAGGAGAAAAAAGTCATTTGATCATATTAATAGAGGCAAAAGAAGAATTTGAAAAATTCAACATCCACTTCTTGATAATCGCCCCCAGACAACTAGAAATAGGAGGAATCTTGTTTGATTTTATAGAGAAAATCTGCAAAACATATTAGAGCAAAAATCATGTTTAATGGTGAAATATTGAGCGCTCTTCCCTTAACACCACAAAAAAAGACAAGGATGTTTGCACTCATCATTTGCATTCTGCACTATAGTGGAGATGCTAGCCAGTCTAATAAAGCAAGAAAGAGGGGTGAAAGCATAGAGACTGGAAAGGAAGAAGTAAAACTGACTTTATTTGCAACCCTAGGGAGTCTAAAAGACAAAAGAACAATAACCTATTAGAATCCCTCCCTCCAAAATCCAGCATCAAAAAACATAAGAGCCTTATAGAAATAAATTTACCAAAAGATTTGCAGACCTCTATATTAAAAAGTACAAAACGTTGCTGAGAGAAATTAGAGGAAACCTAAATAAATGGAGAGCTATATCATATATACAGATTAGAAGACTTACAATTTTTAAAATGTCATTTTCCTCCAAAATGTATCTGTAGATCTCTCATTACCCCAGTCAAAATCACAACATACTTTGTTTTTGTAAAAAAATCTTTTCAACAAATGGTGCTGGTTATTCTTATAGAATAGAGTAAATCTCACCCTAACTCATGTCATATATAGATATTATTTAAAATTGATCATATGCCTAAATGTAAAAATCATTAAAAGTAAAACTTCTAGAAAAAGTATAGGGAGAAATCTTGCAATCTGAGGTTAGGCAAAGATTTTTTAGACAGGACATAAAAAATACTAGCCTTAAAATAATAAAAATTGATAAACTGGACTTCACTGAAATTTAAAACTTCTGCCCTTCAAAAGATACCATTAAGAAAATGAAAATGTAAGCCACAGAGAATATTTACAGTACATAAATCTGAACAAGGACTTGTATCCAAAATATAAACAGAATTCATACAAATCAATAGTTTTGATTACAAAATTAAAAGTCTAGAATTGACACATCACAAAAGAAGATATGCTAATGATTAATAAGTATATGAACATATCATTGGTCATTAGGGAGATGCAAATTAAAGACAACATGAAAAATAATTTCATACCCTCTGAAATGGCTAATACTAAAAAGACTTAATACCATGTGTTGGAGTGGATGTGAAATAACTGGTACTCTAATACATTGTTGGTGGGAGTATAACATGGTATAATCAATTTGGAAACTAGTTTGGCAGTCTCTTGTAAAGTTTAAATGACCATGTACTATTATGACCTGGTAGTTCCACTCTTCCGTATTTTCTTAAGGATGTGAAAATATATCACACAAAGATCCAGAGGCTAATATTTAGAATAGCTTTTTTGTAAATCCCCAAACTGGAAATAAACCAGTGTACATGTACATGAATACATGAATAGATAAGCAAATTGTGGCACATTCATATGATGGAATACTACTGAAAGCAATATAAAGAAATGAAATACTGATAGATACAACATGGATGAGTCTCAAAAACATACTGAGCAAAAGAAACGAGCCACAAAAAAGTGCTTAACAGATGATACCATTTATATAAAGTTCTAGAATAGGCAACACTGTGTCGTAGTGATTAAAGTCAGATCCGTGGTTTTCTGGAGGTGAGGATGGGGGGGATTGATTACACAGAAGAGAATTTTCTAGGATAACAGAAATATTCTGTATCTCATTTGGGATGGTGGATACATGAATGTATACATTTGTCAAAATTCCTTAAACTGTTTGAAAATGTATGCTCTTGAGTGTATGCTTTAAAAATATATCTTAGTAAAGTGTCAGTGGGAATGTTTTGCTTCAGTCCACTACTCATAGTCTGGGAGTGGGTCAGCAGGTGTGACAGTGGGGAAAAGAACTGGATGTGGACTTGGGAGACAGAGGATAAGTTAGAACCTGTGGGACCAGTGCTCCTTTCTGTCATTCTGAGTAAGCATAGTGCCTGCAGAGGTGAATGGCTGTTTTTCAAATCTTGTACAAATTCCTCTAACGCAGAACCCTGCAGGGAATTCTGGGAAAGCAGGTTCCGGATTAACCAAGCTGACACAACACACCTTGGTAGCCATGAATCACTATAATTCTATTTTTAGAAGAGAAAAAAACCCAAGCCTTACAATTTCACCCACCAAAGGTTGAGAACACTGGGGGAAAAAAATCTAAAAGTGCCACAGTTTTCCAAAGGGTAAAATTTTCACCGATGTTGTTTGCTGTCAAATTAACTTTTCTTACCTCATTTGCACATATGAAGTTTATTCATAAAGACTGTGCATGGTACACTGAGCAGCAGTGTGTTTTCTAAAGTCTTGGAATTCACTACTCAGTTTTTTCCTCCCTCATTTTAGCTCCTTAGTGTTTACCATCCGGCTATTATTATGCAGGTCTTGTAAATATATATAATTACACATCAGGTTTGCATGTGGTCCAACAAGCCTCTTTCAGTGGGAGGGAGATATTTATAAGCACAGCTGCTGTTGTTACCATATTACTGTCAGGCCTCCCACCGAGGGATGAGGGAAAAATAGCAATAAAAACACACACCTCTCTTCATTATTTTTCTGGAGCTGCACAGTGAATTTGTGACCAGAAAGCCCAATTTTCTACCAGGTACAGATGCTAGATGTGACTGCTCTCAGGCAACGAGTGAGCCTCTCTGACACATGTGAGTGAACTGCTGGAGAGGCAAAATATTTATACTTATCCCGGTGTCCGGAAACGTTTACTCGTTATAAACTGCTTTCCCTCTACTTTTTCATTTTGCCTTTAACCTTGATAACTTCTTTGTTTATGAATACTTCTAAAATGTGAAAATTATTTTCTTTATTTCCTAATTCAGTTAATCACCAAATACCACGGATATGTATTCATTTTTCAATTTAACATTTATTAAACGTTTACTAGCTGCTGGAAAAGAAAGTGGGCACAGAGGATAGGAGGAGAAAAGATGAATTTAATGTGGCTACAGCTCTCCCCACCCCTCCCACCCCTCCCACCCCTCCATGCCTGTGGCTGCTGGCCTCCTCTATACCTCATGGCACCAAGTGTGGTTTGTTCTTGATGTAAGACTCACCAGGAAAGTTTCCTGTACCAATGAATCAATCTTCAGCCCTGCTGCATACATCTTAAGGCATTCCCCCCCTCCCCTTCTGTCCCTTGCTTCCTCTGTAACAGCTCCACCCACAAATTTATTTCTACTGCTCCCATCCAAATTCAATCTCACCTTATCCCCGTCACACTCCTACTCTCTTCCTCAGTGCATTCGGTTCAAGCCCGTCTCCCAGACTTTGCTCTGCTAGGGCTTTCTTCTCTTTCACATCCTCTCCAGGCATTCTGACAATTGTGTTTTTTTGGTGGGTGGGGAGGCAATTAGGTTTATTTATTTCTTTATCTAATGGAGGTACTGGGGATTGAACCCAGGACTTCATACATGCTAAGCTGGCACTCTACCACTTGAGCTATACTCTCCCCCTATTCTGACAGTTCTTTGTCCTATATATGAATTTCCAATGAGGAAACATTGTGTATTAATGGAATTACATTAATCTGTTTTTCTCACTCTGTTTCATGGTTGTATGTTTTCCTAACTAAATTGTTAATTAAAATTTATCTACTTTTTTATGCTATGAAACTGCTGGCAGGCCATTTAATTCATAGACATCTGCAATGTAGTGATTAGGAGCCCAGATTCTGGAACCTTATACTGGATTTATATCTCAGCTACTTGCTATCTGATCCCCGGCAAGATATTTAATTTCTCTGTGCCTCAGTGCCTTCATCTGGATAGAGTGGATTATAATTTTACCTCTCTTATAGGATTGATATGAAGATTAAGTGATAAAAATACTGGCAAAGTGCTTAGAAATGTGCCTACAACAAAGTAAATATTAGATTTTATTAGTAGTAGTAAGTAAATACTTATTAGTTGAAAACAGAGAAGCACATACACTACAATTAATAAAATACTTAAGAGCAAAAGGATACATTAGCAAGAATGATGACATGGAGAAGCTACTGATTCTGTATTTAGTCAAAAATATATAACCTTCAAAGCTTCTCCCTTTGTCTTACTGACCTATCAACCCCCTAATCCTGCTCAAACCGTATTCCCCACTGATGATGATCACATCTTCACGACTGACGTTGCTTGGAGAAAACACTCAGTCATGCTGGCCAGTCGTGGTTTAAATTCATGGGCTCTAATATTTAGTCCACCATTAGGGCCTCCTGGGCAATCCATGTTTTCCTAGTTTTCCCCTCTTTCCTTGCCCTCAGCCAAACATTTCATACCTTCTCTTGGCTTCCTAATCCTTTATCAGTTTCTCCCCTGTCCTGATTCCCAGTGGAAAAATGAGCTTCCTATTGTGGTAAACAGAAGAGAACTTCCACAGTTTCTCACCAATACATCCCCCCACCTTCCTGCCCCTGAACCTAAAAGACTCTGCCCTCCCTCCTATTACTGAGATAAACAGTTAGTGCTCCTGTCTAAGATCAACCCCTTAAACTGTGCACCAGCTCTTGTTCCTCCTGAATACTTAAGAGCATCCTTCCAGCATTCCTCCTCCCTCTTGCCTGCATGGATACTATTTCCCTCTGTACTGGATTGGTCTCATTTATAGACAGACATGGCTATTTCTCTCATCTAGCATATCTTCTCTTCACCACCACTTCTTCCTCCAGCTATCAGTCCATTCCTTTGCGTCCTTACCACAAAATCCCTGAGTTGTCTATCGTCTCTATTTTCTTTTACCTTCTGAACGTAATCTGATCAGTCTGATGCTCCCACTACCCCACGAAAACTGTTCTTGCCAAGTTCACTAGTGACCTATAGGTAGTATTTGGTGTAACTGATCACTCTCGCTTGAAAACCTTTGTGGTTCTTTTTCTACCACATTGGCTCCTATTTTTCAATCTCACTTCTTCTTTTTTCTTGTAAAACTGACCTTTACAGAGAGACTGACTCAGGACCCAATCTTGAGAACCCTTATTCTCTACAGTTATACTATAATCTCCAGGTAATCTTGTCTAGCTCCATGGCTCTGAGTAGCATATATATCACTTAGGGTTTGACCAGGGAACCAGCATCCCCATGAGTGATTTGGAATAAGAGTTTACTATAGGTGTTAGGTCTTTTTGTGGTTGCTGGTGAAGAGGTTCCTTGGAAGGCTGTTGGCTCTGCATCTGGTATGTTTGAAGGTCATTGTAAATCAGTGAGGGCTGATAGTCTGGAAGAAAATCTGGACAAAAAGCTTGAGAGAGTGAAGGTGGCCCAGATCCAATGAGTCAGGGACAACTGGAATTCACCAGGACAAACTGGAACCTGCCTCCAACTTGGACAAACTGAAAGAAGATGGTGCCCTGTGCCAGGGAGTTGCCCTCTTGCTGGCTCAGGACTTGGAGAAGCTAAAGGAAGAAATTCAGTGCAAGTTAGAGGAATTGTGTGCCTGGGTGTGGCCCATGCCTTCAGATGCACGGGCAGATCAGCAACAGCATGTGCAAGCTCATAGCAGTGCCTGGTGTGCCAGCCTTCAGAGCTTAGGGCCAGCTGGTACACTTCTACCTTCCAGATTTTACACATACATCTCATGTGGTCAACCCTAGCACAGAATTCACTCTAAAAAGGTTTTGGCTTATAGTAAGCATTCAGTGAGTATTGTTGAATGAATAAATGAATGAATGAAACAGCCATATCAGTAAATAAATTGAGCTTCTGATTTAGTTGAAAAATCTTTGGTAATGACTGAGTCCTTGGAATGGCATAGAAAGAGATTAATTCAACATTGTGGGGAGATAGTGAGGAGAGAGAGGAAACTATGATAGCACAGAGATGCCAAACTTGTCTTAAATTAAAGAAGAAAGGAAAATAGAAGAAAATCATAAAAATCAGGAAGTAATAATTTCTTGATTTGCATTGTGCAATTTAAAAATTGATGATAGTTTTTCCTTGCCTCTGCCTAGAAAAGAAAAGCAGTCCAAAGAAAAGTTAGCATAGAGAAATGAAAACAGAGGAAAGGACAAAAATTTGGGGAAAGCAAAAGGAAGACAAATGGCTTTAATGAATGCCACTGCTTGGCTATGATTAGGAACCACAAATGCTAATGTCACCTATTTACATAGATTCTAACACTGCTTATCTGTTTGCTGAGAAGAGAAATTAGCTTATACTAGAAAATATGAAACTGAATAAAGCCCTAAATATTTATAGCCTGAAGAATAAAACTGAGGAGAAAAGCTTATTTGTGGAATTTAAATATTTAATGCATTGCATTTGAAAAGATATTCTGTACCACAGTCCTGACAGGAACAGATAAAATAAACTAAAAAGCATGCTCACTCCCTCTATATGAGATATGCGTCCCAGACAATTAATCACAAGACTAAGGTGGCTTTTAAAGTTCCACTCATTCACTTCCTCCTTTATTCATTTATTTGCCAAAGATGAATTCATGGCTTTCCATCTGCCAGACACGGCAAAAGGCACTGTGTTTAAGAACTTATCAGATATGATCCTCGACTTGTGAGCTTAGAGACTACCACAGTAGCAGATGCAAAGAACTAACCAGATACATAAATAATTGCAAACTGTGACAAGAGATAAAAAGGGAAAATGTAAGATGTTATGAGCTATTAAAACTGGGAGACTTAATTTAGAGAAGCCTGTTCTGGGTCCAATTTACAATAAGAGCAGAAGGATCAGTAGGGCTTAACTAAGCAATGAATGGGAAGGGTTTAAGTTTGGGGTAAAGGAACAAAAAATCTAAAGCAGGAAGAAAAGGCTTGGTGCATTTAGAACTGAAATCAGTCCAGAATGTTTGGGAAAGAATGTTTCTGAAGAGAAAGGCAGCGGTCAGGCTCTGTATGCCATTGTAGTCCTTGTTAAAGGATTTAGGAATTCATATTTGGTACTTCAAATATCAACACTTTTATGTGGAGTTGAAAAAATACTATCAGAAAATTTTACACAAAGAGACAAGAATATTTGCAAATGTTTTATTGCCAGAATCTAGGGAGAGAGACTTTGTAAACGATATCACCAATAGATAATTGTAGCTATCCTAGTATCACATGCAAATTCTGGGATTAGCATTTAAGTGCAAGTTGTTTGAGAGCTAATTCCAAGAAGCATGGTAGGGACATGGTGAATGAAATGAATCAAACAAAGAGCGGAAGCTGTCATGGATTTGTTACTGAACCAACTTGGGTCAGATCCATGTGTGCAGTAAAGCCAATCTACTGACGCTGGGCTGTGGTGAAGGAAAGTGTAGTGTTTATTGTAAAAGTGCCAATACAAGAAGAAAGGGTGGCTCATGCTCTAAAGCCCCCGAACTCCCTGAAGGATTTCAACAAAGCATTTTTAAAGGCCAGGTGATGGACGGTGGTCTCAAGGTGTGATCAGCTCCCGTGCAATTTTCTGATTTGTTGGTGTTGAGGTAACAGGACGGTTAACATTATCAATTCTTAGGTGCCCGTAGGTCTGGGGGCTTATGATCATCAAGTAGTTAATTTCCTCCATTTGATGGTGGTTTTAGCATCTATAAAACAACTCAGGAAGTGTGCATCAGATACTATTATCTAGGTACTTCAGAGAGGAGCCACAGCAGAGGATATGGGGGAGGGATCTGTCCCGGGAAGGCCGCATAGGGTCCTACTTGGTCACAGGCTGAATAGTGATCCCCACAATATCCACAGTCTAATCCAGGGAACCTGTGGATGTTACCTTATATGGTAAAGATGTCTTTACAGATGTGATTAAGGCAAGATTCTTTGATGTGGACAGATTATCCTAGATTATCCAGGTGAGCCCTAAATGTTGCTGCAAATGTCCTTGTAAGAAGGAACCAGAGGGAGATTTGACTACAGAAGAGTAGGCTTCTGTGACAACAGAAGCAGAGATTAGAGTGAAGCACTTTGATAATAGAGGAAGTGGCCACTAAGAAGTGAAAAAGGCAAGAAACAGATTATCCTTAGAGCCTCCAGAGAGTGTGTGACTCTGCCAACATGAGTTTTGACCCACTGAAACCCATTTTGGACTTGTCATCTCCAGAACTGTAAGATAATACATTTGTGTTGTCTTAAGCCACTATGGTTGTTACGATTTGTTACAGCGGCAATAGGAAACTAATACAGAAGCAGATACAGAAGGATAGACATTAATAGGCAGATTATTCTGTAGGCAGCTAGGGCTTAACGCTACAAATGATCTCTGGGAAACTATGAAAAATACCCCTCAGAGTTGTCACAGCCCAGTAGCCAGGAAGCTGGAATGATCATCAACCTACGTCCATTCATGACTCATTGAGTGTGGATTTCAAAGGTGTAACTGCCTGGCACATCTAGACTTCATCTAGTGTGCTAATCACACACGCGTCTGAAGCCAGAGAAAGCCTTCAGACAGAAAGTGGCATATGCTTGCAGTAGGAGACCACTGGCATGTGTGGAAATGCTGAGGGATGATGGCACTGACAATGTCTGCAATAGTCCACCCCTTATAGCTTAAGCTACTCATGCTCATGTTAAGTTCTCTCTGTTCTTTCATTGATTTTTCAAATAAATCACAATTTCTTTTTTCTAAATCTCAAAACAGAGAGGACAGTGACACAAACCACAGTTCTTAGCCCCGCCTTCTGTAGTTGTTTCAAGGACCGTATTTGACGTTTATTTTGTCCCTCCTCTATTACTCATTCTAGATCTCTCTACCCTCAGGCAGCAATTCTGTGGGTCTGGAGTTTTTTGGCCTAGTGGGTAGTTAAGATCTTCACCAGTAAGGGATTTAAACCTTGTTTGCTGTGCCCTCATCAGGCTGTGAGGGCTGCAATTGCCATTGCCTATTCTTGCCTACTATCAGGTATGGACATTACTAATGAAGACCCAAAGAGTCCCCTTGGTTATGACAATTTCCTCCCTACTCTCATTGTGTAGAAACAACCTTACCTTCTTACGATGATCAGAGATAGATAATTACCCCTAACAATGTAGTAACTCCCTTTTCTGTTCGATGATCTGTAGCCATATAAAATAGAGGGGCATCTGTAGCTTTAGATTTTGTGAAGTCCTCACTGTGTCTGCAGGTAGAAGCATTTGGTCACCTAGAAAGCCCAATTTTCCCAAGTGGGACCTCAAGAATGATGCTGAGGGAGGTCACTTCTAACTTTTGGATTCCAGACCCATATATTGCAGCTGTCAGCAGTACTACACCATATAATAGTTGCTTCAAAGTACATACTTCATGTTAAGGAAAAATTCCCAAATATACAAGGCGTCATCCCCAAACTGATGCCTTAAATGCACCTTTGAGAGTTCATTGCAATGTTTTATTAGTCTGGAAACTTCCAAGTGAATCAGTACCTAGTAGGACTGGTAGATTCCAGAGTTAGGTGCACATTGCCACACCTCTTATATAATAAAGTAGTTCTCCTCATCCAAGTCAACATGCTATGGGATCCTGTTTGATAAATCAGACACTCCATGAGGCTTTGAATAGTGGTATTATTTAAGCCAATGCAGAAAGAAAGGCAAATCTACATTCAGAACACACATAGTCTCAGTAAGGACAAATTGTCCCCTTCAGAGCAAAAGCAACTCAAAATAATCCATTGCCTCCCAATGACTGGTTAGGCTCCATATGTGATAGAACCATACTGAGTTTTCGTATCACCCTCTGTTGACAGTTGATAGGTTGGACTTTTAGCACCGACAGTCACTTACTAATCCTTGCTGAGAAGGAGCCTTATTGTTGGGCCCATGGTTAGCTTCCACACCTGCCATCACATCTATCCCATTTGTGGGCCCTTTGTGAAAGCACTGGGGTAGATTAGGACAGAGGCTGGCTGACATCCCCGAGGCAAATCATAGTATGCATTCTTACTCCATGGTAGATGTTCTCTGGTGAATTTTGTTATGAGATTCAAAGCTGCACACACTTTGTCTCCACTCACATAAGTATGTGTACATGCCTCATCTGTAGATTTCCTCGTCTCCGATCTCCCAGACTTGTTTCTTCCTGTCTCCTGACAAACCTCAAAAAACCATGCGTCACTGCCAAATTGTCCATGTATATCCTTACCTCTGACTACTTCTCCCTTGGTATCCAGTTGATGACCAAGTGTGCTGCTGAAAGCTTGGCCACTGAGGAAAGAATTTCCCCTGATCATTGTTTTCTAGGGCCACCATTGAGAGGAGCTGGAGCATGGCAACAGTTAATTTCAGCTGGCACCAACACACTAAGTCAGCCAATCAGTAAAGTATGCCTGAGTTTCTTCCTCCTCCATCAGCCAGTCTTTGGGATTCCTCTCCAACCCATACCCCACCATGAGGTCCTAGTTATGAGATGAGAGAAAGGCATAAGTGCAGCAAGATTAGGTTACACGGGAGTCTGGTCCACATGTTGTGTCACTTACAGTGCCAGTGGACCTGAGTGTGTGCAGTGGTGAATCTGCCATTTCCATTATGTCATGGACTGCTGTTATGTCCACCCAGTCTTATGACTAGATGGGTCTGACAATATCAGCTCAAAAGAGGAAGCCCTTGTCACATTTAGTGTTCTGTAGTCAGACACTTATTTTCCCTAGGACCCGGAAGCATGCCAGAATCTGCTTTTCAAACAACTCATAGTTCTTTACTGCAAAAGGCATGGTCTAGGATTCTAAGCTATGAGCACCTTACCAGGGCCTGCTAGAAACTCCACACAGCATCTTAACGTGGATACCTCTAGCACAATTGGATCTATCACATCATAAGATACAAGCCACAGAGTGTAGCAGTGGGGTCCATGTTGTCAACTGGCTGTAAGAAATCTAATTCCAGATTCTCATTTTAAGAGATTGCTGCCTAACATCACTTGCAAATTGAGAAACTGACTCTGAGACTAAGATGGTTTGAATAAAAGTAGTACCTGAGATGTCATTCTAGGAAGCACTGGTAAGGGAAGGAATAAGTAAAACCAATAAGAGAAAAAAACTCAGTACAACCTGTGTTAATGAGCAGGTTATTGCTGTCAGTAATGGTGCTCACCCCGCCGGTAGCCTCCAGGAGAACATGCCTTAGCTGCCCTCTGTCTCTACTCAGTGGTCATTGGGGTAGATTAACTAAAGTACCAGGAATGGAGGCAATATCATCTGATCAATACTACCACTGCTGGGTGCTCAGACTGACAAGAGTAGAAGCCAATACCTTCTGGCAGAACCAGCCAGCTACATTTTGGAAGGTTGATTACATTGAATACTTCCCATCATGTAGGGTATGGTGTTTTGTCCTTCCAGAAATAAACACATTTTCTTTTTTTTTTTTTTTTTTAATTTTTAAAAAAATTTAGTGGCTTTTTTTTTTTTTTTTTTTTTTTTGTAATAGAGGTACTGGAGATTGAACCCAGGACTGTACTTGCTAAGCATGCACTCTACCACTGAGCTATGCCCAAGCCCTCCACATTTTCTTGACATGGATTTGTCTTTTCTTCCTCCAGTGCTTCTGTGTTCCTGTCACACAGAAACAGTTGGCATGGGAGAGTAACAATAAACTGCTAAGATTCAGTTCTGGAGGAAGCTGAGATGCAAGTGTTCTGAGAGGTTGGGGACCTGTTGTATAGCATGTGGTATATGTCTTAAACAAACAGCTAGTACATGGTGCCACCTCCATATATACAGAGATTATATACAGAGAGTGTATACAGGTATGTCAAACAAAGTAAAGAGGTGCAAGTAGCCATATCTCACCATGATAACTTAAAATCTGCTAGAATTTTTGCTTCCTTTTTCCATGACCTTGAGTTCTGGATTTGGACATCCTACTCCTCAAGCTAGAACTTCTTCCACTAGAAAAAACAGTCATGGTTCCAACAAATTAGATGAGGCTTCCTCCTGGGCATTTGAGACTCCTTATGCCAATAGGAGTCCAACTTTCAGGGTGATTAATCCTAATAACTAGATGCAAATTGGTTTATTGCTAAACAGTGGGTGAAAGACAATTTTTAGCATCCACGGGATTCACTGAAATGTCTCTTATTATTCTTTTGCCCCAGAGTTGCAGTCACTGTAAAATAGTGGTAACCATAAAAGATAACATTACCAAAGACACATATCCTGCAGAGGTAAAGATTTGGGTCACCCTACTAGGGAAAGAATCTCATGCAGCCAAAGTGCTGGTGAAAGTAAGAGGAATCGCAGATAAGTGTTGGGAAAAAGAGTTCGTGTTACCAAGTTTGTTGTCATGAAAGTGATAGAATTGTGGGCCGTAACACCTATGTGTTTGGCTACTTAATTATTTATTTTATGCTTTCTTTACTCATTACCTTATATGAAGAATATCAGTTGTATCTAATGTTCTAGGATTCACATGGAGTTATAACCAAGTTAATAACACTCTGCAGTTATACATTAACTGGTAGGACTTTGTGAATTTCTTGTGTTAATGTTTTTCACCAGCAAAGGATTGGAGTGGATGTTAAGGAGGAAAGAGTTGTACTGAATATCTTCTGTTTCCTCCTGCAAATCTGCTCCCTGTCCTTCTTTCTCTCCAGCAGGGCTGACCTGTACGGACATGAATAGACTTCAATGTTCTCATCATTATACATGTTTTCTCCTTTCAGATTGCTTTATTTCATTAACCTCTCTTCTCAGTTCTTTCGACTTGTGGTGGTAAGCTTTGTGTTACTGGTCTGCCTTTCTTGGTCCCCTTGTACAAACACATTTGTAAACAATGTCTTTATAATGAACTCTCCTTAAGTTATTGTATTTCAAGTATATTGGCAATTTCTTGTGGGGACACTAATAAAGATGGTGAGTGGTTTTGGATGTGTTGAATCTGAAGGTTCTGGAGATTTATATTGATGAAATTTTCAAAGAGATGGAAAAGGTCTAGACTGGTGACACACATGTGGAAAATCATTAGCAGATAAATAGAAGAGGAGATCACCCACGTGGAGCACCAGGCTGATGGTAGACTCCTGGGACACAGACACTGAGGTGGCAGGCATAGGATGGGGAATCTCACAAAGGAGGGGAAGATGGCACAGGCATCAAATTAATAAAAGAAGCAGGAATATACAGCATAGTGGGAATAAATTGAGCAGGGGAAGTTTCTAAAAGGAGAACGTCATCAGTGTCAAGATGCAGCTTCTACTTCTCCTAGTAAGATGCTAATTTAAAAAGTGTGATTGTATGTGACGACTACAAAGTCAAAATTATGGAGGAAATTGAAAAGTCACTAAAGATCCAGGAATGCTGTAGGGGAGAAATATACCGAAGTGAGTTGAGAAATGGGTTGGAAAAAAAGTAGAGCCACTTTTAAAAAAGATACTTGTAAAGGAAGGAAGAAGAGTAACCAGACACAGTAAGATGGCATAAAGTCTTGGAAGAGATGATGCTTTTGGGGATAAGGAGTACATCAGTATGTTTTTGGCCTTGAGAATACAATAGAAAGGGAGAGAATCAAGTTACATGAGAGAGCTCAGGGCAAAGGAAGTGATGGTCCAGAATATGGTAAGAGAAAGCCAAGGGAGCATGAAGAAAAGTTGAATTATTATTTTAACAAATTTGCAACAGATACAATAAGATCTTTTTAACTTCTATGAAACCTATGTACAGTGAAAGTATTATGCTTAATGTTGATGACTCTGAAGCACGTCTATATTAATTAGATCAACAAACTTAAACTAACCTTAATACCAGATATTAACTTAATATTGAATATTTTTCAGTTCATGTGAACCTGAAAGTCATTTTGGCCAGGTTTTACTTTAGAAATGTTTAATTCATAAATGCTTACTTCTAAGTCAATTAAATAGAGCTCTTTTATAAATTTAATTTTGATAATATTTTTTAGAAGTAGAGACATCTCATATCTATAACATGTAAACAGACAAAACTAGAGATCTCATAGCTCCAATTCAAAGCTTAGTTCTGAATGAGGTATTACAATATCCATTTACTGGTTTATGAATGACAGTTGGAAAAAATTGAATCAGCTTTTTCAAATCACTAAGGCTTACTATTTATGGAAAAGACTTTTAAGATTTGAACTTGATTAGAAGGAGAAACTCCTCTGCTTCTGGACCTTTAAGTCAGGCGCAGATTTGGATGTAGATTGATTTCTAGGTAGAAGGGCAGAGCACTGAAAGTTCACTTTATGGTTTTGATTTTCTTACTAAGTTTCCGTTGTGAGTAAAAAGTGGGCTGGAAAGAAAACAAAGTAAGAAACAGATATGGGAGGACATGGGAGGTAGCACTGACCACAGGCAAATAAAAGGATAGGTAGCACTGAGGGCCCAGGTGGTGTTAGAAGACATGAATTTATGGAGGCCATTATCTATATATTTGTGTTTTCTCTAGCAAACCTCATATTTCCTCATTATAAGAGAAAAAAGGCAATAGGTAACACTGATCCAGCTGCAAAGTATTAGGAAAGAGTAATACTCTTTTTTTCCTTCCTCTCTTTCTCCTTTTTTTCCCTCCTTACCCATTTCCTTTATTCCCTTTCCAGCTTTTCTTGCCACTTTTATACCCTCCTTCCCTTTTTCATTCCTTTCTTCCCTCTTTTGTTCTTTTCTTTTTTCCTCTAACATTGATGGTGCACTTTTGTGTATTGATATTGTGAAAGCTGTAGAAGATGCATTTTACAATGTATTTGTAGTGAAAAGTTCCAAGAAGTTGGCAGTGTCAACAGATTAATAATGGTTATTAATCTTTGCACAGTACCAAGTGGGAAGGTAAGAGTGTTTGCTTGCACATTTTGAGCTTTTGTTAGTTTTGTCCTTTTGGGAGTACAGGGAGTCAGGTGTGGATTATTCTGAACATTTTATCTTTAATATGTTTTGGTAAGCCTTCCAAACCCAACAGCACTTCTAGTTCTCCACTCTGGGACACTTGACAACTTATGAAACCCCAGGACACTGATACCGCTAGAACTACTGGGAGCCAGTGCTCTTTCTTCTGGTTTATCACATCGCCACCTTCCTCAACCAACACTGCCCTACTGACACGTTGATAACGTACATGTAAACGCTGGTCTCCTCCTTGAGGTCTGTGGCCTCTCGTAGGCTTGCTTTCCCCAATGTTCTTGATTACATTTGTGAACAAAAATAATAATAATAAACAGAAACTTCAATTAAATAGAGTTGAGAGCAGAAAGGGAAACTCTCAGGCCCTGCAGTGATAGCAGAGCCCAACAGGAAAAAAAAAAGATTCCTCTTTTTTCCTGTCAACGACTCATCCAATGAAAATTCATGGACTCTTTGTTTACTGTAGCCCACCCAACTTTTTCTTCCTCTATGAACGTATTCTCCTTTAGTTGCTGTGTGGGAACTTGCACACGGCTCATCGGGGCTGCAGACCCCAAATGGCAATTCCCTGCTGATCCCGAATAAAGTCATCTTTGCTGGAGAAATATCTAGCATCTATTTGTTTCAGGTTAAAACATTTATATATACTTGGAAATGTGTTTCGAATTGATCACTCTCCTCCCCTAGTCAAGGGACAACAGAAAACTTGGCATCCTATCTTCTCACTCAACCTCTGTCCTGGATACCTTGGTGTAATTAAGGAAAAGAAGAAAAGAAAACAAAACAAATAAACAGAAATTCCATCTGAACAGACAGAAAAATACTTTTTATTAGAATACATCATGAGGAAACTCTATTAAGGTTTGTAGCCAGAGAACTAGAACTTGGAGAGAGGGAGGGGGTGAGAAAGAAGACAGGAAGACAAATTTGATTCATGTACATGTCATCCAATTCTTTTAAGTGTGGAATTGAGGATGAAAACAATAGGAAAGAAACCTCCTTTCTAAAAACTTTGGGGTTACACGTGTTTTTCACAACTTGGCTCAGAGATCAATGGTGGCAGACACAGAGAGATGAGGTTACATATTCTTGACCTTCAGATTTTCCTCTTCCAGCCCATTTAGAATGTATCTTGTGACTCTACCAGATTTTTTTCCTATTGTAAAGTTGAAAATGAAATGATCATTAGTGAAACATTTCATCTACCTTTCACAAAGTTAAATTGTTGAAAAAGTAATTTCTGGTACAATAATCTAAGGGTAAGGGATGACTTTCAGTGATTTGAAAGTATAGATGACCAAATCCTTTAATTGTTAAAAAATCAAACTGGTATAGGAAGTTGCAAAATTGACCCTCTTCATGGCCCAAATTTTATGGCTAATTCCTCGGTTCTGTTTCTCACTGATTTGGTTACCTGGCAAATGAACAATGTTTCAAGGAAAAAGGATCAGGTAATTGTCCCTTACTGTACCTGTTTTTGGCCATGGTCTCCCACCCCTTGAGTTAAATGATTTCAAAGACATCTTTAAACTAAAGAAGAGACTATCCCTGGGGGCTGGACAGTGGCAGCATCCTTTTATCTGAGAGAAAATAGCACTTACATTGTCAGAATCCTTTCTTTTTCCTCCTCTCCCTCTCGTTAACTGAAATGTTTAGATAGTTAAAGCCAAGAACTGAGTGTGTTTTTCCAGTGAAATGACAGATCTCCATAATCTGTATTTTGTTTTTGTTTCCACCTGACCAAAGTGAGAGCCATTACGGAGGTGGACAAGGCAACAATTAGGGAGTGTTATTATTAAAAAATACTTGAAAAATTATCATTTTCCTCATTGTTTTACTGTAACTGCATATGGTTTTCTTTGTCAAAGTAGAATATGTATTTAAATTGTGTTGGCAGATACATACTGAGCCTTGTTTATGGGTTTATGCTGCTTTAGAGAAGGCTGGCTGGGGAAAAAATCTAAAGGACAAACAACAGGAATCTGTTCATAATCCTATTCCTATTGGGCATTTTAAAAAATATTAAAAAAATTTTTTTAAGGAAATAGCTGCAAAGCCACATAAATCAATAGTAGCAAATAGAAGAGGAACTGTTTGGATGTGCTGCCAGCACAGAGTGTTCAGGCAGTAAATGTGATGTAATTGATTCATGCAGCCCTTGCTGCTTTCTAGCATCTTTATGTATATTTATACATTTATATGTGAATAACAATCAAGCAAACTAGTGACACTGGCAAGTTCCTCACTTTATTTTCGTGTGTTGGTTTCTGTCCCATGCCCTCATTTTTTGGTTTGTGTCTGTGTATTAGATACTATATAAGCTGCCACACCTGTTTGTCAATTCTCTCTAACAACCTTTTCTTTCTGTGAGAAGGCAAGATCGTTCTGGATACTTGATTCCTTGCAGATGCCCAGAATTCCATCCCAGGCCCCCTGTCTCGGTGATGAATGATTTTTGTTTCAATTTGTTAAAATATAGCTTTGGGAGGTGACTGGTTTCAGGAAAGACATCTCAGGGAATCACTCAATGTTTGGATATTCTACTTTCAGTAACTTTACAAATGCAAAACATAAACAATTAGTGACATCACATAATTTCAAAATTCTCTTCGTGAAGATATTCAGGAATAGTATAAAACATCAAGAGATTTTCTAATATTTATCAAACATTGTTACTCTCTTGACTGGGAGGGTAAGGGAGTTTTTGGACGATGATCTTACCTGGAATGTAGTTTCTTCAGATATATTGTTTTAATTGAGAAGACCTGGAAGGTCAGGCTATATTCATTTTGAAAATCCCCAGCACATAGTTGATACAGACTTATGTTTGGACCATAAGGGTTAAACATGGCAGAGTGCTTACTTTTGCGTCCACTCACTCCTGAAACCACACTAAAATGACACTAAAGGAATTCTGGGCTTAAAGCTATGAGAGAAAACTAGAACAGAAGAGGAGAAACAGCAATCAAAGTTTTGAATGTTAAAAGCAGGTGGACAAGTGGTAAATAACTTTGCTGAGCAAAAAGCAAAAAAATGGAAACTGAAGTTGGCTGTGGGAAAAGTTTAGAAATAGCTGTTTCCCACTAAGCAGTGCCAGGAAGTTTCAAGAATTGGAAACAGTGAGAACCTCTGAAAAAGGAGATGGCAGAGGGTGCTGAAATCCAGAGGTCTGTTTGGAAATCTACATAAAAAAGCAGTTTGACCTTGTATATCGTAGTTGTCACCCGGAAAAAAACGGGTGAATGCATGTACCCTATGCCTGCAGGGGACTCTGGAGAGAAATAACCTGCGGGACAATGAATTCAGGGACACAAGTCACATGTTCCTAAGTAGAGGCAAGGGGAGTGGGGACTGTTGCCCCTCACTGGCTGGAAAGGAGAGCGCCACTGTGGAAAGTGGGTAGGAATCATGGCTTAGGCTCCATCTCTGCCTCATTAAGGTGAACACTAACCAGGAGGAACTTGATGAATAAGACTAACCTACTTGGTATAGGAATAATTTTACTTTTTGGTTTCATTCTGTTCAGTGGAAACTCCCAAAGCAAATTATTTTACTTTGGACATTTTATCTGGCGACCCTCAGAAACCTCAATAAATATATGAATTTTCAAATGGATCCCAAAATATGAGGGGTTATTATCTTAGTTTTAGAAAGTCACTGGACCTTGGCCACTAAAACCCTGCCTGTAACTCTAAGACCATCTTTGTGGGAGAAACTTTAGAAACCTTTAGGCTTTGGTGTGATGAAGATGCGTTCAAGCAGTTAGTCCTCCTTGTAACTTTGTCTTCAGCTTCACTCCTTTACCCCTGGAGCAGACACTGTTTGGTGTGACCTCATCCCCTCATCCCCCGTAACTGTGGTGGCAGCTGTGGTGGGATGCTCCTGTCACGCTGACGACTTTCCACCTCCTTCCTGTGCCTCTCAGCCTTTCTGAAGGCTTGTGCCGCTCAGCCCCCAGCAGAGCAGCCTGCAAGTGCGGGGAGTTCATGCCCCTTGGGCAACCGTAACCAAAGAGGATTATTATTGGCAAATACATGTCTCAATCTCCCCACCACCAGAGGAACAAGACAGAGGTGTGGTCTCCACAATTCCTCACAGGATTTCAGCTGGGGACTGAATCTCAGTTGCCGGAAGGAAACGGTAATCAGCTCAGCAGTGCACCTTTAATTGGCTTTCTTCCTTTCCCTGTGTCACTTTTCAGGGGTCCTCACCTCTGCTTCCTGAGAGCCCCTCCCATAGCAGCTCCCTGCACTGAGGTCCTTGTCTCAGGCTCTGCATTTGGGGAAAACCAAACTTAGATGACTCCCATATATGTATTTAGTGACCTCATGAAGACACTATCTGTCACCCTTCTTCCATTCCCTGTATAGAAGGGGGACCCACGTGCTTAGAATTTTGCAAACGTATGTGTTTAGATCTTCATTTGACTTGCCTTAGGACTGGTAGTATGAATGATATGATTATTACCATTTGTGAAAGATAAAACTTTTCTTGTTTTTGACTCAATTCATAGTAATACAAGAATTGCAGTAGCTAGCACTTCATATTAATTTAAATACTGTTATTAAAATAAATTGTAATTTGAGCCTATAGTAGTAAAGAGAATACTTAGAGATACAGCCACTCCCATGGAGAGGCCTGCAGGACCGGCAGGTTCTGGAATGAAAGGCCCACCTTCTTCTCTGTCTTCAGGAACGATGGCAGTTTGGATTGGGAGTTATTGCTGATGTTTGCAGAGTGTCAGCCTAAAGAACCAGAGGAATTAAAAAGGGGTCTGTACCAGACATAAATTTCACAGCACTTTTTCCTTTTCTGTGTCTTATCTTGACCTTGGAGTCTGGAACACCGTTCATTTTTTTCTTTAATGTACACAGATTGGCAGACCCTTAACCAGGAAATATTTCAAATTTATGGCTCTATATTTTCTGAATCTGATCTTTTCCTGCTGAGGAGAGACAATTTATCATCCCCACCAGCTTCCCATTGCTCTGCTCTCTTCACGCACAGAGACGAGTACAGGAACCCAAGACAGGGAGGTTAAAGGGGAGAGATCTTTTATCAATGACATTTGTGTAATTAGAGCTTTATATGTGTAATTAAAAGATTCTTCTAATTATTTGTGGCATAGGTAATACAAACAGTATAAAATACTTCTTTCAAGGGCAACCAGTAATACCAGTTGTTTTATGTGTACTCAAATGTATTATGTGCGCATATATGTTTATGGACATATATGTCATTATACATGTATCAAATATATAACCATATCTCATAATTTACATATGAAAGATTATATTAATATATAATCAGTAGGAATGTGCCTGTTAATACCTTTTTTTTACTTAGAGTATCTTAGAGATTTTTTTCACACTAAAAATATTTAATAAATCAATATTTTAATATCTGCAAAGTATCAATTTTAGGAATATGTCATCAATTATTCAGTCAACCTTCAGGATAGGGGTTTAGTGTAGATCTTGGCATTCTTTGTCAATCTTAGCTCATACAAACAATGTTGCAATCAATATCCTTCTATGTGCCCGTTTTTCTCATACGTCCCCAAGTCAGTAGGAGAGATTTCTAGTACAGATGCTGAAATAAAAGGTCTGAGAATTTATAATTTTGGTTAAGATTGTGAAATTGCTACTAGATGAAAGTATAGTTAGATGAAACGATGGATGTTGGATAAAAACATATGGTTCATTGGCTCAACAGTTTACTTTGGTTTCTCTTATTAAGTAAGTTGAATGCTCTCTTGTAAGTTGAGAGCCATTTGTGTTTCTTTTCTTGTGAACTGCCTTATTATTTACCTTGTTCATCTTTTTCTATTGGGTTATTATTTTATTGATTTGTAGAATTCTTGTAAGAATATTAGTCTTTTGTAAGTGCGTAATGTAAGTTGTAATTTTTTCCTGTTTTTTATTTGTCTTTTGATTTTTATGATTTTTTTATATGCAGAAAATTTAAATTTTTGTGCAGTTAAATGTATCTTTTTTTGCAGTTTCTGAGTTTTGCAGTGCACTCAGAAAAACGAGATTATTAATTTATTTACTTAATTTTTTTAGTACTTTTAGAGTATTTTTGTTTAATTCTTTGATTTGTTTGAAATTTATGTTGAGTAAGACATGAGTTAGGAATATATCTTAATTTTTTGTGTGCTAAGTTATCTGAAAACTATTTGTTAAATAATCCATTTTCCCCGTTAAAAATGTTATTTTTGTCAGAATACATTCCTGTATGTATTAGATCTAATTCTGTATTTTGTCATGTCTGTTCTATTGGCCTATTTTCCAGTCATGCATAAATATCACATATTCTTAATTACCGTAGTTTAATAAAATATTTTACTATCTGGACAGCTGGTCTCCTATCTTCCCTTATTTTTAACATTATCCTTGCTTGTTGATTTTGCATATGTATTGTAGAACCACCTGGTTTAATTTTTTTTAAATGGTATTTTTGAGGGGTCATATTAAGATTTTGATTAATTCGTATAATTGATATCCTTATGTTATAAAGGGCGGCAATTTAAGAACACAGTATATTCTTTCATGTTTTCTATTTTCTGTGTCCCTCAGTAATATTATTAAGTTATTATTTTATTCAGATTTCACATAATCCTTCAGTTTACTTTAGAGATTTTCATTTTGTTCATATTATGACTGACATTTTCTTCCATTAACTTCTTAATTAGTTGTTTGCCTCCATGAGGACTATTGATTTCTGGACATTAATTTCTTACTCATACTTAATAATTTCTCTTAAAATTTATAAAAGTTCTTCAGTTGATTTTATTGGCCTTTCCAAGCAAATAATCATATTATCAACAAATAATGGTACTTTTATTTCCTCTTGTCCAGTTTTGTGTCTCATGTGTTCTTTCCCTAAATTTGTGGCTAGTACCTGTAGTTAAAAAATAGAAATGAAAAAGGGTATCCATCTATTTTTCAGTTTGCTTTGGTTTTTATTTTTTGCATTAATGAGAGTTCATTTTACTTTTTTCCTTCAAATCTTCCGTTATTCCTTTTTGGTGAATACTTCAGAAATAACTTTAAAAAAAAATGAATAGACTGTTTTTTAGAGCCGTTTTATGTTTACAGAAAAATTTGATGAAAAGTTCTGAGCCATTATGATTTTACTGTTTTTCCAAATTGTCTATTTTTCTTCATGATGTTTCTAATTTTGTCCTCATTTCTATATTATTATTATGTGTATTCTTCTCATCTTCCTGAGCTCTGACATGTCACAATTCCATCTCCTGTTGTTGTCCTGTATCTTCCCTGAGATGCATACCCCTTACCTTCCTGAGGCCATTATGTCATAAATTTGTCTGAAGTTATGACTCTGCCATGGGCCACAATTTTCATTGGTAACATGATAACATTTTGAAGGTAATGTATTTTTGTTTGGATTTTCTCCCTGTTTCTTTTTTTCTCTAGTCTTTTAATCTTCATATAAGACCAACTGTAGTTTTTAAAAAATTAATACTCTTTTTTGAATGAGATAAATTCTTTATGTACCAGCTATTTGCAAAATGTCCATGTGGAGTTGAGGCCAAGAGTGTACTCCCTCCAGTGGGAATTCTCCCATCGTGTGCTATGTTTGTAAGTGAATTCTTTTCAGTTTTATTTCTCCACTGCTCACTGATACTGACACTTTACGCTCCTCCCCTGTCCAACTGACAGATGCTTTCTGCAGATCTGGCTTGGCTGTGTGGATCCCTGTGCAGTGCCATCTTCTCAGCTTCTCAAAATTTTATGACAAATCTAGGAAATCTCCCCCACCTCCCTGTGTCTCTGTTCTTGTTCCAAACAAGACATTGTTGATCTTACATATCAAGTGCTCCTCTTATTTAGAGAGTTGTGATCTGAGACATTCTCTCTATTTTTTTAATTGAAATATACTTGGTTTACAATGTTGTGTTAATTTCTGGTGTACAGCATAGTGATTCAATTATACATAGATATATATATATATATATATAGATATATATATATATCTATATATATATATAAATACATGTATTTTTCATGTTCTTTTTCATTATAGGCTATTACAAGATGCTGAATATAGTTCCCTGTGCTATACAGTAGGACCTTATTGTTTTATCTGTTTTATATACAGCAGTTAGTATCTGAAAATCCCAAACTCCCAATTTATCCCTCCACACCCTCCTTTCCTTTCTGGTAACTATAGTTTGTTTTCCATGCCTGTGAGTCTTTTTCTCTTTTATAACTAAGTTTATTTGTGTCATTTTTTTTTTTTTTTTGGTTCCACGTATAAGTGATATCACATGATATTTTTCTTTCTCTTTCTGGCTTACTTCACTTAGTATGACAATCTCCAGGCTGAGTAGTATAAATACACCACAGCTACTTTACCAATCATCGATGGACATTTAGGTTGTTTCTATGTCTTGACTATTGTAAATAGTGCTGTTAAGAACATTGGGGTGCATATACCTTTTCAAGTTAGAGTTTCCTCTTCATATATGCTGAGGAGTGGGATTGCTGCTGGATCATATGGTAGGTCTATTTTTAGTTTTTTTAAGGAACCTTCATACTGTCCTCCATAGTGGCTGCACCAATTTACATTCCCACCAACAGTGTAGGAGGGTTCCCTTTTTTCCACATCCTCTTTAGGATTTATTGTTTGTGGACTTTTTAATGATGGCCATTCTGCCTGGTGTGAGGTGATACCTCATTGTAGTTTTGATTTGCATTTCTCTGATAATTAGCAATATTGAGCATTTTTTCATGTGCCCGATTGGCCATTTGTATGAAACATTCTCCCTTGAGTCACCCTGTACATCCCAGTTGACTTCTGCATTTAAAAACATTTTCATCAAATTGCATAGTTCTGATTTGCAGAAATCTTCTAGTTTCATTGCAGATGGAATGTGCATTTCTGTTTCTTTTTTTTCTTTTTTCTTTTGGATGGTTTCTAAGGAGAAGTGGGATGAAATTATCTTTTTAATGATTATATTAAAATAAAAAACCTGGACGACTACTAAAATTCAATTTTTAAAATCTACTAAGTCCAATTTGACTTGCTCTTTAGTTTTGAATCTTGGCTGGAAATGTTACCAAGGCCAAACTCATTCTCTTCACTGGTATGACAGGCCAGTAAATCTGGAGATGAGGTATTGGGGCAAGGAATAAAGACTTTATTTGGAGAGATGGCAGACAGAGAAGATGGCAGACTCATGTCCTGGAGAACCATTTCCCCAAGTCAGAATTCAGGCTCCTTTTATACTAAAAGGGGGAGGAGATATGCTTGATTATTGCAAACTTCTTGGTGAAGGAATTCTTCATTCTTGGAATTCTTTATTCTTGCTGCTGTCCAGGTGGGTCAGTTCATGGTGTCCCTGTAAACGTCCAACAAAACAAACATTATTTTCTATTCTGCAACTTGTTATCTTTATGTAAGTGGAAAAGTGTTAACATCCTTAAAGATTAGCACCTTGAGAATGGGCTATCCTATATACTTCAGGCTATAGGCAACATTCTTTTACAAAAGGTGCAGAACCATTAAGACAGCCTAGGAGACAGAGCACAGGGTTAAAGGCAAAGGAACAGATCTAATATGGAATCAGAGACAACTTTTCAGGACCGGGTATCTGTATACCTATGTAAATGTAAAGAAATGCTTTAGGTGAGAGGTGGCGGGACAGCTTTGAGGGGGAGTGCGAGGGGTGGGAGAAAGAAATATGATACAAGGAGAAGAAAATAAGTTTATACTATGTTCTTTTTATTCTAGAATTAAGCTAGAACTTTGGCATGTGTGTGATTATTTGATGACAATAGTTTTATAATTTTGTAATGTTATGTAACATTCAATATGAGGTTTATATAAACAAGAATAAAAACTAATGATCCTTCCTTTCAATTAAACAAAAAAATCAGGAATAGTGACTATAAAAGTCACTATTTAAATATAATTTAAAATACAATTGCCAGTATCTTACAAGTTAAGTTCTTCAGACTGAGAACACATATTATCAGGAAATATCCTGATGAAGTTATCTTGTTAATTTTATTTTGTTAGTTCCTTTGTTATTCTCTCTAAATTAGTAAATTAGAATGTTTATTTCAAGAGTGAAATAAATTAAATGTGAGGCTTTTGTGGAGGTGTATCAATCTTTTCATTCAAAGTTGAATCTGAATGCTTCTTCCCTCAGTTCTAGACTGAAGATCTAGGCACATTTTGCTTTAATTTCTGCTCGCTTGATATAGCTGTTTAATCTTAAAGGTGTATAATCAACTTCTGGTGATTAAGACTTTTTCAAAGTTAAAAGGAAATGTGTTCGATAGAAGTACTTTTGAGGAAATTTTTTTAACTTTTTTTTATTGAGTTATAGTCATTTTACAGTGTTGTGTCAAATTCCAGTGTGCAGCACAATTTTTCAGTTATACATGAACATACATATATTGATTGTCACATTTTTTTTTCTCTGTGAGCTACCACAGATCTTGTATATATTTCCCTGTGCTATACAGTATAATCTTGTTTATCTAATCTACATTTTGAAATCCCAGTCTGTCCCTTCCCACCTTCTGCCCCCTTGGCAACCACAAGTTTGTATTCTATGTATGAAGAAATATTTGATAAATATAACCATAGAATTCTACACATATTACTTGAGGAAGATAAATTTTATTTATTGCAGAGAAATTCCCAATTATTTATTGACCACTTGATTTTAAACAGGGTGTGCTGACTTGAGTGGAAAAGAAGTAAAAATTTATTATGACAGAAAAGTATAGTTAGAATTTGTTAATAATTTGAGTATTAAATTATAAAATATATGGCATGTTCCCTCCCAAAGTCTTAATAATTGTTTTACAAGAGCAGCAATCTATCATATACAGAGAACCAAAAGAAATAGTACACAAGTTGGAAGGAACATGGGCTTTGAATTCGATCATGTCTATGTCCAAATCCTCAAATCCTGTTTTACTTCTTATATGGAATGTGATCTTGGCCCAGTTACTTGAGAGTCTCCTTATCTTTGAATTAGTGATAATAGCACCCAGCTAACCGCATTCTGAGGAGGAGGGCAAACTTTAGGCCATTTCCATTTGAAAGTAAGTTTTGAGCAAGGGAGAGAGTCAGACAACAATCATAATCTATCCAAATTCACATCATCACGGGACACAGCAGTAAAGGGTTTCACAGTAATCAATTTCCTGCTTGTCTTTACTATTTTATCTTATTTTCTATTGGTTCAAACCTTAGGCAGAAAGAGGTGATACCTGAAAAGCTCCATAGTTAAAACCAGAACAATAAATTAAAATGAAGAGAATGGGGTGAGGAGGCTCAAATTCTGGCTCTACCACTTACCACCTGGGCAGATTGCTTAACCACACTGTGCCTTAGGGCCTTCATCCATCAAATGGAGATAATGGTCGCTAACTTCTTGGGATTTATTACAGACAGTAGCAAACAGTCATAATTTACTGATTTATTTGTTCTTGGCAAAAATAGGGAAAATCATTTATTGTTCTATGAGTTTAGAGGGCTTTGGTCTTTAAAAGAGGAATTAGATCACAAGCTTCCCAGAATAGAATCTTAAGTAGTAATTATGAGTGGACTTTGATGTTTGAAGTTTGTGGTACCAGAAAGTAGTGTTTTTGGTTAGAGCAATTTTGGAGCCTTGGTGCTAGGGAAACTATTCAAGCAGTAGATTTCTGCTCAGCTAACAGTCTGATACTGCCAGGAGATGATTACTAAAAATGTATAAATGAAAGCTTATACAGGTTTAAAAAATGAAACTATTAAAAAAGAAACTTACTGAGAAGGCAGGGTTAGAGAGTGTTAATAACCATCATAAAAGGTAACAGTCCAAGAGACAAAAGAAAGAGCAATTCGGGCAAAACTAATCATTCTTCTCACCCCTATTCCATCTGAACATCTTGTGTTTGAATTGCAGTTACCAAGAAAATTAATAGTGAATGTTTTGAATAAAGTACACTGGAATTCTACTATGTTACAGCAACAGGAGAAATGTAGGAGCTATTCTGTTTGATAAGTGTCTTTTTCATCTAAAATAGTAAATACATGTACCAAGTGTGACAAGGTAATATTTCACTAGAACTCATATCTAAAGGCCAGATAATGCCTTTTCGTTCCTACTGGTAATGTGATCTTCATGGTTATTCTGTTCTAGTGCAGCTGAGATAATGCCACCTGAATTCTCTGTTTAGATCTAAAGAATATGCCTTATGGATTAGATGAGAAGTACCTTCTTAGAAACAGAAAAGCTTACCTTTTCATTTTGACCTGTATATCAGGACATGTGTCCCTTGTCATAGTTATGTATTATAAATATCTTCTTTCAGTGTGTGGCTTGTCTTTTCATTCTCTTAATGGTATTTTTGATGAACAAAACTTCTCTATTAAAAAGAAGTCCTCAACTTCAATGATGTTCAATATATCATTCTTTTATGATGAATGCTGTTTCATGTGCTGTTTAAGAAATCATTGCCTCCTCAAGATAAAGGAAGAGGCTGCTAATATGAATTCACCTGAAGCATAATTTTATCTGATAGATGACATATAAATTAAAGACATGACCATTTAATCACTCTTATTGACACTACAATATTGCAAGTTTATTAGAAACAAATTATTGGTGCAATAAGTTATAAATTTTGTGAGTTTACTGGCAGCAATAAGTTTATCCTTATTAAACATTTAATATAAATTACTCTAAAATTTCTCATGAAACCTTCCATGTTTAGACTCATCCAAATTTTAGAAAGAAAGTGCCTGAAAACCTACCTCTCCCCAAGACTCTCTTCACTGGTACAGGTGCCCTTCTGTGATACTTCATATGCTGTCTAGTTTGCCTCTATACACCAGTTCTCCAGATACTTGGAGATAACTCTTGTCTTCCCGTGAAGATTTTGCTTTTAAAGGGCATCACATACTTAAGGAGGAGTGAGCATCTGGTTTTGGGGTGAAAGAGGAAGACAGCCAGCAGGCATGGAAACGAAGGATCTGGAGATTGGAAAGAATTTCAGGCATCTAAGTAGAACTGTGGGACTCATCTAACCTGGGGATGTGTGAGCTCTGAGCATGAATGCTCAGAGAACATTCTTTTTGGGGGGTTTTCAGCTTTTAAGTTAGAGTCAAAGAGGTACAGGGGAAATTAGGAATGTGGAATGATGAAACTCATGTAGTAAAGTTTATAGAGTAACATCAGTGCCTCCAGTTGAATTGAGTTAAGGCCTAAGAAAAGGTCTCCGCATGTGTTGATTTTTAATTCATTGGTGTAGGTATACACTTTTACTACAGTGAAGGGATCAAAAATCATATATTATGGGGGTTAATGATAAACTAGTATAGTTAGTGTGGGTAAAATCAACTTTTCTTTTTTGTGGCAATAGAAAAACATTGAAGCCTGGGGTAGCTAAAAGTGAAGCTGTTAAGGCTGTTGGCTCACTGGTGAGAAGGAAAAATGTTAAGATTGTTGTTGTATTAAGAAAACGTGCTGCTTACATTCTAGAAAAATATTGGCAATGATGAGAAGTGTTTTTACATTCACTTGAGGTGCTGTGTACTTTGTGGAAGGTTGCCACTTCACATCTTGACAATTATGAGAGCAGTTACCCATAGAAACCTGAGCTAAATTCTGCAGTATTTGTGATTATTCAAGCAATGCTTTGCTGTCCTTAGAGAGCAGTTTATCTGGAAATTCCCTTATGTATCCTCTGGACCTTTTGAAAACATGGGTAAATTAGAGGTGGGATATTCCAGAAAAGGAAGAGATAATTGAAAGGAAGAGGTTCACAAAAATATGGGAGGATATTTAGGGCCCAAGAAGAGCAGAACTTAGTCTTGGGAGAAAAAAAAAAACAACAACTTTAAATCAGAAAAAAATTGAAAGCAAAATAAAATGTGATAAAGAAAGAGCTATAGAGCTTATTATCACTACAATGGCAATTACATTATGATACAAAAGTGTATCAAATTAACATGTTGTACCCCTTAAAAATTCACAATATGACATGTCAAATATATTTCAATTAAAAAAAGAAAAATAAGGAACTACAGAGATATGTAAGGGTAGAGAAAAGCAAAGCAAAAGGTAATTAACATTTAATAGTATCAGTCTCCTTGTAGGGAAGCTTGACTGCTGAGAGGAAAAAAGTCTCAGTTATATTTTTTTATTTAGTTTTGAAAACAGTAAATAAAAATACAAGATTTGCAAGAGTCATAAGGATCATGAAAGACATGTTATGGTATGAATAAAAGGAATTAGGTAGAAGTTATATTACTGATTGAAAAAAAAGTGTGTTAATACCATAGATTTATGTAGAAAATAACAAAGCACGTACAAATATTAAGTAATAATAATAATAATATTTTGTTTAAAACTAGACCCTAGGAATGAAAGCATTCTATTTATTGTCTGCCTGCTCTTCTGAGTTAGGACTTTCTCTGATGCAAATCAATCCAGGACCGATTGTTGGTCGATTGTTCCAGAGAGGCCCAGGTCTCCTCTCATCAGGAGAGATGAACGTTTCCTAAACATGGCGCTGTTTCTGGAAGGACTCTTCTTCTTGCCAGCTAGTCCACTTAAATTTGGAGACTTTCTGAAACATCGTCAATCCAGACTAAGCATTAGTCCTTCCAAGAGACTTGAGTCTTCCTTATCAAATGTGCTGGTGATTCTTAAAATCTGACAGGATCTCATCTTCTTTCTAACACATCCCACATCTAGAACTCTTTGCAAAGTCATTTGGTTTCCTATGCTTCTAAACACTGTATCTTTTCAAATTTGCATTCTGTCTTTCAGGAATCACTTAGGCTATCTTTCACTCTTTTGCAGTATAGATAAAGGCTACCTTTCAGTAACTTAATACTAGAAAGACTCTGGTTTATTCTGTGTAGGCCTCTGTTATATTATGGAGTTGGTTTACAAGTGAAACAACCTTCTATCTTCAGTGAAATTTGGAGATCAGTATAATGCTTGCTAATATTTTTCTCAGATGTGAAAGGATATTGCTTCACTTCTCCTCAGATCTTTGTGCTAAGTAGTACTTTTCCCTTGTCCTAATTTGCCTTTTCTGGGCTCTGGCTCTCCCCCATGCCTTTCCCAGAACAGAATCCCATCCCTACAGAAGAATGAAAAGTTTTGTGACTATACTATGCTACCTACCAGATAGCACTATCCCAGATAAATGTACATCTGGGATTCTAAGCACTTATTAGTTTGTGGCTGTTTGCCAAGAATCCAACCAGGCATACAGCAGACATTTATGGAGTGCTGACTATATCACAAGACTAGATACTAGACATACTGGTGGAGAGGATGCCAAACCAATCATTGCTTTCTTGGAATGAATAGACAATAAGCTGGAGGATTTCAAGTAGTTACGTTGCTATGAAGACAATAAACAGGGTTATGGGATAGAGAGTGAGTGGGAGAGGCCACGTTAGATTTGGAAATCAAGGAAGACTGTTCTGTGAAGTTGCAGAAAGCTGAATGATCAGGAGCTGGTCCTGTGAATAGCTGAGAGAAGTATCCTCCAAGCTGAGGGAAAGCGAGTGCCCTAATATGGGATCAAGTTGGTGTATTCCAAGAGCACAAAGAGGCTAGTGTGTGTGGAGGACCATGGACAAAGGGGGAAAATATGAGAAGGTTAGGTAGGTAAGCAGAAACTAGTTGATACAGAATGTGAGAAATTGGGATTTTATTTCAGGTGCACTAGAATTTTGACCAAGAAAATTGTATGGTTTAGTTTTGATTATAAAATGATCATTCTGGATGTTATGTGGAGAATGGGCAAAATAGCTGATTCAGGATGACCAATTAAGAGGCTCTGCCCATAGTCTATGTGAAGAATTTAGAGGTTTGTACAAGGATGTTGGTGGCAGAGATAACAGAAAATGATAGGTTCAGGATTTATTTGGGAGTTAGGCTTGACTGATTTGTCAATTGATTGGATACAGAGAATGAGGGAAAAGAGACAACTTGAGGTTGATTCCTGGGGTTTTGGCTAAGGAAAGTGAGAGGATGGTGGTGATATTTATAGATTACAACTAAAGCATATATTCTAGAGACAAGCAGTTCCAGGATGACTTTCCGGTTATCCAAAGTTCTGACTGTGGTAACTCTGAAGTATTATTCTGGGAGTCATTTCAGGACTTAGAGAGTGCCTGTTCCTCCAGCCTCTCTATCATTTGGACAGCATCTGATTTTCTGTATTACATCCCTTTATCTTTTCTGTGCTAAAGTGATTTCTACTTTTTGCAACTGAACTCTGGCAGTATGAGCCTGGAGAAAATCAGGAAGAATACAATTTTGTCAAAGACAAGGGAAAAAGCTAAAAAGCTTTGTGATAGAACTGTCGATTTTGTTGAATTGTGGAATGAGGTTGAGAAATCAAATAAAATGAATCAAAAGAACTGCTCTTTGCATTTAATATGGAGTAATTGGTGCTGATGGTAACTACAGTTCAGTTAGAATCATTACCTCAAAAGGGGAGGGAAAAACAACCTCAGTTCTTGTCTTGCCTGAAAGAGAATTCAGATGGGAGGCAGAAGCACTGTGTAGCAAAAGATTTTAAAGATCTTATTAGCAAGGTGAAAGTACGCCCTCAGGACTGGAAGCGGGCTGATCCAAAGGTGGACAGCAGTATCTTTCTTTGCCCCTTCTCTTATACCCTCGCTTGGATGTAGTCTTTTGGTTGATTGACGGCTCTTGCCCCGGAGTGCTTAGTCATACCCAGCCCCTCTTGCGTATGTCCTTAACCATGATGCACACAGGAAAACCCCTGAGCGGGGCCTAAACTGCAATGCTAATTAAATTACAATGAGCACTCGGTCCTGTCCGGTTCGGTCTTTTTCATTACCACAGGGTCATGGTCTTCGGGTTTTAACCAGTTTCTTACTGGCACTCATTTAGAGGAAGTAAAGCCCCTTTATGCTGCAGGCGGGCATATCACCATCTTCCAAACCATCCTCCCTCTCCTCCACCTTATCTGCCTGGTGTCCCAACTTATCTAACTGCCTAACAGAATGTTAAAGGGAAACCCAAGTAGATGAGTTTGAGGAGCAAACAGGAAATGATAAAGGAACAGAGAAACTATATAGATAAGTCTTTTAAGTAGTTTTGTTGTGACATGGAACAGAGAAATGTTATAGTAGCTATAGGGGGGCATGGGGTCAAGGAAGGATGCATTTGGAGAAGAGATACTTTATATTTCAGTTATCTTGCTTTTGGTTGCAAGTTGCAGAAAGTCTAATTCAAACTGGCTTAAGCAATTAAAAAAAATTGGAATGATTCATGTAACTGAAAAAGTCCAGAATTAAAGATTGCACCTGTATTTTTCTGCAGCTCTCAGTTCTACAGTTCTCTACAGTTTTCTTTATACTCAATTTCAGCTTTTATTATAATAGCAAAATAATATCAGTAATTCTGGCTTTCACATCTTTATAGCATACAGACCAGAGCGAGAGGAAACACAAGTCCTGACACTCATTCTGATTGGGCCAACATAAATCTGTCATAATGATACAGGAAAAAAATGAATGTGGGGCGAGAGGAGGGCTATGTCCCAGGTCTTGTTTGAATCCCTGAGATGTGCCCCACCAAGTGTGAGTCCTTTGCTTCGTGCAGGAAGGAATTCAGGGGCGAGCCACAGTTGAGTAAAGACAGATTTATTTAGAGATATACATATTATACAGAGGGTAGGCTGTTTCAGAAGACAAGAGAAAGGCTATGAGGTGTGGGGGTTAGGTGCTCAGGTTAAAGTAAAAGGAGATACACATTCCATAGACAGAGTGTGGGCTATCTGTCTCCAAAGATGAGGGAGCTACAGAGGGGGCTGTGAGGCACAGTGTTGTCAGTTTTTATGGACTCAGTTGCTTCACATGCCAACAAGTGGGAAGACCATTCCAACTACCCTGGGAAAGGGGCTGGGATTCCCAGGACCTGGGCCACCACCCACTCTTTGACCTTTTGTGGTTATCCTTGAAGCTGTCATGGAGCCTGTTGGTATATATCACGAGTGTATAACAAAGCTCAAGATCTACTGGAAGTCAAATCTCCCGCCATCTTGGGCCTCAAGGCCCACTGGGAGTTGGCTCTTCCACCATTTTGGTGTTAATTGTTGTGTCATTCCTTGAATGGCTGTGCCCTGCCCTCTTCCCTCCTGGCTCAGTAATGTCCAGAGAAGTTTCATGGATTCATCCAGACAGGGGTCTGGATTCCTGCCACTCCCCAAATCAATACCTGTGTGAGGGGGAGTTGCATTACCTGAATTGCTTATACCTTGAAGCTGAAGGTCAAGGTCAATCTCATCCAGCATTTGGCTGATGGACAATGAGGGTGGACAACCAGTATGTGTGTGGTCTGTGTGCTGTGGGAAAGAAGCCAGAGGAGGAAATCAGTAGCAGAGCAGAAAGTAGAGGTAATTTCAGAGTGAGGCTTGTGAGGGAGCAGGAGGAGTGCTTCAGAGCACAAGTGCAGAGGCTGGACTTGGGTAGGAGGAGTGTCATTTTCTCCGCTGAGAGGAGAGAGGAAGAGAGTGTGGCTGGGGCAGAGAGCAGCCGGATGAATTGGGAGGAAGGGGTTCCCATATGATGGCTTCTATTTTCCCAGAAGAGTGTGAGACAAGACCATCAGTTGATGGTGAAGGAGGTGGGGGCAGAGGAAGGTTGTCATGAGAAGGGAAAGTGTGAAATCCTCATTTTGGAGGGTGTGAAAGTGAATTGTGGGGGTATACAGGATCTACAGAGAAGGAGTGAAGGACTGAGAACCACTCTCATATTCCTATTGTTGCCGAGTCCAAACTCATTCTGCTCACCGCAGGACAGGCCAATAAATTGGGAGATGAAGTATTGGCGCAAGGAATAGTGACTTTATTCAGAAAGCTGGCAGACCGAGAGGATGGCAGACTAACCATCCTGCTCTAGTCAGAATACAGGCTCCTTTTATACAAAAAAACAAGGGAGGGGGTATGGTTGATTGTTGCAATCTTCTTGCTACAGGCATTCTTTGTTCTTGCAGCCATCCCCGTGGGCCAGGTCATGGTGTCCCTGTAAACCTCCAACAAAACAAAGGTTATTCTCTACTCTACTATTTCTGTTTTGAAGTGTGAACAAAAGTTCGCCTACCTGCTGCACAGTGAGGGCAAACAAATTGAAACCACAACGTCAGAATTTGGAGCAGGAGAAGGTTTATTGTGGGGCCAAACAAGGAGAATGAGTGGCTTGTGCTCACAAAACCTGGACTCTCTGGTGGTTTTCAGGAAGACGTTTTTATAGGCAAAATTTGGGGTGAAGGCTGCAGGATATTTGACTTTCTTCTGATTAGTTGGTGATGAGGTAACAGGATGGTGTTCCAGGAGTCTTGTGCTCAGCCTGAAGTTGCCATCCTCCACCAGGGTGGGAGCCTTAGTTCCTGCAGGAGAAATCAAGGTATTGTGATGTATATTCCTTGAGGAGGAACCAGGACCCATCCCCCCACCCAAGGCTGCACTTTCTTGACTGTTCCTCCCTTGTCTCTGTGCTCTCTCCCATCCCTGATTAGCAGCAACTCTTTGAATCTGCCCTTCGAAACTAAGAGAAGGTCAAGAAAGCTGAATGAAGCCTGTCCTACTAACAAGAAATGGAGGACATGGAGTATTTGTACCAGGGAAGATCCCATAGGGTACTGCTCTGTTTCAGAGGCTTGCAATTCTCCCAGACACTCAAGAACAAATTTGAAGTGTTTATTTATTATCTCTCTCCTTTTTCTATTTTCCTTAGTCCTAATTTCTAGAAAAGATTTTTCTTAAGAATTAAAAAAAAATCATTCTTTTCCTCTCATCCCACCTTCCCTCCTCTGGTACAAACTGTCATCCTTGCACAGGATGATTATTCTGGCAGCCCTGGTAAAACTCTCCTTATCTTCAGCCACTTCCTCCTTTGATCCAATCTCAGCGCTGTCAGAATAATCCTCCCTAAATACAGCTTTTGTCAGGTTGCTTCCTCTTTCACCACATCTGCCTGAGTTCCAAAGGTCTTCAGGCAAGGTCTTCCTTGTATTTCTTCCCTCCGCTTTCCAATACAGAAATTTCTAGTCGTGTCAATCTAGTCTTTTCCTTTGCCCAAGACCTTAATGTCGTATTCCTTTCCACTTTTCCGTGTTCACTCATGGTCCAGGTGCAAGAAATTGCAAACCAGGCCTTTTCACTACATCCAGTCAGACCCACTCTTCAGGACTCTGCTGTGGAGCTTTCTGGGATGATGGAAATGTTCTATAGCTCTGTCTGCACAGTCACATGTAGCTATTAAGCACTTGTTGTGAGTGAGGAACTTATATTTAAATTTTATTTTTAGTTATCTTTAATTTTACTTACATGTAAATTTAAATGTAAATAGCCATGTGTGGCTTAGTGGTGGCTGCGTGGACACACAGTTTTAGGACCAACTCATTGCTTCCTTGAAGCCACTTAGCCAGTTCAACCTTGATAGTGTTGATAAAAAGCTAATCCGTTGATCTGAGAAAGAAATGGAAAATTTTATTCAAGCCAAATTTGAGGATTATAACCTAGGAAGAGCAATCTCAGAAAGCCCGGACAACTGTTCTGCCAGTTGGAAATCAAAGCACAGTTACGAGTTTTCTGAGACAGAAGGCCGCACATCAAATGACATATTTATTGATAGTTTACATAATCCAGGTCTAAGCATCATCCTGGTGGGTCATGTGACCCCTTACAAGATCAAGAAGGAATGTTATCTTCTAAGGAGTTGTCCTGTTGATGCTGGGAGAATGTTGCTTTTTGTGGTTGAGCAAGAATTCCTTCTGATGGGGGAGGTTTGGTCCATGCATAACACAGACACATAGAGCACAGTGAGGGGAGAGAAGGGGCCAAAGGACAGAGAATAATTTTTTATGCTTAAATTTTTCTTATCTTGCCATGAAATATGTATTTTATTTTACAATAGAAATTTCCCCTTGTGGGAAGTCCTGCAGCTTTGATGCTCTACACAGCAGAGTTGTACGTTTAGTTCTATATTTTCCAGCTTTCAAGTTTTCACAATTGCTTTGTTTCTCCCTTTGTCTTACTTTTTCTCTTCTACCTATAATGTTGAGCTCAAAACATAACCTTCAATATATACTTGACTAAAATTTTGAATTATTTATGTGTAAGGGGCCGCTCCTCCCCTACTGAAACAAGTTAGGAAACTGAAGATAAAAATGGTGAACAATCTTTCTGGTCATCCTTTTGTTATTTGAAAACTGGGTTCTCCTCTTGGTAGGAGTCGAGCCAAAAGACACAACTAAATCAAAGACTGGGAGAAGGAAGGATTTATTATTACTTGCAGCAAGTAAGGAGAACACCTGGGATCTTTCCCAAAGCAGTGTCTCCCTGAACAGCAAAATTGGGAAAGTTTTAAGCTAAGGGTACACGCACATTCTTGAAGCAGAGGAGAATTCAGCATAGAATTGGGGCCAAGGTCAACAGAGTCCACACTTTAGTTGATTGAAGTCTGGAGGGCCAACATCACCATTCCATCCTCCACCTGGGTGGGTGTATTAGTTCCTGCAGAACTCAAAGATATATTATTATGTATATCCTTTGAGAAGAAACTAAGACTCTGCTTTATCACTGCACTATAGGATTGACTGTTTTCTCTGTTTGGCATTCCTTGATTCCCTTAAAATCACTGATTACACAGGCCTGTTCAAGGGCAAGCATTGTGGCCAGGCTTAGATTACCAAATGGCTTAGGCCAAAATGGCTTCTCTCATGTCAAGAAAGTCATGCCTGGTTCTCTTTCACTGGGGACCCCCTAACCTATCTACTTCCATTCCTGACAGGAAGAGAATTCAAAATGGCTTCCGCTTGTTCTTTGAGTTCCTTTTTGTCCTTTGGATGGCTCCTCCACCTGCCTGGAGGAATTAAAACATCATTATTATTAGATATTTCACAAAGACTATTTTCTGATATAAGGAGCAATAGCAGTTTATAACTATTGTGACTGGTATTTTAACTACTACTCTGTGATATGTTAAAAATACATTGTTAGTTTTATTAAGGAGTTACTCAGATGTATATATCATTTTCCTGCAAGTTGCAGAACCACCTGATTTCCACCGTTTACTAGTCTAACTTGTCCTCTAGCAATAAAACCTGAAAGTGTTTTAATTTGAGGACATCGACTTTTCAAGTAGGAAGTAAAGGGCCATGTTGCTGGTCTGGAGGGAAGTTAAATGGATTACTCAGTAATTCTGTTCCGCCCCTCTCCTGAGGGGTTATTCAAATCCACTCACATAATACATGGATTTTTCTGTAGTGATTATCCCACAAGCATTTAGCTGAAAGAAATGTAGGTTCTCCTTTTCCCTCCAATAGGAAGAGCGCTTTCACTTATGCAAATGAGAGCGCTCACGCTGGGGCCTCACAAGACAGCGCCTGACACAATCGCATCCACAGAGATACAAATCCCTCCACTTGCCTGCCTTCCTATTCATGAAGCTGCTTCAGCTTTCAGTGATGTTCATTTGCAATTTTAACACTAGCAAGAAGTATGCAAAACATGAATGCCCAACTTTTCAAAGGGGAGGAGGCTTGCCAACGGAAGAGGAGGAGGAGGAGGACAAGGGCGGAGTAAAAGCCCAGGACAGACGGTTGAGTTTGGTTTTGCTTTCTAGACACTGAAAGCCATTTTTCTTAAATACAGAAAGTAGTCAATTCTGTTTGCCCCTGCCAGATCAGGCAACTTGATTTTCTTTCAGCATTTTTAAAAACTTGGGCTTAAAGTCTTAAACTTGGTTGTAAAGTATGTAGCTTCGAATACTCACTGTTGCTAGCCCGTATCAATCTTGCCCTTAAGAATAGGATTTTTATCTTTCTCATTTGCCCTTCATGGGTACTTCCTTATTTCTCTCCCTCCCTCCCTCTCTCTCTCTCACACACACACATACACAAACACACAGCCTCTATCAAGTAGATAATATAATCTGCTATATGCTACACAGTAGCATTCTGAATAATGATAATTAAGGTGGTTAAATTCCGTTATTTATAATGATTAACACTATAGTATTTGAATACCTCTATGATTTAAATGCTTTCCCTTCTACTAGATGATACAAATACAGGTGCAATCAAACAATGAAAGCATATAAAAAGCAATGATTTACTTGCTTAAATGCAATTTTTGTTTGTTTTTTGGGGGAATAGAAAGAGTACTTCAAGAATGATAGAACAAAAATGATGTTTAGTTAAATCCTGAAAAAAAATATGGAAGAGAAAACCGAATAACAAAGAAAAAAATGCTAAAAAGAGAATAGTTGAAGAGAAATCTGATATTTAAACCTAGGCCCCTACTGGTGCCCATGGCAACTCCTCTGACAACTTGGTTTAAAAAAAAAAAAAAAAAGACAAAAAATCTATTCTTTTCTTTGCTTTCAAGGATAATCCTTGCTTTTTATTTTTTCTCCCTGGGAACCATGACAATTTTTTTTTTTCTTTTTTGGGACCATGCAGGAATTTCTTTTACAACAGACCTAATAAATAATGGAGGGTTAATGTCCTTCAGACAACTAAATGGGAAATTTGATCTTCCCAGAACACATTTCACACTCATATGTGATCTGGGTGCTGAGAAGCATAAAGTAGGGTTAGTTGTTTTATATTTAGGATTTATGCTATTTTACAATTCTTAAGTTGATACAGTATTAAATGCAATTCATGTAAGATGAGGAACTTATTTTAATTGTTCTGTTGAACCCAGCATGTGATAATCATTCTCTCTAAATTGGAACACAGTTTCTTTCTACTCTGTTGTCTGGGTGTACTCTGGTTATTATCACCCATGATGAGATAAAAATACTAAGTGAACATTAAAGCTATGACCTTCACCTTCTCTTTCAAATATCATGTCCAAATTGAGAGTCATTTTTCAAAAGTTCTATCACCATATCAGAATGTAATTCTAATTTCAGAGTTTACACCTTGTGAGCCTAAACAATGTAAGGTGAGATCCATGTAAGGTGAGATCCACCGCTTGCAGAAAAGTAGCATTGTTACCAGCCAGCGGGCCTGGCTGCTAGTTTTTATGCAATTTGCTCAAGATTTGTACATTTTTTTTCCCCTTTGAAGTGGGGAATGAGAGGAATGGTTACTTTCCACTGCCTTGTTTGCAAACCTTAAGTCTGAATTACAGGAATGCCAGTTTGTACTTAAATTTTTTCTTTTTTTCTTTCTTTTAAGATATAAATGCTCACAACTCAACAAAATTAGCATGGACTCAGAATACAGATAGATCTTTTTATGTTTTGGAGAAAAATTTCCAGGGAGGTTTAATGTCTGTAAAGTGTTACTGTTTGTAATCTCCCAGAATTTTGAGATTATTTCCTGAAAAGATTCATAATCTTTTAACAGTAAGAAGTTTTTTGAGCAATTACTCATAATGTGGTAATGTGCCAGGGTCATTTACATAAATTATTTCTTCTCTTCTTGACACTTTGGTAAGGTAATATTTTAGGCCCATCTTACTGATGAAGAAAGATAAGGGATTTGGCCGATATCAGATATTCATAAGCAGTTGAGCTGGCATTCAAACTGGTCTATTTAAATCCAAATTCTGATATATACCACTTCATATGACATCTCAGAATCAGCAGCGTAAAAATCCATTTCTCTTCTTTGACGGAAAAATTAAAGCAGGGTGCAAACAGATTAAAAAGGAGGTTGCCTTTTTATTTTTCTTTTCCTCTCTCTTTTTTTTTTCTTTTTTGGTATAGGCTTACTATACTTTTATTTTACTTTTATTTCTGTCAAAGAGTGAAGTGGAAGGAATAGAAGGAAGAGGGGAGGGGAATCTAGATTCCTGCAAAGACCTGCCCAAGCATGGAGAGCTCAGAAATGGCAGGGGTTTTTTGCAAGAAAATATCAGTGACTGATCTGCATTTTCATCTCTGATATCAGCTGCACCTGATGTTCTCCGACAGTGAGTTGAAAATTAGTCACAACCATGAAAACGAGAGAGAGACAAAGTGTCATGACAGTTTGAGTCCTGCAAACAGAATTGGTTTGAATGATTATATTAAAAAAGTATGCATTGTAAAATAAGTGCTGTGTTTTGAAATGGTCGTGGAAATGTGCCACTCAGATCATGATTGACTGACAGCCCTGCCTGCTGCTCCTGTGTTCATCACTCTGTTCCTCTGCTGAAGCCACATTTCCTCTGGCTGCTCTCAATCCATAAATGAGCACTGCAGGGGAACTAGAGCAGGTCTATACCTCTATGACATGGGACCTCTTTAAGTAATGGCTTTAATTACCATCTGCCTGGTTGAAACATTCTTAGAACTGCACTAAAGCTGTTCCTGACTGACCCTCCTTTCTTTCCCCTCTCCTCTGGCTGGTGTGCGACTTGCAGCTATAGTGGGAAGACTTTCCGAACCTACTCTGTCTCCTCTTCTTTATCCATGATAGGTGCTTCCCCTGATAAATCTCTTCAGTATCTAATTTCATCTTGGCATCTTCTCCTCCAAGGACTTGAACTGACTGTGCTCAAAGTAGTTGACCTGGAAGGCTAGCCACTTATACTGAAGATGTGTTCACATCTCAAAACACTGTTCTTTAGAGGTGTCATCAGTGTTAGACTAATGACCTAAAGAAACATAAGATATTTTATAACTAAAGATGTATCCATGAATTCAAATCCAGCCTTCATCAGTATATCTGTCTTTAAATAATTGCCTGCTTCTATGAAATCAAATTTTATATAAAAAGATTAAGATTTCTTAAAGGTATATACTACTGTGCTCCTGAAATTCTTTATAGATGATTTATATAGTCAGAGATGGTCGTGATGGGCACAATAAAAGTTCTGTAATTAGCTCTAGAATGATTTGAACCATCTACTAAGATTTTCCCCATTTGAGCTTCAGAGTCAATATCACTTTTTGCCCAAACATCATCTAAGTGCTTTCCCTATTGGGAACCGTATTTCTAGTTAATCCAGTTTATACTCTTAACACTAACCTGTTAGTCCCCAGTGTAATTTTTCTGCCAAATTCCTTTTAAATGGTATCCTTAAATCTAATGATCCTTTTCCACACTCATCAGTTATAGACTGTCACTACCTTTACAGCTAGCTAATTTTTCAACCAGTGTCTCTTTCTCCTGAGGGTCCAGGAGAGGAAGACATAAATTTTCCCATCATGAGGAATTAGTTGGCCAAGTTGTACATCAGTCCAGAGAAGCAAGTCTGTACAATTCTGCTGCTGTAAGTTTTTAAGAGTTACACCGACACCTGATAAGTTCAATAGAGTGGTGTCTCTGAAGTTATAAAATCTGGTCATTCTTACTCTGCTATTTACTGATTTTGTGACTTCAGGCAAGTTAAGGAATCCTTTAAGTCTTAGATTCCACTTGCAAGTATCTATTCTTAATAACATCTACTTATAGTGATGTGATAATGGTTGCATGGTGATCTACAAAGAGTATTTAAATAATTCTTATGCAGTGAAAGTCCTTAATAAATGTTCATTATTATTTTTATATGTTATGGCTCAAAGTTCCTAAAGATAAAAATTTGCTTTTTTCTGATCTAGGTTTCAGGAAATTAGATAAACTAACCTGAAAATGTGAGTTTACTATATTAGTTATTGATTCAAGTTCTGGATTTGCACCGAAGTTTTGCTTTTTTACTCTTGTTTATAGTATATAAACCTGAAATGTGTGTGTCTTTAATTTAATGCAAATTCCACGATGGATTTTAGTAAAAGAAGACGGATGAGTGAATTATAATATGGCACACTGTCAGTCTGCAGGTGGTTCTACCTAAAAGCCAGGCTGAAGATGAGATGGTACCTGGAATCCTCTAGCTCTCAAATCAGGACATGTGCAATTTTTTTCAGTAATTATTCTCATAGTGGAATTTAATAATACTTAGTACTCTTCATTTAAAATGAATATATTAAGAAATATAAGATTTTCCTCTCCCTTGAGTTTTTAAATGGCTTTTAAAATGTATCTTTTCCACGTTGCATTAAAATTTGGAGAGTTAAAATGGTGACTATGGTTGATAATACTGTATTTTATAATTGAAAGTTGCTAAGAGAGTAGAATGTAAGTGTTCTCACCAAAAAAGAGAAATATGTGAGGTGATAGATGTGTTGATAAACTCAGTAGTGGAAATCCTTCCACAGTGTATATGTGTATCAAATTATGTTGCACACTTTAAATATATCATAATTTTACTTGTTAGTGATACCTTAAAAATGCTAAAAACAATTTTTGGAGAGTTAAACTCTAAAGTTTTGTTTGTCAAAGCAAATTCATTTTCAGATATCTAAAAGAAACAGAAACCAATCTGATTGTGCAAAGCTCTATATGCACAGTGTTTATGCCATTTGAGCACTGGGTTGAATGGGACTTTCACTGATCTGTTTATTGCACTGTTTGGAGGCTAATGATGTCTTTTTATAACATCAGCCACACAAATGAACCAAGCACCTTCCCTTCCATCAGGACTGTTGGATAGCACGTTGTCCACAAGTGGTATGTTAGCGGAATTGGAAGAAGAGACATTGAACTTTCAAGGGCAGTTTAGAGCTTAGGTTCTTCTTTCCCTTCTTACTTTGAAGATACCATTTCCTCCCTTCCTAGTCTTCTCTCATCTCATTTTGTTTTTTATTCTTTCCATATCCATTGTTACCTAATCCTTGGGGTGGAAATTGAATCTGCAAGCAGTATCATTTCTGTGCTGTAGTCAGTCCAAAAGTTTTTCTCAGTCTTTACTTTTGTATGAATTGGAGTTGCTTTTAGGGTTCCAGTGAGGAAGCTAAAAGGATGAGAATTGAACAGAAAATATAGGCAGATTAATGCTAACATTTCATCTTTGGCTTTTACTTATTGTTTATTATGGAAGTATTCAAACTTCAAACATACAGAGAGTGGAGAGAATAGTATAAAGAATTCTTGTGTTGTTACCACTCAGCTTCAGCAATGATAAACACAAATAGTTTTTGTTTCATTTATCTCCTTCTACTTTATCTCTGTTATTGATCCTGAAGCATTTTAAAGCAAAACTCTGATGTCATACTATTTCACCCAAAAATACTTCAGTGAAGGTTTTAGCGGATAAAGGCTTTTGCTTCCACTGTTGATGCAAGTATCTAAGATAGAAAGTAGTGTAATATTCTTCTGTACTCTATGGTAACCTGGGGTAACTTGCTTTGTTATCACAATGACATTAAGGGTTTGGGTCTGCTTATCCTGCTAGCGGTACTGACTATTTAATGAGAAATCTTTTAGAAGACTTGAAATTCTATATTACTAAATCCCCTAGAGGATAAATACAGCTTTCTCATTTTCCAGTTATAAATATTACAGTTGAGGTCCTAGCAAATACAATCATGCAGATATAAAATGCTGCATACAGCAGGCTTTCAGTTCTTAAGTTTTAAGGTCATTGATAAGTAGGTGTTTTCAAAAATCCTTCCAAAGATTTGAAATTTGATAGGTGAAACATTAAAAAAAAAGGGGGGGGGGGATAACTGCTGTGCCCAGAGACACATGATTCTTTTCAGAAGGTAAAGGGTTAATGTTTTACCCTTTAAGGTGGAGGAGGAGCACAGACTCAACATCAGTCCCAAGAAGGGTGTCACCATCTCGCCTTCTTCTGGTGAAGTTAGAACGACTGACTAATTCCTAACAGTTGTAGATGTGGTTACCCAGCAGAAAGCACAAGTGGGAGTTTGATTTCTGTGTTTTCTTTCTGAGATATTGGTAGGATGTTTTGGCAGGTCAGTAAATTGACTTTTGACTATTGACCTCACTCTGCAGGAAGAGTTTTAGCACATGCAGCTTCTGAGCTGACACATGTTAATTTCAACCCATAGTGACAATGCTGGAATTTCTGTATCTGCTCAGGGTCACAGTCATTTCTTTGAGGGCAAGGGTTTTGTCTCTTTTTGATACATTGATCTATTGGGTCCCTGCTGCATGCGTTATCCTTTACTGACTGAGTCTTAGTTAAACTCTTAATTTTAGATTTGACTTCCCTACATGCCTCTTTAAAAGGTTGTTTATCCTGTGGCTCTACTTTTCCAATTACTTTTTAAAAAATTATACAGTTGATTCATATATATATATATATAATTTCTGGTGTATAGCATGGTGATTCAGTTGTGTATATATATTCTTTTTCATATTTTTTTTCATTATAGGCTATTACAAGGTATTGAATATAGTTCCCTGTGCTATATGGTAGGACTTTGTCATTTATCTATTTCATATATAGTAGTTAGTATCTGCAAATCTTGAACTCCCAATTTATCCCTTCCCACCCCCTTTCCCCACTGATAATCATAAGTTTGTTTTCTATGTCTGTGAGTCTGTTTCTGTTTTGCAAATAAGTTCACTTGTGCCATTTTTTAGATTCCACATATAAGTGATACCACATGGTATTTTTCTTTCTCTTTCTGGCTTACTTCACTTAGTATGACAATCTCCAGGTCCATCCATATTGCTGCAAATGGCATTATTTCATTCTTTCTAATGGCTGAGTGCTTTTCCATTGTATAAATATACCACATCTTCTTTATCCAGTCATCTGTCAATGGACATTTAGGTTGCTTCCACGTCTTAGCTATTGTAAACAGTGCTGCTATGAACATTGGAGTGCATGTATCTTTTCCTATTGACTTTTGATCATTTGTTTAGTTGGTCATGAATGCTTACAGAAGAGATATCGTGTCTTGACTATTTTATTCATTCCAAATTTTACTTAAGGGCCTTTCCCATAAGCCTGTTAAGATTAGAATAATAAAATATGATGGCGGAGACATTCAACTGGTTTCCTCTCTGTAAGTCTTCCTCTGAGGTCCTTGACATTTTTGCTAAAATATTTCAAATAGACCTTTGTTTTATAAACTCAGTAATGAGAAGCTTTTAAAAATAGTCCGTTGTGTTATTGAAAAACTCATTTTGTTAGAAAGTCATTATTTTTGCTGTATGAAACTCCCTCTTTGTTTAGCTTATACCATTCATGCTTTCCGTGGGAGAACCCCTCAGACATTGGAAGGCATTTATAGCATTCTTTGCTTAACTCAAGGTCAAATCGAGACTAGAACTCCTACTAAGTTTAGTTATTGCAAAGACTATGTTTATACATAGGCACTCTCTTAGTCTCATAGTTTAAGTACAACTTATGTTTTTTAAACAGTACAAAGTAAAAAAAAGTATCCTTAAACTTAGAAAGAGAAGAGGAGGGGGAGAGACAGAGAGGAGTTTAAATTGTGGTCCCCTGTATGAATCTCTGTGTAATGCTACTTGAGCATATTTATAATTAAAGATTCACATATATATGTGTATATATATATGTATGTATATATATCTATATCTCCATGTGCAAAATACATTTAAAAGTCTTCAAAAAGTTGAAACATGAAAGTGGATTTAAAATGCCAAGAAGTTAAAAAAAATCTAGACTGTTGGCTTTGTGCTAAAGATTATTATTTATTTTCTAAGGATAAAAATTTGTTAACAAGATTAATGACTATTTGTCTAGCTTTACTTGTTCTCTGTGCAGAATTATAAAATAGCATAGACACATCTGCTGTCTCTTTTCTTTCTACTTTCTGAGACTTCAGAACTTTTAAATATTTTAATATCTACTTTTTTTATCTTTTTCCATGATGTCTTCTAAAACAATGATGTTTTAAAATGCTTGTGATTGATTAGTGATGGGACACTGCCCAGCAACCAAAACACAGCTATTCTTAGCAAATCACACTGCATTACATTTTGATTTCTAATTTAAGAAGAACTGTATTTATTTTCAACGGCAAAGGCTAGACAATGAAAAAAATTTCAAGAGTTCTAAATCTTTAACAAACAGAAGCATTCTTTAGTATCTGGAATGTGTTTTGAAAGAGTTTTATTTTTTATAATTTTAAAAGGTGTCATTGAATAAAGAGAAGATTTCATATAAACCTAGGCTTTTGTTTTTATTCTTTTTCTTCCCTTTTTTTTTTTTTGATTAAAGAGGGAATCTTAAACCACATCTTAAAATCAAGATGTGGTTCAAAGGGCCAAGAACATTACAATACTTGAGAAATCGTATTATCTCAATCTGTCCTTTTCTTTTTAACTTCTGATGCAATCAGGAAGTGATTTAATGTGTTCTTGTCATTAATAATATAACAGGCTGTAACTAGAATGTACTAAACCACAATCAATTCATTTTGTTTTCTTATAAAATGGAAAAGAGAATGAAAAATAGAACCCTTCAACTTGCCTGGTAAATAACCATCCTTCCAACTAGCAGCTTCAATTAATTCAGTATGCTGGCCCTGTGTTATTATGGTGACATTTAGTAGGTTATTATCTTTCTTGGAAATCAGCTTATTTGGAATATAAGAGAGAAAAAGAAGAAAAAACGGTGAGGTTGTGTTTGTGTTCTTTTTCACTTGGTAGCAATGTATTTTTCCATGTAAATTCTTCATCATACAAGTATATCTCTCTTGTCTTCATCTACTTTTGCATACTTATGTTGTTTATTTATATACATTTTCTTAAAACTTTGGCAGATATTTGCTTTCTAGACCAGATTTATCAAATTTATGAACTCAGCACTTCATCTTCTATTAATATATTCATATTTTTTTAAACCTAGGAGGAAAGATAATGGTGCTGGGTCAGAATGATTAATAACCTCTAATTTGTTAACAAGATTTCATGACAATTTGTCTATCTTTATGTTGTCTTTGTGCAGAATTATAAAATGGCAAAAGATAAAGTTGGTGACCATTTATCTCTTCCAACTTGGCCGTGTTTGTCTTGAAAATTTTTCCATCCTAAGGGAAACTGCCTTTTTCATTACACTATACAGTGCAGAGTGTTTAACAATGTTTCATAGAGTAGGTAATAAAATGTCTTTGTCAAGCAAGTGATAAAAGTGCTTTATACATATATTTTGTTTACAGAGAAACTGGGGCCCTAGAAGTAGAAAAAGAATATGAGAATTCCTCCTTAAAGCTCATCCTTTGAAAACATTAGTTATGGCTCCTAGTGATGTGTTCAATTGTTTCTCAGACAAAGTGTTTCATCTTAAGTGAAGACAAGGACTGATTGAGTAGTTCTATTTAACAACAGTCTTCTTAAGTTACCTTTTTGTAAACTGGAGCTATGAATAATTCAAGTTTCTCAGTAGATCACAATGACTCCTTAACAATAAACAATGTTTCACGTATCACTCAGGCACCTATATCTGCAAGGAAACACTAAGATGAATGTGTTTTTCAGACTCTTTATTTTATAGATTCAACTCATATTCAACTTGGAAAAGTTTAATGATACCACATCTCAGAAATAACTTAGAAAAATTAAGATGATCTAGTTTTATATCTAGAGAGAATCTTCCTATAATAGAATTTTCTTAAAGCTATTCCAGGAGCTGACTCAGTATGGTTTTTAAAAAATATGTCAATTTTATTGCATTGTAGTAAAAGTAGTTTTAAATATATTTAAATGTGACTACAGTGGGAATGGTTTTCATAGACGTTTGTTGCACTGCTGGGTAAAGATATAGGTTAAAATTTCAGAGTTTTAAATGTTAATGTTTAAAACTAAATCAATTAAAAGAATCAAGATAAATGAAACAGACACATTCCTTAAAGATATAAATTCAGTATTTTTGTCATAGCCCTTTTTCTTAACTTCATTCTTCTCCTTTACTTTGCGAAAGATTTCCAGGGAATTTCTTTTCTGTATAACTCATCTTTCTAATTTTCGAATTATCTTCCCATGTTTGAATAGAGTAGGCTGATTCTGGATACTGGACTTAAAAATAATATTTTTGATAAATTGTGCTGGATCAAGTACGTATCTACATGATAAAAAAATCACCACTCTGCTCCTCTATTTCACTTGCATTTTTTTTCAACAAAGGTAGCTGTCTGTCTACAATGGAAAGTCTGTATTAGCTATTGAAAAGATATGTTCTCCATGATATTTTCTAATATTTTAAACTGTTAATGCATCAGTGGTATGCAGCTATTAAATGCATCTTTAAATATGTCTCTGATTCTATTATAAAATTCTAGAATTTGAATAGTTAGGTTAACAGCATGCAAATATATGAGTAAGCTTCTTCAGAAAAGTTGAATCAATTTATATCGCCAGTAGCAGAGGTGGAGCCTACCTGTTTGCTCACACCCTAATTAGCGTTGGCTAATATTCATTTAAACATTTTCCAACTGGTGGATTAGAAATGATATATACCTATTTAGAATGTATGTTTTGAGATAATTTATATTTGAAAATTAGCCTTTTTATGATATTTTCCCATTTTTCTCTTCAACGTTTATTTCTTACTGACTTGGAGTTTATATACACACAGACACACTCACACATGCACACATATGTTAAGGGCACAACCTCTTCTGCCTGTCACATATGTTGCAAATGCTTTTTCCAGATTTCCAACTGCTTTTTAATTTGATGGTCTGGCATGTCCTATAAAAGTTTGAATTTTATACATTACTAAACCTATAGGTTATTTAGAGGTCTTGACAACCACTCCAAAATTTACCTTCATATTCTCTTTTAGTGCCTGGAAAATTACATGTAAATCAAGTCACAGAAACTAGTATATCTCTATAGATCCCTCATTAAACATTCCTATTATATCTATTTATGAATATGAAATATACAAAAGTAAAGAGGATCATTACACTAGTTTTTTAAGCAAATGTTTATTGAAAATAACATGCATATTGGTATGTATGCAAACCATTAGTGTAAAAATTGATAAATTTTCCTAAAATAAAGTATCATCCACGTTAAGAAAAAGGACCTTTCACATTTTTGCATTTAGGAGCCCCATTTCTGCCTCTTCCAGTCACTATTCCCAAGGAGTCACCGCTATCCTGGTTTATGACACCAAAGACTGGTTTTCCTGTTTTTAAGCTTTGTATAAATGGAATCAGTGGGTAATCTTTTGTGTTAGGTTTCTTTGACTTTGTACTGTGAATGTGAGATTCATCCACATTCTCCTACAGAATTGTAGTTCTTGTATTTTTCTTGCTGTCTAGCATATCATTGGGTGACTATAACACTTATTTATCCATTATGCAAATTAGAGATAATTGGTAGGCTCCAGTTTGGGCTTTATGAACAGTACTTTTAGAAATATTGTGGAACATGTTTTGTGGTGAAGATGTTTAAATGTTTGAGTTTGATATATACTTAAGAGTTACGTTGCTGAATCGTAGCATGGAGTGTATATATTTGGCATTTGTAGACAGTCCCTAATAGTTTTCCAAAAAGGTTGTATCGGTTTACAGTCCCTCAGGTAGCACATGTGTGACCCAATTCTCCACATTTTTCTAGTTACTTGATGTATTCATTTTTAATTGTCTAACAAATTACCACAAAGTTAACGTTTTTAAACAACTTACATTTATTACTTCACAGTTTCTGTAGGTCAGAAATCAGGATGTGGTTTAGCTGGATTCTCCCTTAGGAATTCATAGAAGTCAAGGTGTTGGACAGGCTGTTTTCTCATCTAAAGGTTTGACCAGGGATGGCTCCTCTTCCAAGGCTCTCACATTTTTGACAGAGCTCATTTCCTTGTGGCTGCATGACTGAAGATCCTGGTTTTTTCCTGGGTTTTGGCTGGAAGCTGCTCTTAAGTCCTAGAGCCCAGTTGCAGTTCCTTGCCATGTGGCCCTCTTGATTGGCAGTTCACAACAGGGCTGTCTGCTTCTTCATGGCAGGTGGGATGGTCCCTCCAGTTGGCGAAGATGGAGTCTTATATAACAAAATGGAAGTGCCATCCCATCACCTTTGCCATATTCTATTGACTAGAAGCAAATTGCGGGTCCTTCCAGACTCAAGGGGAGGAGATTATACAGGGTGTAACAGTAGGGAGTGGAGATCATGTAGCTGTCTTAGAATTTGTCTGTATTAACTTAAGTGGAGTCTACAATTAAATTTCACTTCTGTATATAATAACTTCGAATGGAATGTGTACATCTAGTTTTAGTATTTATTTTCTCTTCTCAGCACCTTGTGGCCCTCATCAAACAGTGTATTTCTTCACTGCTTACTTGGACTGCATGCATGATATAACTTCTTTTTTTTCTTTTTATTGAAGTATAGTTGATTTATAATGTGTTAGTTTCAAGTGTACAGCAAAGTGATTCAGTTATACATATATAAATATATATACTTTTCCAGATTCTTTTCCATTATAGGTTATTACAAGATATTGAGTATTGTCCCCTGTGCTATACAGTAGGTCCTTGTTGTTTATCTGTTTTATGTATAGTAGTGTGTATACGTTAATCCCAAACTCCTAATGTATCCCTCTCCCCAACACCTTTCCCCTTTGGTAACCATAGCTTGTTTTCTATGTCTTTGAGTCTATTTCTGATTTGTAAATAAGTTTATTTGTATAACTTTTTTTAGATTCCACACATAAGTAATATATGATGTTTGTCTTTCTCTGTCTGACTTCACTTATTATGATAATCTCTAGGTCCATCCATGTTGCTGCAAATGACATTATTTAATTCTTTTTATGGCTGAGTAATATTCCATTGTGTGTGTATACCATATCTTCTTTATCCAATCATCTTTCAATGGACATTTATGCCTCCATGTCTGGGCTATTGTAAATAGTGCTGCTGTAAACATTGGGATACATGTGGCTTTTTCAGTTAGAATTTTCTCTGGGTATATGCCCAGAAGTGGGATTGCTGGATCATGTGGTAAGTCTGTTTTTAGTTTTTGAAGGAACCTCCATCCTGTCCTCCGTAATGGCTGCATCAATTTACATTCTCACCAACATTGTAGGAGGGTTTCTTTTTCTTCACACCCTCTCTAACATTTATTACTTGAGGACTAGGAGACTTCTTTTTTAAAACAGTATTTCTGCATTATGTCTCTGAAGTAGATGCTCTTGCTGTTTCACCAGGTTCCCTTTCACAAGGCAAGTGCACTCATCCCTCTGGCCCAATAAGAGCTAATGTGCCCCCGGATTATACACTTCCCACCTTCACCCACCTTGAAGGGAAGCATCAATGACTAACTAACACGAGTATACAAGGGCTAGTCCCTTGTCTCCAACGAGAACCAGCTCGGTGCAATTTATGCTCCAGAGTGCCTCGTGGGATCAGGCTGAATTGAGACTTTAGCCAAGACCTCACCTTTGCTGAGCTTTCTTTCCTGATCTGTCCTACCTCCGACATCCCAATTCTCCTGAAATACTCCTCTATAAGTCCTCTTCTGGCTTTCAGGTACTTAGGGAAATCTCCTAACTTTTCCTTACTCTATTATTACAGTTTGCATTATAGAAGTTGTGTGATTATATTGAAAAGCTAATGAAATTAAGTATCACAGAGTCACAAAATAGGGACATTGCAATTCTCCTCACTGTTTTCTCACAAACACAGATGGGTATTTCTTCAAAAACTGCATTTCTCTTTTCCTTTTTCTTTTTTGGTACAGAATACCTTTAAATATGATTTTATATATACTTAGTACAAAAGACATTATCCTGTTTATTAATAACTCTTTTGCAGAGTGCTGTTGATCCTTTGAGAGGTGTTTGTTAAATTCAGTTGTCACATTGACTCACCTCAGCTGTATCCTAGTTTGTGCAGTAGGCGGTGGTATCCTTGGTATCTACAACCAGTACTGTGTGGCCACACGCATCACAACAGCCATGATCAGTGAATAGCCAGTATCCCTGTTCTGGTGAAAAACATCTATCTGTGAATAGATGTGTATATATCAATGTATCTTTCCACCCAACTGTAATCTTACTTTGAAATCATTAAGGAATACTCTATCTAAAATAACGCTAAGGAAAGTTTCCTGTTGAGGCAAATAATTCATTTTTTAAAAAAGGAAATAGTAACATTGATCACTTATATAAATCCCAATTTTATGGTAACAGGTCTTTAAAGGAAGGAAACTTTTTTTTTATTAATTTATACAGATATATAATACAACTAATGTACTAGAAAGTAAAATTTAAACCATACCTTATGATCTTAAATCTACCTTAATTTTTCTTTACTTACCAATATATGGGTATCCCCAGGGTAAGCCTGAATAGATGATTCAGACTTGGAAACTTAATATCCAAGTTGATATTAGATTTTTTTTATAGATATTACCATGATACATTCTCTGTTTCTATAAATAGACCCACCAACCACTTGGTCACCCAAACCTGTCACCTGGAAATTAATTTTCACTTTACTGCCTCCTCCATCTCCTTCATCCGATACCGTATTATTTGTCACTAAGTTCTGCTGATTTTAATAACCAGATATTGCTGTCCCTTTATTTATCCCCTTTGACTTCAGGGAAAATTCTTATCACTGAATAGACTATTGCTATAATCTCATTTGTTGGTTTCTAATGGCTCCATCCTTCTACATCACAGTGAATTTTTTTTTGTCTACATTATAAATCTGAATATGCTACTCACTTGCTTAAGACACATGAAGAGCTCCATTCTATTCAGAATATATTAAAGACCAAAATCCTTGTGTGGCACATAAGATCCTTCACAGTCTGATCCCTGCCCCTCATCTATATTCATGCTTTGTTCCAGTACAAGTCTTTTGTTCATAAAACACGTCACACTTTTTCATTCCTCTACACCTTCGCACATGCAGTTACCTCTGGCTGCAAATTCTTTCTCCTCTTCCTTTACCAAGTGAGAGGCCCTGCTTATCCATCCTGACACTGTCTAAAGGTTAACTCCTGAGTCAGTTCTGCTTTGGCATCTCTGGGCAGGGTTGAAGCTTCTTTATGCTTTCCTTGCACGTTGTGAGCACATCTCTTATAGCATAGGATTACAAGTTCCTTTAGCCCCTGGACTGAGTTTTCTTGATATTACCAGTTCCAGCCTAGCAAATCGCTTGTCACACAATGCTCAATAAGTCATTTGCTTTTTGAATAGTGAATGATTATATATTCATAGTCTACTTTAAATCACTAAGCTGTTTCACGACTCCAATTTTTTTAACACTTCAAGAAATGGATGGATTTCTCAGTCATCTTTAATCTACTATAGGGCCTTACAATATAATATCTGACAGGCACTAAATAATCAATACATATTTTTTGAATGAATAAGTGAATGACTAAATGTAGGTGCAGAACCCTGCAAGCAAAAGAAGTCTGTTAGATTCCTCCTTTGTGACTATTTCTGTTGTGGATTTAATAAGTTTTAAGAATTTATGCAGTTTTTGTAAAATCATATTTTACTGATTTAATTACTGTTTCTTTTGAATAATTGGCTACTGATCTCAAACAAAGTTACTCTTTTAATGTCAAAAGCTGTTCCTATTCAGCTCTTTCTCTTTTCTAATTTTTACCTTTTAAAGAGTAACAGATTTAAGGTTAGGGTATAAAAATTTTTCCCAACTGGAATTTACAAGCATTATCACACTGAATGTTGCAATATGTAATTTGATATAGAGATATCGTCTCTAAATGCAAACTATGCCCAAGACTACCAAAGACTACTAAACGATAGTACACCCTCCCCCTAAAAAAATAAAGACAAGGTAGAAAATGTAACAATTTGTGTCCAGAAGTTCTTGGCTGAAGAAATCATGACAATATTTGATGTTTCCTTATATATTTTAGCATTTACTTATTGTTTGCAATGTTTTCTGATAGATGCCACAGTGGATTCAAAGATAACAATTTAGTCCCTGACTTTCAGAAGTTACCAATGTATTAGAAAAATTTGGATAGGATGGTAACTATTATGAAATGCTGTATGTTAAAAGTGGATTAGAAGATAAATCAAGGATAATGGCCAGTGAGAGCAAAGAAACTTAATTTCTGTTGTAGGAAATCATGGAGGCAGTGAAATTTGGTCATATCTTGAAAACTGAACAGAATTTCGACTTTTGTAGATAAACAGGCTGACGATATATTGTGATTTCCCAGGGTATAGAACTGTTTTCTACTAATGTATGAGGGTTCTCTGTCTCCATCATCCCCCACCTGCCAAGCAGATTCTTTACGTCTTTCTCCTCTCCTCTGACCCCCATCTCCTGATAGAAGTTCTGTTTCTTTTTTTCCCAAAGAAGATGCTAGACAGCATCAGAGAAAGAAAATATCTTACTATTACTAGCTTTGCTTACATAGAGAAATGACATAATAAGCAGCTAAGAAACCATGGACAGTAGAGAGAGAAAGATATGCTTCATGGACTGCACTGGGGAGGGTTGTTAGGGGTTTGGCATGTAAGAGACTCCAGAGAAGCTGTTAGTGCTGGAGAATCGGGTATTAGAGGGAGAAGTTAAGGTGGGTTTGCATAGTTGAGAAATTAGACCCCCTCTGATATTCCTAAAGACATATGAGTAGAGTGAATTTCCATTAAGACTTATTTTTGGTCGTTGGAATGAGCTTCCATAAATATGACTGTATATTTATTATTATTATTTAGTCTTTGCATGAGGGCCTGGCTTTTATTAGGTTTATCCATTCATAGACCTATAGAGGTACTTGGTAGATTTTAGGTAATGATAGATGGTTTAATTTCATTGGGATGATGAGATCATGAAAAGGAAGAGTGAAAGTTATGGCTGGAAGAGTAATGAGTGTTTTTGTGTGTGTGTGTTTGGAGAAGGGGGCTGGTGGGCATGTGATTGACCTTGAGGGCCATGGTACTGAGATTGGGTTTCACTGAGGAGGCGCTAGAAAGCCACTAAAGAACTTTGTTCAGATAGTGAGGTGAACATTGTTAGGCCTAGGAAACATTCATCTGGTGATTATGTGCTCATGAGGTGGAGGCTAAATACTGAAGGTAGGAAAGCTAATTACCTTTCAGGGGGCTGTTGAAATATTCTTTTAGAGGCATCTAAACATTTAAAATTGTTCATTCCTGTCATTAGAAAATTGGAGCACACATTACCATATATGTTTGTTTATAAATTACATATATATTAATATCTTCTAGATATTATAAAATATTAACAAAAATGGAAGTACAAATGCCTGATTGTATTGCCGTGTTACCCCTTTTAGCATCCTTAGGCCATTTTGAAGACTGCTGTAGAGCATGGTATAGAGAGATGACGAGGTCTTCACTGTAACTGTGGAGGTGGAGATAGCCAGGATGAGGACAATGTAAAGATTGTAACATTTGACCAACTGGATTTTGGGCATAAAGGAGAGAGGTGGAAAAGATAATAGCTCTCACATTTCATACTTGTTGAACACGTAGAATGATAGTTTGACTCATAGAAATATGTTTTTGTTTTAATAAAAATTGTTTTCAGGAAAATGTAAAAAAAAATGGATTCTGACAACATTACTTCAGACTGCTGGTAATAATAAAATAGAGCAATCTGGCAAAAAATTAAAATTTCTGCATTGGAACCTCAAAGTGAGATTGTGATTGGAAGTGCAAATTAATTAAGTCCTTATGTTGTAGGTCAAACTATACAGCTACCTAAATAAAAATGACTGAGGGAGGAAGCAAATCAGTGAAGACCACTTCCATTTATGGGGCAGGTTTGGGTTTAAGGGTCTCAGTAAGGAGAAAAGTATAATTGTGTAAAGAACCAAGGGAGAAGACAGATTCCTAGGGAAGATAGTTTTTTTTTTTGTTTTTGTTTTTGTTTTTTTTAATAGGACTGGTGTGTTCAACAACATCATCCAAGGTTGCAGGAAAGTCTATAAGCAAGAACCTAAGAGAAGTTTACTGGATTAGGGATTAAAGGCAGCTTTGGTGTGATTAAAAAGCTGTAATCTTTTGGAAATCATGGAACAGAAGATATCTCAAAAATCTCAAGATGGTACAGCCTTAATTTTCTGAAAAGAAAAAGAATGTTCTGTTAAATTCAGACTTGAAAAAGGACACACTTCTAGAAAATTATTAAATAAAATCTTTAATTATAGACAACTCATAATGTTTAATTATTATTAAGCATAATCTTTTAGGACATTTAAATAAAATTCAAGCTACAGGCATGTCATTCTAACATAACTTTATTTTAATTGTTCTCTTACTTGTATGTTAAACTGTTAAAAGAATACAGATATGTATAAATAAACTTATACATTTATTAATATTTTAATATATGATTATATGTTTTTATGTTCATAATTCCTTGTTTTAATAGTCATTATAATTGCTATATTAATGGATGTATGACAGTTCATCTAGAGACTAATATAATTCTTCCTGAATCTTGAAGTGATTTTCTATGCATGAGTGTAAAGGATCATCTGTCAAGAGGGACGGCAGAGGGGAAATGTTAATTTTGCTTATTTTCTTTGGATACATTGAGATTTGGTTTCTACCTCAAGCTTGCAGTATTTGTTTTCTCTACTGAGACTTGTTTATTTTCTTATTGCATTGGATGAAATAACATTTTTCCCTAAAGTCCTTCATGATTTATTTCTGCACTTGATTAAAACATTGCATTTAGAACTTTATAATCACATACTGACATTTTGTTTGAAAACAAGATGCATTTCAAAAACAAATTTTAACACATTTAAAGATGTTTCTTGATCCACCCCTGTGTTTTTGCATATGTGGAAAATTACTTCATATTCGTGTTCCTCATTCTGCTTGATTTTGAGATGGATATCAAATTATGTGCCTAAAAACAAAATTTCATAGAATCTTAAAATTGTGATAGAACTTGTAAGGTTATTTACTTTTTCAGACTTAGAAATCAGTCATTTGAGAATCTAGTACCAATAAAAATCTACAAAGGAGAGATTCTCCATCAAAATATTGATGTCTCCACTCAAGATATTGGTAAAAGTATATGAATATTTTTGCATTAAGTTTTTAGTTCGTATTAATTCTGATTGCTGTAACATATCAAACTGACCACAGTAATGAAAGAAATCACCAGGTTCATGATGCCTGATACAGTTTTTTAAGATCACATAAGAATAACTTTACTCTTAGGCAAAGGAAGACGAAAATCTTCTTTGCTATAATTCAAACCCATTTCCCCTTGTTTGATTTCCAGGGGGTAACTTCCCCAGTTTGTTGATGTGTATTATGTGTAATAGAATCATAAAGTTTACTAATAAAAATAAAGATCAAATCTATCACTTCTCTTTGATCCATCAGTCCTGTCTCTTTGTTATAGAGTTAGAATAAAGAGAACGCTATCCATTGATTAAGCATTGTGTGTGGGCATATGTGTCTTTATGTGTGCATAAACAACTTAAAAATAGACATTAGAGAAGGCAATGCATCTATAGTTTCTACCTTTAGAGGAATGACAAGCCTCATTTGGAGTTAAGATACAAACACATGAAAGGACTACATTGCTACCAACTGCACAATCTGGTACATATCACATAAATGCATGAGGCACTGACTAAGACATAGGGGCTTGGAGAGCAAGGGAAGGCTTTGGAGAGGTGAGTATGGTACTAATTTTGGAAAAGATGTTAAACGCACATAAACACATAGGAAACAGGAGCAGAGGGAGAGAGTGTAAAAGGAAGTGAGAAGGAGGGAGGAGATGCTAAGGAAGAGATTACATATCTTCTATGTTCCAGACCCTGTGTTCCATGTTTTATAGATTTTATTTAAGTACGGGTCAAATAAGAAGTTAACGTGTTTTTATTTAACAAGTTCTGCTGATTTTTTTCCTGGCCATTATATTACTGTGTGTGTATATTTTCCTCTAGTAGCTTACAGTTGACTTTTCTTCTGTGATTTTTTTTAACATATGCAAATAGGGATTACAAGTTTACAATTTGTGGTTTAAAATTCTGTGGCTCTTCTTGGTATTTCAGAACTCGGCAACTTAAGAGAGATTCCTTAAGTATCTAAATGCTGTCACCCAACTCTTTTGCATAAGCATACTTTTATGTAAATAAATTTTGTAAGATAATCATGTAATAGCTCATCAATAATGTTCCCCTTTCACTTATGAAAGATATTCTCTAGATTATTCAGTAAAGCAGTGGGAATGTCTATAAGAACACCTTTTAATTTTTGAAGATGCTCCAAAAATTCTACCTAAAATATCTTTTAAAGAGTTTTTAGATTTCATGGTTGCTGTATCATGTTGTGTATTCTCAGGAGCAAAAGATTCTTGACTATTAATTAGTATAATGTTGCATGATTGCCTTATCAAGTATGTTGGATGCAAGGTCAGTTAAACAAAATGACTTTCCAACTCCTGACACTGTCCCTGATTATCGAAGCGCATCAGACTGCAGCTGCATTAAGATGCTGGAACTAGACAGTCCATTTTAAATGGATGATAGAATCACGTAAGAAAGGAACAGTCTTTTTAGGTTGTTTGCTTGTTTTTAGGAGAAGATGATATTTAAAAAGAGCTAAGGAGAGCATGAGAAGATTGGGTAAAATTTCAAGATGTTTACTGAAAAATTGGATGCTCTTTATTTTACAACAGAAAGCACTCTGAGGGAATGATCGCGGTCTTTAAACATTCTTGCAATAATTGCCACTGACCATGGGAATCTCTGGTGTAATTTGTTTTTGCTCTTTTAAAGCTAAAGGATAGCCCTTCTCTTCTCTTGTGCCATTATAGTATTTCTACCAATATGTGAAGTCTACCTACCTCTATAATCTGCAACATGCCCTAGTAGTTGACAGTCAAGTTTTCAGTAATGAATGATTTATCCTGGGAACCTGTGTACTTAGATTTCATCTTGTTTACTTTATATATTTTCACTTTGCCATTTAAACAAATTTCATCTAAATATTATTATTTGTTTTTAAAGTCTTTGCTTTTCAGTCTGTTACTAATTTACTTTCATATTCACTTTCAAAAAATGAATTTTCATTTCAGTTCTAAACTCTAAATTGTAATTCCAGTGATTTTTCTATTTGTAATGCTCTCCACCATTATTCCTAAGAAAATCTCAAGAACCTAGCTTCCTTGATGTTCCAAAACAAAAATTTTGAAAAAGTCTTTGAGTGTTCATACAGAAACTTTATAATTTTTGGTAATAGAAAAAAAATTTCTAGATTCCTGAAAGGATTAACACTTATTATATTTTCCAGAAAAGGAAATAGTAACATTGATGTTTTCCTAAAGAAAAATCATGAGGGTCCAACATTGATCTGTTTATCTTTTTTTCACTTGTACCGGAATGAGAATATTTGTTTAAAATCTGTCACTACTCAGCTGTATACTCTTGTATCCTGTGTGATCTCATGTGTGTGTTTAAATAGAAAACCTGTTTAATTTTACTTTTGAGACTCCTAAAAAGGATAGTTAAATCTTTGCTATTTAATTTATATTTCTTGTCTAAAATTTTAACATATTAAAATACAAACCATCTCACCAATTTTTTAATAGTTAATATTTATTATGAAAATTGCAGTCTTAAGATAGGGATACTTTTATAAATACATGGATTAAAGGTATTTAAACAAGACATGTCAAATCTTAGCCAGTCATAACAACAGTGGTCACAGTGACTTGTTTCTTGATTACCCCAAGGCTTATTGGTTGAATTTTGACCATTACAGCACCTTCCCATATGAACCATACATGATTTCTGCAGTTAAATGTCTATTTAGGCTGCATCTCTTGTGATTTTATCACAGCTGACTTCCTGGCTGATTTCTTCGTTTTCTTGACATAATAGGTGTTGCTCAGATATTTCACTTATCTGTAGCTTCCTTGTGGGTCCTTGGAGACATGGGTGGTAAAGAAAATTTCTCACCTTTGAGATTCTCACTCTTCATGGATAGTGTTAATTCTATCTTCTCAAACATCAGTTGCACTAAAAGTGACAGGTTTCTCCTTTGTTCCTTATAATTTGTCTTTTCAGATTGCTAGGAAGTGTGACTTCTAAAGCATGGTCACTTGCTAGGTCGCCATTGTTCCTAAAGTAGAAATTGCTTTAATGGCACAATAAGTTAGACTTTTCTTATGGTTTTCACCTCTTTATTTATTTTGGTTCAAAAACCACTTAGCAAATGCCAAATGCCAAATGATGTGACGGTCAGGGTCTTTGCAAAGTAGAGAAGAACAAGATCATCTCAGTCTCAAAAGCATATCCCTGGTTCAGCAGAAGACACAGAAGTCAGAGACTGATGACTCAAGCCTTCATGATCATTGAGGCATCTCCACACTGCTCCTCACCCTCTTGGAAAATTAGATGCTACTGGTTTAAATTTTGCTTAATTAACAGAGATGTAAATATGTAACTTTTATGTTTTTTTTAAAGAAGGTGATCACATGAATGAAAAAAGATCAAATCTTTCTCTTAGAGATAAAGTTATTCTGCTTTTTTGGATATTCTGTTTTTTAGGATAACCAGCTAATAATGCACTAAACTTATCTGTGGTTCAGTTTTGGGACCTTGAATAGATTAGATTTACAAAGTATTTTCCATTAATTGCTCTATTTGTAAGCCATTTCATTACTCTAAGTTATTTAATTACTCTGTTAAGAAGACCACTGAAAGTGGAATATGATTATGTAGTATATTGCCAATGGATATTTCTGACATTCTGAGGATATACACCAATTCAAGCTAAAAGTTCTCCTCTGGTTAATCTCGGAAGTTATGTGTTGATCCCATTCTTCCTTCCTGCTTCATTATTTCCTATTTACTATTCTCTGTAGACTTGCTTTTATATATACTTCCATCTTTTAAAAAATGAGAATATAATCTGTAATGGTTAATTTTATGTGTCAACTTGACTGGGCCACAGGATGCCCAGATACTTGATGAAACATTACTCTGGGTATGTCTGTGAGGATGATTCAGAATGAGATTAACACGTAAATCAGTAGATTGAGGAAAGCAGATTGCCCTCCCCTATAGGGCTAGGCCTCATCCTGGTGCTGGAGAATGAGTTCTTGTCTCCACAGGAAAGAATTCAAGTGCGAGGTATAGTAATGTGAAGGCAAGTTTATTTAGAGAGATACACACAGGGTGTGGTCTGTCTCACACAGAGGGAGTATGGCTGTGAGGTATGGGGATGTTTAGTTTAATGTAGAAGTAGATACACATTCCATAGACAGAGCAACCATGGGGGTTGTTAGTTTTTATGGGCTTGGTAATTTCATATGCTAACGAGTAGGAGGATTATTCCAACTATATTGCGGAAGGGGCGGGGTTTCCAAGAATTGGGCCCCTGCCCACTTTCTTACCTTTTTTGGGTCAGCTCAGGAACTGTCATGATGCCTGTGGGTGTGCCATGAGGCTCAAGGTCTACTAGAAGTCGAATCTTCCACTATCTTGGTAAGAACCAATTTGTTCTCTCCTCAATTTCTGTGTCATTCCTTCAGTGGTTGTGCCCTGCCGCCTCCCCTCCTGTCTCAATCCAATCCACTGAAGGCCTGATGAGAACAAATATATATATATATATATTTACTCTCCTATTGGTTCTGTTTCTTTGGAGAACTGAGACTAATACATAATCGTTTCCTTTAGACTATGTTCTTTAACACTGTAGTCAGAGTGCAGTTGGGTAAACCCAAATCCAAATAGTTCCATTTCCCTACACCCATTTGCACATCTTTTATCAGCAGGTTTTCCTTAATATAAAACAGGCACATGTCAAGAGAAGCATTGAAGACATATATATAAAGTAAGGTGTTTTTAAACAGAAACACATATGAAACAAGATTGTGTATTGATTGCTTGATGAAAATGTTGTGGCTAGAGACTCACAGGAACCTAATCCTGTATTTCCCCTAAGAGTAGAAGTTCTGTATTCACAAATTCCATGTTCGTGGCACTTTTATAAAACATAATTACCATGAATAATGAGAATTGACTGTATGGGGTCAAGCATAAGAAGAAAAAATTAGTTAATTTTTCTCCAGCCTCTCTCAGTGTAATTCTTAGGTTTGTTATATCGGATTTAACTTCTAGGCTAGAGTTTCTCCATTTGTTTAATCAGAATGATAATTTTTGAACTAGTCTAAAAAGTGTTGTTTTAAAGATTAAATGAAGTAATATGTATGAAATTGTTTTGTAAACTGAAATGCTGTAACAGGAGCAGTAAGCATAATTTATTTAAGGAATGGAAAATATGCTAGGGATTTTATAATTACTACTGTTTACCAATGTTGAATAAGAGAATTCAGGTTTTTCTTGATTTAATAAGACTACAAATCACATTGTTCAGCTGTTAAAAGAGTTTACATCTGAAATTAAAATTTCATTTTAACCAGAAGCATTGTCTCTTCTCTATGTTCTCCAACTTGTTAAAATATATTACATTAGACGGGAGCAAGACTGAATATTAAAGAATACTGTGGGCTTGCATGGATTTGTATCTTTTGTTTTCTCTGAGCCACCTCTGCTTAATTTACTAACACATAAATCTTTCCTATTTTCAGTGCTGCAAAGCCAATTTAGCAGAGGAAGAATGAAGCTGAATTCTGTTCTGCCTCATGCATCACCAAGAAAATTGCTAGGCCAGTTAAGTTTTGATTGCAGAATATTTATTTTTGGTGACAGATGTTGCTGATGTAAGAACCTAGGCTATCACAGCTTGAATTAGTCCTGAGTAGAGGTTGAAAAAAAACTGAAATGGAAAGTCTTAATGAAAGTAAACATGCAACATCAAGACGGCATCTTTGGAATTAGGTTTCTGACGGTATTTGTGTGGTGGGTATGTTGTGCCTACATTTACATGCAGACAGTGACTTTTGGGCAGAAATGTGGACACAGCCTTTTACGAAATCATATTCTTAAGGTCATGGTAAGATTGTAGCACCGAAGAGAAGTAAGTTTGGTGCATTCCAAGCACTTGTTTGGACTGAAGCAGGGTCTAGGGCAGAAGGTAGTGACTATAGGAATCCTGTGGATTCTGGCAAGAAAGAACTGCTTTATTATCCCTATGCTTCTGCCTGTCAAACCACTTATCACATTGTATTACAATGATTGTTTGCTTTATCTCTGTGTCCCATTCACAGATGACCATGAGGATCTTTGCATATAACATATTTGCCATAAATATTGGATGGAAGAAATCTCATAAGACATAATTCCTCACCTGTGCACTGAATGCACACGCACCTCCACATCAGAGGAAAGAGTCATTGGTGTTCTTGTCTCCCAGGCGAGACCCCCGCATAGTTCTATGCATACTGGTTTTGTGGCTCCCAAATGAATTGCTGATGGAGCTATGTTAGGGAAGCATCAGAGGGAGGCCACTGAAAAGGCCATGGCAGTAACATTTTCATTATGATCCCACCTTCCCTCTTTAAAAATCATGAAAGTTAAATTTGTCTAAACGCATAGCATGTACAACACTAAGAATGAATGGCAATGAAAACAGTGGACTCTGGGTGATAACATGTGTTAAAATAGGTCCATCAGTTGCAACAAATGTATCCCTCTGGTGTAGGATGTAGATAACGGAGGAGGCTATGCTCATGTGGGGAGAGGTTTATGTGAAATCTCTCACCTTGCTGTAAACTAAAACCACTCTGAAAAATAAAGTCTATTAAAAAATAGCAAATTTGTTGACCAAAATGATCTTCGATTCTTGGTCTGCAGTTCTTGAACATATGAAAAAGTCACTAGAAATCCTATGTCTTACTCATTCCAATGGTGAGTCAAGGATGACTCCTATGACAGAAATTAGTAAGGGAGAAAAATCACTAAGTTAATTTGATTATCTGTCTCAATAGAACATTAGCTTTTTATGTGCCAAAGTCAAGATTCATTTGTAAGCTAAATTGTTCATGTTTAAATATAAATAAAAATTCAATCATTATTTCCTGAGATATATTAGAAGCAATCATAATTGGGAATATTTAGTAAATAATATTTTAATTTTGCAAAGTATATTTTAATTGTTGTTCATTCTTGTCCATTTCAAGGATTACATGTCAGGTAGCTTTGCCAATGCCTTTTATTGCTTTTTCTCGGTGGATGGCATTCACCCATTTATTCCTGGAAATCCAAATGATTGTGAATGAATCATGAACAAAAAGCTCAATGAATTGTTTCTCTGCCGGAGACAATTTTCTGCTTTCTAGTGTTTTTCAATAGATACTTTCCCCTTGCTGGGATATGGGACGATTTTCTTGGGAATTTTGTTTGGAAGTGAACTTTTAAACATAGGGAATGAAAACACTTACACACATGCATACACACATGCACACTCCTGAGTGCAGGAGTCAATAGTCATAGTTACGCCACCTGGCCTCATGATAAGCAGTACAGGACGGGGGTAGATGGTACCCGCCTTGGTGATGGCTCAGGCTGAGGTCATTGCAGGTGAGCAAAATCACTGATTTGATGTAATACTTCTTGTTTAATGAATGGCTAAGTCTCAGTTGTCTGACAACTCCACATCTCATTTCCTTTGGCCTGTGAAAGGAGAGGAATAATGTGCAATTTAGTAAAACAAAAAGCTGACACCGAGCTGTCACATGTTCCAGCCCAGACTCTCTTTCAGAGGAGGCACCAAGTTGTGTTGGTTCTAACTTCCCCCGAGGTTACTGATTTTCTGTTGCCAGATAGACTGGTGTCCTCAGCTCAGTGAGGCAAGCTCTTCCTGTGCAGGTAGAATTACAACTCCTAATATTTAGGCGTGATTACGTTTTATGCACATTTATTGTTTCCTATTGTGAGGGGCTACTGATATAAATCCCAAGCCAAGAGTCATTTCCTGGGGCCCAATTCAAAGCTAGGATTTAGATTCACTATTAATCCCAGTTGCATATGTCTGTGGTTTACCTGACAATTTTTGTGATGTCAATAAATGGTCACTGTGTACTGAAGAAACCAAATCTGTTTATTAAAGTTGCAGCTGATAGCAACTGTTTAATTGAACTGGGCTGATACACCAGTGATCTCAGAAGCAGAGCATTGGGCAAGTGTAGTTCTTGCATATTTAAATGGATGGACAAGCCAATAACAAATACTGTATTAGATTAATGTGGATAATTTAGTTTGTTGCTTTCAATTATTAAAAAGCCTCTTCATTGCACAGAATACTCGGGTTTTGCTGGCTTTGTGTGTGCACATGTGTGTGGAAAGCCTGCTAGCCTATTGTCTGCTCATTCACTTATAAAAGCTGCTAATTCAGCTAGAAAGTAGATACAATCTACACACCAAATGAATTCGAGGCAAAGCAGCAGTTGATTCTAGATGCCAGGTAACTTACTAGGGATGTTTTATGTAGCTTTGTTCTTAAATGGATTGTGTAGGTTCCTTCATTGTATTGACACTTGAGGAAAAAATTAAGGGGATGTAAATGGTTGTTAAATATTTGGTGTAAATAGTAATAGCATGATGGGGGAGAATATTTTAAAAGGCACGTCAGAGAGGAGGGTATAGCTTAGTGGTAGAATTCAGGCTTAGCGTGCAAGAGGTCCTTCGGCTCAGTCTCCAGTACCTCCATTAAAAAAAAAAAAACGCATGTCAGATGAATGTCAGGTAGGTGTGGCGCAAGCTTGAGTATCATCTGGTTGCTATCAAAGGAGCAGAAATGTCAAACATTTTGCTTTTGTCCCCCTGGATTTCTGTTCCATCTTTTCTCCCTCTCTCTAAGAGAGTGAATTTAAATAGAAATGCTTGCTTTAGCTAACTGGAAATTCAGGAAAATCTGAAATAAATATTGTGAAACTGGTATCCAGATGCAGAAAACAGAATTAACCATGACCCCCTGTCGAGGAACTGTAATTAAAAACAAAATTTCTTCCCAACCCAGACAAACTCTCCACAAAGGTAGAAGAGAAAGCAAGCAATTTTTTATTGAATAATCATTTAACCAGACTGCGATGTGCATCACAGGCAATCTGCTAAGAGATTAGAGGCAGGAAGACTTCACCCTTTCGCAGTCAAGCAGATACACACTATTGCATATGTAGTGCATACCTATATATATTGCATATGTATAAGATAAGCAGTAACTAGTTTTCAAGTAGGAGGACTTGACAGCACCATTTGTCACACATAGTTCATCCTAGATTCACCTGGTAATCGGGGTGATCATCTGTGTTAGCTAAGGAAAAAATAAATGTCTCATATCTTTATGACAAGCTTGGTGCAAGGTGCCCACTTAATTAGGCTCCTACAGCCACAGAAACTGGGAGGCGGGGGCTCTCTCCCCCTTGATGTTTACATTCCAGAGATGATTCCTTTGAGAAACTCATTCTAGGATCTTAAAGCTCCCAAGAGGCTTATTTAGCTTTTAAAGAGATTTGCATACATTTCAAAAAGACAGAGAAGGAAATGACAATTTTCCTAAGTAAATACTCTAAGTAAAGGGGAGAGGGGCGTGTATCTTCCCTTATTTTCAACAGAAGTAATTAAGCCTCTTATTTATTTTTTTTAAAGAAGTTTATATTTGTTCTTAAAACCTCCTCCCTGTATTACTATAAAAAAGCAACATTATATATTTTTAACTGAAATACAGTCAATTACAATGTGTCAATTTCTGGTGCACAGCACAATGTCCCAGTCATGCATGTACATACATATATTCGTTTTCATATTCTTTTTCATTAAAGGTTATTACAAGATGTTGAACATAGTCCTCTGTGCTATACAGCAGTAACTTTTTAAAAATCTATTTTTATATATAGTGGCTAACATTTGTAAATCTCAAACTCCCAAATTTATCCCTTCCCACTCCCTTTCCCCGATATAATTTGTTGAGTATCTCTATTATTGTTTCTGCCTTACTCTGGGCAAACTGCAGTCTAGGTCTAAATATCCACCAAGTTCATAGTAAAATATTGTGGGCCATTATCTAGTGACAAAGTCTTATTACAAGGCACTCATTACAAGGTACAGAAACACCCAGTGTTTATTGTAGATGGTTCTAAGTGTTTTAAGTCTTGAGGACAAACCTACTCTATAGGCTATTTCTCTTTCCTGTGTTGGTTCTAAATTAATAATTACATGATTATAATAGTCAGCTGTATCTCCAGACATTCACCTTTGTTTACCTATCTGTACTGGGATTGGACAGAACTTGTCATCCCAAAGTTAATAGAGTAATATTAGACCTGAGTTTTGCAGTCACTGTAAGTTCGAGATCTCTGTTTTTCTCTTAATTAGATGTTTTCCCTTTTTTATATTATCCTTCCAATAAAACTCATTAACAAAACATCTTTGCTTGAAGTTTGGGATTTGAGTACCTGGGTGCACATTAATTACTTCTACTTTGTTAGTATCAAAAATTGCTCATGAAAATGGTCCTACTTTTACTCTGTCAATAACAGTTAGATTGTTTGACTTATAAATCCAGATCCTGTTTATATGGAGAGTACAATTTAGAGCAGATTGGAGATGAGATTGTGAGGAACCATTACTGGGAGTACAGAAGGAAAGAAATGCAACAAATAGCACGTTTGTTTTATATTAAATGTGATTCTTAGAGTAAGTGAAATTACCCTACATAGTAGATGTGTTACCTTGAGGAAGCTATTAATCTTTATGAATCCAGGTTTATTACCTGTAATATGGGAATCATAATGCCTGTATCATAAGATTATAATAATGATGAATTGAGGTAACACATGAAGGTACCAAGAACAGATTCTGGCACAAAATGAATGATGACTAAAAAGATTATCAGGACAGGGCTAACTCCTCCATCTATAGTTTTGAACCTTCCCATCAAGTCCAGGACTACGCTCCATCAGTTTTCCCTCCTTCTGCTCATACCAACATGTTTTCTGATAGTATCTTTCCTTCAGTCTTCAAATATATTTACATCTCCATTGTCACAAAACAAATACATATGTAAATGCACATTGCAACTTAATCTGACCTATTTAAAAATTCACATTAGTGAAATATAATACATGTACAATCAAATGCACTCATTTTAAGCACAGCTTAGTTTTTGTGACAAACATATATGCCTATGGGCGTATATGGTATAATCACCACCACATTCAAGATTTCCATCACCACAAATATCCCTCATGCCCATCTGCAGTCAATCCTCAGCTCCGTTTTTGCCAGAGGCAATACCAAATATCTACTTTCTGTCTCTAGATTAATCTTGCCTTTTTAAGATTTTCATGTAAATGGAATCACATAATATATTCCACTGTTTTGTGTCTTCCATCCTTTTCTTGGTAGAATATTTTTGAGATTCATCCATGCAGTTGTGTGTATAGTTAGTATACTCCTTTCTTTTTTTTTAAACTACTATTCCATTATATTGTTATATCATAATTTGCTTATCCATTGAATTGTTATTGTATATTTGGGTTATTTCCAGGTTGAGCTATTATGAACAAAGCTGCTATAAATATTCTTATGCAAGTGTCTGTGTAGATGTATATTTTTGTTTCTTTTGAGTAAATATTTAGGAATAGAATTGCTGAAGTGTAAGATGACATACATTTAACTTCATAGGAACAATCAAGTTTCTCAGAGTTGTAACATGAAGTGCCCCCATCGTGTATGAGTTTTAGTTTCCTCAACAACACTTGGTAACGTCAATCCTTTTTACTCATTCTTATTACTATGTATTAAAAAACACATGGTGGCTTTAATTTGTATTTCTTTTTCAGTGTTTCTGAGACTTGGAACTTTCTGCTTTATTTTTTCTGGGGAATAAATCATTCATCGCTTGCCTGGTTGGGGAGTGACAATAGTTGTCTGTGTGGGATGAGAGAGGGGAGCTGGGTAACCTAACTTCTATGTAGACTTCTAACTGAGGATACCCACATTTATCCTCCTCACCCTGTGGGTTCTGTGGCTCAAAATCTGAGCCTTTCAGGAGAGTTTCTGCAGCCCAGACAGCTTGCTTCATCTGGTCATCCTCCTCGACGGGCACTTACATTTCAGCTTTCTCTATGCTACATCAGTTACCCCTCATCAATCTGCCTTCTGTTGTCCAAAATTTTGTTGACACCTCTCAATTACAGCTCTCTTCTCTCTAGTTCTCTTTGTGCATTGATTCATTTAAAACTTTTCTTTAGAGGAAACAGAGAACAGCAAGTTCAGTTCTGCACATTGACAGTCACTTTCCTTTTCACCTTACTTTCATTTGTTTCTTCACTATTCCACACAAAAGTTATCGATGACAAAGCTAATAATCTCTTTAAGTTTAATTTTAGTTGATTTAAGTGTCTCAACTGAACCTCCTTTCCTTCACCCAGACTCCTTTTGTCCTTGATGTCCATGCTCCAGCTCTGTAGGTTTCCTCAAATTTCTTTTTCTTTCCATTTTTCTCTCGGGCTCCCCTTTCTCTAATGACCCTTAAATGGGGAGATGTCAGCATAGTTTGATTTCCAGTGGCTCTATGATACGAGTTATTTCAGTAAAACTCCATGAAGATTTGGCATTGCTACTCTTCAACAGCAGCCTGATTCTCTAAGGGGAGAGAGTTATTGCTCTATACGTGTTGCTGCCTGAGCGCTGCGAGATAAAATGTAGAGAGAAGCGTTGTGATAATTCTAAGGTTCTCTGGTTTCTTGGATTCCAAGAAACTGTCTCTTATATATAATGTGTTGACAATAATAAAATTGACCATTTCAAGCAAGATCTAAACCTGGGGATAAAAACAAAAAGGAAAAATAGTGTCTTTTTTTTTTTTTTTTCATTTCCTTTTAGGAAAGCACAATTTTAAAACACCTCTCAGCTGGAAAGAGAAGATCCAGGTCATGCCAGTCTCACAAAATTCCACTCAGTTTTGCTGCGAACCTGAAACTTCTCAAAGTTAAAACTTATTAAAAAAAATAAATAAATAGAAAAATCTCAGAAGAATGGTACTATAACCAGAAAATATGCTTTAGGGAATAATGAAGCAATTAGACTACCAGTCAATTTTCAAAATACCTAGTGTGTCATTAAAAAACTTGATGATTGTGTTGTCTTAAAAGGTATTTTCTGAATTCTTTCTTTCTTTGCAAATTGAGAGAATTTCAGGGGCATAAGACAAATCTAAAATAATCTGAAAATACCAGTTTTGAATCTGGATTGCTTAGCAGTATGTTTGTTTGATCATTTCTGAGAAATTATTATTATATTCTTTTTTAGTTTTTAGCCCCTAGTCTTTTATTCATTGGTGCACTATTAAGACATTGACTACAAAGATGGCAGTTAATTTGTAGTAATGGTCAGCTTTTCTGACTGACACTAAGTGTAAAATGTACTGTATGTTCCTATTTCTTACCATAGATGTCAGGTGACCAAGTCATACCAAGCTGTCCTGTATTTTAAGAAGAACAAATCGTTCTACGGAAAATGAAGGGAGCCCAGAAAGCTCAAGAGCTTGGAGATGGTATATGGCAATTTTCACCTTGAGGTAACTGGTCTCAGTCATAGGTGGTGGTGGTTATTAGAAACTGAATGACAGTCTCTGACCTATGCTTTTTCCAAAAGTGGGGTAAAAAGTATACTATGATTATTTTAATAATAATGTGCTAGTCTTTAGCCATGAAAGCTCTGATTGTTAGAATTCTCAGTAAGGAAAAATATGTCAATGCAGTTTTCTGTAACATACATAGGGGTCCTCCAATTTTTATGTAGCTGCATTTCTAGATAAGACATTCTTGTCTACAAAATATGAAATTTAATAATTAAAGAGAGTGATTTTATACTTTGTCTAGTGGAAGTGATTTTCCTGTTCAGGGAGCATTTCCTATCAGGATTTCCCTCTATACTGTGGTTTTTCCACTTTTTATCACCTGCGGGGAGAATATAATGCTGTCATCTTTAAAGAAAATGATCTGATTTCATCTATAAAATATTTTTTGTAACCATGTATATATTTTTGACTGGTGAATAAATAAGTGAAGTGTTTTACATAAATTTACCTTTCAGTTAGCTCTTCATAAATATTCCTGTTTTCCCAGCATAACCAGTGTAGCTGTGGTGGCAAACTGTACTTGATTATTATTATTATTAATTTTTATTTTTTATAATGAATGAATCTGAGTTTAGTGAATGGTAATGATGAATAAAATTTTGTTGGGACAGAAGTCCCCATTTATAATGAATGTGTCTAGGAACGCTGTCAGATTGAAGCTCGAGCCTATTAGAATAACTACCATCTAAGGTAAATCAGGGGTAGGGAGGCGGGGGTGGGTACAGGAGGTGGTGTGGAGGGAGGGGAAAAGGAGGACATGTGGAAATCCTGTCCAGACTTCCCTTTTATTATCAGCTTGCATCTACTTTGCATCCAACTGGTTGTTATCAACCTCTATTTCCATTTCTTAAATCCTTCTTAAGACAAATTGCCTCATCCTTACCCCTGAAGTGTCCTCTCTAAAACTCTTTTAATTGGCCCTCCTGTCCCAAGATAGAGAAGCTACCAACACCTCTTGCCTTTGGCCGTCACAGTAAACTAAGACTACTAAATACAAAGTGTCTCCACTTTGGGCTTTCTGTAGTGTTCCCCAATTTTCTTTCTATTTCTTTTGTCTTCTTTCTGTAGCATTTGATGGTGTTTACTTCTCCACTTTCAAACTCTAACATCCCACGGTTGTTTTCTTTCCTCGATCTATAGCTGGGCAGTCAGAAGCACAGGTGATAATCTGGGTTTGTGATTGGTATCTAAAGTGTGGGGTTGGGGGGTGGGGAGGGAGGCACAGTCTTGTAGGATGGAGCCCTTAAGCTGTGCATCTGATGCCATCTCTGGGTAAGCAGTGTCAGAAATGAGTTAAATTCTAGGACACCCAGCTGGTGTCAGAAAATTACTTTGTGTGGGAACTTCCCCCTTCCTCCTTTGGAAATTGGGTGCAGGATCCTAACTGAGTGATCTGAAGTTTTGATTGGTACTAGAATTATTTTATACCACACTTATTTTGAAAGCCCAAGGAAGAATCAGCCATGTGGAAATGGAGAGAGGGTGGAGTGAGCTGAATGTTCCAGGCAGGGGAAACAGTTTCTTCAAAGGCTAAGTGAAGTATGATATCTGTTGAACTATAGTGGACTAATATAATTGACACATAGAATAAGTCTGGGGAAGAGAAGAAAAATGGGAGTTGAGTTAGAAAGAAGCCAAAATATGAAAATTCTTTTATGACATCCTAAATGTATGTGTCAGCTTTTAACTGTTACCCTTCAACCTTGATCTGAGGAACATTTCTTTTATTGTGAAAATACATTCACCAGTTTAATAAGGAGAGACCCACTAAGGAAATAGAATTTGCTTTTTAATGCTTTTCTGCAGGTCTATTTCATGAAATTACTGAACTTTCCTAATAACAACCAAGTCATTACTAATTTAATTCTTTTGATTCCCCCATTCCACAGTACGTTTAGGTTTAAAAAAAAAAAGAGTACTAACATCCCATACATCATTTGAACTAGTTTTAGGAATCAGATTTATACAAACAAAAGTGAAAGGACTTAAGTATATTTGCACAAGAATAAATGTCCTTGAGTGTAGCAGCAAAAAGGACAAAAGAGAAACCCCAAATATCCATCAATAGCCGAATGCTTGAATAAATGTGATACATCTTTTTTATGGTCTATTATGCAACTGTTAAAAATCACGTATTAGATCTATTGATTCAGGGGGTTACTATGGTGTTTTGTTAATTGGGAAGACAATGAGCTGGCAATGACCTTAGTATCATGCCCTCCTTACCCAGATTTTGGGATGACAACCTTAGTCAGAAATGACCTGAATTGTATTTCCATTCTTGTTTTGGTTGATAATTTTTTCCCCATGTTGGGCCTCATTTATTTTATTAATGACGACCTTTTCCACATCAATAACTCGTGCTGGCAACATATCATTTCTTACTGATAATAGAGTTGCTAAACTAATTTTGTAAAGAGCATGGTTTCTTCACTTGAAATTTTTCTGCATTTAGTTTTTAAAGTACACATTTTTCCCTTTTGATCTCATCAAATTCCAACCACCACATTCTTATTTCTCTAGATGATATATTACTTGCATCTGCACAGAGCCACATAATGCTAAAACCCTGGAGGTGTGATTATCCCAAAGAACGAGTTAGCATTTGCATCAGTCGTCTGCAAGAGTATCTCGCGCAAAATACTTTTTCAGTGTTGCTGCCCTGGAAGGAGTTTAATAAATATCCCTAAGTATAGACAGAGAACAATTTCTGACCTAAGAACTACCTGTAAAAGTTTCCTATTGTTGGGGTGCCTTTCCTTCTGACTGTTTTCACTTTTTCATCACCATATGTTACAGGATGAGAGGTTAGAATTATTTTACTTTGTGTTTTTGCTGTTTGCATCTTTCAATGAACATCATTAAATATTTTACAGAAATTGCTCAAATTAAATAGCAATTAAAAGAGCCTGTTTTCTAAAGCCATGCATAGTATTAATGACCTTTCAGATACAATTTTCAAAATTCTAGTATTTTTCTTTCTTTTAAATTTCCTACAGGATGTTGTATATGTGACCTTGAGCCTGTGAACATGTAGAAAGGAAAGTACCTTTCAGTCCAGGATTCAGAGTGGGGTCTTCTAGACTTGCACTTTCTTTGTCCTTCTTTCTCCCCACGTGTTTGGTTGTGTTCTAGCTCTCAGCACCTAATCAGACACTGAATAAGACCACAGGAAAGAGCCCAAACTCAAACAGACTGTAATTATGTGCTCATGCCTTTTAAAAGTAGATTAGTGGTAGAAGAAAGCGTGAAATTATTTACTGAAATATTTTAGGTTATCTGCAGTTTGAAGTTGTTCTTGTTACTCCTCCTCCTTCTTTATCCTGGATAACTAAAAGTACTCCATCATTTAAGTTGATTGTATTTTCCACTTTGTTATGTTTTTTCCTCAAAGGACTGATTTCTTTATAGCCTTGGACCTGTTGATATAGTGTAATTTGCATGGTCTTTATGTATTTCTGAGAAATCTATACCCAGACAAATCTTTGTTTTTCTTCCAGGCTCTATTTAATAAAGATTATGAAGAGGCTTGCAGTAGCATGATCGATTATGATTTCATGATGGTTATTAATGGTGTTTGAATGTCAGTTTTTTTTTTAAATATAGTCATTGATAATTGGGGATTTTAGCTATTTTATAATGAGACTAGAATTCTTTCAAAAATACTGCCACCTTTGAATCTAATTAGTTACAGAGGGCTGTAACTAATTAGATTCATTGTTAATGGATGCTTTTTTTTTACTTCAGTTTAAAATCGAGCTTTTCTCTGCTTCTCTAAATAATTGGACTTATGGTCAAAAGCATAATAAGAAGTAAAAAATGGATTAATTATGAAGAAAACTGTAAATCTCTTTCTTAACACTCTTTACATTAATAATGCCATAGAAGATTCAGATGAGGGCAGAGACCTATCTTCACAGCATGGACCAAGTTGTACGTAGTCAATAACTTCAGGTTTCTCTGGGATTCATACATGTTCTGTCTGAACTTTCAAGGCCAACACTAAGTGCAAGGAGGTCAAACCAAGAAGCTCTGATCCCAAGTTACCTTACTCAGGCACTAGAAGCACCTCATCCCACCCAGGTTTTCTTTTGGGAGTCAGTGCTTGATTGAAATGGTTAAGACATGTGAACGTGGATCCTTCTAAGGATCAAAATGGAATCAGTTAAATATGTGTTTATGGGGTCTGTTAATATGGATTAAGCACTTTATTTGTGTTACATTCTCATCACGGTAGAGGAAACAGACACATAAAGAGATAATTATTACACCGTGTGGTGAATGCCCTGGTGGAGGTACTGGGTTAGGGTGACAGCGCAACACAAAACACGCCCACAAATCAGCCTAGGAAAACCACGTAGGGCTTGTGGAGAAGGTGAAGTCTGATTTGTCTTTAAAGTTGATTAGAAATCAGTCAGAAGCAAAGTTAGAGGATGGCAGAGAGAACACACCAGTAACAAATGGAAATAATAAAAAATATTAATATTTTAATAAAATAATACTTTAATGAAATAATTTTAAAAATAATAAGAATCTCATCATTTATTTAATCAAGAACTGTTTTAAGGGATGCTTTAAACCATGTCACCTTCCCAACAAACATATGGAGCAGCTGTTACTATTCTAATTCTGTGTGTGGGGAAACAATGGCACTGAATGTGGAAGTTCCCCAAGGCTACACAGCCAGTAAGTGACAGAGCTGAGGTTAAGATTCAGTGTCCGGTATTTTAATCACTCCGCTGTGGTTAACTGATGGGTGTACTAACCTGTAGGTGAACTGAAATTGCTGGATAAAAATCTTAGCTTGGGAAATCAGAAGACACAGCTGGAGAGACTGATGGGAGGTAGGTATTGATTTTGTACATCTTGTTAAGATTAGACTAGGGTTTCTCAACTATCTATAGTAAGGGACCAGTTTTACTTTATTATTATTATTTTGAAATTTCCAAAATGATGGCGACATAGGTTTATCAAATATACAACCAAATGCTTGGCGTGGTAAGCAGTGGCAAATTGCTATAAAAGATTCTAAGTGCCTGCTCTCAATTTCTGTGCTTTCCTAACCATGAATTGTTGACAAACAATTGGTGGAACCAGATTTTGATTATCACTTATTTACACGTTTTACTTTGTACCGTGTGTCACTAAGGTTTCTAACCAGTCAGAAGGTCAGGTTATCATTCTAGGCACTGGTGTGTCTGTGAAGAAGGGATTAGGGGCTAACAGGACTGATTAGTGAGGCTAATTATGAGTCAGTGACTGTAGTCCAGTCAAGAGATGGCTCGGACCTAAACTGGGGCTGTAGATGCAACAGTGACAAGTTGAGACAGATGGTTTGAGCAACACTAAGGAAATACAATTAGCCTGGACCCATGAATATGCTTCCCGCATCGTCAGCTCCACTAAGAAACAGCTCTGTGTGATTGCTCAGCTTTCCTCCTAAAGTTAATTTTTGAAATATCAATCTCAGGAGCTACCCTCTATGTACTCCTTAAATCAAAAATGATTTTTTTCTTTCAAGCTACATGAGGCATTTAAAAATATTTTATTTATTTATTATTTAATTATTTTATTTTGGTGGGGGGTAATTAGGCTTGTTTATTTTTAGAGGAGGTACATGGGAATTAAACCGAGGATCTCACATGCTAAGCATGCTAAACATGAGCTCTACCACTTGAGCTATACCCTCCCCTCTTACATGAGGCATTTTGTTGACGTGAAGGTCTTTTAGACCCTGGGTTCCAGAGCTTGAGAGACTGGCGGGGCTGAGGAAGGCAGGGTGACCTGCAGGGTTGAACTCAAGTGACATGCCCTCCTCTCATTAAACAGGTATCTTGTGTGGAAACAAGGGGCCATACTAAAGGGTAGTGACTTGAGAAATGAGCCTTGAGAGGAAAGGACAGGTGACCCAAGAGCTGAGGCTAAGGCTCTTTAAGCAGTTCAAGAAATGAGCAGCGTGTCCATCCGAGCAGAGGGCCAGCAAACAGTTCATGGAGAGCCCTGCAGCCTGGAGTGGGAAGAGGTTCGGGGCGGTGAGTGGTTTGTCGCAGGGGGGTAGAGGGTGGGTGCCAACACTCAGTTAAAAGGTCAGTGTTTCTGGCTTGGGCATTGAGATTTTAAGCAAGGACTTACTTGTGGTAGAGAAGGCTAAGAATTCAATTCTTGTGGACTTGAGTCTGAGGGCAAGGGAATAATCAATTTCTGAATGTGCCTAGCTCTTCAATAAATGCTTTATGCCTATAATCTCATTTCATTCTCACAGTAAATCTGCCAAGTAGGTAATACCCTTATTTTGAGAAAATTGAGGCTAAAACATGTGCCTAAATGTGGGCAGTTACGAGGTGGTGAAGCTTGTTGTCCTGCACTCATGTGCTTGCTTTTTTCCCAGGACACCTGTTCCTTCCAGCTGCAGTTGTCTTTAGTGTCCAGGTGGTGAGCCATTGCCCTCAGGGTTTCCTTCTGTAAGGAGAGCACAGAACTCAGTATCCATGACTGGGGATTGCGTTGTTTGGACTTCATAAATATCCAGAACTTTTTTTCACTACAGAGCCCTTCCTAAAGGAGAAAGTCCAAGAGAAATTCTTGAAAATTCATAAATTAAAAAAAATTGTTTATTTTGGGGGGTTCGTAACTAGGTTTATTTATTTATTTATTATTGTTATTTTTTTAAATAGAGGTACTAGGGATTGAACCCAGGACTTTGTGCATGCTGAGCATGCACTCTACCACTGAGCTACAGCCTCCCTCTTCTTGCCCCAAGAAGTTTTATTCTTTTAACAAACTTTATTGATCCTCTTCTGTGTGTCAGGTATTATTTTAAACACTTAAGGTATATTAGTAAATGATACAAAACAAAAATTTACAATTGTAGTGGAGCAAAGATAGTAAAAAAATAAACATAATATGTAAGTAATATAACAGGAGGTAATAAATTGATGGAAAAAATCAAGATATGAGGCATCAGAATTATAATTTTAAAAAAGATTTTCATGGTAAGCATCACTGATCAGTTGATATTTAATTTGAAAAAAAAAAAAAAAAGCCATCCCTGTACTCAAAGACTGCTAGTCCCACAAATCTGTATGCAAAGTGCCATTACACTTTTGAAGAAGCCTGACTGGGGATTTTTCTTTCAGCCAGTGCTACCTCTGCCTATTTTAGCCCTGTTCAGTGTCAAGACTAGTGTCCGGACACATATAGTCCCAGCCCTTCTTTGAGGTTGAATTAATGAGACAAGTTCAGGTAATCTTTTGGGAACTCTTCCCCACTGATGAGAGAGCTCTGAAAATAACTAGGGCTTAGCTGGGCAAAATGAAATTTTAGGAGATTATGTGAATATTATGCTGCAGTCTTCCTAATTAAATCCGTCCTGCTTGGCCCGGCCACATGATTTGACTTCTGCTCAGTGCCCTGAGTGGTGGATTACCTGATTTATATTCTGGCACCCATATGACGCAGAAGACCACACTAGCTGAGAAGCATCTGTCACCATTTCTGACTACGTTCCCTTGCTATTTCTCTTGATTCCTTTAAGATTAAACCAATATTTTGTGAATGTAATGTTGTATACAGATTTGCGAAGATTTTTTTTCCCCCTGAACTGTATCATTGTTGACTCTATTTAATGAATTCTGGTGACCTTGGGGAGTATATTTTTTCCCCTTTGGCACCCATCAGGAATAGAAAGACTCCAAGAGAATGTTGTGTTGATAGGAGGCAGTTTGAATGTAACTGGACAGATGTTGCAAGAACACGTTCTTCTTAATCAAATATGGTCTGTGATGCACAGAATATCAGAGGGCTTGAAAAAAGCCAAAACAACAGAAGCCTTGTGGAGCTGAAATGCAAGTGTACCACGGCTTGTTAACGGGGCTTAACGGCTTGTGTACCCTTTCACCCTGTTATGTGCCTAATAAAGTAATAAAAATGCATGAGGGATAAAAACGGTTCTGACAAAATCTCTGCTGTGAATTAGGATAGTTTTTGGAGTTACAACTACATTTTTATATGTGATTTAAACTACAACTAACAATTTGTGGAAATTATGTTTAAATGCGTCTATTTACCTTTTCCCATCATTACTTTATATGCACACATGTATTACCGAGGATAAGGTTTTGTTTCTAATTAATTTTCCAGTAAAATGACTAGCTGTTCTATTGATATATTTCTAAAATCACTCACCCCCCTACACCAAAGAAAACAATCCACAACGTTTAGAGAAGAGTTTTAAATAGATGAAATCTTTGTTAACGTGTCTTATTTGGCCACTGCTGGTAAGAACAAAGCAATGTGTATTATGAAACATGAAAACACTTTCCAAATGTTGGTTATGTTCTCAAACTCTTAAAAATAACTTACATGCAACTCATAAAAATTTGTATCATAATCTTTTGAGTAGTTACTGCATGTCCATGACTATTGTCACCACATTATGTTTGTCATATTAAATTATAAAGGACAGAAAAGTTACTGTTTAGTAGCTTTTCTATAGTAGGCTGAATCAATCACAGAGGCTGACTAACTTCTTGCTGTGGGATGATCCATTATAACTATTCTGGTCAAAATTGACTTCTTTAATCAGTGAAGAGTTGCAAGTAAAATAGTAGTTAAATATGTGTGAAACAAAATACTTTTCCTCCCTTTTTTTCCTTTTATTTTTAGCATTCAGAAACATGTAGGTGACTCGTGTTTTTTTCCCAAACTGCGATTTTGTTGTAAGTTATTACTGTAATCATATGATGTATATAATCATCTTTTCTTCTAAATAACAGGGTTTTCAAAATTATTAAATTAGTTCAAGTTTGTATATTCAGATCTTGATAGAATCAGAGTTAAAAATATTTTGTTTGGAGCCTTTCACTTCCTTTACGACTATTTGTCTACTTATTTTTTTTCTTGGAAACTACTGTTAATTTTATGGTGGACTGAAATATGAATATTTTACTATGTAAATTTTAAATTTTAGAAATTAGTCTTTTTATGAACTTGTTATTTTTCAGGATTATGAACACAATTCATGATCACTGGAAAGTAAAACAAAATAAGAAGAATCATTAATCAGATAAAATTATGTCTATTACCTAGGAATAACCACTGTTAAGGTTTTTTTATATATACATCCAGACTTTTCTCTATATGTTATATATGTATTAGTATCAATATAATTCTTTTATTTATTAACATATGTGCAATGGCATGTATTTTATACATATATATTCACATGTAAACATATGTACCTATATATTACAAAAGGGATTCATAGTATAATTTTATGACCAGTCTTTTCTTTGCTTATGGAAATTAGGAATAAGAAATATGACTTGAGACCCTTGAACAATAACAATGACAACAACACAAAAGAAATATGACTTGAGTCTTTATGGGTGGAGAAGACAACTGTGCCATTAGTTTAACTTTTTGTTTTATTGTTACAAAAAATCCTTTTCATATAATTATAATAAAACAAAAGAAATAATTATATTTAAATTAATACGTCTGTGCTCCCAATTTCACCCATTCTGCAATTCATATACAATCTCCATTTGAAACCTTTATTTCTTCCCTTTCCTGGTAATATTACAGGGCCTTGTGTAGTCTTTCTTTATATTATATTCAATGTTTATGATGGTGGAATATATGGTAGGTGCTTAATAATTAATTGATAATGGATTGTATACCTTTCTGGGATGGAGCACTTGTATTCATCTAGGCATGAAGTCTTCAGAAGCAATGACATTTCTTTTACTTGTAAATCCCCTGTGCGTTTAATGAATGAAATATTTATTTAAATCCTTCTATGACTTTGCAGAATGTCCCATAATATCCTCAAAAAGCATATAGAAGAATCTTTGCTTTTTTGGCAAATTGTGCTTTTAGGGGAGTGAGGGGATGTGAGACCTATAAATCTCTTCAGCCTCTTAATATTTTTATTTTAATGTAGATATTTTTTATCTTTTAAACTTATAGGTATACAAAAATAATGGATAATTCAGAATCTTCTATCTTGCAATCAGAAGCAATGCTTATTTTTAATTATTAAATTATTTTATAGCATGATGTATATATAATGCAAATTTAACTAAATAATGAAAACATGGAAACTAAAAAATTCTATTACATTAATCCAGATGCATTACTTCTATCTGTAGCAAGCACTGAAACCTTTTCTGTAAAATTTATCCTTAAATTATTCAATAGACCTTGTTTTTAGGGTAGTTTTAGGTTCATAGTGAAGTTGAATGTAAGATACAGAAATTTCCTATGTCCTTTGCCCCCACATACACCTGGCCTCCCCAGCTATCGAAATCTCATACTGGAATGGTACATTTGTTACAATCAATGAACTGCATTGACGCATCATTATATTTAGCTTAGGAAAAAACTGCCAAACTATTTACCAATGTGACTATACAATTTGGGTTTTTTCTTATCATTGAAATTTAAGAGTTCTTTGTTTATTTTCCATAACAATCCTTTGTCAGATATATCTTCTGCAAATATTTTCTCCTTGTCCATGTCTTGTCTTCTGTTTTCTATTTTTTCTTGGTATGATTATTGACAGATTGTTTCTTTCAAGGAATTTGTCCACTTCATCTAAGTTACAAATGTTTGAGCCAGAGCTAGTTTTACTTTTCCTTTATTATCCTTTTAATGTTCATGGGATATTTAGTGATGTCTCCTTTTAAAATTTCTGGTGTTAGTGATTTGTATCTTCTCTTTATTTCTTAGTTATCGTGGCTAGAGGGTTATCAAACTTATTGATCTTTTCAAAGAGCTAGCTTTTATTTTTGTTGATTTTCTCTATTGATTCCTGTTTTCAATTTTATTTTATTTTTCTAATTTTTCTTCTTTTTTGCTTACTTTGGCTCCTCTTTGGATCTAATTTGCCCATTTTTTTTAGTTTCTGAAAGTGGAAGCTTAGATGACCAATTTTAGATCTTCTTCTTTCCTAATGTATGCATTCAGTGCTATAAATTTCCCTCTAACCTGCTTTCCCTGCATTTCACAAATTTTAAGTATTTTCATTTTCATTTAGTTCAAAATATTTTTTAAAATTCTCTTGAGATTTCTTCTGACTCATATGTTATTTAGAAGTGTGTTGTTCAATTCTCCAGTATTTTGAGATTTTACAGCTATCTTTGTTACTGATTTCTCGTTTAATTCCATTGTGCTGTGATAGCAGACATCGTATGATTTCTTTTCTTTTAAATTTGTTAAGGTATGTTTTATGGCCCAGAATGTGGTCTGTCTCAAGTGAGCTTGAGAAGAATGTGTATTCTGCTATTGTTGGATGAAACAGACAATACATAGCAATGATGGTGATGTTGAGTTCAACTATGTCCTTGCTCATTTTCTGCCTGCTGGAGCTGTCCTTATCTGATAGAGAGGTGTTGAAGTTTCCAATAGTAGTGGTAGATTCATTTATTTCTCTTTGCAGTTTATCAGTTTTTGTCTCACATATTTTGACACTCTCTTGTTAGGTGTAAACACATTAACAACTGTTATGTCTTCTTAGAGAACAGACCTCTTTATCACTACACTATGTCCCTGTTTATCCCTGACAACTTTCCTTGCTCTGAAGTCTGCTCTGTCTGAAATTAATATAGGTACTCCTGCTTTCCTTTGGTTAGTACTAGCACGATATATCTTTCTCCTTGATTTACTGTTAAATCTTTATGTGTCTTCATATTTAAAGTGGGTTTCTTATAGACAACATATAACTGGGTCTTGGTTCTTGTTCAACTCTGACAATCCCTGTCTTTTAATTAGTATATTTAGGCCATTGATGTTTAAAATGAATATTGACCTAGTTAGAGTAATGTCTACCATATTTGTTACTATTTTCTATTCCTTGTCCTTGTTCTTTGTTTCTATTTTTGTCTTCCACTCTTCTGCCATTTATAGTTTTAATTGAGAATTTTATATGATCCCATTTATCTTCTTCCTTAGCATAATAGCTATACTTAAAAAAATTTTTGGTGGTGGTCCAGAATTTGCAATATACACTTACAACTAATCCAAGTCTACTTTATGATAGCATTCTACCACCTCGTAGGTAGTGTGAGGGCCATTATAATAACAAAATAATCCTAATTCCTCCCTCCTGTCACTTATATTATTGTTGTCACACTTTTTATTTATATATAAGCATGTATAAGCAGATAGATAAACATATAATTGAATACTTTGTTTCTATTATTATTTTGAACAAATGTTGTATGAATTAAAAATAAGAAAAATAGAGGTTTTAATTTTATCTTTACTTATTCCTTCTTCAGTGTTCTTCGTGCTATCATGTAATTTAAAATTTCTGATCTATATCATTTTCCTTCTCTATGAAGAACTTCTTTTAACATTTCTTGCAGTCAGGTTTACTGGCAACTGATACCCTCAGTTTTTGTTTGTCTGAGAAAGTCTTTATTTCTCCATGTTTGAAGGATAATTTTTCAGGGTAAAGAATTCTAGGTTAGTGTTTTGTTTTTCTATTAATGCTTCAAATATTTTATTCCACTCTCCTTTTTTGCATTGATTTGCAGAATTCAGATGTAATTATTATCATTACTCCTCTATAGGTAAGTTTTTTCTCTTCTGGCTTTATTTTCCACAGTTTGACTATGGTATGCCTGAGTATAGTTTTTTAGATTTTTTGTTTTTTTGCATTTATTCTACTTGGTGAAATGGGTCTGTAGTTTGGTGTCTAACATTAATTTTGAAATATTCTGTCATGATTGCTCAAATATTTCTTCTGTTCTTTTCTCTCTTTCTTCTCCTCCTAGAATTTTCACTAGGTGTCTGTTACACTTTTGTAGTTGTCCCACAGTTCTTGGATATTCTCTTCTTTCTTTTTATTCCCAGTCTTTTTTTCTCTTTGTTTTTCTGTTTCGGAAGTTTCTATTGACACTTCCTCAAGCTCAGATATTCTTTCTTCATCTGTGTAGAGTCTACTAATGGGCCCATCAAAGACACTCTTCAGTTTTGCTACAGTGCTTTTTATCTCTAGCATTTGTTTTGATTCTTTCTTAGAATTTCGGTCTCTGTTTTCATGATGCATCTGTTCTTGGATTATGTCTGTTTTGTCTGTTAAAGACCTTTGCTTCTAATCACAGTTGCTTTAAATGCCTGGTCTAATAATTCCAACATCCGTGCCAAATCTGAGTCTGGTTCTGATGCTTGCTTTGTCTCTTCAAACTGTGTTTTTTGCCTTTTAATATGCCATGTAAATTTTTCTTGATCACCAGACATGATGTACTGGATCAAAGTAGCCCAACACTGGTTTCTGTGGAGGTTTCTGCTTCAGCAAGTTGTGATTCTCTGTATTTGCCTGTCTGTTTCTCCAATTTGAGGGGAGTAGTCTTGCCAGTGACCTCACTTTCTGGAGGATCCAAGAAGAGTACTGACTTTTTAGTTTGTTTAGCTTTTTACTTGTTGTTATGAGTGACAACTTCCAAGCTTCTTACATGCTGGCCTGGAAACTGGCAGTCCAAACCTTTTACTTGAGGTATATCATACAATAATAGATGACATGTTTTATAAAACAGCTAGCTAGTTTCTGGCAGGCAGAATCTTTGATTTCCAAAGTTAGATTTAAAATAAGTAGTACTCCATGTTTGTTGTTATGAATTTAAAAACAAACAACAAAAGTCCCCCTCCTCCCAACCCTTGAATATTTGGCTGCCTTTTTAAAATTTTTGAACAAGTGTTTTCTTTTTTTGGTTTATTGTATTTTGTTTTGGAAAAAAAAAATCCCTTGTCACAACCTCTCAACAAAGTGACAAGATTTATCTTTCTAGATACATGGCAAGAACAAAATGTGATTTGTAATTATAAAAATTAATTTTATTATTCCAAGTACACAGCAAACTCTATTTTGTTAATGCCTCTTGATTATTTACATTCCTTATAGTCTTCTTTTAATAGTGGTCATTTCCCACATTGATTTAACTCTTTTTATATAGCCCATTGTTTATTTTTCTTTGTAGCTCAGCACTAATAATAAGTAGCATTCATTAAAGTAATAAACCTTATAATTTTAAGAGAATTTATCTTGCATGGTATTTGTAGGTCCCTCCTTGGGCAAAAATAGATCATTTCATGGAAGTCTTTATATAACGCTAATATTTTGAACATATAATTTGCATCTATTCTGATTTTGTAAATTCTGTTCTCTGATCGAGCAGGCTACGAGCTGCTCTTGAATCATAGTGGGCTAGCCACTTTTTCAGAATACCAAAAAGGGAAAGCTCAAGAATTGCTGCATCTATTTAAATTTTCTGTTGCTGAAAGATTTTCATTAATGATACTTTTCATTGATTGTTTCAAGATGCCTGTCGCTAGAGGTCTAAGCAATTCAACAAGTATTTCCTGCATAAGGCAAATTCTCAGCATGAAGAGTTATTTTTAAATGAGAAAAAAAAAATCTCTAAGTAGTGTTGAATGATTTTGCAAGCTCCATTTCCCCTCCCTCCCAAAGTCATATAAAGCATGATTTTCAATTTGTAGGGAAAAAAAGTACTGTGATACTATAGTTCACAAGAATAGTCAATGTTTTATATTGAAGACCTTTATGATACATATTTTTCAACAAATATTGTTAGGGAAAATTTTTCTCTCTTTGGTAACTGGCATATTTTATGATTTTTGGATATAGGATTTACTTTGCTACCTCCCCTCCTTCTTTTGATTGCCAGGAAGTTAAGAGTGAAATTTAAAGATCAATTACTATGGTAGGCAGAATAATGGTTCCCTAAATAAGTCTATGTCCTAATCACTGAAACCTATGAATATTAGGTTGTGTGGCTGAGGAAAATTAAGTCTGCAGATGGAATTAAATTTGCAAGTCAGCTGACTTTAAGATAGTGAGATTATCCTGCTTATCCAGGGTGGGGCCCAAAGTAACCACAGAATATTCAAAAGTAAAAGAAGGATAGAAGGAGAGATGGCAACATGAGAGGGACTTGGCCTGGTGTCACTGGCTTGAAGAAAGGGGACCACAAGCTCAGGACAGTGAGTGGCCTCTAGGAGGTAAAAAATCAAGGAAACAGAGTTCTCCTCTAGAACCTGCAGGAAGTAATGGACTCTGCCAAAGTCTTGATCTTAGCTCAGTGAGATCCTTGTTGGACTTCTGATCTGTAGAACTGAATGGGAATAGATTTGTGTTGTTTTAAGTTACCAAGTTGGTGATCACTTGCCATAGCAGCAATAATAAACTAATCTACAGAAAATATTTTGACAATTTCTCTTACCAGAGTTACATTTTTCTTTCTCTTTGATCCAGATTTTCTTTTTCTAACCTGCCTTGTGTATGTCTTATTTTAACTGACCTAAATTCTTCTTGAAAAAAAAAAGATAATGCTGGTAAATAAATGAACACACAGAAAAGTGCAGCATACTGTCCAAGATTACACTGTATAAAATGTAAAATTGTACTAAGGTAAACAACTTTAAAATGTTGCTTAATAAATAAAATGTCTTATTTTAGATCACTGAGAGATTTTAAAATAGGAAAAATGCCATCACGTTGTGTTGTTAATCAAATGTGTCTCAATGAAAACTTGAGTCAAGCTCTTCTCTGAAAAAGGTGAAGAAAGTGACTTGATGAAGAGATAAAGAAAGTCTTGCTAAATTCTCTGAAGCTTCCTCTGCCTGGGCAAAACTATAAAGAGGACTGATTACTAAGATGTAGATGAAATAAGAAGTGAGGTGACCACATGATTTATTGTCCTTACATTGCATGTCCTTACCCATGATGCATACAGAAAAACCCTCCAGGTGGTGAGTGGGGCTAAACAGCAATGCTAATTATATTACAATGAGCATTGGGTCATTTCCCATCAGGTCCTTGTCACTAAGTAGCTTGTAGTCTTGGCTGTTGGGTTTTAACCAGTTTCTTGCTGGCACTCATTTAGAGGAAGTAAAACCCCTTTATGCTGCAGGTGGGCATCACACCATCTTCCAGATCATTCTCCCTCTCCTCCACATTATCTGCCTGGTGCCCCCACTTATCTAACTTCCTAACAATTTCACTACTGAAATCTTATAATCACACTGAAAGGAAAACTATTTCTCTACTAGTCATGACACTTCTGACATCAAATGTGTTTTTTCCACACCAAGCAATTCTGACACTAAGTGGAGCTGGTACAGATTCCACAAGTTTAGGGCTTGGGCCTACAAGACTTCAGATGCCAGTCATAAGCAGTGGGTCCCCAGGTTACCCACACTTTTATCTAACTTAGTTACAAATCAGGGATTCCCATACCCCCCTTCTCAGTTCCAATAATTTGCTATAAATGCTCACAGAACTCAGGGAAACACTTTTGTTTACAAGTTTCTTACAAAGGATGTCATAAAAGATACACATGAGCAGCCAGATGAAGAGGTATGTGAAGTACAGTCTGGAAAGGTCCTAAGCTTTTATCCCTGTGGAGCCATAGGTTCTACTCGCCAGACATGTGGGTGTGTTCATCAACCTGCAAGCTCTCTAACCTCATGGTTTAGAAATTTTTTATAGAGGTTTCATCATGTAGGCATAAATGATTATTAACTCATTCTCCAGCCTCTCCTCCCTCTAGAGGATGAGGCTTGGGGCTGAAAGTTTCAAGCTTCTTATCATGGCTTGGGCCTTCTTGTGACCAGCCGCCATCCCCAAGTTATATAGGGACCCCTATCTCCTGACATTTTCTTATCATACAAACAAACATCACTGTGGAAATTCCAAGGGTCTTAGAAGCTCTTTTGTCAGGAACTGAAGTTAAAAGACCAAATATTGGAACAAAAAATTCTTTTAGTACCCATTATTCAGGAGATTACAAGGATTTTAGAGGGCTCTTTGTCAGGAACTAGGGGAAGAGACTAATACATATATATGTTTCTTATTACTTCATACATACCTTTTTATTTTAACATAAAATTTTCAACAGTCTATTGTTGACATCCCTTCTAAGGGACATTAAGAGATGGCAACATTTTACACAAGTTGGTTTAAGAGGAAATACTATAAATACTAAAATGCTTTTCTTTTAATAGAGAAATCATTTCCTTTATATATTCTACCCACAAATATTAGTGAAAACATAATACTGATTCTTTGTGAAAATTATTTATAATCCCTTTAAAATAGCATATGATTAAGTACTTGAGAATATTGTAAAAGGAGATTTCAGTGCTCACTTAAAGATGCAAGACTTCAGTCTCAGACCTGACTTTGTATTTAAATCACGTCATAAAAGTGCTTAGAGATACAGTAACTAATGAATAGCTAATTCGTTTTATAATATTTTAATCTTTACCATCAAAATTAAATATAGGCCATTAACAACCTTACTTCTTATTTTTAAAGAGTAGTGGAAAATGATATAATTGAAATTCTTTAGTACTATAAATTTTCCCTTGTCTGATACTACTTTAGGCTAATAAAATTTGTGAGGTTTTGGTTTATATAATAAAATTCTTAGTGCTCATAAAGGACTTAAAGAGAGTAACAGAAAATGGGGTTAGAGAGATGATGATTAGATCATTAGAGCTTTACAGGAAGTTTTGAGAACTCTGGCTTTTATTCTGAAAGCCATGGGAAGTCTTTGGAGAGTTTAAACAGAAGAGTGACAGACTCTTAAGTTTTAAGAAGATCCTTCTGCTTGCTGTGTTGTAAACAGATTATATGAATGTAAGGTATAAAACAGGGTGGATTGTTATGTCTTGGGATAGAAAGAGTAGAAATGGTAAGAAGTGATTCTAATTTTATATGTGTTTTCTTTTTTTAAATATATATTTATATTGAAGTATAGCCAGTTTACAATGTTTTATCAATTTCTTGTGTACAGCATAATGCTTCAGTCATACATGAACATACATGTATTCATTTTCATATTCTTTTTCAGCATAAGTTACTACAAGATCTTGAATATAGTTCTCTGTGCTATACAGTATAAACTTGTTTATCTATTTTATATATAGTAGTTAGTATCTGCAAATCTCAAACTCTCAATTTACCCCTTCACACCTCCTTCCCCCTTGGTAACCATAAGTTTGTTTTCTATGTCTGTGAGTCTGTTCCTTTTTTGTAAATACATTTGTTTGCCTTTTTTTTTTTTTTTTTTTAGATCGCACCTAAAAGTGATATTATATGGTATTTTTCTTTCTCTTTCTGGCTTACTTCACTTAGAATGATGATCTCCAGGTCCATCAATGTTGCTACAAATGGCATTATTTCATTCTTTTTATGGCCAAGTAGTATTCCATTGTATAAATATACCACAACTTCTTTATCCAGTCATCTGTTGATGGACATTTAGGTTGTTTCCATGTCCTGGCTATTGTAAATGGTGCTGCTATGAACATTGAGGTGCATGTGTCTTTTCAAATTAGAATTTCCTCCAGATATATGCCCAGGAGCAGGATTGCTGGATCATATGGTAAGTCTATTTTCAGTCTTTTGAGGACTTCAACAAACTACATTCCCACCAACAGTGCAGAAGGGTTCCCTTTTCTTCACACTTTCTCCAGCATTTATCATTTATGGGCTTTTTAATGATGGCAGTTCTGACTGGTGTAAGGTGATACCTCATGCCTTTCATTTTTATTACCTTCCTAAATTTCAGTATATTACTTTCTTACTCTGCTTCATTCAGTAAAGTCAACCTCTCACAACTGAGCACATAGAGTTTGAAGATCTTGGACCTACTGGTAGAGTATAGGTCCCCAAGGGTTGACAGTCTGCTGAGAAGTGGCATGCTGTTTCCTTCCCTTGAGACACTTCAGCTTATATTCAATCCTATGTGGATTGACTACTGACAAGGTAGTTTATAAGAATTGATACTAGGCACTGCTTGCTATCTTAAATATTTTTAAAAGTAAATGACAAAGAATAAACTGAGAAAAAACCTATTATCAATTAGGCCAGCAGTCAGATTATCTGTGTTAGCCACTGCTCCCAGGTATGATTTGCTGGTTTTATTATTACTCATCACATGTCTGCTAACTTTTTCTTGGATCAAACACAAAGACTAGAATTTTCCATGGAAGTTAGGAGGTTTAAAATTTTCTTCTCTTTAATGGCATATAGAGATAGGAAAAGAAAAACAAAAACACTCCAGTGGTCAACCAGCTGTACCTAGTCAAGTGATTAGGACTGATGAAATGATATCTCTTATACTGTGTAAAGTAAATTGAATGGTGGAGAGTATGTGCACCCAACTAGAATTTCAATGAGATATTTGTATGCTTAGTGAGACCAACCAACTGAAATATTTTCTATTTCCATCTCTTCTTTGAGTGAAACCTAAATCTGTTTATCAAAAAGCTTTGTCATACAGTGACAAGATTTCAGACTTCCATCTTATAATTCCATTCAGATTCCAAAAAGAGTTGTTGAAAACTGATGACTCTCTAAAGATAGTCAGCAATTGGATGATACTGGGACTCCGAGTATTTTCTGCTCAAACACTTCAGAAAAATACTACACATCACCATTTTATTCAGCTTAATTTATCTACAATCATGCTGTGTTTAAAAATAAGAATATTTTCTAGTAAACATTTTATTCTTTTAAAAAATCCCTGTATAGATGATTGTTTTCAGTGTATAATCTTTTCGAATTAATACTGATGAATCTTGACAAAACACTGATAACTATGTCAGTTGTAATCTGTTCTGTTATAAATAGATGCTACATTACTTTGCTTTGGAGCAGTAGTGAATCTGAATAATGGTGCTATATTTTCCTGACTGTATTTTGCATAAATTATTAGCATTTTAATTGCCCCCAAATAAAAACTAAACAAATCTTAACTTCATTAGCCGGGAAATCAGTGTAAGTCATGATATCCTGTTTTTAAACTTTTTATTTAAGTGTCAGTAATACTATAATTTTTATGTCTACCACACCCTAGGATTTCAAAAGTCTTTCACATATGAGTCACCTTATTATAGCTTTCAGAAGAAATGAACTATGAAAAGTTTATTCAAAGTAAAAGTATAATCAATTAATCATGTGGATAACAGAGCATCTAATCTAATAGAAACATTAGGTTGCATTACAAAGGACCTGGAACTCTTGGGCAACTTCTTCCATTTCAATGTGCCCTTTTCTACCAGAAAAAGAGTCTTTTTTTTTTCCCCCTCAACATCTATTTCACATGGATACTATGAATCCCAGCTAAAACATTCATGTAAAGTGTTTAGATTTCCTTTCATGAAACATAAAACATAGGCATTTTTGTTATGGTCATGACAAAATACTTTGATACGTCTCCGGCTTTGCCTACTGGTAACTACAAATATGTCTAATTTATAGCAACATCTCAAATCTTACTGATCTGAGTTCTCCTTACCTACTTAATGGGACTTTAAGTTTTAGACTTTTCTAAGGATCTTCTCTAAAATATTTTAAAGAATTCCCATGGAATTCTGGAGAGGGTGTGGAGAAAAAGGAACCCTTCTACACTGTTGGTGGGAATGTAAATTGGTGCAGCCACTATGGAGGATAGTATGGAGTTTCCTTAAACAACTAAAAATAGACTTACCATATGATCTAGCAATTCCACTCATGGGCATATACCCAGAGAAAAATATAATTCAAAAAGATATATACACACCCCAGTGTTCATAGCAGCACTAGTTACAATAGCCAAGACATGGAAACAACTTAAATGTCTATCAACAGATGACTAGATAAAGAAGATGTGGTGTATACACACACACACACACACACACACACACACACACACACACACACACACTGGAATACTACTCAGCCATATAAAATAAAACAGTGTCATTTGCAGCAAATGGATGGACCTGGAGATTGTCATTTCAAGTGAAGTAAGCCAGAAAGAGAAAAAAAAATGTCATATGATATGGCTTATATGTGGAATCTAAAAAAAAAGAGACAAATGAACTACTTATTGTTTATAACTTAGATGATTGATTTCTTGAATATGTGTAAGCACCTTTGACTGTCCTTTATGATTGGATTACTGCATTCTGTTGATTCTTTAAAAAAATAAAATAAAATAAAATAAAATGCTCTAGGGAAGAATTCAATCTGCCCAGCTAAAGTGAGAGACCTGATAAAATCATATGGTTGAGGAGAAAGCAGGTAATTTCCAGGAAAAGGGAGGGCTGTTGTACAGAAATGTATGAATGCCCAGTGTGTTATATCTGCTCCTGTGCCTTACTCTCATCTCTGCTTTTTGTGGTTGTTCTACTTTGGCCTGTAGTCTCATTTCTCTAAACTTTGGTAGAACATGTTAATGTCAATCACCTGGTCCTTGGTTAGAGCACCATCTTCCTTTTTTGCTTGGCTATTTCACAGGTTTATTATTTTGTATGCCAATGACATTGTAAGTGGTTTGGGGAACAGGGACATACCTTGTAATTCTTCAGAGTCCCACCATTGTTTCTACAACTGTTCTAATACATGGAAATTGCTCACATGCTTGCTGAGTTTAACTGAACATTTATTAGATTTTTATGGCAGAGAAACTGAGATCCTGAACAAAAATAACTCATCTACCCACTCCCAGCTCTAGCCAATGAATGGAGAGAATAGTATTTTATTTCATTCTGTCCATTCATTCATCGATCTGTTCATTGGAAAACATTTAATGAATTATTACTCTATTTCAGTCTGTGTTAAGTGCTAAGGATACAGAGATTAATTAGATAAGACATCTGCTTTGGAGGGCACAGTCTAGCTGGAAAACAGACATGAAAAAAAAAAAAAAAAGAATTTCCATGCACATTTATTTGTTGCCTAGATACCTGTTAGGCACTCCCTGTTTTGGGGTAAGTCATTTTCCCTTTAAGGTCCCTGGTGGATGGAGTGCTCGACAACTGGTGGTGTTGCTGCAGCTCTGCACGCATGGTCTTGGTATCTATGACATTTGCTCTCACTGCCCTTCCCCTTTCCCCAGTGAGAAAGGGGAAGGGCCCTTTCCATTCTTTTAAGGCAACAGGGAAATCCCCTCTACTTCTTGTCAGGTTGCAGAGCTGCTGCGCAGAATGAGTGCAGAATGCCTCTAAAATTCGAGGGAAATCATACAAATGGAGGCCACATGCCATTGTCCAAATGTTTAAGTCACAAAATCAAACTTAATTAGGTTCTTGTCTTCTTCCTCAACAAATGCCTTGTAACAAATAAACAGCACATGATGCACATCTTACCCTGTGATCCTCAGCCTCCAAGTGCGGTGTTGAAAGGCGCTTGCTGATTTGAGAGTCCCTACAGAGCTGTAAAAGGGAACCCAAAGAGAATCAGGGATATCTAGAGCCCTGGGAATTTACACTCAGGAATTACGCTTCCCTATTGACGAATCTATTGCAATTGTGACTTTTTTTTTTAATCTTCACAAGATAATTTTTTTTGCTTTTCCCTTATGCACTTCCATTGCTCAAAATCCTCCCTGTGCTCTGAATTGCTGTGTGTCTCTGATGTCGTCTCTGATGGTGACACAAATACCCTCAGTTTTTAAGTGTAGTTGCCTTTGTTTTGAGGATGTAGCACAAGAGATTGGGGGTAGTGATTCCCTGAGGATTAAAGGTAAGAATTTTGAGGACGGATTTTGGGGGTTATAGTTGTGCTGTGCCAGCACAGAGGGCCACAACCTGAGTGACTCAGGCATCCAAGGTTCTGCAATAATTTTTAGTGATTATTTGGTATTACTTGTGGGTTTGATAAGGGACAGGTCCCAGGGCTGAGGCCCTCCTGGCAGTACTGCCCTCATGGGTTGGGTCCTTTCTTCATGGCTCTCTCCCCTGCTCTAGGATGCTGAGCACCACCTAGTGTCACACTTTTTGTTCAGCCGGTGCTCCCATTGGTGTCAGGGCCTGTGCTCAGACAAGTCTCCTCCTCTCTCCATCCCCCGGAGGCTTCACAGGGATCCTTGCTGTCTCCTCAAACTCCAGCCTTCCACGCAGCAGCCCCTGCCCACAGTTATTCACCCAGAATGCGTCTAGGCTCATTTGTTTCCCACTAGCTTTTTAAACGCCATACAAACTGGAGGTGTGCCTTCACTTTGTCTTAAATGTCCCTAAACGTTTCATGACTTATAGACATGTCTCAAACCTGTCAGCCAGTTTCATGGTAGGTCTGTCTAGGACACAGGGAGAATTTTTAGTGGGTTGTGTTGCATAACTCCACTAGCCAGCCTAACTTTTTGATTCTCTGAGACTGCAAAAATTGTCTCATACTGCATGTGAGTTTCTCTCCAATACTGTAAAAATGTACTCTAAAATAAAATCACATGGCATCTTCAGTTCCTGAATTCAGTGTTACTCTCTTCTTAATCTAGTCAACTCTACATAGGTAACTCTTCTGATACTGCCATTATCATTAACAGTATTAGTAAGGCGTGCTCCAAATGTACTAAACATTTAGAGAAAAATACAGTTTGGCTTAATCAATGGTCTTAATATTAATGTATTGTGTTTGGCCTCGGACTCCCTGTAACTCACTTGGTAACAGTTTTAGATGAAAACTGCCTACATTTTAGGACCTTGATTTTTCTTCAACTACCAATCTATATACATTCCTGAAAATAGAAAAGCATATAATACAAGGGAAAGAGAAAACGATATGTTATGTTAAAAATTCAAAGAAATGATTAAAAATTTTTATCAGAGTTTTCTGTTATAAATGACATTGAGTTAGAAAGTACTGTATACTAATTAACCTATGTAAAGACATCTTTATGAGACCACTCATAGAAAAGTGATTCCTGAAAGCTTAAGTGGTAACTGCTACCTTAAAAATTGAAATGATCTGCTGGATCTTAGAAATAGTAAGAAGAAGACTGTCCTCATTGGCATTAGTGTTTTAATTTCTTGGCCTCTGCCCACATTACAGAGGATGTTTCTAAGAATGGAGGTGATGATTCAGAAGAGCAAAATGAAAGGTTATTCAATATACTCATTTCACATTTTGGAGGGCATAGGTGATGACAGCTGACCCCTCTCTGTTTTGGCATTTTATTTGTGGTAATTGGGAAGATGATATGACTTTCCATTCAGTACTACTCTGAGCAAATAACAAATAACCTGATGAGGATATAATAGATTATCAAGTAATTGCATGTTTTTAAAGTAAATGATATAGCTTTGTGTGTCAGGTGAGGATGGGAATGATATTTGGCTGTTAGAAAACTTTTTCTGTTTCTCTTGCTGGACAGTTCCTGCACTGTTCTCCCGGACAGTGTGGACTCGGTGACGGGAATGAGCATCTTCCATGGGCTGATCACGATCTTCTCCCTTGGGATGAAAATAAACTTGGACAATATGATTACAGTTATGGTGATTTTCAACTTGAATGATTTTCAACTTGACTGATTTTCAGCCAAAAAAATGCCATTATAAACACTATTTTTTTGAAAATTTGGAAGTTCCCTTATAAAACTGGCTTTAGGTTGAATCTTGGTTAAGAGGGTTTTATTTACCAAGTTTATCATTAATTCTTAGTGCAAAATCTTTCCAATTAGTTAAAATAAAGAAGCATCCTCTAAATAAAAACTTCAAGATTTTTTCATTCCAAACGTACAGAAATATTATGCTACTTAAAATTGTACTATAAACCATAGTATTGAAATCTAGAATGTAATTCTGATATTTAAATATTTAAAACATTTTGATGGCTTTATTAAGTTATAATTGCCATAAAATAAACTGCATGGAAAGTGTACAGTTTTAAGTAGTTTAAAATATGTGTATACCTGTGTATGAACCACAGTAAAGAAAGCGAACACACCATCGTCCCCAGAGTTTTCTCCTGCGCCTATATCATCCCTTCTTCTTACCCTAGCCCTTTCCAGGCATTCACTGATCCGCTTTCCGGTCACTATAGATTTAATTCACATTTCATAGATACTTATATAAATATAATTATACAACATATACTCTTTTTTTGTCTGGCTGCTTTCATTCAGCGTGATTGTTTTGAGATTCATCCATGCTTTTGGAACTATGTTTTTATTACTGAGACATATATATAATAAATTTTTAGCCATTTACCCTGTTCATAGGCATTCAGGTTGCTTCCAGCTTTTGACTGTTACTCAAAAGTTTAAGCAGGAATATATCAGCAATAATATTAAAACAAAATGGAATGAATATTCCAATTGAAAGGTGAAAAATTATCAGACAATATTAAAGAAATTACTATGAACTACTTATAAGAGGCACATCTTAAATGTAAGAGTACGTAAAGTTTGGCATATGTTTTCACTTTTTTCTGGATAAACCTAGGAGAGGAGTGGCTAGGTGACATGGTAGTTGTATACTTGAATTCTTAAGACACTGCCAAGTTATTTTCCAACGTGATTGTACCATTTTACATCCCCATCTATAGTGTATGCGAGTCTCAGTTAATCTGCATACTTGCTAACACTTGGAATGGTCAATCTTTTAAATTTTTGCTATTTTAATAGATGTGTAGTTTTATATCATTGTGGCTTTAATTTGTATTTATCTAATGGATAATGATGTTGCGTATCTTTTCATATGCTTATTTGCCATCTATATGTCATTTTTGGTGAAGTGTCTTTTGAAATATTTTGCCCAGTTTTTATTGGTTTGTTTTCTTATTGTGGAGTGATTGAGAGTTCCTTATATATTGTCAGTACAAGTCTTTTAATAGATATGTAATTTACAAATATTTTCCCTAGTCTGTGTTTTGTCCTTTTATTTTATAACAGTATCTTTCAAAGAACAGAAGTTCTGAATCTTTATGAAGTACATTGTTTCTTAAAATAAGTTATACTTTGCCTTTCTTCTAGGAATTTATAGTTTTAGGTTGTACACGTAGGTGTATAACCCACTTTGGGTTCATTTTTGTACATGGTGCATAGTATGGGTTAGAATTTGTTTTATGTTTTTGCATTTGGATATGGCTTTTTTTTCCCCAGGACTATTTGTTGAAAACACTTTCTTCATTAAATGACCTCTGCCAAAAATTAATTGTTAATATATGTTTGAGTATATTTCTGGAATCTCTTTTCTGTTCAATTAGTCTGTTTGTTTATCTTAGCACTACTGTATTGATTGCTGTTGCTTTATAATGAGACTGGAAGTGAGGTAGTGTGAATTCTCCAATTTTTTTGCTCTCTGTCAAAGTTGTTTTAGTTCTTGGTCTTTTACATTTCCATATGAATTTTAGAATCAATGAGTCATTTTTATTAAAAAAAAAAAGCCTGCAGAGATTATGATTGAGATTGCTTTGAATCTATAATTCAGTTTTGAGGGGAGTAACAGCTTAACAAAACTGAGTATTTTGATCCATGGACACAGTATATTTTTCCATTTATTTTTGGGTTCTTTAATTTCTGTCAGCAAAGTTTTGTATCTGTCAGTGCACATATCTTACACAGCTTTTGCCAGAATTATCTTTTAAGTATTGATTGTATCATTTTTGATGCTTTGTAAATAACTAAAAATTATAAATTTCTGATTATTTGTTGCTATTATATATCTATACAATAGATTTTTATGTTGGATCTTGTACTGCATAACTTTAAAAATTAATTTATTAGTTCTTGTCGCATGTTTGTAGATTCCATAGCAGGTTTATATAGACAATCATGTTACCTGAGGGTAAAAGTCTTCTTTTTCTTTCCAGTCTGCCTGCCTTTTGCTTCATGCCCTTGTTTTCTGCGCTAGTGAGGACTCTAGGACAACTGCATCAAAGTGGTGGTGTTGGAGGTGCTTGTCTCCCTTCAGATCTTAGGGCGAGAGCATCCAGCCTTTCACTACTAGGTATATTAGCTGTAGGGTTGTTTTTTTTTAAATACTTTTTATCAAGTTAAGAAAGTTTTTTTTCTCTTCTTATTTTGTTTAGAGTTCTTATAAGACACAGCTATAGGATTTTGTCAAATGGCTTTTCTGCATCTATTGACGTGATCATATAGTTTTCCTTCTTTAGTGTGTAAATATGATAAATTGCACTGACTGCTATTAAAGTGTTAAAACAAGCTTGTATTTCTGGAATAAAAGCTTTTATCCTCTTAGGTCTTACCCTAGGCTTCCTTAGGCAGTCCAGAACAACATTCAGTCTAATCCCCACTCCCCCCCCCCCCCCCCAGAGATAAAACCCTTCTAAGTAATCCTCCCTAAATCCATCAACTAAATTTTCAACTCTGGCTGATAAGAATGTTACTGAATTGGTCACTAACCTGGGCTGAAACCCTTTGTCTCAGCCAGGGAGATTCTTTTTCTTTTGGGATTGCCATAGCCACTAATGAAACCAGTGCTGAGATTGGAACAGCACAATCTTTATACAATTTATTTTTTCAGTTTATTCTTTTGGCTCAATGGTCAAAGAATGGAGGAGCAAGAACCTAGTTTGCAAATCAGCTTCTCAATCCAATTTGGGTGGAGACACCATATAAATAGGAGGGTTGAGGTAAAAGGGAGGGAGTTAGAAAGAGGAGGAAAAATGTTCCTGAGTTTTCTGACAACAGAGGTGTGGTTTGGACCTAGAACTAATGCAACACTCCTTTTCAGTCCTTGTTTGGGCTTTTCCCATTGTCATGGCAATTGCCAACTGCCATGGTGCTGGTGGGTGTGTCATTTAGCATGCTAATGAATTACAGTGAGCATATAATAAAGCTCAAGGTCTACTAGAAGTCAAAACTTCTGCCATCTTTGGCCTAGTTCTTGTTTTTTTCTTTTTGCAGCTTCCTCCTGAAACTTGGATAAGAGTGATTGGTTTCCATTCCAGGGAGGAGCAGGGGTATGACTTGGGGGCAACAGCTTGGTAACAAAAACAAGGAATATTCTTAACTTTGTGCAATCTTCAAGTAATGTTCTTTGTTCCCTCTTATCCTTTCCCAGCATAAGGCGGTTTCTTTAATTGTATGTGCTGAGAAATACTCAGTTCAAGACTTGAGAAGGACCCTCTACGTATCTCTGGGGTTCCATCTCTGAGCTGTAATCTCCTCTCTGACACTCTGTCTTATGAGCTCTAGCTGCTTTGACTCCCCCAGACTTCCATCTCTATCTTCTTCATTTCTAGTTTCCCTCTCCTTGCACCACAATGTGGAAACTTTCTTAAGGCAGTAAATTCAGGCAATTTTGTTTCCTTTCTCTCAGGTATTATTGTCTTTATTGCTTGAGTTCATTTCCTTGAAAGTTGTTTTTTCTTGTATTTTGCCTGTTTTTTATTTGTTTTAGATAGTAGGATATAGGGGATCAGAATTTGACACCCAAAAATATGTCTCTTTGGCCTAGTAATTATTTTAAGCTGGTTATTTTCTAGGAAACAGCAGACTTGGGAAAAACTCTGAAAACCAAGTAAGAATTAGCCTTTTGTAAGAAACATTAATATTTGAAAGAGAAAGTCCATTTGTAAGGGTGTTTCTCTTGTTGTACCTGAAAGGAGAGGATGACAAAATCTCTGGAAACTCTCATCAGTAGGGGAGGCAATGACTTAAATCTGTATCACAATCTTATTCTTGTTTACTGTGCTTTTTCCAGTTACTTCCCATAACTGACTCCTCCCATCCTCAACATCCTCTTTTGTCTTTATTAAAGTGAGGACTTTGGCTATTTTGGTGAGTTCCTCAGTTTTCCTGGGTCTCTCTCCTGTGTATACATGTTATTAACTTTTGTGTGATTTTCCTCCAGTTAGCCTGTCTCATGTCAATTTTAATTCTAAATCAGCCAGAAGAACCTAGAAGTATAGAGGAAAATCCTCCCTGTCCCCCGAAAAGGGTAAATCTAGTTCCACTGTGACCAAAAGAAAAAGGCTCTATTAATATTTTAAAAGTACAGTTGGCTCTCCATATCCATGGATTCCATGTCTGTGGATTTAATTGGTTGTGGATAGAAAATATTAAAAAGTAAATTCCAGAAAATATCAAAAAGGAAAATTTGAATTTGCCACATGCTAGCAACTATTTACATAGCATTTACATTGTACTTACCATTTACATACAATTATATTGTGTAGGTATTATAAATAATCTAGAGATGATTTAAAGTGTATGGGAGCATTTACCCAAGTTACACACAAATACTACATCATCTTATGTAAGGGGCTATTGCCGAATGCAAGTTCATGTGCTCATGTGCCCAATGCACAGTGAGGCCAAACAAACCGAAACAGTGGAGTTTGGAGCAGAGGAAGGTCTATTGCGGGCTGAGCAAGTAGAACAGGTGGCTCGTGCCCAAAAAACCCAACCACCCCAGTGGTTTCAGGGGAAGAGGTGATATAGGTAAAATTTAGGGTGAGGGCTGCAGGGTGTGTGTCTTTCTTCCAATTGGTTGGTGGTGAGGTAGCAGGGCAGTGCTCCAGGAATCTCAATCATCAGCCTTCTGGTTCCAGCCAGTCTGGGGTCTCAGCATGTAGTTACCATCTTTTACCTGTGTGGGAGCCTTACTTCTTGTAGAAGAACTTAAAGATATGTATCAGATTGCTATGTATATCCCTTGAGGTGGAATTAGGACTATGCTTTATCACTGTGCTGTGGGTTTTTTCCTTTTTTAAAAATAGAGGTACGGGGGATTGATTTGAGCCCAAGACCTCATGCGTGCTAATCATGCACTCTACCACTGAGCTATACCCATCCCCTTATCACTGTTTCTTGATTGCTGGTCCTTTGTCCTTTGTTTCTGCATTCCCTCACTTCCTTGATTAGCAACTTTTTGAATCTGCCCTTTGGTACTCAGGGAAGGTCTGGGAGGTTGAAACCTTTCTCTTGCAAATAAGAAACAGGGATCATAAAAGGCTTTTGTACCCAGGAGGGCCCCACAGGATCCTGCTTGGTGTCAGGACCTGGGCATCTGCAGATTTGCTATCAAGGAGGGAGGGGAAGGGTCCTGGAACCAATCCTCTGAGGATACTGAGGGACAACTGTATACCTTTCTCCATCATGGAAATCTATTCTTTCACTCTAAAAGTTGTTGACTGAGGTTAAAAAAACACAGAATGTAAGAATTGTGAGTTACAGTTTTATTTAGGGACCTTACTGAGGACTGTAGCTGGGGAGATAGTCCCTCAGATGGCTCTGAGAAATTGCTCCAAAGTGGTAGGAGAGGAGCTGGTATATATATGAAATTTTTAGGTTGGAAATATCTATAGACAAGCATACATCTTGGTAAGAGATTATTACTAATCATAAAAAATAGATATCTTAAGTTAATGATTTTAGTGCTTAGCTATGTATGGGAAGATGCAAGAATTAGAGATCATTGAAATTCTTTCTAAGATGAGTATCTCAATTATCTAAGGGCCTATATATCCAAAACACAAATGCTTCATCCTGTTTTTTACCCTGATTTCCTTTCAGGTAAGCGATTGCATTGGCTAATAAGTTGATCCTTGTAGAACTGGGTGGTGGGCAACATTCCTTGCTTTACAAAGTCTATGTACTTTCTGGTAAGGTTAGTAAATTTTTATTTTTTAAATATTAAATTTCATCAAGTGAAATGGAATTTGCCTCAATTTTTAACTTTTAAAAATTGGGATTTTTTTTTTGAACTTCACAGAGACTTTTATAATAATGATTTGATAATATGATCTGAAACTGGCAAACCTGACTTTGAAATTTGTGACTCCATGCATTTCATATGCTTGCTGTCTTCATAGTGTCAATTGCTCCGTTTCCCTTGAAGAGTTTTATTATGCCCATTTCACTAAATACACAACAAACTTTAGGAATAAAGTAATAAATCAGACACGAGGCTGTGCCCTGTAGTAAAGGAAGGCCAGGCTATTAACAGGTGAATGTAATAAAATGCTGATTTTCAAACAGTTAAACACAACTTCTCTGTTAGTCATTGCAGTGTTTTGGTGTTCAAATATAAAATGCAGTGACATCCAATAAAACTTAAGCTGGTAAGGTCATATTCTTTGAGGATGCTGCTCACTCATTTTATTTTCACTGAGCACTACTACTGTAAGTAAAATATTTACCTGTATCTAACATTATTTGGTATATTATCTCCTTTCAGTTTATAGATAGTTTTGTAATCAACATTAATTTTTTTAGGGGGGATAGTCAGGAGATGAATACAAATATGTTCTTTAAAATAAAACAATATGTGGAGAGGTCTTAAATACGAAACTTTTAAGAAGATGGGATTTTTAAAGGCATGTTGAGAATAACTAAATGTATATTCTGAAATATTAAAGATACTCATTTTATAGCAAACTTTGGTCTAAGTAAATTTAATAAGTAAAAAGGTATTTAGTGGTGCTCTGGTATCAACATCTAGTTTATATTAAAAAGGCACTTGTTTTAACTTTTAATTAGAATGCCTAATGGACTAGTCTCTAATCTGGTGTGATCTCTATAGAGTTTTTTCTGACTTTGTCATCCATGTCTTACAAATTAGGTTGCCTGTTTCTCATTTCAGTCATTATTAAAAATCACAAAAAATCCTTGATCTTTCCTTAGCCATTTATTTTCAAATTAAATACTTATGTACCCAGTATTTATCAGTTGCTCTCTATGGAAGTTGCTCTTACCCTCTGAGACTCTGCAAATCGATGGCCGTCTGACCTTTTTAAAAAACTTTCCATCCTTATTAATGATTTGTTTTTGTTTTGTTTGGGTTTTTTTGTTTGTTTGTTTTTTGTCCTTTTAACTTTTTTTTTCACTTGAGCATTCTCCCAGCCTGTATCTTCCTACCACAAGCAGCACTGTCTCCTGGCTGAACTTCCTGTTTTTTTCCAGCACATGGGGGCAAATGTTATTTTGTCCCTTTTTCTTGTCTCTTTTGGGGAGTAAAAATTGCTCGTTTGGTGTACTAATGCTAAAAACAAATCTCCCACTTTGCTCAAGGGACCTATCCTGTTTATTGCAAATTAGTAATGCCAGGATGATTTACTAAAAACGTCACGGCCTCTATCTTTGATCTAAACAGGCACTCAGGGGACAGAGAAGAGAAAAGGGTTAGGACTGCAGTGTGGCCAAGCGCGCATTGCAGTTAGAGGGAAGTTAGGGTACTTGATCCTAATCTTGCTGTGTCACACACGGGGTTATTTTAGAAAGTCAAACTCATTTCTTCATTAGTAAACTAAAGAACATAAATCCTCTTTAAGGTACATTAGGCCTCAGAGCTAGAAAGAATGATGGATTATAACAAATAACATATTTATTTAGGGCAAGCAGTTCATAAGATTCAGAGTTTATGGTTGGGATGGTCAAAGATTAAAATTTCAGATTCCTAAATGTGAATCACAGGGAAACAAAACTTTACAGCTATTTCTCACTGTAGTGTTCTGTATTCTTGACACATACTTAAGAATGAAACTGCAATGTCACAAAGAACTCCCTTAAATGATTAATAACCAAAAGTAAATACAAATGAAAAGCCAAAATAGATTCTCACGGAATTCTATTCAGGAGCAAATGCAATGATAATGTTGCAGTATATGCTGGTAACTTCATAAATAAAATGCTCAGGTACTTTATTCCTGCTGGGTCAGAAGAAATCTTTTTTATTGTCTTCTACAGGCTACAATCTCTTTGAGGGATGGTCTGTTTCAGTATATAAGTATCTTCAACAATTAACACTGTACATTATTCCTAGAAGGTGCCTGTAAGTGTCTGTTGGATGAATTAATTAAATTCGGAAATTAGGACACTTCTAACAGATTTTGTGGGTACAAATCTGTCTTTAGAAGTGTTACTATCTAAGGGGGAAGAGTATAGCTCAGTGGTAGACTGTGTACTTGGCATGCACGAGGTCCTGGGTTCAAAAGCCCCAGTACTGCCACTTAAAAGATAATAAAATAAATTAAAAAACCTAATTACCCTTGTGCAAAAAAAAAAAAAGTGGTTCTATCTAACCATTGTGTAACAGAATGAACAATGTGTCCTGCAGAAGATGGTATCTATCACAGATTTCCCCAAAGAAGGAGGCAGATGAGGGCTATTCTTCATCAATCATCCATCATCCAATAATCAGTTAGTGTTAACTCTTACAATTAATAATCACCCAAGCTTTTTTAGATCATTTCTGGGGAAACACCTTGCATACCTTCTATTAGATTTTTGACTCACCCTAGGAAAAAAAAAGGTTACAGGCCCCAAGTGAATTTTATTATTTAATTATAGGCTTTAAGTGACTTGTATTATTTACTGGCTATCTTTGAATCAAATAAGAATTAACAATCAGGTTTGCTCAGCACTTAATCTTCTGGGGAAGAGCCTAAATTGTCTTCCTCTGCATATATGGGGACAAAATGACTAAGAGGAAAGAGAACTACTGCAGAAAATGCTTTTTGATTTTCATCTGCAGTTGATAAAAGGAGATTTAACAGTCTGGATAAATGTCATTAAATATAAGCATGATGGAGAGGAGACTGAGCAGGGAACAGTGCAGGCAGTCATACTGTTCACATCCCAGTACCCTCTTTCATTGTGTAGTCACACAGTGAGCAAGTTGTTCATTTCCTTGCTCCTCAGCTTTCTTATACGTAAAGTGGAGTCTCATACGTAAAATGAAAATAACAATATCTACCTCATAGGACTTTTTTTTAGGATAAATTGTGTTAACACTTGCAAAAATGCCTAACACAGCTAGGTAAATAGTAAATACTTGTCAGATATTAGCTATTATTTTATGAATGAAAATCTAATACTAGTTTTCAATTGGATTTCCTCCCCAAATTGGATTTGAATACAAAGTCTTCACTTTTGAGGTTATGGGCTTTATAGCAGTGGTTCTCACACTGGACTGCTTATTGAATGGAAACTCCTGGACAGTTTAAAAGAATCTGTTTACACCTAAGTCCCCACCACCAGGGATTCTGATTTAACTGAAATGAGCAGTGGCCTAAAGACCTTAATTATTCAAAGCTCTGGCAATGATTCTAACGTGTAGCGAAATGTGGGAACAGTTCTATAGAATGTTTCTCTTCAGTCACAGGCAATAAAAACCAACCCATTGTTTTCAGATATTTTCCCTTAAGTGTCTGGGATAATACCATAGAAAAAGTCAAGCTTCAGGAACTCAACTGCATTTTGCTTCTTGTGTTCTGCCTTATTTATGTAACCTGCTCTCAAATTTCCAAATTGAAATATCAAGTCTGCAGAGGGTTTAAGTCCTAATAATACATTGCCTTTACTTCTGAGGTATGATGCCAGCCTGAGTGGGTTTTCTGTTCTTTATAGTTGCTTCTTAATATCGTCTTCATCACTTTCCCAATTGTATCAGTTTCTATTGCTGTGAAATAAATTATCACAAATGTGGCAGCTTAGTGTAACACCCATTCAATTTGCTAGCTCACAGTTCTCTATGTAAAAATCAGAAATTGGAGTGGCTGGGTTATCTACATAGGTTCTCAGGCTAAAATCAAGGTCTTGACCTGGCTGAGTTCTTTCCTGTAGTCTCTGGAGAAAGATTCATTTCCGAGCTCATTCTTGCTGTTGGCAGAATACAGTTCCTTGTGGTTGTAGGATTGAGGTCCCTACTTCCTTACTGGTGGTCAACTGAGGTTTACTTTCAGCTCCTAGAAGCTGTTCACAGTCCACAGTGTGGATATTTTCTTTCTTCCAGGCCAGCAGGAATATGCTTTTCTGACTTCCAATCACAACCCTCTGCAACCAGCCAACAAAACCTCCTTGTATGTAAAGGACACAATTCAGCAGCTGTTGCGGCTAACTGTTGTCCAAAACTTGTTTTCGTGATTCTCTCAGTTACAAAGTCTCATGTTATTGTCCTGGATCCCCTTCAACTCATATTCTACAGTTCCAATTACCTGTCTGTTTTCCCCAAGTCCTTGCTCCATGAGCTCTAAGACAATTGGCTCATTTGGTAAAAGAATCTGCTTCCTCCGCTACTGGACCGAGAGTAGAAGGTCCCACAGACCTCTTTTACCCACCACAGGGCATACCTTTTCTTATTTTAAAGGTTTACGTATTTTAAATTCTACTTTCATTGTTGGACTTTAGTGGGCCCTTTGAGAAGACACTTTATTACCAGAGGGAAGACTCTTTCTAGTTAGAGGAAATATGTTGAAAAACTTCATTTTTCAAAAAAGCATTTTGAAAGCATTCCAAGTGAAACAGATCATGAACATTCTGCTCCTCAAGGTAGAGGCTGTAAATAAAGATGGAGATTTCTTATGCTGAAAAAATGACACTGATTAAATATAGACTGAGGTAGTTTATGTGAATATTTTGGCTCAGTTATAAGCATTTTTTCTTCTCTCTAGCATAGGTCTAGCTATTAATTTTTCCTATATGCTGACAGTCTTACTGTTGCACAGTGTTAACAATACAAGATGAAAAATATGCTACTGTAAGAGTTTACGACTGTGAACCCAGTGGTCATACATTTCAAATTTGATTTCTAGTTTGGGTTTACTACTTGGTCCTTATGTATTTCCAGCTAAAGAAGACCATATTAAATTCTGATTGACTTCTCTAAAACCTGTGGCTCTTTTGTAGAAACTTGCTATAATTAATGCTAACATCTTGCTGCAGATGTATTTTCTTCTATGACATAGATTAGTAGAATAAGTAACTTTCTTCTCCATATAGTCAATACCCTTAAAGTGTCAAAACCTGATGTCTGCTTTGCTATACCTCTGGATATATCCTTGGCCTTTTAAGCATTTAATTCTTACAGTCAATTTTAGATTAGTGAGCCACAAAATGTCTTATCTTTTCTTTTGTTCCTAGACATTGAAGCAGAAGCTCATGCAATATTCACATCCCCAAAATCCTTATAAAAAATCAACAGATTATCTTTCTTCATTTGGTTTGCTATAGAGTGTGTAATCTTTAGAAATTTCCACTTAGGATGTAGGTACTAAAGGAAAAGCTTGCTAGGCATGTTGGCACTTCTACCTCAGATTCCTTTCGTACATCAGTATTTCTTCTGCTACACAACTCTAAGGAAGCAATTGCTTTTTATCTGTCCTTATAGTTTAATAAATTCCTTAATTTACAATCCCTTCAATTTTACTATTTGAATTACTGGATTAATGATTTCTTCTGAAAATTTATTCATAGCAAATAAATTAAGAAGAAATATTGTATGTACATCCATTTAATCTTCATCTATTTGTATTTCTAATGATTTAATAGCTTGTGCTACAAAGCAACTTTCTTTTTTTTTCTTTTTTTTTAACATTTTTTATTGATTTACAATCATTTTACAATGTTGTGTCAAATTCCAGAGCACAATTTTTCAATTATACATGAACATATATATATTCATGGTCACATTTTTTTCTCTGTGAGCTACCATAAGATCTTGTATATATTTCCCTGTGCTATACAGTATAATCTTGTTTATCTATTCTACAATTTTGAAATCCCAGTCTATCTCTTCCTACCCCTGCCCCCTTGGCAACCACAAGTCTGTGTTCTATGTCTATGAGTCTATTTCTGTTTTGTATTTATGCTTTGTTTGTTTGTTTGTTTTTTAGATTCCACATATGAGCGATCTCATATGGTATTTTTCTTTCTCTTTCTGGCTTACTTCACTTAGAATGACATTCTCCAGGAGCATCCATGTTGCTGCAAATGGCGTTGTGTTGTTGGTTTTTACGGCTGAGTAGTATTCCATTGTATAAATATACCACATCTTCTATATCCAGTCATCTGTTGATGGACATTTAGGCTGTTTCCATGTCTTGGCTATTGTAAATAATGCTGCTGTGAACACTGGGGTGCAGGTGTCATCCTGAAGTAGGGTTCCTTCTGGATATATGCCCAGGAGTGGGATTTCTGGGTCATCTGGTAAGTCTATTCCTAGTCTTTTGAGGAATCTCAATACTGTTTTCCACAGTGGCTGCACCAAACTGCATTCCCACCAACAGTGAAGGAGGGTCCCCTTTTCTCCACAGCCTCTCCAGCATTTGTCATTTGTGGATTTTTGAATGATGGCCATTCTGACTGGTGTCAGGTGATACCTCATTGTAGTTTTGATTCAAAGCAACTTTCTTATACCCAGAATTACTTGAGATTAAGAAAATTCTGACTCACTTTATCTTATAGATTTATATCAAACAATTAGAAGTTTAAAAAGGAAAGAAGGAAAATTCTTCAGGTCCATTAATGTAGTAGGATTGTCTGCTTATATTGTTTGAACATTTTCAAGGAGATAATATTAAAAATGAGAGTTAGGTATAAAGAGCTAAGAATAGAAACAATGGATGTGGTAAATAGAAGGGCCATACTCAGAAGATGAGAAAGAATGAAATTTTGTGAGACTTGTCAAAGGAAATCATGTTTGCAAGCAGTCAGTTCTGAAACTCTATTATCCAAACCATCAATTATTTTCATCTAAGACACCAACAGTAATTTAGGACACTAAATTACATTAAAATTTTCTAATTAAAAAAATGAGAATCTTCATTTTGAAAAATTATTTTTTTAATTGAGGTACAACTGACATACAACATAATATTAGTTTCAGGTATACAACATAATGATTCAGAAATTGTATAGGTTGCAATATGATCACCACCATAAGTCTAGTTACCATCCATCACCATAAATAGTTATGGAATTTTTTTCTTGTGATTAGAGCTTTTAATATTTACTCTCTTAGCAATCTTCCAATGTTCAATACAGTATTATTAACTATGGTTGCCATGCTGTACATTACACCCATATTATTTATTTGATGACTAAAAGTTTGTACCTTTCTTTCAACTCTTTTCACTCATTTCACCACCCTCCACCTCTGGCATTCCCCAGTATGTTCTATAAACTTGTTTTTTGTTGTTTGTTTGTTTGTTTTTAGATTCCACATATAAATGAGATTATGCAGTGTTTGTCTTCCTCTGTCTGACTTATTGCACTTAGTGTAATGCCCTCAAGATTCATCCATATTGTTCCAAATGGCAAAATTTTATTTTTTATAGCTGAATAATATTCCATTGTGTGCATATGTGTGTGTGTGTGTGTATCATATTTTCTTTGTCCATTCATTTGTTGATGAACACTTAAGTTGTTTATATAGCTTGGCTATTGTAAATAACAGTGAACATGGGGGTTCAGATATCTTTTCAAGTTATATTTTGTCTTTTTTGGATAAATATCCAGAATTGGAATTGCTGGATCATGTGGTAGTTCTGGTTTTAATTTTTTGAGGAACCTCCATACTGTTTTCCAAAATGGCTGCACCAGTTTACATTCCCACCAACAGTACAGGCGAGTTCTCTTTTCTCTTCATCCCCTTTAGTTATTTCATGTCTTTTTGGTAATAGCTATTTTAACAGGTGAGGTGATATATTGTGGTTTTGATTTGCATTTTCCTGATGATTAGTGATGTCGAGCATCTTTTCATGTGCCTGTTGGCTGCCTGTATATCTTCTTTGGAGAAGTGTCTATTCAGATCCTCTGCCTGTTTTTTAATCAACTTTTTTGTTTTGTTTTATTTATTTATTTATTTTTGCTGTTGAATTGTCTGCTTGTTTTTATGAAGAGCTATTATAATATCTTCTCACTTGAAAGGTGCTGACCTATGGAAATACTAACCAAGTGATGATCACAATTGGAATTATTAGAAATGAAGTAGGTCCCTGGTCTTGCGAGGAATCAGTGGTGTTGGTAGTGGGGATTTGCTGAAAATGCCTAAGGATGAACAAACAGGATTTGCTGGGCAAAGCTGATGTTCAGATACTAGAGGAACTGAGTCTAAATGCCAAAATTCCAGGTCAAAGGCAGGAATAAACACATGGGTGAATCTGGGTAGGAATGGGGCCAGAATTGGAGCTGATTGCAAAACAGAAAAGGGGAAGCCTTAGAAAAGCCATACAAACACCAAAGAATATTTCAAGTTTGCCATTATTAGCCAGATGGAGATCTGAAGCCAGACTGTCTGGGTAGAAATTGTGACTCTCTTATTTACTATATCTGTGACATTGGTCAGGTTAATTAATCTTTTTAAGTACTTGATTCCTCATATATAAAATGAGAAAATTATAGTAATAATCATCTAGGGCTATTGGAAGAATTAAATAAATCAGTACATTAAAAGTGCATAAAACATTGGCATCTACCTAAAAGATACTACTTTTATATTATTGTTGCTGTTATTATTTTTATTAAAGTGAATAAAGTCAAATTGATTAATGTTCTAGGCACTATGCTTCCTTTAATATCTCCAACATCTCTGAGACACGTTATCCCTGTTTTGACAGGTGAGAAAACTAATTTTCGGAGAGGACCGTGACCTCTCCAAGGTTTCGTAGCATTAAAAAGAAGATACGAGATTAAAATTAAGGCATCTCTGACTTCCTAGATGATATATATAGTTTTATTTGCAGTACTTTACAACTTATGTAACATGAAAAGTCTCACTGAAGACCATATAATTTAAGATGAAAAATAAAGTAATTCTGCTGAATAAAGAGGGAAGAAATGAGCAGGAATTGTTTTGAAAAAGTTCAGTGTATTTTAATTGGATCTTGACTGCACATGCATTTTAGCCAGGACTAAAGAAAACTAGGAATAAAGAAAGAGCACAGTTTTAAAAGCAAAAATAGTAAAAAAAAAAAAAAAGAAAAAAAAATCACACTGCAGTTGTTTCTTGCACAGTCATGCAGGTATGATAATAACTGATACATTCAAGTAACTGTGAATTACTTTGTATGATTAGAACATGGAGTGAATGAAAGCAGCAATTGGAAGTGAGCAATGTGGGGCTACATTACAAATATCCTTGAATTCCATACTGAGGATTTTAACCTATACACTGTAGATAGTAGGGAAACTTACAAGATTTTTAAAAATGGAAGAGGAATATAAGAAAATATATACTGAAAGAGAGAACTCTCGTAGCAAGGTGAATGGTATTTTGTGTGTGTGTGTATGTGTTCAATTTTATTTTATTTTATTTTATTTTATTTTTATTGCAATGTAGTTGATTTTAAATGTATTTGTTTCTGGTGTATAGCATCGTGATTCAGATATTATATATATATATTCGTTTTCATATTCCTTTTCATTATAGGTTATTACAAGATATTAAATATAGTTCCCTGTGCTGTATAGTAGAACCTTGTTGTTTATCTATTCTGTATATAGTGGTTTGTATCTGCTAATCCCAAACTCCTATTTTACCCCTAACCCACCTTTCCCCCTTGTGAGAGGTATTTTTGCTGTGAGAGGAGGTGGGCAAAGGAGATCATCAGACTCTACAAGTAGTCCTGATGCTGAGTTTTTTCATTAAGATAATGGAAATATAAAGGATGGAATCCTTAGAGAAGTATTTAAAAAAATAAGACTCAAAAGCTGTATTTAATACTGGAAGTTAGGAAGGGAGAACTTGTGAATGGTAGATTTTTAGCTGTGGCAACTGAGTAAATGATGATTTATTATTACAGGGGAAGACAGATGGAGAAGCAGGCTTTAGAGGGAAAATGAGGAATTCAGTTTTGAACAGGCTAAACTGGAGGTACAGTGGGATATTTAGATAAAGCAGCCATTTGGAAACGTCTCTGATGCTCAGGAGACTGGCCAGGACTAAGGATGTAGACTTGAGGATTCTGACTATTGCAACTGATAGTTAAGTTCATGTGAATCATAGATTACTCTGCATAGGAAGATAGAGGGAAGAGACTATAGATGGTAACAGAACCCTGCGAGACACCAGTATTTAAGTAGCAAAAGGAAGCAACTTGCTGGTAAAGAAGATGAGGTACAATCAGAGATTTAATGACGCTATGAAAAGGGGGCAAAATAGAAGATAAAGGAATGGGAAGTTTTAAAGAGAGAATGGTCAATTTTACAAAATCAGACCATGAGATCAAGAAAGACAAGGACACTGAAGAGGTCATTGGCCTTCACAATTACGAAACAATAAGAGGTTTTTCCCCAAGAACATTTTTAGTGCAATAATCAGAGGAAAGATAGATTCTGATGAGTGGAAGAATGAAGGGAAATGAGAAAGAGGAGGCAGCAGATAGAGATGACTCGTTTAAGAAAAGCTGAGTGGAAAGATGAGAATTATTAGAGAAATAACTATTGGAAAAGAGAGTCTTGGTTTTCTTTGAGAAAAGAGCACATGAAACCAATGTAAGTAAATTTTCAGTATGCTTGGAGGTGGAGAGGATGTTTGAAAACATTTGCTCCTGATGGCTTTATCTCCTCATAGTATGAAACAAGGACATCTGCTGGGTAGCTTTGGAAACAGATTTGGAACACTCCACTAGTATTTGATTAAAGAGTTGGGACAAAGAATGGAATTGGTATATACATGCATTTTTTAAAAACATAGTGAGAAAGTTGAATAACAGTATTGCTTTTACTGCAGTGTACTCTTAGTAGTCTGGGAAAAGGAACAAAGGAAATGGACAGATGGGTTGAGCCATGGTTGGAAATTGTCAAGGCAGATGTGTAAAGACAAAGGGTAAAAGGAAATGAATCCAGAAAGATTCATCTAGGTAAGAAAAGCTGGTATCAGAGGACCAGCTATATCCAGTATCACTGCCAGTGATCTGGTGGTACAAGTGAAAAAGTGGAGTTAAGCATAGGGATGGTAACTTGTCTGTCATCTCTTAGCTCTTCCGTTCTGCATGTATGAGGAGTACATTTAAAAATTATAATTCCCAAGAGTTGCTGAAATATGACTAAATATTTTTGGTAAGGAGATGAGAGAATTGGCATAGTCTAAATAAAGAAAACAGCATCTTAGCTTATACATGAACTGCATGAGACATTGAAAGTGAAATATGTGGATTTTCTCCCACTTGCCTGCCTAGTGGCCTTAGACAAATTTTACTTTTCTGGGCTTTAGTTTCCTCATTTGTCTAATGTATTTTTGTACAATCATTGGCACACCAGCCTCAAAAAGTTCTTTGAATCATCAAGTTTACTTAAAGCAGAATTACTCAGAGTACTGCCGCATGGCAGAAAAAGGAAGGTGGTGGTTCCAGCATGAAGTGAGTTTGAGGCTCCAGTGTGCTTTCCTCTTGGAGTGTTGTACCGTCTACTAGCACAGCAAGCTCCAAGGTGTACTCCACTTTTTATGAAAAGAAACTGATTAATTTTATTTCGCTTGTTGTTACTCAGTTTTATTTAACAAGGCTATTTTAAATTAGGGAAAAAAGCGATTATCTTTATGGTCTTCAAAACTTGCACCAGAGTTCTTCAGAGCACATCTTTTACTATATGTAATCTCTTTATTTATTTATTTATTCAATGGGCACAAGAACTGTGAGGAAAGCTACAACAGGAAATATGCTACACATTATGACCAGAATATTAACAGTATTTGCCCAGATTTTGTTTTATTTTGAGATTTCTATTACTTCATATGTAAATATAAACCATCAAATTATACTTGAAACATATTTTGAATTGGGATCAATCATCATTTCAGACAAATATTATTCTTATTTCTCTAGTAGCCATCGATTTCTCAAGCAGAGAAACCACTCCATGTAAGGATATAATTTTAATTTATTTTATATGGCTGGCTTTGATTAGATAATATTTTTGTTCAGAATTTCTTTTCATTCTTTTTTATGAGATATATTGGTTTATAGATTCCCTTTCTTAATATATCTTCATCAGGGTTTTATATCAAGGATATGCTGACTCCATAAAATGAGTTGAGAACTACTCCTTTTTCTATTTTCTGGATGACTTTATGTAGGATGTTACTTAAATATTTGAGAGAATGTTCTGGTAAGGAAATTTAGGGCTGGAGATTTCTTTATACAAAGATGATTTAAGTAGAGATGTAAAATTAACAGAAATACTTAGATTTCCTTTATTTTGTAAGTTTTGGTAAATTGTTTCTCTAGAAATCTTTCCAGTTCATGTAAGTTTTTAAATTAATTGGTATATAGTTGTGTGTATAAGTATATAACAACTTACATTAAAAAATTTTTTACTTACTGTATACTTACCTTTTTTTAAATTATTTTCTGTTTTTACTTTATTATTTTCTTCTTTCTTTTTGTTTAATTTCTATTCATTTTCTAATTTCTAGAGATGGATACATAGATCGTGGATTTAAGCTTTTTATGTGTAACATGTACGTTCCAGGTTATCAATTTTCCTCCAAGCATAGGTTTAACTGTGTCCTTCAAGCTTTGACAAGTTGCATTTTCATTATCTATTAGTTAAAAGTACTTTGTACTTCTTATTGTGATTTCTTCTTTGACTGGTTTTTAGAAGTCAGGGATTTTCTTGTATTGTGATTCTGCTGTGGTCAGAGATTCTGTGCTAGATGCTTTCAATCTTTAGAAATTTATTTAGACTTGAATCAACATATGGTTAGTTTTGATAAATGTTTATTTGAAAATAAAATGTATTCTCTCATTGTGGTGTGTGGTATTCTATACCCATTAATTAGGTCAGGCTTGTTCATTGTCTTTCTTTTATATGCTTACTGATTTTTTGTCAGCTTATTGGATCAGTTAGAGAGAAAAATAAGCTATTTCTAAATATAATTGAGAATTAATCAACTTCTCCTTTTAGTTCTGTTAAATGTTGTTGAATATATTTTGAAACTAACTCTTCAGATCAATAAAAATTTAGAATTTTTCTCTTCTGACTGTGCTGACCACTTTATAAATATTTTGAAATGCCCACCTGCATCTCTGATAAAACATATTGCCTTAAAGTCTACTTTTTCTGATGTTTGTATAACTATAAAATTTTCTTAGACATGGAAAACAAACTTACGGTTACCAAAGGGGAAAGAAGAGGGAGGAATAAATTAGGAGTTTGGGATTAATA